>NC_047137.1:10358799-11705374 GCF_009829125.3 Periophthalmus magnuspinnatus
GGCTGTAATCAGGGCAGTCTTGCGTGATGTCACCTACTACTTAAAATTGCAGAGGCCACTGAAGGCAGCACACAGTTAGATTTGGACATTTTTTGACCAGAAACCTGCAAATCGATCTAGTTTTCACAAAAATTGACAGAAAAGGACTAGTTTTAAAAAGCATGATTACACTTTGTGATTTCATTGTGTGCTCCTCTGTGTTTTTAAAGTCCATTTGTCACTAAACTCAATCGGATTGTTGTTTAGCGCAATTGGAACGGCTTCACTTCACATTCATTAACAATATTTTAAGCTGTAAAATATGAAATATCCATTCTAAAGGCAATTCAAAATGTATGTAAAAAAATGTATTTTTCATGTGATACTTGAACTTTTACTTAAGTATTTGTTTCGCTTCAGTATCTGTATTTTTACTTAAGCAACACAATTGAGTACCACCACTGCATTGGAGCATTTTACCAAAGAATTTTGTAATGCAGATATGGCTCTTGAACCGTCAACATTTGGGTAGGTTGGATAGAATCTGAGCTTGTCACTTGTGGAAAAAAAAAAAAAGTATTGATAAATTTGAACAGGCTCCATTCTGCTATTCAGAGTACACATTTATCAAAAGTATCTCCCTGTCTATTTTTCCGTTTGTATAACATCAACTGAAATCACGTGTACCGATACAACAGCGTGAGAGTAAAATGGATCCTTACAATGGGAATATGGCTGCTTTAATTACCTATAAGTCCAGATGAGGTAGTATTGTATGGCTTTGTCAAGAGGGAGTATGTCGCTGGTTACCATAGCAACCGTGTGATTGGACAATTGAAAGAAGATGAGATTGCCATCGTACGCTGTATGTGGTCTGTCGTTTCGAGCACATAATTTAACCTGAAGAGTAGTTTGAATTTAACAAACAAAATGTGAATTAGATAAATGATAAATAGACTTGTGGCAACTTTTAGTATATATCAAATAATAAAACAAAACAAACAAAAAAAGTTAGCTTGTTGCAAATCAGACTTACTTAAAGTTGCACTATGTAACTTTTCTCTGCTTGTTTCCTTGGAGGTGTTATTGCTTTGCCTGGAACGTTCCACAGTATGGCATTAAAGATGTATTGTTCAGTTGTGTGTTTTTGTTGCTGAAAAAAGACCTGTATAAGAAAAAAAAAAGGCCTCTCCACAGACGCAACTGTAACTTAGCCTGAAGACAGTACCTGCTCGTCGCCATGGAGATACAAAAAACATTTGTGTTACAGTCCACTTAAAGGTACAGTTTGCAGGTGGCACATCACCATGGAAATAAAAAATTAAAAACTACACTTTGGACTATTCTCCAGAAATAGATATGTTTTGTACTGCACTGTGAAATATTATAGCCAAAGGAACATTTCCATGGAAACAAGCAGGAAGAGGCTAAATAAAAGGTTATAGTAAAGATGCATGTTTCTTTTTTTGAATTTCAGTGCAATAAAAACAAGCAAAGAACTTTTTTTTGTCTATTTTTGTCTAAACAGTTACATACTTTAGCTTTAAACAAATAGCATAACATACCCGTGATGACAAACAGGTGGTAGAAACGCCACATAATGTACCTTTTTTGCTTTGTCGCCCAGTGTCATTCATAATTTCTTGTCCATATCTATGTCATTGGATTGTAGCGCACACAGATGTTATCCGCACAGACAGATTACACAGACGCATGTAGCTGGAGTCAGTGTGCAGGGCTGAGGTTAGCGTGGCTGGATGGTGGGGTCGCTCGTTGGAATGTTCAGTATGCATTCTCCTCTAAAGGCTCATAGAGTGATACAGTAACCTCAAAGAAAAGCTACATTTAAACTGTCTCCCTGCAGCGCACACTTCACTTTTCAACACACAAGCATAAATCAGGCTTCTGCTGCAGGGACATTTGAGGGTTTTTTTAAAATACTTTTTAATATGTTGAAATGGAAGATGGGGAATTTTCAGAATAATAACTTGGGTCGGGTTAGCATATGACACGCAAAATACTTGATAATTTTAAATGTTTTTTCCCACGTTTGCAGAAAGGTTTTTGTGATAAATGGAATAGATTTGATAGGTTTTGTAGTTTTTTTCTTTTTTTTTCTTTTTTGACATTTTTCAGAAAGATCCAGTAATCAGGAATACACAAAAAGTATAAAAAGCCGTAAACTGTATTAAAGTATGAATACGGTGATGTTTCGGTGAGTTACTGGTTGCGAACTTGTCCATCAACTTGAAGGTCAGAGGTTGAATTCCCGTTAGGACTTGTGCATACTATCATTACGTCTTTAGGCTACACGCTTTGCCTATGTAGAGTGTCCGTGAGTGATGGATTGTGGGTTGTTTGACGTGCCAATCGTGCGTCAGTCTACCCCAGAGCAGCAGTGGCTACAGAAGCAACTTATAACGTGAAGTGGAGTGAACGTTGCAATCTAAAGTAGTAAACTAATCAAATGAATTACTATTATATTGCTCACATTTTTATACAGCGCTTTTCCATCTTCAAGGCACTCAAAGCACTTTACATCAAGGAATCACTCACCCATTCACAAACCAGTGTACGCAAACACTAGGGGTAAGTAAGGATTAGTGTCTTGCCCAAGGACATGACAACAGGAGTCATCTGTGGAAGCTGGAATTGCACCACCAGCCTGCTACCAACTGAGCTACTGTGACCCATTACCATCTTATTGGTATTGGATTTTGAAGTGTCCAAAAATGTTGTCTATATCAAACTAGGAAGCGCAAGGGAGTGAAATGTACTGCTTTTAAAATTCTAACCCATTAGTTGGAATTTATTAGCTTTAATGTAGCACTACAATGTACCGATATGTATTTTTTAAACCTTTATAGTCACTCCATTGAAGCTCTTACAATTACCGTAACATTAGTAGCTAAACATATACTATAAATCAGGCATGCCCAAACTGTGGCCCGGGGACCAAATGCGGCCCTCAGACTAATTTTTCTTGGCCCTCAAGGTTCCAGGTGAATTGGCCCATATCATCCTAAACAGTACTTTATACTGTACATTTCTAAAAATCTACTTTAACATGTGTCCCATTGAGAATTTAAGCATGAATAAAGGTCTAGTGGTTCAGTCTAACTTGTAATAATCACGCAGATTTAAAGTATTCACTGTATTGGTGACCAGTCTATAGCCCTCAATCGACCCTTAGCTTTGTCTGTGTGTTTATATGGGACCCTTAATGAGAAAAGTTTGGGCACTCCTGCTATAAATGTATTGTAACTTGCTTGATAATCATATATTCCACTGTCAAATTCACTTAACACAACTTTTTGAACATGCTGCCACTTAAACAACCTTTATTATGCTATTTTCTGATCTATGTTATGATGTTTCCTCTTCAAAAACACACTGGAGTTGTGTTTTGTTTCATTCCCACATGTTTAACACACAAACCTTGCATTTTTAGGCTTAGTTCTTAGTTCTTCTGTCAAACATAAAACACTCTTTTCCACTTTGTGATATCATGTGGTAATACAGGAAGTGCTCCGTTGCATTTTTAAAGTCCATACACCTTCACTAGAATCATTTGGCTAATTTCAGCCCTGGAACTGTCAATCTCTACTGAACAAAAGGTAAAGGGTAGCTGTCAACTTGAAAACTCCTGCTTGATGACATCACAAGGTGGAACAGAGCGTTTTGAGATTTGGAAATGTAGACAGATGAATAATAAAGTGTTACTCAAACGTGTGAATGAAACAAAACATAACTCCAGGTGTGTTTTTTGATGTGTTGACAACATTCTAACATGGCTTAAATCTCACAAGAGTCAAATTTGTGTAATACAGGACCTTTAATTTAAAATAAGCTTTGCCGGTAGAAGACTTGCTTATTTAAATAACTCACACTATCAATGTCTGCTCAGTTAGGTTTGCTCCAGGAAATTTCCACTATTTATCAAATGTTATAAGACAAATTGAAAAGTGAAATTCTTACGCGTTGCAGAGCGAGAGAACAATCTAGTCTCTATTCTGTTCTTGGCGTGCAGTTGTCATTCCTTGCATGCAATTTCAAGTGCCTTTTTCCTCTCCAAGTCCCGATTCTGGCTTAAAGTTTCGTTATGATCGCCCATCTCAATTGTAAGTTTCTCAAGATTTGATTTATTAGCTGGTTTATTCCAATATTTTTCTTTTCGTTGCCCACATCCTTGTACAACTGGATGTCTTCTTAGTTTAAGACGGCTTCTACTAAATGAGCTGTATCTGATTTTTCGAGCTACAACGAGCTGATTGTAGTTCGCAGTCGTCCAAAGTTATTCCTCACTTACCTTTTACATTCCAAGTGTACTAATTATTCACCAGGATGAGTTTATAAGTGCTTTTCACAACTTTGAGAGACCACCACAGAGTTTTGCCGTCATGGTAAAGCAACAGCTAGCATGCTAACGTGCACTTACTGATTAATTTTAACACTTTAAAATTAGATGCAATTAGTACAGATGCATATTTTGACCTCAAGAGCTTCTTGTACTATATATATATGTAGGTTTTTAGGTGTTTAGTCGATTAATTGGTTGATGGGGTCTTAGTCGGCAAAAATTTCGATTAAAAAGTCGATTAATTATTTTATTTAGAGTATAAGGCTTGGAATGGGACAACGGAAGAAGAACTTATTGAGTGATTATGTGAGTTAGTTGAAGATTTGGTATAGTTTGTTATTTATATGTAAAAAGTCAGTTGAAATAATAAATACATTGTTTCCTAGTACTTTTTTCTACATATATAGTTGTTTTTACATGGACTCCTGTGCAGGTGTAGTCCTGTAAGTGCAGTTTGGCTCAGATACATAAAGATATTTGAGATCGACCAATACCGAAGCCAATACTGATTGTTTTAGACACTAGAGCACATGTATCAAACTCAAGGCCCGGGGGCTAAATGCGGCCCGCCATGTCATTTTATGTGGCCCGTGACAAGGTAAATTTAAATGTATGACTGTCTTAAAATGTCAGTTTATCAGGAGTTAGGGAGTTACACAGACATATTTTTTATATCTTTGCATTTTGCTGATGTGGCCCTCGGTGAAATTGAGTCTGACACCCCTGCACTAGAGCAACCGATGGCTAGTATGCTTTGCCGATATTTTTGGGTGGTTTGACGATTTCTACCCAAGTTATATGATTTGAAATGGCAACAACCATCCACGACCTTATTTCACTGCAAACCCATCAGAGAGTAGTATCATATTCACATTAAAATGTTCAAATTAAGGTATTAAGGGGCTGTCCTTTAGTCAGGTGGTCAACTGAAACAACATATTGGTTCGTGTTGGAGATTTTAAGCCGGTAACTGATATGCTAAAAAGTGCAAATATTGGCACTTGAGTGAAAAAACACAACCATTAGAAACAAAAATCAGTCAGACTACTGGGAATTTCACTAAGCTTTAGCGAAAAATATACTCTTTTTATACTTGAACCTTGGAGCGCGTTTATTTCAGGTTGGTCAAACTTAGTTGCCTGCTGTGCATATCAAAGCATGTATTGTTTTTAATGTGGACTAGTGCTGGGCGGGTGCTGGACCAGATGTGGAAAATGGATTAGGTTTTATGAATATGTGTTCCCATAATAATAAGGAACTCATAGACGGAGGCTCCCATGCCATGTGTGTAATGGATTTAATAAGAGCACCTGTGTTAGTGCTTAAGGAGGTTTGAGAGGGCCAGAGGAACGGCTTGTTTCTAATGCACCGATGGCCATTATGTGAACTGTAAGCCATGCAAATATAAAGGTAGTGTTTTAGTTTTTTCTTCAGTTTTGACGTATCAATAGTAGATTTGTTCACAATCAAGAAAAAAACTACTACTTTTATTTAATCTGAATGTGAAAATTGACTAAATCAACTTGGCAACAAACATGTACCTAATTCCTAGCTTATAAATTATTTTCCCGAGGCAGAATTTTGTGATGATAGCATAGCATAAAAGCTAACAGTGCTCATGATTAGGGTTACGGTTGTCCCAAGTGACCATGTCCAAACAGATTTATCCAAAACCATTGATTTGTCCCAGTTTTACACAAGAAATGTCCCAGCTGTCCCTATTTTTGACCAATTTGAAACCAGCTAACAGTAAAGGAAGACGTAAGTTAGCATTTGTTTAGCTAAAATACAGAAAGCCGTACTTGAAAATGACCAAAAGGCAAAAAAAAAAAACAAACCTCAAATTATACACTGACATTGAAAATCTGGTCACTTTACTCATGATGCCGTGATGCTAGGGATAACTGGTATCGTGCTAATAACGCCACTGCTAATTGGTATCTTGCTAATGACTCTCAGGCTAACTGATATCTTGCTAGTAATGCTAATGATGCAAGTGTATATTTGAATCTTGCTAATGACGCTAAGGCTAACTGGTTTTCTTGCATCAACTAGTATTGTTTCTGCATCAACTAGTGTTGTTCAAATGATGCTAATGATGCTAGCACCAGTTTAAGTCGTCCCCGCTTCAGTTGTCGAGTCGTGTGCTAGTTTGTATGTTCTCAAAGTGCTTAAGCATGTTTCAGAGGCCAGAGCAGAATTTACCTTCACAGTATAACTAACAACAACTAGCATGCTAAATGCACACTTCCTGATTCTCTTGTTTGGCAAAGCAAGATAAAAAAAACGCCTTTACAATTGCGTATTGACCTGTTTGGATAATGTGTAGCTTTCATTCTCATTCGGAGAAGAAAAGAGGTGGTGTCCTTGGACCTTGAGAGTTTTCCGTGTTTACATCCTCTTCTCTCTCCCTTCTCTTCCTCCTCCTCCTCTTCCTTCTCTGCAAATGTGTTCAGAAATCCAATCTTTGTATTCAATTGTTTAAAAAGCTTATACAATTTCAGTGTGTAATTCATTCAGTTAGATGGCAATTAGTTAACCAGTTTAACCCTGAGTCAAGAAACAATACTGCAAATAAATAAAATAAATATTAAAATTAAAATAAATGCATACAAGAGCGAAATGTTTTTGTTTTTTTTATTTATGATTTTTTAAATTTATTTATGTATTTTTTAATTTATTTCTTTATGGGGTTTTTTTGTATGTAGTACTGCAGTTTAACAATTTTTGCTGCAACTCGTCTAAAAAGATTAAAATTGAAAATTAAATTAAAGATCATTAGCCTATAGAATGTTGTGATCTCATCTGAAACCCAGCGATTGGATAGACAATAGCTCATTTGGTAGAGTGTTTGTCCATTGATCCGAAGGTTGGTAGTTCGAATCCTGCTCTCAACATACACCATTCGTGAAGTGGTCAGATATACTGACTCACAGGTTGGCGGTGCGATTCCTGCTCCCACAGATGCATGCTGTTGTTGTGTCCTTGAGCAAGGCACCTCACCCCCAGTGAATCCATATGAATGGGTGAGTAGTTTCTTGATGTAAAGTGCTTTGAGTGCCTTGAAGATGGAAAAGCGCTGTATAAAAACATGTCCATTTCCCATTCCAGTCTCTTTCGGAACCATATTTTCAAAGGCATACTTTTATCGTACAGAATTCATAACTCCTTCAAGTTAAATTATTACTCCTCTACAACTATAATCCACCATCCAGACTATGTACTTCTTCCACCACTTCCCCCAATTTCCTCTGTTCTAAAAATAGCCACTTTTTACCCAACGCAGACATTGTCCAGACTTCTCCAGCCACAATCCTGCATCACGTCCCAGCGCCTTATCCATCAGCGGTAGGCCATAAAACATCATTTTTATCAGCGCTTCTATAGAGTGTTGATACTTCACAGCTGAGAGGGGCCAGTGTGCGCCCGATTCCGTCTCTATCATGTGAATGGGGACTGTGAAAATCGGTGAAAGGATAGTACTTTCCACACGCTTTCTTGTGCTTGCTTATTGGAAACTTTTTCAGGGTCACACAAATTTGATTAGAGATACTTGCCCAGGGTCATAATGTGGAGGGTTGGTTGTACAGGGGCTTTTGTTTGGGCGGTTGGTCTGGGGAGAGGCGGTGACGTGGATACATCTGTTCATAGCTTTAGCGTTGTTAACCAATGTTTGCACAGTATTTGGAGGGACAGAAATGGCACGTTGTAGTGTCAGTAAGAAGTGCCAGGACAAACACATACGGAGACTAATATCCACGCTAATAATAAATCAGTTTGGGGTGACAGTGGTGCAGCGTCTTATGTGGTACTACATGATCCATATGAAGTATATAATGGAGTCCATGGAGTAGACACTTTATTTGGTTTGATGGGCTGAAATTCTTCTAATGTAAAAATCTACAAAAGCCCCCTGCAACAAATTTTTCAAGGTGACTCCAATTCAAGTTGAGTAATTACTAGGCTTATATTTAACGACTAAATATAAAGCTGACTAACCTAGAAAGGTCCCAAGGTTTTGGTCACCCCACTGCTGCCCCAATGCCACTGAAAAATAGAAGTACTTTTTACTGCTAGTTTTAAATAATCTGCCATTGTCACTTAAATAATAAACTGTTTTGATGTGAGTCAGACCTATTGTTAAGGTTCTGATGCTGAATGAATTTGTGGTGGTACTTCAAAACTTCAGGGGAAAAAAAAAAAACTTTTCTAAATGAGTCATGATATTGACCAGCAGTCTGTGGCCTAAGCTTCAATATTTCATACTCTCCATGAAAAACATTTGGATACCTCTGACTTCTGGGCTATATTGCGACGCTTGGGACATTATAAAAGACTTTGCAATGCTCCGAAGAGTTGTAGAACTAGGAGTGTTTAATATATCAATATATCTGTGCCATTTTTTTTTTTTTTTGTCTTCATTTATGTAACGGAAAGAATCCTTGATATATCTGCCCCATATTTTTGGTTTTAGACAGGATTTTTCTGTCTATAATGAAAATAGATGCAACAAGTTACACTAAACGCAGTTACTGTACATTGATTCTGCAAATAGGGTTTATTAGCAACAGCAGCAAATATGATCAGTTATCGATATCGCCCGTAATAACTCACTTGGACCTGTTCCTGAAAAAAAAACCAAAACGTCCCTCTGTTATAGCCCCATGCACCAGCAGTATAACAGCGGCCCATCCATCTGTCTGTCAGGTTAGTCAGTGGCCTGCCTTTGACTGCAGCTCGTCAGTTTGTGAGCAAGACAAATGAGGGCTATAAATTATCAGGAAGCACAGAGGAGCTTAACCCCGGAGCTGTCTGTGTTTGAGACCGGCCTGGAGAGCTTTGCTTTGACTTTCCAAGAGGCACTACCTGACTGTGGGAAAGGGGAGACCTGCTAGACTGGAAAGAAAAAGAAAAATCCAACTTGCGCCAAAACCAATAATATATTTTTCTGTAGCACTCTTGGCTTTTGCAGGTGTTCAGACAGCAAACAGTGGATAGACCGGTTTGAGGATTTTCTTTTTTTTAGAGATAAATATTTCAATTATAAATAAATAAATGCATATATAAATACATACTTATGGTAACACTTTTGCTACTTTTTCTTTTTTTTCTTTTTCTTTTTTTCACAATTATCACTAATACAGTTGCCACAATTATTACTGCCATAACTGTAGTTCTGCTTCTTCTGCAACCTTAAATCTGATGTGCATTATTTCATATTTACAACTTATAATTCATGTTATTTTGCTTAATTTATTTAAGAATATTGTAAATTATAATTATAATTATAAATATTGTCTACTATAATACATCAAACAATAATGAATTACCATTTCCTATATTCAGATATAGTATTTGTTGCATTGTTATAATATATTTAAAACCACAGTGTAAATGTGTAACTGTTTAGTCAAAGAATAAAAAATGCGTCTTGCATCTCCACAAACCTGACTCTTATTTGGCCTGGAGGAGAGTCGCCTCCTGCTTCTTTCCTTTGACTATAATGTTCCACACTACGGCACAAAACTTATCTCTCTCTATGGCAAATGTTCCAAATGGTTGTAATTTTCTCTTGTGGGTGATGTGGCACCTCCCGAAAATTACATACTGTACCTTTAATCAATTAAAAGATACAGAGCTAACGCTACTAAGCAACAGTAGCTCAGTGTTTGTCCACTGATCTGAAGGTTGACAGTGCACACAGTTTTTGCTTTAAGTGCCTTGAAGGTGGAAATGCACCGTGTGACCATTTAATATTTTACCATGTATTACTACTACAGAATACATAGTTTATTTGAGAGTATAACAACTACATTACATTACATTAATTACAGTCCTTTTTTCATGAATAGCTTTTTTCATATAAGCTGCGTTATAGGCACTGTATCTAATTTTCACTGTCTTAAAAACATTCAAAACAGAACTAGTTCATTTTCAACGGTTTGCAGTGGATCAAGTTATTACTCATGTGCATTCGAAGCATCGTAAATATTCACCACAATGAGTTTAGAAGCAGACTCACTTTGACTTTAAGAATGCTTTCACAATATATCTGTACTGGGGCATGCCAAATTTTGCTTAATTTTGTGGGGACAGAAGGGATAGGCCCTTTCAAAGCATGGAAACATTCAGTACATAACTCCACCTATTTAAACCATTTATCTACAGAAAAAGTTGATCTGCAAGACTTTCATATCTTCCCCTCAGTGCCGTTGGATGTTCAATTCACAAAATGCACTCACTACCACTTCAATCTAAACTACTTATCACAAAATTGGTCACTTTCTACCTACGCTATCAGTTAAATGTCTGGACACACCTTTTCATAGATTTTCCTTTCTTATATCCATCATTTTTTTACATTGTAGATTCTCACTGAGGGCATTTATTGAGAGAAGGCCAAGGGTTTACAGCGCTGTCAACAAATCAAAGGGTGGATACTTTGAGGATTTGAATATAAAATACATAAAATATTTAGCTGAGTTATTTGAGTACATAATTCTATACATCTTGCTTCATATATATCATGTTCTCTGTATGTGTATAAAATATAGAAAGTGGTAAACATAAAGAAAAAGAAAGAAAAAAACATGGAATGAGAAGGTATCCAAACTTTTAGCGCATGCGACTTTTGCTTTCGCGTTTGGTTTTCACACCTTCGGAAGACTGCTGCTGAAGTGAGTCGAGTGGGCGGAGTTTAGCCAGAGGAAGGAAGGATCGGCCACAACCACAACAACCGCACTGTGTACTGGCTGTCTCTAAACGTGTGAGCGCACAGAAATATGTCTGTAGTACTCATAACCCCAGTGTCAACAAGGGCAGCCTGTGTAGTATTTAAAGAACCAGGAGCATGCGATACAAGTACGCAGTAGAAGTCAATATATCATTCTAGACTATGTACAGTTGTATATTCAAGTACGAATGTTAAATATAATCATCGAAAACTGGAAATCTTGATCATAGATTGTATAAAAAAGTGGACAAAGGGAGTTTGACGTCACCCTGTTCGGCTTCAGTCAAATGAAGCTCATCGAGGCTAGACGTTATAGCGACGACTTTGGAGCCGATCGCGAGTATCATAGCAACCAAAGAGCTAATCTCTCAATCTTCTCAAGTTTAGCAACGCTGTCAATCAAACCTGTTGCTAACGCTACCAGACGTGACCTTGGAAAGAGAAGGCAGCTGATTTGTCTCTTATCTTGAGTTACGAACACAATAGCCAATTAAATATACCAGGATTATGTAGAGTGGGTCAGTACGAACATTTTAAGACCGAAATGACCAGTTTGACAGCAGCAGTTATGGAGAGAGGGGTGACAGCTTTCTAATGTAAAGTGAATTGAAGCCAGAGTTGATGGAATGCGGCGGCTAGCAGGTTAGCTATGTCCATTTATATATACAGTCTATGATCTTGATGTTACTTCCAATGTTACTAGGCAAATTAGTCCTCTTAATTTGACCCATCCTTCAGTGCCACTAGGGCGACCTGTGTTTAGAAAAAGAAAAAAAAAAAGAAAAGAAAAAGAAAATGAATCAAATAAATCAATCAATAAATAAATATAAATAAAAAAAAATAGAGCAGAATAATTGTCCATGCAAAAACAGATAAACAAATAAACAACATATAAGAAAGAACAACAAAAATGGCAAAGGCACACAAGAAGAAAAAAAAAATGGGCTTGTTTAAAAATTGTACAACAGTTCAAGTTGAGCAATAAGAAACTAGGCCACTGTCTAGGAAACTGTATTTTCAGACCTCAATTTCAGTATTAGTTAATAAATAAAATAAAATAAAACTCAGAAGTTACATGCAGACGTATATACTTTATACTTATATACTATATTTATCTTATATTTTTTATTTTTATTTTTTAAGCTGACATCATAAGGGGAAGTGAAATTGCCTGTTGTGTCTGGCTTTGCACATGTTGTCTCATACCAAGGTCTAGAGGATATTAGTGACTTGTGTTTTGTCTGGTGTTCCATTGTAGCTAAATGGTGCCTCGGGGACTAACATTGTCTTCAATTCAAATGTAACAAAAGCAGATTTTCTTACAACATGGAAATAATCTTGCGGTTTGTGCTTGGCAATGCAAAAATATACTCATGTTTGAACTAAAAGGGTGGTAAACAAGTCGGGTAAAGTGTCTTGCCTAAGGACACAACAGTAGTCCTTGCACATTTATTGCATGTATTTGTAATGGTTTAATGTTAACTGAAAGCAATACTGACAAATACTACTATTATTTCTACTACTACTCATAAGAATTCAAACTATGTTGCTGGTACGCAGTGGTGGATGAAGTACTCAGTTTTGTTCTTTAAGTAAATGTACAGATAAAGAGGTATAAAGTAAGTAAAAGTATCACATGAAAACATCTACTTAAGTAAAAGTATTATAGTATCTGTTAAAAATGTATCTGAAGAGTAAAATGTATTTCACAAGTGTTGTTAATTTGTTAAAGTGTTAAATGTAGTGATATACCTAAGAAATTATACATATTTTGTTCAACAATAGCAATACAAATCAATTTATACATTTTTTCTCATGAATTTTGTATACAGTGGTCCCTCATTTATCGCGGGGGTTACGTTCTAAAAATAACCCGCAAAGTAGTCAGCTTTATTTTTTATGATTATTCTATATGTTTTAAGGCTGTAAAACCCCTCACCACACACTTTATACACTTTTCTCAGACAGGCAATAACATTTTCTCACATTTCTCTCTTGTTTAAACACTCTCAAAGTTCAAACCTTTGTATATTATATCGTCCTTCCTTGATGTTCACGTGTCTTTGCTCCAGCAGTATCTGCAGAGGAGACCTCACCGGGCACAGGAACACTTTTAAGTCCAAAGTGTTTCTGAAATTAGTCGGTGCAGAACGTTTCATCAATATTGTGGGTTTTGTTGGGAAAAAACTTGCAAACATACATCACTTTGGAGTCACACTGCGATTCAATATTTATGCAAATGTGTCTGAACACATTCTGTATTGTACAGGAGACACGGCACGGAGGAGACTGATGGACAATGGTCTACAGTCCCTTAGCCAATCAGGACGCAGAACACAATACTCGTTCATATGCTGTAAAAATGCACGCAAAATTGCACAAAAAACCCAAAAAAACCATCCATGAAACAGCAAAACTGCAAAAAGTGAACTGCGATAAAGCGAGGGACCACTGTGTATATTTTTGTTTGCTCAAAGCCAAAGCGTGAACTCGAAAAGTTCAAGTAAAGTTGTTATCACGAACATGGTAAAGATAACCCCTCAAATCATATGAAAAGTACTTTTTACTTTTCAGTCCAGTTCAAAAACATAGTGCAGTAGAAAGTACAGATACCTGCTCTCAGATGTAGTGAAGAAAAGTAAAAAGCATTCACTGTAAAATGTACTTAACTAAAATACAGACGCCTAAAAATTCTACTTAAGTGCAGTACTTTACCACTTGCACTTCTTTACCTTCCACCACTGCGAGTACGTGCTATCTCACCACTGAATCTCACATGTTCATGAGCTCTGTATTTCCTTTCTAAATCTGCATAAAATCTACAATCTATTCCGACAAGGCAGTTTTACTACGATGACAAATGGAAGCTCTGAAGTGCTAGCATGCTTCACGGTTATTCTTGTACAGCACATCAAGGTACAGCCCGCGGTAATCTGTCCTTTGTTGATGCATCTGCTTTGGCGTTGCAGATAAACAATGGCTCTTGGGCATGTCTAAATATTTCCTCTTTAAAATGGACGATATCGAAGGGGGAGGGAACACGGTTTGCTGATCAAGCTGATGTTGTGAAGTATGCTTGGAGAGGCGTGGAGTGCCTAGAAGGATTTCCTGGTGAAGAATTCTAGCGTGTTGTATCTCAAGATGTTTGTGGTTAAGTGGTCACCTCACAACAAGTCGGTTTCAGGTTTCAATTCGCAGAAGTTTTGCAATCTTTCACATTAAGTTTTTTATCGTTCATCGGCACTGGTTGGTTGGGGCAAAAAGTCAAATTGTAATTTATCTTTGGCATGTTTTTTATTGTTCAAGCATTATTAGAATTTGTTGATTTAACGCACCACTATGTAAATGTTTCAGTCAGTTATTTTTTTAATTTATTTTTTTATATTTTTATTGCAGAAAAAATCATAAAAAAATCATTGCATCTCCACAAACCTGACCCGTATTTGGCCTGCAGGAGGGTTTGCTCCTGCCTGTCTCCATGGAAATGTTGTTCTTTATGCTATAATGTTCCACGGTATGACATAAAACAAACATACAACACAATGTTCCGAAGTATGATTTTAATTTTCTTCTTCCATGCAGGTGACCACCACCAGAAAGTTACATAGTGTTAATTTAACAAGCTGTATAGGCAAAATTGAAAAATATTGATCCAAAAATGTCAGTTGTGCAATAAGTGTATTATCTGATGCGTATGAGCAAGGTATTTAGAGTTTATTCAGGTTGAGATAAGTACTTTTATCAGCTCTTTACATCCATACCATGCAGACTTAGACGATAATGACAACTTATTAATCTGTGCACTTTTAGCCACAGTATGCAACTTTTTAGTCAAAAAAAAAGACTTAAAAAAAAAAAAGGATGCTTTTATTGACTGAAAAACGTGCATCCTTACCGTGAGTGGACTTGCATATCCATAAACTTGACTCTTATTTGGCCTCCTCTTGGATGTTTCCATGGAAATGTTTTTCCTTTGGCATAAAACCTATCGATCTCCATGGAGAATGTTCCAAAGTATGGTTTTAAATTACAGTTAAGGTGCACGATTGCTGTTGTAATGATTTGGTTAGAAAAAAACAAAAACATCAGCTGTATACAATAACTGAATGTACTATTTTATGCATATGACTAAGGTATTCAGAGTATTTTCTGTACATTCATTTATTTCTGTTGTGAGATGTGTACTATTTCCATGCAGACTGACTATAATGACAAGATACCCTTCTGAGCACTTAAGTTTCTGTTCCCTGTCGTACTTTCAGGACGCTGCAAGCTCCTCCAATTCACTTACTACTATTTTATGACAAAATCAATCACCATCCTCGGGGGACATTTTAAACATACTTTGAAAGATTACATTCTTTTCCTCTCCAAGGCCAAAGTGAAGACTAAGCTCAAGGCGACCTTACAGTCCCACTCAAAGGTGAATGGCATCCTCTATACTTACCTCCTCCATTGATTGGTCCCCTGTTCCCTCCCCCGTCCTTCCACGCCCTTATACGGCCATTCCCTGGAGCCTTGTGTGAGAACGGCCACTTTATTGCACCTGGGAAACGTATTAAGGGCCCAATGAACTTTGACCTTGGCCTAGATCGCCGCGGCAACGCTTGACCACGGACAATCGTTAGAGTTTTGCGAGAGCCAAAATGTCGTCTCTCGTAAATGCTTGGATGTATTTGCGTCAAAAGGGCCCGGAGGTTTGTGGCGTCTCGTAAAGCGACTTCGGCCAATCAGAAGCGTCGGTTAATGGGAATACCTAAGCCGTGCGCGTAGCGAGGACTTCGGGGACAATGGGAAGTTTAGACGACTTGGTTTCACAAGGAGCTTGTCATTAAGTTTGTCGTTTATTGGCCTTAAATCAGCGAAGTTGACGGATTTTGACTTTCGTGATTGATTACTATGTTTTTTTAGCTAAAGTGGAAAGAGCATTGCTGGAATTGTGGGTAAAAAATAAAGTACGGTTGCGTTAAAATGATGACTCAAGTAGACGTAAAAAGTACCCATGGGAAAATGTATTTGTTGAAAGTACTGTTAGGACTTGTTTGGAAGTGATATCAAGATTATGTATGTAACTTGTTTCCCCAAAACAATTGATTTGGGATGTGTTTGTGTTTATTGTCTGAAAATCACGTGTCTTTTCTGTGAGCGGGCTTGCATCTCCACAAACCTGACTCTTATTTGGCCTGGGGGAGCCTCATCCTTCTTGTTTCCATGGAAATGTCATTTGGTTATAATATTTCACATAACATTCTGCATAAAACGTATCTATCCCAATGGAGAATGTTCCGAAGTATGGTTTTAGCATTTTATTTCCATGGAATCATGCAGCTGACTTTCCACCCTCAAAAAGTTACATACTATCACTTTAAGACAAAACAAAAATATTGCTCAAATTCTATTAGCAAGACTAGGAAAAAAAACAAAAAACTTCATAGTCTCCAGGTAAAACCAAGACCACCTCAAAAATAACCAGGGATTTTAAAAACAAACCAACTAACAAAAAAAAAAAAAAAAATAGGCAAAAATTAGACAATTTTTCACCTGATTTCCAAAATTTTCAGATGCAGATTCACCAAGCTTTTTTTTTTCCTTTTTTTATTAGGAACAAAAAATATACATTGAAACTATTAAGAGATGTCTTGATCCAATCCTAAAACTGGCCAAATAACTAATAAAAATTTAAAAAAGAAAAAAAAAGCAACCAAAAAGAACACCAGCACTAAACACAATGATTTCTTTCCATCCTCCCATTTCTTTTTCAAGTATGACTTAATGAAATAGACCTATTCACCCATGGTCGTATCACTAACCCAATTCACTTCCCTTGTTTCATTAGAACCTTGTCATTAAGCTCTGCCTCACTAAACTATATCCTTCCTTCGCTAACGTTAGCCCATCTCATTAGCACAAGGTTGTAAAGCGCTAGCTGTAGTTTCATTAGTGGACCACTTTTAATGAGGAAACCCCTAGTGTGTTTACATTGCTCTGATCCCCTATAATAGCTGTTACGGATAATGCTGATTGGCTATGTTTAAGCTAGCATTTCCAAGAGCAAAATAAAGACATTCAAATCCTCTGTGGTTTACGTGAAAAGATCAAACAACCACGCAGGGTCTTCAGCAGTGCTAAGTCAAACATAATGAACTAAATAATTGATGTGTATGTGGTATGTAACACAATGGTCACAATGATGAGATGTCTTATGATTTATGTATCTACGCAAATAGACATGTAAACATCTATACACAATAATTGAGTGTGATGGGTCATTAGGTTCATTACTTCCTGGCTCTACAGATGCCCGTTGAGGACAAACTAAGTGCGTTTATTAGCTAGGCAATGGGGAATTTAGAACAAAGGTTATTTATTTATTGGATGGTTGGTGTTAAATCCAAGATTCAATAAAGTGGCTTTTACTCTGAAAGGGCATTTGGTCTAATATGGATAAAATTTAAAAAATATAACCTCTCGCCATAAGAACAGTTTCTTCCCCTCTGCTGTTTGTCTCATGAACACTCTAAAATATCTGCACTAAACTGGACACTTTATAACACCGGTCACTTTAATAAGCCACTTTGCACTGTTGTTCTGATGCTGCTATTGTACATATTTTTTCCCTTTAAGTATTTCATTTGATTTTTTTAAGCATATCTTTTTAACTTTGTGCATGCTCTTATTTGTATTTGTATTTATTCAGTGTGTTTATGTTGCACTTTTTCACCGTATCAAGTTCCTAGTTTGTGAACTGTGTTCACAGACTATGGCAATAAAAGTCTTCTGATTCTGATTCTGATTCTGATTCTGATATTGCACACAATCTGGTATTTCAGACTGTGAAAATATGAGAAGAAAAGTTATCTGGACAAAACTGGATCAGAAATAAAGAAGGACAAAATAAATAAATAAATAAATAAAAATTGGGACGTATCCATATTTCACCAGACCAAATCAGGTCTACGATTGGTATTGCCTCTGGAAGGACATCTGATCTAATATGAAAGAAAGACAGTTTGCATATTACTGAGTACAAAAATGAAGCAGATTTCTCTACTGACCTAAATTTTGAATCCATAAAAAATATATAAAATGAAATATTAACAGTTATAGCCAGATAACAAGACAAGAGTACCCAGGGAACAGGCCAACCTTACACCAACCGATATTCTCAATGCTATATTTTTCTTTTTCTATTTAAGTTTATTCTGAAAAACATCCATTTTGCCATCAATCACTTGTTAAAAAAACAGATTTAAGTGCATTTACCCATTGGGCTCACACAATACACACTTTTGTGCTTATAAGTTAAAATGGGGCCAGCAATTCTCAGACTAGGTTGGGCGTTATGGGGAAGATTTAATAGCAAGACGTGTACCAGCCTCAGAACAGTGTGACAGCCCATTCTCAGCATGCTCAAGCCTGTCTGTACTGTACCTTCTCTGGAAAATGATTTATGTTGTAGGGAGGAAAGCAGACGGGCAGGCTACACTTTCAAATATTTTTACAGCTGTCAGTGTGATGGATGGCTAAAGGTTGGGAGTCTTTTTTTTTTCCTTTTCTCAAGATCTAGATTTGATCCAACCTGTAATTTCAAAGAAGAGTCTACTTGCTATTAGAAGATATTTTCATAATTCAGATGATTTTCTGATGGGATCAACATTGCGGAAGATGTAACTTGTGCAAAATCAGTCAGTCCCTTCGACATTGTGTTGGAATTCAGAAGGGTTTCGATTTGGACCAGAGAGTGTGAAAAACCTCAGTCCTAACTTGGGACGGTCCAATCACAGCCTCTAATTTGTAGTGTGTGTCTTTCAAATGCAAAACACATCTACTCTCAAAGATTCTTGTATAATTCAGAACAAAATATATAACTTTTGCTATGGTCCTCAGTGTTGTTTTGTTGTGGGTTTGTCTTACCGATACGGACCATGTGTCTCTCTGATTGGTTAATCCGTCTGTCAATCATGCTGTCTGGAATCAGGGAGACAGGATACGGTTCCAGACCCACTCTCTGTAAAGATTTGTGAAATCGTGTTGTTCTGGCTGACCAGGCAACCAAATCAGTACATTAACTATGCGGCTTAATGCGTAGATATTGAAAAAAAGTGATATGCAGTAGCAAAAAAATAACACTTTGTTACTCTTTTTTGTGATAAAAGTGCTAGGGATGACCAGTACTAGTATCAGATATTGGTATCTGTTGCAGTAACATCTGTTCAGTTGATGTCCCAATTAGGCCTATATGGCTGTTGTTGTCATGCTATTTGATTTTTTTACAAACTTGTGGAAATTGTTGAAACTATTATCTTGACAATGCTAATGAGGCTTCAAAAATACTGTAGTATGAGCTTACCGATTTCTACTTTTTTATCAACTGCAATGCATTTTTTAAAAGAAATATAAGAGCATATTTGCCCAAGCAAGTTGGATCTAAATGTATGGTAATTTGATTTGTTTCTGTCAACTTGTTTTCACTCATGGATAGACTCTGCGCATATTGAATAATGAAATATAAGACATCAACTACTATCAACTCCCATCCCATAGCTCCACTTCATGATTAAGGGGACATTATTCCAGTGCATTGCTCTCAGTATTGGAGGGGCCACTGTCTTGTTCACTTTTCTGCACTTTCGCCAATGGGCCGACCTGACTGTTTGCCTGGGATCAGATGTTAATTCCTTAATGTCCAGTGACGCGACTCGGAGCTTTACACCATGTGTCATTGTTTGGCCTTCCACCTCTTTGTCCGACCAAGAATGTGGCCCTCTTTGGCGGAGCTCGTGGAGCAGTGGAAGATTAAGACAACATGCATGGTTATGGCACACGAGATTACTTCAGAGATATGAGCTGTGTTGAGGCAAAGATTCAACAGTTATGCAGCGGTTTTGTGAGTACGGATTGCTTATGAACTTTTAAACTGTTTTGCAAGTATTGTTTTGTCAGTTGTTTGAGCGTCTGACAGAAAGATACTTACACAACAGCTTAAAGTAAGTTTTTTTTATTTTTTATTTTCCAAACTTTAAATACTTTACTTTTTTTTGTATTTTTATATTTTTTATTTTTATTTATTTATTCATTTTTTTGTCTTACATTCTACATTTTTAATTGTTGTTTTATTTTTATTTTATTTTATTTCTGTGTTTTTGTCATGTCAAAAAATAAAATAAAATAATGAATTGCCTTCACTATAACATTTTTTCCATTAATCTTCTATTTAATGTTATAAAATCTGAAAAGCCGATTTAAAAGTGCCATGATAGAAGCTTAAGCGTGAATAATATGTCCCCTTCGCATGTATGACCTTTCTATTAGCCTACGTGAATCAAGGTAATGCTAACCAAGATTAACATGTTTGCTAACAGTGTGTTCATTGCATCAGTGTAGGGGAGTTTTCCATAGCTAGCCCTGCACAACGCTGTGTCTTTAAAGCTAATGTTAAAGTAATGTTGATTGACGTTCGCATTATGAGATTTGTGCGAGTCAATAAAGTTTAGAGCGAAGTTTGCACAAGGAAGGGAGAGTGTCAGGTCATAAAGTCAGGAGGATGTTAAAGAGTGATGTGAAGGTTTTATATGAAAAATGAAACCTAAAAAAATACGATTTGTAGATTAGTGAGTGAATGCTTGTTGTAAAAGTCCCGCATAAAAAGTGTTTATCTATAGAAACGACATTAACATTAGCTTATTGCCTCTTGATGCGGTCATGACTAGCAAAACCTCTTTCATATAAGTTAATTTTGACATAATTAAGTGGAACTATCCATTATTCTTCATTTGCAATATCTGCAACGATCTAAGCTAGCTAGCCCTGCCGTATCTCCTACTCAACCGCATTTGTCAGTCTTCTCTCTTTCCGCTAAATAAATGCTAATCACTGCTTTGAAGACTTCATCATTGCTAACCTAGTCTTTCTGTACATCCGCATAACTGCACACACAACACCACACAGACACACACACAACCACGCACAACCCCAGACAGCTTATCAAGGGGAACTAATTCAATATCCCTGCGCCCGTTTGAAATGTCATTGGCTGAGCTCATCCGGACTGACATGTTTTCCACAGTCCAAATAAAGGCGCTTTATTGGACAGCAGATGGACTGATGGGGGTGCATCTAGTCCACCAGCCCGCCCACATCGACTGTCACTTCGGAACCCTGACGTAAAGGTCCCCTCGCGGAGAAGAAATAAAGTTTGGATTTGTGGAGATCTCGAGATGAAGGCTATGAGATTTGTGCGAGTCAGTAAAGTTCAGAGCGGAGTTCGCACAAGGAAGGGTCACCAATTCAGGAGGATGTTCAGGAGATATGTGACGGTTTTAGATGGAAAATTATGTCAGTTTTATCAGAGCTTCATAATATTGGACGGTTGATGTATAGCGAATATGATTGTTGATTAGTGAATGAATGTTTGTGGAAAAAAAAAACTAAAAAAGTGCTTGTCTATAGAAAAAAATAACTAAACAAAACTCTTTGACACTAAAGGCGCAACCATGCTCAGTGCAGTCATCTGGTTTGGGTTAAAATTTGGATATTTAGTTTAGTTGTCACAATATAATCATGAGAAGCCAAACTCAGGAACTTTAGTTAAGTCTCTGCTCCACGTAAGAACTTTGTTTATGTCACAATATTTTATTCAGAAAGTTTGATTTCATATAAGTAGTGACATATTAGAGGAATTGGGGGTGATCTCTTGGACAATGAATGGAAGTGAATCAAGAATTTAACCGCTTGTACCGTTTGGTCACGATGTCAGTAATGTAAGTAGTTATGATATTTCTTCTCACAAAAATCATAACACACATATTTGACAACTTGAAATCCCAAGTTTAGACCGAGTTTAGTGCTGCTTAGCCTTTGTTTAGTTCTGTCAAGACTTGGATTATCTTTGACTGATGGTCATGTGTAACAGATGCTGCCGTTGTTAGGTCCATGCATGAGTGACAGTAGCTCAGTTGGTAGAGTGTTTGTCCAATGATCTGAAGATTGGTGGTTTGTTTGAGTGGTCAGACCTTGGGCAAGACACTTATCCCCCCCATCCCCCCCCTCACCCCCAGTATCTGCGTACACTGGTGTATGAATGTGTGAATGGCTGAGTGGTTGCTTAATGTAAACTGATTTGAGTGCCTTGAAGGTGGAAAAGCTATAGCTATATAAGAATGTGACAATTTACATAACTCTGTGTACATTTTGAGTTTGGCAATACAACCAGCAAATGCAATAGCGAGTAACAATAATTCATCAAATGCTAAATCTGAAATATCATACCATCTAATTGGCTTCAAAACAGTTCAAAACTAAACATGTTATCAAAGATCTCAAATATGTTTTATGCAACAGCTAATACTGGCGCGCAACTTTAAAAGATTAGGAAAAATAAATCAGAATCTTAATAGACCAGATATTATCATCCACCCATTTGACTGGCTGTCTGCACTGCTAAAAAATCCTATCAATCATCACCAAGGAAAAAAAATGCATTCACGACATATTGCACAAGGCACGATTCATGCAATTTCCTCAAATAAATCTATATTTGGCACAGATTTGATTCGTCCCCTCCCATCTCCTTTATAATGATGTCAAAAATGTTGACCAGAGGGCCTCATTGCTAGTATGGGCTCCCCTTTTGTACAAAATAATGACTTCCCTATTGGGATTGACCCCTCTGACCCTAGAAACAGACAGTTCGGCGCGGATCTCAGGCCCTCCAGGCATCCACTGCTCGTCTTGGCATTTCGCCTGCCACGAGTTGCTAACCTCCATCCTCTTGGCCTTCTTCTGAGCAAAATCCAACCAGCGTTTTGGAATATCTGTCTGATTATTTCAAATTGTAGACTAAGAGAAGAGACTCTGATACGACCCAAGCGATAGGTGGTTGCGGGGGCTTAGGTTGGGAGGTTAATAATTGAGACATGGATGAAAATGTTACAGGGCAAGAAACCAAGAAAGGTCGTAACATGTTTCATTTTGGATCTTTTTGTAAAGGTTATTGAAAAGAGAATTGTCAGTGATGCTAATGAGTTTTTTTCCCAGTTAATTTTAGTTAGCAGTTGGGTCTTTTAATCAGGAGCAGTGAGCGAGTGTGGAAGTTGACATGGAGTGTTGGATGAGAGACAAATTACATGATTGCAATTATTTGGAAATTGGCAGCAAGGGCTTTTCACATATTGGGTTTTGCATTGCAGTTCTTCTTGTTATCTTAGTGTTTTATTATTCTTTGCTTATGTCTTGTACTATCTGTATATTTGGGTTTTTGTTAACGTTGTGAAGCACTTTGGGCAGCTGAAGAAATCAAATTTAACTGAACTGTTTTAGTTTATAGAATGTTCGATTCACACCAAAAATAGGGTAAAAATGTGGTTGTTACATCGAGCTGTCTTCCAGTTACATCAGTTGAACCTTTCTGCAGTACTTTTAAAATGGTCTTGTTCAGAAGATAAGGTACACATTATTGTCCCCATATGAAAAACTGTCCAGTACATTTGACCCATTCGACTTATGGTGCATGTTTTGGGTTGATGGGGGGCAACCACTAAGCCACCATCATCGTTACAATCCCTAAGTTCGATCCCTGATTCGCTGAGTACTTTAAAACCGCATGGCATGAAATGAAAATCAAGTTTGAAATCCTAATATTGTAAGCATGTTGGTAGATTATATGGTTAACATGGCATAGGAAAAATGCTCTTTATTATCTTAATTCCTTTACTGGTCAACGAACCAAACCTATCTGACATGCATTCTGTTTTTGTACCTGCAGGGTTCCTGAAGCCACAGTGCTCGTTGGCTCCTCCCATGCAGCGCGGCCGGTCCAGTGATGGCTGCTCCTGCTTCAGTGGGGTGTGCCCTCTTCACCAGCGACGCTTGTCCTCCGGTAAGACAAGCTACTGTACGTACTACTCTCAACTCTTACAACACGCATGCTTCGCTGTATAAGGCTACACTATGTGCATGTATGCTGCTGTGCGGTGGAACTTTGGAACCTTTTTGCTAAATATTCATCGTATATATACAAATGCGAACTATGACATTGCATAACTTCTGCATAGGGCTGGGCGATATTGTGGAAAAAATATCATTTATTTTTCTTATATTGATGGAGGAATACTTTCTTTTAATCCTTGCCATGTAAAACAAAAACTAAGTACATTTCTCTGCCCAAAGTCTTCTGTCTTCTTCAAACGAAAGGCTTTTACCAACAGGAGGATTGGCTGGCTGTGGACCACTTGATTCAAAAGCCCCAACCATATCATTGACGACTGGACTGAATCGTGATCGCTCGATTTTTTTATTAATTGCGCAGCCAGTGATGAAATTTTGCATTACCTGACCACCGCTCTCTCCCCATTAGCTGTCTTTGCTAGCTCTGTATATGTCTAAATCAGGTGCTGAAAAACTACTGAAACGTGTTGCTTGTTCTGTACTTCCTCTCCACCCCTCACCTCCGGTCTGAGGTGTGGCTGTTGGGGGTGTGGGGTGGGCGGTCGGTCGGCGGGTCGGTAAAGTCTTGACTGCACATGGTCTGGTTTTATGATTAATGTCGTCTCTACATGTGGAGGCCCCGTGATGGACAGGTTTTACAGAGGTGCTGGAAGGCTCCACGGGGCCCTTCCTGTACGCGACACCTCATGCTGCCACGGCTGGTCAAAGTTTTTTTTGTTTAATTTGACTGTGAATGTGACCATTCCCACAAGTTTCGAGGCAGTTTTGGTTTTCATTAGTCACAGTTAGACGGCACATTGGCACAACAGCCAGCTCTTGCCTTGGGATGTCAAATATGGATTTTATTTCAGTCAAATTTTCGAGAATGTTTTTTTAATTTGTCTGTGCCTCTCCACTTCTGCTATGTTTTAATACGTGACACTCAATGAAAAAAGCTCTTGTCTGGAGCAATCTCGCTGGTAACGCTAATATTGTGGTCATTTTTATTTTTTATTTTTTTTACCATGGAATGATTAGCCCTGAGCAAGCTTGAACATTTTTAAACATTTTTTTTTTATTTTTTTAGGAAGTCTATGGGAATAATGAGATATTTACTTCCAGAACCAGGGAGTGGGCGGTCACTGTTGAGCTCCATTGTACATCGGGGTGAGCAGTATATTGGCAAAACATGTAGAGATTTTTTGCATTATCTCAATAACAATATTCAAACTATTTATTTACAGAAATGTTCTAAAAAGTGACTGTATTAGCCGAGGTTTAAGTGAGTATTTCCCCCACATCTGTGCCAGTGTTCTCCCGATGCTCCGGTTACCCTTAGCTCCAACAACACACATTATGATCACAAGCGTCCAGGTTTAAAAAAAAAGTTTATATGATTATATGCTATACTTTGTTTACTCAAATTGATAACGTTTTTTTGATTTGTGGTTTGGCCTCGGATTCTTTCTTATCTCCACTATTTATTTACCAAGCATCTGTGTGTGTTTTCTCGTACTCCAAAATACTTTACTCAAGCGAAACGTATTTATAGTAACTAGTAAAAGTCTCTCTAGCCAGGCTTCCACGCTGGTTATAGAAGTCTGCAGTGAGTGGTCTGGTATGCGGTGGTTTATGGGGTCACGGGTGCTGCGGAGTATGTAGTTGACGTGTATACGGCTCTGATCTGATAAGACTGTAATGTTATGATGTTGGACATGGAAAGAAAAGTGACTCTGTGTAGTAGATGAGTGGACACACTGTATGAGATCAATTATGATGTCTGAGCGTTGGGAGATAAAGGGAAAGCGAGGAAAGATTTGTGTGAAGGATTACTGATACTTCATAATAACGCCTAACCTTTTAATTAAATAGTTACTAAGCCTGAATCATTCTTTATAGTGATTATTAGTTCATTACAAATTAAGGCTCTGTTTATGCTTTATTGAGGCTAATTAAGGTGTAGTTATTATGAATTGGCAACAATATTTTGCCGTATTGCTGGGTTTCAGATGATTCTGTCAACTTTCGCTGCTCATCCAACCAGCTGCTTCAGTTCTGGTCAGATTTCTATTGGACACTGCCTTAAATCTATCTGAAGGAAAGAGCCAACTACACTGATACTAACACATCTGTTTGTTTACAGTTTCTGCTTGTTAACTAGGTGTGTTGAACTGTGCCTGAGTCATATTTTGGATAATCATTCAGGCCCTTAATGGGTGCTCTCACAACTATTAGCATACTGGTGAGCCCTATTGTTTTCCTTGTTTTGATTTAGGTCTGAAAATGGAGTTATAAATAGGGGATAAATGATGTCTAAGCCCCCATTCCTGTTCAAAGATGGATTGTCTTTACTAACAAGAACGGCCTCTTTGAGTTTCAAATGACATCACAGCCTTCTACAGGACAGTTATATCTAATACAGATGGAGGCAGCTATAATGGATATTGTTAAAATGAGATTTACACTGAGTTGCAATACACTGAATTATTAGGTTTAGTCACTGATAGAAATGATCAGGTTCAACATTTGTGCGTTTACCTTTTGGATATTTCATGGCAAAGTACGATGTGATTAATAGAGAAAACTGGCTCTTGCCCCTCATCTGGGAGTATGACGTCATCACATTCTAGACCAATTAAAATAATGAAAAAGGCATCTCAGCTATTCTATGTGGTACAAAAAAAAAGTTATTATATTAAAAAAGGGGGTCATAATTTAAATCATGATCTTTGGAATAATCTGCAGAGGAAGAATAAACTTTTCATATAATGTTCTGTGCTTTATGTTAGACAAGAGACTTTGCTCCAGGTTTTAATGGCAGATTTACACAGTTTTTGTAATTGTTTGCAGCAAATAAAAATTACTGTTTTTTTGTTTTGTTTTTTTTTGTCATTGTTCTACCTATAAGTATATAACCATTTGTATTTGTGTAAAAAGTAAATAATAGTAGTCAGAAGACCAGTGGTGGAAGATAACAGAGTACAAGTAGTAAAGTATAGTACTTAAGTAGAATTTTCAGGTATCTGTACTTTACTCAAGTACATTTATAAGTGGATACTTTTTACTTTTACTTCACTACATTTGAGAGCAGGTGTCTGTACTTTCTACTCCACTACATTTTTGAACAGGACTGAAAAATAAGAAGTACTTTTCATATGGTTTGAGGGGTTATTTGTCACGATGTTCCTGGTAACATCCTGATTTATGTTTTGGAGTTCAAGCTTCGGCTTTGAGCAAACAAAATATATACACAAAATTAATGAGGAAAATTCTCTAATTTATTCGTATTGCTGCTGTTGACAAAAATATGTATCATTTTTAATCAATATCACTACATTTACATTTTGACAGATTAACAGCACTTTTTACTTTATTAGTATTTTTTTTAAACGTGTACTTAAATACCTTTACTTAAGTCGATTTTTTTACATGATACTTTTACTTGAATAACTTTTTACCTCTGTATCTGTTCTCTTAAGTAACAAAATAGGGTACTTCATCCACCACTGTAGAAAATCAACACATGCAACAGTACAATTCATACCATAGTAACTAAGTATTTTAAATATAAACGATATGATTGTTTTCTTAACATAACCAGTATTTCTAAAACATCGAAACTATTGAGCATTTGTTGGTCATTTTGATTTTAGTTCTAACTCTCTATCATTATATTTTGTGCTTGACTAGATTAATATTATAACCAGAAGCCCTTTAATTAAATATCCAATTGTAAAAATCAAATTAATTGAACGTGCTTAAGAGAATTTTATAATTAAGACAATCCATTCTATTATGGAAAACATTTGAAGCCATAACGTCTTATCTTTAGGCAGATCCAATCAGAGCAGGGATTTCCATTACTGTGGTTATCTTAAAGAGATTTGCCCTAAAGCTGCAGTAAACATTGTAATTGGAAGTGACCTTGGGAATTGAAACTATTATGAAGGATTATGTTGGGGAAAAATAAGTTTAAAAGAGGACAGGAAAGTGGTGAATTGAAAGTAAATGTATTATTTTTGAAGCACAAGAATGGACATAGGTTTTAGACTCCTATCAACCCATCATGTCTTGTAATATGTCATCTGGATATTTGTTCAGTATAATTTACCCATCGTTTTGACATAGACACCCCTTTGTGTTGATAAATAGATTTTTGTGTGTGTTAATATCAATCAATTAATCAATTATAACACAAGTCAAATTATTATTGACAGTTTTTATTTTATTTTATTGTATTATTATTATTTATGGGTTTTTTTTTTTTTTTTTTTTTAATGACCAACGTGTTTTTTTTAATATTGTTTTTCCTTTTTTTTTTTTTTTTTTTTTTTTTTTTTAAGAATTAGAATAGATTTATTTATGTATTATTATGTATTATTTTTTTCCTGTCATTTAATAGTTATTTTTTGTATTTATTTCAATGGACTTTAGCAACACAGAGGAGCACTTCCTGGATTGTTTTTGAAATAAACATTATAGCTTGGTTAAAGTCTTTTCAATAAGTTATTTTTGCTTAAACTTGCACTGCTACCTTTTCTAGTAGAGATGAGATTGCACAGTATGGCATTAGCTTTCGAGTACCTTTGCTTTGGCATCTAATAAATAATAATAATAATAAAAATAATGACCATATTAAACCAGACATGACTGGCGATGAGTGATGGACTAAAAAACTGCGCAGTGTTTTTACCTGCGATGCAACAATCCTGGGAAAATTAAACCGCATACTCACTGAGGCTGAGCCAAAGGACATTTTAACAGCAGATGACAGAAACCTGTGTGAATGAACCAAAATATATTTCTTACACTGTTATATCATGGTTAAAAGCTCAAAAAAAAAAAAAGGCCAAGTTACAGGTCATAGTAAGAACTCATGATGATGATTTTTACACCATACAATGGAACATTCCTGGCCCCATAGAGACAACCTCTAATGAAGGACCAAGTGACTGATTAGACACGAGAGAAAGAGCAGATTTTGGCTAACTTTGTCCCTACAGAGTAAACAGCCTATTAGATGCTATTCATCAGTGCCATTTGCGCTTTGTTAAACTCCACTGACTGTACTTTTCTCTCTTTTCAAAGGCAAATACTTGTTTTTTTGGGGTGAACCTGTCCGGGCATGATGTTCTGTGCACCCACCTCTCCTCCTCCTCTCCTGTGCGTTTTATAGAAGCTCTTTGAGACGATTGTGGCATTTTTACTGACATAGCCCGCGGTAACAACTATCTGTAATTATGTGTATAGTTTTGCTAATGTGCACCGCGACTTTGCCTTTTCATGTTCTAACTGTGTTTAGACCAGTTAAGGCTTCATGAGAAATACAACTTTTTAATGGAATTTGTCAAAAGTGATGCGTTTATTGGCTTTTATTGTGTAATGCATTAGGTTAGTAGAATCAGCGCGTTTTGATTGCTGCCAAACCACAACTTTCAGGTTCAGGGCCGATAACTGAACCTGAACGACACTTGCACTTTTAACTATCAGATCTTTAAGCATTTCTTAATCAGCAGTTGTAGTATTTTAGTGTGGACTCAAAAGTGCCTGTGTTTAACAGGCATGTGGGCTCCCATGGTTGCCATGCTCTTGGGGCTGACTGGCTGGCACACTGAGCAGTTGTTAAACTTTAAACATTTGCATCTTACATTTTTAACTTAATATTTTGGGATTTTGATCAACTAAGACGTGCAGCTTGTACAACTCAAAGGACAGATGTCTATTGGATTTTGTGATTTGGACAGTTTTTTTTCCGTATCCATGGCGACCCTAGCTCTTTTTATACCAAATATAGCAGAGGACACAGAGGAGGAACACTTCTTGTCCTAAAGGCTGTTACTCTCTTCAAACTGCCCTGACACAAGGTCTGATGACACTAACCTGTTGAGCTTTCTATTATTGTTGTATTTTACTGCTCAATGTGTTGAAATTGTCCCTCGGGGATAAATAAAGTGATGTTGATTTATGTCTGGTTATCACAAGATTGCTTTGAAATGTATTGGCATTACATACCAAAAAAAAAAAAAAACAGTTTATGTAGATATGGAAAGTAAGAAGTACAAACACTGCTGTGTATGTACTGTTACTGAGGCAACTGTAGATTTTTTAACCTGCATTGTACCCAAAATTGAATATAATTCTAGCCATGCAATTGCAACATTTAAAATTATAGTTACTAAATACAGCACAAATCTCAAGCGTCCTAATCCACAAACACACACGACATCAGTGCATCACCTGCTCTGATTGGGCAGAGCTCGAAAAACATGCAGATTGTGGTTTAAAACACATTAACAAACAATTGAACATTAAATTGTTAAATGAATCAAGTATGAAATACAGATTTAAATGCAACTAAAATTGCATGAAAAAGTAACTAAGTAATATTTGAGTATTTATAATTTTAATTAAGGCAAGGCAACGCAAGTTTATTATTTGTACACAAGGTAATTCAAAGTGTTTTACAGAATAAGAAAGACATTAAAATCACTACAACAAATCAAAACATAAATAATCACAAATAATCATTATAAGATTAACATTAAAACAGAAGAGTGCAGAATGAAAATCTTTCAGTCGTATGCACAGCTAAACAGAACTGTTTTGAGCCTGGATTTAAACATTGTCAAAGTAGAGGCCTGTCTCACATCTTCAGGAAGACTGTTGCAGGTTTTAGCTGCATAAAACTGAAACACTGATTCCCCATGTTTAGTCCTGACTCTGGGACCAGCTGGAGGCCGGTCCCTGAAGTCCTCAAAGTACGAGATGGTTCAAGTAAAATTATATTATTATTCTAACTAAGAAAAATATGGCAGCAAGACTTAATACATTACTTAATACATTTTAGCTGTATAACTGTACATTTTTACTAATTCAGTAGTACCAAAGCTGGAAAAGTACTCCATTGTGGATAATTACACTGATTAAACCTGCAGGAATCCCATTCAATCACAGAACATGGCAACTCAACTGAGAATTGTGCCTGCTGCATATACATGGAAATATAACCTGAAACCTTTCCATTTCAAGGCGAGACTGCACTTTACCTCCATACTGTCTTCACGTCTTCAACCCACAACTATTGTATTTTGAAGCGACCGCAACGTCGGCCATCAACAATCCTATGTTTATTCCAATCCTAAACGTGCATTCTACAGTCCGGATGTGTACATATAGCTGGATGAAAGGCTCCTATGGAAATCGCACAGCATCATTTAGTCCGTATAGTTCAAAGCGTACTGCATTCTAGTCTCGACAGCTTCTTAAGAGCCTAAACTTCACCCACAGTCTGTAATATCCACCTCCCTAATTATGGAATCCTGCCTTCTTTCTGTGTCCTAAGATATTCCTCCAACTTCCAAGTTCTGACCTCAATGACAAGCTATAGCCGCCTTAGCCTGGCTTGTAACAGTGACTGCGCAAGAGAATTTTGGGAACTTTTTGCGAGTTTTGAAGTGAGGGTGAACTTAAAATGACATGTTGATGTGGGTACGCAATGGTTTTGGCGGTTTTACATTGTTTGGGCCTTTTCAAAAAACACTCTTACTGGAAAGGGGCCGTGAGAAAGTGGGAGAGTCCAGAACTTATGGAAGAAAAGTGTTTTATGAAGAGGAAAAATATGGAAAGTGAGGTTTTTGGACCGCAAGTTGTGGTTAGAGGAAGGTAGTGTAGTGTTACTTCAGAATGTTATTGTTAATGTAAGTTGTAACAAAGTATAAAGAAATAAGTAAACGAATATTTACTAAGGTTTTTTTCCCCGAGACTGTATTTTTGTTCAATAACGGACATGGTACAAATTCAAGTTTTAAAAATGTGAAATTTCTAAAAAGTGAAGTATAAGAAAATGAAACATACAAACATAGTACATAAATCTTAAAAAATGGATAGATCTTTGCTTTAAACCCAAACTTGGCTTTGAGTAATGCTGTTAGAATTATTATTATTATTGTTGTTATCATTATTATTTTATTTGTATTTTATTGTGTTTTTTTAATTATAACATTTTGCATTTAGTCTTTGTCCAAGAGCATACCATTTGAGACAAAACTATAATGTGAACTGCTAAATTAATTATAATAATAATAATAATAATGGCTTACACTTGTAATGTGCTTTTTCAAAGCCTCTCAAAGCGCTACACTATAGTCATTATTCATTCATTTCCACACTTGGTGATGGTAAGCTACTAGTGTAGCCACAGCTGCCCTGGGGCAGACTGACAGAAGCGAGGCTGCCAATCTGCGCCATCGGCCCCTCTGACCACCACCTATCATTCGCGCACACACCACTTTCGTGTCTTGCCTAAGGACACAACGACAAAACTTGGTCCGAGCGGGACTCGATCCTCCGACTTTTGGGTTGGGGGACCAATACTCTAACTGAGCCCGGCAACTTCCCGAATAAGGTAAATACGCTGTGTAACTTTCTGGAGATGGCACATCGTCACCTGCATGATTCCACAGCGATAGAATAAAAAAAAAAAACATACTTTGGAACATGCTCCATTGGCGAAGAATGTAGCTAAAACGACATTTCCATAATAACAAGCAGCTTAAGAGTCAGGTTTGTGGCAATGCAAGCCCTCTCACAGTAAGGATGCACATTTTCTTCTGTGCAATAAAAAGATCCAAAATAAAACAAATATTTAAGTGTACTTTTTTACTACAAAGTTACACGGTGGGACTTGTAGTATCAAGCTAGGTGATGAAAATGAATCTTTGGCATACTTACATATAGCATGTGCGTTCATTAATACGTACTGTCCCTTTTCTATATAAGTAAAGCTATGAAAAAACTACTAACGCACATAAAAAATAATAATAAAAAAAACACGTTATGTCAGTTAAAATGACTACATCTGACTCCGAGGACTACTGTTGGTGGTATATGAGGTGAGCGGAGCCCGTACAATGCTAGCCTTGTGCTGCGTCCGGGCCCGTCCAGAGAGCATGCAGGAATGGAAAAGATTATCCGCAGGAATGTCTGGGGTACCCTCAAAAACCGAGAGGCCCGCGTCACCCGCCAATGGGAGCGCGCCGTTAGCATATAGCGCTGGGCTAATTTTTTCCTGATGAACTCAACCGCCTGCCTCACAATGCAGTCTGATTACTGGGCCTGTGCGCACATATGGTCCGTGTTTAAATAAGTCCGAATGACAGCACCAATTCAGCCCCCAGGAAGAAAAAAGGAGAGCGAGAGAGAGAGTGAAGAGAGGTGGGGGTTGTTGCTGGCCAACCTTTATTTCATTAGCTCAATGCGAACTAGCGCCGCGGGAAATGTGCCAGCGCTAACTGTGTGCGGAGACTGTGTTTGATGCCCGATGCTCAGCTAGCAGTGCAATGCTAGCTAATGATTGCTTTTCAGCGCTTTGTTTTGGTTGAGTGCAAAGAGGTAAACGCCAAGTACGCCAAGCCAAGCGGCGACATTGTTGATTGAAGTGTTACCGCAGTAAGCTAGCGGTGTATTTTGGTTTATAAGAAAGTTCTAATAATGGTTTTCACGTGTTTTTTTAGTGCTGTGTTGTTGTTTTTTGTTTTTGTTTATTGGTCTTCCTTCAAATGCGCATGATAATTACGCTCATTATTCTTTCACTAACGAACTCTATAAAGTGCCGAGGTTGACTGACGAGCACATGGCTGCCTTTCAGTGCCGTTGAGTTGGTTGACCAAAAATGTCGTCAAACTTTCTGAAATGAGCAGTTTAACAGTAGCTCAGTTGGTAGAGTGTTTGTCGACTGATCCAAAGGTTGACGTAAACATCATTGGTAGAGCGGTCAGATTTAATGATCCACAGGTTGGCGGTGTGATTCTAGCTCGCACGGATGAATGCTGTCGTTGTGTCCTTGGGCAAGTTCACTAGTGTGTGAATGGTGGGTGAGTGGTTCCTTGATGTAAAGCGCTTAGAATGTCTTGAAAGTGGAAAAGCGCTCTCTAAAAATGTAACCATTTGGCACTGAAACAATAGGTGTGTTAGTTTCAGTGTAGCTAGACAGCTTCAGATAGCAAAATGTCTTCACTCCAGAACTTTTTGTCCAGCTGACACATTTGAATTTTTCTTTTACTATGTATTGTCTGTGTAGTCCCTCAGTCGTCCAGCTCTGATCCATAGTAAAAACCAAAATCAAATCTGTCAACTGAACAAAAAGTTGTAGGAGTGAAGACATTTCGCTGCTCATCCAGAAGAAGCGGCTAGGATGAGCAGCGACACGTCTTCACTCTTTATGTCACAACTTTATGTCCAGCTGACAGATTTAACTTTGGCTTTTACTATATATTCTTACTGTTTGAAATTAGGTCTAGAAAAAAAATCAAATTTAGCCCATAGAGATCTGAGTATCGATTCTGAACAGAAAAAAGTCACGAAATACAGTCTATCCCAACAATTTCATATTTTTTTAACATCCCAAACCATGCAAATTGACTTTTCAGAGCTTTAAACCATGTTATAGCTGTTCTTTCTTCTCATTTACCCTCTTGAAGTTGTATTTATTGTGACTCATGTATGTTTGAGTCATCTTTATATTCATGTATTCATTGCTCTGACCTACCCCCCTTTTCACCGCCACCGATCAACGCCCACTGCTCTGTACTTACTTTGTCCTCCAATTTTATTTCCTTAATCGGCAATACACGTAGACGTTTTCATCGACACTTAGCCATTTTTTGCACAAATGATTAAAAAAATACATTAAAATGCAGCACGTGGCACTTTCTTGTGATGGTGTTTACGGCAACTGTCTCCAACATTGAAGTTAGCTTGTTTTAGATCAATATTACGATTACAAATGTCCAAAATGTAATATAATGAACATTTGCCATAGATTATAACTTTCAAACAAAAGCACAATAGGCAATGTCTTCTTTAATACTTGCCATTGAGGAAAAAAAAAACAAAAAAACTGATCTTGAGTAACCAAAACAACCCTATCATAAACACTTCAGCTGTTATTTCATATTGCCCAGCGCTGACAACTTATCCTTATTCATTCTAACATGTGATTGGCCAAGTCTCCATAAACCGTAGACTCCAACACAAGATGAAAAATACCTTCCCTCCATTTAAACAAACAATTACAAGATCCAAGCCACATTTTTACTTTCTCCCCTTCATTAAAACCATCTCCCAACACTGCCAAGTCATTCTGCATTTACTATGTACTTGGAAACCTCCCCTCCATCTCCAAGTGTGCCAGAGTCAATTTTAGCTTGATTATGCAACCTTTTGTTTTTCCTCTGTATAACATTCGTATTGAAACTGGTGCGGTTGGCCGTGTTAGCGCATGTGTTTGTTGAATTTGTGGTTGCACAGCCGACTTTTTGGACTCAAATGGTTGGGGTATGAGTTCTTGTTAAAACTAAGGGCTTCCAACTCCTCATATACCACATGGAGGGGCGCGAGCAAGGTGAGGAGGGTCAAAAAAGGGGATTTGTTAGCTTTAAGTTCAACTTTCTATAACTGTAAACTTATTGGAACGTGAGATTGAGATGCTGTTGTGCTTCTTTTTTTAATTACTCAAGTTAAAGTGAAAATGTAAGACGACATGTTTGACTGCTTAAAGAGGGGGTATGTTACTCCTATGGGGCGTTAACTTTGCTCTCCACGCTAAGTCACTCCCCCTTCTGAGCCCTATCACAACGTATTGTACAGTTTTTATCATGTTTTAGTATAATTATGGAGAATTATCAAGTGGGAGAATGGATGACGAAGGTTTGTTGGCTGAGTATTGGACAGAATCTTACAGCTAACTATAAGGAGGGTTCGAGGATGACATCTAAAACCTTTCAGTATATTTTTGAGGAGGAAACAGCATTATAACAATTTTGCTTAAGACTTACCTCACAGCCAGAAGGTCCCAAGTGTAAGTTTTGGACCATATGGGATCTTGGACTATACACATTTGGAGTTTGTCTGTATTTATGTCGTTTTAGGTACGCTGCTAACACATGGTATAGTCGTCCCTCGCTACAACACGGTTCACCTTTCACGGCCTTGCTGTTTCACGGATTTTACATCATATGAACATGCATTATGTCCTGCGTCCTGATTGGCTAAGGGACTGTAGACCACTGTAGACCAACAAATTTACATAAATGTTTGATCGACGCTACAGCGGAGCGGCGCCAGAATGAAAAGGCACGGTCAGAGGAACTGTGAAATAGGCGTGAGTCACTATTAATAAACTGAACAAGAGAGAAATGTGAGAAAATGTTAATGCCTGGCTGAGAAAAGTGTATAAAGTGTGTGGTGAGGGTTTTACCGCTGCAAAACATATTTAATAATTGTAAAAAAAAATAAAGCTGATACTTCGCGGATTTCGCCTATTGTGGGTTATTTTTAGAACGTAATCTCCGCGATAAACGAGGGACCACTCTACTCTAATATGACGTTTGCAAGATCTATACCCTGCGTTTAGGTTACCCAGTTGCGCCGCTTAAAGTGTGAATCAAATACGAACACATACAGAAAAGAGTCTACCTACGTCAAAATAGCATCAGATGTATGTTTTGGAGAAGACATGTAATAATGTAATAGAATCGCAATAGATGTATTCAAAAAGTTGCTCAACTTAACATAACTGAGCAACCGTAACTCATTAGGCCTACGCGCTTCTACTAAACAGGGGCAAGCTAGCTTCAACTCCCAAAATGTCTGCTTTCTGATTGACTGGCTACAGCCTTATTCACGGTTAGGTCACATGCCAAAGAGCTTACAGTGCACTCCATAGGGCCCCTCCGTTCATTAGCCAACATCATGCTATCTTGTTTTTATACACAAGCTAACGGCTAATCTGGGTTCACGCTTTAATGATGGGGTTTTTAAGGCTAGACGACTGGAGTTTGTCAAAACGGGGATAAGAAACTGCCAATCTGCACCACTAATTAGCCTTCTGAATTTATGCTAGGCTTATCGGACGCGCGGCGGTTCCCAAGATGCAAAGCTTTCTGGGTATTTAGGAGAAATTAGAAGAATATGAGAAGAAAAAAGTACAATGTAATGATGTGATGTTTATCGAATTTTAATTCCGTCCCTCAGCGCTATACGTTCAGCATTGGGATAAGAACTACAGCGCAAAAGGCTAATTGCAAAATACATGAGTTTGATCGTATCTGTTCTGCGCAATATATGAGGTGTATTTTTAATCAATTTGGTCATTTTTATTCAATTTGGTTATAACTTCATAAACGTTATTGGGTGATTTCAATTAATAAAGCCAATGTCTGTTACACATTGAAATACACAGGCCTATAATAGTAACATTTTGTTTTTTGCAGGTTCTGTTAGATAGACCAACCCTATATTCATCTCATATCCGTCTATCCTGAGAAATTAAAGGTGATATTTACTGGGCTACATTTAAAAATTGAAATGTTCACCTAAAATAAGGTGTTATGTAAGACTTTATGTTGAATGGACAGATGTATCTGATATGGATCGACAAAATAATTAAAAGGAAAAAAAAAATATATCATGCATTTATTTAAGAGTATATATATAAAAAAAGTATGACTGCCCAAAGTAAAAAAAAAATAATAATTCTAATTGGTGAGAGTCCCTGGTCAGGCTTCACTTAAGCTAACAATGGCAGAACAACAAAGCGAGCTAACTGCTAACTGCAAAGCGCACACAACTATCAAAAATTAAGCAAGGATGAACATTTTATTAGCAAATTCTGGAGCATGTGAGATTTATTTTTGTTTTTTCACACACTATAATATGCTGCATATCCCCTCACTATCTGAATCATGCAATTCTGGTTGAAATAATGATATAGGCTACTGCACTGTCAATCAATAAACATGACTAGTTGCTGGGTACATGGTTTAAAGGGGCAGTACTGTATTCACATGTGTGCGTGCATGTGTGTGTGTGTGTGCATAGTGAGTGTGTGTGTATGTATGTATGTGCAGCATTGGAAATGACTGCATCGCCTAAGCCTCTCATCGCTGCCTGAGCCCATAATCCCCATCCCACTGAAATGCTATCTCATTGTTTGGGGTCCAAGCGGGACAGAGGACAGAGGGACAGAGGACGGGGGGACAGCTGGGGACACGCTGGTCGGACAGAATGAGCTATAGAGTTCAACTTATTGGTTGTGTGTTTATTAGCAGCGGTTCTCAAACTGTGGTACGCAAATATGTTCTGGTGGTACGCAGAATTTGCTTCAGTGTTAAAGGTTCAATGTAAGTTTTTCGGATAGGGGGTGTGTAAAGCGCTTTGGTTGCCTTGAAAGTTAGAAAAATGCTTTGTAAATGTGGCAGTTTTTCTTTAGAATACAGTAGCAAAAGAACCTTCATTTTCGAAACCAAATCATGCAAATGCAACTATATTTAAACCTCAATTATGTGTAATATACCAAATAATGTTCAGTCTAGTGAAATCCAATGCACAATACAAATCCACTGTTCCTCGCCACATAGAACCTTAAGTGCCATCGTCGCTCTACCTCCAGTTGAGAACAATTCCGCGGGTATAAAATAGATTTTGCTGCATTCTTAGATATATTTAGCTTCGGACCTAATGTATTCTCTCCCAGGCATTTTAGGCATATGAGCAAAGAATTCCACTCAAAATTCCACTCTGCCATCGATCTTGGCTCTCCGCGGAACCCATCCCCAACCCTTCCAGTGGTTTAGGGTATAAAATAGAAAAATCATGCATTTTTTATCGCTATCAATTAAACATGAGTAAGCAGTTCTCATTCTTGCAGTATGGTAATCACTAGGCTGGTTGATGGGTAAATTAAAGCAACGCATTTGAATGAAAATGTGGTGTAGCCTAGAATTCTCTGTCCTGGTTTAGTCTCAGAAGAGCTTAAGATAGCTTGAAAACTGGTTTGTGGAAATGGTGGTTTTACTGCATGGTATACAATCTGTTGTTTATACACTGCCTGGGCAAAAAAAAAAGTCACCACCAAGTAAAAGATCACACACGCTAATATTTCGTTGGACCGCCTTTAGCTTTGATTCACTGTGGCATTGTTTAGATTTTGCTTCTGTAATGTCGCAAGATTTATTTCCATCCAGTGTTGCATTAATTTTCCACCAAGATGTTGCATTGATGATGGTCGAGTCTGACGCTGCACAAAGCCTTCTCCAGCACATCCCAAAGATTCTCATTGGGGTTAAGGTCTGGACTCTGTGGTGGACAATCCATGTGTGAAAATGATGCCTCATGCTCCTGATCCACTCTGTCACAATTTGAGCCCGATGAATCCTGGCATTGTCATCTTGGAATATGCCCGTGTCATCAGGGAAGAAAAAAATCCATTGATGGAATAACCTGGTCATTCAGTATATTCAGGTGTCAGCTGACCTCATTCTTTGAGCACAGACTGTTGCTGAACCTAGACCTGACCAACTGCAGCAACCCCAAACTATTTGCTTAGTTAAATCCAGGCGGCAACTTTTGTTTTTGGCCAGGCAGTGTATATTTGGCTGTGGTGCAAGGCACCAGGAGGAACTAATAGAACTGCACGGAGATGTTATGGCGTTATCTGGAATGAGGCAACATAGCTCAGTTGGTAGAGTGTTTGTCCACTGATCCAAAGGTTGCCAGTTGAAATTCCGCTCTTGACATAAACATCATTGGTGGAGCAGTCAGATCCATTGACTGGCGGTGCAGTGCTCCACAGATGAATTATTTGCTCAATTCACTTAAGCCACCTCACCCCTAGTGTCTGCGTACATTGGTGTATGAATGAGTGTGTTCCTTGACATAAAGTGCTTTCGTGCTGTGTAAAAATGTGACCATTTACCACAGCATGGTATTCAACAGATTATGTACTTATTCAATGAGAGAAAAAAAAAATACAATGAGCACCTTGTCAGCATGGAGATAGATCAATTTAATGCTATACTATGGAACATGTTAGGCAAAGCGTGACATCAATGACATTCTTAAACAATTGTCCAAGGCATTTGACTCATGCATCAGGAGCAGTGGGTGCCGCAGTTCTTGAGCTAGTCTTGGTCAGGACTACCTCAGCTGGAGGATTTTACTGTGCATTTTTTGGTTTGCCTTGTGTTAATGGAACTGGGAGTCCAACCTGGAACCTTCTTGCCGTGAGGTGAGAGCGCTATCCACTTAGCCACCTTGCCGCCACACCACAACACATGCCCATTCTGTTCCTCCAGGGTGTCCTCGTCTCTTTCAGTCTAACCCTGAGTCCTGACAAGACATTTCCATTAGCTCCTACCTTACTCACAGCTGACCCCCTCCGCCCCGCCGCCTCCACCACCGCCCTGTCCCCAGCACACACCTCCACACCTCCAGCCCAGCGACACAGCTCTGGGCCCCCCGATGGTCTTAATGTCCTGGACTGCACTGCATTAGCGGGTGGGCCGGTGCAGGCTTGTTGTTGCAGACCATGTGACAGAGAGAGGTCAGGGCTTAGCCAGCGTGGAGCTTTCAAGGATTTTCAACAAGGCTTTGCATTTAATGTTGAGCCATAGTCGGATGTTCTGTCTGCTAGTCTAGTGTACAAACTGTGAGGGTTATTTATAGACTGTATTCGTGGTTTAATGATATTTGAGGATTTGCACACATTCAAAAGATTCAGAAGATATTTTTGCCGGACCCTATATAAATATGACATACCTGCTCAAAAGCATATTGCCACAATGTTCTCAATATTTGAAAATCCTAAAGTTTTATTTGAGACTACGTTACTGTCTAATTTCAAATCCTGTGATGACATCGATGACCTCTTGACCTCCTTAAGCCAGTAGGGTGCTTAGTTCGTCCATTGCCCTTTATCAGAAAGCAGTGGGGCAGGGTCGGGGCAGGTGCGGTAGGTGATGTGTCTGATCTCCCAAAAATACCCGAGTGACCTTCGCATAGGGCCCCTGCTTTGGCTCGCCGTCCCCTCTCCCCTATCTCCTCCCCCCTCCCTCCTCTCACCTCCATGTCCTCTGTTATAATGCCATGTGTGTCACATCGCCTTAGCATCAAAATACAGACAGCAGTCCCTGCCCACTGCCTGGTCCTTATGAAATTTGACCATTTCAGTGTTGTGAAAATTTGGGGAAAAATCTAAGAAAACAGGATTGTTTTTTTTTGTTTTTTTTGGTTTTTTTTTGTTTTTTTTTGTGTGCGTGTGTTTAAAAAAAAAAAGGTTTGTATAGTTATTCAGTATTTATTCATTTATGCATTCATTCATTTTTTATTTTATTTATTTATTTATTTTTTAAATACCACCATCAAACCAGTTACATTGTGATTTTGCAGATTTTTGTGTCAGATGCCCTTCCTGTTGCAAGCTATGGCACAATTACTGTTAGCAATTCATGTGTATTATGAGACACACAGCGATTATTGCTATAATCTTAGCCTAGACTGGAATAGAACCAACTACCATCTGGTTAATTGGCCCATGCTTAACCAACTACAGGACTGCCAGCCCTTGATATCACACAATACTGCATAAATTCAAGAAGAAGTAATATCTGATCTGAATACTTTGTAATATTTGGTGGTAACCTACATTGTAAACTACAGTGGTATTGTAGCCACAGCTGCCCTGAGGCGGAGTGACAGAACCGAGGCTGCCATTCTGCGATATCGGCCCCTCCGACACTCATCAACGCTTACATTTTCAGAGCTTTTAACCATGTTATAGTTTTTTCCACTTGTCATTTACCCTTTCGAAGTTATTTTTGGAGTGATTTGTACATGTTTGTCTTTAATCACTTAATTTCCAGACGCCATAAAGCGATCGATCCATGTTTTCACTGCCACTGGTACAAGCCCACTGCTGTGAACTTACTTTGTTCTTCAATTTATTATTATTTTTTTATTGATCTGTGATATGCATAGGAATCAGCTGCGTCACATAGTCATTTTGGTATTTGGTACATACATTAAAAAAATCCACTTGTTGCTAGTATGATCTGCAGCTGTCCACAGAAGGGGATAGTTAAGTTGTTTTAGATGAGAATTGCAATTTAAAATGTGCAAATAGATTATAACTATAGGGCAGACATAGGCACAATAGATCTGCTTTAATATTAAGAAAAGGCAGCAGTTTTACGACCATTGTCATTGAAATTAAGCACTTCAGTCATGCTTTTGATGAAGAAATGTAACTAAAAATCTCAACAGAGTACATTTACATTTTACATATTGTGTTACATAAATACATAAGCAAACTATTTCCATACAGTCAAACACTGTCTCAATCGGTGACCGAACGTCCAAAAGTCCAAGTTGCTCAAGCCAAGACAAACTTCCATACATTCTTCAATTGTTGACGTTCCGAGTGCGCAAAGCAAAGAGACAAATGTTGCAACTCAGCGGAACAAATGACAAACGTAAGAATTACATAAATGGGACATGATCCGTTTGGTGAAGACACAGACATGGGCTTCTCCAGATGGTCTACAATAACTCCTTTGTCAGCAGAAGAGCCAGTGACCGCTGGGGCCGCTCCAAATCGTGTTTTTGTTTCACTTCCGATTCATGTAAAATATTTGTATAACTTGAGGTTCAGATTTGCCTGGCTGTATTATTTGTATTGGCAGCCACACTTCCCAGTCCATTTGTGAAGTAGGGCACATTGACAGCGGTAAGGTCAAAATACTTTGGAACTTTTAGATCACGTTGTGTGGACTATGGTCAGGGACATGTTACTATGACCATATGTTTTCAATAGTATGATAAGTAAGGGGAAATTGTGCTGGATTGTTTTCTAAATGTTCTGCATGCAGTACATTTGTTCTAGGAGAGTTCACCCTCTAATGCAGTGGTTGTGTGTTCAGTCCTAGCTCAAACTGGGCACAGTGTTGTTGTATCCTTGGGCAAAACACTTCACCCTCATTGCCTAGTATGAATGTGTTGTGTAAGCGAGTATTAAAGGTAGTTAGGCTGGTGGCGCAGATTGGCAGTCTTGCTTCTGTCAGTCAGCCCCAGGGCAGCTGTGGCTTTCTGAATATGGAGTGAATTAATAATGCACTGTAACACATTGAAGATTGTACAAAATGATGCTTTATCAAATGCATTATATTCCCTTTGACAAGTTGGTTATTCTTATGCTTCATATGCAAATGGGTTCTGAACTTATTGTCATAATACCATAACATTTCACAGTAAAACACTTAAGAAAAGGCTTGATACTTTATGTCAATTTCATTACCATAATGAAGACTAAAATATAAAACATATATAAGATAGGGATATTTTAAACACAGTAACAATAGTAATTTAATATAACACGTCATGTTCTCTTATTCTAGTTCTAGTTTTTCTCATATTGATTGACCCCAATTTTTGATTTTATTTTATTAAATACAAATGAAAACTGCTTTCTGTATGAATTCTCTGAGCCTAAACAATATACACTTTTAATTGTTACTTTTTTACACAGAACAATAATAAAATTTCTTCATCTAAAGTCTGAACTCCAGACCATGTGTTTACTGACAGATGATTGGCTGTAGACCTCTCCATTAAAATCATCCAAGCTGATCATAGATGTTTACAGATGACTGAATCTCAACCTCGATTACGTTTTTGTTTATTGCACAGCCCTATTCACTACTATAATGAATTTTCGGCTTCCCTAATCTGAATGAAAAGACATGACATACAATACGTTGTCATTAACCGTCCCTCATCTCTAACGTCGTCCTTCAGTCTTTCATGTTGCTGTCAGACTGGAGGCCCTGCTATGGTCGCTGTTTCAGAAACAGAATTGACCTTTAGAGCCCGGGCCTGCTCACAGCCTGGTACAGTCAATGCAGCTTGGTAGTGCCACTGCCACAGGGCAGCACACGAGTCCATACACCAGCCCATCACAGCACCGACATTGAGCTAATCGACTCTGCACTGGAGCAGCAGGGCAGTGGAAACAAAAGTCTAATTATGACAAATAGATATTTAAAGGGGCTGTACCTGACTGCTATTCAGGTCAAAATTATATAGTGTTTTCTTATCTGTGAATCAAGATGTGCAGTGTTAGCATGCTAGTTGTTGTTAGTTGTTGCACTGCAATGGTGGAAGCTTTGCTCTCTGCTCCAGTTTTACACAGCAAAAAGTGGTTAAAGTGAGAATTAAGAGTTAAGAGTTAAATTGACTCACAGAATCAGTTTTAACACTTTCTCAGGATTTATATGAGTCCAATCTTTTTTTAGAGTTAATTTAACATTTCCTGAAATGTGAAGTAACACTGGGTTTGAATGTTTAACCTCGAAATCAAAAGTTATATTAACATTTTAAGAGTAAACAAATAATAATTCGTAGGGTTATCCTGATTCAGCTAAACAACACACAGAGGTGTTTTATTTTTACTCTTAATTTGAGTTAATTTAACATTTTGAGGAGTAGCAACTGCGCTGTAAAGTGTAGCTTAATAAGACTCTCTCTAAAAAATAAAAATCATTCAGCACATTTAAAACTTTTATTTAGTTTAAGACATTGTAAAAGATGCCTTTTCCGTCTTCAGCTGCCATGAGATACATCCCGATCCACTTGCAGCATTATAGAAGTGCTCCTGAATAAAAAGGAAACCATACAACGTAATATTGAACGTTAACACAATGTACATTGCTTTGAAAGCAAAAATAATCATTGCATAGCATTGCATTGTATCGTTCTTCGAATACAGATCTTTGAGAAAAGGAAACGCCATCACAATCCCAAGGGGATACTGTATATGTATAATGTATGATCATGTATACATTTGTGAACAAATATAGAAACATACCTCTGACCTTCAGTCATGTGTGACATCAGTGCATTAACCAACTTCCTTGTTTCTGTTGTTTGGTTTTCCTTTAGGAATTCACCACCAGCTCTTTCTTTCAAAGCTGCCTCTGTTAACTGTTAAAAAGAGAAACATATATGTTATTTTACCTTGAGGCGAAAAAGCGAGCAAATTAGAATAAATAACACAAATATTTGTGGCAGAAACTTCAACAGTAAAGTCAGGGCTGTATAGAACTCAGCAAATGAAGAGGCTCTAATGGCGGCGAACACCAATTTAGCTCGGCCAAATGCAAAAAAAAAAAAAGTATGCAGGATAGAACCCAGTCCTTCATCAATTTCTATTGAAAAAAAAGTACAAGACGTAAAAAAAAAAAAAGATAAAATACTCAGAGCAGTTGAATTAACTTCAACTATATCAGCTCTGTAGTTCTGTAGTTATACCAACTCTGACCCACATTTAACTTTTAAATAGTTCATATATTTTGCCCTGAAATTTTACCCTCCAGTTTTGGCCTTGTATGTAGAAGCACTGGCAATCCAGGTTTGATTGTAATGCCCAAGCCCCTAATATCTCCACACACTACACTCTATGTATGTTACTTATAGTCCAGTTGATCTTTGCCCGACCAGCTGTGCCAGGGCTGGATTTAGCCTCTGATTATAAAGGGCTATCCCGGGCCATGTTGGAAAAGGGCGGAGGTAGAGTAGGGCAGAGAATTGCTGAAAAGTACTAAGTATTGGTACTGGAATAGTTACTTGAGTAAGCATTTGAATATATTTTGTAATTTTATTTTTGATGTAGTACACTTAGAAGTAAACCTTTTATAATTAAAGTGGAATTAAACACTAAATCAACTTTTTTTGCTAATAAACTGAATATATGATGTTTTAATGGTATTGTCTACTGTTCCTAGTGTTTTTTGGGGTCATTTTTTGTGCAAACTAGGTATATTTATAGCTGCCTGGTCAAAAAAATGTGTGAAAATCTGTGTGTCTCGGCACCAGTGACCACTGTAGTTTTAAGTACTTGGTGACATCACTCATGACTGCCCTTATTATAAGTGTTCCTGATTGCAAACACCTGGCTGCCGGGGCGAAGTTTGAAGTGTTAACACCTGTTAGACCAATCACACTGTTCTTTATACCTCCAGACCCCGCCCCTCCTGCCCCCTCACTCTCCAGGTACCGCCCAGTTTAGCAGGTTTATTTGAAATATGGTTGTGGTTGAAGTTTAGGTCTTTAATTCCACTTTAACTTCCATCAGGCAGGCAAAATACAACATATACATACAAATTCTGCTATTTACAATTAAAAACATGCTTTTGATGTTCATAATTAGTAAATACCAGAATGCAGAACGAGCTGTACAGAAGAGAGGCAGCAGCACAGGCAGGTGTGGGTAACCCGAGCTCATATGGACCATGCATTTAGGTTTGTTTAGCACTGGTCAGGATCACCATCTGTCCATGAGAGAGAGGGAGAGGGGGAGAGGGGGAGAGCCCGGGGCAGAGGGAGAGAAATAATAGGAATGAGAAAGAGAGAGAGAGAGAAAGTGAGAGAGGGAGACAGAAAGAGAGAGAGGGAGAGAGAGGGAGACAGAAAGAGAGAGAGGGGGGAGATAAATGGAGAGAGAAAGAAAGTGAGAGGGAGTGAGAGAAAGAGGAGGAGAGAGAGTGAAAGAGGGAGAGAAAGAGGAGGAGACAGGGAGAGAAAGAGGAGGAGAGAAGAGAAAGTGGGCGAGGGAGAGAGAAAGAAAGAGAGGGAGAGAAAGGGGGAGAAAGAGGGAGAGAGGAGGAGAGAAAGAGGGAGAGAGAAGAGAGACAGAAAGAGAGAGAGGGGGGAGATAGAGGGAGAGAGAAAGAAAGAGAGAGTGAGAGGGAGTGAGAGAAAGAGGAGGAGAGAGAGTGAGAGAGAAAGAAAGAGAGAGTGAAAGAGGGAGAGAAAGAGGAGGAGACGGAGGGAGAGAAAGAGGAGGGGAGAAGAGAAAGTGGGCGAGGGAGAGAGAAAGAAAGAGAGGGAGAGAAAGGGGGAGAGAGAGGGAGAGAGGAGGAGAGAAAGAGGGAGAGAGAGAGACAGGGGTGGAGAGAGAGGGAGAAAAAGAGGGGGAGAGAGAGCAAGCTAGAGTGAGAGGGAGAGAGAGTGGGAGAGAAAGAGGAGGAGAGAGATAGAGGTAGAGAGAGAGAATGATAGGGAGAGAGAGACGTGGGGCGAGTGAGGGCCATGGTTACACAACACACGGCGGGAGTTAGCAGCACCGCTATAGAAACATGATACAGTGTTAAATAAATGCATGCGTAGAACACATTATGCATCACAAATTACTGTTCATCATTCTATTGAGTCTTTTTTATATTTATTGGACAACTTCAGACCTACACCCATTATATTTTGGGTGTTTGTCTTTATATGAAATTGATCAGTGAGCTTAGTTGGGGTTAGCATGTACTTATCTAGTGAAAGCAGGACTGGCGGTGGTTGTTACATTGCTATCAATCTGGCAGGTTTTCCATAAAAAACAAAACAAAACTGGAGGTCAGTATCTCAACTTGTTGGATCAAGCGTGATTACTTAGTTTACATTTGACATTCCCAGAGTTAAGTTGGTGAGGAGAGCTGATCCTGTGAGCGGAGAGTGAGAGAAAGGGGAGGGCTGCGTGCACACAGGGTCAGGAGAGGAGGAGACGTTGGATTTTTAGGCTAATAACACATAATTTTAAGCAAATAAACCTGCAAGCATATGAAAGAGCATCATCCTCCCTTTAGTTTGCATATTTTCCAAATTAAATAAATGGGTTAAATTTTTTTTCCCAATATTTTTTTCCACTGTGAGATATCAGGAGTGTGGCGTGAGAACGTGAGAAGGGACTCAAATGCGTGAGTTGGCAGCCTTGCCTAAATGTGGCTAATGCTAATCTGCGGCATTAACTCACACACACTATTCACACAGCAGGGCAAAGAGTCTGACACTTCTTACCATAGACATTCATACACACTAAATTCTCTATCTCTGCCTGTTGCTAGAACTCGATCGCTTGGCTAGCCGACGCAACCCAGATTGATGTTAATTTGAACGTACCAAGTATTTGTGCCATTTATATAGTCTCCTCATGAGTATGTGTAAAAGAGGATGTTCAGTGGTCACCGAATGTTTACCCAAACCACACAAGTTTGGAAATATCAGGTGAATGTTGGTTAGCCGTTAGCTCAGATGCCACTTGTACGCACTAGTTATGATCTAAAATAAAACACCCAAAGGCTTAGACCACATGTGTCAAACTCAAGGCCCCCGGGCTAAATGTGGTCCCCCACGTCTTTTTATGTGGCCCACAACAAGATAAATTAAAAGGTTTGACTGTCTTAAAATATCAGTTTATCACAAGATACAGTTATACAGCCATATTTTTACATCTATGGAAATGTATATGCAGTATTTGTAACTCAAATAAGAAATAAATACAGACAGTTAATGAACAAGTTTAAAAAGTAGTTGTACCAACTGACCCTCAGGATCAGTCAGAATATGTGATTTTTGCGGGCTAATGCTAACAGCTATTGAAGAAAAAAACAACAACAAGGAACTGGCTCCGGCATTCCAAAATCTTCCCATACTAGCCGAGTTGCTAAGTGGTTGGTAGCATAAGCATCAAACACCACGTCTACTAATTATATGTCTATGATTCAAACCACTAACCATATGGTAACAAGGTGAACTTTACCGCTATAACTTCTACTTGCTTTTTCTGCTATCCGCCTGCACAGATCAAACAAACATCAAACAAACATCATAATGACACATTTTTGAAGCTGCCTGTTTGCTAAAGTTGATTGGGGTCAGAAGGGCTATGCTAATTATGTACGCTAACGCCTCCGATCGGACTGTGCGCCGTATGCTAATCATACATTGTTATCAGTACATGTAGCATCATATTCTGTGCGCTAGACACACTCATTTGACCTGGGTAAACAAACTCTGGGTTACATAATCATACAATAACATAAAAAATCCAGCGGCAGCTTGGCAGGGCTTTGTGAGGTTTGAGTTATCACGGTTATCAGATGAGATGGTGCGACTATCTCAACGCTAGATATGAGAGCTGGACTTGGGACTTTGTGAAAGGCTATGGACCTTAAGGTTGTTTTTAATAACACAGAATGTTACACAATAGGAGCATGTACAATGAGAACTTGGAAAATAGATTTTCTTGACTTATGGAGGTCAAAAGTCTCGTCCAATTCAAAGCTGAGGTTCCGGATGTAGGCTAAATTAAACTTTTCCATAGACTTTCCAGGGATGGAGGGTAATCAGCTATGTGTTACGAATATCCTTGACATGATTATTTTTGTCCCCTGCCAAAAAAGAAAAATCTAAATTGTCAAAGAAATACATTATAAACTTAACTATGTTTCTTGTGCTCATGGTAAATTTTCATGTTTTTATATCGCACTTTTCAAACAAACACTCAAACACGTTACCAACTGAGCTCCTGTCACCCCTCATCAATTATCACCTAGTGTTGTGAATTAGCATAGGCTATAAACACAGTGAAATTAGCATTAGCGAACTGACACTAGCATATGTTGTCTTTAATTAACAAATTAACAAAAAATAAATGCATACATAAGTAGCTGTTTAGCCCAAAGCAGGATCTTATATTATTTGTGTTATTTCACGTGCACAGTCTGGAAAAATCTATGGAAATTTAAATTTTGTAGTAGGTTAATCCTCCAGCTAGGTACTCCTTACTAAGATCTAGGATGATAGCTTGGTTAGAGGCCAAGTTTTCCATAACAAATCAGTGTCAAATAAAGTAAAAATAACAGATGTGCCGTATTGTTAGCAATACACTCTACATCAGGCCTGCCCAAACTGTGGCCCGGGGGCCAAATGTGGCCCTCAGACCAATTTTTCTTGGCCCTCAAGCTTCCAGGTGAATTGGCCCATATTACCTTAAACAGTACTTTTTATTGTACATTTCTGAAAATCTACTTTAACAAGCCCATATCAAATATTTAATGTGTCCCATTGAGGATGTGAGCATGAATAAAGGTCTAGTGGTTCTGTTTAACTTTTAATAATAACACAGATTTGAAGTATTCACTGTATTCACTTCCAGTCTATGGCCCTCAATCGGCCCTCAGCTTCGTCTGTGTTTTTATATGTGACCCTTAATGAGAAAAGTTTGGACATTTATTTATGAATTTATGTATTTCATGTAATGTTGCCCCCTTTTACTATTAAAATACTGTTCAAATTAGTGAGTGACAGCAGCTCAGTTGGTAAAGTGTTTGTTCATTGATCCCAAGGTTGGCGGTTGGTTGAATGGTCTGATCCACAGACCCATGGTGTTGGCGATGTGATTCCTGCTCCCATAGATGACTGTAGTCATTGTGTCCTTGGGCAAGACACTTAACCCACCTCGCCCCCTGATTCCGTGTTGTAAAAAGGAACCACTCTTGAAGGTGGGAAAGTGCTACATAAAAATCTGAGCATTCACATATTTCTAATTGTTGCAACATAGCACCTAAAATGATCTGTTTTTGGTTGAGAAATGCAAAAACATTTTACTACGACTACTACTACTACACAATACACATACCGGTACTTCTGTCTGGCTGTTTGTACGCAGACCCTGATGTAACCTCAAGATTACCTCACTCACCCCGAGTCTCCTTACACTAATAGAAGGCCCAGATGCTCCGATTCCTATTCAGTCTAATGTCTGCAGATCCAAAGAGTCCACAGCATGGACACAGATTGTAAAGTCATACAACAGCAATAAAACATATCAGACTGCAGCAGGCCAGCCGGTGTACCGTACCTCCAGTGGATAGCAGCAGGACAGAGGGAGGGAGGGGGGACACAGGGGCTTGTACTTTGACAAATACTGTACAGTTTTAGCGATTGGGTCACAGGGTTTAAAGCAGAAAAGTGAGGATAGTGAGGAGAGGCTTTTTTGAACAGTTCCTTAACGTGAACGGTTGGAATTGAATCTCATTTTTGAAAAGAACTGATTCCTTTTCTTTCTGAGTTTTTTTTTTTTTTACTTTTTTTTACTGATTATCGCTAAACGAACATAAGAGTCAGCAGCGAAGCAGAGCAGGTGACACAAATGAGAGATTTGTGCACAAAAAACACATTTGGCATCGTAATAGCAGTTAGTTTTTAATTAATAATGTTCTAGTGCAACGTTTTATTTAGAGTAGGCATCATTTGAAAGGATAAACACACTCCCACTCTCAGATTGAACCATTTTAAACAGGCTTCTGTCATATGAATAAATAGTAAAAGAGCTAGTCTTTTGAACGGCTCTTTGAAATGAACAGACCCAAAAGATTTGGATCCCCTAAAAGAGCCAAAGATCCCATCACTAGAAGATAGATAATAGTGAGTGTTGACACTGCTGAAATTTCTTACTTGATTTTGGTTGTAGAAAATGCACTACCTTTTTTTTTTTTTTTTTTTTTTTTTTTTTTAAATAAACCAAAGTAAAAATAAATAAATAAAATCTTGTATTAATCCATGTTCTATAGCTACCAGCTCTGTAAAATCGTAATATTTAAAAATGGAAATAATAACATTTTGTTCATTAGTTTTACATAATTTATTTTGTAAACATAAAGACATTTAGTTTTTACCAATATTTAAGTCATACAAAAATCATGATTTGATTAACTAACTAAATATATAAATAAATAAAATGTTGTCATATAGCAATCAGCCATATCGTAGTATTGATATAATTTAAATATATGCATATAATTTTTCTGCATTGCATTTTTGAATTATTTATTTATTTAGTTTTTAGTACTATCTTTTAGTACTATCTACTACTAAATACTGAACATAATAATAATAATAATAATAATAATAATAATAAACAAAAAAAGATAATTTAACTTTTAGTAAAATGTATTTATAATTAATAAATAACTACATAATACATACATGAACCTTCATACTAAAGAATTATACAGCATCGTAGATTTTTTTTCATTTACATTTTTGTACACCTCGCTATAACATTCCATTATGCCAGTCCCACATCTATAGCGCCCCCTGACCATGAGCTGTCTCGAGATCACTGCACTGCGCTGAAACCACTGCTCCATATATGATCAAACGCAGAAAACCTTTCTCCCCACACATTCAAATTCTTATTCCACTGCATAGAAACAGACCTGCATATAAGACACTCAATTACTAATATTATTTCAATTCCATGCATGCCAATTTTTCCATCTCCTCATTTAAACATGTGTGAACTCCACGACGTGCTGCTAAATTCTGTTAACAAAACCACTGACGATGCATTGGTACTTTCCTTTACTCAGCTAATGACCAGCATTTTTACATAAACATATCCATCACATGCCCTTCGTCCCACAAATGAGGAAGTGCGCTCTCCAACTTCCTGTTTATATCACAGTGGGAATATTACAGGAACACATGACAGGAAGTGAATACCAAATATGGATTGTTTACATGAAAATAGCTTTGATTTATTTTTGTTGTTTTGTTTTTTTGAATTTGCCCATGTTTGAAATCACAGCCAATTTCCCAGTCACTTAACAGAGTAAGCAAACAGGGTCGCGCTAATCACTCCTTTCATGTTGTAATTACCGTCGTGTGGAGTTGTCATTATGCAAATAGACGACTTGTTGAATGTAGAGACAGGGTTTGTTGACATGCTGTTGGCTGAAGAAGGCTCAGTGGTTTTCCAATTAACTTACTGGAGTAAAATGCATTTAAAGCAGACCTATTATATAAAAGCTTTTGACAGTGATGGCCAACGGACTTTTTCATACAGAATGCAGTGATGGGGTTCAAATCCATCACCAGTAATAAAACGAAGGGCCCAGTGAAATAGTGGGTCTAACGGTTTCAAAGCAGAGGCTGAAGTCTGCATGTACCACATCCCCATAATCCAGTACAGTTCTGTAATTTGTTAGGATGCAATGTTTGTTTCTGTAATAAAATGATAAGTTTGATTTTATACTGTCACATAAATCTGAGATATGTTTTCTAAAGGATAAGTTCTCAACAAGCCAAACTATGTACAGTGGTCCTTCGTTTTACGTTCTAAAAATGACCCGCAATAGGCGAAATCCGTTAAGTAGTCAGCTTTATTTTTTACAGGGTTTTAAGGCTGTAAAACCCCTCACCACACACTTTATACACTTTTCTCAGACACGTATTAACATTTTCTCACATTTCTCTCTTGTTTAAACTCTCTCAAAGTTCAAATCTTCGTAAGCGCCTTTGTCGGTGCAGAACGTTTTATCGACATTGTGGGTTTTGTCGGGGAGAAAACAAATTGCAAACGTACAGCACTTCAGAGTCACACTGCAATCAAAGGTTTATGTAAATTTGGCTGAACACATTCTGTACTGCGGACGAGAGTGATTGACAATGGTCTACTGTCCTTCCTTCTCCAATTCCATTTTCTTAATCGGTGATACATGTAGGATTCAGCAGTGTTGTGTAGTAATTTTGGTACAAATGAAAAAAAAAAAGAGTTACATTAGAGGTGCTGGCAGTTTTCTAACATCGGGCAGTTTTCAAGCCTTGTGTTGAATACTTTGTCTTAAACATTGAGGTGAACTTGTTTCTCAGTAAGAATGTGACTACTTCGGTCACATGATACAAGCATTCATCTTTTGGTTGACATGAGGCCTTGTAATACATCTTTTCAGCGACTGCAAGCATCTTTGTAGTGACGTATTCTACCTTCAAGTGAACAGCTATACGGTATATCCATGTATGACCTTGTACGGACAGTGTGTAAATAGGACCAGCCTTCTATAGATAGTACCTTTATCGGGGTATAAGTACTGGGTGGCTCCTTTGTAATGTAACTCGTATATGCCTGATGTCTGTACCTACACTCCTTTGATATCAGATAAACTTCTTTCAGCTCTCTACCTGGTCTGGAATCGCTTCCTTCACAATTACAAGCGTCTTTTATTACATTGTTTTAGATGAATTTTGCGATTTAAAATGTGCAAATAATAACATAATGATCCATAGATTATAGCTATAGAGCAGACACAAGCACAGTAGGTCTGCTTTAAATAAACATAGGAAATAATTGCTTTGAATTGATTTGAAATTTTAGTTATTTTTGTTGTAAAATCTTGGGACAAATGTGGAGAATTACAATGAATTACAAATATCGGTAGACAGTTGGGTGAGAAGCGATGAAGAGTCTGAAATCGGAAAGTTAAAACAGATATACAGCAAGATCCACTGACTCACAGGTTGGCGGTGCAATTCCAGCTGAATGGCAGATGAATGCTGCCGTTGTGTCCTTGGGCAAGTAGTATATCCAGTGTAAATGCATCACTTACATATACCTTTTGCAAGACGTATCCACCGTATTTCACTTTTACTTCTGACCTCTGCTACTAACTTTCTGTTGTGGTTGGCGCTTGCCGTTACCAGAGAATCTCATTCATTTAATTCAGGAACTAGATAAAAAGTTTTGTTGCTAAAATACGTATTAAGTAGGTCAGTTTGTGTTAAGCATAAGAAAGTGTGTAGTTAGCATGCTAGTCATCGTTAGCTTTTACCGTCATGGCGAAACGTTGATCTGATCTCTGAAAGAAAGTTGCAGAAAGGGCTTATAAACTCATCAGGGTGAATGATTAGGGTGTTCAGAATGCATACGGTAAGTGAGGGATATTTTTGGTAAGAAAAAATGAGGTACTTTAACATAGTCTACCCCGTTTGCGTCAGACTATTCTTGAAAAAACAATCTTTACCGTACTACAGTGACTTTGCGATAACATCTCGTTTTCTAGCCTTTTATTTTCACTATTGGTAAAACCCGCATGCACCTCTTACGCAATCAGGACAGCTCCGTTTGGCCTTGACTTTCCCACACCCAAAGTCCTCTGTTTAGTCAGTCTCATGCTGTCTCTCTCTTCTCTCTTTCAACTCTCTTCCTCTTTCCCCTCGCTCGTGTATTCCATCCTTTTTTTTTCATTTCTCGTCCGCATGCGAACAGCCCTGAGTCACGCTTAGTGCGCGGCCAGCTAACCCCGTGTCATGTTTGAACTGAATTTTGAACTTTTACTTAAAGACGTTGTACCGGATTTTTCAAGTTCATTTTAAACAATTTGCAGAGGTCCAAAGTTATTCCTCACTTATCTTATGCGTTCCGAGAATCCAAGTCCAAAGTTTATGAGCGCTTTTTGCCGTCATAGTAACGCTAACGACAACTAGCATGCTATCCACGTTTAGATTGTTTCCAGTTTAAGTGACAGTTTAGTTCCTTTTTTTTTTTTCCTTTTTATAATAACTCACTTAAAAAAATGAATAAAGATAAATAAAGATTCACATATTTTCCCATCTTATTGAAAACATAGGCAGAATGAAATGACCTTGTACAATATATAAAGTCCAGAAGTTCAATGTCTTTCTTATTCTGTAAAGCACTTTGAATGACTTTGCGTACGAAATAAATATACAAATAAACTTGCCTTGCCTTGTCTTGCTATTGGCAGAAAATCATGAAATTACGACATTTGGCTGTAAGTTTCACTCATAAATAGCGACAAAACAATGGTTTACTTTCCGTAACTTGGATTATACTGATAAGAAACCCCAGAGGAGAGAAAACAGACGACAGACGACACCACACAGAGGCAGAGGAACTTTTGGACTTGGGGTCAAATTGTGCAGATTTAAATCAAAACTTGAGGGATAAAGAGGCGCGCTGTGGCCCTGACCGAGTCTTGAACGAGAAAGCTGTGACTCCTCTTGAGTACAATACACTTTCGCTATAGAACTGTCCATTAAAACGCACTTGTCTCATCATCGGGTTTACATTGCGATTTATCGATCTTCTGATTTTTTGGCACAGTCCTAGGTCTGCATGAACTTTGGTGTGATTCTAGTAAAACATCTTGGCTTGTTTTCATGTCTAACCGTGTACATCTTTCAGTCATTTTCCAGTACATTTACTTTAGTAGCTCCGAGGTGCGCAGTCATTTATCACAACGTTGGTGAGGAGATGCTAAAATACGCTAACAGTCGCTAACAGATGCTAACAGTGACAGCGTTGTGCGTATTCCGTCTCTCAGATCAAGTGATCAGCTGACCCCGCGACCCCACCTCTCCCCCCGGGTTAGCCCCAGAGGTCAGAGGTCAACAGGCGAGGTGTTAAAAGAGCAGTTGTTTGGTGTCAGCTGATGTGTGGGCTTAAGCGTCATTGATCAAGTGCTCTCAATACATGGGATTGTTTTGTAAAATCGATAAGCAACACATAATAACTATAAAGTTGTATTTTTAAGTAGTGTCACAGTAACAGACTGACTGCGTATTATAAACAAAATGTGTAATATTTTGCACTTACTTTGACTGAAACCTTTAATGAATGCAACCAAGAGGTTCTATAGTTTGTGCTACCTTGAACCCTAGTTCCTAACCCCTCATTCACTACTTAGCCGCGCACACTTTAGCAGATTATATAGTGCACTCATTCATAAAGCAATTCGAACATGCAGCTTACGACTTTAAGGTCATGTGACTTTGGCGTCTGGGTGGAAAAAAGTCCACTAAACTGCGAAAAAACTAGATTTTTGTCATCAATGTAGCACCCATCCCATGTAGCTGAGGTATTAATTCTAACATGAGTACTAGTACTATGAGGGGGGACCTGGATAATTTTATTTAAAAAATGATAAACCTTGGTAAACAAGAGTGCCTCCACTTGGTAGGAATGTGTAAGTGAATTTTGCTTTATCTTTTATCTCTATGTGAACCAATGGAACTTTGCAAATGTAAAACCAAAGTAATATTTAATGCACACAGCAACTGTTTAAATGTACAAATAGAAATGCAGTGAATTAAAAAGATGATAGAAAATAATTAACCTCTTCCTGTTTCAGTTCAAATTCATAACCTCTACAATTAAGTCTGTCTTGTTTCAGTTCCATTTTGTTGCAGGCCTGATGTTGCTCGGGTGCGCTGGGTGCTTAAAAGTGTCCATGACGTGTCCATGTCTATGAGCTTGTTCGAATGGCGGGCTACATTTGGCTCATGCAGGATTTAGGCTTCAGGAGCAGCACATAGTGAAACGAGAAGGCTGACATCCACAGCAGAGTGGTCCAAAAAGAGTGGCCTTGGTCTGCTGTGCATTAGAAAGTCTCTTTTTAGCATATTTATCCAAATAAAACCTCTATACCTTGCATACAAGAGTTACTATAAGGCTAGGTTTAGCGTTAGCATGCTAAGTTGCTAACTCACGATTACCAAATCACATTTCTTTGTGCAAAACATGTCATTTTGATGCATAAAATAAATACATTTAACATCTGTGTAATCCCTTAGTCATCCAGGTCTGATCCATAGCAAAAGAAAAATATAAAATCTGTGAACTGCACAAAACGTTGTAGGAGTGAAGATGTGAGTTTCAGTGTAGATTCAGATAGTTAAAAGGCAGTGTCCACCAGTAATCTGACCAGAACTGAAGAAGCAGCTTGGGTGAGCAGCGAAACGTCTTCACTCCTACAACGCTTTGTCCAGTTGATAGATTTTATATTTCTCTTTTGCTAATACATTCAATATTCACTTAACATCAGGTAACAATCGTCCCACACAAGATCTGTACAAAGCAATGGTTCAGTCAAGAGTGTTTCATTCATAATCAGCGATCTATATCTGCTGTATCTGCTTCATTCAGTCGTGTTAAAGTGTCCAGTTAAAGACCTGTTGCCGTGCTGTTGTTTTTCTCACAGTGCATTGTGAGTCCACTACTTTTTCACTCCTTGGTCATTCGAACAGTATTAAAAATGACTTGAACCCTAAATATTGCCCAAGGCCTAGTAGGCAATGCACACATTTGGACACAACCTGAGTGTTTATTTTAATGTTTTTATTCAAGTTTTATTATACTTTAGTTTTGGTGATAATTGTAATGCGAAGATTTTTTTCTAGTTGTTGTGTTTAAGGGGGAAAAATAAATCTAGTTTTAAATAGGCTGAACTCAATAAAAAATAAAAATAAAAAAATAAATAAATTCAACCCAGTTCAGTTGCCTTCTTCTATTGCAAAACAAAAAAGAAGACATTTTGCATAAAATTAAGGTGAACATTTCATAAAGCTAAAAAAAAAAAGAAAAAAAGTTTAACATAAATAAAAAATGTTTTCTATTAGCCCTCGACTCCATTCACATTCCCTTCACTATAGGCCTCAGCTTCGACCTCTGCCTCTGTCCTTTGCGCTGTGTAGTATGTGTAGTATTAGTATGTGTTTAACATTTTCAGGCCAAGGACAAACTAGCCGCAGTTCTCTATAGTGTAAATGTGATGTCTTCTTTGTTGGGTTTTCAATGCAGGTGAATGGCTTACTAAAGCTGTGAGGCAGTGGATATATTCATAGTATAAAAAGTGTGATTTTTTTTTGCCAGACAAGCCATAACTACACTACTACTATAGCTAGTTCTGGTTGTCTCAACAGTGAGGATCTTCATTTACGATCCCACTCATTTTCTATGGGGAATTAGCTTAGCACATCTAAACAAAATCAATAATTAAAGATCACACAGCAAACGTGGTGTTACAGATGGTTAAGACCTTTGCTTAGTTTTAAAAAGCCCCCCAAGATGTTTGAGGTTATGAAAGTAGGCATTTGTGTCTTGAAGCTAATGCTAAGCTAATCTAAAATTCAAAATAGAACAGAAAAATCGTGCAAAATTATTATTATTATTATTATTATTATTATTATTATTATTATTGTTATTATTATTATTGTTATTATTATTATTATTATTATTATTATTATTATTATTATTATATTTATTTTTAGATTAATAATTCAGTTTAATTTTGGTTAGCATTAGCCTAGATACAGAAACTTGAAACAGACATAGAATTGCGTGGATTTAAAAAAAAAAAAAAAAAAAAAAAGTATTTCTAAATGTAAAACCGAGGTGGGTAGTACTCAGTTTTAACAATTCATACTTTTCAGAGTACTTTTCTCGCAGCATACTTTTACTCCTACTTGAGTAATATGTTTTTATTGAAGTAACAGTACTCTTACTTGAGTGAAAGGTTAGGTAACTCTTCCCACTTTGTTTAAGTCTGCAAGGGACGAAAGCTTTATGTCGACACTATGAAATGATTCGAATATTTGCGTTTCTTGCACCGCTCCTTCAGATATGATTTAGTTTCTGTCATTTTTGCATCGTGAAAATACCAGATTTTATGCATTATTTAAAGTTTTGTCCTTCAAATTAGGCCCTATACTAACTTCAGAGTACCACAATGTACTACGCACTTCTACTTGAGTGATATTATTTTGAAGTACTCTTACTGGAAGCACGTCTCAACCGGAGTAGTGAGTTAACTTACTTTCAGTGACACTACCCAGCAACAAGATCCCAAGACGTCTCATACCGAGCTCTTAAAATGGTAAATGGTAAACAGTCACCTTTTATATAGAACTTCTACACAACATAGTTCCATTAACACTGATGCCCTACCACCCTCCTACTCCCTCTTCTTCCATAGAACCATCCCTGAGGTATCACGGGAATGGAAAAATTGACTCCACACTCAAAAAAAAAAAAGATAGATTGAGAAAGAAAGAGAAGGAGGGAGAGATATTCTATTGGGAGTTGTGGGAACCCTGCATAGTGCTTGCATCTTAATCCCTCCTAGGCTAGTGTTGGGTTGGATCATTAAAGGGGAGTTTTGGCATGCGCGGCCCTCTACACTGCTTATGCGTGCGGGTATTTGATATGGTAATGCCGGCGCTTCTTTTGAATCTCAATTTCAAGGCTCTTCAGGAAAAACAGTGAGCGTATAATAATTACAGATATATCAATGAGTTAGTAATTAAAGGGCCCATATTACGCTATGTTCTGATTTATGTTATAATGTTGTTTCCGCATCAAAAACATAGCTGGAGTTGTGTTTTGTTTCAGTCGCACGTTTGACGCGCAAATCCTGCATATTTAAGCTGAGTTCTTGTCTCAAACAGAAAACACTCTGTTCCATTTTGTGATGTCATGTGGTGATACAGGAAGTGCTCCACAGTGCTTCAGAATTGTCAGTCTCAATTGGATAAGAGGTTAAATTGAAAACTTCCACTTGATGACATCACAAGGTGGAACACAGCATTTTGAGTTTTGTAAATATAGACAAACGAATAATAAAGTTGATTAGAGTAATTTGATGTTTTATGAAGGGGTGGATAAGCGTCGCATAGGATAATTCTATTACTTTTGTTCTGGCAAGTTGGTCAGTTTTTGAAAATGTGAGGGGAATTACATCAATCTCAAAAGCTATAAAAGAGAGACTTACAGTTAAAGGCCCATTAGGTAACTTTTCTGGTGGCTGGTCCATCCCCTGTTTATCTCATGATTATTTTATTACTTTGACTGGAATGATCTACAGTATGGTACACACTTAACAGGTGTTTTCAGTTCCAAAAAAATACTTTGTTTGATGGAGTCACTTACTGACTTGTTTCCATGGAGATTGCTAAGTTTTATGTCATTTTGTGGAACATTCTAGGCAGAACAACTTCACTGAGAAAAGAACATCCTCCACCTAAAAAGTTACATATAGTAATTCATCTTTAATTTATTTACCAAAAGAACCAAGAATACCTCAACAGGATTAGATCCATACATAAGTTCTTTAAATAATGATTATAATGGTAGAGCAATTCAAAATTATTTTTGATAAAATATAATAAAATAATCAAACAGTGTTGCATCCATAGATTGTATGAAGAAGTGGACTAAGGGAGTGTGACGTCATTCATAGCGTTTGGCTCCAACTAAATGAAGCTCATCGAAGTGAACAGTTATAGAGGCGAATTTAGAGCCAAGTTCCATATTACTAGGAATTCCGACTGTGAGTGTCATAGCAACCAAACAGCCAATCCGGAGCGAGGGCTGTTGAGGGTAATGCCCCTTCCTGCCCACACTGCTGGTTTAGCAGGGAGTAGGAGCTTAGCAACGCTGTCAATCAAACCTGTTGCTAAGGCTAACAGGAGTTACCACAGGGAAAGAAGACGCCTGATTTGTCTGGTATTAATGTTCATATGTTGATATCTGGACACAATAGCGAAACACAAATACCACGATCATGTAGAGTGAGTTAATACGAACATTTTAAGACCAAAATGAGAGAAGCAACAGTTTTTGAATAGAAAGTGAATTGGTTGCAGAGGAACACATCGGCTAGCAGGTTGGCTATGTCTATCTATAAATACAGTCTTTCGGTGACATGTGTGATATTTTTTTCTTGTATGTTTGTCCCTTATTGGCTAATCCACCTGTCACTCATGCCCATCTGAACTCAGGACCACACTCACATCTTCATAAACTATTGAAGTGTGTATACTGGATTACAGGCAAATATATGCACAATTTCCAAGCGTTAATGTTGCCTAATTACCTTGCCAAAACTTAATTTCAAAACATTACAAGCAGCCCTAGTAAATACTAAATACTCACGCTGTACTGGAATACACCTGTACCCATGTATGCTCCCGTGCCTGTTTGTATCTATCAGCACAGAGGATGGGGGGATGCTAGTCCGTGTGCTCATCTTGTTTCTGTTCTTTATGAGTGCAGCGCGGACGTCTGTAATTGAGCTTATGGGTGATTAAACTCCACATGGCCCCTGGGAGCCCGGGCCAGCCATCCGTCATCTGCGTCAGGGGCCCGGGCTCCTCACGGATCCTCATAGCGCCTCACGGCTCCATGCTTCTGTCTGAATATAAAGATGCTAAGAGGCTAACGTCACTCCACACCCGAGCTAAGAGGACAGGAATGTATCGGATTAGGTATAATGTGTGTGAATCTATAAGCAGTGGTATGAGCTCGTTACAGGATCACTTTAAGGATGTTTAAGTGTTGATGAAGACGTATATAGATTTGTCTTAATATGGTACATTTCTATTATTAGAATATCTGGTGTGACTAAGACTAAATATTGTTTCTATAGGCCTCAGAATATGCAGTAATGGCTTTCAATTGAAATCAGCATAAAACTAATAAAATAAAATCTGAGAGACAGACTTTTAAAAAAATTCTAACTGATCTTGATTGCTATGTAATTTTTTTACCCAAATTATTGAATGTAATTTATTCAGATTGCTACAAACTTTTACTAGAATAAATTGTACTATGGTGCACTATGTATGTTTTCATCAGGACGGCCCGCTCACATGTGTGCAGTGGTGGAAGAAGTACTCAGTTTTGTTACTTAACTAAAAGTACAGATAACAGAGCAAAAAATACTCAAAGTTATCACATGAAAGTATTAAAGTACTAATTTAAAAATGTACTTTAAGACTAAAAGTATTACAATTTGAGATATTATGAAGCTCCAAATGTATTGATTTTGATAAAGATTTGAGCAGAATTTTGTTTAAGAGAAGCAACTGAATCAAGTACAGATACCTGCTCTCAAACATCATGAAGTAAAAGTAAAAAGTATCCACTTGTACTATGTAGCAAAGTACAGGTAACTATAATTTCTATTTAAATACAGTACTTTACTACTTTTACTTCGTTATGTTCCACCACTACCCGTGTATTACCATCTAGATGTTAATGTTTTGCTTAGAATGTCACACACAGACATGGCGTTAAACTTATCTCCATGGCAGGTGATGATGATAGAGATCAGATCTGTGGAGAGGCAAGCCTACTCACAGCAAGCATTTTGTTATTGTATCAACCATAAAAATATCTGAATTTGAATGCAATTAGGTTAAGTTAAATACCATACTATTGAACAGTACAGATAAAGTAATAAAATCTCCACAGTGACAAGCTGGTAGCTCTTTCCACCACAAAAGTTCCATACTGGACCATTCATCTTTTCCAGTACACTTTTACACTCTCAGAAATGCACGTTGCCAGATTTGAAAACGGTTTAACTTCTATTTTTGCTTCATCTGTATCCACGCATTCGTAATGTTAGCACACACATCAGTTGTACCATGACTTCCTGTTTATTTATTCCTCTCCATTGCTTGGGTTGACGTTTGGAATATTATGCACTGAATCATTCGAATGGCTGAACTTTAGCAGTCCACCCCTCCAATCTCCATTCTCTTCTCAAACATGTTTTGAAAGCGCGTAAACACTAGGCTAATGATGTTTATGATCGGGAGGCTACATCAATGGAAAACGCGGGGGCAGACGGAGCGTTGTGGCATTTCAGTACAGTGCTCCTGATTTCGGCGCATATGAATTTATTGATGCCTCCGTGCCCATGTGCAAAAGCGCTTTCATGTGATTGTTCGTGGGAAGACAGAGGGGAGGACTGGCTCTCTTATAATTAGCTCGTTAGATTGTTAATCAAGACTTGGTGGGTGGTATATTTGTATGTATTTGTGTTATGGCCGTAGCTTATCTCTAGGGAGGAGGAGGAGGAGGAGGAGGAGGAGGAGGTGGAGGAAAGGGGTGGGGGTGACTGGGTTCTTAGTTGAGTGATAGCAGCCAGACCTCCATACAATATATTGGTTTGTTGCGGACAGTAAGTAAAGTGATTGCAATTTGTATTAGGGATGGGCGATATATCAGTTCCATCGGTATCACCCAGTATCGATACTGATGCGCCAATATAAGTATTGGCTGATGACAATATTTGATTTGATACTGATAATTTTTGGTGTTGCCTATGTTCTTCTTTCTCCAATTTTGAACAGACTGAGTCAAAAAAGAAACAGAAGAATGTTATATGGCTGTATATTTACACGAACATGAAACTAATTATTTTATATTAGAGATAAATACATTTTTTTTTTTTTTTTTTTTGTTTTTTTACAAAGTGAATTTATGGACTGTACTTCAACTTTAGAGAAATTTGTCCAAATATCAGTATCGGCAAATATCACTTATCGCCATGGCAACAGGTCAAATATCAGATATCATGGTATCGGCTCAAAGAATCCATATCAGCACATCCATAATTCATATAGGTTATAATATATTTGATATAGATCCTGTTCTGTTCATAGAAGTGTTCCACGAAATGCTTACTGTACTGTTAAAGATGCACTACGTAGCTTTTCTCATGCCTGTTTGCATGTTTCCATAGAGATTGGAAATTATTGCTTTGCTTGGAATGTCCCAGTATTCCATTAAAAATATCTATAATTCATTTATTCAGTTATTAATGATTTGCCTTTGTCTTATCAGAAAACATCTTCACAACAAAATCCATGCTTTTTTTTATAGTAGTAGTAGTAATAGTAGTAGTAGTAGTACTGGTAGTAGTAATAGCAGTAGTCTGATGGTTTATGAGCAACAATCACACCTTTAGAGTTGAATAATGGCACCACTTACTGAGGTTTTGTGGAAAAAAGTATTTTCACTTTTGTGTTAATACAGACAGAGAAGATGCTGAACTTGGTGCCATAGAAATATTAACCTTAAACCAGGACAACAAATTGAGAGTCTTACAGTTAAACGGCAAATTTTAAAACGTTGTGAGGTCACGTGAACACAAACTATTTTCGCCCAAGAATCCCAAAAACCCGCCATCGTTTTGGAGTATATTTTTGTGTTGATTTTTTTTGTGTGTTGATACTTACTTCCTGTACTTACTACCCTCAGAACCACAAAGGGAAAAACAAAAATGCCCCGCCCCTCTTCCCCCCCCCCCAGGATGGATGTTACTCATGGCAGAGTGAGCTCATAGAAAGAGGACAACGGGTCACGGGGTCAGGACGGAGAAGTTACGTCAAAACACAGCCCCAAAGATGAGACGGAATTATGTTTTTTAGGGCGGTAAAAGAGAGAGAGACAAATGGAGGCTTTTAAACTTCCATTTTTGAATTGTGAAGAATACACTGAAGTAGCCCAAGAATAACAAGAAGCATGACTGGAGTTTTAAAGCAGGAAAAGTTTGTTTACCAAAGGGGACCCGGCGACTTACGCGCACAAGATAACAAGACTGAGCTGGCAGTGATGGGCTGGCACAGCACAATACTACAGTTTATTTATCAGTGAAGGGTTTTTTTCAGATTTTTAGAGATCCCTGTGTATAATTTGATTCTAATATGTCACGTTTTTGTTGAAATAATAACAAAAGTCCATCATTTTGTAACTTTACTCTATATTCTATCAGATTTTGAGCAGGTGGTTCCAAATCAACCAGAGAAAGACTTCTTCTTTCTTTCTTTATCTTTATTTATACACAGAAGAACCCAAAGAGAACATGTGGACTCTCTTTTAATGGGTGCCCTGTTCAAAAATACAATACAAACTGAAAAACAAACAAAACCCAAGTATACAAGTCCATATAAAACATTTAAAACAGATGCAGGTGTGTGTATTAAAGTTCGTTACCAGATTATTTAATTCCGATTGTGTCACCAAAGTATCCAATTTTGGTTTTCCTTGAGGTGTATTCCATTTTTGTTAAGCAAAACACCCAAAAGCCCTTTTTCCCATCTCACTTTTGGTGCGTCTAGTCCTTAGCCTTATGCAGTCATGTGATCTGGCATTAAATGTTCCACTATCAATGATTAACAAACAGGGGGTATTCACTGACTCACTGTAGCTACATTTTTTTCTTCCAGCAATGACAATGCAGTTTAACAAATTTATGGCTTTACTTTGAGAAGTAACTGAATGCAACCATAATTGAGCGCACATTTCCCACAGTATTGCAGTCTTGGCGAAAATCCTAGTTTGTGCTGGCAGAATTCACAGTTGGAATGTTCACATAAAGACATGCATGAAACAATTAGATTTAATTTGGTTCAAGTCCTATCAAATATGAGTTTGTAGATTAAAAAAAGTCTAAATAAAAGTCTAAAAAAGTCTAAATAAATAAATAAAATGAATAATGAAGTTTATGGGGTTCCACAAGGTTCAGTTTTAGGACACTCTTTAATTCTATTTTTTTTTATTTTATTGGGGCATAAATGGTCAATTTGGCTCACCAAATTATAAAGTTCAGGTTCTTTTTTTACGTTTTACATAATCAGAGTTAGTTATTCAATCTCACTCCTGATGATATGATTTGGATGTATTTCTTTCATGCCTTGCAGTTTTCTTACCACGTCCTTTTACCTCCTTCATAACCTCCTGAACTTCTATAAAAATAATACAACCCAATAACTCCTCTTGGTCTTACAATCCACTTTTTCTCCCCCTTTTTACACTGAGCGATGCAAAACAAACCCTTAACTGGATGGAAAAACCCACGGAGCTGTTCTCAAAGTCTTGGCTAGCATGTGTGTGTTGGAATATGGCCAGTGAAAATGGTTCAGGGGAAGTAAGCAGACTTGCTGTCTTCTGTCCACTGTTGCACATTTTGGCTAAGTTTGAACTGGTTTTAACTTGGAAGACCTCAGATCCAGGTGGTCGCTGCTAGCATGTCCCACCCACTCGAACCCCCAAGCTAGTCCCAACATTCAACATCTTCCTCTCCTAAATTTGCGGTAACCGATCTCAGCCAATCACAACTCCACATCGCTATGGGCATATCCGTGGCGACCAATCAGACGCACCTGTTTTCTTGCAGCGTTCTGGTCGCCGTGCCAACTATAACACCCGCTTTGCTTGGTCGCCGAGCCAATCCCAACACGCAATCCTCGGGCATCCAAACCACCAGGGGCAAAATGAAACATGGCTTTTAACACATTTCCAGAAAAACAAATTGGAGATGCAAGAAAATGTCAAGTAATTTTGTACCTAAAAAGTTGCATCATCGGAAAATGTTATTCTCTCAAAGGGACTGTAGAGGTATTGTGGACTGGAGACGCTGTGGAAATGAGTCATTTAGTGTGAAAGTTTTGACTAAAAGAGACTTGTTGATGTGATTACAGTCCTTGAAATGCTCTGAACGCAGCCAAAAACTATAATACCAGCATGCTCCGCAAAAGTGGTTTTAGCACCAATAAAATAAATGTATTTCCTGTTTTTGTGTGAATGCGCATCTGGATTGTAGGATAGTTTTAGCAAATATCCCTCTATGACATTAATATATACATTTAGGCCCTTCACAGTAATTACTGTATCGAATTATCGCTCAGTACATGACAGATGGATTCATTATTTTTGAAGGCTAATATTTTTCTTTGTACTAGTGGGAAATTTGTGTTATATATACACATTTTTTTGCAATAACATGCAACATTTGAGGTTGAATTAATCACCTCTATGACTGATTATAGACACAGACTAATTACATGTTAGATACAGACTCATTACTTATTAGTGTTACATTTAGAGTATGGTTTTGGGGATAGTTCTGCTGTATGGTTTGGTTTCAATGTTATCGTCTATATTTACTTACAATATATCCCACTTTCGGCGTTTTCACATCAACTTAAACCGTGCACATCTGTAAAATCCTCCAGCTAAGAGAGTCCTGACCATGAGTAGCTCAAGATCTGGAGATGGGCCCAAGCGCACTGAACTGTGGTGCCCTCTGCTCCTGACAAGTTGCCCCAGCTGCATTGAAGGAGCTATTTTTGAATGTTATTGTTCAATTTGGTTACCTTTTTATGTTTTATGTCAGGTTTGTCTAAACTAGATTTTAAAGTAGATTTTCAGAAATGTACAGTAAAAAGCACTGTTTAAGGTAATATGGGCCAATTCACCTGGAAGCTTGAGGGACAAGAAAAATTGATCTGAGGGCCACATTTGGCCCCCGGGCCACAGTTTGGGCATGCCTGTTTTATGTCTTGTTGACATCTACATTTGCTGTATTTGTTTTTGTTTGTATTGTTGTTTTTCTGTTTCAACGTAGTCCATAGTAATTATTTTTTACTGTTGTACTTTATGATATGTGCACTATGGTGAGTTTGGGCTCCATCTGAGAATAGTGACACATTGCATCAGATTTGCTTATAAGTAACATTCATTGTCAGAAGTAAAAAACAAAAAAAAAATATAATAAGTGCTTTAAAAAAGGGAGAGTTAACTGTAACTGCAGCTGGAACATTTCATTCTTATGTTTTTTAAGATCACCATGAAGAAAAGAAATAAATGTAATCCTTTTATCAGCAGAAACACGTGGGTTAGTGTGTTGCATATGTACAGTACATGTTGAACACTATCCCAAAGTAACCTTGCTCTGGTTTGAAGCACATGGAAAGGAGGAGTGAGCAGAGGAGATGGATGGTACTCCCTGGTGTTTGTGTTTGTGCTATCCAAACAGGAGCTAGCAGCAGCACGCCTAAGCTAGTCACGTCTGCGCTGAAACGGATGGCTCTTATAATGAATGGGAACGGGACTGAATAGGGAAAACAGGGCTAACTCTCTAACCAAAACAGGGGTCTTGCTACGCTAGCAACATAAAGGGACTTCAAGCAGTAAGTCTTTGCTACATTGTGGATTTACGTAGCTGGAAGTGGAAAACCATGAATGGAATGCAGAAGTTTGACCACCAAGAAAGTCTTTCCCGAAACTTTCTTATCAATTTTCAAACTAGGGTTGTCAGAAAATTGATTCTCAGAAACTATAAGCCAAGTATCAAAAGAAGATACTCATTTGATACTGAAAAAATCACATAAATAGGACGAAGGTGGAGTTTTATTTTTGCAATCGAGCCACACGTTAACATAGAAGAAACTGCTGTTATTTTGTGTTGACGAATTCATTCTATTGTCTAAAAGGAGTGTCCCACCCAAACACCCACCCCCCCAAGCTAGTTCCTATCCCAACATTCAACATCTTCCTCCCCGAAACTGCAGCTTCCAATCTCAGCCAATCACAACTCCGCCTTGCTACGGGCATATCCGTGTCAACCAATCAGAGACACCTGTTTCCTGTTTTTGTATTGCTTTTTTCCTTGGTGTCTAACTTGAGTTTGAAATGTTTTATATCATGAAAAACTCTAGAAGATATATTTTTTTCACCTCTTTTTTCTGTCATTAAGGCACATTCACTTTTCACGCCATAGCAGTTCTGTCAACCCAACCTTGCAATTGTCAACTGCAGTGTAACGCCTGGGCCTCCTTAACCAGAACAACTAGCATTCTAATGTGCACTTCCTGATTATCGGACGGTAAAATGCTTTATACTTAGGTACAGCCGGTACACAGCAGACATATTTTGACCTCAAGAGCTTCGTACTCAGTATATCGTATTTGCTCAAATGCATTTTTCCTATCGTTTTAGTTTGATTGGGGGAAACCCGAGCACCGGACGTACACCCACCAAAAACACAGAAAGAACATACAAAAAACTCCATAAAGAAAGATCTTATGTCGGGGAATTAAACCCAAAACCTTATATTAGTGGTCATAATGATTTGGCTGTCTCGGAATATGAGGACTCGCACTGCCAGTTGTCCTTGCGTGTATTTCGTTGCAGCGTCAGTATTTCTCATTGCGTTGGGTGCTTGTCTCCTCGTTTGAAAGCTGCCTGGGGGCTCCTTAAGGACAGCCCACAGTGGAATTCACCAGAGGGCGCTGTCCTGGTTTGATCTGCCTTTCAAATCAGTTTGGGCTTTTCAGACACTTTGGGATCCGGACTCGGCAAAGGAAAAAAAAAACACCCTAGCAGCGAAATGAATTAATAGAGATGTACGTCACGGAAGGATGAGAGCTGTCACGATGTGTGCCCAATAGACAGTCATTTAAATGTGTTTTTTATAATCATTTTCACCAGATTGTTTATTGTTTATTTTGATCCCCATTAGCATTTGTAGCGTAATGCGTCAGCGCCTCTTCCTGGGGTAATTTTAAATTTTAGTCACAGTTCACAATTATATTCACAATCATTCCGATGAAAACAGTTACAGACAAGACTCGTAGCTTTTCTAGTGGAGCGTCTGCAACTTCTTTGTCACCATGGAGATTGGTATATTGTTGAATTTATAGATCTCCATGGAGACAAGCAGATGGCAACACCAGGTCGAGTTACAGGTCAGATCTGCAGAAAGATGACAGCTCCCGGTAAAGCTGCATGTTTTCAAGGTATATGTTTTTAGCAATCAATTCAAGTCAATTCAAGTCAGCAAAAAGAGATATACATAAAATTCAACATATAGGCAAAGAACAATAACATAACAAAACTGCTCCTTACACCTGCAACTGAATAAACGCAAGATGGGTACGTTTAAAGCCATACTTCCAACCTTCAAGGCAAAGAAAGACCATCTCCATGGAGACAAGCAAACAGTGTATTCACCTCCAGAACAGTTTAATAAAAGTAGTGCATATTTAAAACGAGACAGCTAAAGTAAGGACTAGTGAATAGTTATTCTATGGTAGACTGGGGTTTTAAAATGTCACTGGTGAAGAGATGGAGAGGATGAGGGGCTGATGGTTCTTCTGCTGCGGTAGAGGCAACATAGTGTCAAACATAGTGTCATGTAGCTTAAACAAACACAAAATCAGAAGGTGGATTTACATATGCATGGCTGGGAGGCATAGGTAGCAGGTTTACAGTGACATAAATGTGGCTATGGAGGAAAGAAATACAAGGATTGCAGTTGAATTTATTTAAACAAGTGTTTCAAGTGTCAGTTTAGTCTTGGAAATACTGAAATCTCAAACTCCTCTGTCAATCCACTGGCTTCTGTCTCTGACTCCCTGTTCTTCTTTTCGATAATAAAGTGGAGTTGGAATTTTGTGAAACTTCATAAGAAAATTTCGACAATGTTGGTGGGGGAAGAAAAACCTAACTCTGCTGTGAAACTTACTAAATCGTAAATATGAGAAAGACATTAAAATCACAATACAACAAATAAAAACATAAATAATCACCATAAACAGTTTTGAGCCTGGATTTAAACATTGTCAAAGTAGAGTCCTGGCTCACATCTTCAGTAAGATTGTTCCAGGTTTTAACTACATAAAACTGAAACGCTGATTCCCCATGTTTAGTCCTGACTCTGGGCACCAGCAGGAGGCCGGTCCCTGAAGTCCTCAGAGTGCGACATGGTTCATATGGCACTAACAGGTCAGAGATGTACTTTGGTGCTAGGCCATTGAGAGACTTGTACACAAGCAGAGCTGCTTTAAAGTCTATTCTCTGAGCCACAGGAAGCCACTCCAGAGACCTGAGCACAGGACTTATGTGCTCGTACTTCCTGGTTCGAGTGAGGACTCTCGCAGCAGCACTCTCTGAAGTGCTCCTCAGACTCTCCAGGAGGTATATAGGCTATCAGAAAACAACAAAGATGGTGATCCGATGCACTAATAAGGGACTTTTCATAAACAAAAAACCCTGATTATGGCTTACAGGGATATTGCTAATGTTTGGTGTGAATCCTGATGTAAGATCCTTGGCGTTTCAATGGTTTGGTGTTTGTAGACCGACTTTACACTCAGTTTTCTTTGTTTTTTTACGTAGTTGTTTGGTTTGGAAATCTGGAAGTCTTCAGCGCTCTACTTGTGTGGTCAACGCCATCATTTATTCTAAAATTAGTGTTGCAATCTCACTCCTCTCTCTTCTCATTGTTGACCAAATCTCTTGTACTTGGCAGTTTTTGTCGCTAATAGTTCAAATGTTAGCTGCTCGCTGTTAGCCCCACTTCCCTGGCCTCAGATAAGTCTATAAAAGTTGAGGGGTAATCATAGTTCCCATTAATTATCGCAGCAATATGTTTTTCTTCTTGGATTTGTTTATTATTGTTGGATCCGGTGTCCATCCGACCCCACTCAATATGTTATTTATCCACAGCGATCCAAGTCGGCTAACAATGAAACGCACCCTCGCTAGCTTCCTGTTGCACGTACACACATATTTTCCCATCACAACTAAAGCTTCGATTGCAGATTTGTGTCGAGAGTTATTGGATTTGTACTTTGGTTTAAAGAGGACCTATTATCCAAAATTGACTTTTCAAAGCTTTTAACCTTGGTATAGTTGTTTCTTTTCCTCAGTAATCTTTAGACTCTACTGTACTACTACTACTACTACTACTACTACTACTACTGTATTCTAGATGTAATTGCTTCGATCAACCCTCGTTTTTACCACCACCAGTACATGCACAGTGCTCTGTATTTAATTCGTTCTCCAATTTTATTTCCTTAATCACAGATACATGTAGGATTCAGTCAGCAATTTTGGCACAAATTAAAAAAAATAAAATAAATCTGCTACTCGCTCGTGTGATCTGCAGATGTCAATAAGAGGTACATGTTTGTAGTATGTTCTAGTGATGACGTTTACGGTGACGCAACGGCACAGTTTTCTATTATGGAAGTGAGCAGACTTGTTTCTTTTATTAAATCGTTTTAGAAAAATATTGCAATTTAAATGTCTAAATTATAACATAATGATCCTCGGGTGTCATAGATAATAACTATAAAGCAAATACAAGCATAATATGTCTCATTTAATAGACTTTTTCAGATTTTTCCTCTCATAAAACATGTTTTTTAAAGTTATACATTGTAGCTATGCCTGCAAAGTCCCACAGTATGGCATTAAACTTATCTCTCTTGCAATTATTCAATTACAGATATTTTATTGCTCAAACATACCTTGAAAAACATGTATTTTTTATGAGTGCGGTTTCCTCTCCATAGATCTGACCTGTAACTTGATTGCATCACCTGCTTCCCTTGGACATTTTTTTTCCCTTTATTTATTCTTTTTTTTTCCCTTTATTTATTCTTTTTTTTCCCTTTATTTATTCTTTCTTTTCTCTTCTCTCTGTTTTTTTGTTCTCAAAAGAAAAAAATTAACTAGAAGCTACAAGCCGGTATTTTCATTTCATTACAAATAGACCGGATTTTGGACAAAAGCATGAATTTACAAAGAATAAACGCTGTCATTTTCAAATCACAATTCACAAAGGCTGCAGTTATTTGAGAAATATAATGTCCTCTGTTGTGAACAAAATATCCTGTCTCTTTATTGAATCTTTCGTAACCTGCTAACTCTGTAGTTTTATCCTCTGAAATGCATGGGATTCTTGTATTTAATTGGCACTTCCTGTTTTTGACCAGCTTAAAATATGCTATATACGCGAACAAAATCCTAAAATCCTGGTGGCATGGTGGCTTAGTGGCTATAACTAACGCCTCACAGCAAGAAGGTTCAGGATTTGACTCTCGGGCCAACCAATTCAATTCAATTTATTATTGTAAAGCCCAAAATCACCACAGCAGTTGCCTTTTAGGGCTGAACATGAGAAATGAACAGACTTTTGGATAGAAAGTTAGAAAATCAACAATGAAAGAGAAACAGACAAGCAAATTAAGCAACAGAAAACAAGCAAATGGAGAACTGTCCCAGAACATCTCCTGTCCTTAGTCACTCCTTCTTGGCAACCAGGTCTTTTTGTGTGGAGTTTGCATTTTTTCAGGTTCCCCCTTTCAATCCAAAACATGCACAATAGGTCAAATCCTCTAGTTAAGGTAGCTCAACATCCTGAGGTGGGCCCCACTCACTGCTCCCACAGGTTTCCCTAGCGACTGAAAGATGTGTCAGTGTACCTTAAACCTTAATAAGTTACTTTGAAAATCTTGCAGTCCTAGCAAATACAACTGGAGACAATTTATGTGGCTATTAATAGTGGTAATGGTGTAACATCTTGCTATTGTATGAATCACAATATGTTACCGTAAATAACAGTGTAGTATCAAAAGAACATTGGCGTTTTTATGAAGCGCGATGGTGTCTATGGGGCCGGGTGGGACCGCTGGAACATCTGGCCCGGAGCAGTTCCAGGTGTGCAGATCAAACGCACCCTGTTGAAAAGCTCTGAAATGTTTACGGTAATGGACTGTCAAATGGAGAGGGGATACTGTAATTTCATGTGAGTCGTGAAAACTGAGAATTCTGTTATTATCAAAGAATGCTACAGAGGCCATCATTTCACAGTTTTACAGAAATGATACTGTGGTGGGGTTTTACCGTGATCTTTTGCCAATGGTAAACGGTCACAGTTTTATATAGGCACTCAAAGCGATTTACATCAAAGAACCACGCACCCATTCGGACACGCATTTATACAACCAGTGTACACAGACTCTGGGGGTGAGGTGGGTTCAGTGTCTTGCCCGAAGACACAACGACAGCATTTATCTGTGGGAGCTGGAATCGCACCGCCAACATGTGGGTCAGTGAATTTGACCGCTCGAGATATAGAGCGAGATACAATGTCACCAGTGCTAATTTACATGTTTAATATAGAGTAACTGTATTTTGATATTGAATGTAACTTTCTTTTTTTTTTAATAATCCCAGAATGTCGGGGTCTTATCTATCATCCAGTACTATTATTTATTTTTTATTTTTTTTATTTTTTTTTATTTTTGATTGCTCGAGATACAGAGCGAGATACAATGTCACCAGTGCTAATTTATATGTTTAATATAGAGTAATTGTATATTGATATTGAATGTAACATTTTTTTTTTTTTTTTTTTTTTTTTTTTTTTTTAAGAATCCCAGAATGTTGCGGTCTGATCTATCATCCACTACTACTACTACTACTACTACTACTACTACTATTATTTTTTATTTTTTTATTTTTTTAAAATTATTTTTAATTTTTTAAATTATTTTTTTTATTTAATTATTCTTATTCTTTTTTTTTTCTTTAAAAAAAAAAAATTTATATCAGTTTTAAATGCTTGAGTTTTTTCCATAAAAATAAATAGAGTGATAAATTGGATTGAATTTGAATTTAAATTTGAGCTGAATTTGAATTATAGAGAAAAGTCAAGTTAAATAACCCAAAACTCAACTTAAATAAGTGGCCAGTCATTTATTCTTGATGAAGTCATGGATTTCTAAATTACTATGTACAATTACTATATCTCACCATATTTACCTAGCATGTCATTGCAATCTCTCGTCCACATAATCCATCCATCACACCTCCATCACTCACCCAGTCATCCGCTGTCAGATTCCCCATGCTGATGTCACTCCGACGCAGGCACACTTTCCCCTCTCTCCCCCCTCCCTCCTGGTTCTAATGACGGTAATGAATCTCCACGCACTGATGTCTTTATTACTGCGCGGTCGGAACAAGAGTCGTCCAAACTCACTCGTAAATCACTTCCTCCCGTCCTTGGCTGTTCGAGCCCAGTGTAAACACGGCGGAGCATGTGTGGAGTGGGGTGTCCGGGCCGCTGATGGATGTCTACGGCAACAATAGCAACGCAATTAGTTTAGCCAAGTGCCCCGTATGAGGGAGGGTATAACTGGTGCAAAAGTATGTAGCACTGTGGTGGGGTTAGCGTAAAGGTGTTGTTATTGTGCGGATTGGGTGTTAGCGTACATGGTCGAGATTATGTGCGTACAGTAAAGACATTATGTAAGCTCTTTTCTTTAAAACTGTATAAACATGATCTATCTATTTCCACAGATACCAGGTTGGCATGTTCAAAACGAATATTATTTTTACTGATAACAATTGTAACACTGATTTATTCCTAGTTACAAAAACACTGAACATGATGGCCAAGTTGTTTGTATTATAATTTGGTGTTTTGGTTCTCAAGACGATTATCTAATCAGAAAGCTAAATGAGCCTCACATGAGTCTCTCTATTGGGTTGCCAGGTTCAGTGATGAAATCCAGTTGATTTAAACCTAAAAGGACTCTCTCTGATCTGAACCATCACTACCTAAACCCCAGCACCTGCAGCCAATCATTAATCAGTGCCTCTGTTGCTGAAAAAATATGCTGTCCATATGCTGAGAATGAGAAAAACTCGTATGTGTCTTCTATCTGCAAGTTAAGGCTCTGGCAACACAGGTTCAGTTGTGATTGTAGTTCGTTTTTTTACACAGCGCAGGCCACATTTAACAGTGCATATTGTTCAGTTAACATGAAATATATTTATCTCCATCCATCCATCCATTTTCTTCCGCTAATCCGGAGCTGGGTCACGGGGGCACCAGTCTAAGCAGGGACTCCCAGACTTCCCTCACCCCAGACACGTCCTCCAGCTCCTCCGTTGGGACCCCAAGCCGTTCCCATGCCAGCCGAGAGACATATATTCATCTATTTGTGTTTAATTTGACAGAAATGTTACTCATAATAGTAAGGATAATAAATTGTTTTATTTTGGAGTATAGTGGTCCCTCATTTATATTCTAAAAATAACCCACAATAGGCGAATAAACCACGATATAGCTTTTCTGGTGGACGTTTTGACAGCTACGCGTCTCTGTAGATTTCCACAGTATGGCATTAAACGTATCTGTCTTAGATTTATTCAGTTGTATTTGTTGGTATTGTTACATACATTCGTACAGCGAGTGGGCTTGCCTCTCCGTAGATCTGACCTGTAACTTTCCCAAGGTTTTGGTAACAGGAACATACCAGTCAACGCAGCGACTTCTCCGTGTTTGAGTTTGCGTTGTGGTTTAAATTTTTTTGTGAACCGCATGTCCTCAAACAGACCTCAACAAGCTAACGTCAGATATTCTTTTTTTTTTTTTCGTACATTTGTACAAAAAAGCCATCCTTTGACAGCCAGCGTGGTGCATTCACTTACCATTTCCCATCTTATTTCCTCATCCACTCACAAAAGCCGCTCATCACAAACCTAGCATGACGCACTAGCAACCCGCCAAGATATTACATTCGCGGCTAATGCTTTTTCCTTTTAGAATCTTCAAGCATTGAGATTTTTTCAATGAATATGTGTCTTTTTCTTAATCCCACAAATATGATGGAGAGATGTTGGAGCTCTTTACACGTTTTTTTCTTTCTTTTTTTTTTCGGTGTGCAATGTGAAAGTGCCAAACCAGGAAGTGTGACACATTCAGGAAGTTATGAATCATTGGGCGTCCTGTGTCAAAGAGTGGCCTTATCTGACTTAAATTCTGTCAAAATATACTTAAGGCGCATTGATAAGAGATAAGAGGGAGATGTATGTTGTTTTTGAGGATTTGTGAATGAGTTGACGACTCTAGGTCAAGTTAGAGGTCAAATCTGTGGAGAGGCGAGCCAAGTTAGAGTAAAGGCGCATGTTTTTCAAGGTATTTTAGTGAGTTAATGCTAGATATTCAGTTTAATTCAGTGTAACTTTATTTATCCAAGAGCAATTGGCAATGTTCAGATTTTAGAAGGTGATGATGTCACGATCTGGGAGGCGGGGCAAGAGCCAATTTCTCCTATTGATTACATTGTACTTTACCATGAAATTTAAAGGTGGATTAAGTGTCTTGCCCAAGGACACAACAACAGCATTCATCTGTGTCAGCTGGAATCTCACCGCCAACCTGTTGATCAGTGGATCTGACCACTCGACCGATGTTTTTTTTAGGTCAAAAGCGGGATTTGAACCGCCAACCTTCGGAACAGCGGACAAACGCTTTACCAACTGAACAGAGACAAGTAGAAAAGTTACTTATTGTATCATTATAGGTAGTTGTGAAGATATATTTTTAAGTTCAGTGGTGGTATACATTGGTTTGGTGAGACACAGATAGGTTGTTGGTTCAATCCCAGCTCAGATCAGTGGACAATGTTGTTTGCTGGATCCATGGGCAAGACACTTTTACCACTGGATTTATACACCCCCTTTCAAGATACACAAAGTACTTTACCCCATGATAGTTGGAGTACTTCAGTATTTTAGGAGTGAATTTATAGTTCAACCTAAAGCACATAATGAACCAACTCCAATGCCAGCAGCTATTGTTTACATCATTTGAACTGCTTTATTCCTCGTACCCTTCTTTTTTCTATACGCTTAATATAACTTTAGTTTTAAAACCCTGCAAGATACATTATTGTGAATCTTTTGTGTTATAAATGGCTGCTGTACATTTTATGCTCTAACCATCCTAAACATCCCATCATGCATTTCTCTGCCCTCCCATTTCCATGCGAACGAGCCTCAGACGGCCTGTTATGTCTATCATCCCTCCCCACAAACCACTGTATATATTTTCCATTATTTTAATAGCCATACGTCTTCAAATAACAGTCATTGCATTCATACAGGCTACAATTATGCATACGAACCTTGCCTTAAAATATCGGCTTTTCCAATGTATTTAAATAGGATGTTTACATTGTTTTATTCAAGTTTGATGTTATCCAGATGGCGCACGGAGTTAGCTTCTTGGGTAACGTTGCGAACAATGGTACCACTGATAAATATATGTCGGTAACTGTGGTAGTTTTGGTGAATATGTGGCGTTACAAACTTGACACATGAATGCATCCAGTTTATGTGAAACTAAAGCAACTTTTTGGAGGTGGCACATGATTCTATGGAAAGAAAAGCCTAAAGCCATTATTTGGAACATTGTCCTTGCAGAACTTTTTATGTCACTCCATGCAATATTATAGCCAAATAAACATCTCCATAGAAACAAGCAGGAGACCCCCAAAAAAGTCCAAAAATTGTATTTATTTATTTATTTATTTTTTTTATAAAATGAATAAATAAAAATTACGTTAATGCACTATTTTACTTCGGCCTTTTGCATTTTAATTTTTTTTATAAACTATGATTATTTGCCTTTTGTTGTTGTTATTATTATTGTTGTTAAATTATTATTATCCGTAATACCTGTTTTTTTTGGGGCAAAGTATCTCATTTAAACTTGTTCTTATATTTTTGGGGGATTTTTTTTCTTATAAAATTGTGTCATTTTACAGATGATGATGATTACTATTATTATTATTATTATTATTATTATTAATTGTATTTTAAGTTCATTTTCAAAACAACCACAAAACATTTCCCTAATATTCCCTCCTCATTCACCAATCTCCTCTATTACCATATCATGTCATTGTAATTGGCCGGATGGTGTGGTCGTGTCTGCCTGCGCCTCTGCCCTCTCTGCCTTATCACCTCAGCGCTCAGTGGGACAATTAGACCATATCAGCCCCATCAGTGCGCTGGCAGCCGCTGTTAGCGCCGGAGCTGGCCCTGGCACCACGCCACCCTTACACGCCTCCATGGCCTCCCCGCACACTTAAGAGTCAGACAGGGCAACGGAGCAGGGAGGGAGAGAGGGGACTGGCCCGGGAGTAACAGGGAAGTGGGAGAATTACTGTGATTTTATTTTATTTTATTTATTTTTTTTGACAAATTACTAAGCTGTTGCTGGATTTCAGATGACATCACAACATTGTATAGGCCAATAATAGTTAATACAGATGGGGTTCAGCGAAAATGCGTTGTTATTTATTCATTTTATTTTATTTATTTTTTTGGTCATATATGGAGTTCTTGGGTCTACTCACTAACAGAAATGATCAAGTTCAATATGTGTGAAATTATATATTCGATATTTCATGATAAAGCACAATGTAATAGTAAAAGGAAAGTAACTGGAAAAACTGGCTCTTGCCTTTCACCTGGGAGTATGACTTCATCCCATTTTAGAACCTCAAAACCACATTCAAAACTGACCAATTGTGTTTCAACAGCAAGCTTTATCATCAAAATTCTCAAACATTTCCCGTGTGTCTTTATGTGCTCTGACATTCATTCGACACTGCAGCTCAGACGTCTTAGTCCAGCTCTCAGACACCACAGAGAATCGCTAGTTTATTGCAGTCTGTCAGTGGAGTTCACACTTCACACTACACTTATGAATTTGGGGCTGGAGAAGCTGTATTGTAAAACGTGAGCAACAGGTTTGATTGACAGCATTGCTAAACCAACGGGATGAGCCGGAAGGGGCGTTACCTTCACAAACTCGCTCCGGATTGACTCTTTGGTTGCTATTAGTTGCCTTAGTCCACTTTTTTATGCAGTCGCAGGTTTTTTTGAAGGCATGTGTGCTGTAAAGACATATGGGGACACTTTTTGGTGAATAAAACAGCACTGTTACATTGTTAAAAGCTCAAAACATTCAATATATTTTGCACAATATGTCCCCTGTATGTGTCTGATTAGCGTAACAGTCACATTATGTATAGAGGCGGTTAGCACAGAGCCCACCTGCTGTGAGGAGACCAGAGCACATTAGATTAAAGCAGGTCTTGGTACATTGGGTCTTTAGTGTATTAAGCACAGTATAAACAACCCAAAAAAATAATATTACATTATTTAAGGGGCAGTTCAAGTCAAATAAAATTAAATCCATAAATGCACTTTTTTTTCTAGCAAAGCATCTAAAATAAAAAATAAAAAATAAAATAAAATAAATAAAGTAAATAAATAAATAAATAATACAAAATGCAATACAATACAATGGAATAAAAATGTGAATTGAAACCTAAAGATAGTTTTAAAAGCTTGGGGATTACATACCATAATAAAACAACTTGACAGGGAAGTTCTGAATGATGAAAGTCTTTGGTGATAAGAATAGCTGAAGAAAACATCCTTATCACCTGTTAACAGTAAGTTATTAAACTCCAGATGTGCAAAGTGCAAAAACTCCTACGTATGTTTATCATTTATAGGACAGATTGCACAATTGCTTCTTATGGCTGTTACGTCTAGACATGCTGATATGCAAAGATAAAAAAAACATTAAAAAGTTATTCAAATTGTATTCAAATCTATTAAATGATTCAATTGCTGGGTTTCAGATGACATCACAACCTTCTATAGACCAATATTAATTCATACAGACGGGGGGCGGCTAAAATGAATAATGTTAAAATGTAAAATTATGTTGCAATACAGTGAGCTCTTGGGTCAATAATTGAAAATACCAGGTTCAACATTTGTGCAGTTGCCTTTTGGATATTTCATGGCAAAGAACAATGTAATCAATAGGAAAAGACAAACTTTTTCACATGAAGGGAAAGTACTTTTACATAGTAGTACTAATTAACTTGTAATACAAATCTTAAAAATATCATATCATATATATTTTTAGTTTTGCTTTTGTTTAATTACATTCAGGATTAAAAAAACATGATGGCCAAGCTGTTTATGTTATAATTTGGTGTTATCGTTCTCAAGACTTTATCCAAACATCCAAAAAGTAGAAAGAGTCTCTGATTTGGGTTGCCAGTTTCAGTGAAGAAATCCAGTTGGTTTAAACCTAAAAGGACTCTGCTGAATCATCACTAGCTAAACCCTAGCACTTGCAGCCAATCACTAATCAGTGCTAGTGCAGCCTGTGCAGCTCAGGGAGTGAATTCTGGAGGTTCTGAGACGTTTTTAAACTATTGTCTACTTTAAAATGAGCTACATAAAAATGGAAGCAACCTCTATGATTCTCTATGCAGGCCACATAATAACATGCTGTAATGTAAACACACTGAGTGGTCTGCAGTGCCTTAGAGCATTTGCCCACTGACATGCAAGTTGGTGGTTATGACTAATGACATTGTATCCTTAAGCAAGACACTTCATCTACTTTTCGATTAATGGATAAGACGCACTGTATTGGCCCATAGGGAAATTTGTCATCTGCATTTGACCCATCTTTCAGTTCTAATGGGGCCACTTCATAGGAGCAGTGTGATATATCCCAGGCCTGGTCAGGACTACCTTAGCTGGAGGATTTTACATTTAGGTTGATGGGGGAAACTGAAGTACCCACCCAGACACAGGGGGAACATGCAAACTCAAACCTGGAATCTCCTTACTGTGAGGCAAAAGTGCTCAGTCAGAACTAAACCAAGGGAGGACTAATCAGATGAGCCTAATTTTCTCATAACCTTCCATATATATATAACACCAGGATCCTGAACCAGTGCACAGATATTGACACTCAGGTTCGATATTATCTTCAGTGGACCGGGCTAGGATGCGGCGTCGTCATGGCAACTCATCTCAGCCAGAATGGAGCTGTCAGAATAAAGTTTGGTTATATATTTTATTGCTCCCTTTTTTTTTATGTAACAGCGCAGTTCTCATGGGTTTGCATTTGAAATGTTTCCCACTTTTTTGCCTCTAAACTCTTTGCGGAGGAGCATGCTAATGATGAGAACGTGATCCTGAAATGCCGATGAAGCATGACTCCAGGAAGGAAGGAGGAAGGAAAGTTGTTTTGGATTTACTTAAGTTGAGATGGTGAATGTAAAGTGGAAATGTTGGGTTTTGTGACAGTAGGTCAGTTGGTAGAGGGTTTGTCCTCTGATCCACAGGTTGGCGGTGCAATTCCAGCTGCCACTAATGAATACTGTCGTTGTCCTTGAGCAACACACTTAGCCCACCTCACCCATAAGAGGTCTGCTTATGCTGGTGCGTGAATGGGTGAGTCATTCCTTGATATAAAGTGCTTTGAGTGTCTTAAAGGAGGAAAAGCGCTATATACAAATTTGACCACTGATCATTACTAAATATAAAATACAGTTATCTTATTATGTGGAAATATGAAAGTATTCCTAGATATTTGCATCTGTCAATTGAAATAAAACTTCATAACATCATTCAAACAGCTGTCGTTGTGTCCATGAGCAAGATGCAGTTTACAATAGACCAGTTTTAACTGTACAAAAAGCACTGGGCAAATTCCAGTTTAGTCCTGATGTAGACTTGGTTTGGTTCTGTCCTGGTTTAGTTCTTGGATAGTCCACGTTTATCCATCCATTCATTCATCCGTCTATCAATCTACCCATCCATCTATCTGTCCAATCCAAATAAAAAAATATATATATATAAAATACAATTATCGTACAGGTTAATATAGCCTAAACCTTGTCGTTGTCAGAAGCAAAAGATTGACAGGAGATTTGAAATATTAAATAATAACATATGAATAAATGAAAGATGTTAAAGTTATGTAAAATATATATATTTGTACAGCAAAAAGTGCCATCAGAATAAAAGAAATTCTATATGCCTGATTTCCTACTTTGTCTCTTTCAGTTTATATAAGATGAAGATGATGAAGAGCATGTTGTCAGTTCTTTAAATAAATTCATTATGCAACCCTTCCATTTAAATATTATATATATATTTGTTTAATTAATTAATTGAAGTTAACATTTTACCTTTTTGGCTTTTATTTTCGATTCTGTTATAAAACTCATAAAGACAGAACACTTTTTACACTACATCACTTAAGTTCTGATTCCAACATTCACTTTTGTATTAAACGAAACTCAAATTTTTTTATTAAATTTACATGCTTTTTAGAGTTCCTCTGAAATCCTTTTCCTCACAGGTGCCGGTGACTCACACAACCAAACCATACGCACTTTTTCCATGGCTGCTCCCTCTCCCATCTCTGCCAAACCTCATATAGAACGCCCATTGTCCCAGCACCAAACACTCACACAGATTTTTATATACACTTAAAATCTGCAGTCTCTCACGTATAGGCTCAGTTGAAAAGCCTATTAACATAAATCTTTGGCTGTATACGTCCATTCACAAACCAGGGCTGTTGTTGTGTTTATATAAAGTCTGCCCTTTGACCCATAATTCCTGCTCATGCTATTGTTCGCTTTTCAATAGATTTTCCGTAGTATGTGCTGCAATATGGGGATTTAGGAACTTTGGGTTTTCTAAGTATTTCTGCCTCAGATTATACAAGAGCATGTGAGGACAACAAAAAGTGAACATAAAAATAAAAGCTAAAAAAATAAAATTGATTAAAGCAGACTTATTATGCATCATCAATTTTTTAGAGCAGGTGTGTCAAACTCATTTTCACCGAGGGCGACAACATCAAAGGGCCAGATGTAACTATAAGATAAATGTAACCAAAACTACTTTTTCTATATTTATTACTTATTCAGGTTACAAATATTGCATGTGGATTTGCATAGATATGAAAAAATGTCTGTGCAACTGTGTATCTCCTGATAAACTGATATTTTAAGACAGTCATAACTTTTAATTTATGTTGTCGCGGGCCACATAACATGACCTGGCGGGCCACATTTTGCCCACAGGCCTTGAGTTTGATACATGTGTTTTAGAGCTTTTAACCATTTTATAGTTATTTCCCTCTCTCATCCACTAGAAGTAGTATTTGCAGTGATTTGTGCATGTTTCAGCAATCTTTAATCGCTTATTTTCAAGATGCCATATTGCCGATCAACTCCCATTATTATCACCACCAGTATACGCCCACTGCTCTGTACTTACTACGTTCTCCAATTTTATTTTCTTAATTGATGATATGCGTAGGATTCATAGTCATTTTGGAACAAATGAAAAAAAAATAAATCAGTTTTTTGCTAATATGATCTGCAGCTGTCCATAGGAGGGGCCGACAGCTCCACGGCTCTTTACGGTGGCGTCAGCTCCCATTGGGCATCGCAGTTTTCTAACACGGAAGTCAGCGGAGTTATTTCTTTTTAAAATGTTCAAATTATAACATAATGATGCACGAGTGTCATAGATTGTAAGTATATGGCAGACACAAGCACAATAGATCTTCTGTAAGAAAACTGATTTTAGTTGGTTTTTTTTGGGGGGGGGGTTTCTGTGTATTATTGAGTCATAGGGAAAAAAAACTGAAATGAAAAAATGGTTAGATCTTTATTAGTCAATTTGAAATAAGACTTCATTACATCATGCATAGTGCTACTATTGGGTCCTTGGGCAAGACGCAGTATACAATAAAGCCGTTTTGAGCATTTTAAAAAACGCACTCTGCTGCATACACCCTCCTGATAAGTTTTGTTGTAGTCCTGGTTTAGTCCCAGGCCAGTCCAGGTTTAGTTCCGGATGTAGTTCAAGTTATGAATGTGGGTTATTTGTGTGCAGTTGAACACATGCATCCAATCTATTCATCTTTCCTTTCACCTATCTAAGCAGAATTACCTAGAATTATCTTACACAGCTGGTGTGTCTGAAAAGCTTCAGAGGATTTTCAGACAGCATGAAATTCTGGTCCATTTCAAATCTACAAATACTTTAAGACAGAAACTGGTTCACCCAAAGGACAAAACCCCGAGCCACAAACAAAGCAATGTGGTCTGTTCCATTCAGTGTAGTGAAGAGTGCAGTGAGCGTTATATTGAAGGAACTGAACAGCCACTCCTTAAGAAAATGTGCCAAGATCATTGTGAGAACTGCTCAGGACCACAATCTGCTGTACATTTCCATCTCAAAGCCGCTAACCACTCCTTTGAAGATAGTGAGGTACAGATCTTAGCCAAAGAAAAGAAATGGTTTGAGAGGGGAGTTACATTTTTTGTTAGGAAAGACAATCCATCTTTGAACTGGAATGGGGCGCTTGGACATAATTTATCTCATATTTTTAACCCTAGACCTAGCTAGTAAGTGTAGTTAGCTCATCCCTTCAGACAGATATAAGGCAGTGTCCACCAGTAATCTGACCAGAACTGAAAAAGTGGCTTTGATGCGCAGCGAAAAGTCTTCAGTTTTTCTTTTACTACAGAAAAATATAGATTATTTAAAGGTTGTTAAGAATTTTATGCTTGCACGCTACTCGCAAACAAATAAACACATTAGCTGAAAACATTTTAATCAAATCAAGACTCAGATCAAAAGATAAAAACAAGAGCGCATTCAATTCTCATATCAAGTTGTCAATCATTCTGAAATGTTCTAATAGTTACCAGAGAAAACATGCTGGATCAGTTTGCCCTGCTACAAAACTAAATCAGCCATTTGTCAAAAACACCTTGTTCCAATACTTATTCAAGATGTTTTCTTTCAATTCAAACCCAAACACTTCTCCTCAAACTCGGCCAGTGCTCCACACTCCAACTGGCCATGTGTCAGAAGAACCGGCAAATCATAATAAAGCAGTTTGTAGTTACCAAGTGAAGGAGAAGATACCTGGAGTTTGTGTTTCATTGTGCTGTTCTTCTCTCATACAGAAAACACTCTATTCCACCTTGTGATGTCATGTGGTAATACAGGAAGTGCTCCGCTGTGTTTTTAAACTCCATATACCTTCACTAGACTCATTTGGGTGATTTCAGCTCTTGATTGGCCAATCTCTACTGAACAAAAGGTAAAAGGTTGCTGTTAACTGCATGACATCACAAGGTGGAACAGAGCATTTTGAAGATGTAGATAGACTAATAATGAAGGTTTACGCAGACATGTGTGAATGAAACAAAACACAACTCCACGCATGTTTTTTTTAGGAAGTAACAACATTATAACATGGCTTAAAGCTCACAAGACTAAATTTGAAATAATATAGGACTTTTAACGGGATAGGTCCAAAAGTGCCGTACTGTGCAGCTTTCTGGAGGTGGAAATAGAAACTTATAATCATACCAACAAAACACTCTCCATGGAGATACATACGTTTATGCCATACTGTGGAATAGTATTGCCAAAGGAACAACATTTCCATGGAAACAAGCTAAAAGAGGCCCTCCTCCAGGCCTAGTAAGAGACAGGTTTGTGGAGATGCAAGCATGCTCATAGTAAAGATTTGTTTTTCTTTCCAATGCAATAAAAAAAACATTAAAAAGAACCACACATGCTTTTATTTAAGTCTTTTTTGGCTAAGTAAACAGTGGGGCTTTTAGCTTTGTTTGGAAATGATTATCAAAAGTCAGTCAAATAAGAAAACATATCACTGTCTGCAATTACACGCACACTCAAAATCAGATTATTATCAGATTTTTTGGAGTTATATCATTATTAAACTGACATGTAAACAGCAAAATAATCGAATTTGCTGAATCTGATCAGGGTCCTGTTGAATTTAGCTGTTTGAGTGTCATTTAAGTAATCGTAAATGCCCAGAAATCAGACAGAAATACGCCTGTGATCACTTCTTATTTGGAACGTGGCAGCTAGCAGGTTAGCCTTGTCCATTTATATATACAGTCTGTGCTCCCACCCTACCTTTTGTACTCTAATCTGTTTATCTATCCATCTAAAGTCATACTTACACTGTGTTCTAAGGTTGTGGTCCTTGTTAGTGAACTATAATAACATATAACTCGTCTATGTTGATCACACTTGCAATGTGGTGAACATCTGTCCGATTGAAGGCCCATAATTTGCACATAATGATAGCTGTCACGTTTCCCTTATTGACTCATTCAGTAGAAGCCAACAGCAGCAGTACACAAACACTTCTTATACCCCTCTCTCTGACACAGCACTCTTTGGCTCGCGGTGTGTGCTTGGACGACTGCCACTCACTTCTTGGATGCGGTGGGACTATTTTTACTCTGTTAAAATTTACTCTCTCTTATCTCACGTTGTCAACATGTTTAGAAAGGGTTTGGACTACGCTTGCAAGTACAAGGCGTATCGTTCACGCGTTGCGAGCTATAAAAAGGGAAAGTGAACAGCGTAAAGAAGACCAATAAAAGGGTCATAGATGGCTGAACCTAGGATGTCCTTACAAAAACTCTATCGCTGTAAGCTAATCAGCAGAGGCTTGAGACTAAAATTTTATAATGAAGTAGAACCATAGACTGTATATGTAAATTGACATGGCTAACGTGCAAGTTGCCACGTTGGGTGTCTGTAAATCAAGATATAAACATTAATAACAGGCAAATCAGACGTCGTCTTTCCCTGAGGTCGCTCCCGTTAGCATTAGCAACAGGTTTGATTGACACTGTTGCTAAGTGCTTGCTCCCTGCTAAACCATTAGTGCGGGTGGGAAGGGACGTTACTTTTAACAGCCTGGCTCCACATTGGCTCTTTGGTTGCTATGATACTCGCTGTTGTAATTCCAAATAACGAACTTGGCTCCAGATTAACCCCTATAATGGCTAACCTCAATGTGGGTGACGTCACACTCCCTTAGTCCACTTCTTTATACAGTCTATGAGTAAAACCTTCCAGTAATTTTTTTTTTTAAGAGGCTCGTACAAGTAATTGACTCTTTTTCATTGAGTTGCATAGTGGTGTTCTCAATGAGCAAGATGTATTAATGTCACTGTAACTGGTGATGGTTTAGGTCAGGGGTCTCAAACTCAAATTAGCTGGGAGCCACAGGAGGCAGAGTCTGGGTGAAGCTGGGCCGCATCAGGTATTCCACAAAAAAGCTTTGTTAAAATCTGCTCTAATGTCATTGCTGTTTTCAACACACCTGAAGAAATATGCCTATTCTTGGGGATTTTATGGATATACATCATTATTTGTTGAATCTTTTGTGACGGGAGTACACAGCGCGAGTGACATGTGTGTCTGGGGTTTACCAATTTGGCCAAACCTTCTACACACCACATTGTAATGACACACTAACATTAAACTTTCATATTGTCCTGCGGGCCAAGAAACATTGTTTCACGGGCCGCAATTGGCCTCCGGGCCGCAAGTTTGAGACTCCTGTTTTAGGTGGTTAATCAGGTCAAGTCAAGGCATTTTGTGTACTCTAACTGACAGCACTAGCATCGTGATAGTATGCAGCCCAAAGCTACTGTTAGCATTCTTGGATATTTATGCAGATTTGAGGTGTTGGACCAATTCTCCGTGTCTGTCTATCTATGTTTGGCACGATATAACTCCTCAATTCTTGTAGGTGTTGAACATTGGGGACAGAGCAGCTCTTCTACATTAAAATGAATGAATCAGTTTGAACCTTCCAACCTTCAACCGCTTTCTTGGCCAGTCCAGAATGATGTCTCTCTGTATTATTTATACAGATGGATATCAATCTAGTCACCACTCCGTCCATCGCCAAACATAATCGTGCAATCAGATCTGTTCATGAACTCATTGTTCTCTTATCATTTACAACAAAATTACACCTCTCTCACCTCAGATTAACAGTTTAGTCCTTTGCTCATTGATTCTCCAGCAATTCACAATGTGTTTCAGTCCCCTGTGACTTTATTTTCTGTATTATTCCTCATATGCACCCATATTTGCTGTGATGCGGACGAGCCACGTGTGTCCCTGATTGGCTAATCCACCTGTCAATCACACCCATCTGAACCCGAGGACAACAGGCGGACCAGACTCACATCTTCGTAAAAAGGATCGAAGAAGTGTTTTTAATGGATCCCAGGCAACAATACCTCAGTTGGTGACTCATCTGTCCCAATTTATCCAAATAAACAACATGAAATGATGTTGGTTTTTATTCTTTCCATCAATCCATGTCTTGTTTACCCTACTTCATGTGGAGTATTAGACCACAACCTTCTTCTAATCCTCCTTAACCCCATCACTCTGGTGTGTCCTCCTAGTGGTACAGACCATCCCAAACAATAGACACATGGACTCAGCAAACATTTGTGCTTTTCTAAACAAGTTACCATCTACAATCTCACACACTGTTTGGATCAAGCCTCATTTAAAGTGAAGCTTATACCATAGTTTTGAATAGGAAACAGCAGACATCGGTTGGTCTGGCATGTTTAAATGGCGGTACTGTTACGGAGGGAAATACTATGACAATAACACAAACACCGTACATATGGTTTCTATGTTCTCTATTACATAAACAGTTACGAGAAATATGCTACAGACTATACACTGCGGTGGTGAGATCCCATCCAGAAAATGTTGAGTAATATGGAATTTAAAAAAGAATCACTGAGGGAAAATGGTAAAAGAGATATTTTATTACTCCAAATGGTTATGTTTGAATTTTTTATAGGCGCAAACTAAACAGAACCATTTCAGTATTCAGTATTCTATACAGTCTTGGGAAATGCCATTTGAAAGAATAGGACTAGAGATCTAATGGATACAGACACAGAGGTATAATATCGTTCGGGTTTAGCTTCAGGTAAAAGTGATATTAGTTTGAGTAGTTCGTAGCGGAGACGGTTCAGGGTTGCCATAGTGATTCTTTTAATTTCTGTTTCATTTTTCTTATTTTGGGTAAGTGTCCGCCGTCCTTAAATGTGCGTACTGTTGTTTCGAAATGTATTGGCCATTCCACTCAAATTGCCCAACCTTAGTCTGAAAAATCTGTGACAAAGTGAATCTTTATCCTTTTTAATATTACCACCATTTTGTTTATTCACACGTTTGTTCATTTTCAATATACAATTAAGCAGAACTATTCCGGGTTCGTTTTGCTTAGTTTTCGATTAGTTTACCTTTAATTCAATCACCACACACACGTTACTTTTAAGATATTGTATTTGGTTAAATGTAGTCAGTTATTTTGTCAATTCAGTTTAATACATTCATCCACTTACCTGAATTTCCACATTATCCAGACAAAGAGGGGGCGTGTCCTATGTCGGCCATGTTTAAAGGCTTGGGTGTGGTCATGGGCTGGACCATGTGTTGAAGATAACTGGTTTAATTTTGTTTGGTTCTTTTGTTTCAATGTTTTAAGTGTTTATAATTTGTTATTTAAGGGAGTTGGGCCCAGAGAGCTAATTGAGCAAGAGATACAGCACTTATAAAGAATATGGCGTACACTGGGGAGGAGCTTCCTGTGTAGGGGGGTATATACAATGTTCGGGGAGACATCAGGGTACACGAGAGGGTTCTCTTTAGTTTCTTAAGTTCTATTGCTTTGTTATGTTGAGCACAGTTTATTTTTGTAGATACTTATTATTTTTGGTGCAAGGTTTACCACAGTATTTGTAATAAATTTTGTCAACTGGGACTTTTCTGAGTCTGCCTCCTACTTCAGCCACACCGGGCCAGCTTCCCTACAGTGTCCATGGCGATGTTACTGTTTTACCTTGAATAATTATCCGTAATATAGCGTTAAAAGTGTATCTCAGTAGACAAGCTGTAGGTTAGATCTGTGGAGATGCGATAAAAAACTCTTGCAATTGAATAAATCATAGATAAGTCCATAGTGAGTCTGCAGGCGAAGTATCTTGCCTAACAAAACTTGGTCCGAGCGGTAATCGATCCTCTGAACTTCGGGTTGGGGGTTGACGTCTCTCGTGTCATGTACCCCCTCACACACACACACACACACACACACACACATACACGTTACATAGCGCACCTTTAACTTTTTCTGAATGTAAACAGTTACACTTACTTTTTCTGCCTACCTTCCTCAATGTAAACAACCACTATGTATTACCACAAGCTTGATAGAGACATGCTCCAGTGAAACATCCCTCCTCTCCTCCTCCTCTCCTCCTCCTCCTCCTCTCATCTTCCTCCCTGCCCCCCGCTGAGGCCCACAATGGCAGACTGGCAGCTCTGATATCACGCTCTCTTTATCTCCACAGCGCTAAACCCCATTCACTGACACCATGTGGGAATAGAGGGAGAGAGAATACTATATTTATTTATTTATCCAGGAATGATGTGTGCGTGTGTGTGCGCGCGTGCATGTGTGCGTGCATGTACGAGTGTGTGGGTGCGTTTTCAGAAGTGCGGGGAATGAAAATATAATCGGCTGCAGTTGTATCATTGGGATTAGCCGGTGATCTAATGCTTGCACGTTGTTAGCCCTTTATTAAGATGGATAGTCGTGTGTGTGTGTGTGTGAGTGTGTGTGTGTGTGTGGTGGGGAGAGAGGGATTACAGGAAGGAAAGCAGGATGCAAAAGTTGGAGTTTTTCATGTATTTGTAATAATAGAGGATATAGTGCTGATATGAGACAATGGCGAAGATCCCAGCGGTTTTGTGTTAGCGCTAAAACTAATATGTGAAGGATGCAGAAGTGAGTTTGCCGATGTAAAAATGCTGAGTTTTTCAAAATGACAAATTATTGAAATCAGATTGCAGTGGTGGAAAGTAGCAAGGTAAAAAAGTTTTAAAAAGTAGTGCACGTAAACACAAGTTGTAGGCTTTGGACTTTCTACTTCACTGTATTTTTGAACAGCATTGAAAAGTAAAAGTACTTTTTTTCTTATAGTTTAAGACCTGCTAAATTAAGAGATTGATTCAGTTATTTGAACAAAAATCAGCACAATCCCTTATCAAAGTAACTACACTTAATAATAGATCTAAACTTTAGTCAGAAATTCTTACTTTTCACTCTTAAAGTACATTTTTAAACTAGTATTTTAGTACTTTTACTTATGGTACAGAATCCATATGATAAAATTAACCTTTTATAAATGAAATGCACAGTTGATCCTAAACATTTACATAAAGTAACAAAAAAACTTGTAGAGCTACTGGTGTGGAAATTCTCCTCGGAATTTCATCAAAGTTTAATGGAACACGTTGTAAAAGCTGTAACCACAAACAGAACACAGCCAGTGGAACGGCTTTGGTGATGGTTTTGTACGCTATAGTGACTTAACATCTAATGAAAATCTAACTTTATTTTTTTATAGCAAACTAGTCAAAAAAGGACTTTGATACTTAAGCATACACATGTACCAACCCCATGCAGGAAGTCCACTGTTACCATCTGGGTCTGGGGTTATATTTGTTCCAGACTGAAGTCATTATTATAGCCTGTACTTTTCGGGAATATGCTTATGAAGTACAAAAAAAAAAAGCTTTGTGTAACTTTTCTGGGTTTCTGGGTTACCTGCTTGTCTCCTTGTTGAGATGATATTGCTTTGCCTGGGATGTTCCGCAGCATGGTATTAAACTCCAATCACACAAGTAGATGGGTGACAGAACCCCTTACGAGAAAGTTATATATTGTACTTTTAAACTGCAGCACCCCTCGATATATTAAAGGCCCATATTACACAAAATTGACTCTTGTGAGGTTTAAGATGTATTATAATGCTGTTACCTCCTCAAAACGTACCCAGAGTTGTGTTTTGTTTCATCCACACATGTTTGATTACTTGTTTTATAGGCCTGTCTGCATCTCTAAAGCTCAAAATCCGCTGTTCCACCTTGTGATGTCATGTAGTGATAGTTTCCAAGTTAACAGCTACATTTTACCTTTTAATTCAGTAAAGATTGGCAATCCCAGGGCCGAAAGTATCCAAATGATTTTAGTGAAGGTGTATGGAGTTTAAAAACACAGTATTACCACATGACATCACAAGGTGGAAGAGAGTGTTTTCTGTTTGAGAGAAGAACATGTGACCATTTACTACAATCTTTTTCATCATGTTCTAATGCGACTGCACAAAGTATTGATTTCTTTGGAAGGGCATCATGATAGTTTTTCCACAAATACCAAAAGCAGATAGTTTTGGTTCTGTTACATGTCAGCTCTAACTGTTACTTTAGCTTGTCATCGTTCAATTTGATTATTCGTTGGAACTGCAGTATAATTCAAAACATCATACCCACGACCATACAAACATGTGCTTTGAATTCTATCTTTTCCATTTCTCCACAATATGAAATACAATATCAGAAGCAGGTTGGAGTATTGTCTCTACGATAACCCAAGAGCCTGGCATAAGAAGTTATCAGCTTAGGACACTGCTTTTGTGTTCACTATAACGACAAAGTGTTAGGTTAGATTCACTGACCCACAGGTTGGCGGTGCGATTCCAGCTCCTACGGATGAATGCTGTCGTAGAGCAAGACGCCTAACCCACCTTACCCCCAGTGTTTGCGTACACTGGCGTAAACGGGCGAATCGTTCCTTGATGTAAAGAGCTTTGAGTGCCTTATGACCATATTGTAATAGCGTATAGTAAATTTTCCAAGAGGCTGGTGTTTAAAACAGTGTTATCCCGCTCTAGGATACCCTCCTCACCTGCCCCCCTGTCCACGGGCAGTCCCATATCACCCGTGCTGACAGCTTATGGGATACAGAACGTGTATTTGAAAGGGAGCAGGGACTGTGGTCTGGATGGCTGAATCGCACTCTCAGTTCAAACGCACTGCTCTTCGGTCACGGTGCAATGTCAGGCTACTCCTCTTCTCTGATTATATCTTAGTTCGAAAGTACTATAAGGCTTTTTTTCCCCCCTCTTTTTTGAACTTTTACCACATAGTTATCAAAAACCTATAGCTGGAGCTGTAATTAGCTTCATCAATCCTGATAAATTTAGCTATCATCCTGTCAAATGTCAAGCCAATTACTCCAGAAACCAAGCTTTATTTTGAGCGCAGCAGCAGGAGCATTAGCCTCCTCCATCACCTCCTCTTTACAATCACCTGACAACGATTATCCGTTCAATAAACAGCACTTCCAACGAGTCAGTCTTTGTCAAAGTCAAAACGTTGCACACTTACTCTATATGTGTTGTCAAGCTTAAAACATTAAGATTATTACATTAACACATCAGATTTTTTTTTAATTCTACTTGGCTGACAGCCCTAGAGTGTTACAGTTGTTCACTTTCCCATTTACCATCTTGAAATTGCGTTTAGCGTGATTCATGCATGTTTGAGTCATCTTTATACTCATGTATTCAAGATGTCATTGCTTTGATCTACCCCCAGTTTTCACCGCCACCAGTATACGCCAACTGCTTTGTACTTACTTCCTTCTCCAATTTTATTTCTTTATTGGTTGATACAGGATTCGGCAGTGTACTGTACAAGGGCGGGCGGGAATCGGCTCCCATTGAATCGATTTTTCAACGCAGAAAGTCAGTATTGCAGTTTAAAAAGTCTTTGTTAAGGCATTGTGAGAGTATCCATTCCAGTGAAACCTGGCTTCTATTGTAGGGAGTATTATACTGATGACATAAGCCAAGATAACAAACACTGAGCTGGTAGTAAGTATAGTATACAGTCTCCCTGGTTGCATATACTTTTCACCCCGCTCTCAGATACCCCCCCTCTCGCCCCCCTCCCCATCTCCTCACTGTCCCATATCGCTGGTGTTGACAGCTTATGGACTTTAAAGGTGAAGCAGACACTATGATTTGGATGGTAGAATCGTATGTACAGTTCTTCGGTCATGGTGCAAGGTCAGGCCGTCCCTGTCCATCGGTCGTCACCTCTCATTCGTCTCATACATTATAGATGGGTTATAGAGGGCTGCCTGTCCTCAATGTGTCTCTGGGGGGACGGCGTGGACAAATGGAGGTATAGTACAGCTGGAGAGTGGGTCAAATCGTATGCTTCTATCATGGCGTAATGTATAATGTAGTAAACATGTAAAGATGACCCTGGTTTAGTCCTAGTTTAGTCTAGTCCTACTTTAGTCCTGGTTTAGCATCTAGTCTAGTCCTGGTCTAGTCTTGGTGTAGTCCTAGTGTAGTCCTGCTTTAGTACCTGGTTTAGCACTTGGTTTAGCCCTGATTTAATCCTGGTCTATCCCTGGTCTAGTACTAGTTTAGTCCTGATTTAGTAGTTGGGTTAGTAACTGATTTAGTTCTGGTTTAATCTTGGTTTATTCCTGGTCTAGTCTTGGTTTAGTCCTATTCTAGTCCTAGTTTAGTCTTGGTTTAGTACCTGGTTTAGTTGTGGTCTACTCTTGGTCTACTTTTAGTTAAGTGCTGGTTTAGTATCTTGTTGAGTCCTGGTTTAGTAACTGGTATAGTCCTGGTCTAGTCTTGGTTTAGTCCTGGTTTAGTTGTGGTCTAATCCTGGTCTACTCCTAGTTAAGTACTGGTTTAGTTCCTGGTTGAGTCCTGGTTTACTGTCTGGTTCAGTCCTGGATTAGCACCTGGTCTAGTCCTGGTTTAGTCCTGGTTTAGTCCTGATCTAGTGGAATATAAAATGTAGTAAAGATTTTTACCTAAAGAAAATTTCATCTTGAAGCAAAAGTTGGTTTTATTCGTCAAAACATCCAAATATCTCAAATAATTCTATTCATACCTGATTAATTTGGCGTTAAAGTATGTTAAGTATGGCATGAATTTACCCAACTTGCAGTTACCTTGAACAGTATGCATTCTTACTGTGAACGCCTCTCCACAGATCTGACTTGGTCTGGTGGTGATGGATAAGTTTACTGCCTTTAAATAGGTATTCTGTTTTAGTCCAAGTTAAATGTAAATGTAATGTAAATGTTTTATTTTAAAATGTAGACTCCTGATTGAGGGACAGAACACTATGTAAAGATATTTCCCTGATAAGAGTTGGCAGTTTAATTATTGTTACTGTAATAACTTGGAAACATTGTATTCTTCCGGGCAAAACACTTCCCCACGAGTAAAAACTAGTGATGCCATAGTTGCCATAGATCTTTTAATACTACACTTTAGCTTATAAGTTGTATGCTAGTTATGGCAGCTGTATCTTCCATATGTTTAACTGTATAGTTTCTACTTCTGGTGTCAAATCTTTTTTTTTTTCCTCCAAAAATTCCTACTCTGTTTATTTAAAATGTGATATATTCAAGTTACACGTTGGTTTATTTTCACTTAAAGCTTATGTTTGGATAACTTGTCATTCCAGTGCAGTTGTTTTAATTACATACAGTAGACGCGTTCTCACATAACACTCGGAGCGTCGGTGAGATCACAGGAAGGTTGTGCTGTCAAGGAAAGTGCAGGGAGTCAAACTTGCATCGTGACCTTTAGGGGGCGCACTGCGTATCGACTTTACATATCGACATTATTTGGGCTGTCATCACTCTAGGATATTGTCGCGTCAATGTCAGTTTACGTATGGAAATGTTTTACTCAATTTCAGCGTTGCGGTCACGTAGATCAGGGGTGTCAGCAGCACGCCTGGGAATTTAAAAGTATTTTGAGGATAATATTTAATATGATAAAAGTGTTATGGAGTTACATGAATATTTGTTTGGGTAATTGGTTTATTGTTTTTTATTATTATCATTATTATTATTGTTATATCTGATATTGTTACTTGAAAACGTTTTACATTTATCCTTGTAAGATGTAAAACTTATTTTGGATGTGTGCTTCCAAAAAAAACAAAAAATCCATTTCCCTGACATCCATAAACACCCCACTTAACCTTCTTTCTCCTCCTCTTCGCAGATTCTTCGGGCCAGGTCACCTCCTCTCCCCTGGGCTCTCCCACGTCTCACAGAGGGATGCACCCGTCCCTGCTCAGCCCGACCTCCATGGGGCCCTCGGGATCCTTGCACTCTCCCATCAGCACGCTGAGCTCGCCCATGAACGGCCTGGCGTCGCCCTTCTCTGTCATCAGCTCACCCATGGGACCCCACTCGATGACCTCCCCCGGCATGGGCTACGGACCCAGTGTCAGCCCCCAGGTAAGGACCAACAAAAGAAAAAAGGGATTCTGCTTTTGAAATCCAAACTAATGCAGGATAGACTCTGGTATTTAGACGGAAAGAAAGATACAATGAAGGAAGAAAATATTCGGTTAGGAAAACATCTCAGTTGGATCGGTTAAGCACATAGACTGTATAAAGAAATGGACTAAGGGGGTGTAGCATCACCCCTAGCGTTCCGTTTCAGTCAAATGAAGCTCATCGAGGCTAGCAGTTATACGGGCCAATTTTGAGCCGAGTTCCATATTTGGAATCCAACCTCAGGTATCATAGCAACCAAAGAGCCAATCAGGAACAAGCCCGGTAACACCCCTTCCTGCCTGCACCACTGACTTGGCTGTCAATCACACCTGTTGCTAATGCTAGCGGGAGCAACTTTGGTGAAAGAGGGCAGCTCATTGGTCTGTTATTAACGTTCATATCTTTATTTAGGGACACAATAGTGAAATTAAGAAAAACCTGGATCGTGTAGAGCAGATTAATTTCAAGACCAAATATTTGAAAACTAGCGATCCTTATTGTCCAGAAAAGCCCCAAAAATAACTTTACATCGCTTAAATTAAGTAGCATAGCAGGAGGTTATCTACTGTATCTCCATAATGTTCCAAATATGTTCCAAAGTATGTTCTTAATCATGCGGGCAATGTGCCACCTCCAGAAAGTTACACACTGTCCCTTTAAAAATACAACAAGAGCCAAAAAGTTAACAAAGCAAACTTTCTTCTTGAGATGTGATTGGTTGAGAGACAAAGGTAGCAGTTTGTGATTGGTTAAGATGACAGGAGGTGTGAACAAAGAGTATGTGGTGAAACTGCATGATACTGGATTGAATGTATTGACACATAGTTTTAATGTGTGTGTTTTTTTTTTTTTTTTTTCAAATTTGGCAACATCAACCAAAATATAAATGTATTATGGCTATGGCAGTTTTTATTCTTTTACGCTAGACAGTTTTATCTTTATGCCAGTTGTAATCCTATAGTATAATATCTGTAGTTTACATGTTGTTAAAGACGTTGCACCTGATTTTTACCAACTTAAAAAACAAGAAAAATACAATTAGTTCATTTTAAACAGTTTGCAATGGTTATTCTTCACTTACCTTATGTATAGCGAATATCCTAATTATTCCCAGCAATGAGTGTATAAGCACTTTCCCCAACTTTCACAACCCAGAGCAGAGGTTTGCCATAATGGTAAAGCTAACAACAACTACCATGCTAACAGTGAACATCCTGCTTCATGGACCAGGCTGCAGACACCACGCCGCAGACTTATTTTGACCTCGAGAGCTGCTTATATTGTATGTCTGCACCGGGGCAAGACAAATGTTGCTCAGATATATGGGAAAAAATCGGACACATAGCCTTTAAGTCAATATGCATTTTTGGGAGAAACCTTTGCTAACAATCTACTCCGTTGCTAACACCATTGCCAGTTGTCAGGGGCTGAGTTTCATTGTACTGAATTGGCCAGTCACTTTTAGGTTCATCTTTTGCTTGTTGGTCATTAAAGCACCAAAACTTTCAGGAGTTGCGTAATCACCTGACTGACAAAAACACAAGTTTGCTGGAAAATTACACATTTTTGAAAAAACTTTTTATAATGACCTCAAGTTTGAAAGATTGTTGTTCGGAATCACAATTGGAACAAGCTTTGGAGTTGAATTAGAGAAAATATAATTATACTGTGCTATGAGAAATTTTTACCGTCTTAAAAACCTGCAAAAACAACGAGTTCATTTAAAAACGGTTTGCAGTGGTCTAAAGTTATTCCTCACTTACCTTATGCATTCTGAACATCCTAATCATTCACCAAGATGAGTTTATAAGCTTTTCAAACCAGCGTGGAGTTTTGACATAACGGTAAAGCTAACAACTTTGCTTTTTTTTTTCAAATTGTGTAGCTTAAACATCCATTCCAAAGTTTTTTATCCAACACTGCAAACTTTGAACGTAGTCATTTCCAAATGGTTTACTAAAATATATATTTAATGCATTTAATGACTTATTTTATCCTCTGCATTTGACCCATCCCTCAATAATTCTTGGGCAATCTGTCAAAAATAATATATGATAGAGATCGAACAATATGGGTTTTTTCATGGACGATGCCAATACCGATTACTTATACAAAACTACTGTATAAGAGAAGTGCGTAGTCATGTTTTGTGCAGCTATCTCTTTGTACTAAAGTGTTCATATAAAGTTCTATCTTTAGAATACAACCTCAGTGCAGTATCTATGGACCCATCTGCAGATCTTGAGATAGGTTTGGTGAAAGTGTTTACCATTGTACATGATTTGGGTTGATGGGGTAAACCAGAACCACTTCCTCTCCCCCTTCTGTCTCGTTACTGTCTTTTTTCTGCCACCATTTCATTGCTGTATAAAACTCGCTACGACTGAGAACATCAAAGCTCGGAGTGACCTAGATTCCCCGTGTGAAAGCAGCCGATCTGAAACGTGTCCCATGTACAGTACAGTACGGCACAGCAACTGCTTTTTTTTCTGCTAACTCACAATAGTTCTACAGTCAAACAGCAACACGCCCATCGCTGCTCCTCTGTCCCACGTGGAGAGGATTAAAGTCATATTAGAGGATGGATATAGAAATCAGAATTCACACATACTAATTGTAAGGTTTTTGTATTTTGGAAGGTAGCAGTTTACAGATATTCAGATACTGGTGGTTTATATCTGTAACAATAATTACTATACTGACTTATTGTTCAGTACATGATACACTGAGCAGTAGTTTTTGGGGGTCAGTATTTATCTAGGGTACTTTTTCTTTGCACTAGTGAGGGACCTTTTTGTCATTTTTCCTGCTCTAAGGTTCAATTTGAGCTGAATAAATAACTCATTATATACAAACTAATTACAAAGTGATTAGTTTAGCTATTTATTTATTTATTTAGAATATTTTTTAAAGGTAATCCTACTATAGAGTTATTGTGTCAGTGGAATATTGTAGTTGCAATGTTATCGTTTATCATCTATATTTCCTTCAGCACTTATATATACATATCACAGTATCGTGTTTAATCCTGAAATTATGTGGAATTAGGAGGCAAAGGCACCGTTTACAATTTTGGGTTATAATATATATTTGATTCAACTCAAGTTTATTTATATAGAACATTAAAAAAAACGTCTTGAGCTGAACAAAGTGCTTCACATACGCGGCGTGCTACATAAAAAAGAACCACCCAAGTACTAACTAGGCTCAGTGTTGCTTAGTTTTGGAGATGCATTTTGAATTATTCTCATTCTAACCAATTCAAATATGCTTGTAGTGTCTTGCATAAGGACACAACAACAGTATGTAGTAGACTAGAACCACTGGCAGCATCTGTATTCCCATCAGTCTCCCATCCAAGTACTAACCAGGCCCAACCCTGCTTAGCTTTGGAGATGTGCGCTGAATTCTTGTCATTCTAACTAATGGGAGTACTGCTGGTTTTGCAATGAAATACTTTTGCGTACAAGCTCTGTTTTTAGTTGTTTTCCAAAATTCAAGAATATTTTTTCTTCAAAACATCTCATCTGTACAGTTATATATCGACATATCTCCGCCATATCACCGCCGCCTGCACCATAAGCGCATTCACAAACAGCCTGTGTAGCTTTCAATTTCCTTTAGCGCTGTAGCTGCAGTAGTTTTACAAGGCCAACATTACAGGTTTAATGTCACTGTATAAGCACAAAGGCGCGCTCAATTAACTTTTACACCAACCACTAACAAGCAGTACGCAGGGTTACGGGAGAGCGCTGCGTGCTGGAATAGTCAAGGTGTCCAGAATAAAACAGAAAAAAAAGTTTGCAAAAATCTATAGACGTATTTCGAAAGAATTAGTCAAAGTCAGGATTTTTTTAATACATTTTTTCTCTTTTTTTTTGTCCAATAGTCGCTAGCAAGTATGTACAGTGACGCTCGGGAGTTGTGAGGGAAAGAGTGAGAGAGCTGCAGAAGTACTCGAGGTGTCAAGAACAGCAGACACGATAAAACTAAATCTAAATCCCAGTGTTTCAAACCCGTATGGTCAAATTGAAAATGGCTTCTGGATGGGAGCTGAAACATCTTGTGCATGCATTAATTTATGTATGTATTTACTATGATAGAGAGATTCACTTCTATGGACTAAACCAGGACTGAACCGTGACTAAAACCAAAGCCAGACCTTCGTAAACTACGCAGTTGCCTTGAAATAATAAGAGATAATACAATGGGCATAACACAAGCCAATTGGAACGAGTTAAAATGCAGTAGAGAACTCGAAAAAAGTCTATAATGTTCAAAATCTTTAGGGGAGGACCTCAAGACCCTCCTTGTTGATAGTCTGACGTTACTTCTGGTGCATTTGTGGCACTAAAGCAGCAAGGTTCCCCAAGACAAATACTGCTGTAAGGTTAAATTTAGCTCTGACTAAATAAGGATTGAACCAGGACCAAACCAGGACTGAATCAGCTCGGTTTTAGTTTAATGGGAAACTAAATTATCTTAAGGAAACATACTCTTCACCAAATGACCCCACACAACCCAGGGATCAAACCACAGAAGATTCTCCAACTACGGAGCGAGTATTCTAACCTAATAACTTTGTCCAGAATTCATTGTCAAGCTATAACACGCTGTCTACTCCTGGTAATTGTCAATGAGATTCTTTTAAAGTTGAAACAATGCTTTGTAACCACCTCTTAGTTCAAATTCGTGCAGATGACAAGGCGATGAAAGCACTAGGCATGTCCAACAATGGTTCCATTCTCACTCCATTCTTGTCTCTCTCCAAAACCAAACCACATGTAAAAGAAGCACTTTTATCAACAGCCAAGTCCTGCATCCCATAATTTCACTTCACCCTTACGTCGCCCGGAGACCAGACACATCTGCTTAGTGTGCGGTGTCTTTCCCATTGTGTTCAGGAAGAGAGGAAGTTTTGGGAATGGTCAGTCTTAACTTATTTTGACAACTTTAAATGGACTTTATTGAAAAATACATGCTTTTTTTGCCATGTTATAATGTTGTGTCTCAAAAAATACTTAGAGAACAAAACACATGGTTGGGTTTGGAGAAGAGCTTCCTCCTACTTGTCTCCTTGGAAATGTTGTTGCTTGGGTTGTATGGCATTAAACGCATTCAAACAGCGTAGAGTGAGCCATGAAGTATTTTTAGAAGAATTAAAATGACATGTACTTATTTTTTCCACAGATAAAGCATAAATGTGTCCAAAAAAGGTTCAACCAGCCTGGATAATACACTGCCTGGCTAAAAAAGTCAACAACTGGATTTAACTAAGCAAATATGTTGGGGTTGCTGCAGTTGGTCAGGTCTAGGTTCAGCAACAGTCTGTGCTCAAAGAATGAGGTCAGCTGACACCTGAATATACTGAATGATCAGGTTATTCCATCAATGGATTTTTTCTTCCCTGATAGCACGGGCATATTCCAAGACGACAATGCCAGGATTCATCGGGCTCAAATTGTGACAGAGTGGTTCAGGAGCATGAGACATTATTTTCACACATGGATTGTCCACCACAGAGTCCAGACCTTAAGCCCATTGAGAATCTTTGGGATGTGCTGGAGAAGGCTTTGTGCAGCGTCAGACTCGACCATCATCAATGCAAGATCTCGGTGAAACATTAATTCAACACTGGATGGAAATAAATCTTGTGACATTGCAAAAGTGAAATGGAAACAATGCCACAGCGAATGCAAAGCTAAAGGCGGTCCAACGAAACATTAGAGTGTGTGGCCTTTTCTTTTTTGGCCAGGCAGTGTATAGGATATAGGGGCTTTAAAAAGTAGTCTTTGTTATGTTTTACTGTAGTGCCTTTCCTGGTTGTCTGGTGCACGGGTCACTGATAGGCTATAGTATGTCTATAAGGGTTGGTTTGAAGAAGAGAATTGGTTTGTGGTTGAAATAAAGTTTAATGAGGAACATGTCTGGATCTGAGACAGGCCAGCTGGGACTGATCAGGTCCACTTATGGAAGATGTTTGGTGCTCTGAACAATGGTTGATTTTGGCTGTGGTAAATGTAATGTAGCTAGACTCCTTTAGACTACATGGATGAGATGGTTTGAGATCAGTTTCCCAATATGTCTCTATAGTTTCAATCAAAATATAGTAAAAATGCTTTGTAATTGGATGCAGACAGTACACAGTGGTCTTATTTTGACCCTAAGCTGACCGATTTTGCTAAACTACGTGTAAAAAAATGGCACACCAGCCACAAACCCATGTAAAGGCCGTATTGTTTTTATCCTGGACATAAAAAGGTATGTAACGTTTACAAGCTACTCCAACACACTCTTTATAAGTTATAAATGAGCACAGGGCCTTGTGTCATGGTCTCCTGCTCATGTTTGTCGTTCAGTCACTAGGAAACTGTAACACAACACTACAGCACATACAGTGAAAGTGGAAGAGAGTATACCAGGGGTCGGGAACCTTTTTAGCCGAGAGAATAAAAAAAGTCACATATTTTAAAATGTATTTCCATGAGAGCCATACAATATTTTTTTACTCTGAATACAACTAAATGTGTGAATTTTTAAACAAGACCAACAATTTTAGAGTATAAGAAGTCTCTGAATGTATTGTTAATATTTGTTTTAATAATATCTGTGGGAGCCAAGTTTTGGTTTATGTGTGGTAATGCATGCAAATTAAGAATGTTAATATTTTAATGTTAATAAATGATGTTTCATGTTAATATTTGATTTATATGTATAAGCTGCACTTGTTTTATTGTATTAATGTTGATTTTGGAAAATATCTTAGGATTGTCATTATTGAAGTTTTACGTAAAATTGGTTACCGTCACTTTAAGAGCGATAGCACGCACTAAGGAAAACAGCACGCGCTGTGAGAACGTGTTAGTTGACGCAGCGCATAAAGACGGAGCCAAATTGTTTTCTTACCGTAGTATTGTTTATTTTTGAGAATTACTTGATTTGATTACTTCTGTATTTATGTATAATTTATTCATTACTTATTGTGTTAACAAATGTCAGCTAAGATTTATCTGAGAGACAGATGCAGTCATTAAAAAGCCATGTCTGGCTCGCGAGCCATAGGTTCCCGACCCCTGGAGTATACAGTATGTGGGTATATAAGAATGGTTTGGGTTTTGATGGGTTTGGGGTATGGGCAGTTGTTGTTGTTTTTTTTCATAATGAACACAACAAACATCCATCCATGCATCCATATTCTTCCACTCATCCGGAGCCGGGTTGCAGAGGCACCAGTCTAAACAGGGACTCCCAGACTTCCCTCACTCCAGACATGTCCCCCAGCTCCTCCCATGGGACCCCAAAGTGTTCCCAGGTCAGCCGTCCTCCAGCGTGTCCTGGGTCTTCCCCGGGGCCTCCTCCCAGTGGGACATGCCTTCACAACAAACAAAAAAAATGCAATTATTCACTGAAAACCAATTATACACTTGAGTATTTTAAGAAACAGTTCATAGTTCCCGGTTTGGTTTGAATTCTTAAAGGGCCTATGTTATGCCTACGCTATTTTCTGAGCTATTTTACTATGTTGTTTCCTCATCAAAACATGCCTGGAGTTGTGTTTTGTTTCATTCACACATGTTTAACACACAAACCCTGTATATTAAGGCTGAGTTCTTTTCTTAAACAGAAAACACCCTGTTCCACCTTATGATGTCATGTGCTCCACTGTGTTTTATATACATCTTGACTTCTTTAGAATAATTTGGATGATTTCAGCTCTGGAATTACTTCTCTACAGAACAAAAGCTAAAAGTAGCTGTTAACATGAAAACTACTACTTCATGGTGGAACAGAGCATTGTTTTGTATGTTTTTGATGCTGTAACAACACTCTAATATGACTTAAAGTTTACAAGAAATCATTTTGTGTAATATAGGACCTTAAAGTTCTCAGATATTTTTTTTCTTCCTTTTAGTTAAAGTATGAACCTAACCCTGCCTCTTCTGTAACGTTAGTGGAATGTCACTTTCATCCTGAGCATGACATCACCGTATAGAGCAGTCTAATAGTAGCCTATGGAGCGGTCTAATGTCTGGACAAAGGGGCAGTGTCCGCGTCCCCCCGAGGACACTTAGGTCCTGGGACGTCAATCATCCCCTCAGATGGACAGGGTTTTTTAGCCTCAGCTTGTCTCCAGGTAGCAATTAGCACAAACCTCTCTCTCACCCCCCTCCCCCTTTTCCTGTGCCGTGGTCCAGGAAGTGTGACTAATGTGTGGAATTCATTTAGCAAGGCTTTTAAAAGAATGGACCGTTCATTGTTTATTTTCTTTTTTCTTTGATATACCTCTACTAAATGTCCCGAGTAACATGTTTGCTACTTTTGTACTCAAATCTGCAAATATTTCATAATTTGCATTGGAGTTTTTTCACCCATAAGCTCGTTCTTGTAGCCACAGCTGAACTGGGGTCAAGAGACAACTAATAATTGTTTAATCACTCATCACATTCATACATAGGCGAGCGGGTAAAGTGTCTTGCCCAATGACATAATAAGCGTATGTAACTGTAGGAGCAGGGATTGAACCCACTAAACCATGAAGTCCCGTTGCTTTTAACCGTAGAAATCACTGTTTCAATTCTATATGGATTGTTGCGTCACAGGTAGAAATGTGGAGGTCTCCCGTCCTGCGTATGTCAAGTTTTATGATTCGCTCATGTTTACTTAATTTGGTGGGATAATATCTATTGTAAATATATGTTATTGTTTTACACCAATCAGGAAGCAATTTGCAAAGTAAAGTTTAAAAAATATGTTGAAAATTACAGGAAGTAGAGTTCTAAATCATTGATGGTAACACATTCACATTTTTTTTCTCAAAATAAAGGTGCTTTACTATATTTTTACTTGTAAAATAATGATTTCTCTGTGCATTTGAGGGGTTTTGATTATGGTTTCTAAGTAGCAATTGTGGAATTTCCTAGTGCAGTGTCATAATTTACAGTTAGAAAGTTACATTTTAAACCTAAAAAATTACAAAATTGAAACAAAAAAACCCTGAAATTTTGTCTTCATCTTAAATAAAATGACCTTAACTGTGTTTTGGTAAAATGATTAGATTAACCTGTCATGCAGTTTGTGAATTAATCATTGCCAAACTCGTTCTGAGCATTACTGACTTCAAATTGTGTTCATTACAGGTGCATGCTTGTATCACGTAAAAATCTCTGTAGACATATATACACACACCACATTTCCAGGCACACGCAGGACTGTACAAAGTGACAGCTAAGGAGCAAGGTGGAAGGAACAACATTAGTTTAGGGTTTCAAAGATCAGCCTTCTAAAGTAGGCCCTGGCGCTATGGCTCGAATGCCTCAGGGGTAACAATTATTTTAGAGCCCTGAGTTTTGTCCTCCAGGCAGGAGTGTGATGTGACACAGTTTTCACACCACGGTACAGACAAGCAGACGGGCAACAGGGACTATTCAAGTGGAGGAGTGCAAGACAAGGCGCCCTAGGTCTTTAAAACATTAAGAATAAGCTCATTTTGGCACCTGGTTGAAATCTTTATTATGAAATATGGTCTGATAATACTATACAAACACACCAAATTAACAAAACTGTGTTGGAGTGGTTGGCGGTCTGCCTCCCCATCTAGCTCCTTGCATAAACGTCATTGATGTCATTCAGTGGTCAGATCAGAAAACACTGAGGAGAGCTTCCTGCATTACCACTTAATGGCATTGTAAGGTGGAACAGTGTTTTCAGTTTAAGGGAAGAACATATCGGTGTTAAACATATCTGAATGAAACAAAACGCAACTACAGGTGTGTTTGATGAGGATACATTATAACATAAAAATAAAGATAAAAAATTGCGTAATACAGGCCCTTTAAAGGAAACATCAGTGATCTGAATATAGAACTGGAATGGTATTGCTTAGGGACAATATTTTGTTCCTTAGATACAATGTCAAGACCAATAGCAAACAACAGCTTTTACATAACGCTTGGCAATTACATCATGCTTTTGTACTCCTCAGTGCAATAAAGTAATGCTTTATACTGGACATTTTTATGTTCATTCACAGCCATTTCAGCACATTACTAAGGTCCCCATCCAGCAACTTGCATAAACGTTGGTGACATTGGTAGAGTGGTCAGTTGTAGAAAAAGCGCTATGTGAAGTTGTCCATTTAAACGTCCTAAGTTTGATTCCCATGCCAGATGAGGTCTTCCTGTGCCGAGTTTGTATGGGTGCCTGAGTGGGTGTTGTCTATGTTACTATACTTGAGTCTCCCTCATCAACCTAAAGTGTGCAAAATATACCCTTGGGCAGTATCACTTAGTAATCTAGTTTAAGATCTGGAGATGGGTCCCTGACAGGCTGCTTCATTGACAGGGAAGGATAGGTCAAATGGAGACTACATTGAGCCTGTCTATTCTAGATGAACAATGAACTAGCAAAATTTAAATCAGTCTGCCAATCTAGTTATCCAGTTTCCAACCTGGATTCATAGGGTTGTCATTTCCAATTCTTTTTATTGCTATGGACCATATCATCATCATATCTATAATTGCCAGATCATATCAGTTCTATCATATAATGTATTTATAAACAAAGCAGTCTAATTACTCTCTTTGCAAACATTAGAAGCATAATTCATTGTTAACTTATTAGCCAATACACCAAAGATTAAGAATTTTACAACCGTGACAGACTGTTCAGTTCGTAAATGAATTATTAACTATGGAAAACTACAAATCTTGCACTAATGGGTTAACTTTGCCAAATGGAAGTGACTGGAAGATATATGTCCTCTTATTTGAAAGTCAATTTGTATCATTACCTCATCAAAATTAGCGCATATGGCCTTTTTATTACATCACTCGTGCAGTGATCTTTAATTGGTGACCTCCATGTCTTGCTCAAGGGCATCGCTGCTTATGGTGCGAACGCTCGACTATCCATCAAAACATGAATGATTCACAGTGTCAAATGGATTTCATAATTATGCAGTCACTATTGTCTGGTCTGAGACAAAGAGAAAATGAAGCAATGAATCAAAAAAAAAAAAAAAAATCTTGCCATATGGAAATGTAATTGGAATTTCAATGGAAAAGTCATAATGTGTATTATGGTTTATGTGGCAGAAGTAGCTGTCGAGATCATCTTTGCTCAAGGTGAATCAATACATTTGCACGACCCTGTCTTCTTTCCAATTCTATGTCTCACAATTTTGGAAGATTTATTGCTATTGTGGTCCTTAGCAGCTATTATTTGACTTGTAGATCATATTTATTTGTCATTTTCCAGAGCTTTGTGAAAATCTGCAGAAACAGAACAAATGTTACTATAATTTTGATGAAGATGGACAAAAAAAAAAAAAAAAAAAAAATCACTGTGTAATATTTTTTGCTAACATTTACCAAATTAAACTTTTTATGACAATATTTCCTTTGTTTATTTTGTACTCGCAGTCCAGAATTGTATGATGCGTTGTAAATGGGTAAAAGAATAACAGACCTAAAATGCTGCCCTGTGGCACACCTTTGCCATCCTTGTTTTGTTTGCATTAATTTGACTAAAACTTAACCACACCAGGAACAATTTGTTTTCTATTCAGTGGTCTGTGTCTTTTAATGTTAAAGTTGTTATTATATATTTTATGCTTTTATTGAAAATTATGTTGTTCCAGATTTAAGTTGTATGCACCACAAATGATCTGCAACATTTGTTTCTTATGAAGCTGAAACCACTAAAACATACTACAATAAATACGCTTTTCAAATGCACAAGCTTTAGGTAAATTCCATTATACCACGGTCAGTGAGAATTCCAAATCTAGCTGCTGTGCATTATTTCTGTATTTTAGTAGTCACATTTTGGAGGGCATATTTGACATCAGATTATTGAACATGGAGTATTATATAAAATTTACTTTTTGGAGCTTTCTACCATGTTATAATGTTGTGCCCACACCAAAAACATGCCTGAAGAGATTGTATATGTCATCCATGCATGTTTGAGTAACATTGTGATCTAAATATATTATGTCTTAAAAATGTATATCCTGTATCCTCTTTATTTATTATTATTATTTTTTATTTCTTTTTTTAAATTTTATTTATTTATTGTAAGTTGAATCAGATTTGGAAAAAGGTTTGAAAATCAGATAATAAATATTAAAATTCTTAAAAATGCAATTACATCCCATATGCAACTATATCCCAGTTTAACCAAAAACGACATCGACAATTATTACAGTAACAATACGTATCCAAATATGCCATATCAATACCAGATTCATAATGCCCAAAGACATGCACTCAACCCCTCTCACACATTCCCCATTCACCACTCGAGACCCCGTGCTCTTCATGCCTCTTACCGTCTTAATACCCCTTTTCAATTCCACAAAAGTTCCTGTCAAAATACACACACAAAAATGCACGGAGCACCAGCGGATTCATTTTATCTGTAGCGCCGCAGCGTGTGGCGAGGGTGGCGAGCTCCGAGCTGTCTGCTGCAATGTGTACTGCCTGCTAGACCCTATCCACCGGGAGAAGAAGGAAGACTTGTATTAGCGATGATGGGAGGAAATGATTTCGCTATAAGAAGTGCTTAGAAGGAGTTAGCGCTGCTTAGTAAGTTGTCACGAAAGGTTTTCATTGAAGCGGACTGGTTCATTAATAATTTTTAACAAGGGTTTAGAGGGTAGAGGAGAGAGATGAATAGGGAATAGGCTTTGTATACGGGCTTGTGGTGTGCCATGCGAATAAAATGGAAGCGTTATAGCAAAGCGTCTATGCAGTAGAAGTGGTAGCTTTTAGAGTTTACTGTTAAATGTTATAGTTTCCCCTTACACTCTTGAAGTCGTATTTAGATTGGTTCATGCATATTTGAGCAATCGCTTATTTTTAAAACGCCATATTGCTGATCAACTCCCGTTTTCATCGTTCTCGGTATTCTCCAACTTGTATGCACTTAAGTCTCCAATTTTGTTTCCTTAATCGGCGATACACATACGATTCGGCAGCGTCATGTACTTGTCTTAGTGCAAATGAAAAAATCTGCCCGCTAACATGATCTCCAGCTGTCCGTCGAAGGTGCCAGCTCTTTGTTGTTATGGCGTCAAAGTTAGTAATTCCATGGTTGCGAATGATTCAAATGTTTCTAGTGCAAGTGAATGTAAGTGCCCAACCTAAACATGCAGGGTTTGTGTGTTAAACGTGTGAATGAAGCAAAACACAACTCTAAGTATGTGATTCATGCATGTTTGAGTAATCTTTATTCCTCTAGATTCAAAGCATCATTGTGCCAAAAAAATCCTGTTTTCTCCAACTCCCATATACGTCCACTGTTCTGTTAAGGATTCCGCAGCATAGCACAGGCATTTTGGTTCAAAAATATGTCTTGAAACTGAAAAAAAGGTATTATTAATAGTTGAAAGTACGCTAGACCTGGACTGGCTGGACTGATAAAATCCCGGTCACCAGTTCTGTCCCCTACCTCTGTTTTCGTCCAGAACACATTGGGACCATGTGTTCCTTCATTCTCATTGTCGGTGTAACTTTGCCCCAACAGTTTATCCACAAATAGCATTCATGTCCGTTATGCATGCCTTGGCTTGTGTTGTGTTGATTTGTGCACTTGTATGTGTGAAAACAGGTGTCTTTCACAGGCAGCCATATTGATTCCATAGGCCCTGTGACTGTGAACGTTCCCCCGTAGAGTATTATCACCTCGTGCTCTGAAATCCTATCCCGCTGAAGGGTATGCTTCCACTCGGGGGTGTAATGGGCAGTGGGCTCAAGTTCTGGATGTCTTGATTGTTGGAGGGAAAGTATTGTTATAGTACACTTTAAAGGGCATATGCTATGCAAAAGTGCTTTTTTGACCAGTTATATTGTTTCCCCTTCATCAAAAACATACCTGGAGTTGCATTTTGTTTACTTCAGGCTTCTTTCATTAATCCATTAATGCAAAGTTTTCTTCTCTGAGCACACTAAAATGCTCCATTTGTATTTTGCCCAAATTGTTTTGCCACAGGTAAAAGTACAGACTGCTGCAGACTACCGAATTCATCTCTGGTCAATTTGTGTTCACAACAAACATGCAGCTTTGATTAGCCTAGTGTAAACTGTTGAAGTGTGTTCTCCAAATGTAGATTTTAAGTTATCACATGTGAAACACTTACCCAAAAGTGACCAAAACCATGTTTATAAGTGAATTAAAGCTCCAAGAAAGATAAGATAAGATCTGCCTTTATTAGTCCCACAGTGGGGAAATTCCAGTATTGCACCGCACAGTTAAAGAACAGAAGGAAAATGGTACATGCAATAAAACAAGATAATAGATAAATAGCTTAAAATAATAAAAAAAAGAGAGACTTAAAAATAAACTAAAAATAGACTCTAATATAACATCTCCGTGAAGTGACTTGAGTATTGCACATAGGTATAATTGAATGGCACATCAGTGTTTAGAAGAACTGATAAGAACTGATAATACGTCTTCTTATATATATAGTGTAGGTTATATACTGTGGGATTTGAACCTCAAAGTCTAAAATTGGTCTCATTTAATCCATTGGAGTCACTTAACTTGCTTTTTGTTTTTATTCTCTCCATATTCTCACCTGTACATAACCATAGTCATAGCCACTTATTGCGCATAATAGTGTTGTAGCTTTGTATTCCTGTTTTTTTTTGCACTTCTGATGCCATTTGAATCCTTACATAACACTAGGTAATTTTAGGAAAGGTGGAGGAGATAAGTTTGTTTGTTGAGGGAAGTGAGTGTGTTTGCAGGGGTCAGGGGTGAAAGGTCACAGGGTTATCTGGGGGGTGACACCGTGACCCTGTCCACACCTCCTCAGACCCGGCTGTGAAGTGTCGTCTGCTGTCAGAGAGAGATGGATGCCCGGCCCCCCTCACATGTGCGGGTCATGGGGGGTCAGAGGGGGTCCGGGCTGGTGACTTACTCAACCCTGGCAACTCAGCTGTCAGGGTGGGACAGCTGACCAACTGCAGTGCTAGTAGTAGTAGTAGTAGTAGCAGTAGTATTAGTTTATTCAGTTGTTTGCAGCAATCCCATTCATTCAAAAAGGAAATGTTGTAAAGTTTATATATGTAAAATGTTCAGTCTTCCTGTCCACCAAGTCAACACAGCACCAATTGAAAACTTGAAAACTGTGTTGTAGTCCATATAGAACTTATTTGCTGAAATAATCTTTGCGTCGCCCGAGGCAACTTCCTGAATAAGGCAAAAAGCTAAGTAAAAAAAGCTGTTCAGCGTGGTAAATGGTCACATTTTTATATAGCTCTTTTCCATCTCCAAGGCACTCAAAGCGCTTTACATCAGGGAACCACTCACCCATTCACACACACATTTATACACCAGTGTACACAGACACTGGGGGTGAGGGTGTACAGCATTCGTCTGTGGGAGCTGGAATCGCACCGCCAACCTGGGTGTATGTGGATTGGACATACACCCAGGTTGACTGAGCTCCTGTCGCCCCTTAACTGTAAATAGCATAGGAAATCAATGCAACTAAGGAGCGAGGTGGGAGGAGTATTACTATATCTAGATAACATATTCTAAATAAATAATTTAAAAAAATGAACTGGTTTGTAGTAGTTATTTTTTTAAAGCTACATTCACCATTCACATACTGCTGTCATATTAGTTTGACCAGTTTGTTACACACAGATGTTTTAATGGGGAAGGTTTCATAAATCATTGTTCAAACAGCCACTGTGAAGGTGCAACAGCAGATTATAGGATTTTAAGATACCTGTAACGTGTACACTGATCAGATAAATAAATAAATTAAAGCCAGAAACAGTGATTTCATGTTTGTGAGTATAGACAATTTGCTTATTTGAATTTTGATTCAATGCATAAATGATAGATTTCATTTTGGGGGTGATAGTAGCTCAGTTGGTAGTGTTTGTCCATTGATCCGTAGGTTTGGGGTTCAAATCCCGCTCTCGACATAAATGTCATTGGTTGAGTGGCCAGATCCACTGACCCACAGGTTGGCGGTGAGATTCCAGCTCCCACAGATGAATGCTTTTGTTGTGTCCCTGGGAAAGGCACTTAACCTATCTCACCCCCAGTGTCTGCGTACATTGGTGTATGAATATGTGTGAATAGGTGAGTAGTTATTTGATGTAAAACACTTAGAAAATTAGAAAATATAAAATGTGACCATTTTATATTTTCAAAGCTCTTCACAAAAAAGCATTACTGTTATGATGAGTCCACGCATTGACTGTTTTAGCTGCCCCAACGCTCATTTTTAACAGCTATACCAACTTTCTCCAAACCATTTACTTACTTACCAATTTCCCGAACACGCCCAAAATAAAAGAAATAATAATAAAATTTAAAAAACAACTTTCTTTCCCTGCTCAATCCCGACACCCCCTCTCCAAAACAATAGCCTGTTCAGCTCTGCATCTCCTGTAACCTATTAGCATTCAAACTCCGCTGTGGAGGGAGAGATGGTCCCAGGAGCGAGAGGAGGAGAAAAGAACGAAAGAATGAAAGAACAGACAGGAAAAACTGAAGACAACAGAGACCTTATGCTTAAGACTGGCTTAGCTCATAACGACACATCAAACGCACCTCTCGTCTGCACACAACCCTCCCGTGGAAGCCTTCACTTCAAGGGCACCTTTTTAGACAAAGTTATCTTTCGGAGTGTGCATACGGAGAACAAATAACATCCGTGCCGTGAGTTTGTATTATGCAGCAGTGATACAACAGCAGTACAGCATGTCCGTAGCCAGGAATAGAGCGCGCCAGGCTTAGCACTAACATGGTGTGTATATGCAGATCTCAGTATGTACCTCTTCTGTTGTGCGTTGAATTAAAATAAATGTAATAAAGTGTGATGGAGATGTTATTAAGGTTAGTTGATGTTAAAAAAATGGACTATTGGACTAGAAATTATGGAGGGTTTATCCGCTAATTCTTTCCCAGGAGATGTTTCCATGGAGATCTTCCACAGTTTGGCAGTTTGGCTTCATTTTTTCAGTTTTTATCGCTGAAAAAGTACATTCTTACTTGCCTGGCGTCTAGAATACACAGTTCTTCAATACTTCAATACGAAGATCAGAGTCGGGAAACCAGAGAATGTAGCTGTTTTCAGAATGGCCGTGATTGACAGGTGGATTAGCCAATCAGGGACACGCATGGTCTGTCACTATCGGGGAAAAAAAAACTGGAAAAAAAAATAGAGGGCTGGAAAAACATTGTGGATTTCTGCAGAATCAATGAGCAAATCTCAAGTCAGATAAATTTGATTTTATTTGTAAATGGTAGCTAGGTGACTGATGAGCTCTTTCTTTTCACATGCGTCACTGAAAAAAACGCAAATCTGATTGGACGATCACGTTTAGCCGAGCTTGAGATGCAAAGAAGTACAAAAAATACAGAGAAATATCATTCTTGATTTACTTGAGTGGCTCACCTCTCCACATGTCTGAGCTGTAATATGGCTTGGTAAATTTAATGCCATACTGTGGAACATTGCTAGTGCTATACTTATTTTTACCTTCATAAAAAAACATAACAAATTAATTTTAAACTGTTAACATAGGTCCAAACTCATTTCTTATGGTACTTTTTAACTACTATTTCTACAATTCTATTTCTTCATCATAAAACCTCCAACACAAAGCAATAACATCTCCATGGTGACAAGCAGATGATATAGCGCCACCAGAAAAGCTACGTTGTACACTTTCTCTTAGTCTGCAAGAGCATTGTAGGAACTTGAAAACAATTACTGCAAAACGTCCGATTTACCAAGCCCCTAATTGATGTTTGGAACCGATACCAGTATTAGTTTTGGCATCTTTGTTTTTTAGTTGCGTCTAATCTTGTGTGGTTTAGTCTAATTTTATCCTAGCCCAATTTTAGACCTCATATAGACCTGGCTTAGACCTGATATAGACCTGGCTTGGCTCTGGTGGTACTGTGAAAGCCAAAGCTCAAGTACTTGGTTTGAAAATCTTCAGGCTTATGCGTTAATCTTACTTACGAACTCCAACCTCGCTAGCACCCATATAGCCCCCCATACCATCTCACAACACATCCATCCCACCAGCTGTAGCTAACGCGCTATAGCTATCTCTGTACACTGACCTCACTCTAATATTAGCGCCACCAGTATCCGAGCTTTCTCTGTGAGCCATTAATTTATCATGACGCTGCGTTTGATTACCAGCTCGCTCCAACCAGGACCCGGTGGGGGGTTGGGAGCGAGGGGGGAGATGAGGGCCTCCTAATCACTTCTATCAGCCGTGTGGAGAATGTGACACCCGCGGGCGAACGTGGGCCCCCCGCTGTGCTGTGTACGTCCTTCGCTGCACGTTACATAAGCGCATGTGAGCGGGTGGGCTCTACTGTATACTGTAAAAGGGGAATTTGGAAATAAGTTTTTTTTTTCTCATTAATATATTTCTAATTGAATATTTTAAACATGTGACACCACGCAGGACTGCCTTGATTAGATCCAGGTGTTATTGTTCCAAACTTCTGGATGTAGGGGCGGAGTTTGAAGATACCTGTTGGGCCAATTGCACTGTTCCTTATGCCTCCAGACCCCGCCCCTCCTCCTCCACTCCCCTCAATGTCTTCTTAAGTCGTCCAGGTACTCCTCAGTTTAACAGCTCGAATTAAAATGTGGTTGTGGGCGGAGTTTAGGTGTATAGTCCCATCTTATTCATTCCTGACCTTTTTCCACCCCGCTCGCTTTTGCCTCTAAATGTGTCGTAAAGACTGACAGAGGGACCAAAGATACAGACTCGGGGAAACAGTTCAAGAGTTTATTTGTAGATATATGAATGTGAGTGAAGGTAGACAGAGCAGTGTAGTAGGCAGTAGTTTTGGGGCAGGTCGTGGGTCGCAGGGTCAGAGGCTGGGGTGTTCGAGAGCTGGGTCAGAGACGGAGGCGCAGAGTGGTTCCAAGGTGTAGGAGCGCAGTGGATACACGGACAAATAAACCGGAGCACGACATGAAGAAAAAACAGAAAATGACAAGAATACTGGAAGGGCCCTGAGTGTTGGGTCCTCAGTCCTTTAGTACTCACAGGTGAAGGCTTGATTGCTTGATTGGAAGCAAGTGTGTGGAGGTGGTGCCAGAGTCTCCGCCCAGCTCCAAGCTCAAACACAGAGGGGAGGGGGGAAACCAGCACAGGACACACAAAAAAAAAACCCCAAATCTTGACAAAATGCTCCACAACCGTGCTTTCTTTGTGGCGGCACTTTCGGTTAAGCAGGATTCCCATTCATTTCAATGGAGAATTTGAGAAAAGTTTTGCCAAATTATGACATAAAGTAGGTGCATTTGTGTAGAATGTTCATACAAACCAACAAGCCAATGCTGCACCAATTCACTGGAGGCAGCCATATGCAAAATAATACAACCTGAATGTCAATGGCGGCGCTCATGGGAACTTCTGATATAAGGTGAATATGCCCACCTACCCACCTGAAGATCGGTGGTTCAAATCACGCTTTGACTAGTGTATACTGTTGCTGTGTCCTTGGGCAAGACATTACATCCATGAAGGCGGTGTGTGACTGAGTGATTGGCAGACGTGGCTACAGAAAAAGTGTAGCATCATCAAGTGTGGACTGAGTGAATAGTGCAGACTAAAGAGCAACGCAGGATGGAGAAATATTCAAAATGTTATTACCTCCATCCTGATTGGCAGGTCATTTTGTCATTTTTGTCATCTGAAAATACTTCATCTTCAAATTATAAATGATGTCAAACAGGCTTGCCAATGTCAATAGCCACTAAACATCTCAAAAATACACAAATCAAGTTTAATAGTGCGATAGTTTTGATTCAAATATTGCGTCATAGGCTGCTTTGATTGATTGCATTCCCAATTTGTCCCAAGATTGAAACTGTAAGCCTGTACCAATAGCCTCCCGATGACATAATGCTGGAGGAGTGGAGGGGTTTCCCAGGACAATATGGCTTAGTCCAGCTGGCATGGCCCGGCCGCAGCGCACACGTGGCCTGTTTTTTTAGAAGGGAGGTCTACAATGACTAATCTCAACAGCTTTCTCCATCTTGCTTGTATCTAACAAGTCCATGTCAATGTTTTGTTCATTTTACGCTAGAACCAAATTTGTGGGAAAAAATTGCATGTTTTCCTAATATGGAGAGTACATTGTGAAACTACTGTAAATAGCAAACCCTCAAAGCGCTTTACATTTAAGGAACCACTCACCCATTCACACACACATTCATACGCCAATGTACGCAGACACTGGAGGCGAGGTGCGTTAAGCGTCTTGCCCAAGGACAGCATTCATTGCGTCTCCAGTCAATGGATCTGACCACTCAACCAATGATGTTTATGATGAGAGCTGGATTTGAATCGCCAACCTTCAGATCAGTGGACAACTGATACTACTGATGCTACTTTTGCCTTGTATGCTATATACGCAAAGTTCCCCAAGGCGTTATATTAATCTATTCTAAGATAAACTTTGCTGTTCATGCCAACAGAGATCGAAATTAGAGTCTGATGTGGCAATGCCAGTGATTTTTTTTGTTTCAATCCAATACCAATTAAGTCTGTTTTCTCGATATCGATCTGATAACAATGTATTTTGGATAAAAGAAAATTAAAACTCCACTGCAGTATATTTCCTGCTGAATAGAGGGGCTATATCTTCTCTTGTGCAACAACTGCAAATAGTAATTCGTATGTACAGCTCATTACAACTCATTTAATTTGTGCAAGGAAAGAAAAATAAATACTAATTTGATTTAAAAAATATATATATTTTGTCTATTTTATAGTAATTCTATTGATGCATGGAAATTCTGATACAAAATACAACTTTGCGAGGGGAAAGAAGAAGGGAAAACAACTATAGCATGGTCAAAAGCTCTGAAAAGTTGATTTTGCAGAATAGGTCTGCTTTAAACTGATCAATATCCATGGAAAAAAGCAGATGGTGCCACCAAGCTAGGTTATAAGTCTGATCTCTGGAGAGGCGTGGAGAACTTATATTAAAGTATGTATGCTTTGTCAAGGTATTTTAACCAATAACAACACCTGTAAGCATTTATATTTTGTATCAGAATTGATTACCTACTGTTTGGATCAAGATATTAAGTATATTGATCTGCCTTTCACTAATTAAAGGGGCTGTACTGGATTTATTTTCATGTAATAGAAGAAAACCTGTTTTGCAGTACAGATATATTGGGACCTAAACAGCTCTTAGGGTTAAAATAAAACTACTGTGTGCTGTCTGCATCTTATTCTGAAAGTTTATATCGTCCACGAAACAAGAATTAATGCTGGTGCGCTGTTAGCATGCTAGTTTAATAAGGAATACGTTTGGACCACTGCAAACTAAAATGAGGGTTCCGGACATTTATAAGACATTAAGATCGTCAATATTTACACCATAAATGCCACCTTAGCTTCTCAGCCCTCAAATTAGCACGCTAACGCCTAACGACCTTCCATTCTTCAAGCCCCCCCACCCTGCCTCACCCCACCCCGCTGTGCCGCCGTAGGGAGCCCTGTTGGTGCAGATTAAGTTGCATGGAGCTCTGAAAATAGACGGTGAGCAGTAGCAGGTTTACTCCGTCAGACAGACACACACGTAGGGGCGCTTGATTGAGACCTCGCAGGCTGAAGGAGACAGTTAGAGGTTAGCATAGCGCCACAGGCAAAGAAGGACGACTCTGACCCTGCGTTTAAAGGAGAGAGGTAAGAGAGAGAGAGGAGAGGGGGAGTGCACGTGAGGGGCGTGTGCATGGAGGTAACGTAGTGGAGGGAGTGTTTTGCGGGATAGACAGTTTTGACAGACAGTTGCAGTTATTATTATTATTATTATTTTAATGTCTTTACACATACCATCCTTAGGCCAAACAAGAATCAGGTTTATGGAGATGCAAGCCCACTCGCAAAAAGGGTGCATGTTTTTCATTGCAACAAACACAGCCAAATTTTTTTTTTTTTTTTTTTTTTTTGGGGCTACATCCTGTGGCTTTAAATCTTTCTATGGATTAGATTTATTTATTTTTTATTGTTTTATTTTTATTTATATATTATTTTTATGTATTTTAGAAATACATTTTTATATAATTTCAATTTCAATGTTTTTTTTTTGTTTTTGTTTTTTTTCTTTATACTGAAATGCTGCATACATTTTCATTGACCTGGTTATTTATTTATTACCTTACTATATTATTTTAAGGCTGTTGCTCTTGGATCTTTTTCATACTGTGGGACAAACCAAGATTTTCAAATGCTTTCGTATCTTTGCAAACTACTTGTGCATGAGTTCATTTATTTTATGTATGTTTACATGCAAAAAAAAAAAAAAATCTGAAACACAAATTGTTCTCTTTGGCCAACAAAAATCCTCCTATATGAATGTAAACAAACAAGTGATCTGGGCTGCGGTGAGTCAAGGGAATCTTCTGGCGAGAGCTTTAAATCTATGAGATCAATACACAGTGCATGTTTAAACAGCTACATGTAAATAAAGCCCATGTGTGTGTGTGTCAGTGGATAGAGCGCATTATTGAGTGTTTCGTGTCAGCTGCTCAAGTGCTAATGCCACAACCACTAACAGCTAAACTCAATACAGACAAAGCAAGTTTTATGCATTCCAGTATACACAGCACTGTCCATAAAAAATGTAAGAATGAAACAGTAGTGGTGTAGTTTGTATTAATAATGAGTTATATATACATACGTTATTTATTCAACTCTGCAATGCTCAAATATAAAGCAAATAAATGCAGCACATGATTTTTTAATATGTTTTTGAGCAAAATTTGTCTTCCTCTAGTACATATGTATTGCATAAGCAGCTCTTGAGGTCAAAATAAGTCCACTGTGTACCGTCTGTGTAATCAGGAAGTGCATATTAGCATGCTAGTTCATTTTAGCGTAGCCCCGACAGCAAAACTTTGAGAACTGCGGTCTCGGAAAGTTGTGAAAAGCGCTCATAAACTCATTGCGGTGGATAATTGTGGGATGATAGGAAGGCGTAAGGTAAGTGAGGAAGAAAGGGTGATTTTCAACCTGCATGCTAATAGCGGTAATGCTAGCAGCTGCCATGCTAACATCAGCGCGCGGGGGTTCTATGCGATGTCGTCTGTGTCGTACGTGTGCATGTGCGGCTGATGGGTATGATACAGATATGAATGAATCGTTCAACTCAGAGCAAAATTGTATCAAACTGTATCAAAACAAATATGGCTGCTTATGAGGGGAAAAAACAGGAAAACATATCCCGGGGGACTAAAAAACATCACGGATTAATGTGATTTTGTTAAATGATCGGTGATGAGTGAACTCTTTTGTTTCACATGCATCACTGAAATAAAGTAATCTGAGTGGATGGTTGTGTTTAAAGGGCCATATTACGCTATTTTCTGATCTATGTTACAATGTTGTTTTCTCTTCACAAACATATCTGGAGTTGTGTTTTGTTTCATTCACACATGTTTAACACACAAAATCTGGGTTCTTCTCTCAATCAGAAAGCACTCTATTCCATGTTGTGATGTCAGGGGGTAATACAGTTCACTAGAATCAATTGGATATTTTCAGCCCTGTAATTTGCAACCTCTACTGAGCTAAAGGTAAAACGTAGCTGAAAACTACCCCGCCGTGACATCACAAGGTGGAACAGAGCATTATCAGTTTCGGAAATATAGACAGGATTACTCAAACATGTGTGAATGAAACAAAACACAACTCCACATATGTTTTTGAAGCGGTAACAACATTATAAAATGGCTTAAAGAGTCAATTTTGTGTAATATAGGACCTTTAAGTTTGGCTGGAGGATGTGGTGACCAGACTGATATCTCTCTGTATGAAACATAGATATAGTATTTCAGTTGGTAGAGTGTTTGTCCACTGATCTGAAGGTTGGCGGTTCGAATCCGGCTCTCGACATAAACATCATCGGTTGAGCGGTCAGATCTAGTGCAGTTCCAGCAAGGGCAAGACATTTAACCCCCCCTTGCACACAGTGTGTATGAATGTGTGTGCATCTGGGTGAATGGTTACTTAATGTAAAGAGAGTGAGCAAAGAGAGTAGAGAGAGAGAGAGAGTAGACGGGAAAGGATAACTAGTAAGGATGGAGGATATATTCATCCAGTGTTGGTACTGGTAATATCAGAGGGGTTTCCCAGAGAGAAAGAGAGAGAGATTCAAAGAAAGCAAAGAGAGAGAGAGGCAGGCGAAGAAAGCAAAGATAGAGATAAGAAAGCAGAGAGATGAAGAAAGCAAAAAGAGAGATGAAGAAAGCAAAAATAGAGAGATGAAGAAAGCAAAAAGAGAGATGAAGAAAGCAAAAAGAGAGATGAAGAAAGCAAAGATAGAGAGAGAAAGAAAGGAACGCAAGAGAGATGTTTAGAAAGCAAAGAAAGAAAGAGAGAGATAAAGAAAGCAGAGAGAGAGAGGTGAAGAAAGCAAAGAGTGATAGACAGATGAAGAAAGCAAAGAGAGCGAGAAAGAGAGAGATAAAGAAAGCAAAGAGAGAGAGATAAAGAAAGCAAGGAGAGAAGTGAAGAAATCAAAGACAGAGAAGTGAAGAAAGCAAAGAAACAGGTGTAGAAAATAGAGAAATAGAAAGAGAGATAAAGAAAGCAAAGAGCGAGAGGTGTAGAAAGTAAAGAGAGAGATAAAGAAAGTAAAGAGAGAGAGGTGAAAAAAGCAAAGAGAGAAATCGAGAGATAAAGAAAGCAAAGAGAGAGAAAGAGGTGAAGAAAGCAAAGAGAGCGAGAGACAGATGAAGAAAGCACAGAGAGCGAGAAAGAGAGATAAAGAAAGCAAAGACAGAGAGAGCATGTGTGTGTGTCTTCTATGCTCATGAGATCTCTTAATGCTGCCTGTCAGGTTGGTCCAAACACAGCTGAGCTCCTTTTCAGAACTAGAACAAGACTCTTCTGTTGTCTGAGCTCATGACATCAACTTACTCTTACCATATTATACTGTGGCCTAAATGAAGCTACAGAATAGTGATGAAATATACTGCTTTTTAAAAAACAATTTAACCTAAAGGGGGCACTGTGTACGTTTTTGATTGGGTCTATCACCTGCTCGTCTCATGAAAATGTTATTGTTTTGCCTGGAATTTACACAGTATGGTGGTACTTATTAATTTGGTTACAGGAAATACTTTGTTTACTGACAAAAATACTTGTTATCGGGAAGTCACATGTTTATCTCCATGAATATTTTTAAGTTTTATTCCATTCCGTGGACCACATTAACTGATATAGCCTACAATCTTTGACTCAGGCTGTATTTCAATGTCCATACTTCCTTAGTTATGGCACTATTTAGTGGTGTCCGAATGTCTAGGTTGTGTTGTGCACTCAAAATTTCCCATAATGCACCTTGAAAAGTACTGTCCAGTCAACATAGACCACAGTGCATTGCAGGAACAGTGGACCACACCAGGTCTTTTAACTAACCACAACTGAATGAAAGCAGAGAGAAGTGCTGTTTTATCGCCAATTATGAATAAAAGACTCTTAAATTAACCTTTTCTGTGTGAAGTTGCTAGCGTTAGCCACTTACCTTATCTTGAGTTGTTAAAACAGCGATTATTTCCCCATTTCAGACAAAAAGCAAATAATCCACTCCGTTTACGTGAGATCCTGCTCGTCAAAAACGTGTATGGTTCTTATTAGTCCATAAATACTCCGTCCGATCATGAATCTGATCATTATTTATAAAGAGATTAAGGTTTTTTTGCATGTCGTTGAGCAAGGCACATTATTTATTTGGTGCCCAATCTTATCGTGTTCATTTACTCTGACTAATTTCATTTTAAGGTGCATCATGTAAGGTTTTCTGGAGGCCCATAACCTGCTTATCTCCATGGAAATATTATATTTACTTACAATGTTCCACAGTATGGGATTTAATTCACCCAGCTTTCATGTGTTCAATTGCAGCAGTTTTTATTTCCTTGAAAATACATTCTTATTGTAAGTGGGGTTGCCTCTCCACAGATCTGAACTGTCACTTGCCCTGGTAGCGTCACTTATGTTTCTCCATTTAGATAGATACGTTGATGTCTCCGTGGAAAGTTAGATGATGTACTTTGGAAAATAGCTAAAGAGTAAATCGGAGTGACATTTTGTTGAGTTAAACAAGGCCAAACAAAAACTATTAACAAAATGTAACTAAAAATCATTCAAAACTAAAATTGCTCATCAAAAATTGACATTGGTCCAGTTCCAACACAATGATACATTCAGATTGGCCCATATTGAGTCTACCTACCTTCTGTTCAGTCTCCTCTCTCCACGCCGAATGCTTTCATGCTTCTATTTTTATTATAGCGGAGATGCTTGCTAATGGTTTGTCTAGCTTGCGTTCCACTTCACATTGTAAGCTACGTACATGGTTAATGCTAGATAGTGCTGTCCGGAGAAACAGAAGTGATTACGTAGCTCTGTTCGCGGTAATGTGTTAGCATCTGTAGCTATAAGCAGGCCTGAAAGTTATACGTTTTGACAGGTTTTTTTTGTTAATTTTATTTTATGGTGCAAGTTGAGATAAGGCTAGTGGATGAAATTACGAAAAAAAAAAAAAAAACAATCACACGGTTCATCTTTCGCGGTCTTGCTGTTTCACGGATATTTTTAGTGCCGTTTTGCATGTTTTTTTTTACAGCGTATGAACGTGCATTGTGTTCTGCGTCCTGATTGGCTAAGGGACTGTAGACCATTGTCCATCAGTCTCCTCCGTCTCCTGAACAGTACAGAATGTGTTCAACCAGATTTACGCAAATGTTTGATCGTAGTGTGACTCTAAAGTGCTGTAAGTTTGCAAGTTTTCTCCCCGACAAAACCCACAATGTCGATGAAACGTTCTGCACCGGCAAATTTCAGAAACACTGGAGTTAAAACGTAATCCCCGCGATAAACGAGGGACCACTGTATTTATCTATGACGACTTGATAAAAGAAACGGTCTTAGAAAACCGAGTTGCTCAATGGGAGTTTGCGTCACTGTAAAATAACAAAGAGCCATGAAGATGTCGGCCTTTCCTATGGATAGCTGCACATCACGCTAGTAAGCAGCAGATTTTGTTTCATTAGTACGCTGCAGAATCCTACGCGTATCACGGATTAAGAAAATAAAGCTGGAGAACGTAGTAAGTAGGGAGCAGTGGGCGTATGCCGGTGGCGGTGAAAACGAGAGTAGACTGCTCAAACATGCACGAATCGCTTCAAATACAACTTCGAGAGGGTAAATGAGAAGGAAAAAGAACTAAAACATGTTAAAAGCTCTGAAATGCATAATAGATCTGCTTTAAAAAAAAAAAAAACAGCCTTAACCATTTCCATAACTCTAACTGTAACCATACGTAACTTAAAAAAAATAACCCTGTTCCTAAACTTAATTACTTCGAATGTCCAATCTCTGCAGACCGTCACTCTCGACCCAATATTCTAGCACTAATCGTTTAATTTTAACTATTCAGGATCATTTAAACCCTAACCCGAAACATTTTTACCATCTCTGGAAAAACCCCCAAAAAACAGCATGTTGCCAGTTAGCGTAATTAGCCTTTAGCTCGCTGCATTTAGCAAAAGGCAAGAAGAGGTCATCACAAGTTTTATCAAAGCTATTTCTAAAAAGATTGCGGAAATTAAGCTTTGCGATTTATTCTGCTGTTCTGTCAAAATCGGTAAAGGCATGGACTATTTTTGCTAGCGTAAGAACATTTGGGAGAGAGGGCGTGAATAAAATAGAAGCTGGGGTGGAGTAGACCAGGGTCCCGCTGCGCTAGATTTGGATCTGAGACGAGGAGGGAGGAGAGCAGACGTTTTCCCCAAAGATGGCAGATTTAGATATTAATACTACTTCTGCTACTTCTGCTACTTCTGCTACTGCTGATACGACTGCTACGAGTGCAGACCATGTTGGTAGCATGGGGAATACGAAATAAGATTGAAAGTTTGATGTTGTTTTTTAAAGCCTTTTGATTTTGGGTTATTTCACAGATTTCAACATAATTTTTTCTCTTTTCTTTTAATGTTTTTGGTCAAGACTCTGTGGAACTGTCTTGCTTGTAAAATGTGCTGTAGAAAATAAATGAGATGAATGAAACAGATGGGGCATTACTTTTAATGCTGCTCTAGGTCTGCCACTTGCTTGTCTCCGTGTGTGTTAGCTTTGCCTGATATGTTTCACAGTATGGCATTAAACAAACTTCCATCCATTTTCTTCCACTTATCCGGGGCTGGGACTTCCTTCACCCCAGGCACGTCCTACGGTGGGACCCCAAGGTGTTCCCAGGCGCGCCAAGAGACATCATAGTAAACGAACGTGAATTTGTTGAATTATGCTTTTACTACTCAAAATACTGTATTCATTCTTACGCAGATCTGACCTGTACCTTGACCTGGTGGTGTCACCTGTTTGTCTCCATGGAGATGTGTAAGTTTAATGCCATACTGTAGGACATTCCATGCAAAAGGAATAGCATCTCCATGGTCACAAACAAGTTGAAGGAACCCAACAGAAGAAGAAAAGTAACATACTGTACATTTAATTGCATGATAATTACTCATGGACAAAGGACGTATATAACAGTTAATACAATTAATCCTCACACTAACCTGCTATGAAGACTGGATTACTAGGAATTTTGTATAACGTAAATGCATTGATCTTCTGTTGTCCCAATATTACGCTGTTTATTATGTTTTTGTTAAGTATGTTATATAGTGTTATTACTGTGCAGCCCTCTATGGTCAATATATTTATGCAGAAATTAATTAACTCATCGACACATTAAATATTGTTGCTTGTGATGTGACAATGTACTGGTCCCAGTGGGAAAAGAGACATTTTTTTCTACTGATTTGGCTCTGTGCACAACGACGCCCGTCACTGTTAGCGTCACTACTTTGTGTCCAATTTTATCTCTTTGAGGTTTTTGCTACGTCATGCTAAAATGAATACAGTAAATATTTAAAGATAAGGCAGTGTACAGGGAGCTGCGGGTTGACGTTACTGACAACATGTTAAAGACTTCACAAATAAAATGAATACTTCATCAGAGGACACTTCTGAGAGATCTTTGTTTCTCAATGCTAACGCTAATGCTGTTTTTGAGGCATAATAAATATTAAAACAACACCACAAACTGAAACATTCTACGTTTAAAAATTATCAGGTAGTCTTTATTTTTTTATTAATTTGAATCTTAATAGGTTGTTATTTTATATTTTACACTCTTAATAAAAGTTAGCATAAGCTTCGAGACAAGGGAGCTAGCTAGCGTCATGCTGTACATAGAGTCAATCGATTATGTTGTACTTTGCCATGAAATATCCAAAAGATACATTGATAAAAGTCGAACCTGATCATTTTGATCAGTGACTAAACCCAAGAACTCAATGTATTTCAACAAAAAGCTACATTTTATCAATATTCATTTTAGCCACGCTTCATCTGTATTAAATCTGATTGACCTATAGCATGTTGCAGCGGTGGAAGGTAACAAAGTGAAAGTAGTACTGTACTTGAGTATAATTTTTAGGTATCTGTACTTTAGGTATCTGTACTTATTTGTACATTTTACAGCGGGTACTTTTTACTTTTACTTTGCTACATTTAAGAGCAGGTATCTGTACTTTCTACTCCACTACATTTTTGAACTGGACTGAAAAGTAAAATGTACTTTTCATGTGATTTGAGGGGTTAATTTTACCTTGTTCATGATAATCCTGACTAAAGAGTTTTTGAATTCAAGCTTCGACTTTGAGCAAACAAAAATAAATACCATATTTTCTGGATTATAAGTCGCACTTTTTTTCATAGTTTGGCTGGGGCTGCACCTTATACTCAGATGTGATTTATATGTGAAATATGTTTTCTTCTTCATTATTATGCATTTTTTGGCTGGTGCGACTTGTACTCCGGTGCGACTTATACTCTGGAAAATACATGAAATTCATAAGAAAAATAAATACATTGATTTGTATTGTTACTATGACCAAAATATGTATCATTTTTAATTAACATCAGTACATTTTACAAATTAAAACTAGTGTGAAATACTTTTACTCTTAAAGTACATTTTTAATACTTTTACTTATGTAGATTTTTTCATGTGATACTTTTACCTGAGTAACATTTTGCCTCTGTCTCTGTACTTTCACTGAAGTAACCAAACTGAGTACTTCATCCCCCACTGGCATGTTGTGATATCATCTGAAGCCCAGTCCTTACAGTAGTAGTGATCGGTCTGTGTTGTTTGCATGTGCTGATGTTCCAGTTGAATTCGCCCATGAACTCGGTGAGCAGCTCCGAGGACATAAAGCCTCCTCTGGGTCTAAATGGAGTCATGAAGGTCCCGGCCCAACCCTCCAGCACCGCCCTGTCCCTCACCAAACACATCTGTGCCATCTGCGGAGACCGATCATCAGGTACGCCAACGCAACAACTCTACATGCATAACACTAACTACAGACACGCTTTAGTCAACAAAGTGCTGTGTCTAGTTTTTACTCCTATTTTCTATTTTTGCTTTGAGTGCCTTGAATTTCAAATCATATATCACCCATTGTCTGCTCTGGATTCTAGGGCTGGAGACCTTTAGCTGTTTAGTCGATTAATCGGTGGTGATCAAAATCAAAATTTGTATCAGTCGATTAATCCTTTTATTTAGATCACGGGTGTCAGACAAATTTTTACAGAGGGTCACATCAGCAAAATGGTTGCTCTCAAAGGGCCAGATGTAAATGTAGGACAGTATAAATGTAACTAAATAATGTAATGTAAATGTAAAACTTTTTTAAAAATCTTGTTAATTAACCGTTTCTGTATTTATTACTTATTCATTTCACGAATAATGCATATGAATTTGAAAAAAACATCTGTGTAACTGTGTATCTCCTGATAAACTGATATTTTAAGACAGTCATACCTTTTAATTTACCTTGTCGCGGCCACATAAAGTGACATGGCGAGCCACATTTTGCCCGCGGGCCTTGAGTTTGACACATGTGATTTAGTTTATAAGAAATTATATAGGACAACAACAGAAGGGAGAGGTTAATGAGTAAGTTAGCTGAAGATTTTTTTATATATATTTATACATAAAAAGGTAGATTGAATTCAAGTTTAATCTCTAGTCTAGTCTTTACAAGAATCCATTGTTTCCTAGCACTTTTTTTAACATAAATACTTGCTTTTTGCATGAACTCCCGTGCAGGTGTAGTCTTGTGAGTGCAGTTTGGGTCAGATACATGGAGCTATTTAACAGTGTGTACTTATGATTGCCAACTTGACATGGAGTAAAAGCATATGTTGTCATTATTTTAAAAGACACAGCCTCGATCACCCAGCCATGACACTCATATTACAAACTGGGTCTGTCTTCACTCAGATGGTCCATACGCACTTGTCTGTTTACATAACCACTATAGCCACCGCAAAGATATCACAAGCGCGATCTCTGTACCCATGACATTTCTTCATCCTGGCCTCTTATTTTGGACCTGTAAATCATTTGTAGTTATAGACTGAGAGTAATACAGGATCAAATGGATGTGGGCAGCGCGTCTTACCACATATACTGTAGAAACCCTTTCAAAGTAAGAGACCTCCTTAGACGCGTTTGAGTTGGCACCACTTCACACTGCTGCTGCTCCACGCTGCGGGACATTTCACTGGAAGCACAACAGTCAACAGTGTGTGCAAATCTGGTGCTAAACGCTGCCGTCCAGGAGGCTAACCGTGAGCGACTGCCCACCCGAGCCGTTTACTGATCCAACTGAAAAAAACGGGAATTCTGTATGGTTCTCATGTCTGATTATTTTTTCCTGGTGCTAACAAAGCTTTTTATAAATTTTGTTTTATTTCCCCTTCTTTCTCTGCATTTCAATAATAATTCACTGGGTATTAAATGTAAAGATTTTATTTAGCTAACCTTATGAACGTTTGGAAAAGCTTCATAGATTGCTAGCAAATAACATTTATCACCGAGGGGCAAGCATTTTGAGACGGAAGTGGACTAAATTAGCTCGATTTAAAAGGTTCACTTCGTATCTTTTCTGGTGGAGGGTCCGCTAACTGCTTGTCTCTATAGAAATGTTATTGCTTTGCCTGGAATGTTCCACAGTATGGCATTATGGTTATCTGTCTTTATGGCGATAAGCAGGTGCATGGTGCTACCTAGTTACAGGTCAGGTCTGTGGAAAGCGTTACTGTGCCTGTCCATGTTAAGTTCAATATATGCCCCCAGAATTCTAGCACTGATTAATGATTGGCTGTAGGAACTTTAGGGTTTAGATAGTGACGATTCAGATCAGAGGGAGTTTTTTTTAGGTATAAAACCCACTGGATTTCAGCATTGAAACTGGAAACCCACATAAAACAACTTGGCTATCACACCCAATGTTTTTGTTACTAAAAATAAATCAGCATTACAGTTGTTATCAGTAAAAGCTATATTTGATTTCATTGGACACAGATAGGTCATGTTTAAGAAATTTGAAATCATCTCACATTTTAATGACATATTGTGGAGATCTTCAGGCAAGGTAATAACATCTGCAGGTACTTGCCCAGAAAAGTAGTAAACATAGTGCAGCTGTAATGAATCAAAACGCAACTATGACATTAGGGTTAGTATTAGATTTCACAGCTTAAATAATCAGACAGGTCCAGTCCCGACGGTGTGCGGATCCTATGCTCCGGCGCATGTTAGCTGGGTTTACTGGAGGTGAGAGAAAGAGGCTGTGTCTAAAGCAAACCATCCACAAAACATCACTCATCCCTGGGCATGTCTACCGCACAGCCTCCCCATGCCCTGTTGCCATTGTGTGGGTGGTCACCTTCTACTATGTAACCTAATATACTGTAGCAGAGGTATGGGGAGCCAGTGCAAGTCAGCACAGGAAGATGGGAAAGAAGATTGCATAAAGTTCACAAAAAGCTCTTCTTAAACAGCTTAGTTCTAAAGGTTTTCAGATTTGCAGATTTGTCTTCTTCTTTTTTTTTTTATTCTTTATTCATCAGAGAGCTTGTACAAATTCATTAATCTTACAAAAGAAAGAATGATTAGAACCAGATTTAGCTACTGCTGCTTTCTATCTGCAGTCCCTGGGCAGGTTAAAATACATGTTTCATTACAATTACATTATAATAGTTCATCATTAACATTAGCAGTTAAATTAAATAAAATGTCCCGTGTCCAATACTGTTGTTTCCTATAGTCCATAACAATATAAACAATCATTACGTGCAGGTTTTTACAGCGAAACAGAACAATAGTAAAATTGTTGAAATCTACAGACAATTTCAGACTTTCTGGAAGCTAAATCCACTGTCTGTTTGAAAAGAAAAGGCTGCGTGGGCATGTGGAAAACAGAATACTACTAGATTTTTTTCACTTTTTTAATAATAATAATAACGCATTTGAATTTACATAGTGCCTTTTAAGACACCTTAAGTGCTTTAGCGCATTATTCAGTCACTCCACTAGATCCATTTCTGCCCCAGTGTGATACCCGGTATTCCCAGAAGCTTTTCAATGTTTTTTAAGTCCATACACCTGCCCTAGCTTTTTGTACAAATGTTCATACGGTTAGCTGAATCAAATCTTTACATTTAATATCCAACTAATTATTACTTAAATGCAGGGGGAAAAAAAGGAGAAAATAAAATTTAAAAAAGCTTTGTTAGCACCTGTGAAAATAGTAAACACATATGAGAACCATACAGAATTCCCATTTTTACTGTTGGATCTGTAATCTCGGGTGGGCAGTTGCTTCCGTTTACCTTCTGACCATGATGAACACACACCATACTGATCCTATGTAATGTGGGTGAAGTGTCTTGCCGAAGGACACGGTGACAGTTTCCCCTAGATCCATTTCTGCCCCAGTGTGACATCCGACATTCCCAGAAGCTCAGTCCATACACCTGCTAAATGCTAGCTTTTTATACGTTCATAAGGTTAGCTAAATTAAATCTTTATATTTATTTCCCAGCAAATTATGATTGAAATGCATAGAAAGAAAGAAAATTAAAATCTGTTTTATTAAAAAAAAAAAAGCTTTCAGTGAAAAAGCACCAATGAAAATTGTCAACCACACATGAGAACCATGCAGAATTCCCGTTTTAACTGTTGGATCTGCAATCGGCTCAAGTGGGCAGTTGCTCCCGTTTACCTTCTGACCATCATGAACGCACGCCATACTGATCCTACGTAATGTGGGTTAAGTGTCTTGCTGAAGGACACAGTGACAGTTTCCACTAGATCCAATGCTGCTCTAGTGTGACAGCCGGTATTCCCAGAGGTACTAACCAGGGCCCAACCCTGCCTAGCTTCCGAGACCTGATGACACTGGGCTTTGAGAGGCTTGTGAATTCTATAACATGAATGCAATTTATACAAACAAGCCATTTCTGTTACACATTTTATCCACTTTCAACCATCCCAGCCTTGTCCTAAAATAACCCATACTTATACCACACTCTCTCAGATCACGTTTTGGTCCTTATCCTAACCACATTATCCACAGAAATCCAGCCATGTAAAACCAGGCCCTTAACTGTTACACTCTTACCCGGGGCACCACTACTTTTCCACAGAACCAACAAACAACCTACTGTTAACATGTACACCTCAAATACCATGCAAAACGTGTCCGCTGCGGGTTGACGCTGGGTAGCTAATTTACTGGACAGTTTTAGCTTTGCATCTACGTCATCAACGCTACACAGCACCTCGGGGCCAAACTCCGAACAATGCTTAATAGCTAGTCATGCTTCATTTATTATAAGCGAGCTACCAGCCTGACACGGTGGTCCTACAGCAAAGATATGCACACATGCTAATGCTATCCTCCGCCCGTCATAATTAACAAAGAGGAGCTGTTGGCGAAGATACGCAAGGCACATCGTGATACAGAGTGCAGGGTGCCCCAGTCAGAGGCTCCAGGGAAGGGGCCCGGGACCTTAGATTAACCTTGTCAAGCCCAGACACAACGAGCAATCACATGTGCGGTTATTCAAGGTGTTTACGTTGGGTACGCTGTTAGCCTAAGGTATTGGTTAAGTGATAAGTTAGCTATATCTTATTTTTTAATTAGGGAGAAAACTTAGAGATGTGTTTTAAAAGGGCTAATGAAGTCAACTGCATTGTAAAAGCAGCTGTTGGGGTCTGAAAACGTGTACACAACACGCATCGAACAAGGAAGTGCGCTGTTAGCATGCTAGTTGTTACCATTACCGTGACTCCAAAACTCCACTCTGGCCTCTGAAAGTTGTGAAAAGCACACTCACGTTCGAAAAGCAGCTCTTAGGGTCTGAATAAGTGTAGACAGCACGCATCGAACAAGAAGGTGCGCTGTTAGCATGCTAGTTGTTACCATTACCGTGACTCCAAAACTCCACTCTGGCCTCTGAAAGTTGTGAAAAGCACAGTCATATTCTAAAAGCAGCTCATAGGGTCTGCTCCACCCGTTTACAATGATCTAATTATGCAGTAGTACATTAAATTCTCTGTTTTTGTGTCATTGGGCAAGACAGCGAACACTTAACGCACTGCACACGTGTCGCTGTCATTCAAACAAGGTAAACAAATGATTTTCCCTTAGGATTACTACTCAGAATGACACGTCTAAACACAGATGCAAAGAACAATAGACAAAAAAATGAGAAATATTCCTCTGCTGCTGTCACCACATACTGTCAATCAAACACTCAACAATATTTTCAAATGCCCTATATTGTGCATAGGCTTTTTGAACTAGTTTTGAACACCATATGTACACATTCTGGAAAACTACAAAGTACATTTAACGCCACTGTTGGATGAGTCCTTGCTTCTGCTCACACTCAGAGGAGACAGATTCTAAATAGTCATCACAACACTCATGTTCATACTAGACAATGTGGGTGAAGCGCCTTGCCTAAGGACACAACAGTAGTTTTTCCCACTGGCGCCCCACTGTGGCACCTGATATTCCCAGCGGTCTCCCTTCCTAGTACTAACAAGGCCCAACCCTGATTAACTTCTGAAATCTACTACCTGTTTCGCTGATGAAAACATGTAATAAATTGGGGAAATCAAAATATATTCTCTTTGAAATGTCCATGTTATTGCTTTTTTTTAAAAACCAGAATGGACCATAACCTTTGCTGATCTCTCATTGATGCAGGTAAACACTACGGCGTGTACAGCTGCGAGGGCTGCAAAGGCTTCTTCAAACGCACTGTAAGGAAAGACCTGACCTACACGTGCCGAGACAACAAGGACTGTGTGATCGACAAGCGCCAGAGGAACCGCTGCCAGTACTGCCGCTACCAAAAGTGTCTGGCTATGGGCATGAAGAGAGAAGGTACAGCGCATACCGTACAGGACACAGCACCTTAACTGCTACATGCAAGTCTATACTAACAACTATACTTTTTAAACTTTATACTTTAGTTTGTGTTTGGTCGCAAGGTAATCTGACTTCGCAAAAGCATTGATAGTTACTTGTACGAACACCAATTGGGAGTAAAAAGGGAGGAGCTAACTATATATAAGGCAGTGTCCACCAGTAATCTGACCAGAACTGAAGAAGCTGCTTGGATGAGCAGCGAAACGTCTTCACTCTACAACTTTTTGTCCAGTTGACAGATTTTACTTTTGGCTTTTACTGTGGATCAGACCTGGAAGACTGAGGGATTACACAGACCAAAACTGGGACTACACTACGACTAGGACAGGACTGAAACAGGACCAGACCAGGTCTAAGTCAGGACTAAACAGGGCTCAAATCAGTACCAATCCAGGAGAGGTGTGAATGTACTTTTATCTGAAAAAATAAATACATTAATTAATTCATTAAAAAAGTAAATAAATAATAAATAAAAAATAAATAACTATAAAAAATAAACAATTAAATAAAAAAAATAAAACAATTAATAAAAATAAAATTGTAAATAAATAAATACAAAATAAATAAAACATAAATTAATTAATCAATCAATCAATTAATTAAATAATAAGCCTAGCTGAACCACTAGTTTGCAACAGAGGGTAGAACAGCCAAAAAACTTAATCAAGAAAGAGAACTTTAGTAAAAGTACTAAAGTAGTAAGTAGTAAAAAAGTACTTTGGGAAGCTCAAGTAGTATTGTAAAAGTAAGTCTGTCTACCACTACTACTACTAACACAGCTACTCTTACCACCAATGTAACTTATGCTACCACAACTAGTACTTCTACTACTGCTGCTGCTAATAGTGCTAGTATTTCCACCATGACAACTACTACTACTACTACTACTACTTGTCAGCGGTACGTATTGTTACCATTGCTAAGCCTACTACTATACTATTCCTTCTTACTGCTACGTCTAGTAGTACTGGTACTACTATACATCTATACACATGCGTCTGTATAGAATAATGACAATAACAGCCGTACAAAAACACAATTAATTTTAACAGCCCAAGGTGTTACATTATGGCAGGATTATGCTACTTTTACTGCCTCACTTTCCAAAAATCTCAGTCAAACTACCTCTCCCCCCGCTCCCCCGCTCCTCCTCCCCTCTCTCTTTCCGTCTGTGTCAAATTATACAGAGGAAGTACCAAACCCCCCACCCCCAGCCCTCCATAATAATGTCTCCTCCTCTGGTGTGGACTGTATTGTATTGGCACACTGCATTTGGACTTGTGGCAGTACTTTGTGGCAGCACTTTGTGAAGTATTGGGGAGCGCGTTGAGCTGTACATGCCCGGGGGGTGCGTTTCATTTCTCCATCTGGGAAACGCAGGGGGACTGTGTGATTAGGCAGACTCCAGGGAAATACACTCAAAGAATTCAAATATGACAGTTTCCACATTTCTGACTAGTTGTTGATTCTATTACTACTACAACTAATACTATTACTACTGCTACTATTACTTCTACTGCTTTTGCTGCAACTGCTACTAGGACCACTACAACTACAGTCAGTGCTACGGATGACCAGTACTACTTCTACAATTTCAATAAAACTGCTTGTAGTAGTAGATGACTATTACTACTACTACTACTACTACTTCTACTAATATTGATACTGCTGCAATTGCTATTAAGATAACTACTAATCCTAATTGGTAGAGATGATTACTACTACTGTTACTGCTTCAATCTACTGCAAATGCTACTAGACTACAAATACAGTCAATGGGACACATGACTACTACTACATCTACTTCCAATCCAACTACTTGTATGACTAATGCTAGTAAGTAGATGACTGCTGCTACTTCTGTAAGTGATACTGCAACAATTACTAATGCTAATGCTAGTCTGTGGTGTGTTTGTACTATTAACGCTAGTCAGTTGATGATTACTTTTACTACTACTACTGCTGCTGCAAGTACTATTATGACAACTACCAATGCTAATGCTAGTCAGTGGTACAAATAATTACTACCACAACTATTACTGTCTGTTACTACTTCTACTGAAAATGTTATTACGACCACTACTACTGCAGTTAGAGGTACAGATGATTGAATTGAAATTAATGCCAATCCGTAGTAGTAAAAATTACTAGTAATTCTAATACTATTATTAGTACTATTACTATTACTACTACTACTACTAACATCAGCAGTGATAGTGTTTACAGATGACTACTACCGGTTCACTTCTCTACTACAATTACTACTACTACTTCTACTACCACTGCTGCTATTGCTAAACAATGGCATGAATGACACTATGGTTGTCTTGTTGCCTACTACTACTACTACTACTACTACTACTACTACTGCTACTGACCTACTACTATTTCTTCAGTTTCTACTACTACTACTCCTGCTCTTGTTGCTAGATAGTGGTGAATGACACTATGTTTGACTACTTGTATATTTTTAATATTAGTATTACACCCATTATTACTGCTATGACCACTACTACTACTACTACTAAGGCTCCCCACCTACTACTGTTTTTATGATTTCTACTACTACTGCTGTTGTTGCTAGACAGTGGTACAAATGACACGATGACCATGAGTACTTATAGGTCTACATTTAGTATTACCATCACTACTATTCTTACTCCTGCTACTATGACGACTCCTGCTGTATAGGAAGGGCGGCTGAGTGCACAATTGAGCTCTTGTTTAGTCTGTTTACTTTGCCTGAGTGGCGTTTGGAAATTTAATCAAAGTGCCCAAATTAGATTATGGATTGTAATTACTTGCAGTCGAAATGTGGACGGCATTCCTCAAATTAGAGAGGAGGGAGAGGGGCGGACCAGGCGTCCTGCTGCTAGCATGTTCAGAGAGGAGCGCACTACTGCTTTGGGAGGAAAAAAGTGCATTTTGTGTGAGTTTTTCAGTAGGATCAAAATGTGACTTAAATTACAAAGATTTATTTTACTTGCGTCTTCTTTCTCTTAGAGACAACCCATTCATCTAGTGTTTTGTTTGTTAGTAAAAAACAAACAAAAAAACCTGCCTCTTATCACAATTTACAATTTTAATGAAAAAAGTAAATTCAGGTACTGTATATGTATATCTATGTATATGAAAAGAAAACATTACTATTAAAATGGTTTGTTATAAAGATGGATAAAGCACTTCTACATATTAACACTCAACAAAAAGCAATATTTTATTTAAATTTAATAAAAAATAAATAAATAAATGAGAATTAAATGCCCTGTATCAATTTTTTCCCCATCTAGGTCTATTTGAGCAAAAATGTTTTATTGTCCGATAATTATGTAGTGCACATTAGCATGCTAGTTGTGGTTAGCATTACCTGAAAATTGTGAAACGCGTTTATAAACTTTTTCTTTTTTTCTTCACATTTTTAAGACTGCAAAAATCTGTTTCATTACCCGTAAAGCTAGCATTTAAGCTAGTTCTTGATACTTGATTATTGGGCTGGGAAATGCACTTTGATGGCCACACAAATTATATCAAATAAAACATTTAATATGTGAATGGCAAAATAAGCAAAGCAAAATAATTAGCTCAGAAATTTTGGAATGTATACTTTGAAAACTTTTTGAGGGTTACTTGCACACTTTCTCAGTGTCGCCCTCTGCTGATAGCCGTGGGAAATGAAGCTTGTTGAAAATAGCTAATTAGCAGCACTGCTATCATCAACATGACACAACAGATATACACCTTTTAGCAGATGAAATTTCAGCTGTAGTGAAGTCTGCAGCTTGAGCCTGTACGATTCCTCAAATATTCTACATAATCATTCTCCCCTATTATTTCCACATGCACAGCTTACAGCATGGAGTCACCATAGCAACACAATTTCTATAAAGTAATGCATGTACTTTTTGAGAATAATCCCCCTATTATTATTTATCAAAAACCAATACAGCCCCTGTGCTTTTGAATGTTAGGAACAGAACACTCAAATCTTGCCCAATTGTACTGAGCAGACGAAAACACCTTTATGAAAACTGGCTAGCGTCCATAGCATACAGACAGAGGAATGCTCACTATTTGAAGGGCTAAAAAACAGCTCCAGCCTCGGGCGCTTGAGCAGAGGGGAAGAAATCACACTTTTGTACTTGTTTGGGCACAGTTTCTGCAGCATTCAAGACAGCAGGACGTGTTCGAATGAAGCCACAACATTATAAAGTGATGATTCTCATAAAACATAAATGGTGCACAGGTGAGAAAGCAGTGGAAGACGTAATAGCTACATTCAAATTGCGGATGTTTTGATTTGGTTTATGGTTAAAGGAGCTGCACCTGATTTTTATTTCCAGTCTTAAAGCAGACCTATTGTGCTTGTGTCTGCTATATAGTTACAATCTATGACACCAGTGGATCATTGTGTTATAATTTGTACCTTTTAATTCTCAATATTCGTCTAAAACAACTTAATAAAAGAAAGAAGTGTGCTGACTTCCATGTTAGAAAAATGCAGTGTCCAATGGGAGCTGACGTCACTATAAACGTTATCACAACAAAGAGCTGTGTAGCTGTAGTGTAGTTGGCCCCTCCTATGGATAACTGAACAAGGTTTTTTTTTAATTTTTTGTCATTTGTACCAAAATGACTAAACAACACAGCCAAATCCTACTCATATCACTGACTAAGAAAATAAAATTGGAAAATAAAGTAAGTACAGAGCAGTGGGTGTATGTCGGTCGCGGTGAAAACAGGGTTTGATCGCAATATGGCATCTTGAAAATAAGCGATTAAAGATTGCTGAAAACATGCACAAATCACTCCAAATACAACTTGGAGCGGGTAAATGAGAAGGAGAAATAACTACAACATGGTTAAAAGCTTTGAAAAGTCAATTTTGCATAATAGGTCTGCTTTAAAATGTTCAAAACAGAACTTAATTTTAAACTGATGGTAAAGCTGACGAACAATAGCATGCTAACGACGCACTTAGTAAAATAAGTAAAATGCTCTTTCTGCTTTTACTCTTGTCTCCATAGATTCTACCTCTTTGTCTTGAATGATCCATATTATGACAGTTACCTTATCCATCTCACACTCATTCTATTACAGACGTTTTTACTGCTCAGAAATTCCTTGAAAAACATGCATTCTTACTGTAAATGGGCTCGCCTCTCCACAGACTTGACTTGTCCTCACAGAAATGGATACGTGTAACGCCGTACTATGGAACATTCCTGGCAAAGCAATAATATCTTCAATGAGACAAGCAGGTGACGGACCAACCAGCAAAGTTACACAATGCACCTTTAATATGGCTGTAGTGATTTTACGACGTTACATGAGAAATGTGCAGCTTTTTTAAATTGAAGGTATTAGCAAAACCAAAAAAACTGTAGCCTGTTCAATCTCTCTCTCTCTGAGCTTAAAATACTTTGTTTCAACTATCTCCACCTTCTGTTTCTATCTCCTCCTACAATACAATACAAAACTGACCAATCAGAAAGCACCAGCCAGGTTTTGTTTCACGTGGAAAAGGCCAAGTAAACGCAGATATGCTAAAAGTGTGGTTATACATCTCATTGTTCACACATTTGTTATTTATGGAGTTTATGGTCAAGCAGCACTTTTCATGCAGCTTTTTATCATGAGAATAACAATAAAACACTGAATCTTGAGCCTCATATAATTCTAAAGGTGATGAGAAAACTGCATCATACAAAATGCTAAATATAATGTGGAACTGCACTCTGCTACCCTCTGCTGGGCATTCTGCCTATTTCAAAATAGAAGTAGAGGATGAATTTCTGAAATGACAGTTTTTACACACAAATTCTAAATATAAAAACATTTTCTTGGTTATTTAATTCTCGTTTAGTAAAGGCAATAAAAGTTGAGCAAATGCATTTATTTCACCGTATTCACATGAAACAAAAATGTCCTCAAACCGCTTAATATGGTGGAATTTTTATTTTTTCTATTTGTTAAGAAACATGACTTTATCTAATTGTAGTGAACGTCAGCATAACCTGTAGCCCTGTCATGATAATATATATTGAAGTTCGATATATTTCTGAAGTAAATATAGACGATAAACGATACGAAGAGCAGATTTAAACCACAAAAACTGAGCTGCAATATATTCAAGATCATTCTAATATATTTTATTCAGGAAAGGTTCATTTCTGTCCCGTGAATGTGACTTTTTGAATATCGATACCAGCTCAAATAAGCATCTAGTTTCGATACTAGTTTTAGCATTGATTAGTATTTGATTTTTGATACTTTTGACAATCCAGCAGAATAAAACTTTATCACTTAGTTTTAATCAGTAATGAGTCATAGAAGTTTTACGTTTAAGGCTTAAATCTTATCATATAGCCAAAGTGGTGCAAAGAAAAAGTACCTACGATGAATACTTACCCCAAATAAATATTGTTCCAACTTAAATATTGAACGTAAATTATCGTGACAGCTCTAATACCCAGATCATAATGCAACTGAATATACCTTAATATCACACCCTGCTCCTCAACTTCATAATGGGCTTTCCAAACCCGTGTCTTGTCAGTAGAATCGGACTGATAGATTACATGTTCCCGGGAGCTGGGATTAGCGAGCGGAAAATTGCCGTAAAAAGAAGCAGTGAGGTGAGAATTCTGACACTTCCGAGGGTGTTACAAATATTAGCGCGCTCCTGGCTGCCTGTTAAGTAGCCCTTCACACGTCCAATGAATCAGTCTGTGCTGCACACCATCAGGGCGACAGTAACATATGGAGGAAGTGTGCACGGGGAAACAGGGAAAAGGAAAGGATTCATATGGAAAACAAACAAGGTCTCCCAAGTCAGTGCTAAGGAATAGACTCTATACTCGATACTGATTCTGATACCACAATTTTTTTTTAAACTACAAAAAACTCTATTTCGATGATGTGATTTTCAGCCGTCCAGCTAGTTTCCATAGTGATCCGTGGGCGTATACTAGTCTATGTGGTTTTATTCACCTTTTTCAGAAAGTTTTGGTTGTATTATTTTGTATGGGGATGCCGGTCTTGGCAGCAAATAAGTTCTATACAGACTACAGAGCTGTTTTTGAAGTTTCCCAGAGAATCGGTGCAGTGTTGACTTGTTGTTGCACATAAACATTGAACATTTCACACAAAACCAACTACTTTATATCATATTTTAGCTGCAAAACTTTTCCCAAATTGTCCATTGAAAGTAACTGGATTCCTACTTAACCAGATAAGCACGGTTTAGTCGCATTTATACGGAAGAAGTATTCTGATTCAGCTCAAGATCATACTTTTGACAACTCTAATTGCTTTGCAGGAAAGTGTGTCCAATCTAAATCTCCAATCTCCAATCTCAAAGCTACTGGGTTGGCAGTACCTTAACTTGCAGATACTGTAGAGAGGACACATCCAAGTTTTTCTCATCCTCAGTATATGGACAGGCCATGCTCCAAATTATTCCATAAACTTGGCAATCATGAGCAAGGATTTTGTAATTAAGACTCAATCAGTGCTGCATTACCATCAGTATACTGCTCTTTTAATTACAGAGGAGTTGTACAAAATTACTAACGTTGGCCATTTAAAGGTCTTAAAGTGCAATGTTATGAATGAAAATGTGTTCAATGGATTTTATGTTTTTTATCACTATATAATAAATATGTTTGTCCTTTCTTTTTGCCATATCCGACGCACTTCATAGACACAAACTACATTATAGAATCTAGATCTATTGCAGCTCGTCTCTAAATAATCACACAAAACCAAGATGGCAGCCAGGTGTAAACCAATTGTTTACGGTCGGAACAAACGCTACACGGATCTAATCTTCCTCCTATTCTTACATCCTCCCCGATCTGAACTGACCTCCGCACGGCCCCTGCCCCCCTCCTCCACCCCCACCTCCCTTGCCCGCTTTTATTTATACCATTCTACACTACTTTACTCCTTTCAAGGATATTATCATTTACTGCCTAGCTAGCTTAAGCTTTCCCCACGCCCCCCATCCCTCCCCTTCCTATACCTATACACCCCCAGGCCCCATGCACGGCTCCCATCCAGAACAAGGGTCCGAAAAGGCTGAGCGAAACCGCAGAAAAACAGGATTAAATGAATTTATGCTCTCGGTAAGGAAAGAAAGGAGAGGGGATAGGAGGTAGAGGAGAGGAGAGAAGGGAGGAGGAGGAGGAGGGATAAGCTAACATGGTTTCAGCCCGGCTCACCTCTCGCTGACTCCGACACAAGTATTCTAACCTTGGGATGACCTCCACCGGCAGACACCCCCCCCCCTAAAACATAACCTACCCAACGCTCTACCCGACCCACCCCTCCGAAATCCAGGCAAGCGCTTTCCTTTCTCCCCCCCTAAAACATAAGCATGGCCTCTCGGAAATAGGAATAGCAACCAGGAGTGAGGAAACATTATCCTGGAAGTGCGCGACGGATTGGGCTAGCATGTACATAAAAACGTGGCAAATGTCCAGGTGTGTACCGTATGTGCGGGGCTAATATTGCAAGACTTGTAATAAATTTTCGCAGGGTTGAAAGTTTTAAAAGAGATGTGTGAGAGTAGTGATTTTTTTTTTGGGGGGGGGGGGGGGGGGGGGGGGTGGCGGTGGATGGATTGGGGGAAAGTTATATCGTTTTGCAGGATTTTGAAAAGTTGAAAAGACGGGTGGGGAGGTGCGGTTTTTACAGTGTCTGCTCAGCACACAAGCCATTTCCTGTGTCTGCGCCAACAGCCAATCACAGGGCAGAATGAAACGGGTGTACTTTTTTGTATGGAACAGACCTATTCATACAATGGTGTTATTGAGGTAAAGTGTGTTGATGTGGTTTTAAGACAGGCAGAAAAGCACAGCGGAACACTGGGGACACATAAATATAACTACTACATTTTAATTAGCCTAATAAAGCATTCATAATTCATAAATTCATAATGATTACACTATTTTCAAATCTATGTTATAATGGCTTTTGTTTTGTTTCATTCACACGTTTCACAAACCCTGCATATTTACTGTAAGTTGTGTTCTTCTCTTAACCAGAAAACACTCTGTTCCACCTTGTGATGTCATGTGGTAATACAGGAAGTGCTCCACTGTGTTTTTAAACTCTATACCTTTTCACTAGAACCATTTGGAATATTTTCAGCTCTGGAATTGCCCTTATCTACTGAACTTAAGGGTAAAATTTAGCCGTTAACTTGAAAACTCTGCTTTGATGACATCATAAGGTGAAACAGAGCATTTTGTGCTTTGGAGACTTAGACAGACTAATAATAAAAGGTTAGTCAAACGTGTGAATGAAACAAAATGCCTCTCTGGGTATGTTTTTGACAAGGTAACAACATTATAACATGACTTAAAGCTCACAAGAATCCAATTTGTGTACATTTAATGCCCTTCTAACGTTTTAATTAGTAACTCTGAATTAATCTTAATAAACTAATTGTTCTTTTTAAGGCTGTAAATTATGTAGTTATTACAAAAAGTCACCAAACATAAAATACTTCTGAACAGCTTAAACTTGCACTATGTAACTTTTCTGATCGAGGCCCCGCTACCTGTTTTGTTCCATGGAGACGTTCTGGCGCAATGTGGAATGTTGCACAGTATGGCATTAAACATACTTATCCAGCATTTATTTAGCTACAAGTGTTTTTATTGCTAAAGAAATACTTAAAAACGTTCATTGTCAGTGTGAGCGGGGTTCACCACAACACAGATCTGACCAGTAACTTGACCTGGTGCTTTCACATGCTTGTTTGTGTCCATGGTGATATATAACTTCAATGCCATACTGTGGAACCTTTCAGGCAAAGCAATAACATCTTCAGGGATTCCAGCAGGCAGTCGGCCATCTATCAAAAAGTCACGTAGTTCACCTTTACGTGTTTGGTTTTATCAAAGTAAATGGATCTTCTGTCTGCATTTATCCACTTTGCAAACTACAGTTACGAGTATTTAAAGTACTAGGCAGAGTAAGGAAAGGAAAGGAAAGCAGGCTGCAGGCTGGGATACATTACTTCCTGGTTGCTTCAGTTTACTCTTTTTGTGAAGTTTATAGGGACAACTTTCTTTATATCCTTGTTGCTTTTTAACTTTCATGTATCATGTACCCTAGAAAACAGTTAGTTACATTAGTTCCTGGTTGAAAAGTATGATTCGACTTCCTTCTTCAAGTGTATTTTAGGACCGCTTTCCTCCATAAACTTTTCACATAGCAAATCATTACTGGGATGGGATACGATCTTGAGCCACAAGATCTCACAAGATTATATTGCCACAAGATTGTGCACACATGGAAAATGATCTCTTGAGGTTTTTGGTCCAGGTGTTTACCTTTGGTTTGAACTAAAAATGGTTAATGAGGAGGTATTATGCAAAACCTGACTATTTAGAGCTTTCTACCATGTTATAATATTGCTTCTTCATCAAAAACATGTCTGAAAAGTTATAGCAATTTCTCCTGGGCCCTATTCTATCCCTCTTTACGGTTAGCGGTAAGCTTCTGTCCAATACTTAGCTCACAAGCCTGCGTCACCCATGCTCCCACACGACAAGTCTCTATAAATATACAAAAGCGGAATACAAAATATAGTCTACAACTTCACAAACCTGATGAGATGTGCAGTAGTTTTATAATGCGTGCTGATTATGTTGTGATAGCACTCTGAAAGGGGACTGGCTTAGAACAGAGAGCAAAGGGAGGGGTGACACAGAGTTAAAAACAAAAGTGAAGCAAATTTTCAGCAAATATAGCATTTTCAAAACATTTTCAAATATATAAATTTAAATTAATAATAAATTAATTTAAATTAATAATAAATATAAATTTTCAAATATAGCATTTTCAAAACACTATATAGAACTTGTTACTCAAAGAAGTGTAATACCCGCTCTTTAACGCTGGAGAGTACATCACTTGAGAAGCCATAGTTCCAAGTAGCAGTTTTAAAATGACAGAAAAAAAATATGAAATAAATCTAAAAATTGTAAGGGCACTGAAACGCATAGTTATGTAAAAAAAAAAAAAAAAAAAATCTCATCTTGTTTCATTCTAAAGTGGTGGAAGTAAAAGTATCACATGAAAAAATCTACTTGTTAAGTAAAAGTACACAAAAATGTACTTAAAGAATAAAAAGTCAACACATTCCACGCATAATTTGTCTTTTGGGCTTATAAGGCTTTAAATGTAGTGATTCTGACAAAGATTTGTGCCAAATTTTGTTACAGAACAGAAACAATTAAATCAATCTGTTTTGTTTTTTTTCTATAAATTTTTATTTGAAGATTTTTGAACATGTTAAAAACAAACCACTCAGCCTTTTCCGCAGGTGTCAAACTATAATAAAAAATACTTACTTTTCAGTGTATTTCAAAAATCTAGCAGAGTAGAAAGTACAGATACATGCTTTCAAACATAGTGAAATAAAAGGAAAAAAGTATCCACCAAAATTTACTTTTAGATCCCTAAAATGTGTTCTTAAGTGCATTAGTTTACTACGTTCCCCCACTGCTCATCTTGTCAGTTGTGTCAGATCTCACGCTTATATACAAATCGATGACTGTAGAAACTAAGCCACATAACTAAGTGTGAAGGACTCCGAGATTCTATAGCTACGCAAGTTCTGTAACGCATGTCGAAGGTCACTGAATGTTTGCTGTTTACGCGTCTCAAGATATTACTCTCTTTATTAGTCTCTTCTTCGATACGCCGTACCATACCGTATACATGGCTCCACTGTTCATTTACATTCACTGAGAAGGCTCTTGTCACCACCTTCTCTTGTTTACACTGAAATATTGATGCAGACTCATGCAAGGAACGTCAAAACAGGCTCTGGCTAGCTGTGAACGAGGAATAAACAAGTGCAATATGTTTCTTTGGGTTGAGAAAAGCGATGGGAACTTTGCTAAGGGAAGTTTAGAGAGGTGTAGTATCCAAGGACAGCAGCAGTTCTGGCGTAGTCACGAAGGATTCATAGTGCGATACGTTATGGAACTGAATATGATGCAGCAGAAATACTTCATGTCGTGTTTTAGAACTTAGAAAAACACTTTCGAAATCATAAACGACATAGACGACCAATGAGCTCCCATTTTTTCAACACGGCGGTGAAATAAACAAACCTGATTGGACGGCTCTGTCTGAGTTTAGTCTGAGATGCAGAGGAGGAGGTGTGTGAGGAGGCTAGTTAATATGCATTATGTGCAAAAACACTAAGAAATCACGGTTTATAGACTTAAAAACCCCAAAGGAAACTTGTAGGTCTGTAATCTATGATGTAACAATCTGGGTAAAATTGCAATGGCATTATTATCTTAGCAAAAAAAACAATCTCCTAAACAGGATTAATAAAACCAGCATGAAAAAGATAAAATACAACCCTTGTATGTTCCTTAGAATGTTATAAAAAAAATAAATAAATAAAAAATAAAAAAGCAGAAAGCAGTATGTAATTTTGACCATAGCGCTAGTAATTGACTTTCTAGTGAATGGCTTTGGATGAAACATAACTCTAATATATAGCATAGACTGTATATATAAATGGACGTAGCTAACACGCTTGCCGCTGTTTTCCAAATAGGAAGTGAGAACTCCAACTCCAACTTCAACTCCAATTGAATTTCTATTGAAAAATGGTGCAGTCAGACTCGTTATTTTGATTTTAAAATATTCATATTAACTCGCTCTACATAATCCTGGTGTTTTTATTTAACTATTATGTCTGTAAATTAAGATATGAACCTTAATTACAGACAAATCAGGTGCCTTCTTTCCCCGAGGTCTGTTCCTGTTAGCGTTAGCAACAGGTTTGATTGACAGCGTTGCTATGCGCCTTGCTAAACTAAAAATGTTTCCAGGAAGGGGCGAATACTTTCAAAAAACTTGCTCCTGATTGACTTTTTGTCTGTCTATGGAACTCCGCTCGTAATTTAGCTAGCCTTAATTGACTTCTTATGGGTGAAGTCGAAAATTATGGATGATATCACACTCTTTCAGTCCACTTCTGTATACACACCAAACAATTTTCGACCACAAACATAAGCACCACTAACTCTTTGCTACTATTGTGATGTCTTGATGCAATGACGTGACTAGCAAACAGCAGTAGTGACCGGAACCAGTGTTGTTACATGCAGCTGTCCAGGAGGAGCGCCAGAGAGCCAAAGAGAAGGCGGAGAGCGAGGTGGAGTCGAGCGGCTGTGCCAACGAGGACATGCCCGTGGAGAAGATACTGGAGGCAGAGCAGGCTGTGGAACCCAAGACTGAGACCTACATCGAGACCAACCTGGGCATGCCATCCAACTCGGTAAGTTTATCCATTTAATTTTTAACCAATGCTTTGCTTTAAGAGGATTCATGAGCAATTTTAGCGCTGCCATGTTATTGGATTCTTGTGCACCGCAATAGGAGAATAGGTTGCGTTCACGTTGTAGAATTCGATGGCCTTATAATTTCAGATGGTGGGCAGGGGCCTGTGTAAGTCTATGGGAGATTTATTGTGTTTGAAAGAAATAGCCAAACTTAAGATCCACAAATGTTGAGCCCTATCATTATTTATTAGGGATTTGGACTACAAACCTGCCATATTAGTCATATAGTTCAAAGTATTTTTAACAGACAACAATGGTAAATTTGGTTACATTTTATATAGCGCTTTTCCACCTTCAACGCACTCAAAGCGCTTTACATCAAGGAACACACACACAAACATTCATACACCAGTGTACACAGACACTGAGGGTGAAATAGGTTAAGTGTCTTGCCCAAGGACACAATGGCATTATTCATCTGTGAGAGCTGGAATCATTCCACCAACCTATGGGTCAGGGGGTCTGACTGCTCAACCAATGACGTTTATGTCGAGAGCGGGATTCGAACCACTAACCTTCAGATCAGTGGACAAACACTTAAAACTACTGTATTTTCCATACTATACGTCGCTCTGGAGTATAAGCCGCACCAGCGAAAAAATGCACAATAATTAAGAAAAAAACAAATATAAGTTGCACTGGACTCTAAGTCGCATTTTTGGGTACATTTATTTTACAAAATTCGATTGCAAGAACAGACATTTTATCTTTAATGTTCTTGCAGACATTGAAGATAAAATAGACAACAGCAGGCTGAATAGCAGTATAGCACACTAACATAACACATTTATTTATTCAGCTACATGAAGCCTAGACAACGAACTGAATACATGTCTGGTATGTTAATGTAAGGTATCGACAATTAATCAGATAACTAAAGCATAAAAAACAAGCTAACAAGTTTACTCCCGATCTCACTCCAAATCACTAAATCCATTGAATTCTTCATCCTCGGTGTCGCTTCTTAACTCCGTCAACTCCGGAAGTAGATGAAGCGCCACTTCCACGTGGGTGTCATTCTGGTACACAAGCCTAGAGTGCCCTTGCGCGATTGACAGTGTGACAATAACGGTCAGAAAGACATTAAAGGTGCATTATGTAACTTCTCTGGTGGGTGTCAGCTGCCTGCTTGTCTCTATGGCGATATTATTGCTTTGCTTGGTAGGGTTAGGGTTCCACAGTATAGTATTAAGCTTATCTTCACACTAGGAGACATGCAAATGGAGCCACGAGGTTAGATCTGTGGAGAGGCGACATAGTTCACAATCACAGTGCAGGATTTTTAAGGTATTGCTTAGATTTACACTTGCAATTGATTAAATGCAGAATGTTTAATGCCATACTGTGGAATATTCTATAGGAGGAGGAGGAGGAGGAGAAAGAGAGAAATTGCATTAGTAATGCTTTCACTTTGCTGAGAGGCAAATTGGTCTCATGCTGTTGTAGGCGATAGGGACAAAGTTGTGTTTTTCATCGTTGCTATGGCTACATCTTCCGCCTATGGACTTGTTTGCCAAGGCTATTGTACAAAACATGAGGAGAACCATAAACCTTTCACTAATATAATAAAGATGAATGCTTTTCAGATGCACAACATATGATTTCACTTCCAAGCTATCCCTGCCACATTCCCACCATTGTAGTTGTAATTTTTCACCGATGCGAGACTCACTTTGCCATGCATTGTTCAGTACACAATGTCCACTCACTCTTCTCCATAGCACACTTTCTACCGGATTTAATGCTCTCCGCAAAGCCAGATCTTGAAGTGCATCAGTCATCACGAACAAATTGTACCCATTTTTTCTCCACGTTATTGCAAAAGTATTTCTGTTCAAATAAGCACCTGCTGCTCTCTGCTGGTACAATCCATTTATATGTTGTTAAAGGGGCACTGCTGTTCAATGGAGGTGACCAAGTTTAGAAATGAATCAATTACTTATAATAGATTGGCTTTCTCATCACCGGTTTTGTGAGGATCTTTCCCCATTCCAGAGATATAGTAGTTTGATTCGAATTGTGTTGTTGCTATAACAACGGAGGACAGTTACCATGCCAAATCATTCAGATCAGGAAAGTTGTATTCTCTCATTACACCACTAGATGAGATCTGTCTGAGAGTGTGCCAGCTTGGGCCTGACAGAAGAAGAGAGAGCCGAGAGCGCAGACCGCAGTAATGTAGATAGCATCTAGTGGTGATATGTGAGAATACAACAGGGCCAGGTCTACCAATCTAACTACAAACTGGGACTTTAAGGGTGCACTATGTAGCGTTTCTTGCCTGCGAGTGTTACAGAGCTGACCTGTAACTTGGTAACTTGTGGCATCAATAGCGTGTGTATATAGAAATAAGTATAAGTAGGTGCCATACTGTGTAACATTACAGGTAAAGCAATGACATCACAAGGGAGACAGGCTCTATTATCTTGAAACTCATCCAAAATACTTGTTATGTTAAATAATCTTTAAGAAAAACAAACCTCTAAACTAACAAAACTTGTGTTTTAATTCAGCATTTTTGCAGTTTTCTGCGATCCAATAATAGCGTCAAGTGAATGAAATCCAACTACCGAGGCCTAACTGGACATCTCTTGAACATCCTGCTAAATGGATGCCCAAGGTTTATTGAGTAGCGTGTTTCCATGGCAACATAACAACGGCGTGTGCGTCATGCTAGCAGACAAGATTATACATAGTGACTAATCGTGCAGGGAGAACATGGGAAAACAAGCTATTTTAACTTAAGTATACGGCCTTTCTGTAGTGCTGTCTGCTATTACGGGCCTAGAAGTACTCAGCAAAAAGATCCATAATTTAGACCTGGTTCATTGAATGTGAATTTAGGGAAATTGGAGTGTTTTTGAAGGAGAAAAGTGATGCACACTGATTGAGAGAATTATTTCAAAGCAATCTTTACGGGACCTGAAGTTATTCTCGTCTAGTTAATGCACAGAGAACCATACAAATACAGAAGGTGAAATGTGTATAGATGTAACTCTACCGATTGTTAAAACATGTTTGTTATATAATTGGTTGGAGGGGGAAAACATGGGTCGACTGTGGGTCAGTGGATACGGCAGCTCGTATTAAAGGAATTAATCAATCAGTATCGCTTTATTTTTCCCTGAGGAGTAATTTAAGCACATTGAGCAGTAAAATACAATAATATTTGACAAGCTCAAACAAAAGTCTCAGTGTAGCTTAAACAGGTTAGGGTCATCAGATTCAGTGTCAGGACAGTCGGAGGGGTGTAGCATCCCTCAGGACAAAAGTGCATTGTGTTGCAAAAGTTGAATTGTTGTAAAAGGTTGCTACTATTTCAGAGCTAGTTAGTTACCATGCAGGGTCACAATGGATAAAGAATGAACAAGCTGCTCAAATCACACAATCCAATAGTCCTTAACTTCTGTCCTTTGAACTGTTTAAGCTGCATTTCTTAGTTGAAATCACAAAACATTAAGCTAAAATGTAAGATAGACATTTTAAAAGTTTACAAACTGCTCAGTGTGCGAACCAGTCTGCCACAAGAGCAGCCACTTGTGCACTGAAGCTAACACCCAAATAGGTGTGTTAGTTTCAATGTATTTAACCCCATCAGACAGATATAAGGCAGCGGATGAGCAGCAGTGTGTAAGACTTTTATTTTAAAAGTCACAAACTTGACCAGTGTGTTTCACCAATGATTTCCAAATCAAACATAGCTTTTACTAACAAATGCTGATTAATTACAAAAACATTGGTTATCTCGTGTATTTATGTTAGATTTAGGTCTTTTTGTACTCAATTACACTTACTTAGTTACATTTACTTAAGTGACTAGAAGTGACAAAATCTTTAAGTTGACAGTATTAAGTGATTTGAACATTTGTGTTTCTTGCATCACTCCTTCAGATATGATTTGTCAAATTTTTGTGTCAATCCTTTGAAAATACCAGACTTATTTAATGTTTTCTCCTTCAAATTCCATTAACTTCAAATTAAAATCAGATGTTACAGATGTCCTGACAATTACCCTTACTTGAGTAGTACATTTCCCAAATACTTTTCAACTCCTACTTGAGTCATTTCTTAGACCACTCCTTCATACTTTTACTTGTGTAGTATTATTTGGAAGCAATGTTACTCTTACTTGTGTACAATTTTGGCTACTCTACTCACTTTTGCATGTATTGAGAATGAGAAAAACTTGTATACGTCCTCGATCTGCAGGTTTAGACACTTGGCAATCCAGGTTAGATGCTACGTACAGTTCCTTTAACCACCAAAGTCAGTATTTAAAAAAAAAAAAACAACTTTATTTGACAGAACATACCAGACGTTCTCATGTAGAGGCTATCCCGAGCTCCCCTTAGCAGTTAAAACTTTATACAGATAGATGCATTTCAGATTAATGGCGGTTGACATGACATTTATATTGTGCTTTCTAAACTATTTCTGGAGCCTTCCCACCATTGTCTCCATAATGAGTCCTAATGCGTCCCAGATGTGGAGAGGCCTGTGCATATGGCCCCTGAGTAATGCCATAACTTCACATGGTATGGTCTGCGTATTTCTGTGATTACTTTACTCATAAAAGTCTATTGGGCTATCTTCAGAAAAAAAATAAAATAAAACAAATAAATAAATGTTTCCTTCTATGCTGTCAAAGGGAGACATGTAAGCAATAACTGTAGATGTGAGTATATTGTTTAAAGGGCCCATATTAAACCGTGCATATTTAGGCTCTTTTCTCAAACACTCTATTCCACTTTGTGATGTCATGTGGTAATACAGGAAGTGCTCCACTGTGTTTTTAAACTCACCCTCACTAGAATCATTTGGATCATTTTAGCCCTGGAATTGCCAATCTCTACTGAACTAAAGGTAAAAAAAAAACACAAAAAAAACAGCTGTCGGCTTGAAAACTACTGTGTCATGACATCACAAGGTGGAACAGAGCATTTTGAGCTCTGGAGATGTAGACAGACAGAATAAAGGGTTACGCAAACACGTGTGAATGAATTAAAACACAATTCCAGGTATGTTTTTGATGAGGTAACAGCATTATAACATGGCTTAACGCTCATAAGAGTCAATTTTATGTAGTATTGTACCTTTAATTATGGAAATATTACTAATTACTAATGCAACTTCTCATACTGGACTGTAGAAATAAAGTTGTCATACAAACTTTAAAAGAATAAATAACTACAGCTAGACTATGTAACTTTTCTGGATGGGGGTCTGACCCTAGTCTCCATGGAGATGTTAATACTTTGCCTGTGTCAGTTTTACAGCTAAAATAAATGCCTGGTGCTTATCTCCATAGAGCTAGATAAGTGTAATGATATACTGTGGAACATTACAGGCAAAGCAATAGTTACCTAGTGCACCTTTAATGCGTCCTGGTGTGTTTAGATTATAATTCAAGTCTAGTCCTAGTTTTAAAGGCTCTGCTCTGTCTTACCTTGGTACAGATTTATTGTATAAGCAGCTCTTAAAGTCAAAATAAGTCTGCTGTGTCCTGTCTGCAGCTACTAAGAAAGCATTTTATTGCCCGATATTTAAGATTCATTAGCATGCTAGTTGTTGTTAGCTTTACCTCTCTCGGAATGTTGCGAAAAGCTTATAAACTCATCGATGTGAATAATTAGGATGCTTTGAATTAGTAAGGCATGTGCGGAATACATCTGGACCACTGCAAACTGTTTAAAATGAACTAGTTCTGTTTTTCACATTTTTAAGACAGTAAAAATGAGGTACAGCGCCTTTAATTTTGTACTGTATTAGCCTTGGTTTAATCCTGGTTTAGTCACTCTCTTGCTAATAAAGTCACCAACTTTCCCAACTACATTTCTACCCGTACTGCAGAAGTGTCTAGCATAACAAACTCATCCACCTACAGTACTTTTTCCCCCCAATCCACTCCTGTACTTTATAACACTTTTATCCGGTTAGACTTGAGCTGTCCTCTCCTCCTCTCTCCCTCTTTCACCCTCTCCTCTTCCCTCTGGACCCGAATGGAGCTTTTGGTGTAAAGACCCTGGTTCGCTGTTGAAGTCCCCCCCTTCTCTCTCCTCCTCTTCATCTCTCCATCAGTATCAGCTGGCCACGGGGGCGCGCCGGAGCATGAATTATCCAACACGCAGCCTGTTCCCTGAAAGCATCGCGGCCCCGTAAGCATTCAGCTCTGTATCCGAGCGAGAGGAGCTGCCTGTCCCGTGAAAGGGAGGAAGAGACAGAGAGAGGGAGGGGGTGTCATGGGAGGAAATGGATTAAAAGAGCCAGTGCAAAATCAGGTCTAAGACTAGGACTAGAATACGACGCTAAATCTGTCGCTAAATGAGGAGTTGCACAACTTTTACTGGTGTAGGGTCGACCACCTGCTCGTCTCTATGGAAATTGTGTTGTTTTGCCTGGATGTTTTATGATATAACGTTAACTTACTGATACTGTGCAGTGACATCACTCTGGGTGGGTGTGGGGTGGGTGTTACGCAGCTACCATGGTGACCCAATGCACATATCAGCAAACACAGCCTAATAACCAAGTCCCTCTCAAATAATATTAGTGTAACTGTACAAAATCCGCTCACCTGTTCTACTTCCAACTAAGTAAAGTCTAAATTGTGCGAAGATGAAGCTCAGATTAAATTCTAGCTTGATTAGCAGAGTTTCAGACAGAGCAGTGCCTCTTTAGTTAGATTCACCCCCGCAGGGAATTTTGATGACATCAGCTGCAAAGTATCACTTGATATTTTGTGGGTTTGCCTCTCCACAGATCTGACCTGTAACTTGGACAGGTGACATCTTCCTATAGATACACAAGTTTTATGTCATAAAGTGGAATATTCCAGGCAAAGCGCACGCATCTCCATGGAAACAAGTAAGCAGCAGACCGCCCATCAGAAAAGTTTTATAGTAAATGTGACTGATGGTTGATTACAGGGACAATCAAAAGTAAGTAACCAAGACTTGATCCGAGTTTATCGTTAAAGTGGGACTAAGGCTCAAATTACCAAGTCTAATGAGAATTAAACCGGGTCTAAAAGTGACCAAAACCAGATTAGACTCAGGATAACCACTGAACTAGGATTACACCTCAGATAACCCAGTCAAAACGAGGATTAAACCAGGTCTAATCTTCGCCTAAACTAGGTCTAAACTAGGACAAAACCAGGTCTAAACCAAGACTAAACCAGCGCTAATCCAGAGTTAACCAAAACTGAACCAATAATTAATCTCTAGAAAATGTGAAGGACAAGAGCTGTGTCCTGTGAAGCTGTGATCGAGAGCTTAGAAGAGGAGCGAGGGGTAATGTGGGAACATGGAGGGGCTATTTTTGGTGGGAAAGATAGAAATGGTGGAGATGAACGCACGGACACTGCATTGGGGTGAGTTAGGAGGAGCAGACAGGAAACCATGGGAGCAGCTCAGACACATTAATGCTTTGTCATATCAAAGTGCCCCATGTACTTTGATACGACAAAGTGGTGGTTACCATGAAGTTATCAAGCGTGCAAATACTCAAAGGAACTGGTTTTAAGCTTAAGGATGCTGCACCAGATTTTTACTGTGTCTTTCATTCCATGGCAACAGAGTGATTGGCTGTTCTTGTGGCTACCTGGCTGACCCACTGAGCAGTTTCTGAAACGTTTTGGTTTTTAAGCTCAGTTTTTAACATTATATGGGATTTTAACCAACTATGTGCATTTAAAAGGACACAGTATGGGACTGTAGGATTGTGTGTGAAATTGTGTGTTTTTCCTGCATCCGTGGAGAGCATTCAAGAGGCTGGCTAAGGAGATCGCAAAGGAGCTAGCTATAGACCTCTGAGATGCTACACCAAATGTTGCATCAAATTTGGCTAGAAGACCTTCCAGAAGAAATACCTCAAGATCCTCCAGAGGAAATACTTCGAGGGAATGCACCATTTTATCACCAACCAAAACAACAGGGTGGCGAGTGAGAATGAGGCTTAGAAGAGGGTTTCCTCTTGTGTTTGCCTGGCTCCCCCTGGAGGTTGACTGTGATGCTGCAGGTCCAAAATTATTCTTCACTTACCCTATGAACATCTGAATATCCTAATGATTCACCATGATGAGTTTATAAGTGGTTTCCCCAACCCTCAGGGACCAGAGCAGAGTTTTGCAGTGCACTTTATTAAAGTAAAAATGTTGCCTAGTTGTTTGTAGTTTTTAATTTTGATAAAGTTTATAATATTACTTCCTGGTTTGACATGGGCAGCAGATATGACATACGTAGGTGGTTTCAGATGACATCATAACATTCTATAGGGAAATAATATTTAATACAGACAGGGCGCAGCTAAAATGAATATTGTTAAAATGCAGCTGTATCTAATCGTGGCTAATCGTGGGTTTAATCGTGGCTGTTGCCCCCATCTGGGAGTATGACATCATCACATTCAATGAAAACCACCAATTCCGTAACTTTTACCTAGCAACCATAATGTAAACAAGGGCCAAAACATCTACATTAAATTACACAATAGTTCTGATTTGACTTATTCAAATAGATGATAGCTCAAGGTTAAGACTGGAAGAAAAAATTGTTCCTTGATTGAAAATTATTCCTACATTTTGGATGGAATTTTTGGTGTTTATGACATCTGACTACTTCCTGTATTTTTGTGCTTTTTCCCCCCACAAACCATTTAACTGATGTAAAAGTATGACAAAGATTTACCACATGTACTATCCCACCATACCAAGAAACCAAGACCCCCCCCTGCTCCCCCCCGCTGTGAGTCCTTTCAGCTCCACTGCCCCGTGCCCTGATGGAAGCATAGGGCCCGGGTCATGAGTGCTCAGACTGAATGGGACCACCGCGGCTGCCCCATGTCTCAGGCTCACCGGCCCTGCTTATCTCATGGTGACCTAGAACAGGAGTTAAACAGGCACGAGTAATGTGGGCACAGACTGAGAGGGAGGAGGGGGAGGGAAATGTGTGTGTGTGTGTAATTTTCTGGTACAACACGGCAAGGGAATGGGAATGTCGCTGGATAGAATTTAAATTGGAATCTCATTTTTGTAGTTTTATGGTTTTAAGTTGGTTAGACTTTGTGAGTTTTTTTTATTTCAGGCTGATTCTATTGTATTTTTCTGTTTTGTTCAGGTTTTGTTTTTGTTTTTTTTCAACCAATACTAGCCAGTTGGGTCATAAAATTTTACTTTTAAATTGCAATTGGAAAAAAAAAAAAAAAAATCCTTTGGCATATTTGACTTAATGGTGGTGTAAAAAAATATAAGACAAGACAAGAGAAAAAAATTCTATATTATATTCTTAACTTGAATGTGTCTCATTTTGCACACCAAACCTAAAATACCCAACTTAAAAATGGTAATTGTCGTATATGGAAATAAACATGTAGTAGTAAGGAAGTGTAATAGGGAAATGGAAGTGCAATACAACAGATTTTTTGTTTGTTTGTTTGTTTGTTTTTTGTTTGTTTGTTGCATCCATGCATACAAAATGTCCTGAGTCTTGTACTACATCCCAAATTATATGTGGCTGTCAAACAGGAAATAGCTAGAGTAAAGATATTTGGCATACAGATATTTGGCAAACTCACAATTCATAAAAGTTACCTTGCATATGTGCTGCTGCCCTACCACTGAGTCATGTAACTATGTGTTCATTTTTCCATAGATTTGAGCAAAATTAGTCTTTCCCAAGTACAGATATATTGTTTAAGCAGCTGTACTGTGTACTGTCTGCTTAATTATGAAGCATTTTATCATATGATAATCAGGAAGAGTGTGTTAGCATGCTAGTTGTTGTTACATTTAATGCTTTAACGTGATGGTAAAACTGCACTCTGGTCTCTGAGAGTTGTGAAAAGCACTTAGAAACTCATCATGGCGAATAATTAGGATGTTCATAATGTATAAGGTAATGAGGTATGAGGAAAAAATTTGGACCAATGCAAACTGTTTAAAATGAGCTGTTTTTCAGGAAAAATCAGCAGTAAAAATCTGGTCCACCACATTTAATTCTCAATTTAACCAAAGCAAACTATTTATACATTTCCATCCAATTGGCTCGTCCGATGCTGCCAATTTCAAAAACCTCTTACTAATTTTAAGGCATTTATTTCGATACTATTTTCTACATCTTTATATCAAACCATTCCCGAGACTTCCTTTTGACGACTATAATCTCCATGACTCATCCCTCCTGTGCAGTACTGTACACAGCGCTTCTCTCCTCCTGCTTTTAAAAGTGGGACAGTCCATTTCCATAGCGGCTTCCTTCACTGTTGTCACGCTACTACAGTCTGGCTTCGGCATAATGAAAAATTGAAGGATTGAAAGTCTTTGGGCTCCTGTTCAGGAGTGATGAAAATTTGATGGAACAGTGTGCAAGCCCGGCGTTCCGCAGTGTAGGTGCTCATGTTCCGGCCGTGGTAGTATTGGGAACGGAGGGACAGACGCTGATAAAAATGCAATGATTTGTTTTGGGACAGTGTAGCAAAAGCAGTGTGGAAGGGAGAGATGTATCACTCCATGCTTGTTTGGTGTCCTGGGAGAGGCAGGCTGGGGGTTTAAAAACTGTGTAAAAGATAACATGCATATTTTAGTGGTTATTTCAGGCAGTGTGCAGGTTTTTGTTACTCTGGCTTAGACCATGGAGTACAACAACTTAAAAACACATTTTATTGTCCTCGAAATGTGTCCTTTGCACTTGACCCTTCTTTCAATGCCACTGGAGCAACCGGTCAGGGGCTAGTCTTGGTCAGCAGGACTACCTTAGCTGGACAATTTTACCTGTGGTTAGTACTCGTTTAAAAATGTACATAAACAGTAAAAAGTAAAAGCAGATTTTGAGATCTAATGAAGCTTCAAATGTAGTGCTTCTGATACAGATTTGCCCTGAATTTTGAATTGATACGTGCTCCCAAATGTAGTAAAGCAAAAGTAAAATGGATCCACTTTAAAATCTACTTAAGTACAGATACATGTATACTTTTACTACTTTTACTTTGTTACGTTCCACTACTGCTTGTGGTGCATGGTTTGGGTTGGTGTGGGAAACCGAGTGCCCGATGGAAACCCACCCAGACACAGGGAGAACAGTCAAACCCGGGTTGTGAGACGAGAGTTATAACTAAAATATGCACAAAAATACATTATGGGTGCCCGCTGCTTCCAACAGGTAGCCCAGAAAACAACAAAGTTTACTGTCTCTTGAGAAAATATCTGATATTAACAAACCCTTTTTAATACTTGGCCCATATAAAATTTTACGATCTTCCAAGTAAGGGAGATCTGGGTCACTATTTTGGGGTGGTATTTGGCTATTTCGACTTGCCATGTGGTTGATATAAAGCAATAAACATAAATTATGCAATTTTGCACCAATTCTGAATAACATCGCCAGATTGCATTGGCAGGTCAAGTAAAATATCATTGACATTTTCAGACCATACGACCATATTGTGAACAAATCTACGTTTTTAAAATGCACAGGTGAACCGAACCCCTTAGAAGTGTAAGATTCTGTCTGCATGCTGTGTAGTTCTGAGATAGTTTGAGGTTTAAAGTTCTGATCACACATAGTTAAGTAGGCCTTTAGTCGTTTACTCAATTAATCGGTCGATGGAGTCTTAGTCGACCAAAATGGGCATTGGTAGACTGATAATTTTATTTATATTATGAAGATTTAAAAGGGACAACAGCAGAAAGGAGAGGTTAGCGAGTGAGTGATTTGGTATTTTGACAACGGCAGATTAAACTCAGATTCACAAGTTTATGTCTATCTTTATATAAATACATCATTTTCCTAGTACTTTCTGCGTAAATACCTTTTCTTTTTTTTTCGCAATGCAGTCTTGTGAGGGTACTTTGAGTCAGATGAGATAGAGATACGAAATAGTTTTGAGAGCTTTTGCCACGTCTCCTTTTTTAGTCGATTGATTGATCTGCAGGACATGTCTTCAATTGACCAAGAATTCCTTAAGTCGACTGCAGACCTTTAGTCAAGGTTTGGTTAAGGTACACTGTATTGTCCTCGTAGGGAAATGTATCCTCTGCATTTGACCCATCTATCAACGCAGCTGGGAGAAACTGTCAGGAGATGTGAGCAGCTCAGTACCTGCGTGGGGACCCAACTTCAGATCTTGAGCTGGTCTTGGTCAGGACTACCTTAGCTGGACGATTTTTACCTATTTTGCATGTATTGGGTTGATAGGGAAAACCAGAATGCCTGTAAAGAACCCACCCAGACACAGAAAGAACATGCAAACTGCACAGAAAAGCCCAGACGATCCAAGAATTGACCACAGAACCTTGTTGCTATGAAAAATGCAATCAGGCAATGGGTTTTTGTTCATATTAACCTAAAATTTGACCACACTCATAAGCAAATTCTTGATAAAACTATACAGAGGGTGTCCAGGAACAAGGATGCATGGATAAAAAATCAAACCAGCTCTATAATTTTAAGCGAACATAATCCATTGTAAACATCGCACAAAATGAATTCAGTCCTAAAACAAAACTATAAAACTAAGCCAACATTTGACACTGGGAGTTGCATGGAAGATGAGCTTAAGTCTCCTGATTGTTCATAAAAGTTGAATGAAGATCCCAGCCTTGCGCACACTGACCTGGTTTCCCCCGTGTCTCTGTCTCTCTACCCACATGTGAAGATAGCGAGCCCACTATCTCTGCTCCAGCATCTCACTACTGTATTTACTGTCTCAATGACGCGCTTAGCAGGGATATAATACACAGTGGATGCCGGGGGGTTTAAGAATTGGAAAACTGAATGGATTGGATGGAAACGTTTCAGGTTTTTATATGGTTATACATATTGAAATGTATAATTTGCCTTTCTACAAAAACATACCTCAAGTTGTGTTTTGTTTCATTTTTAAATCCTGCATATTTAGGCTGAGTTCTTCTCTCAAACATAAAACACACTGTTCCACCTTGTGATGTCATCATGTGGTAATACAGGAAATGCTCCACTGCGTTTTTAAACTCCATACACCTTCACTAGAATCATTTGGATTATTGCAGCCTTGGAATTGCCCATCTCTGCTGAACTAAAGGTAAAAGGTCGCTGTTAACTTGAAAACTGCCACTTCATGACATCACAAGTGGACCAGAGCATTTTGAGCTTTGGAGATGTAGACAGACAAATAATAAAGGGTTACTCAAACATGAGTGAATGAAACAAAACACAACTCCAGGTCTGTTTTTGAGGAGGTAACAACATTATAACATGGCTTAACGCTCACAACAGTCAATTTCTCATAATATAGGACCTTTAATGATAAAACATGCAACATATTCCCTTAATTTTTCAAGTAACGGGTTTGTTCTCATGACGCTACTCAATGTTTCTAATGTCACTGAAAACTTCTCTTTACTTCTTCAAAACAACTAAAAAAGCCTGTTGCACTGTCCCCATCTCCCAAAATGATACAGCTTTTAAATATTTATACCACTTTTGTTTCCCTCTTCCACCTTAACGTCTTTCTCAAAACAATGGCCTCTTTGTGCTAACTTTTTGAAGAGTCCTCTACTAATCTGTGGTAGTCTCTGCTAGCTTCAAACTGTCCAGGGGGAACAGAAGACAGGATCACACTTCGGCCTGAGCGCTACATAAAAAGCTAGCATGCCTTCCTCCCTTTATCTCATGCTAATCTACTCTAGAGACCTAGCTGTTGATGTGGTGATCCTGCTAGCTTTTTAGCATTGATCGCAGGGCTTTAGCTGTAGAAGTTAGTGGGGGAGAAGTTACTACCTGAGGAGTTCACTTTGGGATAGTCAGTAATTTTGTATGAATTATGCATAAAAACAATGTGCATTGTCTTGCATTGTTTACATTTGGGTTTTGCTAGCTCAGGGGATGTTGTTGAATAACTTGCTAGAGATTGACGGCTTTGTAGAGGATTTTTGAGGGATTTTTGGAGTGCGAATGAACCGGAGGCAAGATGACCCACGGGAGTGAGCGACGCAGCAGGGTACCCCATCGAGAGAGCCTGATTTTTGGGGGGGGGGTTGGTGTTCGGTGGTGTGGGTAAACAATGCATCGGCTCCAAGGAATGACAAACAAAGGTGGTGTGTGTGCTGCTAGCAGATACTGACGTCGTATGCTAATAGTGTTGTCTTTGTCTTGTACCTTACCATCCCCAAAGTCACTAAAATGTGATGTTTATGCAGCATTATAAATTTGGCATAAGATTATAAGAAAAGTGCTGGTGTTTTCAAAAAGTTTAATCTCTCATGGCTTTATTGACATTGTATGCGCTTCAGTTTTGAAGGACTTTTTGCATTATGAGTGTTGTAACGATGACAATAAGTTAATGTGAGTAAAGAGTTGTGGGCTATCGCTAGTTTTATAACTAAAATCCTTGGTTATGTAGTCAATTTTGTCAATGCTCCCACAATCAGCGCTATAAGATTTGACACATTTGGCTTTGCATATGTATCAGGAATAGGTCAACAAAACTACTACTACCTCTGGTCTAAACCTGGACAAAAAATAAATAAAAAAAATAAAAATAATATCGTCAATGCTGGACTAAAGCATAAGAAATAAATGCATCTAATAGTATTGTTTAAAAAATGCTACAAGTGCTATATAAGCCTACACTTTTTCTTTCTTTTTTTAATACTGTGATATTGTAACAGGATTGCCAGATTTCCAGAGAACAAAAAGCCCAAAACCAGTGGCCCAAGACTCACAAAAACAAGCCCAAATAAAACAAAAAAGTTGTATGTCACTAATGATAATATAATTTTACCCATATATTTAACATCACTAACATATTTAAAACATGAACAAGTTGTTTTTACTCAATGTATTAGCGTGAAACCGAACTGAAAAATGCTTTCCTAGCAACTTTCCAAAAAAAGAAGCTCAAAGTTGCTATAAAGAAGCTGACTTGGCAACTCTGTCCAAATTGTATTAACGTTAAAATTGCACTCGGCGTCTTTTGTTTTGCCACAGCACGTTCTAAAAATATATGACTTTTTCATTACCCTACCCCTTACTCCTTACCGCCAATCGTTACACAATGTGCCTTTAAACCCCTCTCAAAACTACTTTCACAAAACGCTCCCAACACCTGAAAAGAACTACTCTTCCTTTATGGCCCATTACATCTTAACACACTCACACATCCATCATGACCAGATTTAGTACGAAATAAAACCCACCCTCCCTCCTCATCCTCCTCCTCCTCCTCCTCGTACTACTCCCTATCTGAGACCCCATTTGTGTAAGAGCCTGTTCAGTTCTAAGTGTCTACAAGGGGCCTCTCCAGCTCCACTCTTTCTTTTTTTTTTCTTGTACATTACTAAAAGGTCTCAGAGAATAGAAAACTTCAAACTTCAAACTATTATTTAGTTTCATTTAATCAATGGTGGAAGAAGTACTGAGTTTTGTTAGTAAAAGTATTGATACAGTAGCCAAAAAAATATATATTTCAAGAAGTATCACATGAAAAAATCTACTTAAGTAAAAGTACCAATTTAAAAAGGAACTTTCACAAAAAAAGTTGAAGTATTTAACACATTTTCTGAGATCAGTTTAAAGCATTTTGATAAAGAAATGTGCAGATTTTTGTTCCATTGTAGCGATTCCAACAGATTTAGATTTTCCTAGTAATTTTTATTTCTATCTTTTTTTTGTTTTACATTAGCTTAGTGGCTGTTTGTGGGGAAAAAAAGTTTAAAAAAAATACAGAACGTAGCACAAGTTCTAAAACAGAACTGCTCTATCTATGTCATCAATGCTGAAAATTCTATCCAAAATAAAATGACAATTTACAAAGAGTTTCTTCATATTAAACATTGATTAAAAAAAAAAGAAAAAAAAGGCAATATCATCTATTTTCATTGATTTAATCCATAGACTGTCTATAAAATGTCATGGGTGCGCTTCCGGCTCCATCGACTCTGGCTCCAATTCACTTTATATTAAAAAAACCTCTCCTCCTCATTCATATTAACATGCTCCACATGATCCTGCTGTTTTTATTTCCCTGTTGTGTCTAGAAATCAAGATATGAACATTAACAACAGAATGATGTTTTAATGAAAAACTACCCTAACCCGCCGTATGCACTTTAATGTCATACTGTGCAACATTTTAAGTAAAGCCATAAGATCTGAATAGAGAGAAGTCTGCTCAGTTTTAAGTGTCTAGAAGGGGCCTCTTCAGCTTTCTCACTCTTGTCCAAAGGGGTGATTTGTACTTCACTAAAAGCTCCCCGGTGGCTCTGCAGAGAAGTGCGAGCCATTTTAAACGCGTGCCTCACTGTAGGTATTTCCCCCGCACGCTGGGACAAAACCACTGTTTGTTTTGTCTTCTCCGTGGAGGATATTACTCACCAGAACATGTTTCGGTTATACGGGGTTCAAAGACGGGAAGGGTGGGGTGGTGAGGGGACACTGGGCGAGCTGCCAGGAGAAAAACTGGAAGTGATATGACACCTTTTCTCTGCTTTTATCTGTTTCACTGAGGGTAATTGGTTACTATGACTTGGTACAGTTTGGGTAGAGATTTGAAATTGTAAATGGTTGCAAACTGCGAAAGTGGCACATTGTTTAAAGATCCTATATCACACAAAAAGGATTCTCGTGAGGTTTAAACCATACCTGGAGTTGTGTATGCTGGGGAGGCTTGCTAGGGTTTTATGTAGCGCACAGGCCGGAGTGCGAGCCTGTCTTCTGTTCCCCGTGGACAGTTTGAAGCTAGCAGAGACTACCACAGATTAGTAGAGGACTCTTCAAAAAGTTAGCACAAAGAGGCCATTGTTTTGAGAAAGACGTTAAGGTGGAATAAATAATTAAAAGCTGTATCATTCTGGGAGATGGGGACAGTTCATACATGGGTTGTTCTGAAGAAGTAAAGAGAAGATATAGTTTTCAGTAACATTAGAAATATTGAGTAGCGTCATGAGAACAAAATCATTGCTTGAAAAATTAAGGGAATTTGTTGCAGGTTTTATTATTAAAGGTCCTATATTATGAGAAATTGTCTGTGTAGTGTAGTTATAATGTTGTTACCTCCTCAAAAACAGACCTGGAGTTGTGTTTTGTTTCATTCACACATGTTTGAGTAATCCTGGATTATTGGCAATGCTCAAAATGCTTTGTTCCACTTTGTGATGTCATGAAGTGGTAGTTTTCAAGTAAACAGCTACCTTAGATTAGCAATTCCGAGGCTGAAATCATCCAAGTGATTCTACTGAAAGTGCACTTCCTGTATTACCACATGACATCACAAGGTGGAACAGAGCGTTTGAGAGAAGAACTCAGCCTAAATATGCAAGTTTTTGCGTTAAACATGTGTGAATGAAGGTCTGTTTGTGATGAGGAAATAATATTATAACAGATCAGAAAATAGTGTAATATGGGCTCTTTAAGACATAGTTAAAGCCGCACTATGTTACTTTTTCTGATGGAAAGTCTGCCACCTGCTTGTCACCATGGAGGTAATCATGCTTTACCCAGAATGTTCCACAGTATGGCATTCAATTTTTCTTTGTCCATGAATGCAACACAGCTCAATAGCCCAAGTTACAGGTCAGGTTTGCGAAATTGTGTATTTTTGAGCAATAAAAAGGTATAATTGAATAAATACAAAATAGATGAGTTTAATGCCATATTGTGGATTCTCGGTCTAAGCAATAACACCAGACTTTCCACCAGAAAAGTTACACAGCGAACCTTTAATAACTTTATTGAACATATCATACAGCATTTATTTTTACATGTGTTTAATCCCTTTGCATGAAACCAGATTATATATTTATTTTTAATGTTTATACAAATTTGAGGCCAAGCTGCTTAAATAGTATTGCACATAGAACACTTAAAATGTGAACAGATTTTTTTGTCAGATTCTAGTATCCATTTTTTAAACCAGCCTTTGCAATGTCAACAGGATTTTGAAAATAACATCTCAAATCTAGTAATCACAACGATAAATGGCAATCAGTGTTTCAGTTTTATACAGCTGAAGATGAGAGACAGGCCTCTACTTTGACAGTGTTTAAATCCAGACTCCAAACGGTTCTGTTTAGCTGTGAATATGACTAAAAGCTTGGACTCTTCTCTTTTAATGTTCATTTTATGATGATGATGATTTATGCTTTCATTTGTCTGTATTGTGATGTCTCATTCTGTAAAGCTCTTGGAAATACTTTATGTACAAACTGTACCAGACAAATAAACTTGCCTTTCCTAAGACAAATGTTGCCTTCTTCTCATAGTTATCCTTGATTTCTTTTAGGCAGAGAGTTTTGTTCATGAGATGTAGCTTCACATGTTTTATAACTCAACTGTCATAACTGAATACAAGATGAAGACGAATGAATAAAATAGTTCCTGTTAAGTATTGATGCATGTCTTGTAACTACTACTTCTACTAATTCTTTCTCTGTCCCTCCTTCCCAGCCCAATGATCCAGTGACAAACATCTGTCAGGCTGCAGACAAGCAGCTCTTCACTCTGGTGGAGTGGGCAAAGAGGATCCCTCACTTCTCTGAGCTGCCACTGGACGATCAAGTCATTCTCCTACGAGCAGGTACGTGCACGCAGGGCTTCATGTGCGAGCCATTGTGCGAGAAAATGAAACACTGCAGACCAAAAGAAGTGAAAAGAGGGAAAAAATCTGTTCATGAAACTGTAAACCTTTCTGAATCGAGATGTTTGTAAAGTGTGTAAAAGGGCATCATATGACATAGGGTAACCAAGGTGATGGCCTATGTAGAATATACAAGAAACCATTGTTATTATTTAATAGTGTGTAACTTTCTGCTAGTGGTATGTCACCTGCATGATTCAATCAAAATAGAAAGTTAAACCCATGCTTTGGCTCCATGGAGATAGGCCCTAGATATGTTTTAAGCCATACTGTGGAATATTATAGCCGAAGAAACAAAATGTCGATGGACAGAAAGCAAGAGCCTAAGAGTCAGGTCTGTGGTGAGTGTGTCTGTCACGTCCTTCAGAGTCAGGATGCATGTAGGCCTGTCACGATAACAAATTTATAAGTGCCATACATTGATTCTAAAAGTATCACGATAAACGCTAATATTGAAATGCATTTATACCACTTTCACAATAACATAAATAACACATTGTAGCATCTATAATATGTCATGTAAGTTAATTATTGGACTATTGACAACTCAAATGTCATCACACAGGCCTAATACTGCGTAAAACTAAGAACATTTTCAGACTAGTTTGAAGAAAAGGTACACACGGTAAATATCGAGCCTGAAAATATATTGATAATCTAACATATATTGAGCTATAAGTCGATATATTAATTATCATGACAGGCTTACACATGTTTGTCAGTGCAATAAACACAACCAAACAGAAAAACTTTTATTTTAGTCTATTTTTTTGAATAAAAAGTTACACACCGTGGCTTTAAATGAATAATGAAGTATAATTTAAAATGTAATTATTAGACGCCAGATAACTCTCGTAGTATGTCTAACTTGTAAAGGTTATTCATTACACTTTCCATGTCTTTATAATTTACTTTATATTTACCGCAATCAAAGTTTTCATATTTTTTTGTGAGACAGGCAGAAAAATGTCAGACTGCCCTGAGAACCTAAACTTCACTTTTTAGATAACCACCATACAAAAGCTCTCTTCCCCACATACAAGTCTCTAAAATATATAATACTACTATAAAACATACAGCATGCCAACTTCAATAAATGTGTCCGTTGCTAGGGAACAAATGGACTGTCTATGGCGGATTATTACTTGGATAAATATGGATGCATTTAGTCATTTAGTCCATTATCTGAAGGCCAACCTGTTCTTGTGAATTGTTCTTCATAATATCATTCTATTTTGTCGTTTTAGCCAAATCGAGCATGTTAAAGTATCAAAAATGGTATAAATTAATAATAATAATAATAATAATAATAATAATAATAATAATAATAATAATAATAATAATAATAGGGTATACATTTTGAAATCATAATTAGCCTATTTTGCATTTCCAGTTTAAATAGAAATTGTACAGGCAACTTTATTATGAAAAAAGTTAACTACAACGTATTAGTAGAGTGACAAAGTATTTGGGAAAAGTAAGAGTGTCTTCAAAAGTAACTGCAGGACATGACATCTGATTTACAATTTGAAGTTTATGTAATTGACTGTTTTCAAAGGATAGACACAAAACAAACTAAATCATATCTGTTATTCAAATCATTTAATATGACAACCTTAAGCTTTTGTCACTTGTAGACTGACACTGGGAAGGTTTTTACTCAAGTAAGAGTGCTGTTACTTCAGTAAAAATTTGATTTGGGCACGTTGACGTATCGCATTAACCAAAAAAACTCTTTCTCTGTCTCCGCTCGGCACATACACACATGAGGGGGTAGGTCTGCTGTACAGTGAGCGCGACAGAGACGAATCCAAGCTCCATCTGAGTGTTTAAACCCGCCAAAAAGAGCCAGCGATCTCGGAGAAACTGCTCGCTAAAGTCTGCAAACCGAGAGTGACGCTAAATACACGATTCAATATGCACGTGGAGGTTTATAGATCTATCAGCGACAATGCGCAGAGTTTACCGCACGTGTCAATCGTGTTTACTTTGAAAACTGCTGTGTTTAGTAACTAGTGAGCTGGTTTGAACTAGGACTCGACCAGAACTGAACCAGGAGTAAACAAGGAGTAAACTGGAGGACCGACCTTTACCAGACCTTAATCAGGACTAAAAGCAAGATTAAGCCAGGACTCTAGCAGCCTTCTATTAGACTTATAATGAGTAGAAAGGAGCAGCAGACAGACTACACAGGAAAACCACAGGAACAGAGGCTTTTTGACATAAAACATAGTTATAGCCGCAAAAGGTTAAATAACTCCAATCGTGTATTTGATTGTCGACGTTAGAAAAATAATTTAAAAAGTTATTACTGAGCCTTTTTATACTATTTGGACTTCATTTTTAAATAACTTGGTCCCAGATACATTGAAAATAAAACATACAGTATCCAAGTCAACACAGCAAAACACTGGGTGAATATTGCAGTATTTTTAGGCCTAAATGGTAAAATGATTAAAAAAAAATGATAAAAGAGCTATTTAGGAGCCAAAAAATCTTAATTATATTGTGTGTTTTTTTGTTTGTTTTTTGTTTAGTTTTTTTTACTGTTTTTAAAAGAAATGGCATGAAAATCTTAACTGAAATATATAACAGAATTCATTATAAATAACTCGGTCCCAGATACACTGAAAAAAAAACATACAGTATCCAAGTCAACACAGCAAAACACTGGGTGAATATTGCAGTATTTTTAGGCCTAAATGGTGAAATAAAGAGCTATTTAGGAGCCAAAAAATCTTAATTATATTGTATTTTTTTTTTTTTTTTTTTACCTTTGTGTGCAATTTAGATTATTAGCTTTTTATTTATGCATTTTATTTTATTTTATTATTTTCTTTGTTATTATTATTTTTATTTTTTATTTTTATGTATTTATTTATTTTTTTTAGCTATTTTTAAAAGAAATAGCATGAAAATCTTAACTGGAATATATAACAGAATTCATTATGCAGCTTTCCTCATCTGCAGTCCTGCATAAATTACACGGAACTCTATAGCGCTGAAAACAAAATGGCTGTTTTATTCATTAGCAATGCACTTTCACATTGCTCATTGCATGGGCTACAAAAGTACTAGCCAACTACTAGTCAAACCCCCAAAAATATCGCAGTACCGCAAGATGACATTGTTGCTTCATGTTGAACCGGCAGCTAACAGCTAACGACAAACGCCTGACCAAAACACCCATTTAAAACGCTAGAATGAATGAATCACACTTCGCTATGCTAACATCACAAGCGGCTAGGTGTTTCGGGTTCTTTCGACACATTGCCCTTGCTGCCTTGCCTGTCGCTAACAATTACTCTTGAATTTTACTGCAGGAACCCAAAACGCTATTACACACCCCACCCCGTTAGCTTGTAGCATCATTCCTTATCCTTAGCACGTAGCATGATGGGAAGAGGAGAGAGGCGAGAATCCGAAGTCGGGTTTTCTATAAATAACCGCTTTAGTTCTGCGGTTTCACACATAAAAGCTCTTCGCTCGACTCGGGAGAGGTGTTGCTAGGCAGAACAGTTAAAGGAGCCCTGTCACTCTAAATAAAATAAAAACAAAATAGTCGTCTTATGTGTTTGCGGTGTCACGACCTCACTTTAGCGCGTCAAAGTTAGCATCTTCATTGCGGTGGCAGGCGCGGTTCATCCTTTTTTACACGCTTGTCTCTTTAGATAGCAAGTCTCAATACACGCAGCATGCTAGCTTTTGCCGCAACGTAGCTCATTCATTAGGATTCCCTCCTTGTTGTCATCTTGATTTGGTTGGAAAGCTGTAAATGTGAACTTTGGTGCGATTTTAAGTTCGTGTTTTATGAAATTCGGTGGTTTTTCGTTACAGGTTGGAACGAGCTGCTGATAGCTTCATTTTCCCATCGGTCGATAGCGGTGAAAGACGGAATTCTCCTGGCGACCGGACTCCACGTGCACCGGAACAGCGCCCATAGTGCCGGCGTGGGAGCTATCTTTGACAGGTCCGACAAAGAAATGGGTTTAGAGCAGCAGGAATTAACATATTGACAATGATAGCTTCTTGCAAATATACAAAGACAGGCTAGTGGAGATGAGCCAGTATGATATGAATCTCAAAAACGGATAAACGGATAAATAAAATACTAAAAACTTAAATAAAACAAGTAGCTAGGCCTATAGTGTGAGTTGCATAGACTTATTGTTGCAGTGGTGGAAAAAGTACTCAATTTTGTTACTTAAGTAAAAGTACAGATACCAGAGCAAAAAAATACTCAAGTAAAAGTAAAAGTATCTCATGAAAAAATTGACTTAAGTATTAAGTATTAGTATTAAAGTACATGTTTAAAAATGTATTAAAAGAGTAAAAAGTTAAAGTATTTCACGCAGATTTTGAGATCTAATGAAGCTTCAAATGTAGCGAATTTTGTTCAACAGAAACAACTGAATTGATTGTTTTTTCTGGCTATTTTTATTTGTATATTTTTGTTTGCTCAAATTATGAACTTGATAAAAAATAAACCCCACAGCCTTTCCAGCAGGTCTCAAGCGATAATAAAAAATACATTTACTTTTCAGTCCTCTTCAATAATGTAATGAAGTAAAAAGTACAGATACCTGCTCTCGAATGTAGTGAAGTAAAAGTAAAAAGTATCCAATTTAAAATGTATTTAAGTAAAGTACAAATGTCTAAAATTGATTGGTACAGTACTTTACTACTTTTACTTTGTTACATTCCATCACTGCCTATTGGCTAATGAAAAGACACATTTCCTGCTAGGCCTAATGTGAACTATTGTTGTTTCCACGAGCAAAACACTTTGTAGATTTTAAAAAACGTTTTTATGGCTGTATATGTGGTTTTCGGACGTGCCAGAAGCAGTTGGCCGTCACACTTTTATCAGTTTGCCCCAGTAGTGAAGGTTGTTGTGTAGTGAATGAATAATGTACCCATAAAATATTATTATTAGTATCTTATAGAAAGCAGGATACCAATATTTTTCCATGAATGTCAATAGGCCTAGACCAAACTTTGTTATCAATCCACCCATCACTACCAGGACACCAAAATAATGAAAGTAAGTGAGCATGCTAATACAAACAACTGTAAGAAACATGCTATTCCCGTGCTGCTCCATTCAAATAAGCTATTCACTTAAAATTACTTCAGTTATGCTGTAGTCGGGCTGTTTCTCAATCGAATTAGAATGAGCTAAGTGCTGCCATTGACTTTACTATGGGTTAGTGGTGGCAGGGTGACCGGGTGAGCCAGGGGGTGAGCCAGGGGGTGATCCAGGGGTGAACCAGGGGTGAGAAGTGTATGTGACGCCCATAGAACCCATAGTGACGTCGCCCTCTTTACTCTGTGTTTTTTCTCTCTTTTTACAAGCCTTGCTACTAAAAATAATGAATATGAAAGCTTGTTAAGGATTTTTTTTTACATAAGTTTGTAGGCCTGAAATATGTTTGTGTACATTTTAAATAGAAGGATGCAGAACGGTGGTTAAAGTGTAATAAAAATATTGGTCAGGGTTTTGGTAATTAAAGTTTGTAAGCAGTAAAAGCGTGCCTGTGGTTTCATGTAAAGTGGCATGGAGTTTATGGAGTTTATGGAGTTTGGAGGAAAACAGGTCAGAGAGAATTCAAAAGTATATGGTTGTAGTAGTTGTAGTAGTTCCTTATAGTTCATTCATTGTTGAGATAGTTACTCATGTTGCCTTGGGGCAGACTAACAGTAATTTGGCAGCCATTTTGTGCTTTTGACCTCACCAAGCCCCATCTGTCAATGCAATCCAATAAACCAACAATGGCACATTTGGATGAGTTAGACCAGTGGACGTGAAGGTATCATTTTAAAGTTATGAATGTATTTAATCTACTTTTTAGTGAGACCAGCCTAGTTTAGTGAAATTAGATCAAATAACACAACAAACGGCTGAAATAAACCTGATTTTAAAACTTGGAAATATGACACACTTCAGTTTAACTTTGATGTGGGGGTCAAAGGTTTATTCCATGATCATTTTGGGCGTCCTGGCTTAAAAAGTTTGTGAAGTCCGGAGTTAGACGATGCATTTTGTTCAATCATTGCTTTGAGAAAAAATAGGATGATTAAATTATAATAAAGAATATCAGAATCAGCAAGCTGCATTATGGTCAAGGTATGAATGTCTCTCTTCACTCTTCATACTCTTGCATGCAGATTAACTATGCTATCCAACAAATCCTACAGGCCAAAAATAAAAGAAACTCTTTAAAACCCACGCCAGCAGCTAAAATAACAACCAAAACCCTCCCTTTTAGCTAACTGACACTTTGTTTTGTCTTTCTTCACAGAGTGCTTACCGAGCTGGTGTCCAAGATGAGGGACATGCAGATGGACAAGACAGAACTGGGCTGCCTGCGAGCCATAGTACTCTTCAACCCAGGTAACTATGGCGACCCGCGCTGCATTCACACACCTCGGTGGAAAGCATGGAAATTAGAGGTGTCAAAGAATCCAGAGAAACGCTCTCGGCTTTGAACTGCGCTTTGAACAGCTTTATATAAAGCGGGAGGGATATATTGTGACATGCTGATCATATAGATGTGGGGAGGAAATGTAAAGGTGAACTCACGGAGAGTTCAAATGACAGATGTTTTGGTAGATTTTTATTTTTTTTTTCAAATGTTGGCCAATTTTGTAGTTGATTGATTGAAAGATTTAAAGATCAACACCAAGGCGTTTTAGTTGATCCAGACACAAAAAAACAATGGGTAATGTTTTTATATATATTTCATGCTTTACTTAATAATTTTGATAAACTTTTTGTTATAGAAATTATTCAAGGGAACTTTACTTAATTAAAAATTTGTGAGAGATGGCGCATAATACAGTTTTTTTAATAAGTAATTAATCTTAAATTATTATAAATCTCAGTGTTGCTTTGTTCATCCCAATTGCAGTTAGGTACAGCAGTGTTTCTCAGCCTGGGGGTTGGGACCCTGATGGAGATCGCAAAATTATTTCTTGAGTCCCTTGATGATATGGGGACAAACATAAAATGTATGCAATAGTCGTCAGGAAGGTTTGAAACCCTTGAAATGCAGTGGTATGTGTAGATTCTAATTTGTTGGCTTCCCTAGTTAATTATATAAGCTCATGTCCTGAAAATAAAATAAAATATTAGGCAAAATGTTATATTATAATGTTGTGGATAGCCTACAAGGTGCTCAAATTCCAACAGTTGTTATTACGAGGGTGGCGACTGAACATGGTTGAGAACCACTGAGGCACAATACAGCACGGCCCTGAACTTTGCCCTATACTTAGTTAGCATGTTGCGTGTTGATTCTTTTCATGTCAGAATCCACGACACTATAGCCTAATCATCCGTCTGAAATGAGCTGGCCCTGTGCCAGGAGAGTGAATGTTTACAGCAGCCATCACGCAGACCTCGTCCTCATGTCGAAGGGGGGCTCGGTGGGGTACAGGGTTCATGGGAGGGCGTCTGAATGTGACGTTGTAACTGCTGATTAACAATAATAGTTTTATGTTGTAACCAGTAAAAAAAAAAATGTTGCTAAGTGTAGATTTTAAATGCTTCAAGGATTGTCGATATCATTGAAGTATTAGTTATTTCTAAAAGATTCATTATGACACTTCAAATTATACTACCGCTAACTTTTTAACCAGTCATGTGGTTATTTAGCACATTTGTAAGCCAGATGCCCTTACGATAATCATGCCTTTCATTTATATTGAGTTTTACAAGTTTGACAAGACTCTCAAAGTGCTACTCTATAGTTATAATTAATTCACCTCATACTTGTGTTGGTAGGTTACTTTTGTAGCTACAACTGCCCTGGCAAACTGATAAAAGCAAGGCAGTAAATCTGTGGCTTCGGCTTCTCTGACCACCAGGAATCTCTCTTTCACCACATTTATACATACGCAATATTAAGCATGGATCAAACAACCTTCTTGGCAACTTTTTTCAGAAACACATATTTACGTACAAGAAGTTGGGACGACTTAAACCCCTGCTATTCATATCTCGCAACATCTTGTCAATCCAAAGGTGTTTCAAACTCACATTTGTCTTTTGAAACCTATCTCCAAGCTGTCCTATCCCATTAAGCCTGCTGCTAAACTTCTGACCTCTACCATGACCTCTTCCAAACAACACTATCTGACCCCGCGGTTCACAGACTGGTCCTGGCCTTAAAATGGTTCATGTGAGTCCACTCGCCCCTCTGCTCATACTAACGCTCTGTCCTCCCTGCCCCGACTTCATTAGGAGTTCACCAGACCATCCATGGACTGGCTCTTCTCAAAAGCCCCTCAGTCCTCCCTTTCCCACACTGTGCCATCCTGTTCCGGACCATTCCCCAACATTAACGTCCAATCTTTGTTCGCTAATTGTGCAGCGAGATGTTAGCCGGTGACGTGTTTGTGCGCCTAATTGGAGTTGAGTCTTTCGGAGGCGGGGGACTAAATTACAGGATTTAATTGGTCCAACCCAGAATGCAGTGACACACGTCCAAGCACTGTTCTGTATAGGGGTTAAAACTCAACTTGTAAGCCACTGCTGTTGCTGTTCAGTGAGAATATTGGATGTTTTTGCTGATGTGAATGCGTGATTGGATTGTGTTGGCAGATTCCAAAGGCCTGTCCAATCCCAGTGAAGTGGAGGCACTGAGAGAGAAGGTCTACGCGTCTTTAGAGGCCTACTGCAAACAGAAGTACCCTGAGCAGCCCGGCAGGTGAGTCGGAGTTTGTGTTACTACAGTTAGAAAATGAAGAAACAAAACACATTTTACTGGTCAATGCTTCTGCTAGTCAATCAGAATGAAGCCTGTTAAACAATAATATATTCAAAGGGTGTAAGATCATGTGCATATGTCACAGGTTTAAGGTTGTCTCTATACTGAAATGTTCCAGACTATGGCATTAAGCATATCTACAATATATTTATCTACAGGTGGTTTTATTGCTCATTTATAAACTCCTGTATCCATGGAGAAACTAATTCAATTAAAGTACCCTATTAAAAATACACACTGCCTGGTCAAAAAAAAAAGTCGCCACCTGGATTTAACTAAAAACAAGTAGGTACGAGCCTCCTGCAGTTGGTCAGGTCTAGGTTCAGCAACAGTCTGTGCTCAAAGAATGAGGTCAGCTGACACCTGAATATACTGAATGACCAGGTTATTCCATCAATGGATTTTTTCTTCCCTGATGACACGGGCATATTCCAAGATGACAATGCCAGGATTCATCAGGCTCAAATTGTGACAGAGTGGATCAGGAGCATGAGACATCATTTTCACACATGGATTGTCCACCACAGAGTCCAGACCTTAACCCCATTGAGAATCTTTGGGATGTGCTGGAGAAGCTTTGTGCAGTGTCAGACTCTACAATCATCAATGCAACATCTTGGTGAAAAATTAATGCAACACTGGATGGAAATAAATCTTGTGACATTGCAGAAGTGAAATCGAAACAATGCCACAGCAAATTTGCGCCGTAATCAAAGCTAAAGACGGTCCAACGAAATATTAGAGTGTGTGACCTTTTTTTTGGTGGTGACTTTTTGTTTTTTGGCCAGGCAGTGTAGTTTAAGAGTAAAAAGTAGTAGAGTATGTACAGATACAGCAGTTTAATGCAGTTGAATTAAAACGTATCTTCTTTAAAATTAAGTAAAGATACCTTCAAGTACAGTAATTTTACTTTTGTACTTTCCACCACATATAGAGACAAGCTGGTGACGAACCGTGCACTAGAAAAGTTATACAATACACCTTTAACACAACCAAGAAGCTAATGTACTGGGATTGAACACAACATGATATTCAAACATGTTTTTTTTTTCATTAACCTAAAATGACGAAAACTAACATCTGTCCAACATCCTTACCTCATCTCACCACACCCTTCGTCTCCTTTGTTGCCGACAGGTTCGCCAAGCTGTTGCTACGGTTACCGGCTCTGCGCTCCATCGGCCTCAAGTGTCTGGAACACCTCTTCTTCTTCAAGCTCATCGGGGACACGCCCATCGACACCTTCCTGATGGAGATGCTCGAAGCCCCTCACCAGATGACATAATGACCCCACCGCGACCCCCACTGCGACTCCACCGCTGACCCCATTTCCTGCTTGCCCTTTGAACTTTGATACCCCCAAGGCTTCGGACTGGGACCCATCCTTTTTAGAGCCTCATTGGAGGGACATAATAAGAGAATTTTGGAGGGATTTTCCTTAATTTTTATTTTTTTTCGCATTTGTCTCTTTGCAATGAAATCATAATGTCTACAGTTCGGTTTTGTACAATATATAAATAAGAAAATATATATGAAATCATGACGAAAAACACTGACGGATTGAACGTTGAGCCATTATTTGGAACTTTTTCCGGTTCGTTCTTACTAATGTACTTGCAGGTTTTCGATGATGTCACTATTTCGTGATTGGACAATCGTGAACTATCTTGAAAAACTTGGATCCTTTCAAAATAATTAAAAAAAACAAAAAACAATTTGAGAAGGGAGGAAAAAAACATGAAATTTGAAAACTACAGGTCTGCTTTTGAGGAATTTCTCAACAACACGTCTTGCACTAGCTGTTTTCGAAGCTTTTTTCACTCAATCGGGAGGCGGATTTTATCAAGACTGCAAGTACGCAAAAAAACTAAATTGAAAAAAAAAACTGCTCAGGTCTCTGCCCGGGTTTCAATAACAACCATGTCTTACTGGAATAGCACTGTGTAACTACAGACATAACGTGGAGTTTAAATCCAGACTGTGGATTCAATGCGTTAGAGTGATGGGATGTTTGGAAGGCTCGTACAATCTGAACCTAGACTTAGCTTTATTCCAACAAAAACTACCAGCAAGGAACAACTGTGGTCATCAATGCTTTGAGACATTTCCTGAAGGAATGGTTGGGCTTTTGAGGTTGGGTTGTACATGGCTGAATTGTAAATAGGTGATTTTGATGAAGTGGATCATGATTAGTTCAAGAAATGTTGTTTGGAATTTGTCTTTTGCTTTTAAGTGAACGCAAATCGTATCAAAATCATGAGACCAAAACTGCTGTGCATCAAACCTCGGACAATCAAAAGTAATTCAAATCAAGCAGTACATGTTATAATCTCTGCTAACTTTGGTTGGTCGTTTTGTGTAAATTTAGTGGCAGTGTTGTAGAATAAATTGTAGTAGCCCAAGAGTTGAAGAGAAGAGGCATGACGCTAGAGTTTTAACGCAGGAGACCCAGCACCTGGAGACATCAACCCTTAAAACACTGTGATATTGTTGTCCATTCCAGTCTGGTACAGTCCAGTCTGGCTGTGCTTCCATTGTAGGGAGTATTATACCTCTGATGACGCAGGCCAAGATTAAAAGGACTGAATTGGCAGTGAGAGCTCTTGAGTACAGCACAGAAGTGGAATTTTTATGACAGCCAGTCAACAATAGTTTAGCAAATTAATAGTCAATTTAATTCTACTCCCCCAATGTTGCAAAAATAAAGAACAATTCATATCGAACTGCTAATTCATCAATATTAAGTTAGAATTAGAGGCAAGGCAGCTAGTACTCTTGCCCCAGTTTGACTCCCGCACCATCCAGGCCTTTTTGTGTGGAGTTTGCATGTTCTACCCCTGTCTTTGTGGGGTTTTTTTGGGCGCTCTGATTTCTCCCATCAACCCAAAACATGCACCATAAGCAAAATCCTAGAATTAAGGTAGTCTGGACTAAGAGTAGCTCAAGATGGGTCGCTGGTTGCGGCACCACAGCATCCACTGCTTTTGACACGTGCCCTCGCAGCACTGAAGGATGGGTTAAATGCAGAGAACAAATTTGTACCAAGCTCTTTGAAGTCAAACTTTAAAACGTACAATTTCAATTTTTGGGTGATTTCAAGGGTGATTTCATACTGGTTTTGATTTTGAGTCTACTTAAAATGATCCTCTCATGACTTAGCTAGGTTAAGCGTACATTTTTCTTCGCACTACTATTTACATAAAAAATGTACAACCCAACCTCAGGAAATCCTCAACTATTTCTTTGATGCAAGTGTAAGTGTATTTCGCAGCCATTGTTTGCGTTGTCGTATTGTTTCCATTGGCCTGTACGCTCCTGTCCTGTTCTGATGTCCGCACTGTTTTTAACTGTCCACACACGGTGACCTCTACATGACCTCTACACATACCTCCTCATACCTGTACATTGATCTATACAGTATTCAGTATTCAAATGCACAAATACCTCTGCTTCAAACTTACCACGCGATGCAAATTAATGGAGAAGTCATTCATTTCTTGGCACTTAAAGGTCCTATATTATGCTTTGTCAACTTTCAGAGTTTTTGGTCATTATAATGTTTTCTTATCAAAATCATACCTGGAGTTGTGTGTTGTTTCATTCATTTTGATTATATTTGATTAAACCTGCTTATTTAGGCCAGACTTATTCTCAAGATCTGTTAACGCTTGGTTCCACTGCGTGATGTCATCAGTTGGTAATCCAGGAAGTGCTGTGTTTTTAAAGCCCGCCCACATTCACTGTAGTGCTAAAATTACCTTCACTATGCATAACTTGCCAATTTTTTGCGAGCAATTCTTGTTTTTCAATGCGTTTAAACTGTTTCTCCCTGGAGCGGGTACGGTTATAGCGCCCTCTTCTGGTATACATGGATTTTTATTTATTTATTGAAGTTTTTTTAAAGACGCACAACATCACACACAAAAAAAACCAAACAATCACAAACAACAGGGAATTTTTAATGATTAAAGGTGCGCTATATTTTTTGTTGAGGCATCTCCCGCTTGCTTGTTTCCATGGAGATGCTGTTGCTTTACCTGGAATGTTCCACGGTATGGCATTAAACTTATTTATCTTTCATTTATTCAATTGTTTGTACTTAGCGTGTTCCCCTCCTCACAGATCTGACCTGTAACGTGACCTGGGGGCATCACCTGCTGGATAGATAAGTGTAATGCCATACTGTGGAACATTCCAGGAAAAGCAATATCTCAGTAAAAACAGGCACGTGGCATATGCTCAGTTTGAAAAAAAAGTTACATAGTGTCAAGTTTCTTTTTCATAGTAATAGATTATTGTAATTTATTAAACATGCAATACTTATGCTACTGCGTCCACATGTCTAGGCCACATAGCTTAAATACTTCATAATATAGGACCTTTAAACCTTAACATTTTTAACCACAGAGCCCAGTCAGGAGGTTAGCATACATCTGGCTCTGTCTCTCCATCGCTGCATGTTAATATGTCCATACTATGTGCAAATATAAAATAGCCCATGTCATGTGGTTTGGTTTTCGTGTTCTCAAAATGCTGCAGTCGCCCTGAATCTATGCATCCTGTGCATTTCCAAAGAGTGTTCCGGGGGTGATGTGTCAGGAACATGGGAGAGAGAAATGAATGGGGATGTTCGGATGATTTTATATGGCAAAAAGTGAAAGTGAACCATGTTTTTAAATATAGACCAAGCAATGTGGTATGGGCAAGGTCATTTATTTTCAAATTACAGTCCAATTACAACTTTTTTTACTTTGCAAAAATACATCATTCAATTATTTCTGGTTCCTGGTCCAGATAAAATGAGTAATGTTTTGTTCAGTAATAGACTTAGCAGAAGAATGTGAAAGCAAGACATTTTAAATAAATTTGTCACATTTTACTAAACAGAACCCACCATGAATGTTTTCAAAATTACATTTAAAGTAAGTAAGTTAAAATTATAAAATTATTTTTTCAGTAATAGACATGAGCAATTATCTGGCAAATCCTCCGTCGCGTTTCACGCCCGGTCAAATGTGCTTGTGCAGATCAGATCCGTTTTCTTTAGTGACACGTGAAAAAAGGAGCTCATTGGTCATCTATGATTTACAAATGAAATCAAAATCCAGAATTTCTCACCTCAGATTAACAGAGTTTAGTGCTTTGCTCATTGATTCCACTGAAATCCGTAATGATTTTTTAGCCCCTGTAATATTTTTTTTTTCTTGATATGGATGGACCACGTGTGTCCCTGATTGGCTAATCCACCTGTAAATCATTTGTCATTTGAAAAAGGGGAGATTCACCAGTGACCAGACTCACATCACATCAAGTATTGCATAAGTGTGTATTCTGTATCCCAGGCAAACATGAGCAATGGAGTATGGGCGAGCATGACGTTATTTACAATTTGAATTTCTTTTAAAAAATCAAATTGTAACTTTTTTCTTAGCAAACAAAATGAACCATAAACATATTGGATCTGAAATTTAAAGTTTGTCAGCAGAGTTAAAATCTTCCTTTGAAACTACTTAAAAAACAGAAAAAAGTGGAAAGTTTGCAGAAATGATCTAAAAGTATAAGTGATACTATATTCAAAGTAGTATTTCATGATGAATTCAAACTGAACGGTGCTTTTTTAACCTCTCTGGCCCCACTCCTTTCCGACCCCAAAACTACCTTACACATTTGAACTGTTTTGACATGTCCTTCGTATTAACTGATGGTATAACATTACATTCAAACCCTGTAGAAATCATAGCTGTCAAATTTGACCACTCGAACAAAGTCCACGTGTCAATCTCTCCTGGATATTTGAGCCTAAAGTACCCCGCTGGGACATTTCCTGTGACAGTTCATCAGTATTAAGAGTTCAGCCACTGTATTCAGCAGTGTTGAGCTCCCTCTGGTGGACAACACAACACCCAACATACACAAATTTGCAGTCTTTGCTACTTAAAATTGCATTGTATTTAAACAGCAGCGTCATTTTGGTAACATACATGCATACATTAAAGGTCCTGTATTACGCAAAATTGACTCTTGTGAGCCGTGTTATAAAACATACCTGGAGTTGTGTTTTGGTTCATTTATACATGTTTGAGTTACCCTTTATCATTAATCTATCTACATCTCCAAAGCTCAAAACGCTTTGTTCCACCTTGTGATGTCATTAAGTGGTAGTTTTCAAGCTAACACCTATTTTTTTACAGTTTGTTTTAGTAGAGATTGGAAATTTCAGGGCTGAAATTATCCAAATTATTGTCGTGAAAGTGTATGGAGTTTAAAAACACAGTGCAGCACTTCATGTATTACCACGTGACATCACAAGGTGGAACAGAGTGTTAGCTGTTCGCGACAAGAACTCAGCCTAAATGTGCAGGATTTGTGTGTTAAACGTGTGAATGAAACAAAACAGAACTCCAGGTGTGTTTGTGATGAGGAAACATTATAACATACATCAGAAAATAGCGTAATATGGGCGCTTTAAGTCTATATAGATGGAAAACATAGCACTTTGTATGCGTAACCAACCATGAGTTTTACTATTTGAATAAAAGCAATAACTTGGGATATTGTCCAGAGTTGAACTATTCAGGTGACAATAGTGGCTGCCAGTGTTGATGAAGTTTTTATGAAATTGTTGTATTTGTATGTTTGAAATCTAGCAGACGTAATAATAATAATGAACAGTACCATCTTTGCATTCAGACAGGGTCACCCGATTTTTTGCAACAGGAAACCTCCATACTGTACTGTGACTGGTGAGCCATACTCCCACAAAGAACCAACGGATAGCGACAAGACAGGACGACACTTACAAATGCTTTATAACCTAAAGCTCTATTTTGTTTATATGTAAATGTGTATATACTTAAAAATATATATCTGCAGATGAGTTGCTCGAGGATTTTGGAAAGAGGGAGAGCAAGTCTTTTGAGACCAAACTGTCCAGAAGCGCTTGTTTTTTTGTTTTTTTGGGAATTTTGAATTGAATTTTAATTTTTTTTTTTTTTTTTTATGGATCTCTTACAACCAGCAAATATGGCAGCACCTCTTTTTACAAAACTTTAAAAACCAGCATGTAGGACTCTTCTGTCAATGTGTCCACTTGAGTGATGAACTATGGGTTGGGTCAGTACAACATGTTTTATTAAATAATACAATTTTCAGGTTACGCAAGTTTGGTACATTACTTGCACTCCAAAAATCACAATTTTTAATACGTATATTTAAAAAAAACAACAAATCTTCCCATGAACATACACTGCTCATTAAAGCCCCACTCCGTAACATTTTGCCTAATATGTAAATTAAAGTCATATTATTTAGCTCATTATGGGTGTTTGTTTTTTTTAGTCAGAAATACCTGGGCGGGCTTGCCTCTCCAGAGACCTGACTTGTAACTGTGTGTCTGCATATTTTAGTTTATTTTATTTATTGGTTGAAATGTTACGCGGTGGTGCTTTAACTAAAGTGCAACCACATGGCCTTGTTGTCTATTACAATAATAACACGTTCAGGTTTTTAGTTGTTGCTTGGATTTTAAGCTAACATTAGCCTGAAACTATTTCCGTTGGAAGGTCTGCCACCTGCTTGTCTCCGTGGAGATGTTATTGCTTTGCCTGAAATGTTCCACAACATGACATTAAACTTAACTCAGATTTTTTTTCAAAAACAAGTGCGCAAAATTAGCTCGGAAAAACGTGCATTCTTACTGTGTGTGGGCTCGCTTCTCCACAGATCTGAGCTGTAACTTGACCTGGTGGAGTGACCTGCATGTTTCCACGGAGATACAGTAAGATAAGTTTAATACTGTGGAACAATATAGGCAAAATACGGAGACCGGCAGGTGACAAACTCAGAAAGTTCCGTAGTGCACATTTAGCAGTACATGTTTGACCACAATCCAAACTGTACCAACCCATAAGAACACTCAGTGGACCAAATATCTCGGGACCTCATAAAATAATCAAATTTAATAAAATAAATACTTGGTTGAGACTTTAAACCCTCCAAAATGTTATGTGTGGCTTGGCAAATACAGCAAAAGTTTAAAACCGTTCAGGAATTGCTGCGCTTGCGTTACAATCACTGCTCCTCTCTTCTCTCTGTGGCATAAACGCTAAAATATTCAAGAAAAAAAAAACTTTAAAAAGAAAAAAAAAAACTGAAAAGGTCTATTTTTGTACAAAGGTAATTTTATCCCCGCTTATGTACTTGTTTCTTCTCCGGGCGTGTGATGGTAAGGCTCATGTTGGAGAGCGAGGGGCGGGGCCTGTACCTTGGCTCCATGGTAACCGCGGTGTCGCCTTTACTTTGTCATGTCGTTGGACCTGTCGTTGCCAGATGGGAATGTCGAATTTCATTATAATTTTGTCTATTTTTGGAAGAGATGGAATTCTGTCTCGTCTGTTCTTTGTGGTTTGTTCTCGGATGTTCTTTCACGGACATTAAATGTTGTGAAAAATAACACGTGTTTGTCATTTTTTAGGTGTTTTTTAGTTGTTCGGTAAACTAAATTTGTTGAGATCAGGAAATAGGGGAAATAGGGATAATTTTATAAAGCTAACAAAACAAGGAACTTCTTATCCGAGCAAAGTAGGCCTAAAATTAATCTTTAATCTTATCAGAATATTAAAAATCCCAGAATAGAGGTGACTAGAAGCTAAATTAAATTAAAAACGTTTTTTTTCTAGCCTCAAATTTATATGCAGGCTCACAAATAGTATAATTTGTGGTAAAGTATGTTATACAGTGGTCCCTCGTTTATCGCAAGGGTTACGTTCTAAAATAAAAATATATATGTTTTGCAGCTGTAAAACCCCTCACCACAAACTTTATACACTTTTCTCACATTTCTCTCTTGTTTAAACTCTCTCAAAGTTCAAACCTTCGTAGGCGTCTTTGTCGGTGCAGAACGTTTCAACATTGTGGGTTTTGTCGGGGAGAAAACTTGCAAACATACAGCACTTCAGAGTCACACTGCGATCAAACATTTATGTAAATTTGGCTGAACACATTTGGAACTGAATAGAAGACATAGCACGGACAAGACTGATTGGCTAAGGGACTGTAGACCATTGTCCAATCAGGACGTAGAACACGATACAAGTCCGCGAAAAGTGACCCACGTTATAGTGAGGGACAACTGTATATCTTAAGATGAAATGAAAAAGTGAGATTCTGCTGTTAAAGAAACAACGAAAAACACAATTGTAAATGGTATCACTCACACTCACGTAATTTTAAGCTCTGCGCTAGTTTTATTTGTTTACACATGAGAGGAAATTGCATGGATCCTGGAAGTGTTAGGTCTTTTACTGCTTATAGAAAGCTCCGGCTCAAGATGGAAAAAAACATCTGCTTTCTGTTAAATGCACCTAGAACCAAACAATGATTAAAAAATACAATCAAAACGAATTTCAGTTAATAATTGGTTACTGTAAGAATGTGAAGCACGTCCTACCAAAACCAAATATCTGTTTAAACATGGACAATATAACGGGTGAATACTAATGAAGTGCCAAAGAAATACCATGAGCCAGTTTTCTAACATAAAACGTACAAAAACGTGTTTATTAAGTCACAGGTTGTAGCTGTTAAACATATTTCCAAAAAAAAAAAAGAAGAAATTCATGTCCAACTACATACAACAGAGGCTGGCTTTGTGCAGAAACTAATGATCTAATCGAGCAGAAGAGGGAAAAGAAAACCACAGTACAATTCAATGGAGTATGTACAAAAACGTCAACATACAAAAGTCAAATGTATCCATATAGTTTCAGTGGGTTGAACGCTAATTAGGGCCGCGATATATTCGAAAACGCCATATTCTGTCTGTTCTATCTCTTGACTTTTACGTTTCATTGCCGTGTTAAAATTCAAACTTCACCAGGACCAACACCAATCTTAAAAAGTGCACTATGTAACTTTTCTAGTGGATTTGTTTGCCACCTGCTTGTCTTTATGGAGATGCTACAGCTTTGCCAGGAATGTTGCGCAGTACAGTATTAAACTTAAAATCACCAGGTTAAGTTACAGGTCAGATCTGCAAAGAGCCGAACCCGGTCACAATTCGAAAACGTGTTAAAAGTATTTTTTAGCGACAAAAACACATATGTAATTGATTAAAAATGAGATACATGATACGCTATAATTGGAGACATTCCAGGCAAAGCATTAAAGAAGACTTATTATGCAAAATCGACTTTTCAGAGCTTTTAACCCTGGTATAGTTGTTTCCCCTTTGCATTTACTCTCTTGAAGTTGTTGTAAAATGGCCAAATATACACCGACAAAAATCTACGGGTGTCATAAATTATGTATATAGCAGACACAAGCGCAATACGTCTTGTTTAACATCTCCATAGAAACAAGTAGGTGGTAGACAACCTTTAAGGAAAATAAAAGTAACGTAATGCACCTTTGATTGCTCCCTAGTCACCAAATTCGGTGAAACGGAATAAGTTACCAAAACCTGTAATACTTCTATTCTTAAAAAGGCTCCCCACTGTTTGAATGGTATTGATATTTGGATAATAACCCCTCTTTAAAACACTGATATTGCAATTATTTTTCCATATTGCGCAGCCCTAATTCCATAATCGCCAGGTCCAATCGTGAAATCTTTGCGCGTCCCGGAGCGACCCGTGCTCCCACTTCTACCACCGAGCAAATGCCTTTTTCATAAGCGCGGGCATTAAATATACAACCCCGGGCACTTAATCTGAAGAGAGCCGTTTGGTGTCGGGACAGAGGAGAACACTTGGGTGGGACCACTTCAATAAATAACACAAAATCTGAAGACCAGTGAGTACGTTTTCAGAAATTCGAGGATGGATGCTGTTCGTGACGCCAAGCTGACAATGCAATACAATACAGTTAAGACAGTTAAGACAAGCCAGAGAACCATTTGATGAACTGTACAAGAGTGAAAATTGATGAGTTACTGTTTCAGAGTTAACTTAAAGCTACACTGTGTAACTTTTCCGGTCTGCTTGTGTCCATGAAAATAGTTATACAGCATGGCATTAAACTTCTCCATGGAGACGCCACGTTCGAGGTTGAATTTGTGTAGAGGCGACCACGCTTAAAGTAAAAATGCATGTTTTTCTATGCGTTTTACAGCAGTAAAACCACCCAAATGCTAGCTTATAGATGTGTTTAATGCCATACTCAGAAATATTCCAGGCAAAGCGATAACCATGGAGATAAGCAGGTAGCAGAGCCCAACCTTAAGTTACATAGGTGCAGCTTTGGAGTGCATATGACAGGTTTTCATATATTTTTTGTTGTTTTTTAAAAATAATTTGGTGGGATAACTGTAGTGAACGTGTGTCCTAATTATACACAAAGCAAGCGGCAGTTCGTGAAGAAAAGAACAAAACAATTCAAGTTACATGAAATACAAGAAATAGTGCTGTGTTCTACACCAAAAAAATTCACAAAAATTGAGCAAGAACATTGGAAGCGGGAGAGGTTTTCATCTAAAACACAACCACAATTCACGTGCAACATTAAAGACATTTTTGTCCATTTAAAAATAATTACGGGGCAGCGCTGGGGACGGGCTCTTTCATAGCACATAGCACATCCAATCTCGACTAAAAATGTTCAAATGGCAACCAGAGTGTGTTCAAAATGAGACTATAATAAGAACAGAATTCTGTATTACCGTAGTTTTCATAAATAGCAACGGGGGCTGACCATATTTAAGCTTAAAACAGCGAAGTAAACATGGTACACGGAGGGGGCGCACTCTCATCCAAGTAAATTAAGTAAGCGCCCCTACTGAAGAACGTGGCACCCCCATAGCCCCTCTCCAACCAAAAAAAAACAAAAAACAAAAAAACACCCCATCATTTGGTATATTATGTGTATTGTGCATCTTTCATAGTTTACATTACAGTATGATAAAAAGTTATGGAATTACCTCTTTTTTTGCCACTGCTTCCGATTTCCAATCAGAAAATATAGGACAAGTAAGATTTTTTATGAAATTTTAAATTACTTTTTGAAACCTGTCATATGCACTTTAAAACCAGAACAATGGCGGATTACCAAACATCCAGGACAAACATTCGACAAAAACATTTCAGTCTGCTCGTTAAACTTCGAGTTCCGAGGGGGCTTTCAGTTAGAAAATGTTTCTCTTTTCTTACAACAAAAACTTTATTTTAAAAAAGAAAATAAAATATGAAAGAACTGTGGCAGATTGAAACAGAGCGCTTAACAGTCGCTTTTCCATAGCTTGATGGTTTTGTCGTTTTCTAAAGCTGCAGAGGCGATGATGTTCTCTGTGGGGTGACAGGCTGTTGAGATGACCACATCTGCAGAGACAGTACGCAGATATTACTGTAGAGTTATGAGGGTAAACTTGATTAAAGACACTGGGAACAATGGCTGCGGTTACATGCACACTCAAAATTTGATTCACATACATTTTTTGGAGTTATAATATTAAACAATTTAAATGTAAAAAGGCAACCTTATTTCTTTGTGATCATGGCCCCTCTGATCACTCACATCACAGTTTGAGGTCACTGAAATAATTTTTAAAATCCAGAAATCAGATTATAATAATATATATAATTTTGGTGTGCATGTGAACAAGGCCAATTACCCTTTTAGTGTTAGTAAACAGAACCCGTGTATCCTAAAGACTTGTGCCAACGACGAGGGGTATCTGTGTAATCCTCAGTCATCCAGGTTTGATCCACAGCAAAAGACAAAGTTTAAATCTGTCAAGTGGACAAATCTTTGTGGGAGTGAAGATGTTTTGCTGCTCATCCAAACCGCTTCTTCAGTTCACTCTACACTACAAAAAACTTCCGTCTTTTGCAATGTAGAGGGGTATTATAATAGCCCGGATTGGACTACTTTACCACGTTGTGTATAGTTTGGCCTACAGTAAATCATGCCTGGGTATACTCTGCTACCTAAGGCTAAACTAGCGTTGTCACGATACCAACATTTCAAACTCAATTTTGATACTAAGGAATAGCCTCAATACTGATACCATGATTATAATAAACACTCTTTTGACCATAGAATGTCATTTTACTTTCTTTGATATTATTATGTGGCCTTATATCTGTGTAATCCCTCTGTTGTCCAGGTAGGTTCCACAGTGGTCCATGGGCGTATATATGCTAGTCTGTTATACGGGATGGAACATTGGCTCCACTGCACTTTCAGTAGGTGAGTTAGCTTAAGCCTCCACGCATCACAAACAATGAATAACCACAGAAGTTTGGCGACTAACAACCACTCGCCTACACATGAGTAAAACCAGAGCCTTATTCGAAAATGCCGCTATGGACTGACAATTAGCATAAACAATAAGAGAATCTTCATTTGGCCCACAGTGATTAAATTCCAGTGTTGCAACCCACTGAACAGCAAGAGAATAGCAATATACGCTCCAAAATAAAGTTATAAATAAGTCTAAATGAAATGCTTAATCACTGGGTTTCAACTTCCTATAGCCAATAATATATAATACAGAAAATTAATATGGTTAAAACTCAGATAGTGATTTGTAGGGTCTGCTCACCAATAGGCATGAGGAGATATTGAAAATTGGTGAAAAATTGCGATTAAGGATTATTGTTCCTGACAGTTTAAAAATGTTCTGGATATGAATAATTACAATTTTAATGTTATAAATAGGTTCCATATTTAAACAACTGTGATAACTCTGGTAACTGCGAAAACAACAGTGATCTAGAGGAGATTATCACAATTATATAAAAAGTGCCACGAACGGTTATTACATCATCACAGTCTAGCGTCTGTAAACCACCAACACACTCCCAGTAGGATCTAATATCATCACAACTTTTAAGCAACAGTCTGTTAAACCCCATAAAGCTATTTCAGGACACTTCTGGCACAATGGGATATTTCACAATGTTCAGAGCTTTGGTTCAGACATGTACAGCTTCTCCAAGTCCAGGAAAATGAACTACTCTTTGTCAGAGATGTTCTGTTGCAATCGAAGTGTCATGAAATATAATAACTATAGGTGAGAATTTTTTAATGCTTCTGCTGAACGAGACAATAATTCTGAAAAGCTAAGACTCACTGGTTGACCAATGCACCATTCTCAAACTGGGACTCTTGGGCCATGTGTTTGGGGTTCGTGAAAAAAGTACAAGTTACATTTCTGATGGAGAAAACTATTGCATAATCAGTAAAAAAAACAAAGAAAAAAAACTAAGCACAATTAACTAAACACTATTCACAATTACTCCTACTTACACCTAACATTGCTGTTGTGGGGGTCACCAAGAGATTGCTTGGCCTGGAGTGTCCCACAATTGATACTCAGCTGCAAAGCTGATGTCATCAACATTCCCTGGGGGTGTGATGCTAACTGTAGGCTCAGTTCTGTCTGTGACTTTATGGCTGAGAATTTAATCTGAGCTTTGTTTTAACACAAAAAACACTGACTTAGTTGGAACCGCAAGAGGTGAACGGATTTGTGCTCTTAAAACAAGTCCCTCTCAAATAACATTACAGTCACAAGCTAGCATTAGCCAACAGTTTTTTTCAATTATTAGTGACACCTTCTTGAAAATCAAGGCCCTAAACGTGAACATGAACACTCAAATCGATCAGCCTTCTGAAAATGTGTTGGTTATAGCCATTTTGTATTTTTTCTTGAGTTTTCAAACTATCATAAAAACCTTTTTGACTGTATTTACTAATGCATGCATAGTAACTGCTGAACATTCCACCATACACATCCATGCAGAACACCCCCAGCGAGATGTGACTGCAAAGTAAAGTATAAACTAATCTAACTTTGTGGCAAATGTTGTAAAGTATATTTTAGGCCATTTCTTAAACAGAAAACACTCTTCTCACATTCAAACACTCAATTTCTATAATTTCAGCCCTGGAATTGTCAAACTATACTGAACTAAAGGGAAAAGGTAGCTGTTAATTTGAAAAGTACCACTTCATGACATCACAAGGTTTAACAGAGCATTTTGAGCTTTGGAGATGTAGACAGACTAATAATAAAAGATTACTCAAACATGTGTGAATGAAACAAAACTCAACTCCAGGTATTTTTTTGATGAAGTAACATCATTATGACAAGGCTTAAAGTTCATCAAAACACCCTTAAATAAGCCTATCAGAAATATAAATAAAAATTGTCCTACCTGTGTGTCCCTGTAATTTCTGGACGATCTCCTTGGTCTGCAGATTCCAGATGTACACCATGTTGTCCTCAGAGCCGGACACAATCCACTGGACACAACAGTTCAACAGTCAAACAGAATGTACTGACAATGATACAAAACAACAGGGACACAACCAGATCAGAACATTACCTTTCCACCAGTGACAGAGAAGTTAGCAAATATACAGTACTTCTCATTTTTGTGGCCCGTGTAGGTTTTTAAGCACTGGAGGGAAAAAAATGAAAGATTACTAAATAAGCAAGCAGGAACACTGAATGCTTCAAAAAAACTATCACAATACATATTGTAACAAATGAAATTCATTATTCATTCAATATTAAATTTACTGTCATTTTTTGAACACAAAAATGGCCTACTGTTTTGCAGTATATCAAGGCATATAATAACAATAACAATGCCTTACAGACTACAGGCTCGTCGAAGCCTCTTAAAGTGCTACACTTCCCCACCAAGCATGGAGTGAATGAATAATGGTTGTTACTATTGTAGCCACAGCTGCCCTGGACAGACTTACGAAAGCAAGGAAGCCAATCTGCACCATCTACTCTGACCATCACCAACACAAACATACACTCACCACTTTTATAATAGCCAAAGTGACAAGTGTCTTGCCTAAGGACCTGATGATGAACTTGGTTCGTTGGGTCGACCACTGCTCTAACAAATGAGCCTCTAATGCCCCAGAATGCACTTGTATTTATGTTGGAACTAGGTGCCAAAGTTAGAGCAGCAAATTCAGTCACTTCTACACGAGGACTCATGTGTCCTTACGCAGTACATTTAAGTGTCTAATATCTGCTCAAATGCAAGCAAGTTCTCAAAGTTAAACTGAAATTATGCAATATGATTTGCTTATATTTTTAATCCAATCAAAACAAGAAAATATGGTATAAAATTCAACATTCTGACCTTTCCTTTGCTGTAGTCCCAAAGCTTCAGCGTGCTGTATAAAAACAAGCACAGTTAGACAGATGCAGCTTTTTTATTAATGTGTTGATAGGGGTAGAGCTCCATCTGGAGGCCGTACGAGCACATAACCACACATGGGTGAGGCAGTGGTGAACTCACTTGTCAAGCGTTGCTGCCAGGATGTATTTGCCGTTTGGAGAAAACTTTACGAACGACACAGGGGGGTTGTCGTCATCTGAGAAGATATGACAGAGGTAAGTTGGTTCATTGTTTAAAGTTTATGAAAATTACTACATTTATTAAGTCTTACCTATGAGTGTTTTTAGACATTGTCCTGATGCTGTGTCCCAGATACGACTGAAACAAAAAACATGACCAAATATTGTTTAATAATAGTCCTACTTTCTAGTAGTTATTTCCTACTGTTATGGTTAGAGTTAATGGTAGAATCTGTAGTAGTTCGACTTCAATCTGCCTGAACTCATTATAAAAACACAGCATTCTCACCATAGCCCGTCGTAGCTACTCGACACGATCAGGGAGCCATCTCTGTTGAAGTGAACCTGAGGAGACCCATAACATTCCCACGTCACATGACATCGACAAGTCAAAGCTCATCATCGTGACAACCATCTAAACACACTCACCGCAGACACTGGATCCGAGTGAGCCGGCAGCGTTTTCAAACATTTCCCCGTCTTCACGTCCCATATCCGAACGCTCTCATCAAACTATGACAGCACGGACAGGAGTTTAAGAGGAGATGAACGATGTGAGAACGGTATCATGAGCTGACATCTGGTTTAAATTATAAGCTTTTTAGTCTCTCTCGCACACACTCACCGATCCGGACACAATGAGGTTGGACTGTGGGTTGAAGTTGCAGCAGAAGACGTAGTTGCTGTGACCCTTTAGAGTTTTCAAGCATTTGCCCTGGAAAGAGAAAAAAACTTAGAAAAGGGTCTAATAGCATTTTACAATCCAAGTTTCAGCTTCACGGAATGAATCATGTAAGATGTGTACATCAGGTCAACATATTACATTAGAATTATATATAGGCTGTGGTTTGTGAAACCAAAATAACAAAATAAGTCAGAGTTGGACATTTGAGCCTAGCTTATAAAGTAAGCCAGTTTTATGAAACAGCCCTCTGCTTTGGATAATGTAAACAACAATATTCAGACATCATCTTTTGTCTCACCGAGTTGACATCCCAGATCTTCAGTGTTTTGTCGTCAGAGGCAGACACCAGCAGGTTGGAGTCAGACGACCAGGCTACATCCGAAATGCCCTGTACAAAACAGCACCATTTCAGATTTACAATAATGTTCTTTCCAACACAAGAATAAAAAACAGTGGCAGACCTCCACCTGGTTTAAAAAATGTATTAAAGATCCCAAAGACTTGGATCCCTTTAAATAGAAATGAATCTCATCTCTATTGTGCATGACAGACCAGGTAGACCCTCACTCACCAATTTGTGTCCGGATATGGTTTTCTCAAATTTGCCATCATATGCTCCCCAGATTTTTATGAGTTTATCAGCCGCTGCAAGACAATATATATAGCATTAATATTTCTGCATTTATTAACAACCCATTCTTTCGCAGTTTTGTAACATTTGTATTTTATACTCACACGAGCTGGCCAGCCACTCTCCACTGGGGCTGAACTTGACTGAGGACACGGCCTTAGTGTGACCTGCTAATGTGAACTTCAGGCTGTAGTTGGGCTTAGCAGGTGCGGACTACAAACACACACAACATTAAGTGTATTAGTGAAAAAATGTTTGTGTTACAAGAAACAGTATTAGGGGTGGAGGATGTCCACACAAATGATTATCTGAATATTGCGCATCATTCCAAATAAAATCCTTTTTTTGACCAACCCACTTTCACTGCTCGCTCCTTCTTCTGATTCAAATTTTGAATAGTGATTAATCGCATGTTGCGCGCAAAGGTAAAAAATTATATAATTAGGATTTTTTTGGCTCTAAATAGTTCTTTATTTTACAACTTAGGTCTAAATGTATTGTAGTATTCACCCACTGTTTTGCTGCTTTGACTTGGACATGATTTTTCTAAGTATTTGGGATTAAATTATTTAAAAACATTATTAGCCTATTGTATTATTTTCCTAAAGTCTACATTCTTCCTACAAGTCTAGGGTTGGAATGTTATTTAGCCTTTTGAAGCGGAAACATTTTTTTCCCGTGGTTGTCCTGTGTAGCCTGTTGCTCCTTTCTGCGTACTATGAGCCTAAAAGAAGGCTGGTAGAATCCTGGCTTAGTCTTGTTTTAGTCCTGATTCAGGTCTAATAAAAACAAGTCCTCCTATTTAGTCCTCATTGAATCCTGGTTCAGTTCTGGTGCAGTTCTAGTTCAAACCAGCTCAATGGCTAAATATAAAGTTTTCAAAGTAAACATAATTTATCGCGATTCATTATTTTTTTAGTTAATGCAATAAACGCGTTAACATGCCCAGCCCTATAAAAACACATTCAATCGTAGTACTTTCTTTATATTATCCTGTGGCTTTATATCAGTGTAAACCCTCAATCGTCCAGGTAAGTTACATACAGGTACATGGGCCTATAGTAGTCTGTGTGGTCTAATATTAGTTCTGATACAACTTAAAATAATTCTAAAGCTATTAAGGAAAGGTTCATTTCTGTCCTGTGAATGTGACTATTTTATTATCAATACCTGCTGTAGACAGACTGCTTGGTTTAATCAAGAACTTCCACTTTCCCAAAGATGGACAAAAGGTGCCACATCAGAACTGCTGCATCTGCATAATCTCAGCAGGTTCAGATGACCCAGTAAAACTTAAATGCCCACTGACATCACTGTGCTGACATTAACTCTGTTTTATAAACAATGTCTGTGTAGCAAAACAGTGACAAATCACTCTCCTCTCCTAATATTTTTATCAGCCAGACACTGGCACCAAAAACAATCTTAGGTGAAATTTCACATTAGTTTTTGTATATTTATGGAAAATTGTTGTGTGGGAACATGGGTAACGTAGGCTTGTGAGTCAAGCATTGAACAGAATCTTACACCTAAAACATGAGGACGATTCGAATAGGGCCCGGGAGAGATTCCTAAAAACACTCAAACATGCATTGATGATGTCTAAAAAGTCTTCAGAGATGTTTTTGAAGAGGAGCAATACTGTAATGTGGTAAAAAGCTCATTTCAATTTCAACAGTGATTTGTAGGCAAAAGTACAATCACTACTACAAGACTGGTGCATCTCGTATATGATTAATCTGGTTACATCATTGGGGTTGCTGCACTTTACCTTGCTTTGAGTGGCAGAAGCTGAAGGTACAACTGGAGGTTTTGTGTCGGTTTCTGGCTTCTTATCTTCTGACGACATGGTGAGGGACAATCATATACTTCTCACTGTAAACAAAATAATGTATAAATAAACAAACAAACAACAAAAAGACAAAACTATTATTCTGTTCAAAGATCTAAAAACCAAAGATATCATACACTGTAAAATTAGCAGGTCATCTCTGTCACAAACCAGGTCACTTTGGGTAGAAATCACATATTTTAATCTGTACTTAATCAGCTATGTGGAAAATAAGTTCAGATAATTTTGACAATTCTATTTTGCAAATTTCAATAACAAGTCGACTGGTTTAGTACTTTATAATATTGGTTTGTTAATATCTTTGTTATTGGTTATTAATCTCACGGGCAATGTTGACAAATACACTATACCAAAATTCAGGAAAACAATGAAAATCTTTTGCATCTCTGTTTCTGGTGTTAAACTATAGAATGACTTGAGCCTAGATTTGAAACAATGTTCAAGCATGATAACATTTAAGAAGAAGTAATTATAAAGAAATTACATCTATGAACGAAAAGCACTAATTTGAATAAATGTTTCCATTAGTTCAATACGTTCATTATTAACTTCTAACAAGAAAGTGATTTTTTAAAGTTTCAATTAGGAAAGGGGATGTTATTAAATAAAGTATACTTCTTCCCACTCTTTTTTGAAACGTAAACTTCCAGCTCTCTAGGCTTTGTATCATGTTCTTCGTTTTGATTTTTCACTCTCTTACGATGTTATCATTTGTGCAACAACTTGTTTAATAGTTTACATGGATGAAATAAGCTCATTCATTCAAATTGTAATATGTTCAATGTCTGTTTCCATATGACTGCATGGAATAACAATTTTTCAACCAATTTTCAAGGTTCAAAATGTATTATATGCATGTTTCAAGAGATGACAATTTGTGAAATCTGTCTGCACATCATAATACAGTACAAGTGACCGGTGCTTTTATTGGACAATGATTATAGACTGATAAGATCTACTGCAGCTTAAATGCAATACAGCATTAGAAACCACGTAGATGCGACATTATTGAATTAATTATTAAACAAAATAAAATAAAAAGTTAAGGCAACGCATAACAATAGGATACACGTTGGAGCAGGGTGAAACGTGGAATAAAAACATCAAATAGGAACAAAAAGCTAGCCTTGCACGTCACACCGTCACACAGTTTGAACGTATTCGTATAAAAACTACAATGAAAAGGAGGCTCTACCGTTTCCAATAACAATACACCGACAAATGCTGCAATAACCGCATTTATTCAGTAACCAGCGATCCAAATTTATGAAGCCATGCCATGAAGCTGTTGACAAATTAGCCAAGCTGTAGCGCAGCGGGCCCACCATTCCTGCGATCAACAGTCACCGAAAAGCCCTCCACTCACCTGAAAATGGCGTTGTTTTCGGGCAGATCGACCGCCCCTCCGATTAAATGTCCGTCAGAGTTTTTGTATTTTATTTTTGAACAGCCACAGATCGGGTAAAACGAATCGCAGAGCTCGGTCGTGGGGTTTTGCTTCTTGCATGGAGCATTAGAGGAGAGATGCTAGGCTAGGCTAACAGGCGGGGAATGCGGTGCTTCTCTGAGCATGCGCGCTACGACGAGGAATTACGGGGGACAGTAAGGGACAAAATGAACCAGTTGAGCACGCGATTGTCTTACTTTTTTAGTAATTTGGTATTATGGCAAAGCTTAGAAGTATACTTTTTAGATAGTCTAGGACACTTTTACATTGGGAATTGCCTTTACGGGGATTGAGAAAAAGGATTAATAGGATAGTCAACTTTTTTATTTTTTTTATTTATTTATTTATTTTTTTAAGTTTATAGCTTCAGAAATGTGTCCTTTTTCATTTTTTAACACTTGCCTAAAACCTGCCTGAGTGTTTTAAAATATATATAAGTTAAAAGTCTGAAATGTTTAGTAAATATATTTATATTTGAAGAATACGTCAATTGCACGTTCTCATTTCCCTATTTTAATGTGTCTGCTGATCTAAACCGCACAATGCACTTGGTAATCTAATCTTTTAATTGCATTTACAATCCCAATTTTTCCTGTTCATTAAGTTTTGGCCCCTGCATCATAACACACCTCCATGCAGTAGATGGCGATGTAAACCAACGCATATTGTTAAAGAAATACAGACGACGAGGCAGACTGGAGATCTTTTTGCACACACACACACGTTTGGATTGTTGTTATAAACTTTTCCCTGCTCTGATTTTTGCACTTGAACGTTTCCGTCACTGCAAGACAATCTGCACGTGGAAATAATCTGAAAACGAGATGAAATAGTCCCTGGGTAATCTGATTGGTCTTGTTTACATGCTGGCTAAGGCTACACATGCGTTAGGTGATGACAAGATTGTGCCATATGTTGTGATTTACTGATTATGTGATATTGATTCTGAAGTGTATCGATACTTTGCAGTGACATCAAGTTGGAGGTGTTGTGTCATTTTATGTCAGGGATTTGTTTAACAGCACAGATCATCTCACCTGTTGTAGTTCAAGCTAAGCCTCTTATTTATGATCAGATTGTGTTAAAATAGTCTAATTTGAGTAACAGACCTTCAGACAGAAAAGTGCCTACAGTTAGCATCATGCCCCCAGGGAATTTTGATGACATCAGCTGCAATGTATCAATAGTTATAGGCTTCACAGTGATTTGTAAAAGGCCAAAAAAATGTCAAACATACTTAAAGGTGCACTGTGCATTTTTTTCTGGTGGGGGGTCTGTCACCTGCATGTCTCCATGTCTCCCCTTTAATGTTTCACTGTGGCATTAAACAGCTTCAATTTTTACATTTGTGGTGTTATTGGGGGGGTTGCCAAAAGTATCCAAAATGAGATACAAATTGATAGTAAAACTAGTATCGAAGCAAGATACTCCTTTGAGCAGGTAGAATGATCTTGAGCTGTATCAGAACAAGTATAAGACCACATCACACGGAAATATAGAATGTTTTATTATCTAAAGTAAGTGTTTTGTTTTTTTTTATTATTATTTTTATTATTATTATTGTGGTATTGGTATGGAGTCTATTCCTTAGTATCAAAATTGAGTTTAGTTTAGAATTTTTAGTATCGCCACAACACTAGTTCTTATGTCTAGAGAAGATGAAAAGCATGCTCTCCGAAGATCTGATCTGTAACTTGGCTGGGTGGCATCCTCTGCTTATTTTCATGGAGATAGATTTGTTTTATGGCATAATGTGGAATATAACAGACAAAGCAATAACATTGTGACAAGCAGAAAAGTTGTGCAGTGCATCTTTACATATCTGAAAACGCAGTGATTTAAAATGATAAGATTAGGGATAGTCTGATTATGTCAGGACAAACTGGGAATGACACAGGAGCAAATGAGAGTTCTTGTATTTCTATAGTAGTTAATATTTCAGATTGCAATTTATTTTGTAGGATTCTGTTCAAAGTTAAACACATTCAGAATAATAGACAAAAAGAATGAAATACAAACACATTTCAACACATGTTTGTACAGATCTAAACTACAGGGTTAGCACTTTTACGCAGAATAAGACAGGATAATGTACATCTGATCTTACAGCGTGAACTATTTTCTGTTACAGCTGGATTAATTACTTTCATATCCTTTTGTTAACAGGTATCTCCTCTCTGTAGACCTCTAGTACAGTTGATCTAAAGCTATGGAGCAAACAAAGACGAGGAGTAAAAACTGCAAAGGCCAACCCTCTCCAGAACAGATAGCATCAAGTAATCCTCCAGCACAGCGCCCCCTGCTGGTGAACCCCCCTCCCCCTGAAGTGTCCAACCCCCACAAGCCCGGGCGCCGCACCAATCAGCTCCAGTACATGAACAACGTGGTGGTCAAGTCCCTGTGGAAGCACCCGTTTGCATGGCCCTTTCACAAACCAGTGGATGCAGTAACTCTTGGGCTACATGTAAGTTAACCAGGACTAAACTCGGACTAAACCAGGACTAAACCTTGGGGTAAAACAGGACTAATCTAGGACGCAGCCATTACTACATCAGGACTAAAGAGGACTAACCCTGGGACTAAAGATAAGCTAAGTTATGCCTTTATTAGTCCCACAGTGGGGGAAATTCCAGAAAACCAGGACTCAAGAAGACTGAACCCAGGGCTGAACTGTTCTAAACTAGGTCTAAACTGGAACAAACATGCGTTAACTTAAATGTTTTTTTCCAGGACTATCATGAGACAATCACCTCTCCTATGGATTTGGGCACCATAAAGAAGCGACTAGAAAATAACTATTACTGGAACTCTGCTGAGTGCATGCAAGACATCAACACCATGTTCACAAATTGTTACATTTACAACAAGGTTTGCTCTGTTTTGTTGTTCTAATAATATCTATATGTATAAGAATATGTTATTGTAAGATGTTAAGTGTTTTATTATCTTATTTAAGCGCTTAATTATAATCTGTAAAGGAGGATATTGGGGGCTGGGAGTATAGTGAAATGGAAATAATCACTATATAATAACACAATTACATTAACAGCAGTATTGAATTGTAAAAATTGAATTGATGAAACTAAACTGTGGTGCGTTTAGCTTTCTAACTTGAGCTTTTCAGCCTTAGCTCCGACTTTAACCGTCTGGTCAGAGATGAGACTGGGTGAATTAACACTACTTTTGTTTAGTTGTCAATTAAAACAATCATTTAAATGTGTCCTATACTATTTAATCTGCATTTATAGTGAGGAAAGAGGACAGAGGAGAAGGGCTGTGATGAGGATCTGTCACCCAAGGAAGATTTTTAGTCACACCGGAGCCCTGACCAGGTATACTAAATCCATGTTTGCGTTTCTCAGCCCACAGATGACATCGTCCTGATGGCTCTGGCTTTGGAGAAGATTTTCTTAAGCAAAGTGGCTCAGATGCCTGCGGGAGAAATGGAGCTAAATCCTAATAAAGTCAAGGCTAGAAAAGGTATGTTTTTAGGCTTATAAGTCTTATAACTAAAACATGTATGAAAAATAAGAAAGAAAAAAAAGATGGATATTGAAGTATAGAAAAGGTACATTGAAAGGACTTCATCTGCTAAGAGTAAGTGGTAAATTGAAAAAAGAATAAAGCGTGATTGTCTTTTTTTTTTTCTTTAAATCCACCGTGTCTCTCTCTGATCCTTGCAAACAGCCTTGTCAGTCTTGAATCGGTCGACATATAAAACATCTGCTGCTATTACCCGCCTCAGTGCACTCTGCTCTGATCTGAAATGCCATTGCGCAGGCTTTCTAAACTTCTGTCACAATCTTTTTCTTTAGCCATAACAATACACTTGCTGTCAGACCTGCGCGGGTGCCTTTTCAGCCCACAGTACAAGGTTTTGGCATTTGCGCTTTTGTACATTAAACCTTTTTGTTAGATGACTTGATTTTTTTCCAACATTTGTAAGATTTGAAATATTGTGCTCTATTGAAGATTCTTAATTTTAGGTTATATTTCTTATCATAGGCAAAGCAAGGCAAGTTTATTTGTACAGCACAATTCGTACACAAGGTAATTCAAAGTGCTTTACAGAATAAGAAAGACATTAAAATCACACAAATCAAAACATAAATAATCACAAATAATCATCATAAAATTACCATTAAAAGAGAAGAGTGCAGAATAAAAACCTTTCAGTCATATTCACAGCTAAACAGAACTGTTTTGAACCTGGATTTGAACATTGTCAAAGTAGAGGCCTGTCTCACATCTTCAGGAATATTGTTCCAGGTTTTAGCTGCATAAAACTTAAACGCTGATTCCCCATGTTTAGTCCTGACTCTGGGCACCAGCAGGAGGTCGGTCCCTGAAGTCCTCAAATTGCGAGATGGTTCATATGGCACTAACATGTCAGGGATGTCATAGATTCCATTTTATAATCAAAATGTGTTATATTAGTTTTCTGGTTCCATACTGTGGGACATCTCCAAAATCTCCAATCTCCTTTTATGACTTTCCATCAGAAAAGTAAAAAAAACGAAGCCTTTTACCTTTTTGCTGGATTTCAAACTTGGTTAGTCAAAAGTTCAGCATATTGCTAACTTGTATACTGACATATTGATACAGTAAATATTCAAGCAAACTGTTACTTACCGTGTCACAATGTGTCTTCTAGGCAGCCAAGACGGAAATGGACCAAAATCTTCCCCAAAACCCATCATCAAAGTGAGTGTTATTTGACTCATAAACTCATAAAATTGCATTAAAAAGATTTGGCTTTAAATGTAAAAATATTAACAAGGGTAGTTATATATTTTCATAGTAGTTGCTTATAAGTATTTCTAAAAAGGTATGATCCCAAAATCATCAGCACAAGTTCTGTTAAAAAATGTCAATAAATGAAATATACTTTTTTATCTTTTGCTTCATAATCAATTTGTCTGTTAAGTCCAAATGTATCCAGATTGCTGAATTTCTGTATTTGCTAGATTAAATTACTGAATAAAAAGCATTCTTGCCTCTATCTTATGCATTTAACCCTGTATTCTGTTATGTGCTGACACAGAAAAAACCCTATAAAAGGAAAGATGAATTGGACCTTTTGGCCACAGACGCTTACCTGCCCGAAGGGAAGAAGAAGAGGGAGAGTATGGAGCGGGCCGCAGCGGAAGATGCCCAGCTGAGAGGGCATCTGAGTGACCAGCTCCAGTACTGCGAGGACATTCTGAAGGAGCTGCTGTCTAAGAAGCACTCTGCCTACGCCTGGCCCTTCCACTCCCCTGTGGACGCTCAGGCACTGAAACTGCACGATTATCACGACATCATCAAGTACCCCATGGACCTCGGCACTATCAAGGTCAAGCATTCAGAAGAATAGTAATAATCTGTATTTATAACGGCCCTCTTTGAAAATCTTGAACGTAGCATTAGCAAGCTGTTAGTCACACGCCTTTTTTGCTGAAAATCAAACGTGCAAATGGGACCATAAATGCTTGTATTGATCCCATGCTCTTCCAGTTCAGGAAAACACCATAAGCAATGTGTTTAGAACAGAAAAAAAAAACCCCTATGCAGTATCAAATGCTCGAGAGTCAAGTGTTTGGAGCCACTGCTTAGATCATGTGACCTCTGCTTTTGTGGCCTGGCTTCTGGTCTGCTGATGTATTCCGATCATAAGCACTTCTGACAGACAGTGGTTCAGTCTAAGGCAGGTGTTTGGAAGTGATTTATTGCGGCATTAGGAAAAACTCATGACACATCACTATCATAAAGTAACAACCAGCTGTAATGCCCCATTTAATGTGTAGGCATTAGTGATAGTTGATACCAGTGATTTCTGTTTCGATCTGATACAATGAAATACTATGAACAATATTGCGATATCAAGCCGATACCAATATCAGTTTTGTATTAAAATGCATTGAAATTTCATTGTACCATGGTCCTCTCACAAACCCTTCAGCACATTATTATTCAAATGCATACATTGTGTGCATGGCTTATTTTAGGCAGCAAAGTATAATGGGCAGACCGCCATCACTCAGCTAATCCTTGTACTTCTTATAGCTCTTATTTCTGTGTTAACAAAAGATAAGATACTTTATTTTTAGATGAAAACTTTAAGCAGGAATCTGAAATGCCAAATGTAATCAGTTACAAGAATACCCCAGATTTAATTTCTGTGTATTAAAATAACAAAAAAAAGACACTGCCACATTGGTGCTCAAATTGGCTCTGCTGTTTAAGTTCATCTATCTCCTTGACTTTAGTGTTGACTGTGGGACTGAACATCTAAACTATAAAGAGGAAGATGGGTGGGGTCTGGAGGTATAAGGAACAGTGATTGGTCTAGGTATCCACACATATCCACGTGTTTGTAATTAGAAACATCTGGCTGTAATCAGGGCAGTCCTGTGTAATGTCACATAGTACTTGAAACCGCAGTGGCCAGTGGAGACGCCACACTGCAATTTCCAAAAAGGACTAGGAATAGTAGATAATGCCAAACACCATATACACAAGTTGATTTAGTGTTCCACTTTAAGTTAATGTTAATAGATAAATTAATAATATTTTTATCTGCAGCAAAAGATGGACGCCCGGCAGTACCCCGACGCACAGGCCTTTGCTGCAGATGTCCGTTTAATCTTCTCCAACTGTTACAAGTACAACCCTCCCACTCACGATGTGGTGGCTAAGGCGCGGAAACTGCAGGTATTGACCCCACATGGTTTATTTATTTTATTCATTTAGTGTTTTATTTGGCAGGGACAGTACAATTAAACATTAACTCCAAATTGGTAACCGATGTCCATGTACACAGGTTAATTTACAGCCCCCGTCCATGATTAGGCTTTAAAATGGTGTTAGTAAAAAAGGAAAACGGTAAAATGCATAGATAAGAATACACAAAAGGAACTGGTGTGTCCATGCTACATCCCAGGGCAATGTAATGTAACTCTAGATTTTTCTTGAGCCACTTTTTGAGTTTTGTGGAGAAAAATCTAATGTCCGACTGTGACTTCAGCTTCAGTGGAACAAGTGTGAAGCTTTCACTGAGAACACAGACTGACCCACAGCCTCCAGCACCAACCACACTAAAGGTTTCAGGACAGATATTGTAGCCTGGCCCCAGACAATGGCACAGTACGACATGTGAGATAAAATCACAGCTTGCATATACACCTGTGCAGATATATATTGTCAAATCATACGAAAACAGTTTCATTCTTACCCTGTACTTGGCACATTATAAGCCCACACCCGTGTCTCTCCTCAGGGGGTATTCGAGCAGAGGTTTGCCAAAATGCCCGAAGAACCTGTCGACTCCGTTTCCACCGTCAGCACTTTAAATCCCAGAACTTTGGAGCGATGCGTCTCCTCAGATGAACAGACCAACAGAGTGGCCGAGCTGCAGGAACAGGTGAGTACAAGTCAATTTAAAGTTTTTTTGTTTTTGTTTTGTTTTTTAAGTTGAGATGTAAAAGTGCTGTAGGTGTTTGGGTAATTCTTTCTTACATAATTTCTTAACAGTGCAGAAAAATGCCTTAGAATGTGCAACAAATATTCACTTACATTTGTTAATTTTTTTTTTTATTTTCTCCTCAGCTCAAAGCCGTTAACAACCAGCTTTCTGCACTTTCAGAAGGTCCTACCAGCAAAGCTAAACAGAAAATAGAAAAGGACAAAACCAGGTAATCAACTGTGAGGGCCACACCATTTGATTGTTTGAGTATTTGAAATGTATTTAATAGGAGGATAAACCGCTTGAGATGAGCTACCTCGTTGTCACTGGGGTCCTTAATATAATTACGAAAACCAACCTACCCAGCTCGGACACCCCCAAAATGTACCAAATTACTGAAAATATGATTTGTTATATGAATAATTTTCTGGTGGAGGACCTAAGACCCCCCCCCTCTTTTCAACAGGGCTACTACATTAGTAAGACCATGTTAAAAAAAACATTAACAAAGAGCTATATCAAACCTATTTACATTTTACATTTTCCTATGGTCCACTTGACACTCCCATTTCAAAACCAAAGGCAACTATAAGTTTGTCAGTCATTTGTGTGCTTGGAAGTTTTCATTTAACTTGTTTTCCCATGCACAAAAATCTGATCAAACAACTTCCAATTTCAATCTACTTATATTCTATACATCCAGTATTCTAGAAATAAATTATCTTGGAGAGACATGACCTACAGGGTTAGCAGGTTATAAATGTGTTCACTAAGACCTCGTGAAGACAGGATATATAGTTTTGTTCAGTTATGAATTATACCTAAATGACCACAGCCTTTACTAATTGCTTTTTTACTAAAACACAAATTCACAAATGTTCTTTCACATACTTTTTTATCTCATTCACAGTCAACTTTTAAGGACCAGCACAGATGAGGACTTAGACTCCCTGCCCATGACGTACGAGGAGAAGCACAAGCTGAGCCTGGACATAAATCGCTTACCCGGGCTGAAACTGGGGCGTGTGGTGCAGATCATCCAGAAGAGGGAGCCCTCGCTGGGGCAGGCCAACCCTGACGAGTTCGAGATCGATTTCGAGAGCCTCCAGCCCTCCACGCTGCGTAAACTCCAGAGATACGTACGCCGCTGCCTCTGTAAGAAGTTCAAGAAGTACCGGAGTGAGTATTTGTTAGCCCCCATCTGTATTAAATCATTTTGACCGATACAACGTTGTGATGTCAACTGAAACCCAGCAATAGTTTATTATTTGGCACTTAACTATATATTTTTAAGGCCAGTCGTTTGTTTGTTTGTTTGTATAGGAACAGTGCACATAAATTAACATTTCTATTACTTTACTTTGTTTTGTTGTGCGTGGGCAAGGTGTACAGATGCTGACAACAGACACAAAAAGGCAATGGTATAAGCATTAACTGGAAAATTTGTAAGTGATAAGAAAAAAGTTAGGAAAAGTTACTAAGCTGCATAAAAGCCACATAATATATCAATACATGAGGGTATTTTCCTTGCATGCCTGAAGAGGTTTTAGATGTCATCCATGCATGTTTCAGTAATTTTGTGATCTCTCCCGGGCCCCATTCGAGATTCTGTGCAATGACCACAAGTCCCACACGACAATTCTCCGTAAATATCCAAAAACATGATACAAAACTGTACACAGCAACTTGACAAACTTGATGTGATGTGCAGTAGTTTCATTAGCAGAACACACACTGATTATGTTATGATAGCGCTCTGAAGGGGGAGTGACTTAGAGCGGAGAGCAAAGGAAAGAGAGACTCAGAGCATCAACAACGAAAGTGAAACTTATAAAAAAATGCTAATACAGTCTGTTGTTTTCGGCGAATACTCAATTTTCAAAACAATAAAACGTAACATGGTGATCTAAATATGTTATGTGTTAGCAGTTAATACCCCAAAGAAGTAAAATACAAAATCTGATTATAGGTTTCAATTAGTTAATTATTAATATATACATGTTTTAATTTGTTTTATTAGTTTATTAGTATCATCCTCAGCTGGGCTCTTTTCTTACACCCAGTAAACTTCTAGTGTAGTTGTAGTTTAATAAGGTTGATATAGACAAGAAAAACTCAAAACATTCCTTCTGTTTTAAAGGAAATAGTTGGAATTGTGCCGCCGTCTCTGCTCCAGAAGAATGCAGCGAGCCGTCCCCTCAGCCCCCCTCCAGCAACAGCTCCTCGGACTCCTCCAGTGAAGACTCCTGCTCTGAGATGTCCGACATGTGAGCTCCGCCATATAATCTCTCAATGTTTACAGATGTTATTTTTATACTTATAACTAAATAAATAACTTTGGTTTTCAATGGATTTGAGTCCTAATACTTTTTTTTCCAATATAAATAATGGATTACATTTTGAGCACTTGCACTGTGTGAGGCTATCTGAAGTTTGTTTTGATAAATGAATGACGGGGGAATCAAATGTTTTCTTATAAGATGAGAACTTGTATTTGCAGAGGTGGGTAGTTACTCAGTTACATTTAGTTGAGTAACTTTTCAAAGACATTTTTAGCATACTTTTGATACTACTTGAGTAATATTTTTATTGTAGTAACAGAATCATTCCTTGAGTAAAAGTTTTGATTCCTCTTCCCACTGTGAATAAGTCTATAACTGACAAAAGCTTTATGTTGACAATGTGGAACAATTTGAACATTTGTGTCTCTTGCACTTTTGTGTCTTTTGAAAATACCAGATTTTAGCCATTTTTAAAGTTTTATCCTTAAATGAATTAAATAAATTTTACATTTTTGTCTCGACAATTACTCTTTCTTCCCAAACACTTTTTTACTCTTACTTGATTCATTTCTTGGACTACTACATTGCACTTCTATTTGAGTAATACTATTTTTGAAGTAATGTTACTCTTACTTTAATTTTTGGCTACTCTGCCCACCTCTGTGTACTTGTCCCATGTAGAGGAAAACTATTAAACAAGGGCAAACTAACCCTTCCACAGTCGCATCGTAGTTTTCAGCCACCAGATGCCACTACAGACCAGCTTTGTAAAATCCATCCAAGCTACTGTCCGAGTATGGCTAAGAAATTATGAAGCTACGTTCATTGTTCCAACATAAAAATAACTTAAAGTGATTAGTATTAGTCAAGTAGCCTACTCTTATGTATATCTCTGCTTGTATAGTATATTCTGCCAGATGAGCTTGACAAAAATAAATAAATAAAAATGGCTGCGTAGTTGAAGAGTTGATTTAAGCACAGAAATGATTAACTAATGGTGTATGGACACTTTAACAGAAACACATGATGCAAATTCGACTTTTATGAGCTTTTTAATCACGTGTTAACCATGTCGTCGTTAGCTCACTCAGAGTTGTATTTTGATTGTTTCACGTTTGAGGAGTCTTACACTGTTGTGCTTTTGAGGTTTGAGTGCTCAAAAAAAAAATCGTGTTATCATCTACCCCTATCTCTGCCCACAAACCTGTACTTAGTTATGATTTGGAGTTATGAGTTATGCACATAGCAGGTTCAAAAAGGGTTCAAAATTTGAATACATATATTAAAACTTGTTGCTTTCTATTGTGAAATGCAACTATAAAGATTGAATTTCACCACTTGTAACGCGACCGGCTGCAACACGACCACCCCTGCAAAGTGTCTGTAATATGTGTACCAAATTTCAATAGTCTATGACCAACACATTTTTTTTCATCACAGTTTCATCACAAACCCATGTACTACTGACAAATGTTGAATGTTGTCATGGTAACATAAGGGCAAATAGAGGTAAGTCCTCTTTGGCTTTTTGTTCAATATGGCCTGGCAACCGTCTGTGTCATATTTCAATCATCTATGACAAACACCATCCTCCCCCCAAAAACAGTGTACCGGTATATATAGACTACTCCATGAAGTCTAATGTACATTTAATGACATTGTCACAGTCACATGGTTGAACAGTCACATGGTTGCTGACTAGTGCCCCCCCCCTTACATTAACGTTTTATAAAAATAGCAGATTGTGGTAAAACTTATTTATATATCAGAATGTCTGAAAATGAAAAACCTATCCACCTCTAGCTGTAGTTACACATTGGTTTAGTCCTTTGCTTGCGACACGCATGAGGGCGTCGGGACTGTATTTGATGTCATTTTTCGCGCCAAAGAGAAAGACAATCTGCAAAATGTGCCCAGCATTTATTTAGCTAATGCTAATAAAGCCTAATCGTAAGCATCATTCAAAAAGTCAGTTTTCTTATTCTGCTCCGTTACTTTATGTAAAATGTGTCATATGTTCACAGTTACGTCCAAACATGGTGAAAAAGCAGTAAGTTACTAAACTTCACAGTTTGCCAAATATAATGTTATAGACTTTGAAGAGTGAATATATACTGTATATAACTTAATGTCGTAGGCACGGGACCCTGAAAAGGAAGGAGGAGCAGCTGTTACAAAAGTTTAACCACGCTCCTGTCAGGTAAGTTCAGAAGTTTTGGTTTTGAAATTTAGGACATAATACCTGAGGGAATGGATGAGTTTACGCTTGATAGCTACAATATCTGAACTCATAAGATGCTTCTGGACAGTGTGACTGGGCTGTTCTGAGATAAAACATCAAATGCTGCCAACCTTCGGTTCCTTAGATTTAAATGTCTGCATCAGTGAACCAGTAAATATAAATATACTGAATGAAGAGCAGAGCAGCTGCTCACAACACACCAAATGGCCCCACTCATGTTTTAGCCATTGGTTTTAACTTCTGTGCCGGACTTTTACAGTGTCTCAAAGTCAAAGTGTTGTGCTTAATAATATCCACATTCAGTCACAGTCCACAGTGTCCACGCTAAATATTTAAACCAAACACATAATATGGATGAAACTCCTCCAGAAAACTCCTCCTCGGTCCTGGTAAAAGCGTAATTCAAAAACAAGTGTGGTGTAGTAAATATACCCATGTGGAGCACGAGTGCAAAAAGATGCAGCCAAATGAGTCAGTGTAAAGCGCCATAATCATCCTCCTTCGCTCAGGAAACCGCAGAGTGAAGTTGCTTATCAAAGCAAAGAGCACGTGCTCCATAGCACTGTCTTTGTTATTAATCACCATAAGCAAAGAAAAACAAAAGCGTGTGTATGTCCACCTGAGCTTCAGCTGTGCACACAAGTGTTCATTTGCGCTTTAGTTTTGAGATGTAACTCAACAGACATCACATCAGTCTACGTATTTTTAATAAAGGAATTATAGTTATAACGTCAATCTTGTGACATTGCAGAATCTTATCGAAACAACACAGTGAATGCGTGCAGTCATCAAAGTAAAGGCGGTCCAACAAAATATTAGAGTGTTTGACCTTTTATTTTTGGGTGGCAACTTTTTTTTGGCCAGGTAGTGTATGTCCTCATTGACCTTTTTGTTCAATATGTCCAAATTTCACTTGTCATATTCAAAATGGAATTGATAATCTTTAGTTACACATGGGTTTCACGTCTTTTGGCCAAATTTTAAGTGTTTGCGATGACACTGGTGTGATGTCCTAAGTACGATGGTGTGCTCTTTTGTCATTTCGGGTTTGATCCAATATGGTCAACTTCCTGTACAGTTTAGGGCAGGGCCATAATATATTTTTTTGTATGTCCTGACACGTTCTATTTTTTCCAGCTGAGCTTCAGATTTTTACGTTGATTTTTTTCCCATGCCAGACTCCCATTGGCCCCGTGAAAATCAATGTTTGTGGTTTGTCCTCTGCTTGGGCCTAATAAAATATAGGCCACTTAACTACTATGCAGATTGCACAAGAAATAGAAACAAAACACAACTCCAGACATGGAAACATTATTACAACATGGCTGATAGCTCTGTTAAAGGGCCTGTACCAATTGTTTCCCCATGTATTTGAGCAGCTCTTGAGGTCAAAATAAGTCCTCTGTGTACTGTCTGCATCTAATTATAAAGCATTTTATTGTCTGTAAATGCACATTAGCACAGTAGCTGCTGTTAGCATTATCGTCACGGCAAAACTCTGCATTGGTCTCTGAAAGCTGTGAAAAGCACTTATAGAACTCATCCTGGTGAATAATTAGAATGCTTGGAATGCATAAGGTAAGTCTGGAATGACGTTAGACCATTGCAAACCGTTTAAAATGACCTAGTTTTGTTTTTTCACGTTTTTAAAATGGTAAAAATCAGGTTTTCGACTAGAGAATATTGTGTAGGCATTCCAAGCATGTATTGTATTTGTAGTCCATCCATCAGTGACCACCTCTTGTGTTGTGTCCTTGCTGGGATACTGTCTTTGTGACCTGCTTTCTCTATATATTTCATACAACATCGAGGAGCACAAACCTGATAGTAGAGTGATCGATCAGTGCCATACCAGCGACCGCTCTCCTCCGTCATATCCCACCATCACTCAGCCCACACGTGTATAAAATGACCACACGCAACACTCCGCGCATGCTAAAGGGACGATCAAAGTGGACAGTAACCACAGTACAAATAGCCTACAAGGTAATTACTGGTTATGTGTGAGTACAGGATCATTAGAGGTAGTAAACCCTAAGTCCTACAGAAAAGCTTGGACACACCCTTTCATTTATGCTTACAACTTTCTACATTTAATAGTACAAGTACAGAAGACATCCAGTTATGTGATGCAAGATATTTGGAATTATACAGCAAAGAAAAAAATTAAATAACTTTTTTTTTTTTTCTTTTTTAGATTAAAATTCCTCAAAGTAGGTCAAGAAATGTGCCATGTTTTGTAGTTATTCTGTATTTGTAGTAGTGTATTTTTTGTTTGCAGCATTTCATATGTGTCATTCATAGTTTTGATGCCTTCGATGAGAATCTACAATGTAAATAAGGAAAAAAAAAACATAATGAAAAAGTGTTTCCAAGTTTGTCAAAACCGCTCAAAACTCTATGTCACTATTCATTCACTGATTGATTGATTCATGCATGTTTGAGTAATCCTGTATTGGATTTGAGACTTGAGAGCTCAGAAAATTTCAGTTTTCACCTATCCCCTACCCTGTAGTTCACTTTAAAGAGCACAGTTTCATTGGATGGAGACTGACAGGTGGATCTGTGCAGTGTCTGAAGTGATGCATTTGCTGAATCAGACTGCTGTAGTAAAGAAGGAGCTGAGTCGAAAGGCAAAGATGTCGATTTACTGGCCAATCTATGTTCCTGACTTCACTTATGGTCCCTGGTTTAGTCCTGGTTTATTTCGGGTTTAGTCCTGGTTCATTCCTAGTTTGGTCCTGGTTTAGTCCTGGTTCAGTCCTGGTTTAGTCCTGGTTCAGTCCTAGTTTGGTTCTGGTTCAGTCCTGGTTTAGTCCTGGTTCATTCCTAGTTTAGTCCTGGTTCAGTCCTGGTTTAGTCCTGGTATACAGTATTAGTATAGTATCATTGCAGTAAAGTGTTGGGCTGTACTTACTCACATCACTTACACAGTAACTCTAACCCTGCAGATCACTGGAGGAACTATTTACATGTTTTGTCTTATAAAATTGGAGCTTTGTAATAATTATGTTATTGTCATGATGCACGCATTATCTGCCTCCTGTGTTGTCTCCCTGTGTGCTCTCCCCCTCCCGCACCTGTCTGAGCCTGGAGCTGGGCGGAGTTGCTGACTCCTCCCGTGCGCACCTGGAGCGCATCAGCGCAATCACCTCCACCTGCTGCAGAGCATAAGATGGACGAGCCTCAGACACTCGGTGCCAGATCGTCCACGTGAATGCGCAAGCTCTATTTTTTGATGCTTACTGGATTTTTGCTGCTCCCCAGATTCCTGCTCTCTCGCTCGTCCCTGCTCCTGGTCTTGCTCCTGACTCTGCGCTCCATCTACCCCTTGACTTCACCTCCTCGTCTCATATTTGGCTCCGGCTTGCTCCTCGTCTCCCGCTCCTTGGACCCCTGCTCGGCCCTCTCTGGCTCCTTGGACTACTCCTGCTCGGCTCTCTCTGGCTCCGTTCCCGGTCCCGTACTCGCCCTGGTCCTAGCCGCTCTCTGTTCCTGTTCCGGGTCGCCGCGACGTATTCCCGGACCTCGGCTCGCTCCCCGCTCCCTGTTGGTTTAATGAGCTCTTGTCCTATTGCACAAACTGTAAAACACTGTAAATGTGCCCTGAGTTCTGCACTCTTTGGTCCGCCAAGAGTTACACCAGCCATTACGACAGTTATTTAGGTTTGCTATTAAATAAAAGAACAGACTTATTGGCACAGTGGATGTTAATGTGGACCACTAGTAGTAGACTAAAACATGTTCACAATCCTTTAATAAAATGTGATTCTTGGGCGACCCGCTAAAGAGGCGTGAATGTCACATGACTTGGTTAAAGCTCTGTGCCTAATTGACTGTGTTTGGGGACCTCAGAGCCCAGTGCAGCTCAGCGGGCATGAGAGTTAAACACAGAGGAGCGGAAGAAATGAAAAAGACATTTTTTTTTTTTGGCTTATTTTTTCACGGCAGGGCACATGACACATTTGTAGAAGCAGGTATCAGTTTGGTGATGGCCAAATGGGATCTCAATACAGTTTAAATAACGGATACAACTCATGCCTAAGATTGAAAACATATTTCCTGTCCAGAATAACTTTCACAAGATTTTCCATGTTAAAACGCGGCATATAAGTGCAGTGAAGTGAAAGAATCAGTTTTGTGTTTACTCTATCTTTAGCCAAGTCTCAGAGCCACAAATGTACCAAACATCTTTTTGTGAATTACTGACAGTTGCAGAAGGAGGCATTTAAATCTAAGTAGTTCCCAGCATGTTCCAATTTAATTAAGCTGTATAAAGTTTCAATAACAATAAAAGAGAAGTTAAATAGAAGTAAATCCCCTTATTGTCAGTTACCACTTCATACTTAATTTTGTGCAGGCGCTTATCTGAGGATTCTGACTGGATGGATAGCGGCTCTTTCACACAGATTGCTTTTTGGTTGGCCTTTGCAAAAAAAAAAGTACAAAACAAAAACAAAACCCAGTGGCCCAGGGACTTCCATTTTCCCATCTGAAATAAAACATTAAAAATAACACTTTCTACCCTGGTCTGTGTACCGCCACTGAGGCATCATCTCCTATTGAACCTATTGTCCTACCTATTGTCTTTTTTTTTTCCCAACCATTTATAATTTTACTTAACCCTAACATTTTGGGTGTTGATCGGTGTAGCACGTATGTTTTGCAGTTCACATAGGACAAGTATAAGAACAATTGTCTGAAATTAACTGATATACAGACAAGCTATTCAGAAAAGATCCGATTTTCGCTTATCAAACCTTCTTCAACCCAATATCCGGTTATGGCACTAGAGAATCGGTTAATCGACTATATGGGTGGCCAAGCAATTCTATTTGGTGGCAACAGTAGCTAAATTGGTAGCGTTCACTCCCACAAATTAAATTAATGCTGTTGTTGTGTCCATGGGCAAGAAACTTAACAAACATCTCCCTCAGTGTCTGTGCAGAGACTGGTGCGTGAATAGGTGAGTGGTTCCATGTTGTAAAGCGCTTTTAATGCCAAGATGGTAGAAAGTCGCTATATAAATATGACCATTTACCATTAATTTTGTATTTATTTTATTTATTATTATATTTATTATTTGCCCTACTGCTAAAAACGTATCAACTTTGAGCTATGTGAACATTGCTTTTATTACTAAATGCAAACAGTGATAAAATAACACCATGTACATCTACTATTTGTCCACCAGATGACGCTCCCAACTCTCCCACTCCACGCTCACTTCCCAAACCTATCTCTTGAAAGTCCCAGCCGTGAAACGTGGAGAGCTACTTCCACAAATAACTAAAGCATTACCCAAGTTGTGCGTGGGTTAACCCGAGTCCTTTTCCACGCTTTCGCCCTTACGCACCGCTTTGGGACTTGTTTCCACGACCCTCGCTCCCCCCTCCTCGTGCTTGTCTCTCCACTCCACCCGTCTCTCCCACCTCTCCGTCCACGAGTGTGGGGACACGAGCGGAAGGAAGCGAGAGAAAGGAAAGGGAGGCGGCACGAATCACTGAAAATCAAAGCTGTGGGCTCGTCAGTGCGCGCAAGAAACGTTTGGAACAGCCGTGCGTAAAAGTACCGTACTGTGGGATACTTAAACACTTTTACGCGTGGACACGTTTTGGTGCTGTGTTCCTCTCGCATCGTGGACAGACAGACAGAGAAGAGAAGAGGATGGTGGGTTAACGCTGTAACCAACCTACCCTCGTGTGTCATCTCCCTTGTTCTGTTTTGCTGGAGGGTTTCGCGATTCAGTTTTTGGAGGCGCTTTTTTTGGATAACCTACGCCTTTTGGCACGTTTTTGCTGTTCTGGAAATGTGAAGACAGTGCCGAAGTGAAACCCCTGCATCTCCAGCTGTCTCCTGACAACAACAAACGCGACTCTGGAACCGAACACGCGTGGAAGTAAAGTTTGCAGTGAGAATGAAGAGGAGAAAATTGTCATAACTGCTTCGATCGGTACTGCTACTGAATTGGATTACTGTACGGACAACGTGCATCGCGTCAAGTAGGAGTTGGCACGTTTGCGGAGTTGCTGCTGCCTTCCCTCTGATTGTAAAGTTGTCACGTTGCCCTGTAGTGATAGTGAATAATTAACGCGCTGTAGTTAATGGTTGGATTTATTTGTATAACTGGAAGCTACGTCGTTTGGGGGAAGTTTTCAATTCTTGGCACGCTCGTAGAATGACCACCTACAACCACTACTACTACTGCTGCTGTTAACCCTATTTTGCTTACAGCGCAAGACATCACTGGAACATATAGCCAAGCGTTTATTTCATTGATTTGGATTAGTTTTTGGGGGACGCAGCCATGGAGGAGTGGAGGCAATGCGGTCGCTGGCTCATAGATTGCAAGGTGCTGCCCCCGAATCACCGCGTCGTGTGGCCCTCGGCTGCGGTGTTTGACCTGGCCCAAGCCCTGAGGGATGGGGTTCTGTTGTGCCAAATGCTGCACAATCTCTCGCCCGGGTCCGTGGATCTAAAGGAGATAAACTTCAGACCACAGATGTCACAGGTAAGCGCTGGTTGTTTCGTTTGGGACGTGACAGTGGCAGGAGTGACACGATGGGGGGCATGGGTCACGTCAACGCCCCCATCCCCGGGGTCTGCGACAGGGTGGGTGGGGTGTGTCTGTGGGGAACTTGGGGACTTGTGGCTGTATTGGTTTTTGATTTTGGTGAACTATACATTCTTTGATATTATAGCATAGCAATTGTTTTTACATAATTATACTAGATAATGGATAGACTACATCACTTTGTATTGGACAAAGTCAACACTGAGTTTTGTAGTTCACATTTGGTGGCCTTAATTTTGATTCTGTCCATTACTGGTGTCTGCCACTTGACTGTCTCCATGGAGATGCCATTGCTTTGTCTGAAATGTTTATGTTGTGAAATGTTTATTCCCAGCTGTTGTTGTAGGTCAAAAACTGCATAAACGTTTATATTTTGAAATTAAGTTGTACTGTGGTTTTAAGCAAGAAAAGAAAGAAAGAAATGATCTGAGGAATACAAAGGTTTCAGTTGCTGCTCTTTGAATTTGAACCTCTATAAAGATATTGGCGTGTGTTTTCTGTTTGTTTGAGTAAAATTTTAGGGACTTTACCTGCAGAGTAGTATCCAAAGTTGAATGAATGAAGTTGAATGGAGTAGTCCTTTTATCCTTGAATTCTTGTTACTTCTCTAACATTGGCCTGTTAAGACTCTTCTCTTTAGACTTTGCAGTGGTCAGTGCAGTTGCATTGTCAAGCATTGTCAAAGTGCAGTTTTCGTGCGGTATTCCCTCTTCAGTGTAGGTCCGGAGATCTCTAAGCAGAGCTAAGACTTGCCTTGACAAGCCCCTCGCTGTCTGCACTGCAACTCAATCCAACACTTAAATAAGCCCGGAGGAGTTGGTTCATTCACACATGTCTTAAACTCTGCTGGTGAGGTCATCTTCAGAACACACAGAACAGATTTTATTTTTTTTAATTTATACTTTCAAGTATTGATTTCATGGATAAACATAACACACTTCAAGAAGATTTTCTCTTTGCCTCTCCATTAAAAAACCCAGGCATCATAGACAGTTAAACATGACTGAATCTCGGTCTTGATTCAGATTCAATTCATTGCACAGTCCTCCCATATGATCATGTCAGCTTATACATTTTCAAGACTACAAAGTATGCATTAACTCCATGTAAAATAGCCAAGCGTTTTTTCTTCAGAATGTGTACCTCTCCATTGTTGCCAACAAAAGACACTTTATCCAAGCATCCAAAGAAAATTAAAAGTTGTTCTGGTTGTTTTGGTTCTTTTGCCAACGCCAAGAGATATTTATTCACAGGTGTTCGGGCTGAGCGGTTTTGGGAACAAATTCTGGTTCCATTTAAAATCACAATACAGTCCGTAGTGCACATTTTCAACATGCCCAGATCCATAAACATCCTATAGTGAATAGTGCATATGAACTGCTAAATGAAAGGAACTGCATGTCTCCAGATATGAGGTAGAGATGTTCAAATAAAATAAAGCTTTACTGATAACAATTCCTGTGCCAGTTGCCAGTTCCATTTGACTAAATACTGTTGGGTTAAACCTAGAAAGATGTTCTGATCTGAATTCTCACTACCTAAACCCCAGCATCTGCAGCCAATCATTAATCAGTGCTAGTGCAGCCTCTGTAGCTCAGTCTGGAGGTTCTGAGCTTTCACATAAGGCATGGCGTGTCCATATACTGATGCACTGGCAACCCATGTTAGATGTGATTATAGCACCTTTAAAAAAAACTAAAAAACAGCACAAGCTCTATACAGTTCTTTTAATAAAATAATCTCATGCATATCAGAATGTTGAGATCTAAACTACAGGATCAGCAAGTTTGGATATATTTGATATTTTATGTTGTAGAGGACATGCAGACTTTGCAATTTGCTTATTGTGCCACTTCAGATAGCAACTATAATCAATTTCCCATCCCTAACAAGTATTTAAAAATGTTACCATGAAGCATACACTGCCCTGTTAACACATTGTGGTTTCTTGAATTTAACCGCAAATGGAAGGATGACTCATATCCATTAAACAGCATTAGGAGCAGCTTGAACAATGCCTCCGTTCACACCACGTCGTGTGCAAACCGTCTTGAGGGATTCCTTAAGTACGAGATACAAAATGTGTCAAGGACGGTCTAATATTTGCCCACTCGCGCTCAATGGGGACCCCTGTGCTCACATTGCATTAGCCATGTAGATGTGAATATAGGTTGGCTGCTGTGCGGAATTCCACTCACAGTCATTAGTGTGCCAATGGGAGCATGGAAAATGATTCAGAAACTCAAAATAACAATTAGGCTATTGTATTTTTAGATGTAATACAAAAAGACAAAGTTAGTTGATCTAGAGTAAAGGATAAGGTTACATTTTATTATCCCCACAGAGAAATGTGTCCTGTGCTTTTGACCCTGATTCATAAATGTGTATTCGGTGCAACAGTGCAGCGCTCTCTTGCACCCAAATCTTGAGCTACGCGGCACAGACAACCACAACTCCACCGGAACCATGAGTAAAACAGAGGGGCCTCTTGTAGTGAGTTGAGGATGCTATCCACTCAGCAACTCTACTAGCAGAATTACAGGCCTGCCTTTAAACGTTACAATGTGCGTAATTTGGACTAAAGCCCTTAGTAGCTCGTAACTTTAAAAATGTTATTGCTTCGCCTGGAATGTCCACAGTATGGCTGCACGGTGAGTGACTAGGACTCGCGCTTCACAGCAAGAAGGTTTCAGGTCCGATTCGCGGGTCACCGAGGAGTTTGCATGTTTCTGGGTGGGTTTATTCTGGGCACTCTGGTTTCACCCACATCCACCCAAAACATGCACCATAGATACAATCCTCCAGCTAATGTAGTCCTGACCAAGACTAGCTCAAGATCTGGAGATGAATCCCTGGACGTGACATTGCAGATCTTACTGATGATGAGGTGCCCCAGTGGCGTTGACGGATGGGTCAAATGCAGAGGACACATTTCTCTACGGGGACTTTAACCTTAACAGTCTGACTTTTAACTTTTATATCTTGCATTTACTTAATTGCTAAAGAGATACCTTGAAAAACATGTTTCCTACTGTGATTAGGCGTGCCAGATTTAACCCATAACTTGACCTTTTGGCGTCACCTGCTTATCTCCAGTAACATCTCCAGAGAAACACACAAAACCAGACCAGTACCATATCTTTTCCTTTCTGCCTAATGTTAATGGGTTTAGAGCAGGGGTGTCTAAACTTTTTTCAGCAAGAAACATATTTGAAGCAGAGGGCCACAAACCAGTGTCGATACAGGGAGTCAAATGGTGCATTTAACACAGGTTTGACAGAGCCATTGTACCGTTAATAAGACTTGGAAGATTATTTTTTGGTCTGTGTCACAATGCGATGTGATGTTATTCAGGTTATAGGTTCAGTTTGTAGAAAAAATACTTCCTGATCAATTGGGCCAGTTTAGGAGGAGGCATGAGGGCCAACAAAAATTGGTCTGAGGGCTGCATTTGGCCCCTGGGCTGTTGTTTGGACAGCCCTGGTTTAGAGTTTTGTACCTAACTCTCATAATGAAAGAGAAAGGTGTTTTAGATGGCTCATAATGTTGTCATGTCACTGCTGTGGTATGTAGCACAGGGCACTTCCTCCTTGCGCGTGGCTCTGCACACTGCTATGAGGAAGTTTTTGACTATCGGGGAAAACTGATGGGAAGAGATTATACATTAGAATTGTTGTGTGCTTTGAAACTTATCAAGTCTCACTGACCTGGACCGAAACCTGGACACTTATGCGATTTGAAGTTAGGACTTTGTCATTAGTAATTTTAACCAAGCGTTTTCTTACCGTTCTTTTTGATAGAGGTTCAATCCTGTCAGTAAAATAAAAAGCATGTGGTTTGGAGCAGAGCAAACTTTGGACTTTTTATGGTTCAATAAAACTACGTGATTATGTTTGGGAAATAAATATTGCCATTTAAACCACCATTTATTTGTTCTTAATAGCACAAAACAACATTTAATTGACCATTTTGATCGATCGATATGACACTACCAAAACAGCCATCACATCAGCGCACCTTCAGTGACCAGCTTCAACTCAAAATTTACACCTAAAAACGGCCAAACAGAATTTAAACTTTTCATTTTATTCTCCAAAATCCTAAATACATCAACTAATGAAACCTGCTGTAACCAAACCGTATCCCATGCATTGTACCTTTTCAAGTCTTTCATTCATTTATTTATTTTTTTACGCTTGCAGCTTCCATGATTAGAAGCCGGGCAGAGGTCGTGATGGCGCTCTTTGATCCGCCCACAGCTCCCAGTTCCTCCACTGGAACACGCTCGCAGGGTGGAAGGGGTGTCTATGGTGACAAATTGGGTTAAACAAAACTCTGGCAGCTCAACAGTAGTGCATGATTTATGACGAAGAAAAGGCCAAAGTGCTTAGCTGTACACAACAGCACTGGAATAGCCAAATCAAAAAGACATAAAGTTAACTGATTACTTTATTTGCTTCCCCGGGAACTGATCCTACGCAGAATGAAGAAGTAACCGAGATCTGTGCCTATTTAGACTGGCGCTAATCCAATATGGGCTATTGTGGGATGGTCCATTGAAGTGTTGCGTAACAATGGAACAAAGGGGTACAACTGTGTTTTCAGGTTGTTTAACTTGCTAGTGCTAACCGACTAATGGTATTGACGCTATCGTTAGTGTTGACTGATTTCAGAGGCGTTTCTATCGAACTGGAAGTGAAAGACAGGTAGCGGTGTCACGGCGCTGACTCAATCCAAGCACATGTGGATCACATTAGTAAGAGGAAGGTGGTAAAGGTCAAACTTGTTAGGTTTAATGAGTTTAACGAGTCAAACTGTGCTAACTCATAGGCTACTTTATTTTCGTCATAATTTCTTTAATGAAGCTATTTTTGATGCCTCTTTCAATAGACTCTTTTGCAACCTTTTAATAAAAATAATAGTGCATTAAATTTTCATTATACAGACACCCAAAGTGCTTTACAATGCACCATTCATTCATTCCACTCTTGCTAGTGGTAAGCTTCTATTGTTGCCACAGCTGCCCTGGGACAAAGTGACACAAGTGAGACTGCCAATCCGCGCCATCGTCCCCTCCGACCAACACCAACGCTCACTTACAGCAGCAGCGCATTCAGACTAGGCTACTACTACTACTAAGTGGATGAAGTGTCTTGATAAGGAGGTCAAAACAATAGAACTAGAGCCACAGCTTCACTGTAGTACCTTGTATCTCCAACGGTCTCTCATCCGAGTACTAACAAGGCCCAGGGGGGATAAGTCTAGTTTTGTAGGATTACTGCATAAACAGAACAGCACATGGTATGTTTTGGATACGGAAGCAACATGATGACATTATGAGAGCTAAAAAAGTTAATGTAGGATATTATGGGATCAGTGTAATCCCTCATTTTTCCAGGAGTGGTCCATGGTAGAAAAATTTCAGAGTACCACTGAAATGTATTTATTTTTACCACATATTATAGGATCTTGGAAGTGGAAAAAATATAGCGAATACAAGCTAACAACGGTTTGTTTTGACTGGCAATAGAATCCGAATCCCCAGCGGAATTACCTTGTTAGCTGTTTTCTTTAACCCTGTGTAATTACAAGCCTCTTACATCCAGCTACTCGTTCATCTGCTTTTTTGTAAATTGGTTAATGATCCGATGTCAAAATCCAAAACATTTGCTCAGTTTCAGTTTGGCAAATGCGTCTGCTGTTGATTTGTTGTAATGTTTGCTTTTCCTGGCACCGCTACACCAGTACAGGGCTCTTCTCTGAATCTATCAATCCACAATAATTAGTTTGTACATATGCTGGCTGTTACACTCGTCCAAGGTTAGCCGGGTCAAACGTATGAGTAATTATGAGTGTGATGTGCTTGTCTCCTGCAGTCCTGGCCCTGTCTGCTGGAATAACTCAATTGACTTAGAGGGTGCGTTGCTAAGAGTTTGGGACGGGACCAGATGACGATAATAAATAAAAGTGTCTTTTCCAGTCACTCAAGGTTGTTAAAGCCTTATTCATTCACTCCCCATACTTGAGGAAAGTGAGGTTGTACACCATCACTTTCATCCTGCCTATCGGAGTGGTTTGTAAGTGATCTCAATACTAAAATATTTATATATCGGAGAAGATAGAGGTATCAAAATATCAAATTATAATATCATTCTAAACATGTTCTGTTGGTTTGTTTATCTGCACATATATTTCATCTTTAGATCATGATTGGTATGGTTGTGTATGTGTGTGTGTGTGTGTGTGGGAATGAATGTTTTTAGAAATGGCGTATTTGAGGGGCGAGATGTGTTGTACTAGATGTATGTACAATATGTTTACTGGTCTTTCATCCATCTACACCAAACTGTTACTTTTACTTAAACATCAGCCTGTCCAGGGACTACAGGTGGAAATTAGTACTTTTGCTATATCCTGGTACCATACATCTTCCCTGTGTTTTCTTTTTTTTTTTTTTTAAGGTCAATGTATTGTTGTACACTGTCCCTGTTCAAATAAAAAAAAAAATACCATACCATACCATTGGCTCCATACAGCAAGATAAAATTATTGATAGCAGAGGAATTTTGATAATTTTAATACACAACTCATTTATGTACTATCAGATTGATAATACTTGACACAGTATTACTTGGTATCATATCAAAACAACATGTGTATGAACACCAGCGGCAATGTGGGTGAAGTGTCTTGCCCATGGACACAACAGTATTACTAGAGCCACCTGCTATTCCTTCAGGTACAAATACCCCAAAATTTCACTAGATCAAAACACCACCAGACTTATCCATTTGCCACTATTCTGAAATCATCGAAAATAATTCTTTTACATATAGAAACCTGTGTCTCCTCCCATCTACACAAGTCTAACATCTAATATTTTGTACAAAAACGTGACATCTTCTCTGACTGTAAAACATGTTAATAATGGCTTTTCACCTTGAACAAAATGGTGGTTGGTAATTAGCACCTGCTTGTGCGAAGCGGCAAAGTGACAAGTCTAGCAGCTGCGTTTGTGCACGTCTCCAAAATAGACAGAGTGAAGGGGGTTGGATCAAATGTGAGAATAGAAGGTGTTTCTGCTTGGTTAAAAATGCAATGGCAGGTTAATAATGCTCAGTTAAGCTCTGCTAGACCTAAGACAGTATGAGGAGATTTTAGTTTACTTGATATTGATAATAAAGCCTCAGATTTCTGTGACGCCGGTTAATTCACCTAAACCGATTTACTTTGCATTATTTAGCATCTTGCCTAAAGACAACATATTTCAACTAGAGCCACTGCTATCCCACTGTGGCACATGGTATTTTCTATTTGATAACCCGTAATTCATCTCTAAGTGAACTAACAAACTAAACCGGACGCTGTTTGCATATTGTGGTTAGCACTCTTGACTCACTCAGAAGATCTGAGGCGATTTCCATTCTCTGTGGTATTGGCGTTGTCTTGTCGTGGTTTAGTGTAACTACTCTGTATTGCCTTAAAAATAAATAGGGTAATCTTCCAGGTACCCTCAACTCTAAATGTTGCACAAAATCTGGAGATAGGTCCAGGGTTGCTGTACAATTTCTGACAGGTTTCCTAAACATTTGGTCAAATGCAGAGGATAAACCTTGCATGGACAACAATAGTACTATAATTTTCTTTCCAGTTCGCAAAGGTTTACCAACATTAGGGATGCACCGATACTGGTATAAAAAAATGAGCTAGATCAGGTAATGTTTCCGTGATATCAGTTCAGTCGATAACCTGGTTGGGCCTTTAATTGGATGTAATAAGACTATTCACTGACTATGAGACGCTCTAGGCCAACATCAATGTTTGAACTTGAGCTTATTCATACAAAGTTGTTCAGTAGTTCTCTGAAGGCTAAGTAACAGTTACACAACACAATTGGATGTGTTGTGTAACTGTTTAACTGTGTTTTAAGGAAATAGATGCCATTTTTTGTACCTACACTGGTATTGGTTAATATTGCCAGATACTTAAACTCAAAGTATTGAACTGAAAAAGCTAGATTTTTGTCTTATCCAATTGCACTCCACCAGTTGGTACTCCAAAACAATATTTCGACAAGTGAAAGCATGAAAACCACTAAACAACATAATACCTCTGAACTAACCTTACACCATGAAACTCTTCTTCCTGACATGGAACCTTTTTGTGAAAGGTATAATAGTTGTGATAGATTTGTGGCTCTAGGAGGAGGCTAATCCCGGTGAGATTGAGCTGAGGTACAAGGTGAGGTGAGGGGTGCACTGCTGCTGTTGTTGTCGAATCAAAGAGCAAACGGATCAAGAGATTTAGCTGCTTCGCCAGTACCGCTTCTGCAATTTGTGCCCACTGAGAACTTAAACCCAGAGTGGAAAGCTATAATTTTTAACAATCTTGAGGTTTATTTTGAGACTGAAGTTGTCAATAGGCTCGTTCGAGTTAAACCCTGCGTTGTCTGAATGATCAACAAGAGTTTAAGCGTTTAAGACGGACACTTCACAATCCAAGAACAGCCTTAAATCATGCAGGCAGGGACCTTCACCGCAGACAGGTGAGAACTTTCACATCATCCATGAGGTCAAAGCTGCAGTTGCTCCAAACAAACAGCAGTCTCATTTGGATCTCTCAAGGTTTCTGATACCTACGTGTTTGTGACTTCAGAGCAAGTTGAGGTTAAGTCAGACACAGATCTAAAAGGGTGCATCGCGTTCAACTAACTGATTAGATCTGACTCAGCCTGTTGAATTACCCTTGAGGCCTGAATGTGTTATGTGTGTGTGATTGTTTTGGTCACTGTCAGAAAGGTTGTAGCTAAATGCAAATATCAAATTTCTCTACTGAGCCAACAACGTAGAATAAGTGCAGTCATTTTTCAAGTGTAATAACTGCACTGTCTTCACGCCAACTGCTTTGAAATTAAGCAAAGGATTGTGGTCGATGTTGTTCATTCTGTCCTTTTACCTTTCCACTGTAACAAACACTGTATTTGACACCCTTTAGTACCAGATTTTGCTGAAAATTATAAGATTAAATTCCCAATACTGCATTCGTACAGTCTGCCTTGTGTTAGTATGTCATGTCCTTAGGTGTTGGATATTCTAGGACGTGGTTGTATGACATCGATTGCTCCAGGACGTGCTTTTGTTGTGTTGTTTTACTGAGGTGTAGGGGAATGCCTTTGGGATGATTGAAGCGGATATGTGTTTGAGCGCTACTGTATAGATGCTGTGTCTCCATGTGCACTGGGCTAATCCTGCACGCAGAATGACAATGTACTTCTTTGACATAGCCCCAGACAAACTAACTGTTGAGATGAGTTATTTCAGATCCGCGCATAGTAGTTTTTTTCTCATAGATTTGATTAATGTAGCTTTGAGACATGTAAACACACTTGAAGAGTTTGTACGCCAAAAAAGATTGCGGTACAGCTATTAAAAATGTTGGAAACTTGCAATTTTCTCATACTTAGCATGTTTTCGTAAGCCAAATCTATTGTAGTGCGGTTGAATATATTCCATTTTTCTTGAGGTTTTAGATGGTTAGAAACAAAGTCATGAACATACAATCACTAATAGCTGGTTTGTGGAAATAGTAGTGACAGCTCTATTGGTTGTTGGTGGTTCTTGGTGAATTCTGTGTTTTAAATCCCAAATATTTCACAAGTCGTACTGGTGAGGTTTTGGCCAAACGCTGGAGGCCACATGTCAGACTGCCTGAATACTTGACAGGTCTGATAGGCAGGGGTTACTATGGCTTGCACTAGGGAGTTTTGGTAAGTTTATCCAGATATTTTCAAAGTAGACTGCAGATAAGACATCGTAGGACTGCAGGATTGAGGAAAAAACAATGTTGGATTTTACACAGCCAACAAGCGGCTCCATGTTGTTCTGTAAAGTTTTATTTGTTTACCTCCCATACTTTGTGGTAAGCTAATTGATCACACATTGCATTTACACAGAACTGCGATAGTTTTCCACCAGCTTTTCAATCAAGATTAGCATTTTACCGCTGCCACATTGGGCACGTTTACATGGGCAGTAAGAAACAGAAAATTAACTTCAGATTTTTGGTGTGTGGTTACATGCACGAAAGAAATCTCAAAAACTCTCTTTAAACCTCGCTTTTTTATCTTTGCCACATATGTTTACCCTTTTTGCACAACCCTAATTGTCAAAACCAACATATGTGTGAAAAATCTAAGGAATCAAACTACTTCGATCTGATATAAGGGTGGGAGATATACCGAAAAATTCATTCATAACATGATTTTCTCAGAGACACAATGCTAATTTTGATCTTTTTAACTTTTTGTTTTTAATAGGTTACTGGTTCTGATGGTTCTGAAAGTTTATTCCTCACTGTGATTGGTTAGAACCTCCTGTCACTCACTCATATTATATTTACTGGTCGTTGTTGGCCCAGACAGTCTCAGAATATTTAAATATTTATTTATACAAAGCTGTTCTGTAGTTACTTGAGTGATAAATAACAGCTACATCAGTTTTGTCTTATTTTATTTTAGTTTTATGGAAATTAATGCTGTTTTCAGTCAGGTATTGGGTATCGGAAGAATTGGTATGGGAATCGGTTCAACCCTATGACCAGTGGGAGGAGAGAGTGGTGGAAAAGTGTCTATATTTTTTACCATAGAACTGCATTAAACAAAAAAAAGCAGGGAATCACAATATGTTTATTACCGTGTCCATATAAACAGATCTGCTGTGTATGTCTTAATGTTAAAAGTTATATAGCACTTGTGTAGTTCGTCTCAGTTTGCTCGCTCTGCTCATGTGTTGTATCCCTCCTGCACTTCTCTGTAAACGTGCACTGATAGTCTGCGTCTCTTCTGTCTCAGCAGGAGTCCACAGCCCTCTCACTGTAATGCACCTTCTTCCTCTTTGTTCCATTTCTCAGCAGATGTGTCGATATTTGCTGGCAGGGGCCGGCTCCTTCTAATGTCTGGCCTTCACACTCGAGCTGTTCCTGCATAAACTATACTTTTTAGCTAAACTGATGAAAGAAAGGTCAAAGAGAAGAAGGAAGAGTAAATTACTTGTTTGTTTACTCCTTTTTTTAGCGTTGTCCCGATTCTAACTCCACTTTGATACGAAGGAAAATGCCCAATACAGATTTTGATACCACATTGATTGTAAAAAACGCAATTTTTTGGTATAATTTTATAGTAATTTTCAGCACATCCTTAAATTTGTTTCTACATATTGCCCTGCGGTCTTATACTAGTTCTGACGTGGATCAAAACCATCAAGACGATTCTAAAGCTATTCAGAAAAAAGTCATTGATGCGCGTACTGTGTTTTTATTAGTAAGCTATTAAAACTCGTTAATTATTCATACCGGTTTTACTCTTGAGTAGTATCTTGTTTATACTTTTACCATAGTATCATCCAATTATGTTTTGTAGTAGAGTTCCTTATTTGGAATGCCAACCTCGAGTATCATAGCAACCAAAGAGCCAATCCAAAGTGAGGCTGTTGATTTATCTGTTATTAATGTTCATATTTTCATTTACAGACACAATAGTGAAATAAAAACGCCACGATCATGTACAGCGGCTTAATACGAACATTTAAAAACCAAAATGAGTCTGACAAGCAGCAGTTATCGAGAAAGGGGCAATAAAAAGTTTATTTCTAACAGTAGAAAGTGAATTTGAGCCAGCCACTTCCTATTTGGAACGCAGCGGCTCACAGGTTAGCTATGTCCATTTATATATACAGTCTACGCCCAGAAGACCCCTCCCCATTCCCTGTACTGCTGCTACTAGACCTTATCCCACCTGGCCTGCAGTCATGTTCTTCACTGCATGTTTATTCTGCTGTGCTTCATGTGGGAAAGAGCGACCGTTAATAGTTATTTTAGCTGTAACCACTACATGGGCTCCGGCTCTCCCCATGACAGCTGCGTCGAATCAAACAGCCGCACCAAATGTGGATTTCACACTGATACATGAGCACATTGAGGTCCACTGTTCAGAGCAGGTCACTGCACTAACGCAGACATAGAGATTTACTGTTAGCTTGAGCAGGTGGATAATGGTATGATTGTTTGTGAGAGTTGGGGATGGTTAAAATATTAAAGTACATTGTTTGCACTATTGGTCTTTAAACTTGCTCTTGAATGCTTGTGGTTTGGCCTGTCATGTTTTGGAACTATAAAGACTACGGAGCTCAACAGTGACTGCCCACATCCTGGTTCTGGAAGTAAATTTCTCATTAATTTTCCCCATAGACTTTCCAAAAATAGCTTGAAAGTTTGCTCAGAGTTAATCAGCTACGTGTTCACCACAAGATCCTATTTCTGAAAGTTTATAAACTGCTAAATTATTAACGCATTTTGAACTATTAATATTGTAACTTTCAAAAAACTCTATGGGAAAAAATAATGGGAAATTTACTTCCAGAACTGGAGCAGGACAAACTTTTAATAAATAAATTGAGCGCTTCACTTCACAATTTTGACCTCACCGTTTGTTATTTACTTGAGTTACTATTATTGCAGCAATGCTTTTTGGACTTACGGTTTCTCAAAATGTGTAACTTGCCAGCCCTTAAACCTTTTATGTTCAATCCAAATGTAAACGCATGGGGAAAAAAATCTCACAAGATAATTTCTCTCATGTGTGCACAATCTTGTGGCAGTTTTGTCTCGTCAGATCTTGCGGCACGAGATCTGCTCCCATTCCTCATGTCTGTAGTCAGAAAATACATATTTATTTGCATCAGTCTGTGCTCTCTTTCGCTTTCGTGTCAGCATGGTATCTACAGGTAACAGTGGGGATTACATGAAAAAAACAAAACAAGAAACAAAAGCTACCGATTTTAACAACATAGCCTGGTTGTTTTAAGCAAGCAGTTGTAATGAACACAGTTTGATGTTCATTACAATGCTCAGAACTAGTCTGCTGATGATTTATGGACGTAAAAACAGTGTAGGGGTCCTGAATCTCTACCTATGATGTAACAATTCAGGTAAAATTGAAACTGATTGACTGCTAAGAAGGAGAGCGCCTTGTAAACTGGATTAATAAAACAAACATCAAACAAACACAAGCTAAATACAACTTTTTTTTTTTTTTTTTTTTTTTTGACGCGAGAACATGGTTACATTTGGTGTTGGTCTGTGGAGATCTGCTATCAGAGTGTAGGAAAGATGCAGTTTACAATTTCCCTGTCACGATAATACATTGTTACGTGCAATATATTTGTTGAAGTAAATATAGATGATTAACCATAATGTTGAAACCAAATCAAAGCAGAAATGTCACTCACTCACTGACTCACATTGTACACTATCACATTGCCATTTTTTGTTTCACTTTTGGTAGAAAGGATGAAGTCAGAATATATATTTTTACATTAGCATATAATACACTGTAGAGTTTGTTGTTCTGCATTTATCTTCAAAGCTGCCGTGGAAACTGTTAAGGAGTAGTGACTAAACATTAGAGCCTGCACTTAGCTGGACACAATGGTACAATTATGCCTGTTGCGATAATTACTATATCAATTTATCGGTCATTTGGGGAGAGGGTTCAGTTCATTTTTCTTGCACTAGTGGGAAAAGTTTGGTTATTTTTCTGCGCTACAATCAGTATCAGCATCGACAATGAAAAAACCCATACCGGGCAATCTCTATCCACAACAGTCTAGTAGTTTAATAAAATCATATCAGGCTCTATGTGTATAAAATTAGCTATTTACATACTTTCTCCAGCGTTGTATCCTGGACCACCCACCATTGTCTACACCTTTCCTTTGTACACAGGCGGCCACCACTCCCCCCACTGTTCCCCATGGGGTAATTTAATCTGGGGGGCTTGGTCTACCGTTGACCCCTGACCCCCTTGGCTATCCGGATGCAGGTAATAGTGCTAATGGGGCTGCTTAGGCACACGTCCCACCATGGCAACACAGCTGGGACACTGCCTTGGGACCCCCTACCTCCCGCCATTGACAGAGGAAGTGCACTCAACCTGATAGTCTGGTGTAATTGTGTTTTAGAGGGCAGGTGGAATCTGGTTAGATGGGGCTGCTGATTTGACTGTTTAATCTGGTGTTGATGGTGCCTGATGTTTGGATTTGGATTAAATGGTGCCATGAACTTCGTGGATGAAGTTTAAAGCTTCGGTGTTATGCTGAAAGAAACAAGATAACAAGTATTTCTGTGCAAAGCTGCAGAACTGATTCGCGTGCCTCTTCACAGTGGGATTTTACTGAACAAAGTAGTGGATTTTTATGTTAATCCTATATACAGTCTGTATTCTGAATAATCTCAGATAGGTAAAGAGCAGTGGGTGGAGACAGGTCGTAGGTGAAAACAGACATTTTCTGAGCACTTAAGCCTCAATACACACTTCTTCAATATGTCTGTGTAATCCCTCAGTCGCCCAGGTCTGATCCATAGTAAAAGCTAAAAGAAAAATCTGTCAACTGGACAAAAAGTTGTTGGAGTGAAGATGTTTTGCTGCTCATCCAAGCCGCTTCTTCAGTTCTGGTCTGATTACTGGTGGAAACTGCCTTATATCTGTCTGAAGAGGAAGAGAGGAGATAGTTTTTTTTGACTTTTTGTCCGGTTGACAGATTTTACTTTTGGCTTTTACACCTCTTCAATACTTTAATCCACTTGCCAATCATTCAAATTCAGATGAGCGTGATTGACAGCTAGATTAGCCAATCAGAGACACGCATGGTCCTTCGTTATCATAACAAATATGGCTGGTTATGAGGACAAAAGAAAGGAAAAAATATAATATATCACAGGGGACTGAAAAACATTGCGGATTTCTGCAGAATCAGTGAGCTGTGAGAAATGTGATTTTGTTTCTAAATCATGGGTGACCAATGAGCTCCTTCGTTTCACGTCACTGAAAAAAAAAAAAAAAGATTGCATGATTCTGTTTGGTTCAAGACGTGACAGAGACCAAGAGGATCAGGCTGATGTCCCTCTGTATAAGAAATAACAACACAGAAATAATCAGACATGCATGCATACAACTTTGAGTAAGATAATGATGAAGGGACATAGTTTTAAGTTGATTTGACATAATATGACCCTGTTAAAATGTATAAATCAAAACCAGCCAATTTTGCATAATAGGCCATTTAGTATACATAATTCTTTCTGTATCCTCCATTCCTCCCCTCCACAGCTGTAGTGCGCTTGGTACCAGACATACACAGCACTCTGTCCAACATAAAGCCTTTGTAACTCTCTCCTTTCTCTGTCCTTTTCTGTTTGGGCCCCACAGCTGTAGACACTGAGCTGCTGTGCTCTGTCTGTGCACTTAATGAATATTGATCCCCACTACAATGTCATTCAACTGCTGCATAATACAACAGAAAGCTAACGGTTCCCTTGTTTAAATAAGTACCAGGCATCTATCGTGCACACCCGCTCTAACATCCAGAGGCTTACAATCGAACATGTAATGGAGTTCACTAAAGCTAATGTGTTGGAAATGATTAGAAAGTGTTTAATCATGGTCCGGGAATGAGCATTAATAACCAGGAGTGGAATGTCCCCTTATAAATAAAATGAGAAAACCAACTGACACTACAGTGGTCCCTCGTTTATCGCGTTCTAAAAATATCCTGCAATAGTCGAAATACACGAAGTAGTCGGCTTTATTTTTTACAATTATTATACATGTTACCTCACCACACACTTTATACACTTTTCTCAGACAGGCATTAACATTTTCTCACATTTCTCTCAAAGCTAACACTCTCAAAGCTCAAACCTTCGTAGGCACTTTTGTCGTTGCAGAACGTTTCATCGACATTGTGGGTTTTGTCGGGAGAAAACTTGCAAACATACAGCACTTCAGAGTCATGCCGCTGCGATTGAATGTTTTTGTAAATTTGGATGAACGCATTTTGTACTGTTCAGGAGACACGGCACAGAGGAGACTGGCAATGGTCTACAGTCCCTTAGCCAATCAGGACGTAGAACACAATGCGCGAAACAACGAGGCCACGAAAGGTGAACCACGTTATAGTGATTTACAACTGTATTCTGAAGTGCTATGGCGTGTTAATGTTATCCAAAATTATGCAAACAGTCTTATAACTTCTTCAGAATCAGAATTTATTTGTCATGTCAGTATAAAAATACACAGAAACGAAACACTGTTCTCAAGTCTAGGTTATCAGCAGCATAGCATTACTTGGTGAAAGATTAAACCTCCAAAATTAGACCACTGTTCGCCGGCTGTATCGTACTGGTATTGATCACAAACCTGAAATGAAGGGTCTGATAAATCACTATGCTATATTGTGAGATTAGAGCTGGTTGGTTGCGCTAACATGGTCACAAAAAGGCTTCTATGCTACTAACTTCAAAGCTAGCTGCTGTTTATAGCACAATTTTCATGGGTTCACTTTTCCCATTCCCAGCAGACATTGGACTCCCTGTTCGAGCTGTTGTGGTACATTTAGAACCACTTTTGTTCTACCTTTTTATTTGGATAAACAAAGAAGTAATCTAATTTGAGAGAGTGAAATAGTTTATTTACCCATTAGTAAGAAGTTGTAATGAAGCATAATGGTTAGTAGGAGGTTGTAATGAAGGATAATCGTTTTTTTTTGCCACCGGCCGCCATATTGGATCTACTTATGAAACTGCCTAAATATCAGTTTTACATCAGTTTTGGGGGATTTTTAAGGTTTTAGTTCTTGCTGTCTCTTCCCATTAAATTCTGTGAAAAGCCACAGAAAAAAACATAACTTTTATAGAACCAATATGGCGCTGGCTGTCCCCCCCGATGTCTATGCTGACTACCCTGCGTGACGTTAGTTGGCAAAAAACGATATAGGAATTCTGGTTTTATGCGCTTTGTAGTTACATATTTCTTAGTTTTACTTGAATGCAGACTTTGGGATGGGCCTAATTTTTCCACTTGAGTGTCAAACTTGAACTTTCTTTGTGTTGTGTGGGCTGTAGCTGACGTCACCTCAGATGTCCCTTACACAGAGCAGTGAGATCACATCAACACGGAGTTCCCCCTCAAACACACAGCTCACATTTCAGACCTCCAAGTGTGGACCACGAGAAAGACCCAAGGAGACCGGCCCCCAGGCTCGTACGGTTTGGCAGAAACATCAAAGCTGACATCATGGACTTGTTGGTTTAAGTAACTAGGTTTAGGCAATTTGACAAAATGATATCGTATTGAGTCTTATGCAAGTGCAGCAACATTTTTAGAGCATTGGTTATTTGGTTTTATTTTACCATCAACTTTAATCCACACATGGCTTTATTTTCTGAGAGTTGTTTACACTTATGACTTATTAGATCATGAAAACACGAAACGCAAAGTGAATATAAGATTTATACTAAATTAGACCAGTGTTGCTTGAGAGAAACGCTACTTCGATACTTAGGAATAGACTCGATACTCAATACTGATTTTGATACCACGATGATAATAAAACACACTCTTTCTTTAGACAATAGAATGTGATTTTCAACATTAAATCATAGTACTTTCTTTTATATTACCATGTGGCCTTATATCTGTGTAATCCCTCAGTCGTTCAGGTAGTTTCCATAGTGGTCCATGGGCGTGTACTAGTCTATTTGGTCTTATACTTGTTCTGATACAGCTCGAGATTTTAATTCATTCTAGTTATTCAGGAAAGGTTCATTTCTATCCCGTGAATGTGACTTTTTTAGTATGGATGTCTGCTGAAGAGTATAGCTTTGATACAAGAAACTAATGTAAATGTATGTCCTTGTAAAACTAATTATAGTATTGTGCATCCTCTTCTTTCTGACCGTGCTCTGTATTCTAAAATAAAATCCCTCCATCTCCTCTGCCTCCACCTGAATCGGCACAGATCCTGTTTAGACTGGATGCCCTGTCACCAAAAGCACGTAGGACAGAAACATGAAAGGTACAATTGAGCCGGATTTGATTTAAAAAGTAATGGAATAGGTAACAAGAATGAATGTACCAATGAAATATTTATATGTAGTCTGAGTAATATTTGTGTACATTTTTTGAAAATTGACTAAAATTGTTGTCAGGCGAACACTGTAAGCGTTTAGTGTTACATTGTGTTTGCAATTTTTTGGGAAAGAAACAAAATACTCTTTTCCTAAACAAATGTCAAGATTTTCTGCTAGTTGTATTCTCAAATAAATTAGTGTGATCTAACTACAAAGTTGGGTGACATTGTATGGACTTTAAAAACACGAAGAAGCACTTGTGGGATTATCACCCAATGACATCACAAGGTGGAACACAGCTCTGGCTTAGATAAAATAATGCATTTAAATGAATATTCAAACATGCTTAAATTACAACTCCAGGCATGTTTTTGACAAAGAAACACCATTTTCACTTGATTAAAAATCTGTTTTCTTTCAACCTCTGTTTTTTTCTAAACTTCAATCTCACTGGCGTACTTTCCTAATTAGCCTACCGTTCTTAACTATCCTCATGGGACCAATGCTACTACCTTACAAAACAGAAAGCTCTAAAAGCTTAGAATGTATCAATCTCCATTAGGGCTGCACGATTTTGGGAAAAAAAATATGATTGTGATTAAATTTGCGATATATTTATAATATATAATTATATATATATAAGACCGAGTCTGTTTGAAAGTGCAAATTTGAGAGGAGACCGAAATATGAACCGCTAAAGTAATACAAGAATTCTATTGATTTCATAACAAGTTTGTAGATGTATAAACTACTATATAGGTACTATATTTTTCTATTAGAGGACAGGATATTTTATTCTTTGCAGTAGGGTTGTCAAAAGTATCAAAAATTTGATACTAATCGATACCAAAACGAAAACTAGCCCATCTAGCGAAACTAGATGGGTATCAATAATAAAAAAGTCCCATTCCCAGGTCAGAAATGAACCTTTCCTGAATAGCTTTAGGATGATCTTGAGCTGTATTAGAACCTCATAGACTAGTATACGCCCATGGACCACTATGGAACCTACCTGGACGACTGAGGGATTACACAGATTTTAGGTCACATGGTAATATAAAAAAGTACAACCCAGATTTCGATTTGATTGCGATATACAGTGCAATCCTTATCTCCAATACCTCCCAGATTCTGTCTACCTTCGAGAATCTTCCCCACATGGGTTTGGGGTCCGGCCGGGAGTGATTACCGTTAGCATGCAGAGGAGTGGCGCCTAGCTTCTTTCCTCTGCCAGTCTTGTGCTCTGCTGGGTGCCTTAGCTGCTCAGGGAAGTGTCTCGGGTAGTGGACCAGATGGTTGGAGAGCTAACATGAAAGAGACCGCACAAAAGCTTTTGTTGGAGGCTTTGGTTACGAGTGTGAATCCGCTGTCTGAAGATTTACAGGCAAAACAGCGTCAGCAGAAAGCTTGGAGATGTGCATGTGACTGATGTCAGTGAATGGAAAATGGGTTCATGAGCATTTGGGGTAACAGTTGTGCTACATTTTTGCAAGTTCGATGGAATTGTTATCTAAAAATCCGCAATCGCACAATCTTCATCTGTGAATTTCTTACTGTAATTTTGAGATGTTTAGCTTTTAATTAGTGTTGATTCATTGAGGTCTTTGTAAAACTCTGAAAAAAGCAAACAAACAAAATAACATGGGCGCTATTGCTGATATCTGTAAGCATCTGCTGGTTCGATTCTCGCTCAAGATGCACATTGTCATTAAGTCTTTGCGCAAAACACTTGGCGCCAAATACCAACACCGTTCAGTGGAAGATGGTGATCGGATTGTAGATGGAAATTAGCATCCTAAGATAAAATCTGGTACTAGCATCTCTGCCTTCGGGAATTATGTAACTGTACATTGCCCTGTTAAAATAAATAACCGAGAAATGGAGCGGCACATATTTTTGAAATCACAGTGCGACTAGTTTCCTGTGGCAAGTCGACAACTAGTGAAGTAAAAACAATATGCAAAAAGTAAGTTGCTTTAAGATTTTTTAAAGTTTTGTTTTCAAAGATATTCAATAAAGATGGACACTATAGATGGGGGTGTATGGAAACAGGTCTAACTTTAGTTTATCAGATTATTAGATTTCCATAGATAACTTTAGTTTATCAGATTCTTTAGTTCTCTCTCTCTGCTAATGTCTTGTTTCAAAACTGTGCTATCTTTACTTTGGCAGATAAATCCGGTAATATAATCAGCATTTACTGCGGCTCCAAAAACAAAGACGGTTGGTTAACGTTGACGCAACTAGCTTAGTAGCCTTATGTTTTTATGTATTGATTTCTATTTGATTTATTTCTTTTGCGATTTCCCATGAAACAAGTAGCCTTCCCAAACAAACAGTACATTAAATGAAAAACTAAATCATTTCGTAGATTGTAGGTCTTCCTGTTTCCATAGACCCCCATCTATAGTGCCCATCTTGACAAACGATGCTAGCCCAACGTTTTGTCATGGCGTGCAGTTGTGTTGTTGTTGTTTGGGTCTCGTTTGAGTTGTGGTACTGCGGGGAGTCATTTCCTGGAGCTAGGAACAGATCAGTATCCGGATAATACCCCAGGGAGAGTACCACCCCACCCCCTTATGGACCCCTCCCCACCCCCCATGCACGCACACAGCCAGGCCAAAGTATTACCCTCCTCACCAAAGATAAACCTCTTCATATTTTTCTCTATCAGGCTGCCAGACGAAACAGATCATGCGGTCCCTAGTTTGCTTCCCTAGCAGCTAACTATACTCTTGCTAGCTGCAGTTAAAACATAGATTTTCACGCCATAGTGTTGCCAGGCTTCATGCAGCCCCAATATTCCATTACTGACCAATATTGATCACGTGGCATAATTGGCTGTGGAAGTGGAAGGGCACAAAGCTAGGGTTACAATGCTAGGCTTAGTCCCGTAAGAGGTTAGCGCGTATTGATCGGTGGTGCGGATCAGGCGGGTGTTAATGATGCGGACATAGTGGGACAATGTTGCGAACAAAGCAGGGTAGGAGAGATTGTTTCCTTGGGTTTCAGCTTCGTATTAGGTTATATGCAACATTTCCCATTCGAAAGATAGAATATTTTGTTTTAAATTGTGAATCGCTATGGCAACATTGTAATTTACCATGGATAGCCAAGACGCCAACTTGTGGCTGGTAATGCATACATGGATGTACACAGGATTTGGGGTCAACATTTTATGTCGACAGAAATTGAGACAAAAATAAAATGCAATCTGATTATGAAACTGGAAACTGCTCTGCGTATATTGTTCTGAAGTTCTATAAATTGACATGTTTTTTCGTCATAAATATCAAAGTAATTACAGTCAAAGTCTATAGACATTCGAACCATTGTTTAAGGTGGTTGATGATTAGCTTCTCAACCTGACATCTAGACAGTCCCATGTGTCCCAGGTGGAGTGGCCTTTCCAACTTTAAAATAAAACCAGTCCTCCAGCTAGCTACTCCAGCTACCTGAATTTTAGGTATATGAATTTCAAACATGTTACAATAGTTTTTCGTACTCCATGAAATGTATGGCCATCAATTCAAAGACAGTTTAAGGTTAAGGTTAGGGCTAGGTTGTCAAAAGTATCAAAAATCAGATACTAATTGATGCAAAAACTGGTATCAAAACCAGATACAGCCATGGACCACTATGGAACCTACCTGGACGACTTAGTGACTATACAGATATAAGGCCGCATGGTAATATAAAAGAAAGAACCATGATTTAATATTGAAAATCACGTTCTATTGTCTAAAAGATTTTTTTTCCCCCCATTATCGAGTATCGAGTCTATTCCTTAGTATCAAAATTGAGTTAGCTGAGTGATAGACTCTAAAAAATTGTTAACATTGGTTTTATTTTTCTGTGCAAATATTTCAAAAGCATCTGAAAAGTTCTGTATTATAACTTGTTTTGACCAATACACATCTTTACAGACCTTTTCCTGATTCTCACCCAAGGACACTATCAGAAGGTATAGCAGTGAAGGTTATCATTTTTACCACTAGGCAGACCTGTGTGTGCACTGGCCCTCAAGTACATTTATATTCTCCAGCTCTCCTCCCAGACCTGGTACTTTCTTTACCTTCAGAATCGCGTCTCATTATTGGATCTTTGAAATAGGCTGCCACCGTGCATGCTAATGGTGGGGTAATTGTGAGCGCTAACAATGACTCAATGGGCACTTGAAGTCTTATCGGTACAGGTAGTTATTGTGTTGCATGTTAAAGAAATGGTTTGGTTTGAACAGGGGAGAGAAACAGATAGGAGCAACACATGGAGGGAAAGGGAGAACGATACATTTCCTGTCTGCAATCTCGAATTTTGTGCATTGTAGTAGCAACATTCGCCAATATGTTGATAATGGGTCGTGCATAAGTTTGTTGCCATTTCAAATAATACAGTGAGGGTAGAAATGATCAAAATTGGCCCAAAAATATCGGCAGAGCTAATCGACCATTGCTTTGGTTTCTAAACAACTGATATCGGTATCGGCCATGAAAAAAACCATACTGGTCGATCTCTACTTGCAGTGCTACATTGGTGTGGTTTTTGATAAGACAATAGAAAACAATTGTTGATACTTTTTTTTAAATTTTTGTCTTTTGTGAAGTACTTACATGTCGCTTAATATAATATTGCTTTAAAATGTTGAAGGGCAGTACTGAAGTAAGCATGGAAAGAATGTAAATGTGCCATTAAAATGATGATTTAAACCACAGAAACATTATATATCATGTGAAATATTCAGATTATTAAGCCAAATGCCCTTCCTGCCACAAAATTAATGCGACTATACAAGACAATATGGGTAAAGTGCCACAAAATCAGTGTATGCAAAATCTGAACTGTCAACTTTCTGGTCAGGAGGCAAAAACTCGCAGCCTGCACCGCTATTTCCCCTCTTAACATTTCCCCCAAACTACTACAAATAAAAGCATCCCAAAACATGACTGAACGCAACATTTGGCAAGCAACAAACCATTTACCAAAATACAGTGAACTCCCATCTACCCCAAAAAGCAGTTTAGCCTCATCTTGATAGAAATATTGAGAAGAAAATAACACCTATTACTCTGCTCGGAGCATGAAAATTACATGGTGGGCCCCTCGCTGTGAGCATTTGACAGGCGCCCACACCCTCACGCTCACCAAGCTACGCTAAGAATGCTGCAGAGGGCTTGGCCGACGAGCAACGGGGAGTCCTGGCTTCACGTCCGACTTCCAGCTACTGCATTGTCCAGCGCATTAGATCTAGGGAAGGGCGTGTGCGATCCTCGTGTGTGTGTGAGCGAATAAATATTGATGTAACCGATGTTTTGTGCTAACAAGATGGCCTTCCTTTAGGTATAGAAAACCTTTGTCAAAATGTAGCTTTTTACAAATCTGACTGTGAATAGTCGGATGGAGAATATATCCCATTGATCTTAAAAGGCCTATACTGATTTGTATTCATGCATTCGACAAAGTTTGACCTCAGAGCAGATACTAAGGTCTAAATAAGTCAGGTGCGTGCGTCTATAGAGCGTTTCATTGTCAGAGAACCGGAAAGTGCGCGGTTAGCATGCAAAACTGATTGAGGTGAATAGTGGGGATGCTCGGAATGCATAAGGTAAGTGAGGAGTAACTTTGGACCACTGCAAACAATTTAAAATCAACTAGTTTTATTTATCAGAAATCAGATACAGCGCCTTTAACCCTACATCACTAATGTTTCAGAAAAATTTTGCAGTTTTCCTTTTTATGAGGTTATACGTTTTCTTTTTTTTTTTTTTTTTTTAGATTCATTTTTAGCAAAAAACACAAGATAAGTAATGATTTAGGCACGTCCTGCATGGTCTGGGTCTGGAGTAGGGCGTGTGATCCTGCGTGCTCGCTGTCTGCAGATGTTTTTTGTTTTCCGTGGAAGTGAATAAATACTGAGGTAAATGATGTGCTTCCTTTAGGAGTAGAACCCTTTTCCTATTGACAAATCTAATTGTGAATAAACCAGCAGTGGAAGGTAACAAAGTAAAAGTCGTAAAGTTTTATCATCCTGACTAAAGTTTTTGAGTTAAAGTTTCAGCTTTGAGCAAACAAAAATAAATACACAAAATTTACAAGAAAGAATAAGAAATTGATTTGTATCGTTACTGTTGAACAAAATATGTATCATTTAAATCAATATCACTCCATTTTACACTTTAACAAACCAACAACACTTGTGTGAAATGCTTTTACTTTTTACTCTTAAAGTACATTTTTAAACAGGTACTTAAATACTTTTTCTTAAGTAGATTTTTTTTTCATATGATACTTTTACTTGAGTAACTTTTTACCTCTGTACCTGTACTTTTGAGTACTTCATCCAACAGTGGAATAAACAGAGGAGATACTTTCCCATTGAACTTAAAATCTATTTTTTTGTTTGACGCCATAACAGATATACTGTACAAGCAGCTCTTGAGGTCAAAATAAGTGTACTGTCTGCGTTTAATTAGAAAGCGTTTCATTGATCGTGAAGTAGGAAGTGTGCAGTTAGCATTCTAGTTGTTTGCATTACCCTGACAGCAAAACTCTGATCTCTAAAAGTTGTGAAAAACACTGCTAAACTCATCACATTTTTGAAACGATATTCTGTGCCTGTAACTTTACATAACTATGGTTTCAGACAAATTCAGACAAAAAAAAAAAAAAAAAAAAAGCTATAGCTCTTTTTATAAAAACTCAATTATTGAATTTCCTACAAAAATCCACAAACCAGACAGGAACCAACTAGCAAAGCCCTGCATTGTCCAGTGCATCAGATCCGGGGAAGGGCGTATACGATCCTGCATGCTCGCTGTCTGCAGATGTTTCTTGTTGTTTGTCTAAGTGAAAGGGAAGAGAGCAGTTACAGGGGGAGGAGGAGGAAGTGCAAAGCTGTGAATGTCAGCAGTAAAGTAAAAGGTGGATAAACGGGCAGAAAGATGGATGGTGGTGTCGACGCTGCTCCTGCGAAGGCCAAAAGAATGTGTTTAACGTGTAGGCAAAGCAAGTGATGGTGCTTAATGTGGTCGAAATAATTACAGATGAGCTACCAGTTTGCCTGTGTACAATATAGAACTCGCATTACAGAAACAAGATCACAAGATTTAATTCACATTTTCTTTTTGGGGAAACACAAAATCGAACCAGTCCAAATACATCGTTGGCTAATCCTCCCAATTATGTTGTCTTGATCACAGACTGTATATATAAATGGAGATAGCTAACCTGCTAGCCGCCGCATTCTTTCAGCTCAATCTACTCCATCAGATCCAATTCACTTTCTATTGAAAAAAAACTGTTGCCACTCTCTCCACAACTGCTCCTGTCAGGCTTAAAATGTTTATATTAACCCGCTCTACATGATCTGGGTATTTTTATTTCGCTATTGTGTCCATAAATCAAGATATGAACTTTAATAACAGAAAAATGTCTCAAATTTGCAAAGATATAAAAAAATATGTTTGTGTAACTGCGTAACTCCTGATAAACTGACATTTGAAGACAGTCATACATTTAAATTTACCTTGTCGCAGGCCACATAAAATGACATGGCGGGCCGCATTTGGCCCCCTGGCCTTGAGTTTGACACGTGACATAGACTGTATAAAGAAGTGGACCAAAGTTCTAGCTGAAAACAAATGAATGTCCTGTCTTTAGGTAAGAAACGAAAAATATAGGGGTTATATTGTTTTAAAAGTATTTTTCTCAAACTTTTGCAAATGGTAAATATTAGTATGGACTGAAGGATGGATCCAACGTAGAGGAGAAACCTTCATATCGACTTTACAACACTATTGTTATGCAGAACAAATTCAGACTTGGCAGTTCTTTCCTGTTGCTCTTTTTATAAAACATTGAACAACTCAACAAAAAACATAAACATGACATGACCCAACTAGATGTATCCACTAGATTTCCTCACAAGCCACGAAAAAGCTTTTTCATTCACTGGCTCCCCCTTGATACCATTTGTCTCCTCTGAGCTTGCAGCATTAATACCAAACTGTTTACCCACCCTCTCTTCACACTCCGCTGCTTTCATTATGCTAACGCGCAACTGTTGGCAGATTTTTTATGTTTCGCAACCACTTTTTTTTTTTTTTTTTCTTCAGATGGGAAATGGAATAGAAGAGGCTCACCTGCCATCTTCTGTCTGTCTGGCACTTATGAGAAATTGGATTTTGGAAATATCATCAATCAAAGGCTCGTGGACAAGACAAGCCCTGCACGATACAGAGCCCAGAGAGAGTCAATTCTGTCTGGGTCCCAAAAAGAGCTCTTTTTCTTCTTAAAAGCAAATAATATGTTTGAGGCTGATAAGTATATAGGAGGAGCAGGTTGTCAACAGTGGGGCGGCGTTGGTGCAGAGGGTTAAGCGATTGTGTGTGAACAGTTCATTGAAGGCAAAAACGCTGAATAGTGCATGCAATATTAAACACATTGCAAACCTAAAACACACGCAAAAAAGTAACTACATGTACCTCCCTTAGTCAGCACACATATGTTTATTTGTGGCTATGATACTTCTAAGGGGTATTAATTGCTAACAAGTTACATATTTAGAGCACCATGCTACCTTTTACGGTTTTGATAATGCTATATTACCCGAAAACATGGTATTAACATGTTTTACACGTTATCAATCAATCAATCAATCAAACTTTATTTCTATAGCACCTTCCAACAACCAAAGCCGACCAAAGTGCTGTACAACATTAAAAACAAGATAAAAAACAATAAACATAATACAAATAGGTCAACAAAGCACTTTACACCATTAAAATAAAGAAAGTGTCCCAGGGCCACTAAGTGTTAAAAGCCATTCTAAATAAATAGGTTTTAAGTTTGGCTTTGAACAGAGGCAGGTCAGTGATGGAACGTAACTCAATGGGCAAAGAGTTCCAGAGTTTTGGACCGACCACTTCAAAAGAACGATCACCCCACTGTTTGTCCCGGAACCGGGGAACCTCCAGCAGATGTTGCCCGTCAGATTGTAGAGCTCTGCTGGGTTGGTGAGGGGTCAAAATCTCACACAAGTAGGAAGGTGCAAGACCATAGACTACATTAAAAACAAACGTCAAAATATTTAAATGAATTCTGAATTAGTTTTGCTTTTGACTCCCCTCCCTTTGCTCTTTGTTCTAAGTTACTCCCCCTTCAGAGCGCTATCACTTTCTTGTTTCCATGCAGATGTAATTGGCTGGATGCGAGATAGATCCGTGTAATGCCGTAACGCAGCAGGCGGAGCAATAACGGAGACGAGCGAGTTACGTAGTTAAATAGGCCTGTCACAACAACACTGTTTGAAGCACGACATGTTTCTACAGAGATAAACTGCGATAAACGATAATATTGAGACTACATCATGCCACTGACACATTAACAATAATGCAAGATAATCCCCGTAAACACTTTTTAAACGGGTGTTATCATTAAGTGACATGAGCTGCAAAAAAATGTAAAGCAGAATGAAGGCAAGGCAAGTTTATTTGTATTTGTATAGCACGATTTGTACACAAAGTAATTCCAAGTGCATTACAGAATAAGAAAGACATTAAAATCACAATACGAACAAATCAAAACGACATAATCATCATAAAAGTAACATTAAAACGAAAGAAGAGTGCACAATAAAAACCTTTCAGCAATATTTAGCCACAGAAGTTACTTTTTCAACGCTCTGCAACTCAAATCTTATCATATTAATTGTCAGTTCCCATTTCTCCCCACTTTTTTGGAGAAATTGTAGACCCAAAATACATACTTCCTGTTTCATATATTGAACGATTAGTCAATATAGTGATTAATGCAACTTTAAATACAAGTTAGCTTTGGGTGTATGGAGTGTGAGTTTTTGCAAAGCGGACATTGACAATATCTTGCTTAGCTTTGCATTTGGGAAGTTACAATTTGTGGTTACAAATTGTGCGTTAACCTTGTTTAACTGCGTTCTACATGGCCGGTCTCATCAGAGCAGTGCAGAGCAGGTGCACAGGACAGAATTAGACAAGTGAATCACAAACTTCTGCTTTTAATTTGTCTTGTCATTCATCTGTGTCCACTTTGGTTTTCGTAATTTCATTTCCTTGCACGGAATGAGTGGGACTTTTTCGCCCTGTCATAATATTACTTATACATAGCAGCTGTGCCAAAAACATCTGAAAGATTTAATAGCCAAATTTAGAAAACAACATGCATGGTGTCCATTCATCTTTTAATATTTAACTGGTTTTGCTACAGTTGAATGGAAACTTTCTGTTCTCATCCAATTTGTTTAATGGGAATTCACAGAGTCATTCGAAAATATCTTTTAATCAAAGTTTATTAAAAATGTTCCGTTTAAAAATTTTGAAAATGTAATTTAAACAGGAGTTCCCAACCTTTTGTGTACCTAGGCCTGTCACGATAACACATTTTAAATATATTGCTACCGAAAAATATTGCGGTAAACGATAATATTGAAACTACCCAGTAAACCCCAGTAAACCAATTTTTAAATGATCGTCTCATTAAAACGCCTGAGTTGCAACAAATATGAACCCATAATTAGCCATAGAAGTTATTTATTCAACCCTTGACTGGTCAAATCTGACCTTTATTACATAAAAATAACAAACATCTCCTGACTATTGCAAAGAAATTATACACACGTTAAACATTGAGACGCAAAATATATTGTTCCAGCTTACGAAGTCGATATAGTCATCATCGTGACAGGTCTACTAGTAGGTGCTAACTACTAAGCAAAGAAATTGGTATGAGTATTATATTGCCTATTATATTTCCTCCAAATTCTTTCAAACCATTGTTAAAAAGTATAACATTTACATCAATGAACATTTTAATTTCAAATACTAGAAACAATTTGGTCTTTTTTTAAATCAGAAACTAGGCCTGTTATATACTACTATTACTACTACTACTATTATGACTATATCGACTTATCATTCAATACATGACAGATGGAACACTACATTTTCTTTACATTACCGGGAAATGTTTGGTTATTTTTTTGTACTATGACAAGCTGTAGAAGGTTGAATACTGAACCTCTGTCTCATTATAGATGCAAGACAATTACTTAAGTGTTGCATTCTGTTACTTATTCTGTTATATTGTACATTTAGAATACTTTTTTGTGGATAATTCTGCCTCATGGTTTGGTTTCAGTATTATCGTTTATCAATAATATATCGCACTTCATTTGTTATTGTGACAGGCCTATCAGAAACTATTCTAAGTACCCCCTGGCAAGTGCTTGTGTACCTCAGCTGTCTTGCTTTTGTGTCCACCCGTACCACTGGTTGAGAAACATTGATTAAAAAAACAAAAAAATCACATAAACATATAAAATTAATCTGAAAGTCAAAAAAATATGACAAAATATAATAGAAAAATAGATAGTAGGATATTTTAATGCTCTAATACACGTGTCAAACTCAAGGCCCATGGGCCAAATGTGGCTCTCCACATCAATTTATGTGGCCCTTGGGTAAATTAAAAGGAAAGATGGTTTTAAAATTACTGTTTATTGGGAGATACACAGTTACACAGACATATTTGTACATCTAGTCAAATCTATATACAATATTTGTAACTTGAATAAGTAATAAATACAAAAACAGTTAATTAACAAGTTAAAAAAGCAGTTACATTTATTTTACATTTTACATCTGGCCCTTTGAGAACAGCCATTTTGCTGATGTGGCCCTTGTTGGAAATGTGTTTGACACCCCTGCTCTAATACAAGTCAAAATCATTACATCAAGGAACCACTCACCCATTCACACACCAGTATATGCAGACACTGGGGGCAAGGTGGGTTAAGTATCTTGCCCAAAGCCACAACGCCAGCATCAATTTGTGGGATTTGGAAATGCACCGCCAACCTGTGGGTCAGTGGATATGACAGCTCTACCAATAATGTTTATGTCGAGAGCGGGATTCAAACCGCCAACCTTTGGATCAGCGGACAAACACTCTACCAACTGAGCTACTGTCGTCTATTTGAAATGAAAATTATTTCTTTTGAACGAAAGGAACTGACTCGAGTCCCACCATTTGTCCCTATAGATCCCACCCCTCCATCGCTCTTTATTTGTTTAATGAAACCACTCCACTCGTATCCCTTGACGATTTCCCCCATTAATTTACCCACAATGCCTTTTGGTGGCAAGAGGAATTTCCCTGTCACCTCTGCTTCCATTGACGCTGGATTCCTACAGTGTTTTCATCCACCTCTCTCCCCAACCCTGTACTTTAGCTCCGGGCTTGAATGTTTGTTGAGTTTGACCTGTACGTCTTTGCCCCCAGTGCGTACACCTATCACTCCTGTTATTTTCCAATATTCTCGACCTTGACGGAGGAGTCCAAGGGAGCGGCGGATCACATCATGCCCAGCCGCGGTAACCTCAGATGGGCTTGGGAGATGATAAACTGGTCGCGGACTCGGGCATCCATCTTCCACCTCACGGCACGTTCGTAGACCTCTCCTCTTTACCACATAACAAAGGAGCAGTGGAAAGCAATAGGGGGGAGATGATGGGGGTCCTTAGGCGGTGATTGGTATTCGCAGAGAGGATGGGATGGTATGGTGGAAATAAAGGCAGTGGGGCAAAACAAATGTAGTCTATGGAGAGACGATTGCATTAAAGGTCCCATATTCTGCAAGCGTTTTTGATCACCGAACCATGTTATAGTATAGATTGTTTTACGCGTTTCATCTCAGGAATTGTTTTGTTTCATACATGCATGTTTGAGTAATCCTCCATTTTTAGTCCGCCTCCCTTCTGTATTAAATGGTAAATGGTCACATTTTTCTATAGCGCTTTTCTACCTACACACCTTACACAATATTGACTCTGGAGTTGTGTTTTGTTTTGTTCACACAAGTTTGAGAAATCCTCTTTTATTAGGTCGTCTACATCTCCAAAGTGATGTCATGAAGTGTTAGTTTTCAATTTAACAGCTACCTTTTGCCTTTAGTTCAGTAGAGATGGTCAATTCCAAAGCGGAAATGATCCAGATGATTCTACTGAAGGTGTATGGTGTTTAAAATCACAGTGGAGCACTTTCTGTATTACCACATGATGACATCACAAGGTGGAACACAGTGGGAGAGATGAGAAAACATTATAAAATAGATCAGAAAATAGCATAATACGGGCTTTTTTAAAGTAGAGACATTTTTAGCGCATGCATTCTAATCAGTCAGTCCTTAAATTGTCAGCGCTATGAGGGATTTCGTGCTAATTGGAAACATATAGCAGCTATTTTTGTTAGCTTAATTTATCTAGTTTCACTTCTCGATGTGTTAGCCATGGAAGCAACAGTTACAGTTTGTATGTGTTAATTAATTGTGTTGATTGTGCTAAAATTGGCCCCAGAAATAATAGTATGCATTAGCTTAATTTTGCTGTGATGGCTGGGCTAGCTAGCTGAGTAGTTTCATTGCACTTTGGATTTTCAATGAATGGTGCAAACTCAACATTGCTAAAGTATATAAAAAAAATGCCCCTTTTTAATCCCATACAAGCAAAGAGTGAATAAAAGGCAGAAAGGTCAGCTATAGTCAGATCACGGCTGCAAAACATTAGAAGACATATTGCGTTTGTGCCTGCTATATACTTAAAATTTATGACGATCTCAATATTCATCTAAAATGGCTTAATAAATTAAACAAGTCCGCTATGGTGCCCAAAGGGAGCAGATGTCCCGTCCTCTCATCACAACACAAAGCCGTGAAGTCGTTAGCCTCTCCTATGGTTAGCTGCAGATCATGCTTTTTTTTTTTTTTCTTCCATTTGTACCAAAATAACTACATGACACAGCTGAGTCCTATGCATATCACTGATTAAGAAAATGAAAAGTACACAGCCATAGATGTATTCTGGTGAAAACGGGGGTTCATGGGCAATATGGCGTCTTAAAAATAAGTGATTAAAAATTGCTCAGACATGCACAAATCTCTCCAACTACAAATTTGAGAGGATAAATAGGAAGGGAAAACAACTATAACATGGTTAAAACGTCTAGAAAGTCCATTTTGCATAATAGGTCTGGCTTTACTGCTATCATACTTTTTATTACATTTTAAATTAATCCTATCCATGCCATTTTGGAACTCAAACAATGTATGATTTACCGTTTACCATTTAGTTAATTGTTAGCCATCAAGAAATCCCCACTGGTTTGCACTAGCATTAGCATAAACCTGATTAAAGCTTACGTTGCGTGAAAGTGCCTTGTTGAGTTGCTAAAATCCACTGCCCTTTGCCTCCTCACTCTCAGGCCGCGCCAAAGTGTATCTAGCGTGATTGAATATGATAATGTACTCCGGCTAATCCAGCGCCATCCTGCTTAAACAGAGCAGACGAATGGATGGCGTCTCGGAGGTATTTAATTGTCTTAAATGTCAGATGAGGCGATTGGGAGATCATTACATTACACACCACACTGGTTAGTGCACTGCTAACTAGACATCTGCGCGTTTGACTGGCACAACTGATACATTTCCCCTGGTTCATTTGTGTAATCACAAGACCAACCTCTTGCCAAACCCCACCACGCGACCCAATGTTGTACTCTAAATATTGATACGGCAATATATCATGATGGATTTTTTGGCAATACGTGTATCTGGATGCATATTTTGACACTTTTAATCATTATAAACTGCAGTTATACATTTGTTAACCTGTCAATTACTTGCCTGGGATACAGAATACACAATCAATCCTTTAAAAAAAAAAAAAAAAAGAGTTATTGGCATAGACTGTATATGTTCATATTGACCTGCTGAACGTGATCCTGGTATTTTTATTTCTCTCTTGTATCCATAACTCAAGATATGAACATTAATAAGGGACATATCAGCTGCCTTCTTTCCCCGAGGTTGCTCCCGCTAGCGTTAGCAGGAGGTTTGATTGACAGCGCTGCTAAGCACCCGCCCCCTGGTAGACCTGCGGTGTGGGTGGGAAGGGGCATTCACAGCTTCGCTCCAGATTGGCTCTTTGGTTGCTATGATACTTGTGGTTGGAATTCCAAATATGGACCCTGGCCCCAGATTTGCCCCATAACTACTAACGTCGATGAGCTTCATTTGACTGGAGCTGAACACTGTGAATGACGTCACACTCACTTAGTCCACTTGTTTATACAGTCTATGATCACCAGTGAATCTCCTTGAGTTCAGATGGGTGTGAGTAGCCAGTGACACACATGGTCTGTTCATATCAAAATAATATGGTTGGTGAGGTGAGAGGGTCATTTTATTTGTAAATGATAGGTGAACAATGAGCTCCATTGTTTCAAATGTGTCACTGAAAAAAACAAATCTGATGGCACAATCATGTTTGGTCAGGCTGGAAATGTAACTGAAGGCATAGTGACCAGACTGTATAGAACATACAGTGAGATATCATTCTGGATTTGCCAGGCAAACTGACTACTGCATTAAAGTTTCTAGGCTTCAGTGACCAAAGCCACACAAGAGCGTCTGAAAAAACCTGCCCAACTGCCCCATCCTCTCTCTCATGCATAAATGGAAGTACCAGAGAGCTCTGGTGACTTGGACTGAAGATTTGTCACAGAAATTCAGGGCTTTTATTTGGAAATATTCTAAAATGGACACATTTTATATGGAAATTAGCTCTGGGCAAACCCGTGGATATTTTTTTAACCTACTACAGTTATTGAAAAGCCACTCAATTCTGTGGGTAAACTGCAGAAGTACTAGCAATACTTCCTGTTGGCTAATGGTACAGCTTTCACGATACTCAAGATTCAAATTTGTCAGTCTTTTTTCCAGTATCAATATCAGCTCATAACAGTGTCTAGTTTTGTTGTTAGTAGTATTGATTAGCAAATGGGTATTGGTTATTTTGACAACCCTAATACAGAGAAGAGTCCCAAGCAAAGTAGAGAAATCTTACTTTGGCAGCCATATGTATGATTATTATTGCACAACTAATAGCTACCAAGGCAATCATAAGATAATTTCCATCCATTGCTCCACATTTGAACACTTCCATCCCAGAACACAGAAACAAGAGGCAAAGTGGGTGAATTGCTTTGCTCTGTGACACAACATTATGCAGTGATTGTAGTTGGAAACTGAACATCCGAACTTTGTTTTTTGGCAAATAGTTTACCACTGAGCCATCTCTAGTATTCCTCAGCCTATAATTCTGCAGTTTCCTTCCTCCTCCACACATTGTGCAAAAATGTGTTGTTGATTAGCAGATAGTGATTTCATTTTGGCCACAATGCTTTCTCTGCTCTGGTGCATCTTAATCTAATTTGCGCTGAGGTCTGGTGATTTACATGTCTGGAGCTGTTGGCCATAAAAATCTGATTAGTGACGCGCTAGAAGAACCTCTTTCCGGGGTGTTCTCCGCCTAACCGCTCCCAGTCTGCAGTAGTATTTACATTTATTCCATGCATTTATCTCATACCTACTGGGCTGGAAAGGAAACAAAATAGGGTTTGGGCTAACACGCTGTATTCTAATGGGAACGCTTTTAACCCGTGACCTTTTGTGTGGATCCCGTGGGCATCTTGACTGTGCTACTGCAGTATGAGGTTAGAAAAGATGGTACATGGAAAAACATCACAGCAGAGGTGGGCAGAATAGCCAAAATAGCCAAAAATTGTGCTCAAGTAAGAGTTTTAAGTGTTAGTTCAAAATAACAGTACTCAAGTAAAAGTACAAAGCAATGGTCGAAGAAATCACTCAAGTAAGAGTAAAAAAAGTATATGATAAAGTAAATAAAAAGTGATTTAAAGACTGTATAAGTTACTAACTGTTGGGATATAACATCTGATACATAACATTAACAGGACATAACATTAAACAATGCACAAAATCAAAAGATAGACACAAAAATTAGACAAATTAAATCATATCTGAAGGAGTGGGGCAAAAAAACAAAATGTTCAAATTGTTTCATATTATCAACTTGAAGCTTTTGTGACTTGTACACTTCCAATGCAAAGAGTAACCCAAACTTTTACTCAAATAAGAGTTGTTACTTCAATGAAACCATAATTGGAGTAGGAGTAAAAGTATGCTGCTAGAAAAGTACTCTGAAAGGTACAATTTCTTTAAAAAGTTACTCAACTAAGTGTAATTTCCAACTCTTTTGGCAAGTAATATGTAGAAGTAATGTTTCAATGGATTGTTGTAAAGATATGCAAATTTAGAATATTGAGTACAAAAATTGCCAATAAGTGACCTATAAATCTTTGATAAACCTACTTTTTTCAGTGTTATCTTACTCTACTGTTCTTTCAGCTTTGTGTGGAATTTGAAATATTTTGGTTCCATGACACAACCAGCTCCAACTTTGAGCGAGCCAACACATGGTTTGCAAGCTCAAAAGATAGCAGGATGCCCTTTTAACTGGAAATGAGATTTTTCGGAATAAAATATCCTACGGGCTTTCAAAAAGCAAAAAAGCAACCCAAACACCCAAACTTTAATTTGCTCTGAACCATTAGAAAAAAAAACAAACAAATGGCCTCGTCACTTAAAGGTTTTTTGTGTGATTGGAAAAATAGCTTAATATTAAAGGTGTTTTACCTGATTTGTACTGTCCTAATAATGTGAAAAACAAGGCTATTTCATTTTAATCAGTTTGCAGTGGTCCAAAGTTATTCCTCACTTACCTTATCCATTTCGACCATCCTAATTATTCACAGCGATGAGTTTATAAGTGATTTTCACAAATTTCAGAGCAGAGTTTTGCCGGGACGATAAAGCTAACAACACACACACTTCCTGATTCTCAGCCAATACAATGCTTTCTTAGATGCAGACGGCACACGGCAGATTTCTTTTGACCTCAAGAGCTGCTTATACAATATATCTGTTCTGAGCATGTATTTAGAAACCCGCATAAGCGTACATATACCATGTACTTCAAACACACTATCTCCCCTTCCACTACTATACCACTACTGTGTCAAAGGGCATACTGTGTGTCACCTTCAATATCCCATCTCCTTATTTGACCTGCAGGGGGCGCAGTGACAGAGGTGAGCTCCATGGTGCAGACAGCTGACGGTAAATGCTCGTGGGTCTACTCTCTCTCCCCCTGGCACGAACTCCTGTAACATTCATTAAAGACAGCCTGGTTTCCAAGAAGTGACCCTAGCAACGCGAAGCCTCCTCTGAAATATTCAACTGCACTGCTTGAACATTAACCTCGGCTAAGGACATGCAGCTAGTTAGATTTTTTAAAGATTTACCAATGTCCCTAATGAATGCTTTACCAAGAGGATGGAGGAAATAACAAGTTGAGTTTCAGTTGAGTTTACTCCATGTAACTTTTCTGGAGTAGAGCACATCCTTCTTGTCTCCATAGAGATGTTATTACTAAAAATGTTCACAGTATGGCATTATACATTTCCAACTCCGTGGAGACGAGTTACTTTGCACCACCAGAGGTTATCTGGTCAAACTGAGAATGCACATTTTCAGGGAATTTTGTGCAATTAAAAACAACCTCAAACTGAATAAGATAGAAATTATAGTTAAAAGAACATCTCCATGGAGACAAGAAGGTGGCAGACCTCCAGAAAAGTTACTTATTGGACTTTTTAACATTACAGTAAAATAATATGACACGTCCCTATTGAAATTACATACAGTTTTGATATTTTATTGTATGTTTGTGACCGGAGTTTGGCGTTTGCTTTAGTCATCCCAGTAGGAAAAAACATGGTCCCCGAAAGAACTTGTCAGAGTTATCGTACTTGACAGCAACTTCCATGTGCATTTTAGGAAGCCAGGAAATCTGTAACGCTTCATAAATAATGCCTTCTCTTATGCTCGCAAAGAAACTGCCATGTTTTAGTCCCAATTTGTAGGTCTATTGTCGTTTTAGTTTTGGTTTAGGTCTGGTAGTACTTGGAAAGCCAATATTTTTAGTAGATTTATTTTCATTTGTACCAAAATGACTATCCAATACTGCTGAATCCTACACTTATCACCAATTAAGAAAATAAAATTGGAGAACGAAGCAAGTACAGAGCAGTGGGCGCGTGTTGATTGACAATATGGCGTCTAGAAAATAAGTAATTAAAGATTGCTGAAACATAGCACTCCAAATACAACTTCGAGAGGGTAAACGGTGAGAGGAAACAACTATAATGTGGTTAAACGCTTTGAAAAGTTGATTTTGCACATTAGGTTTGCTTAAGTGCAGCTGGGTTTGGAATCTTTGAGCGCTACTGATGTGTAATACTGTAATCATTGTGTGTACTAAATTGTATTCAACACCGCACATTATCGCATTATGTGGCATTACAACAATTTTAACATTTAATTGGCACTATGTAACATTAATCTCGGTTAAGGACATGCAGTTAAATGTTCACAGTATGGCATTAAACAAAATTAAATTACTATGCACTATGTAACTCTGGTGGAAGGGGAGAGAATTGCATGTTTTTGACCTGACACCTGTAATTCCATAAATGCACGGTATATATGTTTAATCCTCTACTGTGGGACATTTCTGGCACAGTAATAACAAGGACAGCCCCCATCAGAAAAGTTGCCCGCCTTTAAATAAAAGTAATTCTGTTCTAATTCTGTTTAAAGCCCATCGAGATAAAAAGGCGTGGGAACCCATCTATTCAAATCCGCTCCAACAATTAAAAAGCTAATTTCTTTTTTAGTTTACGTAGCTTTGGGACCAAAACCCGCTCAACGCTTTACAAGACCGTCCATCTCCCCTGTGCAATCAAAGCAGTGAGTGGAGATAAAGACGCTCCCATCCCCTCATCTCTGTAAAGCGCCTCAGGACAAATCCGGCTAATGAGAAAAACAATAGGACGGCTAGCTAAACAACAAAACACAATGCAAGGAGCGGAGGCCATTGCGTAATTCTGTATGCCACCTTTAACGATGCACTTGATTAATTGGCTATTTTCTCCCGCAAAGCCTCAGGGTTAGCAGTTTGCAAAAGTTTTTGTGATTTAGCAGCTGTTTGCCGGGGTCGGACTTGTTCACTGCGAAGTAATTTTGGATGTCTCTGTGTTGCTTTAATATCATTTAAAATCTGTTATAAAGTGATAAATATGTATAATTTGTAGAGCTGTTGTTTAGTCCATTAATCGATCAGACACCAACAGTTTGGAGACACAAGCAGAAAGGAGAAGTTGGCATTTTTTGGTATTAACTAATGAAATCAGAAGTTTACATACACTATATAAAATGACACGTATGCTTTTTTTCCCTCACTGTCTAACATGAAATCAGACTAAACTTTTCCTGTTTTAGGTCAATTAGGATTACCAAAATTATTTATATTTGCTAAATGCCAGAATAATGAGAGAGTTTTTTTTTTACCCATACATTTTTAATAGGACTTCAAAACATTATCTTTGTTATCCTTAAGCCACTTTGTAACCAGTTTGGCAGTATGCCTCGGGTTATTGTCCACTTGGAAGACTCATTTCCACATAAGGTTGTTTCCTCATGATGCAATCTATTTTGTGAAGTGCACCAGTCCCTTCTGCATCATAACCCTACAACATGATGCTGCCACCCCCTATTTCACTCTTTGGGATGTATAGTTGGGACACCATCCCGGCTATTTCACAGTTGGGATGGTGTTCTCAGGTTTGCAAGCTTCTCCCTTTTTCCTCCAAATGTAACAATGCTCATTATAGCCAAATAGTTCAATTTTTGTTTCATCAGACCACAAAAAAATTAAGGTCTTTGTCCCTGTGTGCATTTGCAAACTGTAATCTGGCCTTTTATGTTTCTTTTGGAGTAATGGTTTCTTCCTGCCAAAGTGGCCTTTCACTCCATGTCAGTAGTCCTCATTTCACTGTGGATAATGACACACTCTTACCAGCTCCAGCAGCATCTTCACAAGGTCTTTTGCTTTTGTTCTTGGGTTGATATGCACATTTTGGACCAAAGCACGGTCATCTCTTGGACACAGAACCCGTCTCCTTCCTGAGCAGTATGATAGCTGGACAGTCCCATGGTGTTTATAGTTGTGTATAATAGTTTGAGCAGATGAACGTGACACCTTCAAACATCTGGATGTTCAAGGATGAACTAGACTTATGCAAGTCAACAATTCTCTTCCTGGTATCTTGGTTGATTTCGTTTGACTTTCCTTTGATGTTACACAAAGAAACAGTGTGTTTCATATGTGCCTTCAAATACATCCACAGATGTGTCTCTAATTAACTCAAATGATGTTAATAAACCTCCCAGAAGTTTCCAAATACATGACATCATCATCTGGATTTTCCCAAATTGTTTAAAGTCATAGTAATCTTACTGTATGTAAACTTCTGACTTTGAAGAAAGTAATGAAAAATTATCAAAAAAAAAAAAAATCCCTCTCTCATTGTTCTGGCATTTAGCAAATGAAAATAATTTTAGTAATCCTAACTGACCTAAAACAGGAAAAGTTTAGTCTGATTTCATGTCAGACAGTGAGGAAAAAATGCATACATGTCTTTTTTATATAGTGTATGTAAACTTCTGGTTTCAACTGTATATGCAAAAAGGCAGATCAAACTCATGATCTACAAGTTAAATCTTCTTAGTGTTTATTTATATACATTGTTTCCTGGTACTGCATAAATAGTTGTTTTTGCATGAACTCCAGTGCAGGTGTAGTCTTATGAGTGCACTTTGGGTCAGATACACAGAGATACACAATAGTTTTGAGAGCTTTTGCCACGCCCCTTCTTAGTCCATTAATCGATCGGCAGAACTTGGCTTTAGTCAACAACAGCCCTAACAATTTGTTTTTTCACTTTCCATTTGAACAGTTGGATCCAGTGTAAAGTTCCTCTGCTGGGGAGAGATTGGGCATTTTGATATGAAAAATTTGCATGTTATTTTTTTGTCAGTATGGTTCCAGTAGGAAGAGGGTACATAGATTTGCTGTGAAGTGCGATTAATAAATTTAAAGGGATTTATACGATTTTGATTTAAAATGTCATAAACTTGGCCTGTGTGTCCCCTGATAAAGTAAAGCATGTTAAAATCAGTGATTGCTTTTACTTCTATTATTTGTTACAGAACCCCAGAACCTGCCATCATTAATCAGTGCTACTTCAGCCTCTGCAGCTCAGTGAGTGAATTCTGGAGGTTCTGAGCTTTCACACAAAGTACGGCCTGTCCATATACTGAGAATGAGAAAAACTTGTATATTTCCTATGCAAGTTTACGTACTGTCAACCTAGTTTCAGTCGTGATTGTAGTTACTTTTTAAACCAGTAAGAGCGCTGGCCACATGCAGTTCCTTTTCAAATAAATATGAATACACACATAAAAAATAAAAACAATTACATTAAAACTAATATCAAAATCATGAGCGTGATTTAATTTTATTGCTTTAACAATGCTCTGGATTTATTGTCATTTTTCTGGCATGCCTTGAAGCAAGCATCTTAAAAAGTTTGTGCAATTTACCAGGGGAAGCTTATTCATTGGAGGCGTTTAGTGATTTCTGCCCAGCTGTGCTCCTAAATGCTCGGTTATATCTGGGAGGGGACCAGAATGGAATTGGGTAAAGCATATTTCCCTGCTGCACGCATTACTTTTATGAATTATTAATTTTGATGTCGCCGGGTATGTTTTTTGGAGAGCAGCACAAGGACACTTAGGGACGCAAGTTTGAAAAGTTCTATTCTGGGAGTTGGAGGCACAGCTTTTACAATGCTATGGGTAATGATACAAAATGGTATGCTAGTGCGGGGAAAGTAGTTGGGCAAAGAGCTATAAAAAATGAACAAGGATAATGCTTTTTTCCCCACATAGGGGAGCTGTCATAATAATGCGAGTTTGCCAATTAGCAGTATTGTTTTTTGTGTTAATGTTCATTTAATTATGTATTTAAAAAATGCCATCTGCAGGTGCAAGGACTGTAGCTGTTGGTTTACTGAAGAGTGAAGTAGTTTAAACCAGACTAAAGACTTTTGGACCACTGCCAGATGATGCAAAGATGACAGTTTGCTAAAATGTATCGCCTGCATCAAACCTCTTTTACTCCAAACTGTTTAGTATTAAAGACTGAACTATCTAAACATTTTATAAAAAGCTTTTGTAGGATGAGAAATAGAGACATACAACTGTGTCCAAGCGGGTGTTAGCTGCGTGTTATCCCAGACTTGGTGAGCATGAACAAAAATATAAATCAACACGTTTACAACTGCAACTGCTGAAAGACGCCATGTTCTGATCTATGTTGTAATGTTGTTTCCTCACCAAAAATATACCTGGAGTTGTATTTTGTTTCATTCACATGTTTAACACACAAACCCTGCATATTTAGGCTGAGTTCTTCTCTCAAACAGAAAACGCTCTGATCCAACTTGTGATGTCATGTTGTATACAGGAAGTGCTCCAGGAAGTTGCTTTTTTAAACTTCATACACCTTCACTAGAATCATTTGGATAATTTCAGCCCTGGAATTGACAATCTCTACTGAACTAAAGGTAAAAAGTAGCTGTTGAACTTGAAAACTACCACTTCATGACATCACAAGGTAGAACAGAGTGTTTTGAGCTTTGGAGATGTAGATAGACTAATAATGCAGGATTACTCAAACATGTGTGTGAATGAAACAAAACACAAACAAAACAACAACTCCAGGTCTGTTTTTGATGAGGAAACAACATTATAACTCATCTTAAAACTCACAAGGATCCAATTTGTAATATAAGATCTTTAAATGTCTGAATTAATGCTGTTTAATATCTCATACTTTCAGATTGAGAGCTAATAATGTCACTTGCAGAAGAAGCTCACTGAGGCAGAAGGAGAACATGCAAAGTTCAGACAAAAAACACACTTTTGACCCCATTTTACATCAGTTAATCATTATATTTTATTTTAATCTTCTTTAATTTGCATGTTTTACAAATGGCATTGGTCTGATATGTTTGCAATAGTCGGCACTGTTTATATGAACGGTTGCATGTTTGTGTACGGGTGATGACAAAGTAAACTCACTGCTCTGGAAAGTCAAATGATTTGCTTAAGCAGTAAGAGCAGGCACTTCAGTCATTGAAAGAGTTTACATCTTAACAGAAGGGCTTCATTATGTCGCCTCTCTGCACAAGACCGGCTAAGTACAAATGGTAATGCAATGTGTTTATGTAGCACATTAGAAAACAGAATGCCAGCAATGCAACTTGACGACTGAGTATTGACTCATTGCAATTACAGGATTAGACAATTAGCGAGCAAGGTTCAAAGAGTTCTATACTGGATAGGATAAATTTAGGCAAGGCACGTTTATTTGTATAGCACAATTTGTACACAAAGTAATTCAAAGTGCTTTACAGAATAAGAAGGACATTAAAATCACACAAATCAAAACATAAATAATCACAAATAATCATCATAAAATTAACAATAAAACAGAAGAGTGCAGAATAAAAAAACCTTTCAGTCATATGCACAGCTAAACACAACTGTTTTGAGCCTGGATTTAAACATTGTGAAAGTAGAGGTCTGTCTCACATCTTCACAAAGACTGTTCCAGGTTTTAACTGCATAAAACTGAAACCCCTATTTCCCTATGTTTAGTCCCGACTCTGGGCACCAGCAGGAGGCTGGTCCCAGAAGTTCTCAGTGTGAAATGGCTCATATGGCACTAACATGTCGGAGATATACTTTGGACCTAGGCCATGAAGAGACCTGTACACAAGCAGAGCTGCTTTAAAGTCTATTCTCTGAGCCACAGGAGCCAGTGCATGTGTGAAGTACTTCCTGGTTCTAGTCAGGACCCGAGCAGCAGTGTTCTGGATGCACTGCAGCTGTTTTAACACTCGTGTGGAGAGGCCAGTGAGCAGGACGTTACAGTAGTCTGACCTACTGGAGACAAATGCATGGATAAGTCTCTCTAAGTCTGGCTTTGATTTTTGCAATGTGTTTTTAGGTGGTAAAAAGCTGCAGATGTTATTGATTTGATGTGGCTTTTAAAGTTCAAGTCTGAGTCCATTATTACCCCTAGATTTCGAGCCTGATTTGAAGGTTTTAGAGAGAGAGACTGGAGGTGACTGCTGACACTTTCTCTATGTTTCTGTGGGCCAAAGATGATAACTTCAGTCTTGTCTGAGTTTAGCAGAAGAAAGTTGTTTTGCATCCACACACTGATCTGTTGATGCAGTGACAGAGTGAATCCACTGGTCCATATTCACCTGCTGCAGTGAGACATAGATCTGAGTGTCATCTGCATAATTGTGGTTAGACACATTATTGCTGCGTATTAACTGGCCTAATGGCAGCATGTAGAGATTGAACAACAGGGATCCCGGGATTGACCCCTGGGGGACTCCACAGGTCAGGGACATTTTGTTTGAAACACATGTACTGTAACTTACATGTACTTATAAATACATTGGACTGTTATGGAAAGTATCTGCCACGATAGCTTGATGAAACTGGTGATGGTGAAGTGGAGGACTAGAATAGGCTGAGGGGGCTGATGGTTCTGCTGCTGCGGTGGAGTTGAAAAAAGAATAACCAAAATGATGGAAAGAAGGATTATGTTTTAGCTTGAGGGATGGTTAGTTTTGGATTCAGTCAAGTAATCAAATAATGGTAGTGTTTGAACACAGATCTGAAGGTTGGCGGTTCGAATCCCGCTCTCGACATAAAAATTGAATTGAATTGTTCAAACCACTTACCCTTGCATTATGCTTTTACTCACTCTACTCTGCTGCCCTGGGTCAGACTGCCAGAAATATGGCTACTTTTCTGTGCCAATAGCCTCTTAGACCACCATGAATCACTTACTCTCACATTTGTATTTCCAAGCAAGGTAAATAAAAAAAAATACTCCATAACAATATGCACTGGTTGCAGCTGGATTCTAACCCCCAACCTTTTGGTCTGAGCCACCGCAGCTTGACTATTGGAATAAACAGAAAATACATCTTCATTGAGCTACTTGAACTTAAAGTACATGACTCATTCCACTAGTTAACATGATACACAATATTTAAGATTTTAGTTCCTGGTTCGACACGGGCAACATATGTGACATGTCGCGATTCCATAACTGTTACCTAGCAACCGTACTGTAAACAATAACCAACACACGTCTTGATTACACAGTGCACATGTATGACTATTATTAGCCTGCCAGTTAATACGCTCCCATTAAGATTTTTCGAAGTTTTTTGCATTTCGCACCACACCCGCAGCATTCCCCAGCAGCGCCTTGTATTTACTCACTGCTCATTCCTCAAAGATGGCTGCCACGTTCTGATGGATAGCTTCCCCTCTCAAAACAAACATAGTGATTGGTTAGCGCTGGTACATGGAGCTAGCCCAATGTGCCATTATTACACTGAGAAATTGATCAGAAAGCCTAACACGAGAAACCTGGCAGGACATTTAATGAATAATTTAAAACTAGCGTGATGACACAGCAGAATTGTAGACTCGGCTTTGGTGCGAATGTGTGGAGAAATCCAATATGGTGGGCGGGTTTGGTGAAGGGAAAAGGGATGGCGTTGTTACGATCGTGATGATGGCTCCTACAGTGGATGTTATTTAATCTGTCAATGTGGGAACGGGTTACTTGCTGGGTTTGGCAGTCATGGAAAAAAGAAAGCATGTTGTTAAATAGTCGGTAGGGATTATTCAATGAATGCTAACCACAAAATCTTAACGTTGGAAAAAAAAAAATGGAAGTGAAAGTGGTTGGAAGTGTGTTGGGTTGCCAGTTACAGTGCTGAAATCCAGTTGGTTTAAACCTGAAACGACTATCTCTGATCTAAATCGTCATGCACCGGTGTTTTAATTCCTCATAAATACCTTGAAAATACCTCTCTGCAGATCTGACTTGCAAATCCATGGAAATAGGCAGGTTTAATGCCATTCTGTGGAACATTCCAGGCAAAACGTTAACATCTTGAGGTAACAGACCCTCCACCTGAAAAATTGCACACAATTAGAGTGGATCTTTAATAATTGATGACAAAAAAAGGAGAAAATTACTGCAGAAGTTCACCAATTTACATTCAAAACCCCATTACAAACTTAATTCAACATTTTGATTAAAATACTTTCATAAAACCACCATTCGCTTCCATAACTTCCTTGACTTTTGCATATCTCATTCTCTCTCTCTCTTCTGTGACATTTCCCTCTCCTCACTAAACTCTAATTCCTCTTCCTGTGACCGGACGGACGCCAATGGAATGTCCGCCTCTACTGTTCCGTATGCTTCCCAAAATATCTCCAACATCACCAGCAGCGGCTTACATAATGTCTCCTCATGCCATCAAATGCATTGTGCCCAGACTTGTGAGATGCGTTCAGGGCAAAAAGGAAATTTATTCTGGCTTTTTTTTTGTTAAGCTGGTTCTTGGCACGCAACGCTGCTTTTTAATCAGGGTCTGTGTCTGCATCCAAGCTGGGAAAAATCAACTATGACATCGCCTCGACAAAAAGATTAAATTGCATTTGTGCCAGCTTCTAAAACTTGTAATTGTAAAAAGTTTATGTATGTAGAAAGTATTACAAGAGACAATTGATGATTTGATTTTTTTTTCCCCACTGTGGGTAATGCTTTGATTGGGTTAACATTTAGAATCAACGGAAAATGCATTTAATTCTATGACCACAATGCAACAGGTTTGAGAAGTTATCGTTTTTGGGTCGCAACAAGAACGTGTGGAGTTAGACTTTGTTTTTTTCTCATTCTCCATATTCACCTTATTCCAGAAGTTACACTGAGTGCGACATCGACATTGGGGTTGTATTATTTTGCATGGGGCTGCCGATTTTCGAAATAAGTTCTATACGGACTACAGAGCTGTTTTAAAGCCTCCCAGAGATTTTACACAAATCAACCTACTTTACATCATATTTGAGTTGCAGTTCCAGGTGCTGGGGTTTAGGTACTGACAGTCCTTTAAGGTTTAAACCAACTGGATTGAAACTTTAAACATTGAAACTGGCAACCCAAATGAGAGACTCGTGACGCACATTCTGCTTTCTGTTTGGATAATCATCTTGAGAATTTCGCCATAAGTTTTGCGATTAACCCTTTAAAGACTGAGCACATTATAGACCAGTATAGTTCGCCTAGACTTTTATTCTTTTTTTAGCCATAAAAATCATGTTAAACTGTCAGAATGTACTGCATTTTTTCACACAACTACCTGTATTTTACATATCCATCCTTATTTTTTCCGTAAGTGACTGGGAAAATCCCCGCGGCACCTGCGCTCTGATTCGTCATCTTCGAGGGACAACTCCAGATTACCATAATGACAGTAAAATATTTAAGGAGCCCCATGCCTCTGCTTTGAGATGCCATTTGAATTTACATGATTGCACATTTGGTTGCAGAGGTACGGTAATGGAAAGTCTGCTAACGTAAATCTATCGGCGACGATTGCATCCGCCGCTAAATCATCTTTACATTTGCTATCAGTAAAAGCTATAGTTGATTTGAACATGTTTACCTCTTGTCTGTGGACACAGTTAGGACACTTAGGTCTATGAAATCTGAAATAAGAATGCTAAAGGTCAAATAAAAATAAGTTTGTTTGTATAATGTGTGCTTTGAGAATTTGGCAAGCCATTAAACTTATATTGGAGCAATTTGTAGTGATTAGACAATGAATTCTGTTAATGCTAATGCTAGATCTATCTATAGAGCCTCGTCCCCTTCACTGTCCATCAAACAATCTGATAACGCTAACGTACAGGATCACTCCACCCATTAGCCCTCTCTGCGTCTGTCTCTCTCTATCATAACTCGAAATCACCATAACATACCTCAGTATTGTATTAGGCACAACCCATTATTCTTTTAGGAACTATGAATTATGGAGTCCCGGCGCATCAACTTTGTAGCTCCAATTTAATGCCGTTAGCCCGATGCTACGCTAATGGACCACATGCAGATAAAACTAACGGCGGATAATGCAATGCTAAAATAATCAAGTGGGAGGAAGGAATAAGGAGAGGGGCTAGCGTGGCCGTGGTGGGTTTTGCAAATTCTAGATCTTTTTTTAACCTTGTGAAAGGAAGTCGTGACGTAAACCAACTCCTCAGGGATAACGCAAATTGATGAGATTAGGGCTAATGTTGTTGAGGAAGCTTCATTTGATTAGATACGGGGAGGCGTTTGGAGTTGAAAGTGAATATGGAAAGATTGGATAAACAAGACAAACAGCGGTATTTCAGGATGTTCTCAGATGCGAGATTAAATCCATAATTGAGGAAGTGGAAAATTTTGGCGTAAACATTGATAGCTTTGTGTTTGATGTCTTCATAGGGGTTGTGTTTGTTTGTAGGCTGCTTGTCTTGATTTGTAAATGCCATAATTATGAAACTTTTCTGGTGCCTTCTCTCTATGGAGATGTTATTCTCTGGAAAGTTCCGAAGTAGGGGATTAAATGTGTCTATATGTTCATGGAGAAAAGAGTGTTAGATCTGTTTTAATGCATTTTTGAGCGATAAAAACACCTGTAATTAAATGCGAGATCGATAAGTTAAATGCCATTTGTTTGCATGGAATGTTCCACTCTATGACATCTCCATGGAGACAAGCAAGTGAAATAGTTAGAGAAAGTTACATAGTGCTACTCTGCATGTGTGATTTATGTAGCCTACATCACTAATTACTGTGTCGGGATTTTATTTTTTTTTATAGCAACATAAAAAGGACTTACTTCAGTACTACTTTTACTTGTCCATTGATAGCTACTGAATTTTAATAGAATGACAGAAAATAAAGTTTTGTTTGTTCATGCAGGCCTACATGTCAATATATAAATAAATGAATAAAGTATACTTATTTCTGTACCCATCAAAGCTTGGCATCGTCTTGAAACCGTATGACTGGATGTGTTTGTAGATTTGCATGACGTCCACAAAAAACTAAACAAAACTGTAGATTGAAGAAGAACCACAACCACAGTAAAAAATTTGCACTATGTTTTAAAAAGATATATTAATATTTTTTTGACTCAAACTTTTCAGTAAAGCTTCGCCCTGGAATTGCATTACACGCAACTTGTCCCGTAATCTATTTGATTGTACGTCTGGTCACCTGTGCATGCGGTGAACCACATAATCTCAGTTACTGCAGTGAGCGCTCCAGTGACCAGCGCAGGTCTGCTGTGCTCCCTAGAGCTCACTCACACGTGCCCTCTCCAAATATTTATTTAACAAAGCTCTACATTCACATCCGACGTACAATACCAGTCAAAAGTTTGAACACACTTTTTCATGTGTTTTTCGTCTTTATTTTCATGATTATTTTTTATGTAGATTCTCACTGAAGGCGTCAAAACCATGGACGAATATGGAATGTAATAAGCAAAAAATAAACTCAAATCATTTGAAACATTTTAGACATTTAAAAAAAATTAAATAGACACCCTACTTTGAGGATTTTAATGTATAATATGATAAATAAATAAAAAAAAGTTGAGCTAATTAAGGCAGTGTAATCTAGGTATGATTCATAGCAAATATAAAATTCTGTCAACTGGACATGAGAAAGAATTACATTTTTATTTTGCTACTGAGTTATCTAACTTATTTTATTTCTTTGCTGCACAGTTCTATATATCTTGCATTATATATTTAATGTCTTCTGTACATATATAAACTGTAGAAAGTAGTAAACGTATAGAAAATACTGAACAACACTGAATGAGAAGGTATTTTCAAACTGCATCATCTCAACTAGGAAAAATCCACTGTTACCTTGTGTTGTGTCCTTGTCGGATTTTGGCAGAGAAAGAAAACACACTTACACTTAAAATGTTGCAATAACTCGGCCTCAAATGTGCTACATACTGAAACATTTTTGTTTTGACATGTTCTCCCTGTGTCTGAAGAGGGATATGCCTGGCTGCTTGCTCCAACTTAAAGGCTCTATATTACGCAAATTTGACTCCAGTCATCAAAAACATAGTTGTGTTGTGTTGAGTTGTGTTGTGTTTCATTCCCACATGTTTGAGTAACCCTGCATCATTAATCTGTCTACATCTCCAAAGCTGTTGTTAATGCTCATACCTTGATTTACGAACAAAGTAGTGAAATAAAAACCCCAGGATCGTGTAGAGCGGGTTAATACGAAGATTTTAAGACCAAAATGAAGAGGCTCACTGCAGCAGTAACAGAGAGAGGGGCAATGCTATTTCAATATAAGGTGAATTGGAGATGACGGAGCCAGAATCACACCCGTGCTCACTTCCTATTTGGAGCACGGCGGCTAGCAGGTTAGCTATGTCCATTTATATATCTAGTCTGTTTCAGCCACAGTTTCATATGCCTGTGAAAGGTGTTATAGTCAGTCTGCAGTGTTTGAGGTCGGTGGGATGGGTCCATTAGAGCAAAAGTGCGACTGTCCAAAAGATGTTCTTGACTTTAGAACTACAGTCATAAAAACATAATTAGTTACAGCCCTAAACAGAATACAACTTTATCATAAACATGTCTATTTAGGATAAAATGTGTATCTATGTTATCTAAGGATTTGCTAATTCAGTCATGTGGTACAGTTTAAAATCTATACAAATATTTCCAATTACAACAGTGCTGTTATTGTTACTCCTCATATCTATTCCAATGATGATATTATTCCATGGATCTTTTTTATTCTCCTCAAAGTATAGTCGTTTTGGAACTAGCGCTCCACGCCCAGTTTTAAACTTTTACACCCCCTTATTACAATCATAAACGCTCATCATAGAGAATGAATGTTGGACCGTTACTCCCGGTTAACCTCGTTCACCTTCCCATATAATCTGTGTTTATATCTCCGAATGGGAACACTAAATGAAGACTTATGGCCTTCGCTCTTTCACGTCATATATTAGCTTTATGGAGATTGCTTTATGCTTTTGGGTGGTGACTTTGTACTTCTAGATCTTAATGGTGTTTGCTCACGGTCCATAAGTGTTTGGAATGTAGTTTATAAAGACATTTGTTACTTATATAACTTTAGGTGCATTAGTATTAATAGAAAGTATATAGTTTTATGAGTTAGATTTCTTTATTGAAGATTGATTTGGCAGGAAACAACGTTAAACACTAATCCCGATCTGCGTCAGTCATAACATCAGATATGGATAAAACATTAGCATAAAGGCTAGAGTAATAAGTATAAAAGTATAACAATTAAACAACAACAACAACCAAAAACAACAACCAAAAACAACCACAACAAACCAAAAACAACAACAAACCAAAAACGACAACAAACTGAAAACAACAAAACAACAATGACAACAAACCAAAAACAACAACAACAACAAACCAATGCTTGCCACAAAAAACAACAATTAGACATTTATTTTTTATATTAGTCACACTAATTTAAGGTGTAAGTTGTGGTCCAAATATAACTTTTCCTTGAACTGGCATTAGGACTTTTTTATAAGACAAAATTCCCAAGTAATCAATTTTTTTTGGTAAACCACTAGATTACAAATTGCGTTTTTCACACAACAAAGTGACCACAATGAGAAAAAGTGTTTTATAGACTTGCAGACTGGCACATTTCCGAGCTCCAATTCCCTAGTCAGTCATAACTCTGCACTACCCACCACTAGCGAACGACTGCTCCTGTTTACTTTTCCCTCACAAATCCTCCACATTCAGACAGCGTTAGCCAACCCAGCCCGCTGTGTTATGTAACTTTTGCGTTCTTCAGTACCCAGACATGCCTCTTGTAACACTGTAGAGGAAGTCCTAGCCTGCAGCTGTTTATTTTTGGTATACATATCCTACAGGCTCTTTTCCCCATGTGTAGAACTGCTTGGTGGATGATTTCATGTCTAGCTGTTTTCATGACTCAGATGGTTTGTATTGGAGATGAATGAAAAGTTTGTGTTGTGTAAAAGTTGGATCGGAGTGGTGGGAATCCCCTCCGTTCCAGCTGTGGAGTTGGCACAGATCGGGCTTGATTGGCGGGGAGTGATGACAGCGAGAGCAGATAGAGGAAAGCTAACATATTGGGAATTGTGTAAACATATCGTGGCACTGTTTTGGGAGCAGCGTTCAAAAGATTTTGTAGATTATAGCGTGTTATTGTTGCCTTCTGTTGAACACACATTTGCAGTGGGTGGGCTGAAAACGTAAGGAAGGTATTGTCTTTCTAATGTGAATTTTATGGGTTTTTTTAAAAATATAAATAAACAAATCGTCCTCACCCTCCGCAGGTGGTCTCATACTTTTTTTCCACGCTCGGGTCCACTACCAAAGGCCTGGGAGCTTGAGGGTTCTGCACAGTATCTTTGCTGTTTCTAGTATTGTTTTCCTGGGATCTGCTGTAGCCACTCTTCCAGTTTGGGGCTCACTGTCCCGAGTGGTCCGATGACAACGTGCACCGCTAATGCCTTCACCTTCCACTTTCTTTACACTGCATTCATTTTACCCGGCCTTTAACCTAATCCTGCTTACCTGACCAGCCAGAACCACACGCTTTGACAAAACTTTACAAAAACATGTGGGTCTGGAACCACATCCTGTTTTCCGTGACTCCAGAGGGTGTGATTGACAGGCAGATTAACCAATCAGAGAGATGCTTAGTCTGTTTATGTCAAAATAGTATGTAAAAAGAGGGGGGGATAACACAGAATATTAAGAAACAGCCTGGATTTATGCAGAATCAGCAAGCAAAGCACCAAACTTTAGTCAAAAGAAGTTTATATTTTGTTCTGAATGATACGTGATAGACATATGCTGCAAATTAACGGCTGTTTGGACTGTCCCAAGTTAGGACAGAGGCTTGCCACGCTCTATGGTCCAATTCCAGACCCTTCTGAATTCAAACAGAATGTATAAAAGACTGGCTGGTCAGGTGGTTGTTCTGTCACTGTAAAAATAAAATGACAATAATCCATTAAAATTCAAATGGGTTTAAATCATCATCAAACTAGTGTCACGACCTTAACTCACCATTTAATCCTTTGCCCTCTGTAAAACAAGAGGGATAATCCTCTTATCACTAATGCCTGCACCCAGACGACCTTTTTTCCTCCGTCATTCTGTCAAACACTTCGGAAAATTCTTCTTCTTTTCATGTTTTTCGTGTATCTGGTGTTTTGTGCTTGTTCCATTGTGGTGATTTGGTTTGACTCCGTTTAAGTGCGTAGGCCCGGTCCGAACCACTTTCAGCTCTGACACTGTCGCCGTGACAACAACGCCCACTGCCTCCCTGACCATCAGTCACTCAAGCAGAATCAACGCGCTGCGGCCCACCTCTCCATAATGTCAAAATAGAAGGTGCTATTCCAGATTCTGGCCTAATTTAGTCAAGATTACAGTGACAGTGGTGGGTGGTAGAGGCTTGTAAGAAGTTCCATTCCAGTTCTCAGCACTTTAATGTGTGCTGCTGCTGTGTTCTTGGGCAAAACACTTCACCCACCTGAATTGTAAATGTGGTATGTGTGTTTGTTGGTCGTCAGAGAGGCCATTGGCGCAGATTGGCAGTCATAACATTGCCAATTTTGAATAATGAATACAAAAAAAGTCCATAATCCCTTTTGTCTGTGCTCTCACTCGGATGTTGAGTCATGACGAAGAATCAAGTCTGGTTTAGTCACTGGCAGCTGTACTTATTTTTAGTATTTATTTTTATCACATTTTTGAAATTCATATTCATCAGAAATGTGTTAAATTTACATGTCTTGGTTGAGGTCCATGTATCACACATAAAAAAGTATATTAGATTTTGCATAACTACTACGCAGACAATTTTAAAAAGGGATTATTACAGTTCTACGGCTTAGACCGGGTTTTTAACACACATGTAGATCACCGTGGTACCTTTTTATTGTTGTGAAAATGCTATATAAGCTGAAATTGCTATATAACAATGTATTATTAATAAGTTTCAGGTTTGTTTTTGATGCTCTGAGTTCCTTTGCTCTCCGCACTAAGTCACTCCTCCTTCAGAGCGCTGCTGTAGTGTATTGTTTTGTATCACGTTTTTGTATATTTATGGATAATTGTCGTATGGGAGCGCGGATGACGTAGGATTGTGGGCCAAACATTGAACAGAATCGCACTTTTAATAATAAGGAGGGTTTGAAGAGGAGGATAGAGAGATCACTAGATTACTCAAACATGCACGAATGACTTCTAAAACCTCTTCAGGCATGTTTTTGATGAGGGAAAAGCATTATAACATGGTAGAAAGTTCCAAAAAAGTAGATTGTGCTTGATACCTGCTTTAATATTGACACATTTTTACTAAAGCCCTAGTTGATAGAATATCAACTAGGGCTTTAGTAAACAAACCTCCATTTTATTTTCAAGAGTTCTGGCTTCTTTCTCCAAGGATTACAGCTTTCATTAGCACTCACATTCCAGCCCCATTCACCTGTGGCACGGTATAGTTTATCTCAAGGGCCGTAGATGCACGACAATGCAAAAACTCTCTATTTACCGAGCATAAACCCACCCTGCGCTCTGTACACAGTTGATAATGGAATTTGCTATCATTTCAGCGGATAAAACAAATGACGCAGAAAGTCTCTAAAGCTCATTGGCCTTTTCAAAACCATTCCTTTGCTTTACTGTGTGGTTTTATTTTCCGAACAACAACTTAGTGTGAAATTACATTAGGCGCTCATGTTTATTCCAGCCCGTGCCGTGTGTAATATTTATTTATTTACTTATGTACCTAAAAATGTGAAAAGCATAACTAGTTCATTTGAGTCAGTTTTCCAAAGTTATTCCTCACCTTGCACATCCCGAACATACAAATTATTCACCGTAATGAGTTAAGCTAACACAAAAAACATCATGCTAACGTGGACTTCCTGATTATCCGACAATAAAACGTTTTACAAATAGATGCAGACACACACCGCAGACTTATTTTTTCCTAGTATGATATATCTGTACCGGGTCAAGACACTTTTTGCCCCAATTCCGCAAACTGATCCTCAACCTGATCAGTTCCGCAGCCGTACGTATTCCGTGGACACGCGCAACCGCTTTTGGCACCCCTCCGTATGAGCTAACGGATGGTATATTTACATAGTAGTTTGGATAAGAGAGTGGTGTCATTAGAAAGATGGATGTGTGAGTATAGGATGGGTATTAATCAGAAAGGCAAAGCTGTAGTGAAAAATGAGGGGCGTCTCTTCCCCAGGACTTCCTCAGTGTGTACCATTCCAGCGCTATCGCTCAAACGCTACGTATCTATGAGGTGTTGAAGGAGAGTATGTGTTGAAGCTTGGGTGCTAATTTATGGGTGGTGGAATAAATGTGTTAGCTTGACTGGTCACACGGCTGTCTCATTGTGAAACAGTTTTTTTTGTTTCGTAGATACAGTTTGCAGTTGACTTCTGAATCCAGTTTTGAGGCCAAATTAATAAATAAATAATGTTACACAGACGCGCACTTTTAAAACCACAAGTGCTCGTCCTCTGATTTGTTTTGAAACTCAGTGGTTCGAATCCTGCTCTCGACATAAACATTTTTGCGGTCAGATCCACAAGTGAATGCAGCTGTTGTGTCCTTGAGCAAGATACTTAACCCCCCTTGCTTCCATTGTCTGTGTCCACCGGTGTATGACTGTGTGTGTGTGTGAATCATACACTGTATAAAGAAGTGGACTAAGGGAGTGTGACATCACCCATAGCGTTCTGCTCCAGTCAAGCTAGCAGCTATAGGGGCTAATTTGGTGCCGAGTTCCTTATTTGGAAATCCAACTGCGAACGTCATAGCAACCAACGAACCAATCCGGAGCGGGGCTGTCGAAGGTAATGCCCCTTCCCTTAGCAATGCTAACAATTAAACCTGTTGCTAACGCTAGTGAGAGCAACCTCGGGGAAAGAAGGTGCCTGATTTGTCTATTGTTAATGTTCATATCTTGATTTACGGACACAATAGTGAAATAAAAACACCAGGATCATGTAGAGCGGGTTAATACAAACATTTTAAGACCAAAATATCGAGCCTGACAGCAGCAGTTCTGGAAAGAGAGACCACAGTTTTTCAATAAAAAGTGAATTGACTAGCAGGTTAGCTATGTCCATTTATATATACAGTCTATGGTGTGAATGAGTGCGCGATTGATATTGTTATTTGAATCATTCTGGGTTGACTATTACGCATCAAGATATCTTTCCTGTCCACAAATGCTCAACGCACTTTCCTCGGCACGTCTCTTTCAAATACAAATAGTGTGTTAAAACAGGCGCATCTTTGTTTTAGTTGGTTTTGGCGCTTCACCTTTGGTTCCGTCCCAAACCACTATGGTGCTAGGCTGCTCAGGCCACCAAGCGTTCAGACCAATCACGGAGCAGCACTGTGGTTTGGCTCCGTTCCAAACCACTATGCTGCTCTGTGATTGGTCTGAATCTCTCTTGGCCTGAGCAATCGCAACTGTTTGTGAACTCAGTAAAAAATACAGTGACGATTCAACTTGCTGGCCACTTTAGGTTGTCACATGGAATTGAAACTTAATTATGATTCTTTTATTCACCTTTCGGCAACACTTTCTAAAAGGTTTTTCCAAAATATCAATTCAATCTTTGTCATAATTTAACTGCTGCAGAATAAAACCTCAAAATTTTGTGAATGAACTGTTTTTCTTGTCTGACGGGGGTGGTTTAATGCGATTTTCTTTCACAATTTCATGTATTTACAAATGCTAACCTCATGCTAACGTTATCAGCTCTCCAGCAGCAGCTCTCTGGCCATATCTGCCTTCACATACTCCTTTCTTTTCTTTTGCATTTTAAGTCTCACTGGGCATTACTAAGGTTATCACTCTAATGTTTATCTATGCCGTCTGAATCATGGCTGAGTACACCAAAGCATTGTGTTAGCACGGGCTGAGGGCTGGTACACAGAGATGGTTGTGTAGTGTAGTCGTTCTGCTTGGACGGGCACGGTTCAAAGGGAAGGAGGAGGAGAAAGAGGTTGAGCGCCAGTCGTGGATCAAAGACCTATCTATGCAACGAAAGCAGGGCAGTTGATGCAAATAGCCCACGTGGAATGGAAACTCTTGGATTGGCAATCAGAAAAAAGAAGAAAAATAAATAAATAATAATAATAATAAATTAAAAAAATATATAAGTAAATACAAAACTACATACATAAACAAGAATATTGAATATTTAAATAATAAAAAGTAAATAAATGGGACAATGGGCGACAATAGCCCAGTTGGTGTTTGTCCACTGACCCACAGGTTGGCGGTGCGGTTACAACTCCCTCAAATGAATACTGTTGTTGTGTCCTTGAGCAAGACACTTAACCCACCTCGCATCCAGTATCTGCGCATGCTGCTGTATGAATGTGTGTGTGAATGGGTGAGTGGTTCCTTGATGTAAAACACTTTAAGTGACTTGAAAAGGTGGAAAAGTGCTATGTAAAAATTTGACCATATACCATTTATAATTTACATGACAGTCTTATTCACTTCATAGTTTGTTTGTTTTTTATTTTTTTCCCAATAATTTTCTTTTTTTTCATGTATTTCTTTTAAGCAGATCAATGAAAACAAGAAGAAAGTAAATATACTTGTATACAGTACACCTAATGTACATTTCACAGATTTTTTTCTTATTTAAGATTAAAAAAAGACTAGGATGATTTTTTTTGTTTTTTTTTTATGTTTTAACTTTCTTTTTTGTTATGTTTTTTTAGTTTGAAATAATGAAAGAGTTTATTATCTTTTTATATTTTGCAGTGTATAACCAATTTCAGTCAACCATACAACAGTCACAAACACATCTTTCAACTCCGCACTCAGCACTAGTTGAAATCTTATTTGCAATGACAAAGTGGTCCATTTCAAAGCACTTTATCTGGACACTAAAAAAACAACAAAAAAAAAATCTGACATCTGAATAGATTTATTTAGCCAAGATAACGTGTGAGCTGGAGTGGGCAGTGGCACTGAAGTAACACTGTCAATATGGGCCTTGATAAAAGGACTGTGCTCCGGGCTGGCTTAGATCTGTTGTGATTGATTAATGAGCGGAAAGAGGGAAGCAGCTGCCCCAGTAGGAAAAAGAAAGAGGATGTTTGAAAATGCACTAGACTTAAGGACGATTGATGTAGTTTGAGCTCACATCCGGAATACATGTCTTTTTATATGTTGAGTATGTGAGTATTCATCAAATTTCAAATGTGATGAGCTTTTTTTTCCTTTTTTTTTCTAATGACAACACTCACGCACATGGCAAGATGGGTGAAGTGTCTTGCCTAAGGACACAACAACAGTTTTGCCCCTGGTGCCTGGTATTCCCAATGGTAAATTTAGTAAATATAGACAATAAACGATAATGAAACCAAACAATTAAGCAGAATTATCCCCCCAAAAGGTATTCTAAATGTGCAAAATTATAAAAAAAAAGTGAACTGCCATAGCTGAATAACAGAATGCAACACTTATGCAATTTATTTGTGTCTATAATGTGTCCCTCTGCAGCTGAAACCTCATCGTAGCACACAAAAACAACAAAATATTACCCACTAGTACAAAGAAAAAGTACCACGGTAAATACTGACCCCCAAAAATGATTGTTCTATCTGTCATGTATTGAATAATAAGTCTGTATAGTACTTATCGTGGCAGGCGTACCCAGTGGTCTCCCATCTAAGTACTCACCAGGCTCGGCAATGTTATATATGCTTAAATTGCCTGGACAATCCAACTAAACAAATTCATTGCTAGCAGCTTTTGTTTGTACCTTTTAGTTAACCTGCTTCACTTACTATAAATGCTGGATGAAGTGCATTGCCCAAAGACACAACAACAGTATGTATGTCATGAATTTTGATGATGATGGTTGTTAATAGGATTGCTAAAAGTAATTAATTTTAGTTTTTATTATTTATTTATTTATTACCAATGTCATCTGTACAGCAGTATATATTTCGTTAAAAAAAAAAACAGTCAAAGCTCGCTAACCAGATATGGGCTAATTTCCATCTTTTAGCACAATTTCCCCCTTCTTGACCTCAAATTTAATCAGTCTTACTTCAATATTTCTTCTTAATAACATGTGCATTTCAACCAGTTTAAAACGTCTGGTTTTGTGAAGGGGATTTCTGTACAGTAACTACTAAAACAGACTAGTGCTCTGCGACAATTATGGTTTATACCGAATAAATCATTAAAATACAGCTCTCAAAACTATTACTGCGGTGGTCTGGTATACGCGTTCTGGTTTTTGGCTTAAAGTACCTTGTTAGAGAGCTTCCAAGTCTATGTCAAAACACTCATGTCTGGAGTTATCCCACCTTCTCATCACGGTCATGGTTCAGCTGACTCCACTCACTTGAACAAATGTAATACTGCGGGTGTTAGCCAGCTCTGAATACTTTATCCTTGCACTGCGTATTATGAATAACTGATATAATAAAGCTGAAGTCGATACGTCCATAGAAAGCTGAAAGTTAGTGTTTTGCATAGTAACGTCTGCTGTACTTTTAATCAATAACTTTTTAACATATTTATATAATTATTAATAGGTACCTGCTATTGACTCATTCACACTTGCAGGTGTTTGCAAAAGCAGTATTTGGTCCTGCAAAGTCCATGTTAGTGGGCAAATCAATATCACTATTTATTAATCCAGTTCCTAGACATGAATGCTGTCATTGTGTCCTTGGGCAAGACACAACTTGATAATAAAAATAATAATAATACATTTTATTTATAAGGCGCCTTTCTGGGCACTCAAGATCACCTTACAATACAATATAATATACAATTTACAGACAGTTAAAATCAACATTTATGAACATACAGTTAAAAGCATTCAGATAAAAACAAACATTGAAAAGGACAGGGCAGTTGTGGATTATAAAGAATATGCCAGTCTGAACAAGTGGGTTTGTCAACTTTAAGCCATGTTAGAATGTTGTCAAAACTGCAACTTTTTACCTTTTTGTTCACTAGAATCATTTAGATAATTTCAGGCCTGGTGTTGCCGATCTCTACTGAAGGTGTGCAGAGCTTAAAAACACAGCGGTACCACATGACATCACAAGGTGGAATGGAGTTTTTTAAGTTTAAGAGAAGAACTGAGCCTAAATATGCAGGATTTGTGCATTAAACATGTGTGAATGAAACAAAACCCAACCACGGGTCCTTAACATAGATCAGGAAATAGCCTAAAATGGGGCTTTTAAGTATTCAATTGAACTGAAATGTAAAAAAACAAAAAGTAAAAAATCATTTCAGGTATCTTGTATTTTTTTTTATTTTTTTTGCCATATCACCCAAACCTAACTCTAACCCACTTTTCTTCCAAAATATTAGCATTCCTTGCATGACTCCTGTTTAAATCACCCCTCCCTCAAACGAAGACCTATCCTCCTTCGTTTGTCTCCCATTGCTTCCTCGTGTCTACCTCTCTTCCTCCACCTCTACCCCGCCAAGAGACGCTCGGAAACAGGCGAGTCACGGCGAGCCACACACCAATTTAAATTTTAATTGGTTAGATTTATCTTGGCCCTGCAGTGTGACGGGTTGATAACTACTGCTGATAGTAGCGGCTTCAGAGAGAGAGAGAAAGAGAGTAAGAGGCTGTATTCCGGTTTCTTTAAGTCAGGCCAAACCTCAGCCGTATCTGACCCGGAGAAAAGAGCCGGATGGATTTAGCCCGACGTAAGCTAACAAAGTCCCTCATGTCACTGGGACAATAGCAGAGCTTAAGGGGCGGGGTGGGTGCTAAAAGCGTGGCAAATTGGTCCATTTTAAAGTGGTTGAACGCTAAATCAGCTGCTTGGTCATCGAGGTGCAGAGTCAGTAGTTGGAAAAGTGGTTGGTTAGGTTTGTTAATGGTCTATCACAGAGAGTCTTGGAGGTAATGGTCGATTCCAGTATTTTGTGATAGTTGATTTTTGGGAAGACTGATATCTGGCTTAGGGATGAGACGGTAAACAATAGTATCGTTTATCGTGATTTCACAAAAATCGTTTGTGGGATGTTTTATATAATCGTGACAAAGATAACTGCCATTGTATCATCAGAATGTGCAGAACAAACCTACTTTTCCGTGATGATCACTGTTGTTTTCACTGATAACAAAGTACACTACTAGAAAGGATTAAATATCTCATATCTGTAACATTTTTAAACTGTCAGCAACTTTAATAATTATTGTGATAAAATCGTTAAACCCTGTGAGGTCTACCTATTTATTAAACTGATGAAGACTGGCAAGAATGCACTGGATAGTTGTGTTGGTAAAACCTAAAAAAAAAAGGTTCATGAAGGGTACGCATCATCCGCCCATTCATGCAACTGTAGACCATGTAGGTAGGGCGTAGGTAGGGTGGTGGAAGGGGTTTCCCAGCCTGACAGCAACAGTTACGAAGAGAGGGTTGACCGTTTTCTAATGCAAAGTGAATTGGAGCCAAAGTCGACGGAGCCGGAAGCGTAACCGTGCTCACTTCCTATTTGGAACGCGGCGGCTAGCAGGTTACAAACTGCATTTTAATTTAGTTTCGTCATTATTTATCATTACAAAACACATCTTTACCCCACTATTTCCTCATTCCCCTCGAGAGAACCACCCAACCTGATTTCCAGTATCACACTAACCCAGTTATTCTGCAAATTATCCTCGCTAATTAATTCTATTTGTTTGGATTTCTTGAATTACGTGCCAGGCAAAATGAAAATCGTGTAAAAAGCATTAGACAAAACAAAAGATGAGATTGCCTCTAATACTTGCGTCCCACTTGGGGTCCTACTTGTATATTGCTGCTGTATGGGGTAACTCCAGGGTGCTGGTTCTATTCCGGGAGCGTATATATTGCGCGCAGCATGGTGGCCGAGCGCTTATTGAGAAAATTACACATTATGTCTGTGTATCCCATATGAGAATTATTCAATTATAGCTTGAATGAGTTTGTGGATGTGATTTTGTTGCGGAGTAGCAGGGGAGGGCAGTAATAAGACAGTAATAAGAAATTAGAGAGGTCAGAGTCTTTCTTAGAAAATACTTCCAAAAATATGGTGGTTTTGATATGGAGGTCTAGTGGCACTTTTGCGTTTAGTGGATAACTGTTTCTTGTCTATCCAAAAATATGATATATGGTTATAATAGGAACCAAGTTATTCATAGAAAATAAGCCTCAAAGTATTATATATAGTGGGTATTACACTTCTATGAGGTATTAACTGCTTCAAGTAGGGCCCAGGAGAGATCACTAAATTACTCAAACATGCATAGATGACATATAAAACCTCTCCGGGCATATTTTTGATGAGGGAACAATGTTATAACATGATTGAAAGTTCCAAAAACTCGATTTTGCATAATACCCCCTCTTTAAGAAACACTTTATTATACTTGAATTTTGCCTTCTGCATTTGACCCATCTTTCAGTGCCACTGGGGGAACTTGTCAGGAGCATTTGGCGACACCTTGATCATCTCCAGATTTTGAGCTAACCTACCCAGACACAAGAAAACGTGCAAACTGAGAGTCAATCCTTGAAACTTCTGGCTGTGAGACAAGAGTTGTAGCGACTCAAAAAACAATGGAACAATAATTTTCTTTACTAGTGAGGAATTTTTCATTAGTTTTCTGTACGATGGCACAATATGTACTAAGGTTTGAGCTGTAGAAGGTTGAATAAATCACTCCTATGACTCATTAAGTGTTTCGTTTATCTACTGCAGCTGTTTTTGGATTTTGTGAAGTCCATGCAATAACCCAAACTAATATAAGCATGTCTACCTTTCTAAAGAAGTCATACAATTTGTTTATTTCTTTCACTTTGATACTAAACTCAGTTCAATTTCCGATTTTAATTGTTCCACCATGTCTACATTATCCGCAAAAACATCACAATTCTCCATTTTTGTTTCTTCTTTCTTGTATAAATCTAGGGTCAACCCCATAGTGTACGTATATAACATTCTCTGGGGAGCACAGTGGAACATACAGTACCAACATGCTATCTGTGAGACCATTATGATTGTGAAAGTGCAGAGTGCAGCAGGGAAGAAGTGCACGGCCAAGTAGAGCATGATTCACCGACGTAAGGATGATAAGAGGAGATGGATGGAGGAGATGAGGAAGTAGGACGGCCTGAAAATGCTGAGGAGAAATAAGGAGGGGTGAGTGAGGAAGGGGTTAAGTGATGGAATTTGTTCTTGGAGACCCCCCAGTTCTTAGGGCATAGCGTTGGTAAACTCTAGGGAAATACAGGTTCACTGCGGAATTTTTCGCATGAGGGGCTGCCAGCTGCTTGACTCCACGGAGACGATGTCGCTTTGTCTTGAATGTTCCACGATGTATGGCATTTAAGTCCTATCAAATGTTTATTCAGTTGCAGTTACAAAAATCTTGAGAAACATGTGTCCAAACTGAACGGGATCGACCTGACCTGTATTTTGGCCTGACGGGTCCTGTTGGTCTCCATAGAGATAGATGAGCTTACTGATATTATGCATCACTCTAGGAAAAAACGATAACTTCTCCATGGAGACAGGCAGGACAAACTTACATAGTGCATCTTCAAAAGGAAATAACTCCTCTGCCTTTGACCCATCCTTAAATACCGCACGATTAACTTGCCAGGAGCGTTGGGTGATCAAAGTGTACATTTGGCGACCCATCTTTAGATCTTGAGCTTTAGGGCATGTTTAAGTTGAAAATGGTTCGAGTCCAGTCCAAACTCTAGTAGCAAATCCATTATGTCAACACCAAATGACTCAAATATTAGCCTTTAGTTCCTGGAACATGGTCATAACCTTTCTAAACTTTGCTTTTGTGAATATTTCATACACAAAGAAGTAGGTCACTAGATGGAGGATGGATGAACTTGCAATGATGATGGAGCAATTTCACAGATTAGGCGATGTACGCATTAAAATATATATATATGATACAGTCTCCGCTTGTGGTTTATCGATGTGAAATTCGTTTGGAACCAGAGACTCGCAAGTTCAAGACCAGCCCAAGAAGATACTGATACTGTGTTTCTGACAGATTACACTTCAAGCAAGTTGCTGCAGTGTTCATTCACAGGCTTGTTTTTCGATCCACGCTCTTACCAGTACATAATGTTGTGTCCTTGAGCAAGACTCGTAACCCATCTTGTCTTGAGTGAGTCCATATAGTGTAGGGATGGAAATGTAAGTGGTTCCTTGATGTAAGTGCTGTATGGTTAGAGGCGTCAGATATATTGAAAAATCTATATCTGATTATTTGGACTTTTTAGCGTATCAGCTGTTGGCCTTAACTCGCCAGCACAGTCCAATATTTCGTTCGTTTCGAGGTGTATGTGTAAAGCTTTACGAACAAACTAATGGAAACAGTGTATCGCACAAAATGTGACTACACTGTTCTCTTAAATATTTGTGGTTAAAACGATGTGTAGGCGATTTTGTATTAAATTTAAATGAAATAAATTGGGGTAAACAATGGTATCAGCATCTCTTAAATATTTGTGGTTAAAACGATGTGTAGGCGATTTTGTATTAAATTTAAATGAAATAAATTGGGGTAAACAATGGTATCAGCATCGGGCATGAAAAGAAAAAACAAACAAAAAAACATTCTTCCACCATGATATCGCCATGTCCACTCACAATTCGATAATAGGTCAAACGCAGACTTCAATTTCAGACAATTACGCCAATCCCTAACCCTCCATTTGTTTATCCTTCCATTCATCCATCAATGCCCAATTACATCATCGACTTGCGACATAACTCAAACCGCCTTTCACTCTTTCCTCGTGGTTCAGTCTCTGTAGCCCGTGGGGAGGTGATGGGAGACCTGCCTCTCCTCTCTCTGACAACGGGAGTGCGAGCCTTGATTGAGGGCTCATCAGTTACTCAATTTGCCCGTGCGCTGCGTGAGTGATGGTGCCGAGGTGATACGCCATAACGACCAGCTGCCAGCCATATCTGTGTGCAGAACTTCTCATTAAAATCACGCGCAGTTTTTTTTTGTTTTTTTTACAACGAACTGAGAAGGATAGATTAGCCGTGATTGCGAAGTTGATGGGCGCTTTGGTATGTTTGATAGGACTTGTGTGAATGAGGTTGTAAGGGTGAGTTTATTACTTGCGTGTGGAATCTGTTCAGAAGTTGTGTTATGGTGGAGGTTACAGAATTGAACTCAAGTCAAAAGTCAAAAGTTTGGACACAAATTCTCATTCAGTGTTCAAATGGAGACGACTCATTCATGAAGCAAGATGTAAGGCAAGGCAAGTTTATTTGTATAGCACAATTCGTATAGAAAGTGCTTTACGGAATAAGAAAGACATTAAAATTACAATACAACAAATCAAAACATAAATAAGATAAGAGTGCAGTCATATGCACAGCTAAACAGAACAGTTTTGAGCCTGGATTTAAACATCGTCAAAGTAGAGGCCTGTCTCACATCTTCAGGAAGACGTTTTTTAGGATTTAGCTGCTCCATTTTCTTAGACGCCACTCATTCAACTTTGATTTTGATTGGTTTTAACACCATTTTAACTACAACAATGGCAATCGCACTGATATTTATCTCATCTGGGTTAATTTATTTGTTAACATGTAAGTTTAGTCATGTCATTGCGCAGTTGTGCTGTGGTTGTGTCCCTGGGCAAGACATTTCATCCACATCCACAGCTACTCTTCTGATCGAAGTTCTGGCTTCTGCTTATCTTCATGGAAATGTTATCGCTTTGACTGGAAAGTTCCACAATATGTAAGTTTACAACATTTTATAGCTCATCATAAAGTTGACATTGTGGTATAAATGTAGGATAGATAAGTTTAATGCCGTACTGCGTTTGCTTAACATTTTAAGCAACGCGTTAACAAATAGCCCGAGCAGCCAGCAGATCAGAAAAGTTCCATTTAAGCAAGCTAAAGCGTTACATCATAAACTTTTAAGACTCTATGACCCAACTCTAACCTTAAATCTACAATCATCAAGAATTTCCACCCCATGTACGCTTTTATAGCCCACATAAGCAAAGTCATGGAAACCCGGCACGAACGTAATTCTGAAAATTTGTTGCCCTTATCCGCACCATAAAAACTTAAACATCTCCGCTCTCTTCTGGCTTGCGTCTCGGGTGAGTTGTCGGTTCTATGTCCCACTCCCCACAGTGTGATGGATGGATGGACAGTAGTGTAAGTCTGATTATCATTAGCCTCCTGTAGAGAGCCGGCTGCTGTAATGCATGTTCTTATTACGGTAATGCCACTTCGAGCAAATGGCCGTGCCCCCGCTGTTAGCCGATGTAGCGGTGACCAAATGTTTGTCTTGATGGTGATAGCAGTCTTGCTAGGTTTTCTTGCTATGTGTTTTTATTTGTTTTTTATGCTAACTCTACTGGAAAGAATGCATTACCTTGTGCCTTCCCGCTGTGTGTTGCTGTCAACCAATCGCCGCATGATGTTTTTCCCTCTCAACCAATTACCTGTCAAGTCCCCACCCATCCGTTCTAGCTTTTTTCCCCCCAGGAATTTAGATAACATTTAAGTCAGGTCCAAACAGCGAGTTGCCTTCCAATCAAAGGGTAGAGTGATGTTCTTATAATGGAAAATTGTGGTTTGAGTCCAGCTTTTACCAGCTTTTGATGCGATTGTGTCCTTGGGCAAGACACATAATGTAACTTTTCTTGAAGAGGGTCCACCACCTTCTTGTATCTGCTTTGTTTTGGGATATTTGCAATGTTGTCCTGCATTTACTCAATTACATATGTTATATTGCTAAAAAAAATACTTATACTAAAAAGACAGTTTTACAATTTCACAGTGAACTGGTTTGCCTCTTCACAGATCTGACCAGTGATTTGGCCCAGTGAGATAAATATTTTATGCCCTACGTGAAACAATCTGGACAAACCAATAACATATCCAAGGAAACAAGCGGAGAATGGGCTTTCTACCAGAACCGTATGCATGGATATGTTGAGAAAAAGCCTGTCTCGTTAACACATTTTGAAGCAGAGATAGAAAAATAAAACAATAATATTGAAACAACTTTATACCTTTGACACAAAAGCAATAAAACAGCACAAATGTTTTCATCTTACAACTAAAACAACAAAAATCTCCCCATTATTGCAATTAAGACAATGTACACACGATAAACACTGAGCCCCAAAATATATTGTCCAGCTTTCATATACTGAAAGCTGCCACTGCCAGTATTCGCCGACTGTACAAGGCTTAATTTATTGCCGCCATTAACCTTTCCGTACATTTGTAGTGTCTCCAAAAATCAATGTTTAACCATGACCCCTTTCCGCTCTAATACCATCTTCCATTTTTTAGAGGTGATCTTTACTTTGCTTGATAACTTAAACATTCTTGCTTCATTAACTACCTCAGATGGCTATTACCGACTGGCGCTTGCTCAGCTCACCTGACCACATGCATGTCCTGCTTTATCGACCAGCCAGTGGAGGCTCTTAAGACCTGGCCCTGACTACCCCCTCCCTCCCCCGGCGGCGTGTAGCGGCTGGGGAGGGAGAGGCTTGGAAGTCCACCCCTGCGGATAACATCTCTGCTTTATTTACCACAGTAATGTTTCTCTTACTCAGCGCGATGGCTACTTCGATCGGGACAAATGGAGCGTTCGTCTCAAGTGTTATCGTAATTTGGACACTTGGATGGAATTAAAGGGGTAAATGCAAGCGAATACCGAAAACAGGTTGGCGTTAAATAATTTAAACCAATGCAATTAAGTGTATTTGATAAATGATGAAAAGGAAACCAATTGTAAACAGGTGCAAACGGTGGTAGCCTACATTAGCAGTGTTAGCAGCAGTGGTAGCAGTTGGTAGCAGTAGCTGTTGTAAAAGTATAATAATAGTAGTGGAAAATGTTTTAGCAGTAGTAGCATTAGTAGTATTTGTAGTGCTAACTGTCACGGTTGAAGCACAGCAACGTTTTTGCTACGTGTGTAAAACTACTAGAAGTACTTGCACTTTTACGTATATTCCTGTTATATGTGGAAATGAAAACTTTAGTTCTTTATTAACCATCATGCAATTGTCCCTGTTTTGTTTAATAAAGGTCAGAGGTTATTAGGCCATTTTTTTTACACAATGTCAGCCATTTTGTTTTGTTCTTGTGTTTTTTTTTACCTGTTTATGTATGCATTTGTTGTTTATGTATTACACAGTACATTTTGAGCAAGTTTTAGCTTCCATCACAGTGGCCCATAAATACATATCCTATCAGTATTCGCCTCTAACTTTTCCCATGCTTTATCATTTCTAGTGTTTGCAGTGCATTCAACACGGAGAACTTAATTCCTGGCGTTTTTCAGTGCGCACAAATCCGATAGCCGCTTTGATAGTGGCGGTGTGGGTATTTGAATTGATAAGCGGCAGCGATAGGACATAGTTGTGGGATTCTTGAGGTATTGTCAGAGAGTTTCATAGCAGAGCTGGATAGATAACAGAAACCTTTACTATGATTGTAGGTGAGATTCTTGCTGTGATTCGATTGCGGTGGAGACTCGGAGTGACTCACTGATGGTGCCGTGTTACCTGTATGTTATATATACTGTGTGCACGTGTGGAGAGGAACTGTGAAGTAGGTATGAGCAAATATAGACTGTGAAGAGAGGGGATAATGTGCTAAAAGAACTTTTTTCACTACATGTTAAGTAGTAGTTATACTTATTGTAGTGGTATTTGTTGTAATATAAGTTAGTTGTTACAGTATTATTAGCAATTGTAGTAGTAATAGTTGTAGTAGCTGTACTTGTAGTTGTTATTTTTGTACTAGTTTTAATAGGTGTACTAGTTGATTTTGTACTTGAAAATATTACTTGTAGTTTTAGTAGTACTTGCAGTAAGGCAAGGCAAGTTGATTTCTATAGCACAATTTGTATGCAAAGTAATTCAAAGTGCTTTACAGAATAAAAAAGATAAAAATCACAAAACAAACAAATCAAATTATAAATCATCATCATAAAGTTGACATTAAAAGAGAAGAGTGCAGAATAAAAACCTTTCAGTCATATGCACAGCTAAATTGAATTATTTTGAGCCTGGATTTAAACATGGTCAAAGTAGAGGCCTGTCTCACATTTCAGGCTCGTCCGAGGTTTAGCTGCATAAAACTGAAACGCTGATTCCTCATGTTTAGTCCTGACTCTGGGCACCAGCAGGAGTCCTGTCCCTGAAGTCCTCAGAGTGTGAGATGGTTCATGTGGCACTAACATGTCGGAGATGTACTTTGATGCTAGGCCACAAGCAGAGCTGCTTTAAAGTCTATTTTCTGAATTAGTGGTACTAGTTGTAGTCATAGGTGTACGTGTTGTAATAGTACAAGTTGTAGTAGGTATAGTTGTAGTACTAGTTGTGCGTGTACTTATAGTAATTGTTGTTCAGGTAGTTGTATTAGTTGTAGTAGTTGTTTCAAACCGCACCATCACCAAAACATTACCATTTATTCTATCTATTTTATAGTCTAGGTCACATGTGTCAAATTCAAGGCCCGGGGACCAAATGTGGCCCTCCACATCATTTTATGTGGCCCTCGACATGGTAAATTAAAAGGTTAACATGTCACTAGGTAATGATGTCCCAGAAAATGGCATGGATTTACAATGTACTAGATTTGTGTTAGATTTCATATTTACATTAATATTGTCCATTACCGCTGTTTTTTTTTTTTTTTTTTTTTTTAATTTAACTCATTTTGCTTTTTGACTTTAACAGCTGAAGTTGAATCTTTCGCCTAAGTCTGAGGACACTGTCAAATCATTCGAAGGTCATCTGAGAATTTTCTGGGCGAATGGGCAGACAAAGCACAGAAAGCCTCAAGCCTCTGCTGTCTGCCATGTTAAAAATAAAATACATTCAATACTCAACAGCTCTGAACGGAATCGGACTGGCTCCAACTTTCTTCAACAACTCTCTTAAAAACTGGGGGCAACGCTTTGGGAAAGAAGAGAGATGTTATGAACTGACAGTATGGCAGCTGGAATGAAATGTCTTTACTGTGCAGTGGACAGTAAAAGTTTGGGTGCTTCTAGATGATGGACATATGTACTATGACTTTTTGAAGTACTTTTTGGACACTTAAGTATTTAGGCGTAGAGAAGTTTAAATGAGGATTTAGCTGCTAAACTTGTATGTTTTAATGATGTAGAATGTGATATGGGCTGTAAAAGTTGAGTCATTGAGAAAGAAATATCCAGTGTAAAGTGCAAATACTGTGGAATATTATAGCCAAAGGAACAACATTTCCACGGAAACAAGCAGGAGGCCGAATAAGAGTCAGGTTTGTGTCTCTCCCGGGCCCTATTCGAACCCTCCTTACAGTTAGCTTTAAGATTCTGTGCAATGCTCAGCCCTCAAGCCTACATCAGTCAAGCGCCGCACAGCAATTTTTCACAAATATAGGCTTACAAAAAGTTTTTACTATTATGAGGAAAAATATTGTGGTTTTACAATTATTGGCAATTATTGGGAAAAAATAACAAAAAAAAACTGACATCAGCATTTTTTCTGGCCTCAGAAGTTTGGCAGTGCTGATAGTCGAATGTCACATGACTAGTGATTTATTATCCATGCATTGTAGTCTTATTTATGCAATTTATGGGTTTATAATTGCATTTAATTAGACAGGTATCTTTATAATGCGCACCTGATTGTTGAATTGTTGTAGTGGTGTTAAAACATTAAGCTTAAGAAATGATGGAGGCAAAATAAGGACTTGTATAGCGTCTGAAATTGATTAATAATTGGTCCTGTAATTACAACATAGTGCATTCGCTTTTTTTTTTCTGCTAACGACAACACGGCAAAACTATCCCTTTCGTCTCTCCTCCATATAAAGAAGTGGACTAAGTTTGGAGCTGAGTTCCATATTTGGAATTCCGACCACGAGTATCATAGCAACCAAAAAGCCAATCAGGAGTGAGGCTGTTGAAGGTAACGCCCCTTCCCACCTATACCACTGGTTTGGGTTATTGTGTCAGTGGCATAAATTAGCTTCAATACTATCATTTATCGTCTATATTTGCTTAATATATCACACTGCAAAATTTGTTATCGTGACAGGCCTAGAGAAAGAGTCGCAACACATCGAAACAGTATGACTTAAATGCCACGACAACTGTTTTAATAATGTTGCGTCATAACAGGTGTCCCAAGATGCACAACGCTACACACAAGTTTATTTCCAGTTTACTGATGATGTAAAACGCATGGGTGGGCTCCTCACACACACACACACACACCCCCCCCCCCACACACACACACACCCCCACACACACAGATCCAACACACGACCTGAGTGACTCGCTTTGTGCTCTCCATTGCCCCTTGGGAGAGGTTTTTGCGGTATACCTAGGCCTGTCACTATAATTACTATATCAACTTATCGTTCAGTATATGAAACCTGAAACAATATATTTTGGGGGGGGTCAATATTTATTGTGATTCATTGCAAAAATGAGGAGATATTGTGTATTTTTGTTGTAATATGAGAGATTTGTGCTGTAGAGGGGTGAATAAGTCCCTTTTATGGGTAATTATTGGTACATTCTGCTATTTATTTGTTGTAGCTCATGTCTTTTAATGAAACAGTGTGTTACAAATTGTTTCCTAGGGTTATCCTGCATTGTTTAAATCTTAATTAGTGGCATAAAGTAGTTTCAATCTTATCATTTATTGCAATATTTCTCTGTAACAATGTTTCATGCTTCAAAATGTGTTATTGTAACAGGTCTAGCTATACCATACAACCTCAAAAACGAACCTACAGTAGTCATAAATATTCACAACAATTGGAAAACCAGTTAATCTTGACATCCCTGACTACAACTTGACAAACCTGATGCGATGTACAGAATCTCATTAGCAGAATTTAATTAGCTGAATGCATGACGATTGTAATGGGATAGCACTCTGAAAGAGGAGTAAGCAAATAGAGGAGGAACTCAGAGTGTCAAAAACGAAAGTGAAACTTATTAAACATGTCAATACCTTGTTTTCTGCGAATATATGTAACCTGGTGATCTAAATATGTTATGTGTTGGCAGTTAATACCCAATACAGAAACCTTTTTGTGTCTGGTTCTGATGTACTTTGAGGTAAATGGTTGCAGTGGTGCTAAAATCTCCAAGACAACACAAACTGCCATTAACACAGATTTTTTTCAGTGATACAAGATGAGTGGGGAGCATTGAATTGAATCAGAAGTTTGGTATCGTTCCAACTCTACCATAGCTGTCTCTTTAGGCCCCATGTTTGTAGTTTTAGTTTGGCCCGGTGCCTACATCAACCCAGGGCATTGACTTTGGCTCTTGTCCTATAGTAGAAACGCAGGTGTTATGTCACTACTGGGTTTGATTAGCAAGTGACACTGGAGACGCTAGCCAAACTTCACCCATGGGTGCTTTCAGAGACTAACATCAGCTGGTCACATGGTGTTAGCGATGTGTGACAGGGCAGTTTAACAGGTTTGCCGCATTACTGGAAGCACGTTCTGAGTTCTTTTCTTCTGATGAACTATTATAACATCCCAGCAATGCCATCGTTACTACGTGCTGAATCATGCTTCCATCAAGGCAAAATAGTTTAAATGATTTGACAGCGAGGTAAAACGTTCCAGCGATGCCATCATTAATTTGATGTGGGATTATTTCTAAATCAACAAGGAAATGCAATTATCTTTTATAGACAAGTAAAGTAGGACAAGCTCTGTAATAACATTTAGCAATATTGTTAACTAATTGTTTTCATGTTTCTTTCATTCAATTGGACAAGATTCAAATTTACATAGCATACTGTGTCGTTGAGGGGAGCCACTTAACACACTGCACCACTGTCATTTTATGCACTACCATAAACTGTATGTATAAATGGACATAGCTAACCTGCTAGTCGCCACGTTCCAAATAGGATGTTAGCCTGGGTCCGCTTCCTTATCCATCGACTGTGGCGCCAATTCACTTTATATTGAAACATTATCTCCCCTCTCGCTGTAACTGCTGCAGTGAGCCTCGTCACGGTCATACATTTTCATATTAACCCACTCTACATGAGCCTGGTATTTTTATTTTGCTATTTTGTCCGTATCACAATATAAGCATTAATAGCAAATCAGGTGTTTTCTTTCTCCAAGGTTGCTCCCGCTAGTGTTAGCAACAGGTTTGATTGACAGTGTTGCTAAGCGCCTGCTCCCTGCTAAACCAGCGGTGAGGGAGGAAAGGGGGCTTTACCTTCAACAGCCTGGCTCCGAATTGGCTGTTTAGTTGTTATGATACCCGTGGTCGGAACCCAGCTCCAAATTTTCCCCGATAACCGCTGGCCTCGACGACCTTCATTTGATTGGAGCCGAACGCTATGGGTGATGTCGCACTCAGTTAGTCCGCTTCTTTATACAGTCTATGTACATATGGAACTGATCCAACTGATCTTGTTCTCCCACTTACGTCCCCACCGGTATGGATTTTTTGGAGCCAATACCGATGTTAAGGGAATGTGTGAAGGGATTACGATTAACAGCTGATGTTGAGTATTTAGCATTAACAACCACATTCATGTTGTCAGTAATAAGCCAAAAAGAGATTTTCTTGATGTAAATACACTTTAAAAAACACTTTAAAATACCTGCACCCAAACATGAATCATGCCACTGCACTTGTAACCCTTGAACTCTGACCCAGGCTGCCTTCATTAGCAGAATTGTAAGATCATACAATAAAATGAGGTATGACTTGTCCATATTGGGTGACCTAGAGTTGGCTGGATAACGTTGATAAAAAATATCTTCCTAATTATGGCTGATTTGAGCTAGCGCCATCTGCCGACTTTTGCATATCAAAAACAGACGTATGGATTGTCAAACAAACTTAGCGTCTGTATTTAATCAGTTTGTGGATTCAAAATTAGATAAGATATGTCCGAATTGATGCAGCTAAGGGCCTACTAATCAAAACATTGATCTAAAATTGGTGAACTTTCGACCAATGTCTTGCAAGATTAAAAAAACAGCCAATTTAATTAAAAAAAACAACAAAGCAAAACAAGAATTAATCATCTGGGCCCTACTCCCATATAGCCATTTTATTGACGTATTCAGACTTAATTATGCTTCGGATTCAGCAATTGGAGTCGCCCATGACACCATCAAAATTACAACTAGCCCCAGACATCTTACACATTTCACTATAAACCCAAGCCTATAAAACATGTCAAACATAATCATGGAAATCCATCTCGTAAAAGTGTTTGATTTGGGAATCGTGAGCCAGTTGCCAGAACAGCTGCGGCGGAAATCGGAACAACATTTAGCTTGGAGGACTTTTGCTCTGTGATCTCAGGATGACTCCTTACCTCAGGGACATCTTGTTTGCGCTCTGATATAGCTATAGCCATTCTCATTAACTGAACTCACAATGGGCCGATATGCTAATGAATGACAGCTGCTAATTGCCTCATGTTTCTCGTATACGGAGCAGCTGGAGCAGAGGGGCCGAGGGGGGGGCTTTATGGTCTGTCTGAGCGATTGATTGGTCTACAGTCATTCTTTACATTGGTGATTCCCAACCAGGTGTACACGAGCTGTCTGGTGAGGAAACGTCTTTGTTTTTTTTATTGTATCCGTTAAAAAAGACATATAATACTTATGTTTTGCTACATAGTTGTAATCGATGACATCCATGGATCCTTATGCTATAATCCGGGCATTTAAATCTCGATATCGGTCTTAATTTATTTCGCCGATCGCTGACTTCCGGGTGCAAACTGTGGCACTGAAGAAACCTTTTTTTATTGGATTCATCAAAGAAGACATTTAATACTTTTGTTTTGTTATATAGTTATAATCTATGACACCTATGGATTATTAGGCTATAATCCGGGCATTTAAATCTCGATATCGATTTTAACCATTTCGCCGATCGCTGATTTCCGGGTGCAAACTGCGGGACCCATATCTCCTCTGCCTCCTTACGCTGCTAAATCATATGTTTGTAAGATAAAATAAAACCTTATTTATCCCACGAATGATACTATAAAGATTTACAATAGACAAAACGTAACACAACACTTATTGGCTGTTGCCGTGGTGATGCAGTATGACAGAGCAGCTCAGAGTCTCTCGGACACCGCACACGAGGAGCGTCGCAGCTTAAAAATTACATTCAAGGGTCATAAATCAGGCAAATTATCTCGTAGTGTGCGGCGGGATTAACTATGACTTTAAAAAACATGTTCTTGCGCGTCTCTCAACTCTCAAGAGCCAATTCAACACATTTCGCCAGCGTTTTCTAAGCACTTTGGATTTTCTCTTAAAATAGAAGTATGTTTTTAATAAGCACATGTTTTACTCAATATTTTGAACAGTTAATACATTTTTTCAGCAATATATACACTTCCACTAGCTTTCGAACGCTCTCAAATCCCGCTTTTCAACCTGGTCTACAAATGTATCTATCCTCAGGCCTGGTTCTGTAGTAAGCCATCTTTTATTTAATATCTGGACTAACTTTGCTCCCACCTGGATTCCTCTCCTCATAAACCCTGCAGACAGACAACACAGGATAAATGGTATGAGCAAAGTGTGTGGAAACAGATCGATTCCAGTCTGGCCCGGTCTGGTCCATCTCGGCTTCATATTCCTCAGAGAAATCCAATATTCTACCAGTTGGAAGTTTTGACACATAAACTTGGCACAGTGTAACCTTGTGGTGTCTCCGTAAAGATGTTATTGCATTTCCTGGAATGTTAAACAGGAAAGTAAACATATCTGTAACCATGGAGACGAGCAGGTGACGCGAACAGTAAAAGTTACAGTTCTGATCTGTGGATAGGCGACCCACGGAAAGAAATAATGTATTGTTTTCTTTTGTTTTGAGCAAGAAAAACAAGAGAAAAGCAAGTAAATAAATGCTTGGTAGATACATTTATCTGAGGAGTAACATCTATAAAAAGAAGCAGGTATAATAACAAGAGAAAAGTTGCGTAGTGCAGCTTTAAGGCGAGACACTACAGGTAATTTTTTGTTCAGCTGGTCAGTTTTGTCTCTTGGCACACACGTTTTCATATAAAAACACTGAAATCTACTGCTAAAGATGTTCTATTTTTGTTTTTATTTATTTTTTATTTAATCAACTTGCAGTCTTAGAGTTACACGGGACATTGCAACTTAAAACACACAAACAAACAGCCTTTATCCTCCCATATGGACATAAGGATCACCCCTTAAAGTAGCACATACACACATCATTTGATATTGAATTCCAAGTCTGATTTATTAAGTTTTAACTCAAAAAAATTAGGCGAAATTTGAAGTTTCAGTCACATACTAAATATTATTTTTGTATATTTTCTGCATCTAATATGACAACAAAACTAAGCAAACAATTTAAACCTGGTCTGTTCATGTTTCTGTTTTGCATGTCCCAAAAAAGGTAAATATATAAATCAGGCATTTACACACAAAATACCTGATTTATATATGAAAACACACTGAAAAACTTATAATCCCTTTTTTCTAGCATTTATGTGAGCAAACTACAGAAGAAGTTTCAAATTAATTTCTAAATTTAAGATTTTTTTCCCTATTCACCTGCAGTGTTTCGCCTCAATGGTTTCTCAGTATTTCCATGCTATTTACATTGTGGAGAGAACGCAAAGGATAGAGTTATTTAACACTTTTGCCATCATCATTTATCTCCTATTTATAACTCCATCCTCAGACCTAAATCAAACCAAGGACTGTAGGTCACGAGTATGGATCTGGGGAATTATAATTTGTGTTTACCTTTTTTCTCCCATAATGACTTTTTTTTCCATGTGGTTGTGTTTCTCAACGGTATCAACTTTTTCAAACCCTCAGGACAATTCACCTACTTTCAAATGCTTAATGTTTCCTGAGGTCACTGCACTTATTGCTCCACTCTGCTATTCCATCCCTCTCTCGTCTCTCTCTCTTTCTCTCGCTCTCTCTATACCCCTCTTTCTCTCTCATACTCATGTCTCTCTCTGCCCTTTCTCTGTCTCCGTACCCACTCTTCCCTCATACCTCCCTCTTTCGTCTTCCTCTCTCTCTTACCTCGCACCCTTTCTTCCTCACCCCCTCTCTCTTTCCTACTTATGTCTTTCTCCATTTTATTTCATCCCTGTTCTTTTTGTCTCTCTCCCCATCTCGGTGGCTCTATCTTATGTTACACTTGCGTCTTTGTCTATCTCTCTCCTCGCTACTTGTATCTTTCTCTCTTCCTCTCCGTCATTCTCTGCTCTCCACACCCCTCTTTCTCTCACTAGCTCACTTATCTCTTTTTCTCTATCTCTACCTCCCTTCCTTCCACCCCCCCTCTCTTTCCCTCTGTACCCTTTCCCTTTCTCTCCTCTTCCCCCCCTTGTCATTCTTTCTCACACCGACCTCCTTCTATCTCTCTCCCCTCTCTCTTTCTCCTCCCCCTCTCTCTCTCTTCCTTTCCCACTTATGTCTCTTTCCCTCACTAGAATTTATCTCCCTCCCTCCTCTTCTCCCCTCTTGTGTCTTTCTCTCTTTCTCTCACACCCTCCATATCCTTTCCCTCTCTCTCCCCTTCTCCTCTCTTGGTTCTTTTTCCTCCCTCCCTCTCTGTCTGTGTCATTTTTCTCACTCCTATCTCCCTCTTCCTCTATTTCTCTCTCTTTCTCCTCTCTCTCTTTCCCACTTCTGTCTCTTTCTCTCCTTTCTCTCTCTCTCTTTTTCTCTTTCTCCCTCCCACACCCCTCTCTCTCTCTTACTTATGTAACCTTCACCTCCCTCCCCCTCCTCTTCTCTGCCTCTTTGTCTTCCGTTCTCTCTCCTACCTACCTATCTCTCTCTCTCTCCCCCCTTCCCACTCACGTCTCTTTCTCTCACTAGCCTTTATCTCCCTCCCTCCTCTTCTTCTCCCCTCTCTTACCGTCTCTTTCTCCTCCCTCTTTCTCTCCATCCCACTCGTTTTTGGCCATCTGCTTTGAAATTAATGGCCAGACTGGAAACTAGGCTAAATCCGGACTGACAGCTTTCCCTTCCCACTATTTTTGAGCTGGGAGCTGCAGGCGTCGTCCAACCGTTTGGGAGAAGATACACAAGATGGAGACACTTCATAAAAAAACATCAAAATAAAAAAAAAAATTCTCACCTCCATCCCCCGGGACACCCCTCATCTCTCACTCTGAGACTGGGATGGGTGGGTTTGGTTGTCCTGGAGGAGGTTGATTTGTCATATGCTAATCGCTTGCTTTTTTTTTTTTTTTTATCCTACAGCCCCCAAGAGATGCTGATGAGAGTTGAGTTTTTATGGCAATTTGTGAGATTATGTTCTGTGTAGAGATAAAAGATGAAATATCAAAAGACGAAGTGGATCAAACCTGGACGACTGAGGGATTACACAGACAACAGATGATGATGATTATTATTTTTTTAAAGCTACAGTGGGCTATGTTCTTGTCTGCATCAAAGCAGTTAAATGGTCCATGTAGAGCACATGTGTCAAACTCAAGGCCCGTGGGCCAAATTTGGCCCGCCATGTCATTTTATGTCACCCGCAACAAAGTAAATTAAAAGGTATGACTGTCTTAAAATGTCAGTTTATCAGGAGATACACAGTTAAACAGCCATTTTTCATGTCTATGCAAATCCATATGCAATATTTGTAACTTGAATAAGTAATTAATATAGAAACGGTTAATTAACAAGATTAAAACGTATCTTAGTTACATCTGGCCCTTTGAGAGCAACCATTTTGTTGGTGTGGCCCTCGGTGAAAATGAGTTTGACACCCCTGATGTAGAGTCTCCATAGTTAGCTGAGGCTTGCGCTACATGTTAGTCGTGTTTCGAAAAATAAATTTCTAAAGCTGCACGATGTAACTCTGCAACTTTTACACAGTGTACCTGCTTCTCTCCATTGTGATGCCATTGCTTTGCTTGTAATGTTCTACAGTATGGCATTAATCTCACCTATCTCCTTGGAGACAGTGGTGTCACCAGGCCGAGTCACAGGTACGGTCTGTGGAGAGGTGACCTTGTTCAGAGTAACAATAGTGTTATGTCATTTATAGTTTTTCACAGCTTGTTTTTGCACCTGAAAAGTTGCATACTGCAGCTTTAAACAAATTCCTCTCTAAAGTAGAACACTAAATCAACTTTCTTTTTTGAGTTATGGAGTGTATACTTTTCCCGCTCACTCGCTGCTGTGGTTTGGTTTCTGTTTAATACATACATCGTGGTGTTGTGGTGTGACTTGCCTCCACATGTCAAGTGTTTGAACGTGCTGTTTCAGTCCTCTTCTTCTTCCTCCTTCTCTTCTTTCTCTCATTCCTTTTCCTCCTCTACCTCATCTTTCTTTCTTTCCTTATTCTTTATTTGTCAGGGACCATGTACAAATTCATTAATCTTACAAAAGAAAAGATGATTTGTACCAGATTTAGCTACTGCTTCATTCCATCTGCAGTCTCTGAACGCATCCTCTTTCTCCTTATCTTCCTCCTCCACCTATTCTTCCTTCTCCTCTATCTACTTCTCCTCCACCTACTTCTTCTCTTCCTTCTCCCCTTCCTCTACGTCTTCCTCTACCGCTACCTCTTCTTTTTAACTCTCCTCCTCTTTTTCCTTCTCCTCGTCCTCTACCTCCTCATCTTCTTCCTCTATCTCAACTCCCTCTTCCTCCTCCTCCTTATCCTAATCATCATCTTTCTCCTCCTCTTCCTCCTCCTCCCACCCTCCTTCTCTCTCCTCCTCTTTCAACTCATTTTCCTTCTCCTCCTCTTCTACTTCCTCATTTTCTTCCTCCATCTCATTGTCCTCTTCCTCCTCCTCCCACCCTACTCATCCTTCTCCTCTTCCTCCTCCTTCTCTTCTTCCCTCTCATCTTCTTTTACCTCCTTTTCCATCTCCTTCTCCTCTATCTCCTCATGTTTTTCCTCCATCTTCCTCTTCCTCCTCCTCTTCTTTCATCTCCTCCTCATCCTACTCATCATATTTCACCTCCTCTTCATCCTTCTCCTCTTCCCCTTCCTCTTCTTTCACCTCTTTTTCCTTCTCCTCCTCTTCAACCTCCTCATCTTCTTCCTCGATCTCATCTTCCTCTTCCTTCTCCTCTGAGCCTCCTCATCCCCCTCTTCCTCCTTATTTTCTTCCCCTTCCTCCTCTTTTCACCTCCTTTTCCTCCTCCTCCTCCTCTACCTCCTCATCTCTTTCCTCCATTTCATCTTCCTCTTCCTTCTCCTCCGAGCCTCCTCATCCCCCTCTTCCTCCTCCTTCTTTTCTTCCCCTTCCTCTCCTTCCTCCTCTTTCACCTCCTTTTCCTTCTCCTCCTCTACCTCCTCATCTTCTTCCTCATCTCATCTTCCTCCTCTCCCTCCTCCTCCCGCCCTCCTCATCCTTCTCCTCTTCCTCCCCAGCCTCTTCTTTCACCTCCTTTTCCATCTCCTCTTCCGCTTCTCTTCCACCTCTTCTTCCCGCTCCTTCTCTTCCTCGCTCTGCTCCTCCTCCTCTTCCTCCTTCTCCTCCTCGATTATGAAAACACCAGTCTCGTCCTAATGTGCACTGAACTTTGCGTTATAATAATTTCATCGAGAGCACTGGATGTGTCATTTTGGTGGGCTGCCTGGTGATATCCAGTTAATTCCTAAATATAGTTCCAGTCATGTCTTCGGGGTCAGAGGAGGACTTTTAATGGGGACGTGAGGCGGAAACCTGCGTACGTCATGTTCAGTGAGTTCAGATGAAATGCATGATGGGTAAGAAGACTGAGGCGCTGGATAATTGAGTAATCAAAAGGTCATAATCTGAGAGCACAGTGAGGATGATGGAGTGTTCATTGGACTATACTGCGTGTGTTTTTGTTTTTTTTAATCATTTTTTTTTTTTGTAGACGTAGTTGGTACTGGTCGAGTTTAAGAGCAGTCGTTGTTACATTATTGTTTAGCGTTTGGCTCCAGTGAAATGAAACTCATCGAGACTTTGGAGAAGAGGAGAGACGAATTTGGAGAAGAGAAGTTCTGACCGCGAGTATCATAGCAACCAAAGAGCCAATCCAGAGCGAGGCTGTTGGTTTAGCAGGGAGTGGGTGCTTAGCAACGCTGTCAATCAAACCTGTTAATGTTCATATCTTGATTTACAGACATAATAGCGAAATAACAGCACTAGGATCGTGTAGAGCAGGTTAATACGAACATTTTAAGACCAAAATGACGAGGCTCACTGCGGCAGTTACACGTAGAGGGTGACTTTTTTTTTTTTGGGTTTTCCATAGCAGAGGTAAGCAGGAATGAACATGTATTTCTATTGTTTTTTGTTTTTATTCTATTCTATTTATTTATTATTTTTATTTAATTTTAATTATTATTTATTATTATTATTTTTTGTTTTGTTTTGTTTTATTTCACTACAGTAACATACCTATGTACTGTCTACCCAGTCATTACTTCTGAATGAAATACAAATTCTACTAAACGTAATATTATGTAAGGATCCAGCTTTTTCAGTTTCAATATTGATTTCGATGCCTTGGCTTTAAACGTCCTATATTACATAAAACAGGTTTACGCCATGTTATAATGTTGTTTCCTCATCAAAAACATACCTGGAGTTGTGGTTTGTTTCATTCACACATGTTTCAGTAACCCTTTATCATTAGTCTGTCTACATCTCCAAAGCTCAAAATGCTCTGTTCCACCTTGTGATGTCATGAAGTGTTAGTTTCCAAGTCAACAGCTTCTTGCTAGTTTTAGTTCAGTAGAGATTGAAAATTCCAGGGCATTATAACATAGCTCAGAATATAGCGTTATATGGACTCTTCAAGTATTTGCCGATACCCAATATTTACCGATACCAGAGCAGAGACTGAAAATAAATATTATTTTCCTTAAAACAAAAATAACATATGATAAATTGTGTTATGTAGCTGTTTAAGTAACTACATAACAACTTTGTATGAATAAAAGCTCAAACATTCTGAGACTTTCTGTATCAACCGGTAAGTAGTCTTATTACATCGATTTATCGGCCCAACCAGAAGATCTGCAGAATGATATTTTGGAGCCAACACCCAATCAAGCAAATTTCCATGGTTTGGCACCGATATTCGATATCAAAAGTGGTATTGGTACATCCCTAACATGTGTTCTCATTATAGTTTCACCATTAGCACACCATTATAAATATATATAAAACATATATTGGGTAGTTTTTAGAGATTTACACACATTTTTTCCCCCTTTTTTTCATAGTAATCAGTAACAAAACTGCCTTTTTTTTAGTAACCGCTTCAACATACTGGTAAAAGTAAATAAAAAACACAATACAATAGCGTATATACCTATTATGTATCCTATACCCAGCCATTACGTCTGATAATTCCAAAAGAATTCTTCATAGTAAACCTTATATTACGTCTTCTGTATTTTTCACTCTACATTTTCCCCTCATCAGAGCACACCATTACAAGATTATAGTATTTTCTTCCAACACCAGCTACTGCTTCTTTAATGCTATGCCATAGGGTGTAATTATAATCGTGTACTATATGAAAGTACATACTCTCTCTCTCTCTCTCCACCTCCTCCATAGTGATCCCTCGCTCCGGGCTTCAGTCATGCTCTGATCTGCTGTGTTTCTCTCCTGCCCTCTGCTCTAGACTGTCTGAGAGCCGGGGAGAGGTCCACCCAACCCCCACTTACCCCCACCTACCCCCACCCACCCTGTCCTCCACCCCTCCCATGACACTGCAGCGGTTGGGTAAATCCTGCTCTCACTCTGCATACTGGCTCTATCATCTCCCGCTTATGTCCCTCTGGTCTGGATGGGTTTGATGTTGATGTTTTTGTTTTGCGTGTGGAAGTTTCACAGGGAAAAAAGATAAAAATTCTAACAGTTTCAATCATTATTATTGCCACAATCACCCAAACAGGAAGTGGTAAACGGTCACATTTTTATATAGCGCTTTTCCACCTTCAAGGCACTCAAAGCGCTTCACATCAAGGAACCACTCACCCGTCACACACACATTCATCCACCAGTGTACACAGACGCTGGAGGCGAGGTGGGTTAAGTGTCTTGCCCAAGGACACAATGACAGCATTCATCTGTGGGAGCTAGAATCACACGGTCAACTTGTGAGTCAGTGGATCTGTTCTTCAAATGATGTTTATGCCAAGAACAGGATTTGAACCACCAACCTTCGGATCAGTGGACACTCTACCTACTGAGTTACTGTCAGAAATATAAAATAATCATACAAGAAAATACGTTACACATTTTTCAAGCTGAAAGCATCAACTGGAGTAACTCTTCACTGTTTTTTTTTTTTTTTTTTTGCAATCAAGACGTTTCGGTTCCCATCCAGAAGCCATTAATAAAAAAAATATATATAATAAAAAAAATTAAAAAAAAAAAAAAGTTTAAAAAAATCTATTCAAATTAAAGTCATTTTCTTTTCTTTTTTCCTTTTTTTCTTTCTGGATGTGAGCCGAAACATCTTGATTGCAAAAACTATGTCCACTGTTGAAACTACATTCAGTCATTATCTTCAGGTTGAGGTGTACCATTTATTCATTTCTAATCCTATAAACTATTCAGTTAATTTAAATTTTATGTATATAGCACATTTAAAAACAATATATAGAAACGATACATAGGAAAAGAACAATAAAACACCAAGATGTCCTGTCTAGCTAGTATTAAAAGCCAGGGAGAAGAGGTTTTAAACTGTGTTAAAGACTGAGATGTTCTGACAGACAGAGGGAGGCTGCTCCATAGTCACAGCCACAGAAATAGCTCTGTCTGTTCTGGTCTTGAGTCTGGGTTTGGGGTCAGCTGACCTCAGGGTTCTGGGTGGAGTATAGGACTGCAGTAACTCCCTTAAATAAAGTGTACCCATAGAGTGCAGACATTTAAACACAATCAATAACATTCTGAATTGCACCTGATATAAAATTGGAACCGGTGCAAGTTACACAGCACAGTCCTGATGTGCTCTTGTCTCTTAGATTTTGTTTGTTATACCCTTAATGATCCTTTATTTCAACAGTGGGATGGAATAATGCGCAAAACTGTAGAGAAAGTGTGCCATTCAGCTGCATGTGACATCGTTTTTGTATCACATTTGACACGTGGAAAAACTAAAATGCTGATATTAGCCAAATGCAGTTTTTATTTTGCCTGCAACTTTATTAGACGTGCTGCAAGTTATTGATTCAAACCTCCTCTAATCAGCACTATTCCCCTTCCTCTCTTCCTCCATGAGCAGTGCTCCTGTGGCCCGGCTGGCGGAGGATTACCCGGGCAGACTGAGCTTAGATCCTGCTTGTGTCTCCTCTGCCCCAGGATCAGTCTGACAAGCCCTCCCTGTCTCCCCTATGGCACACTGCACTGTCTTTGAGCTGCTCTATAACACATAAGCCTTTTAGCTGTCTACTCCCTCATCTCGACACATTCTCTCTCCGATGAGCGGATCAGAGCTCGGTTCAAAACATCACTTTTTGTTCAACTTTCGACCCTTATAACGGCTTTGCTTTTCTGTCGTTTTTTAAAACAAGACCTGAAGTGCTAAAGGGGACTTAATACCACAGAGCGTGTTGTGCCGGTGTTTTTGAGTCAGTGAAAGCCAAGTTGTAAGACATGTTGACGTTTTACTTACTCTTTGTATAGCCACACATGTTTTCTATTCACAATGTTAATCCTGATAGTTTATATTTGTGACTAGACTGTTGACAGTAGCGACAGTAGCTCAGTTGGTAGAGTGTTTGCCCGCTGATCTGGAGCTTGGCGGTTCAAATCCCACTTTCAACATAAACATCGTTGGTTGTTAGCTGTGCGATTCCAGCAGATCCCACAAATAATATATATTTGTGTCCTTGGTCAAGACACTTATCCACCTCGCCCACAGTATCTGTGCACTGGTGTATGAATGAGAGTGGCTCCTCGATGTAAAGCGCTTTGAGTGTCTTGAAGATGGAAAAGTGCTATATAAAAAAGTAACCGTTTACAATTTACCCTTGAACTCACTTGCCCTGGGACCCAGAATATACACTTCTCCAATACTTTACCAAGATGTGCGTCTGGTCACCGGTGAATCTCCTTGAGTTTAGCTGGGCGTGATGCGACGGGTGGATCAGCCAATCGGGGACATGCTTGGTCCGTCCGAATCAAAACAAATATGGCTGCGTACAAGGTAAAAAAGTATAATCAATAAGAAGAGTGAAGCACTAAACTGTCTGTCTTAAAGAGTAAAAAAAGAACGCACAATAATAGTAAAGCTTCAGATGTATTAATTTTGATGAAGACTTGTTTTGGAGACAATTGGATCGATCATTTTTTTCTCTAGTTCTTTTTATTTGTATATTCTTGTTTGCTCAAATTATGAAGTTGATAAAAACGAACCCTCAGCCTTTTCAGCAGGTCTCAAACGATAATTTAAAATACTTTTCAGTCCTGTAGTGGAGCAGAAAGCACAGACAACTTCTTTCAAATGTTGTGAAATAAAAGTAAAAAGCATCCACTTTAAAATGAACTTAAGTAATGTACAGATACCCAAAAGTTGTTCTTGCAGTACAAATTTGCATTGCAGTACTACTTTTACTTTATTATGCTCCACCACAGCTTGCCAGGCAAAGCACTCACTATATTACAACATAAATCTTTATTTCTTTAAGCTGCCACTTATCTGTACATATGCATTGCTTCTGAAGAAATGCAAAATAGATACGTTGATGCCGTATTGTGGAACATTCCAGGGCAAAACAGTCAAAACAATCTCCATAGCAAAGCAAATGGCAGATCCCGCACCAGAAAAGTTATATTCCGCCTTTAAGTTAATTACTTTATGCAAATACTGTGCAGCATCATACAAATCCAACCTGAGAATTTAGTTATTTTAATGGACTTTTAATCTTAATTTAATACACCACATTCCCGCCAAAAAAAAAAAATAAATTAAAAAAAAATACATAAACAAAAACATAATTGGAAACAGGGAACAAAACATTTCACAAACTGCCTTTTCAGATAAGCCTGTTCTGAACACCTTGGTCACACTTTTTAATAAAAAGACAATTCAATTTACCTGAAAAGCGCCGCAAACAAGATCGTGTCGGCAGGTGTGTGAAATTTATGACTTTCTTGATCGGAGCCGAAAGCCGATAAGTGCGTAGATAATTAACTGTCACCCAAACGACAGCTCTCAAGTCCAATATCCTTCCCTCCGCAAAACTCATAAATAAACAAAACCAGCACCTCGGTCTTCACTGCTGCAACGCTTTTATCCCCCTGTCATTAATTACAGATGGCGTTGTCAGCAAGAATCCCCGTTTCATTTTGTGCGTTGAATAAATAGTTGTTCCGAATGCTCTGTGGCGTTCCGAAAAGCTAACAGTGCTAATGCTAAGTGTGATGCGGTGTGACGGGGGCCAGTCTTGGGCGATCTCGAGCTATCAGGCGTTAAGTGTTGAAGACGTTGCCTGATTTGGACTGTCATGGCGGCCGGGGGAGAGGAGTCACCCAAAGTACACGTCGACCCAGCTCAAGATCACGACTTAATTAAAAGAGCAATTGGGAGGAAGAACCTGCTGAGTCCAAGATGTTGTTGGATCACAGAATTTAAGGCGTCAGAGTTCCTGTTGCTACATAAATTAGCTTGGAGTAGCGTTCTGGTTGCCTGATGGGGCCGGTCGCTCCTATTTTATGTTCAAATGCATTAGCGTGCATTAGACAACCATCCAGTTTTGGCACGGTCCAATCGCTAGACCTGTCACGATAACGCATTTTGAAGCACGAAGATCACGGAATATTACGATAAACGATAATATTGAAACTACTTTACGCCATAGAAGTTATTTACTCAACCGTCTGCAGCTCAAATCTTACTTTATTACATAAAAATGGCAAAAATCTCTCCATTATTGCCAAGAAACTGTACACGCGATAAACATTGAGCACTATAATATATTGTCCCGGCTTTAATGTACTAAACGGGAAGTCGATATAGTCATCATCGTGACAGACCTACGAATCAGAGCAGCTAATTTATTTTTATTTTATTTTGCACTGCATCCACACTCATTCTTTCTATATATTCTCTAAAGCAGATGAGTCCGACCACCACCATCACCTCCTCCCGCGTAGCCACATATCTGTCCAATCTGCTTTGTTTATCTCAGTGACAAACGGGAAACTCATTGGTCATCTGTCATTTAGAATGTTTTCTTTCTTTTATCGTCATATTTGTTTTGACGCAACTATCTGAACTCGGAGATAAAACCAATGTCCAGACTCTCATTGGAAAAGTTCTGAAGAAAAGTGTAGTCTTGGCTGGGTAAGCAACACGTTTGTAGACGTAAATCTGTGCTGTCTGTGTAATCCCCGCAGTCGTCCAGGCATGATCGATGGTAAAAGACAAATGCAAATCTGTCAACTGGACAAAAAGTTGTGAGTGAAGACGTTTTGCTGCTCATTCAGGCTGCTTCTTCAGTTCTGGTCGGATTACTCGTGGACACTGCCTTATATCTATTTGAAGGGAGGAGCTAGCCACGCTGAAACTGTTTATAGGCTCATTAGCTCATTAGACCTAGCCTTTAAAGGTAATCTGACCAGAACTGAAGAAAGCGGCTGGGATCTTCACCCCTACAACGTTTTCTCCAGTTGAATTTCTCTTTTACTATAGAAATCTGTGCTGTTTCCCAGTCCAGCATTTCTTTTTCTCTCATAAACCCACGTGTTTGTTTTGAACCACACATACACCACACGTGATTGGTTTAGCCGCCTGTCAATAATATCCACCGCAAAGTTATTGGAGACAGGATATGGCTCCAGACTGTATGGCTTTGTAGAGTAAAAACATGTACTCTTGCAGCAATGAATGTCGTCTATTGCTTTGTAAAGTTTACGGCTTTATTTTATTTTGTGATTTTACTTTTCATCAACAAGTATTAGCCGTTATTTATGCAATTTGTGTTTTGCAAAAAGCACAGTTGGGATTGGGCCTTTTGAAGTACGAGTATGTTGCTACAGACGATAACGATAACATTGAAAATACTTTGTTTCTATATGCAGCAACATTAAAAAGTCTATAAAATGTACTTTTTCAACCCTCTGCAGATCAAATCTTTTCATGTTACATCAAAAATAACAAAAAATCCCCACTGTTGTAAAGAAAAAGTACACAAGAAACTATTGAGCCCCAAAATATATCTTCCCAGTTGTCATATATTGAAGCGCAAGTCGATATAGTAATTACCGCGACAGGCTATTTGGGATTCTTTCTCTTAGAACCAAAATCAATAGGCAAATCACACCAAAACAGTGAAGCATCTTTCGCAAAAATATGCCTCAAAACCCTCAGAACAACATTATTACAATCACATCAAGAAGTCGATACAGCGGCGAAATGTAAAGTTCTGCTTTCTTGTGTTTTGAACCAATTATCTCTTGTCATAACTAATCATTTTAATTACAATCATCATCCCGTTATTTTTGCTGCAATTAGTCAGTATAATTAATTTCACTGGACTCCCGCTTGTAATCATGAGCCGCCAACCCCTTTTTCATCGTTTAATATCGCTTCTGTTTGTTACAATGTGAGCGCAAGAACAACGAACAACCGTGCCGGCGTATTTACACATCTGCCCTAGTCCAAAGATGCTTTACGAGCAAATAGCAGTGCGTATTTTTGTAGAATCAATGAGCGAAGGACTAAATTTTGTTAATCTGAGGTGAGGTAAATTTGTTTTTGTTCAAAATGATAGATGGCCAATGAGCTTCTTTGTTTCACGTGCATTACTAAAACAAAAAAAAACAGATTGCACGACCATGTTTGGCTCTGTTTTGACATATGACAGTACAGTGAAAATACAAAGAGATATGATTTTGGACTAGCCAGGAGTGGTGGAAGTAGTACTCAGTTTTGTTACTTAGGTAAAAGTACAGATATTGAGCAAAAAACTCAAGTAAAAGTAACACATGAAAAAATCGACTTATATAAAAGTTTTAAAGTACCCATACGTAAAGAGAGCGCTGCAACAACTGTGATGGGACTTTCGGCTCTTTTATGGGATCCGAATCTTTTAGATCCATTTATCTCAAAGAGCCGTTCAGAAGGCTCTTTTTCCTATTTGTTGCTATGACAGAAGCCAATGTAAGAACTCATTTTAACATCAAACTAATCACAGAGAGAAATGACCGAGGCTTAAATGTACTTAAAATGGTTCAGACAGTGTGACAGTGTTTTCCCTTTCAAATTATGTCTAATCGAAATAAAACCATAATAATAATTTTTAAAAGTAACTGTTAATATGATGCCAAATTTGTGTTTTTGTGCACATAGTTCTCACTCGTGCCGGTTAATCAGTATAAAAATGCATACAAATTAGTAAAAAAAAAAGAGATTTGGCTCTTTTACAAAACGAGATCCAGATCCAACCATTGACGTTAAGGAACCATTCAAAAGAGCCGACTCCTTCACATCACTAGTGCCTATCTACCCGAGTCTGAATGTGCCTCGTGAGCAAATATCGGTGTTCGGTTATTCCCCAAGTGGGTTTCATTCACTCGGCTCTGCACATAAATCAAAGTGTGGAGCATGTTTGCCACTGTTTTGCTGTGGTGTCATATTGCACAGTGTGTTATTGGGTGAATGTAAAAGGCTGTGTTATGTTAAATTGACTTTTTCTAGCTTTTAATAATGTCTTGTCATGAAAACCATAGCTGGGGATGTGTTTTGTTTCATACGTTGCATTCACTTTATAGAAATTGGTGATGTCATACTTTCAGATGGTGTGCAGAGGTCTATAACTCTATTATTTGAGAGGGACTGGCTCCACAAACTTGCCATGTTAATCTTATGGCTTCAAGTCCTTTTAGCTGACGACTCACAGCTCATTCTTTGGGGTTTAATAATGGCACCACTTTCTGAAGCTATTGTGAAAAAAACAGTGTAACTTTTGTTTGTTTATACTCAACTTTGTGCCAGGTTTTGTTTCATGTGGATAGGCCAAGTACTACAGAGTTATTAGGGCTCCTAATGTTTTGAAATTGCACAAATTAGCTCGACTGGAAAGTCTGCTTGCTAATGACCAACTTCGATGCATGTTTTAGGGCAGGGGTGTCAAACACATTTTTACCGAGGGCCACATCTGCAAAATGGCTGCACTCAAAAGGCCAGATGTAAAATAAATAACTACTTTTTTAACTTGTTAATTAACTGTTTCTTTATTTATTACTTATTCAAATTGCAAATATTGCATATTCATTTGCCTAGATGTAAAAATATGGCTGTATAACTGTGTATCTCCTGATAAAATGACATTTTAAGACCATCATACCTTTTAATTTACCCTGTTGAGGGCCACATAAAATGATGTGGAGAGCCACATTTGGCCCGCAGGCCTTGAGTTTGACACGTGTTTTAGGGGCAACACTCGACAATAAACGTCACTGGTTGAACTGGTCAGATTCGTTGACCCACAGGTTAGCAGCGAGATTCCAGCTCCCATGGATGAATGCAGTCGTTGTGTCCTTGGGCAAGACACTTAACCCACCTTGCTCTCGGTGTCTGTACATTGGTGTATAAATGTGTGCGTGAATGGGTGAGTGGGTCCTTGATGTAAAGAGCTTTGAGTCCCTTGAACTATCTGCTGCATTACAAAATATGTAATACTGTTCATATAAATTAAAAGGTTCCATTTTCCTTTTGGGTAGAAGTTTCTATGACATTTATATTCAATATTTTGACTATTCTAGCAGTTCTCTCCAGTTGGGCAAAAAGCCTAATTTGACATGTAAAAAAAACAAAAAAACAAAATCTATCTGATCGTTTAATTGCAGTTTGGGAAAAGCAGTCTAGTTGATGGAATGATTGTTTATCCAAGCCGTGGATTCGCTGATTAAAACTAGACAGGTCTGGTCCCAGTGGCTGATGGGTAATTACCAGGCTGTTTCTTCGTGTTAATAACATTAGTCACCTTGAAGATAATGGTTGCATCCTTTTGTGTAGCTGATGGTGTGGTAAACAAAGACTTCAGGACATCTAAAGGTCCCATTTAAGGATTCAAATTTAACAAACATTGGGTTTTCTATGTAGTTTTAAACACCTGAAATTGTTTTATATTGTGGATTATTTTATTGATTTTGCCATCTGTGTCTGTAAGTGTAGTACATTACTGTTAAGATGCAGCTTCCTTGCAATCAGGAGTTACCAAACGTTTCAGATTTCAGGACCTCCAAATGAACTCCACCAACTGCAACTGACTTTGCACCCGCTCCGTAAAATAAAATTGACAGCAGGAGTGCAATCCTTGAGCCATGTTGTTAATTTCTCAAGCATGATTTATTTATACCATTTTGCTTGAAAAGATTGGTTTCTTCTCAGCCTGTCACGAGAAATACTACATCGACTTATCATTGAATATGTGGTAGACGGAACAATACTTTTTGGGGATCAGCATTATTGTGGGTATTTTTTCTTTGTACTAGTGGGAAAAGTTTGGTTATTTTTCGTCGTATGATCAGATTTGCGCTGTAGAAGTTTGGATTATGAATTTTTATGACTAATTATAGATGCAAACTTCACTATTGCATTCTTTTGGCTATTTATCACACTTTTTGTATGTTTGAAATATGTTTTTGGGGATAATTTGGCTTTATAGTTTGGTTTCAGTAGTTCCGCTTGACGTTTATATTTAACTCGCACTTAAAAATGTGTTATCGTGACGGGCCTTGTTCCATCTTGTGTGTTTGACGTCCTCTCTATATCTTGAATCTATAATATAAACTATCTATTATACAGACTTGCTGGGTTCCAATTCAACATGATGCAGTCACTTGGATCCAGTATTGCTAATCTAATGCTACATTCAGACCGCAGCTTTAATTTTGCTTCACGTTGACACGCATCAAACTTTGACAAAAGATTTTTCTACTTGTTTGATGCCTTTTAACCCGTGAGTTAACTATTGTTCTACGAATGCCCAAGTTAAATCCCATTTCAGGTACAAAGTTGTTCAAATGAGTACACTGTAAGAATTTCTCTTGATTATATCTAACGCTTGGAAAATGGCAAGTGTTACTTAGTTAATGTGCCAAAGAATTTAAGCAGAACTATTATGCAAAGTCGATTTTTCAGGGCTTTTCGTTTCGCTTCTCGAAGTTGTTTTTGGAGTGATTTGAGCAATCTTTAATCGCTTATTTCCAAGATGCTATATAGCCAAACAATCCCCATTTTTACTGTCACCGCCATACACCCACTACTTTGTACTTAATTCTTTGTCCAACTTTATTTTTTTAATTAGTGATATGTGTAGGAGTCGACAGAATCGTGTAGTCAGTTTGGTACAAATGAAAAAAATTAAAATAAAAAATCCGCTACTTGCTAGTGTGATGATGTTTACCAAGACGTCTGCTCCCATTGGGCACGGTTTTCAGTCGCAAACTTGTTTCTTTTACGTCGTTTTAGATGAATATTGCAATTTAAAATGTGCAAATTATAGCATAACGATCCACTGATGTTGCAGATTCCAAATGCAGGAGTAACACGTAACTGCTAAGTGAAAATACAGTTTGAATTCAATTTTTATTCCTTGCAAATCGCTGACAAAATTTGACCCAGAGAAACTGACGAAACTGATGAACATTGACCCCCCTCTCTGTTGTCCATATAGGATCAGTTGATGGATTAGCCACTCCCATAGAGACACCCCATAGATCAAACATTATTGGATGTTTAAATGTTTACAACTTCCATTTATTTTGTGAGAGAAAGCTGTTATGCTAATGTGCGCGGTGGGTGGACTTGGTTGCCGAAGGTATATGGTTATATAGTAGGACAAGACCGATGCAGTTTCCTCCTGGGCCCTGTCTAAAGTCATAGATTACCTGCAGTGATCCATGGGAGAGTGGACCTTCTGTAGACCTCCTCCTCATTCATCAGGACCAACGTCTGCTGCAGAATAACTTCCACTGCTCTCCATCCTTTGCACATCCGCCTGTTGCTTGGATACGACACACATTATAAAGTTGCAGTGAAGTGTATTGGGATGACTTTCGCAAAATATTACAATTTTCGGAAATGTAGCAAGACATCGTCCCAGATTGAGGCGTCCCCTGGCCCTAAGCAAGATTTTTGGTTGTGGCCCACCAAATCACACACAGTATTTCAATTAATAAATATAGCAGTGGGATATAATGAAATAAAAACATCATGGAGGGACTAGGGAGAAAAGATACCCACATATTCATCAGCAATGACAAAAAATTCAATATGAAAAGTGGAGTTTGAGTTGTTTCAGTTCACGTTTTTCCAATACTTTACTTTAAGGATGAGTTTGGTCATGGGCGAATCTCCCTGAATTCAGATGGGCGTGATTGACGGGTGAATTAGCCAATCACGGACATTCTTGGCCTCTATCAAAACAAATATGGCCGCTTATGAGGAAAAAAAGGACAAAAATATCACAAGGGACTGAAAAACATTGCGGATTTCTGCAGAATCAGTGAGCAAAGCATTGAACTTTTGATTTTGTTCTAAATGATGGGTGACTAATGGGCTGCTTTGTTTCAGATATGTCAATGAAATAAACACATTTGATTGGATGGTTATTGATCTACCTTAGAGAAACACAGAGAGATGTTCTGATCTGGCCAGGTCAATCAAAACTTATGTTGTATATAAAGAGATTTGGGTTATACTCTGTGATGGAAAGACACAAAGTAAAAGTAATAAAGTACTGTACTTAAGTAAAGTATAAATACCAAAAATGTATACTTAAGTACATTTTAAGTGGATATTTTTTACTTCTCTGCATTTGAGAACAGGTATGTGTACTTTCTACTCCTCTACATGTTTCACTGGACTGAAAAGTAAAAGTATTTTTTATTACTGTTTGAGACCTGCTGAAAAGGCTGAGAGGTTTATTTTTAATACGTTCATAATTTGAGCAAACAAAGATATACAAATAAAAACATCTAGAATAAAAGATCGTTTTAATTGTTTCAGCACAAGTCTTTGTCAAAATGACTACATTTGAAGCTTTATTAGATCTCAAAAGCTTTACGAAATACTTTTTACTCTTTAAGTACATTATTAAAGGGGCATTTTAATACTTTTACTTAAGTCGATTTTTTTGCTCTGGTAACTGTAACAAAACTGTAACAAATCTGTACTAGTCTTAATGTTGGGCATCCATCAGTATGTTGGAACTTATGTTTTCTCTTGCCCCTGTTGCGATATATCTATACTCTGAAAACAAATTTGAAAGTGCTCATCAACAAAAACAACAAGAACACTGAATCCCATCTGTTAATATGCAGACAAAACAAAGACACACCTCGCACCACTTGACTTGGATGGTCATAAATAATGATTTGTTCTTGGAGGGCCCCTCTCAGGTCACAGTAAATGGGAGGTGAGGTCAGGCAGAAATAAGACAATAATGCTGGGTGCGTTTGATTGTCACTTCCATGTTCACTGCAGTCCAGACGGGTGGGAATAGTGACATGATCTAATGGTCTCTCTGTGGATTTACAGCTGTGACTAAGAAAACCCTTTGTACTTCTGCTCCCATAAGCACTATGTTTAATGGAGCTCTATTAATATTTCAAAATGACTATGGGTGGTCTTTGCATTAAATTGGTTATGTCGTGCGTATATGCTTTGTTTTCGCTCCAAAGATGTGATGGTTTGACTCAAGGCAGGGACAAAAATGGCAGTTTCGAGATATTTTTGTTTATTCTTTGTTTGCAATATATTGTAATATATTTCTTGGAATTTCTCCGTTGGTTTGACAAGAACTAATTCGCAACCCTCGTTTGTTGACCTGATGACATTTGTAGCTTATCAAAGAAAAAAAAAATCTATCAAGTCAACATTTTTCAGCTGAAGAAAATCAATGATCAGAGGCCCTACACATTTATAAGGCCTTCCTGAAGTTGCGCCTACAATCAATCTCTGTAATTAGCAGTAAACACAAGAGCGGCATCAAAGTAACACCACAGAACTTGGACCATATTTCCTTATTTCCCTGTCATTTATTTACATTTACAAACATAAAACATACCTGGCTAAAATGTCTAAAATGGTCTAAAACTTGAACAACAGATTCAATTTTGATACTTAAATGATCATTTTAAAAGCTATTTTTTAGACAATATTGTAATTTTTGTTTATAATATAATGGTCTAGTTCTGATCAAAATACTACTAGTTTTAGTATCACTTAGTACAGTGTCAAAAACATTTTCACTGAAGGCCAAATTAAAAAAATGGCTGCTCTCAAAGGGCCAGATGTAAAATAAATCTAACTACTTTTTTTTAACTTGTTAATTAACTGTTTCTGTATTTAATACTTATTCAAGTTACAAATATTGTATATGCATTTGCCTAGATGTAAAATATGGCTCTGTGACTGTGAATCTCCTGATAAAATGACATTTTAAGACCATCGTACCTTTTAATTTACCCTGTCGAGGGCCACATAAAATGATGTGGAGGGCCACATTTGGCCCATGGGCCTTGAGTTTGACACGTGTGACTTGTTATATGATTTTGAGACTTTTGACCAGCCTGCTAGTACTGTACTGCATACTGTATTGGTTAGCTAAGGCTAGTCCTACATGCTAGCACTAGTTTTAGCTAATGGATACAACATAGATCCTAATATTCACTCATTGCTCCATGTGAACCATCGCCGTGTGCATGTGTCCTGTCTTACATTTAAAATTCCTCATGTCTTGAAGTGTGACATTCGACAATCTTCGTAGATGCTGTGTATGAAATAAAGTCAACATTTTTACATTTATATACTTATTTAGGTAAAATTAAGTAGCTATGTTTGTTTTTAACTTGAACATTCCTCAAAACAAAACCCCACCCAACATCGCTCCATCTCCACCAGTTTCAAACCCAATCTCCGTTTCGCCTGGGCTCCTCTTTGTCCATATCTACGCATGTTTCCGCTTCACCAGAGAGGGACCACGCGCGCACCATACCTCCAAGACACATCTCCTGTATTCAGTCATATTCTATTCTCCTGGCTTTGTCTGCCACAAAAGCCTTTCTTTCACCAGGAGGGGGAGTGGGTCTCTTTGAGTTAGCTCAGGGTTCACTGCCTCTCCATTCTCAGCCTGACCCTTTGGTTGGTGTTCGTGTGTGGAGATGGCTACTGGTGCGGTCATACTGGGATTCAGCCCTTCTCCTCACGGAACGCTTTCAACTTTTTTGGTTTTCTGTCCCAAGGCACAACAGTGGATGAATGAGGTTTAATATGGTCAATGGTGTATGTAAAGGAGAATGAATAGGATGGCTTGGTGACATATGGTGTTGTGGGCAATTTAGGGATTAGGGCAAGGCTGTCCAAAGTATGGCCCAGGGGCCAAATGCGGCCCTCAGACCAATTTTTTTTGGCCCTCATGTCTCCTTCTAAACTGGCCCAATTGATCAGGAAGTATTTTTTTTACTACAAATTGAAGATATTCTGCCTCTATAACCTGAATAACATCACATTGCATTGTAACACAGACCTAAAAATAATCTTCCAAGTCTTATTAGGTAAAATGGCTCTGTCAAACCTGTGTTAAATCCACCATTTGACTCCCTGTATCGACTCTGGTTTGTGGCCCTCTGCTTCAAATATGTTTCAGTATGCGGCCCACTGGATTATGGGTTTTGTTTGATAACTTTATCAATGAGAATATTAATTTAAATCCAGACTTTTTACTTTTTTTTAAACCGTAATAGTATTTGGAGAAAGATTATTGTCTCTCTCTATTTCTATGTTATTTAAAAGACTTGCAAATGACTTGTACTAAAATATATATTTAATTAGATTAGTTTTAGTATTGTCCTGCTTTTGAGGTTTGAGTCCACAAGAAAAATGCTGTTTTCACATACCCCCTATCCCCGCCCGCAGCTCTTCACATATTTATAATTATTGCAAAAAAGTGGAGTCCAGTTTATTAATGTGAAATTCAAAAATGTTTTATGTGTCGATGTTTAGTTTTGCAGTTTTGAGCATGAATGTGTGTATTTTATAAGTAAATACCAGATGTAAAGCCCGACATGTGCTTTGTCTTATGTAAAGCTAGTAAAACTCCAAACACCCATAATGAAATGAAATCTATATGACAACAAAAAATCCAACCAGGATCTAAGGATTTAAACTTTGCTGACATGAAACACCAAATCTTTCCAAGACTGTTGAAATATCACGATATTTCACTCTTGCGGCCCACGCAAAAGCCTTGTCCCATCTGATTAGCCTGTGCCATGTAGTTAAAAGGTGAAAGTGAATTATGTAGTCATGCTCTCTGATCATTCCCTCCTCTCTCTTCTCCCTGTCTTTTGTAATGGGGCTTAACCTGACTGAAAAACCCTGCTTATCCCTTTGTAACTCCGCACATTTGAACACAAACCACTAACGAAGCCTGGAGCCTGGTCAATCCATAAGCTACTTTTAAGGCTAATAGGATGAGATTAGCATATTAGCATATTGCCACCATGTTTTATTCATACAGTTCCCGCATTTGAGAATCAGGGCATGTCCGCTAGCTCCTTTCGCACTGTAACATCTGGGAAACCCGGAGATTGCCCCCCTGGAGCTCATTAGTCTCAGGGGAAAGAACCCAGCACGAAACCCGGAAAATATGCACCCGACCTGGGGCACGGCGGCGAGCAGAGGTGGCTACAGTGGAAAATGGATGGTTCTATTTGGGTTAATGTTGCAAACTTTAGCTTAGTGTTTTGTGAGCAGATATTGAATTAATAGCCTGGATTAGGGACATAATTATACACCTAAGGACACCAGATAGTATGGTTTAGTATTTAGTTTACGAAGCAGTAAGTAAGATAGTATTTTTACAATGAAAATAAATGGTGCTCAAAATTATTGGAAAGACCAGTGGCGTTTTGTGTGTTATAGCTGTAGAAATGTACAATTACAGTGGCCCTCGTTTATCGCGGGGGTTATGTTCTAAAAATAATCCACAAAGTAGTCAGCTTTATTTTTTTACAATGATTATATATGTTTTAAGGCTGTAAATCCCCTCACCAAACACTTTATACACTTTTCTCAGACAGGCATTAACATTTCTCTCTTGTTTAAACACTCTCAAAGTTCAAACATTCGTATATTATATTCCCGTTCCTCGCTGATCGCTTTAAATGTGTTGTTCACGTGTCTCTGCTCCAGTGGTATCCACGGAGGCGGCCTCTTTTTGCACAGAAACACTTTTAATTCCAAAGCGTTTCTGAAATTTGTCGGTGCAGAACGTTTCATCGACATTGTGGGTTTTGTCGGGGAGAAAACTTGCAAACATAGAGCACTTCAGAGTCACACTGCGATCGAACATTTATGTAAATTTGTATATGAATCCATAGAAATGTGTTGAATTGGGGGATGCATTTCTCAGCAGTAGCAGTAGCAGTAGTAGTAGTAGTATTAAAAACAGTGGCTACGCTTTACTTTATTGACAATTCTGCAAACCCTTAGCCTTCTCTCAGTGTGCTTCATGATGACATCTCCTGAAATGGCTTTCACTTCACAGATTCATTAGTGGAATGCCAAGAGTGTACAAAGCAGTGGTGAAAGCAAAGGGTGGCTAATTTGAAGAATAGTAGTGGTAGTAGTGGCATTTGTAGTAGTACTTGTAGTTGTAATAGTGGCACAAGTGGTGGTAGTGGTAGTACTGGTGGTAGTGACAGTAGTAGTTGTAGTAGTAGTTGTTATAGGCATCAACTTACCTGCCCATCATTGTGTCATCCAACTTTTGACTAAAATGTAAACTCTCCGGTGCAGTTCATCATATCCTGTTGGCCTGCCTCTTGTCTCTCCGGCCCTCCTCCTCTCTCCTCCCTCAGTCTGGGCCAACACACTGGATCCCTGATTGAATTTCCACTGGACATTAGCGCTGGTGACAAATGGCTTGTCACTCTGAATGAAGACACGACTTGTTCATCTGACCTTTTGATGAAATGAATGTTAAGGAGCCAAGCATCACGGAGAACCTGACAAATATAATAGAGTCTGATCAGGGGACATGTGCGCTCTAGTGCTTTTTAATAGTGTAGCATTGATCCATATAATCTAGTGGAGGGATAGTATGGGCAAGTAGGTGTGCTTTGGATAACATACACCGTGGCGTAATACTTGTACAGTGAATGTCGTTTGTGCTGGACAGTCTCTTTCCTCTATTCTCTAATTTGTAAATCTGCTTGTGAATCATGCCCTCAGAAATCTGGGACAGTGTACCTCGACCGTAGACTGTATAAATAAGTTGACTAAGGGAGTCTGATGTCACTTATAGCGTTTGGCTCCAGTCAAATGAAGCTCATCGAGACTAGCAGTTATGGGGTGAATTTGGAGCCCATATTTGGAATTCTAACCGTGTATCATAGCAACCAAACAGCCAATCTGGAGCAAGGGTGTTGACGGTAACGCCCTTTCCCTTAGCAACGCTGTCAATCAAACCTGTTGCTAATGGTAGCAGGTGTGACTTCGGGGAAAGAAGGCATCTGATTTGTCGGTTATTAATGTTTATATCTTGATTTATGGACGCAGTAGCGAAATAAGAATTCCAGGAACATTTGAAGACCAAAATGACGAGCCTGACAGCAGCATTTACAGAGAGATAGGGTAGCAGGTTAGCTATGTCCATTTATATATACAGTCCATGACGTCGACCCACATCTTTGGAAAGGAAAGGAAAGGTCTTGACTGGCCATACTAAAGGTTACACTTTGTTGTCCACATAGAGAACTTTGTCCCAGGAGACCCATGCTTCAGTGCTGGGGCAACCTGTCAGGACAAGTGTCTGGGGACCCATCTCCAAATCTTAGCTGGAGGATATGACCTAAATAGTATTGTGCATGTTTTAGGTTGATGAGGGAAGCATGAGTGCCCACCTAGACATGGGGATGAACATGCAAAGGGAGTCAAACCCAACACCTTGTTGCTATGAGGCGTGAGTGCTATCTATGTTGTATTTGTGTTGTATTTTTGTTTGTTTCATTCAAATTGCCTTGTCCCACCAGTTAATGCAATGCAGTGATGCCCATTTTGCTCTTGGAAGTCCATTTCTTTTCAACATCATGGCATTTTGTATGAACAGAAATTAGGTCTGTATTACTTTCACTCGTTGTCAAAAAATAAGATAAAACATAGCGTATAGTTTAAAAAGCCAAAAATAATGCACTACAAACAAATACATGTTTACCAAATTGCACAATCTAGAACAAAAATGGTGCACGTGTTGTCATTGGCGCTTTGTCTGATTCTTTCTATTTGGAAAAAATTATTGTTTTGGGCTTTTCTTCAAGGCACATCTGGCAGTACGTCAAGGTGCAGTTACCCGATACACTAGCTAGCAAGTAAATGCTCTAAACAGTGACTAACATTGCATGCATGTAACTAGAGGTTCGATCTCATGCACAACCCTTTTTATTAAGAGTTTGGTAATTGTATATTACATAGAAAACAGCCCCATAGCCGTTTTTTTCACGTTTGCTCTGACTATTTTGGCAAGACATTGAATCAACCCCAGGCCTTTATTGTGTCTGTATAATGTTATATCCATGTGAATGCAATTTTTGATGGTGTAAAACAATTTGAGGCGTAGTTTTCAAAGCACGTGCAATTTCATTTTAGTGCATATAACCAGAATGATGTCTCTCTGATGCCTTTTTCATACAGATTCATATCGTTTGGTCCCCATCCTCTCTGTTGCGTCTCAAGCTTGATCGTGCAATCAGATTCTTTTTTTTTTTTCAGTGACGCATGTGAAACGAAGGAGCTCATTGGCCACCTATGATTTACAAATAAAATCAAATGTATCTCACTTCAGATTAAGAGAATTTAGTGCGTGATTTATTGTTTCTGCTGAAATCCACAATGTTTTTCAGTCCTCTGATATTTTTTTTCTTTTTTTTTTTTTCTATACAGATGGCCCATAGGTGTCGCCCATTGGCTTATCCACCTGTCAATCTCAGCAATTTAAAAACAAAACAAAACATGAGATTCACTGGTGATCAGACTCACCTCTTTGTAAAGTATCGAAAAGTGCATTCTGAGTGTATTCTGAATCCCAGGCAAAGATTTGAGTACCTTTTCAATAAAACATGGTTCTCATACATATTTAAAGCAGACCTATTATGCAAAATCGACTTTTCAGAGCTTTTAACCATGTTATAGTTGTTTCCCCTCACCATTTACTCACCTGAAGTTGTATTTGGAATAATTTGTGCATGTTTGAGCAATGTCTACTTATTTTCAAGACACCATATTGCTGATCAATCCCGTTCACTGCCACCACCATACGCCCTCTGCTCTGTACTTTCTTCTTTCTCCAGTTGTATTTTCTTAACCGTTGATATGCGTAGGATTTGGCAGCGTTGTGTAGTAAGTTTAGTACAAATAAAAAAATAAAATAAATGCAAAAATCTGCTGCTTGCTAGCTTGTAGGTATCCAATCAAAGGTGCCGACTCTTTGTTGTGATGTTTACGCTCCCGTTGGACGCCTCAGTTTTCTAACGCAAATGTCACTGGACTTGTTTCTTTTATTAAGTCGTTTTAGATGAATATTGCGATTTAAAATGTGCAAATTATAACATAATGATCCACGGTTGTCATAGATTATAACTACAAAGCAGACACAAGTGCAATAGGTCATGTTTAAGATTCTCACGATGTTTGTAATTTACTTTCTGGTTTGACACGGGCAGCAGATGTGACACACGTAGAAGCAATTCCATAACTGTTACCTAGCAACCAAATAAACAAACAAATAAAATGGATAACAACACTGTTATTTTGTTCAATGTTTAATCTCTCGGAAAAATCAGTTCCTTGCTCATGAATTGTCGCTGCATTTGACACAGATGGAAAGACTGTTTCAGAACTCACCGCTACTTCCTGTATTTTTGTACGTTTTCTTTTCAATTTTTCTGTAAAAGTAGCAAATATTGACCACAGGTACTATCCCACCAAGCCAAGTCATAAATAGAAATGCATGAAAACCTGCCAGATGCACTTTAACTCGTATATCTAAGATATTTTCCAGTCTTCCACAATCCCTGACCCCCCAAAAATCCACTCGTTCACCAAATATATCAAATATAGCTGTTCCTTTTTCAATTACCCCACACTACATCCATTTCCATGCACGGAGCTTGCCATTTTTCTCCTTTTAGCACACAGCGATCAACACCTCAGTTCAGGATCATTAAGCTGAAGTGCAGTTTATGACATCTACCTAGCCTGGGTCTTTTGGCTGTTTGTAGCGGAGTGTTCCTTGTGGTAGTTCGGCCTCCCGCTGAGAGTAGGTCATCACCTGCTGAGCGCTGGCTTCCCGTGTGGAGAGCGGTGATTCATGGCTATAGACACAACAGAAATGGGCATTACGTGACTCCCAGACAGTACCCAGACAATCCTCATTCTCTACCTGTGACTCCAGGGGTAAGAGTCGGGTTAGACGTCTGTGATTCAGTTTTGGATTAAGGATCTGAGGTGAAACGTTGTGCCTAAGATTACATTGTTTGGGGCTCGCTAGGGTTGTCAAAAGTACTGTAAATCAAATACTGAAAAAGTCACATTCGCTGAACGGAAATGAACCTTTCCTGAATAGCTTTAGAATGATCTTGAGCTGTATTGGAACAATTATAAGACCACATGGATCACTATGGAACCTCCCTGGATGACTGAGGGATTACGTAGATATAAGGCCACATGGGAATATAAAAGTAAGTATAATTATTTAAAGGGCCCACGTTAAATATTCAGATCTATGTTATAATGTTGTTTTCTCATCACAAACAGACCTGGAGTTTGTGTCATTCACATGTTTCACACACAAACCCTGCATATTTAGGATGAGCGCTTCTCCCAAATAGAAAACACTCTGTGCCACCTTGTGATGTCATGTGGTAATACAGGAAGTGCTCCACTTTGTTTTTAAACTCCATTCACCTTCACTAGAATCATTTAAATGATTTCAGCCCTGGAATTGCAGTCTCTCCTGAACTTAGCTGTTAACTTGAAAACTACTGCGTCATGACATCACAAGGTGGAACAGAGCACCAGACCAGGATTACTCTAGAACAGGGGTGGGTAAACTTTTTGACACATGGGCCACAATGGGTTCTTAAGTTTGACAGAGGGGCCGGGCCTGGATACATATATGTAGATATTACATTAGAGCAGCAAAGCATGAATATGCAAGGCTTTTTGTACAAATTGCATTTTCCAAATGCATTCTTTTAAAAACTTGGTTTAAGAGAAAGGCTTGCTAGCTTTTGCTAATTTGAATGCCAGAAAAAAACTTGCCTTGGTACTTTGATTGAACTTTGGTGAAAAAATATTTTGTTAAACACTCAGCGCTCACTATCCACTTTTCTTTTCTTTGATAAGCTAGTTTTTGCAGAAGGGTTGATAAGAGAATAAGAGAGTAATACAAGGTTGATGTAGCTGAAGTGCACCATAATTTGGTCCCTTTCGGCAGGCCGGATTAATAAACCCAATGGGCCGTATGTGGCACCCGGGCCATAGTTTTCCCACCCCTGCCCTAGCATGTTGGACATATCAAAACCTACCTCGAGGTATGATTTTGATGAGGTAACAACATTATAACAGCTTAAAACTCACAATAATCCATTTTGTGTTATATTGGACCTTTTAATGTGCATTTAAAATCTGTAGCAAAATAAACTGTTCTTAAATTTTGTTTTCCACAAGAACTTGTAGTAGGTTTAGCTTCTATATGTGAACTGGAAAGTTTTCAGTTCAATTCCCTACTTGAACTCATACTGCTTTTGTGCCCTTGAGCAACATCGTTCATCAATAATTCACTGTCCAGTCACAGGGATGTGGCTGGTTGTGTTACGAAGGGCACCTGATGTACAAATTCTGCAAAATTATGCTACTAAATTAAATAGCTATGACTCCTTACCCCAAGTTGAGTGAATAAGTGAAATAAAAATTAAATAAAACATAAAAATTCTAATAGTAAAAACAATACCCGTAAACAATAAACATAATCTCTATATCCTTTTGTGTTTGTACAGTAATTTTAGCTAAAAAACTTACACAAATGCTTACGATTCTCTCCAGCCATATCTTTACCCATGAGTCACCTTCAAATAAATTTTCTCTGACACCTAATCCCAGACAAAAAAACAACATTGTTCTTGGCTAAACAAAAGTGACACTCCCAAAACCCTTTGACTCACTTTGTTTTCACTGTAAAACTTGCTCAAGGCTGAACTCATATCAGGAGTCAGAGGAGACAATGGAACAACGCAGACCGCTAATTGTGCATCTCCGGGGCTTAAATCTAGACACAAGCTGCTTTTATTATTGTAAAGTACTTTCAAAGTGATTGATAATATTTTCATTAGGTTACATCAGTGTGTCCGTAGGCTAAAAGGTTGAAAAGAGTCTTTATTAGTTTGAATTGGACTGAGTAAGATTGTTTATAGACTTTTAATGGCTTGTTAGGTCTTGCAGTCAGTCTACACAGTGTTCATGCACGTTTGGGGGATGGAAGGACGACTAGAAAATCTACAATAATACAGAGAGACAAATGAACTTCAAACCAAGACAAACCAACCACTCTGATACCCGTGCATGTCAGATATGGGTATGATATGGGCTATGGGTGTTCTAAATCTACCCAAGATATTTACCATTTCATTTTTTTGGTCTTCTTTTGGGTCATTTTTGTCTTTTTTTGGTCATTTTTGTCATCTTTTTGGTAGTTTTTTTGTCATCTTTTTAGTCAGTTTTTTTTCATTTTGGTCATTTTTGTCATATTTTTTGTCATTTTTGTCATCTTTTTGGTAATTTTTTTTGTCATCTTCTTGGTCATTTTTTTTTTCTTTTTGGTCTTTTTTTTGTCTTTTTGGTCTTTTTTGTCTTCTTTTTGGTAATTTTTTTTCTTTTTTGGTCATTTTTGTGATCTTTTTGGTATTTTTTGTCATCTTCTTGGTCATTTTTTTTTCTTTTTGGTCTTTTTTGTCTTCTTTTTGGTCATTTTTGTCCTCTTTTTGGTAATTTTTTTTGTCATCTTCTTGGTCATTTTTTTTTTCTTTTTGGTCTTTTTTGTCTTCTTTTTGGTATTTTTTTTTCTTTTTTGGTCATTTTTGTGATCTTTTTGGTATTTTTTTTTTCTTTTTTGTCATCTTTTTTAGTCAGTTTTTTCATTTTGGTCATTTTTTCTTCTTTTTGGTAATTTTTGTCATCTTTTTGGTAATTTTTTTGTCATCTTCTTGGTCATTTTTTTTCTTTTTGGTCTTTTTTTTCTTTTTTTGTCATTTTTGTCATCTTTTTGGTATTTTTTTTCTTTTTTGTCATCTTTTTGGTCAGTTTTTTCATTTTGGTAATTTTTTTCTTCTTTTTGGTAATTTTTTTCTTCTTTTTAGTAATTTTTTTTGTCATCTTCTTGGTCATTTTTTTTTTCTTTTTGGTCTTTTTTGTCTTTTTGGTAATTATTTTCTATTTTTGGTCATTTTTGTCTTCTTTTTGGTCATTTTTTTGTTTGACATCCTCTGTGTCCCCAGATACAAGGTACATTTGTTCAAATCAAATGCAGCTTTTAACAATGGGCTCTGTGCCAGATCCAATGAAATTCAGTTAGTTTAAAGCTAAAAATAATCAGCATCTACAGACAGTCATGAATCAATGCTAGTGCAGCCTCGGCAGCTCAATGAGTGAATTTTAGAAGTTCTGAGTTTTCAGTTCCTTTTTTCTCCAGATCATGAGCCACAATCTTGAATCTGAAGTACCAAACAGGAGGATTGACCAACTGTATATATTTTATGTTGATAAGGCTGATTGAGAAAACCGATATTCAAACTCAACACTGAACCTAACAACAACGGATTTAATACCAAGTTATATGGTCTTGTCTTTTGAGCTGAAGATGTTTCACGTTTCCTCTTGGTAACTACTATCTGTGTAAAAAGAATGGCTCAACATGGTTCGGGTGGAGCACTGGTTAGCACTTTCACCTCACAACAACAAGGTCTTCTGTCTGAGTCCCGGGGTTTGCATGTTCTCTGTATCTTTTCATAAATTAAATCCTATGTCTCCATACTTAACGTTTCTGATACCATAGTGATAATCAAAACAACCTTTCTTTAGACAGTAGAATGTGATTTTCAACATTAAATTGCAGTACTTTCTTTTATAATACCATGTGGCCTTATATCTGTGTAATCCCTCAGTCTATGTGACCTTATATGTGTTCTGATACAGCTCAAGATCATTCTAAAGCTACTCAGGAAAGGTTCATTTCTGTCCTGTTAAAGTAACTTTTTTAGTATCAGTACCTCCTTAAATTAGTATCTAGTTTCAATACTTTTGTCAACCCTAATGTCGCTAGTACACAACCACCATAACCTCCTTCCCTTCTGCTATTTTTACTTTCCAAACTCCCTTTTAACCCCCTATTTTTTCCCTCCTCCCTCTTCCATTTCCTTTACGTCTTTTCTCCCTAATTTTCCCTGGCTGGGGTTTTAACGAGGACGCTGTAATTTGTCTCTTTCAGATCCTAACACACGGTTGGGGGTTGTACATTCGATAAAGGTGGCTCCCCGCTGGGCAGATGCATTATTCTGTGTGTGATGTGGCGTAGTGATACGGCTCACGGCTTCAGTCAAAACATCTGACACTTTTCCTTTTTTTGTACCTTGCCCCGCACCCGTCTTCCTCAACAAGTCTCCTCCTCTTAAAGGTCCTATATTATGCACAGCTCAGGTTTTTTTAAACACCTTCAATCTCAGTTTCGATCAAAGACTATTCTGTCCTTAAGCAAGACACTTCACTCATTTTGTTCATGTGTTGTTTGCATTCATGGGGTGTGTGCGTAGGTGGTTAGTGGTGGTACAGTTAGGTCCTACATTGTGCAAAATGGACTCCTGCAAGCTTTAAGCCATGTTATAATCATAAACGTACCTGAAGTTATTTTTGTAACCCAGCATTATTAGTCTGTCTACATCCCCAAACCTCAAAATGGCCTATTCCACCTTGTGATGTCATGAAGCAGTAATTTTCAAGCTACCTTTTAACTTTTGTTCAGTAGAGATGAGCAATCCAGGGCTGAAATCATCCAAATGATTCTAGTGAAGGTGTATGGAGTTTAAAAACACAGCGGAGCACTTCCTGTATTGCCACACGATGACATCAGAAGGTGGAACAGAGTGTTTGAGAGAAGTTTGATAGAAGAACTGAACCTAAATATGCAGGGTTTGTGTGTTAAACATGAAACAAAATGCAAGTCCAGGTATGCTTTGTGATGAGGAAACAACTTTATAACATAGATCAGAAAACAGAGTAACATGGGCCCTTTAATGAACTACTTCAAGGCATCAGAAAGTTTAATAGATTGTACTTAGCTCTCAAGGTAAAGACAGACTAATTGTGCAGGATGACTCGAACAACGCAACTCAAGGAAAATTTTCTCTAAAGAACTAAATGTAACCCTCAGCACTCTTCATGAATCGGCCCATTTTAGCTTTAGTGTCAAACAAACTTGTTATTAAGGGTCTTTGCTTGTAGCCGTCACACTGAATCACAACTGAACCTGCTTTGACAGTCTTTTAACCTGCATATAGAGAACACTTTATAAGTTTTTCGCATTCTCAGTATATGGACCTCATGTGAAAACTCTGAAACTCCAGAATTCACTCACTAAGCTGTAAAACTAATGATTGGGTGCGGGGGCTGGGGTTTACGTAGTGACAATATTCAGTTACTTTTACTTGAATAACTTGAATAACTTGAATAACTTTTCTAGCAATCTTTTTTGTTACTAATACTTGAGTAATATTTGTATTGAACTAACAGTACACTTAAACGTTTCCTCTTCCTACTGTGAGTAAGTCCCGACAGTTGTTCTTTAAGTTTTCCCAAATACTTCCATCCATCCATTTTCTTCCACTTATCCGGTGCTGGGTCGGGGAGGCAGCAGGAGCAGGGACTTCCAGACTTCCCTCACCCCAGACACGTCCTCCAGCTCCTCCGTTGGGACCCCAAGGCGTTCCCAGGCCAGCCGAGAGACATAGTCCCTCCAGTGTGTCCTGGGTTTTTCTCTCCCTAGTACCTCCCAAATACTTTTCTACTTGTATTTGAGTATGTTTTGGCTACTCTACCCACCTCTGAAAACTGGCAACCCAAATAAGAGACGCATGTGAGGCTCATTCTGCTTTCAGCTAATCATTTTGAAAACTGAAACGCCAAATTATAACATAAGTAAATGGGGCATGTCCAATGTTTTTGTAATTAAGAAAAATCATCTTTAGAATTGGTAGCGGTAAAAGCTATATTTGATCATTTGAGCCTTTTTACCTCTTATCTGGGGACGTAGATGCACATGTTTTGGAAATTTTCACGACATTTATATATTATTGATTTGACATAATATGAACTCTTTAATATTAACTTGTTCTCCCTGTTCGTGCTGGTTCACACCCTAGGTAGAGGAGCTCCACTTCACACCCTAGGTAGAAGAACCCCACTTCTGGACTGCGGGGTTCTGACTGGTTGGTGCTGGTTGATTCCATTCATCTTGGCGCATCTTCGGAGCGTGTCATGTGACCTTTTGCGGCGCTAGTCTCAGAGTAGAAATATTGCAGTCATTAGTTGAAGTGAAGCTGCTTGTGAAATTGGAACCGAGGGAGGCGCAAAATATCCTGGTTCATTTGTTATGTGCCGATAGACAAATACTTTCATATGTTTGGAGTTGGATTGAGTTGGATTTTGAAAACGATATGTTGCATGGCATTACTATGATTCAAATTTAAAAAACGTATCTGAGAACTTTTGTTTTGTGCAAGAATTTTTAGAATCTGTCAATTTCTCTGTCTGTTTGATTACAACTTTTATTCTTTAATGGCTTTAAGGAAGAAAACACGGTTATATTACAGGTTCCTGGTTCAAAAATTATTGATCAAGACATTTCTCATTGTTATTTTGGGGATAATATATTACAATTTTTTTTTTATCTTTGTTATAATGTTGTTTCCTCATCAAAAACACACCTAGAGTTGTGTTTTCTTTGATTGACACACGTTTAACACATGTAGAATTAAATCTCACCTTCTCCCCATATTCCTTTCTGATTGCGTTGTTTTTGTAGAACCTTTTAATAAATCAGATTTTAACTATTTAACAATAATTAAACTTGCATTATGTAACTTTTCTGGTCGAGTGTCTGCCACCTGTTTCCATGGATGTTTTTTCGCCCCATTGCTTAAAACTTTATTTATAATATTAAACTTATCTATCTCTATTGATACAAGCAAACAGCACCAATAGCCAAAGTTACAAGTCAGATCTGTGTTAATCAAGGTATGTTTTGTAACTGTGGAACACTAGACACACTAGAAAAGTCACATACTGCACTTTTAATGGACTTCACATACCTCAACACCCTGTTTTATTCTCACAACCCACCAACTTTGCCTTTATTTCATTTATTAGACCAGAAAACTAACTAAACTAACATTTATTATATATTTATTCATTTTCTTTTCCTCAAGTGCTGCTCCAAGGACACCTCTTCCACCCACGAACGCTTACACTCTCGTATCAACCCTCCTCCGGCGCATCGTATTAGTCACATTAACCTCACAAATCCCCCCTAAATATAAAGTTGATAGTGTTATACTACAAACTCCTTCCACTCATCAAACTGAAATCCTTCTATTAACTCGAAGACCCGTTTCCGTCCCCAAACATCACATCTCATTTGGTTTTGCGAGCTGCTTTGCCATTGCCTTTTATTGTATTCCATTACTCCTGATGGCATGTGACAGCTATTTAAGGCAACGGTATCAAGCGAACGGTACACATGGTTTTATAGTAATTGAGTGCAGTAAAGTCTAAGTGCGAGTAGTGAAAATACACAGCTGTTTAATGTATGTCTCTGTAGTGGTACTATGGAATGGCTGTGTTTGTGTTGGATTGTCACTTGCCTGTTTGGTCTGCCACAGTTTTCGGTGAGTTTAAGATTAGGATTGAAATATAAGTTTGGTAGTGCAAATTATGGTGGGAATTGATTATTTGGCCTTTATTTGCATACCTCTCGTTCATACAGGCATGATGGGTGAAGTGTCTTGCTCAAACGTGCAACAAATTGTGAGCTTTAACCCATATTATAGTGCTGTTACCTTATCAAAAACACACCTGGAGTTGTGTTTTGTTTCATTCACACATATTTGAGTAATCCTGTATTATCTGTCTTCATCTCCAATGCTCAAAATGCTCTGTTCCACCTTGTGATGTCGCGTAGTGGAAGTTTACAGCTACCTTTTACCTTTTGTTCAGTAGGGATTTGTAATTCCACGACTGAAATGATCCAAGTGATTGAGAATAAAAACACTACGGAGCACTTCCTGTATTGCCACACGATGACATCACAAGGTCTAACAGAAGATACACTCAGCTTAAATATGCAGGGTTTGTGTGTTAAACATGTGTGAATGAAACAAAACACAACTCCAGGTATGTTTTTGATGAGAAAACTACATGATTACAGAAAAAAATTGCCAGAAAACAGCGTAGTACGGGCCCTTTAAGAACTTTACATGTTTTGTTGAATAATTCACATTTGATATTCAATGTTTTTGTGTTATAGGCATCTAATTGCATCCTATTACAGGTCCAGTTTCTTGTAACTGTAGTTTCTCTCCGGTTGGTAGAACATTGATCTACTAATCCGAGGTTTGGAGGTTCAAATCCCACTCCCGACACTGGTTCAGTTAGTATAGCCAATGGGTCTTCCAGCTTGGTGGTCAGTTTCAGCTTCCACTGTTTCTGTATCCTTGGGCAAGGACACAGAAACAGAGAATGAAGAGTGAGGGGAGTCATGGTTTTTGAGTTTCTGGGTTTCTCCTCAAACCTGATTAAATGTGACCAACAGAAGTAAATATTATTTGTTTAAACAAGATGATTTAACCTAGCTTTGAGATGTCAAATCCAAGCTGTCATGGCAACTCATTCAACAAAAACGCTCCTTCAACCCACTGTTTGCCTCCCATCACACCAGTATAAAACTATTGCACCACAACACCACTCTCCCAAACACTTCCAACTTTATTTGTTATTTTCCTCTCATAGCCTCGAGACAGTAGCACACAGGGCCTGGCAATTCCAGATGGATGTTTGTGAATCCGTGGAGCCTTAGGAGGTGTCCACTGCTCTCCTCACTCCCCCCCTATCCCCTCTCCTCTCCTTCCCAGCTCAAATGGCCTGCTTCTTCATGATCATAGCCACTCTCCCCTGCTCCGCTCTTATCGCCAACATCCATTATTATGTCAGACACATCTCCACTCCATCTCCAGACTCGTTCTTTCTCTCCATACTCCTCCAACAAATGTTACCTTTTCATATCAGGGGCCATAGAAAATACGCTTTTTCTAAACCCACGATCCGCAGATTCGATAACCTTCGCCGCCCGACCGCAAATGTCACACCGCGCGGTCGGCCAATCAGATGAGGTTTTTAAGGACCAGCGAGGCTCTCCTATGGGGTGACACTGGGGTTGGGTGGTGGCGTGTGGAGAATGAGAATGGCGGAGGTGTGAAGGAGAGGACGTATCGAGTTAAATATCAAACAGGTGACGGGAAGTTGATCCTAAATAGTTTGCCAAACAGGCGGGATGTTTCAAAATGAGAAAACTATGCAAGAAAACTGTAAGATTTCATATTTTTTTCCTTGACCTGGTGACATAATATTTCGCAAGGAGGTCTGGCTTTCAATTTTGTTTCTTATGTATCAAAGTATTGCTATCTGTAGTATATTCCTAGTAAAGTAATTATACAGGGATGTACTGCAACTGTGAACAGGTACAATTTCTAATTTTCTGGAAGTGGCACGTCACCTGCGTCATTCTATGGAAGCAGAAAGTTAAAACCGTACTGCGGAAGACTATAGCCAAAAGAACAACATTTCCATGGAAACAAGCAGGAGAAGGCCGTCCTCCAGGCCAATAAGAGTCAGGTTTGTGGAGATGCAAGCCTGGTCAGAGTATGAATGCATGTTTTTTTTTTTCCAGTTTTCAGTGTAAAAATAGCTAAAACGTTACACATTGTGGTTTAAAATGAAAAACGTTAAATAATTCTAGCTTGGTCTGAGCTACTGTAGGCCATAACGCACGCCAAAAACAAGGGCGAAACAAAGGTAGTCTCAGCTAATTAGAGAAAGTCTCTAAAAACAGACGAATGAGAATGGACGATGAATAGAACCTTCATATAAATTTGTCAGCATAGCAACTAGTACCACATAAAAAAGCAGGTACATTAACAACAACAAAAGGTGTCAACTCTGAACTAACCTCAAAATATCAGATCATTACATACTTGCCCTGCAACTGTAAATGTACATTCATGAGTGCGTTAAAATTTGGAAAAAATTTATGAATTAAAAAATAATCAATAAAATAAATAAATATTATCAATAAAATAAATAAATGAATAATAATAATAATAATAATAATAATATGCAATTTAAAATAAAAATGTATCACCAATTTAATTCATAAATATCACCATACAGAGACATATGGGGTGGTTTAGTAGGTTCAACAACAGTATAGCACAGGAAATAGCTGATTTTTACATAATTTTGCAGTCACAAAGCCATTTCTACATACCACTGTGAGAAAATTCTAATCCTTTACCACTATATAGGCTTCCCTGTTTAACATGCACAAACACACTTTACCAAAGCTATACAGTGAATACAGGTGCTGTCTCAGTAACCCACCTGTGATATCTTATTTAGTATTTCTATCAGCTTTTGCATCTCCCTCTCGCTGTGACACGGGGGTTGAACAGGTACGCTTTTATGAATGAGAATGAGACAGGCGTGGCCATTGGAAATACCAGCAGATATCAGGCTGCACTATTGGACACTATCCTCTCACCAGTCACCCAAGTGTTTATCAAAAAGAGCAATGCTAATTAGGACCACGAGCAAATATGTTCTATTGTAGCAACAGTTTGGTGTTGTAATGGCAGAAATATGAGTGTTATGCTATTTTTAATGTCCTCAGTGGAAGTTAGCATGGCACGTAACGCTATACTGCTCGCAAAATATGGCTCCCAGGGGATTCTGTAATTTTTGCATATATCTATTGAATATGACTCTCAAGATTGCAAGTTATTACTATGAAAGTTTGCTGTATATTTGTGGATGGGTTGTTTGAGGATAAACTAGCGCCTGCGAAAAAATTCTGTCATAAAAGATTGCAGTATGTAAGGATTAAGATGCGAATGGAATTTTAATCTAATCCAATCTGACAGTGATGAGGATTAAAATACAGTATGTTCCTGTTATGGTTGTAAAAGGAATGGTTAAGGACACATAATATGCAAAATGGATGTTTTTAAGATTAACGTCTGCTATATAGTTACAATCTATGACACCCATGAATTACTATGTTTTAAATTGGACATTTTGAATCGTAATATTGATCTAAAATGACTTAATAAAATAAACAAGTCATATGAAAACTGCGGAGCTGATGTTGCTGCAAAGAGCTAGCAACTGTTGGCACCTCCGATGGATAACCATGCTAGTTGCAGATTTTTTTCATTTATTCTAAAATGACTGTGCCGCTGCTGAACCCTACGTGTATCACCAATTAAGAAAATAAAATTGGGAAACAAATCTCAAGTCTTAATATAACTTCGAGAAGATTAATGAGAAATGACTATAACATGATTAAAAGCTCTAAAAGAGGTTTGCTTTAAGCTTTTAACCATGTCAGATTGTTTTGCCCCCAACTAATTCATACCTGTAGTCATATTTTGGTTCATTAAGGCTTTTTTCATTCAATCCATTAATCCAAAGTCGTTTCTTTCTTCTCCGAGCATTCAAAAATGCTCTGTTTGCCCGAATTGTTACGTCACAGATAAAGAAGCTCATTCTTATTTCAATTTGTGTTCACGACGAATGCATGGCTCTATTAGCGTAGCATTCACATCGACTTCATTAACTCCCCATTATTAACTTCTGTTGCAGACAGCAGAGGGAGCTCCTGCACCTAAACACCTCTTTGCAAACAGAAGTATAGTTTATAAAGTCTGTTTCCCAAATGTAGAAATTACTTAAAGTTAAAAAATGTGAAATACTTATCCCAAGGCGACCAAAACTATAAAGCCACAAGAATGCATAATATGTACGTGTAGCGCAAAAGACGCTCTGAGCTTGCACACTCTTACGTACAATCAGTATCTGACTGCTGGTTGCTGCGAATGGATTCTACATATTCATTTGTTCAGACAGTGGGAACAGGAAATAAGAAGTGCATAGTTCACAAGGCATAGATCATGCTTTCTTTAACCTAATATTTTATGTCCTAAATTAAAATTCAAAATTGTGAAATACCAAACAGAAAGAGACAGTCATTTTCCTCCACGACCTAACCTCTCACCGAGTTTGTATGGATCCTTTTCCGGCTTCACAGCTCAATAAAAGGGCATATTTGAGTAGCTTCTGAATTTGCATGACAGGTTATGCATCTCCCACATTCAATAGGCTGTAGGGCGATGGTTGATGGTTAGATTACCATTAATATTTGAATATTCCTATGCAGTTATTGGAGCAATCATATAGACACCAATGGCGATGCAGCTATGGAATTTTTATTAGGCATCGTGCAACTGGAAGATCTCCGCGAGTAATTCCTCTGCATTGTAAATACGCGCTGTTTGCATAAGTGGGTTACAGTCATTGTTGGTACATAAATATGCTAATGTTGAAATAATAGGCGAGTAGAATGCAGCAAATTGCCTTGAATGAATTGATGGGGAATCGTTCGGTGCTTCGAAGTAAAGGTCACGGTGATTCAATACATATTAGTTTCATGCCCTCACCTATAATGAACAATTTGCTTTGCACGAGATACAAAGTTGCATAGAGAAATAAGATAATGTAATAAATTGTTGTAAAGAGATAAATTAATAGGACTGGATAGCCTTGATGCATAAATAAAATGCTAAATATTCAGTAATGATACCTGTGAATAAGCTGGAGCTGTAGGGGTCTTGATCCAGGGCCAGTGACCCCGGGGTTGTGCATTGACTCTGGGTGTGGCTGGGGACACGTTGCCCTTGGACATGGACTGCTTCTCGTTATAGGCTTGGAATGGCTAAAAAATGCTGCTTCATGCATTGTTTATACGCACAACCAATTAACTTGCACTGTCTCCTAATGAATGCCTTGTGTGTCTTCAAATCGTGTCGTGCGGTTTAGTCTAACGCAACGTGATTTGAAGTGGTCAATAGCCTCTTTTTTAAAACGTAGCAAGAGACACGTTTATCGCTTAAACTAGGTGTGCAAGCGTGCGTGCATGAGATGGATAATGGCGGATGAGTGTTATTTCAAGACTGTGTTCCTGTCTGTATGTTTAAAGTTGTAGTTACCTGAGTTTTACTGTGTTAAAACATTCAAAACAAACAAAAAAAACAAACATTTGCAGTGGTCCAAAGTTGTGTTTTACTTTACTAATACCTTCTTAGCATCCTCATTATCCACCGTGATGAGTTTATAAGATCTTTTCTCAACTTTCAAAGGCCAGAGTGGAGTTTTGCTGTTGCGGTAATGCTAACAACAACTAGCACGCCAACAGCGGACATGCATTACTTCTTGATTCGCAGATGAAGAAAACACTTATTCATTAAACGAGACAGACAGAACGCAGCAGCTCCTTTTTGACCCGAAGGGCTACTTGTATACTTGTACAATATACCTGTACTGAAGCAAAACATTACTTTATTATATGGAAATAATCTGGTGCATTCTCTTTACTGTAACACCAATTCACCGTACATCAAATGATCTTTTCAAATATTTGTTTTAAGCATCAACTTGTCCAAGGAGTAGAGGTATAAACTTGCATTTACGGTATAATCTAGAAGTTGTCTTGATCAATGTTTAGTTTTGCACCATTTCTATAACATATTTTAGTCGAACCTTCTATGGACCTTCATCAACAGAACTAGCATTAACATCTTTCTTTCTCCTTTGCAGTTCCTGTGCCTGAAGAACATCCGCACATTTCTCAAGGTCTGCCACGACAAGTTCGGCCTGCGCAACAGTGAACTCTTCGACCCCTTCGACCTTTTCGATGTCCGGGATTTCGGCAAGGTGAGTCAGCTTATACGTTTGTTCCTTTGTACGCCGCTCACTGCTGTTATGAGCACCCATGGGCGACGGTTTGTGCTCGGAGACATGAAGCTGCTTGCGACGCTGATGCTATTATGCCTGGAGTTATGTTGGATCCTTGTCAGATCATAGACAGAGATTCGTTGCTTGGAGTTTTGGCAATCTGTGAAGCGATCTGTCATGGCTCTTTTGGCTCTTGGAATATAGAGTTGATGTGCTTATTGGCTATAAAAAAAAAAGGTTGTATTCACAGGTTTTAGCTTCTGGGTATATGTAACATTTGGAGCACCTTCAAAAGATGTTTTGAATTGTTAATCTCTATGGTAACAGTTATAATTTTGAATCATTCTGAAACCCATAGATAGATCTGTTAGTTGGGAGACTGAAATTAAACATTAAGGGCTTTATAAACACTAAAACTAAAGACATTTTTGACAATGGACTAGACTTTATACTCTCTACATATTCAAATACCACAATGATAATTAAAAACACTTTCTTTAGACAATATAATTAAATTTTCAACTTTAAATCATAGTACATTCTTTTACGTTCCATAGTGGTCCATGGGCATATACTCGTCTATGTGTCTTATACTTGTCCTGATACACCTCAAGATTATTTTAAAGCTATCCAGGAAAGTTTCAAGAGTGAAAAATGAACTGCTAATCTTCAGATGGATTTCAGAAGCTGTATAAACTACAGTTCGAACAGGTTTTATCGATAATAAGACAGCATATTTGGCATCACTACACACACATCTAAGTTAGTGCTAAAGGCTACTGTTGCAGAATAAATTGAAGTAGCCAGAGAGTTGTAAAGATGAGGCTGGAGTTCTAACACAGGAAGTCTGGCTATGCTTCTGTTGTAGGGAGTATTATACCTTTTATGAAATAGGCTAAGAGGAGGAGGATTGAGCTGGCAGTGTGGGGCTGGCACAGCACATACATTCAGTTTTTTATCAGGTATATTGTGTTTGTGTTTTGTAAATAATTTCTAACTGTGAGCTGTTTTTGGCATTTGCATTGCATGTTTGTCTTTGATTCCTGATTTGGGTTGCGTGTGATTTGTGGATAAATGAATAGATGATAGAAATGATCAGTGGAGCATTTGGAATCAAATGTTCTGGGTGATGTGTTCACATCTCTATAGACTGGTTGAGCATTTCCGCTGTTTACATGCCAGATGTCACCTTTGACAAGACATGATAGAGCGTATAATTAAGAGATGTTATTCAGGAAACGTACTGCGTATGTGTTGTTTATGTTTGCAGCAGTTTGATTGCACTAATGATCCCTAAAGTGTTGATTTGAGTTCAAAACTTTATTTAAAGCAGGGAATAACTATATGTGCACGTTCATCACTTTTGTGTCTACTACAAACAGTTTTTTGTTATAGGATTTGGCATCACATTTTTTTGCCAAAAAAATAGACTTAAACAAAAGTATGGTTTGTATGTTTTTAATTTTCTTTTTCCATGGAATCAAGCAGTTTATTTGTGAAGTAAACCTGTTCAAAACAAACAGAACATTCAGGGACACATGTTTATTAACTATTTAAAATAAATCCTATACTACCATACTACCTTTAGTGGTGCGGCGTGGAACTTCTGGTGGTGCTTGGCCTGGAATGTTCTACAGCGTGGCATTATCCAAAACTATTTTGTGTGCATTCATTCATACAGGTGTTTTTGTAACTGTAAAGTACCTTACCTTACCTTCTTACTGTGAGCAGGGTTGCCTCTCCAAAAATATGACCAGCGTTTTGTTTTCTGTTTTGTTTTTTTTCTTAGCTAGCCCTGAAACAAAGAGCTCACTGGGATCAAAGAGTACAAATAAAATCACTGAGCTTAACCCTTCTGTAGAATGTATACAGAGACGGGTTGTTGTTGAGGTAGATATATGTTCTGTAAAAGTGAATTGTGGCAAACTTTCACTTTAATCACTGTTAGCAACTCACCAGGCAGTAGATTAGGACCAAAATCAAAAAATCTTGTCGTCTTAAAGTATCGTCTCTTTTTATTTTCAACCAGGTGCAATATAGGTGATGTTACATTGTGATTATCTAACAGCGGAGATAGGCCACAATGTATAAAAATTGTGAACGCAACAAACAAGTTCCATGAATAGTCTTATAAAATTCTTTCATGCCTTAGGAGTGCCTGAAAAAAAGAAAAACACATTTATATTTCTGCTATCTTCAGACAACTTTAGGCAAATGTTTTCGTACTGAATACATTCTCTTGTAGCATTCGGGTTTAAGATGAGTTTTCTGTGTAAACCCTCAGTCGTCCAGGTATGATCCATAATAAAAGGAAAATTCAAATCGGTCAATTGGACCGAGTAGGAGTGCAGAGGATTTACTGCTCATCCAAGCTGCTTCTTCAGTTCAGAGCAACAAAACATCTTCACTCGTCAGCACTGAAGAAGCAGCTTTGATGAGCAGTTGACAGATTTGAATTTTTCTTTCACTTTAGGATGGGTTCAGAATCAAATCTGTCGCTCGCATTAGTTTGAGTGGAGAACGACACAGAGGAGAGAGGAGGAAGTGGAGGAGGAGCATTTGGAAGAAAACTTTATGGGTCAATGATCTAATGGACATCAGGGAGGGACAGCAGTTACTCGAGGCACTTTGGGAGGTCGTGGAAATCAGACTTGGCCGTGTACAAGGCTGCTGACTCATTCTAAGATTTATGGGGATTTCACAGGGATTTTGGATCTGTTAAAACGCCGGTTACAAGGATAGTGCAAGGATAGTTTGGATGGAGTTCAAATGTTGCAAAAATACTGTGACGTTGATTCTGGAAAGGTCGACTTTTGGATGACAAACATGGTTATAGCAGTTCAGAAGTTAGGGAGCAAGATAAATGAACATCTGTGTAAAAGAGGAGCTGGCAAACATGGTTGAAGTGTGTGAGTAAAGACTGAATATGTGATGTAAACATTTGGGAAATTGTGTTTCATCCTATGTAGGTCTAATAATAGGGGTAGAGAGAGTATGCTAATGGATCGTCCAGTTAGATCACCCATTACTATTAGATGACTATTAGAATATGACTTGGGTGACTTTTCACACCTTGGGGTAGTTTAAAGGACTTAACTAATAACAGATACTCTTTACGGTAAACAACAAGGGTGCGCTAGTTTCAGAGTAATTCAGACAGATATATGGCAGTGATTTATAAATGACTATGGATTTAATAAATTTGCCTAACTTGTTTATTTAGAATGTCGTCTAATAAAAGTATAGATTGTCTTTTAATATATCTGTGTACAAATTGTTGAAAAAAACCCACCTGTGAAGCAAATATCACTGTATTCTGCATATAATGACTTCCAAATATCAGAAAAACAAAGCATTACGTTTACTAATCCTTGTTTTCCATTAGCTTTTTTACAGCTTTATGCCAGTGAAATGCCCTTGATGTAGCCTCTAATCCCTGTGTATCGTGTATTTGTATGAGGCTGTGGAAGTGGGTGGGGGAAGGGCGACTCTCGAGGTTACATTAAAACAACAGTATGATGTCATTAAACTGATGATGACGGCTGATGCCACTGTGTCTACTGATCCGGTCCACTGAATGTTAATATCAGGCTTTCTCTCTGACTCAATCTCCCTTAGCTGTTTGTTTTAAGGATAATTGGAGAATAAGTAGGATTTTCCAAAGTCAGTGAGCTGGATTCTGCACTTTGGCACTTTGTTGTGATAAGGTTTACCATGTTTATCACTAGTTTTTTATCCGGATGTCAGTTAAATTGTTTTTGATCAATATTACGGTTTAAAATTGACAAAATGTGAAAATGCTGATGTATGTGTTGGTCCACTGATCTGAAGGTTGATGGTTCAATTCCGCTCTCAATATAAATATCATTGGTATTATGGCCAGCTCCACTACCTCACAGTTTGGTGGTGCGATTCCAGCTCCTACAAATGAATACTGTTGTTTTGTCCTTGAGCAAGACACTTAACCCCCCTCACCCCCCAGTGTCTGTGTACACTGGTCTATGAATGTGTGTGTGAATGGGTGAATGGTTCCTTTGGGTGCTTTGAAGGAGGAAAAACGCAATGTAAAAATGTGACCATTTACTATTTATCATCACCTATTTGTGCAAGATTTACTTATATTTTCAGGAAAATAACATTTTAGGCATGTTATTTTAAAAAATGTAAAACAAAGTGCAAAGTTACTGCACGACATTCCTGTTTTTGGATTTGCTAACCACCCAACCATCCAAGCGTACTTTTTTCCCTTGAGTTGGTACTTGGTAGTAGTTGATATCGATTTCACGCTTAATGCATTCACAGGGAAGACTCTTATCCATTCTTTTCCTAATGTTATTCAGCATATCTTTTCCTGAACCATAAAGAAATGAGGCAGCATAGACAAGAGCTCATTTGGCAGTCCGTATACGTAAAAACCACAACATGGCGTCGGGAGTCAATAATCTCAACGAGGACGGTATTAAAATCTGGCCGAAGTCGCAATCAATCACACAGGCCTCTCCGAACGTCAATTTGGAAATGGCTTTTGTATGGGCCCGGTCTTGTCTATATTGATTTTCCATTAGGTCGGTACATGGCATTATAATATATTGAGTTGGGCAGATCCCTCCTAATGTGGCATACATTTAAATCGTCAACAGGGCGCCTTCAAGGAAATGCACAATGACCTGTTTTTATTGACACCAAAAGTCTATTCTGTGCCCTAACCTCTCTGGTGTATTCACCGCTGTGCATACTGTGCACTAAAGTCACTAAAGTGGTATTGTCAGCCTATATACTGTTAAGACTTAATTATAGCTATTGAGGATTACTGCTTTAGTTGACTCTGTGAATGTTAATTTTTGTTTACTAAGCAATTCCAAAAGAAAGATCACAAATTGTAAAGTCACTGTAATTTTTCTGGTGGAAGGTTTGACATTTGCTTTTCTAATTTATTCAATTATATAGTTTTTTATTTTATTTTTTTATTTCTAAGAACTACCTTAAAACGTGCAGTCTCATGTTTAATTGGGTTATCTCTCCATAGATCTGATCTGTAAGTTGTCTGAAGGTGACACCTGCTTGTATCCATGGAGATATTTAAGTTTTATGACACATAGTGGAATATTCCAGGCAGCATCACCATGGAGAGAATATTTTTGGTGGACACTACCCGAAAATTGATAGACTGCCCCTTTAATGGCATATCAATGACAATGTGGTGGAAATATAGTAGAAAAATCTACACAAAGAAATACAAGCTCAGGGAACTCAGTATATGGCATGAACATCTGAATTAAATGGACATTATTATAAGACTATAAATCAATATTCACTTATTTGTAAATTATAAAACTGCATAAGCTTTTTCCATCAAAGAACATGTCACACACATCCATACACTAAAGTCATGGAGGGTTTAGTGTCTTGCCCAAGGACACAACTAGTATACAATAGTTGCAATGTGGATTGAACCTGCAATCCTCAGGTTAATGGGTAAATGCTCTACCCACTAAACTAAAGCCGTTCTTGTCCATAAATGTAGTTTGGTAACAATGAGAAAGGCATCAATACTACCATCCTGCAGAATGAACAAAACGATAATCAATATTACTTTTTCATTTTTTTTTTATTCTCTTATTTCCAATCCCTAAACCTCCTCCTATATAATGAGAAAAGCCGAGAGTGTGAACCAAATATTGCTCTCCGTCTCCCTCGGGGCATCAGTAGAAAACAAATGGGGCACTTGTGAGGACTGCGCTGCTGCAATAGCCCTCTAATCTCTTTCTAAGGTTGAATTCCACACAGAAGGCTATGGGGTTAGGCTGTTGATAGCATTGGTTCCTCCATAAACATTCATAAGGCCCTATCCACCTTTCACCGTCCCAGGGTGACCAGCCCGACCCCAGAGTTCATCTCCCTTGGCCTGATCTAATAATAGTTTCTCCATGGCCCAGGTAAATGAAAACAGTGGGACCCATAATTGATCCCTGTGGAACCCCCTAATCTAGAAAACAGATTGGGGTCAATGTCCTTTTTTTTTTTCAAACTAGCAATTTGTAACTTTATCCATAACCAGAAGTGGAAAGATTAAAGTTGCCCAGAAATAAGAGTACTGGTACCTTAAAGGCACTGTACTTGATATTTACTTTTTAAAAACATGAAAAATAGAGATAGTTACTTTTAAAGGGTTTATAGGGGTCCAAAGTTATTTCTCACTTACCTTATGAATTCAGAGCATCCTAATTATTCACCACAACAAGACTATGATGCTTTTCATAACTTTCAGAGACTAGCGTGGAGTTTTGTTGTCACGTTAAAGCTAAACGCAACAAATAGCATGCCAACCATGCAGTTCCTGATTGTCAAACAAAAAGATGTGTTATATTTAGATGTAGGCAATACGCAGCTGACTTTTTTTTTTTTTTTTTTTGCCTGAAGAGCTGCTCATACAATATAACTTCACTGGGGCAAGATTAATTTTGCACAGATACATGGGGGGAAAAAATCGGATACAGGTTCTCCAAGATAATGTTGCAGTAAAGAGTCATAGAAATGAAATGTCATTAAAAGTAATAACTCACAGAATTTGAACCAGTGGCCCTCTCGTTAGGGGGTAGGCCACGGTGAACTGTATTCAGCACTCAACTTAATGTATTTATCAAATAGATTTTCTCATAGTTGCAAGTTTCCAAAATGTTGACTCAAAAAAAAAAAAAAAGACAAAAAAGCTTACTGTATACAAAATAAAATAAAAATACATTTTAAAAAATCAAAATAAAAAATAACCGGATGCACTTCTATTATTCAGATAAATTGTTGAACAGAACTCATCAGTAGGCTCCTATTTCTATGACTCCCTTGATGCTAGTAGTTCACCGCAGATTCGCAATTGGCAGCTAGTGGCGCATTTTAGCACGGGTCGTATAACCTCAATCATATTCCATATTCCATTCGGGCCCCTCCCCCTTCATTACAAATTCATTATGACATCGTTAAACCAATGAAATACAGCTTATTGCAGCGCACCCTTGAGATACATTTGACTTAAACATTCCAACTCAGCCCGACTCTCCTATCTCTCTCTCTCCACGATTTTAATTACACTCCAAAGGAACATCGGCGGCGTTTAAATGAACACGGCAATCAGTTTATTCGGCTGTTGCCATGATTAGCATAATTAGCTCGCACCTGTTAGCCATCGATCAACAGATTGGTAATTTTTGCGATCTTGGAAAGCAGCGCCGGAGTGATGTTCATTTAGCGGGATGGCGTGCCGTGGTAGTTGGGATGCAGACAGTGTAGCTAGCATAAAGTTTGATAGGGAATAAACAGATTGGAAAGCTTGAGTGGATCATGAAGTTAGATGATGCTACAGAGATGGAATGAACTGTGGAATTTCTGCTGTGTGTTACAAAAGAGATTCGGTAAATTGAATCAAACTAACTGACATCTACTAAATAGCTTTCTGTGGCTCAGTGGTTAGAGTGGGGCTGTCATGGCGATTACTATATCGACATATTGTTCAGTATATACGACAGATGGAACAGTAATTTTTGGCAGTCAGTATTTATTGTGGGTGCTTTTTTCTTTTTTGTTGTTTTCTGGTTAAAAACTGACTACTAAAGTGGTTCATTCTGCTATTTATTTACTGCAGTTTGTGTTTTTAACCATATTTTACCTTGAGAATAGTTTTTTGGGGATAATCCTGCTGTAGGGTTATTGTGTCAGTGGCATAAATTAGTTTCAGTATTATCGTTTATCGTTTATATTGTCCTCTTCAGTATATTGTACTTCAAAATGTGTTATCGTGACAGGCCTAGTTTAGAGCTAGGCCGCTAGGTTTTGTCGTTGAGTCCTTTCGCTTTCGACACTTCACCCAACTTGCGTAGTATGAATGTTACGTCTGAGTGATTGGTGGTGGTATGATGGCGTAGATTGGCAGCCTCACTTCTGTTAGTCTACTGTCCCAGGGCAACTGTGGCTACAACGATAACGTACCACAACTGACTGTGCAGTGAATGAGTAATGACTAACTGTAGCGCACTGAGCGGTTTCGACAAGCCTTTTAAAATGTATTATAAGTGCAAGCCATTATCTTCCCAACCACATTCGACGTTTAACACTAAAACATGCAAAGTACAGACTTATCCTCCAGCTAGGTACTCAAGACCAAAAACTATGGGTCAGATGCAGAGGTTGAAATTTTGGGAGCTGTTGTCTACACAAAGAAATATACAATACATTACTATTTACTTGTTTGCTAGCTAGGCTGAACAGTTCAAAAGCATGTATTACTCCAAATAAGTTCCAAAAAATGATCAAACCAAGATTGGGTTGGAACACAACACAAATCAAACTACAGCTTTGTAAACTATTTGAGTTATTGCATGTTAAAGACACAGATTAATGTTATCATAATGCAAATTGCAGAAGATGTCACCAGATTTTTTAATTTTTAAGCTTTTTTTCTATTTATAATTATAGTTCTCATTCTTGTTTCTGGCCGCCAATAACCTACATACAAAGGTTGAACTGAGAAACTGAAAACTGACTATCATTTTTAACTGACAATGATACAATGTATTCAGACAATGGGATTGTAGTGATAGTAATTGGGTTGTCAAAAGTATTTAAAGTCAGATACAAATTGATATTAAAAGTAATATTGAACCTAGATACGCATTTAAGCAGGTATCAGGACTAAAAAAGGCTCATTCACAGGACATAAATGAACCTTTCCTGAATAGCTTGAATGATTTTGAGTTGTATCAGAAGAACTATAAGACCACATAGACTAGTATACACCCATGGACCAGTACGGAACCTACCTGGACAGTAAAGTACTATGATCTAACGTTGAAAATCACATTCTAAAGACAGTGTTTTTATTATGATCGTGTATCAGAATATTGAGTTTTGAGTCTATTCTTTTCTCAAAATCAAGAAATGTTGAAAAAGTAATATACTATGATAATTTAATATGTACCAAAACCAGAAAAATCATCTCCTTTTGCATATGTAGTGTAATAAATGGAAAAACCTGTTACCTCCAATAACTTCACAAACTCAGCTCCGCACCTGCCCATTCCTACCTCGCAGCAGATGGTAGCACAGTCATTTAAAGTAAACTTGGTGCGGACTCCAGTGGGTAGATTAAATTTGGACCAACTGCTCGCGATGTCTTTCCCATTTTCGATGTCTCCCGTCTCACAGTCTCGTCTAGCTGTAGTGATAAACTTGGACCAGAATGCATTGCTCCAAAACTACGTTGGAATGGACAACAGTCTATTCTTAAGAGTTTTGGTGGTCTTCATATCAGCAGCTTTGATAAAATCTTTGGATATGTGGAGAATTTTGTAGTGACGTTTGGTTTGCAAGGCTCAACTAACTCCAGAAGAAATTGAAATTGAGTTTACCAGTTGTCGGAAAGTACCTCAGCTTTCATATTTAAAGGTACTATACAACTTTTCTCTTTGAAGGGTGTGACACTTGCTTGTCTCTGTGGAAATGTTGGTTTCTCTGGAGTTTTCCATAGCTTGACCATAGACTGTATATATAAATGGACATAGCTAACCTGCTAGACACCACGTTCCAAATAGAAAGTGATCTCGGGCGTGCTTCCAGCTCCATCGAGTCTGGCCCCAATTCACTTTACATTGAAAAATTGTCACCCCTCTCTCTGTAACTGCTGCAGTGAGCTTTATCATTTTGCTTTTAAAATGCATCCATCCACTTATCCGGGGCCCGGGTCACGGGGGCAGCCGTCTAAGCAGGGGCTCTCAGACTTCCCTCGCCAGCTGGCCTGGGAACTCCCTGGGGTCCCATCGGAGGAGCTGGAGGACATGTCTGAGGTGAAGGAAGTCTGCTCTTAAAATGGTCTTATTAACTCCTGGTATTTTTATTACGCTATTGTGTCCGTAAATCAAAATAAGAAATTAATAACAGACAAATCAGGAGCCTTCTTTCCCAGAGGTTGCTCTTGCTAGCATTAGTAACAGGTTTGATTGACAGTGTTGCTAAGTGCCCGCTCCATGTACAACCAGCGATGCGGGCGGGAACGGGCGTTATTTTCAACTTCTTCGCTCCAGATTGGCTCTCTGGTTGCTATGATACTCGAGGTTGAAATTCCAAATGTGGAACTCTGCTCCAAATTCGCCCCTATAACTGCTAGCCTTGATGACCTTCATATGACTGGAGCCAAACATTATGGGTGACGTCACACTCACTTAGTCTTCTTTTTTATACAGTCTTTGAATTTGATATTAAATGTATATCTTGCTTTTATTCATTACACATGATTTTTTTTTTTTCCAATGTATTTCTGGACCAATAAAAACATCTCTCCATAGCTCTGACTTGTAACATGGCCAGGAAGCGTAACCTGCTTGTCTGTAGATGTAAAAAAGATACATTTAATGCCATACCATTGAACATTCAGGAAAAAGCGACATCTCCACATGTAATATTCATGTGTACTTATAGACACGGCATACAGTTATGTCTGTGTTAGAGCGTTAACCCACAAACCCAAGAGTTGGCTGTTCAATCCCAACTTCAACTTCAAACTTCTGTTGTCTCCTTGTGCAAGACATTTCACCCACCGCTGACTTTGTTTGCAATGACTACACAATAAGCACTACTATGCAAGTCTTAAGTCAGATGGAATTTAATGATGGGATTGCCTTTATTTCCTTTCTGTGCTGAGAGGTTTAAAAATAGCTGATCTTATGTGCACACACCCAGCCCCAGCTCACATCTGGATGGGGCTGTCTCCATATGTGTTGGCTGCCTCAGAGCCTCAGGGCTGTTCTGTCAGACAGAGTTTAACCTCCACTTGGCTTATGTTCTGAAGTTGTCACTGTGGAGCATAGTAAACTCGGGCGTCAAGGATTCTTTGGTATGCAAGGTGTAGTACGCCTTGTCTGTCCATTTGAGATTACTACAGTACATCAAGTGAGGTAGTGAACCCAGTGGCCTACATCTATTATGACCCTTTTAAGAAGTAACATTGTATAAGGTAAATGCAATTATTCTTGTGATTTTAAAATGTGTAAAAGTGCAGAAATCTTGGGATCAGGAGGTCTCCAAAACAAAATTGCTGTGCGGTAGCATGAGAGACATAGGTTTGTTAGCTGATTACTGGGCAGAATTGTACTGCTAACCATAAGGGGGGTTGAAATAGCACCCAGGGGAGATCGCTAGATTACTCAAACATGCATGGATGACATATAAAACCTCTTCCAGCATGTTTTAATAAGGAAACAATGGTTATAATATGGTAAAAAAAAGTAGATTTTGCATAAAGCCCCCTAAACAATCAGCCCCCTAACTCCAGTCCCTACAGGTTACCACAGTGATGATTCATGTATCTCCATGGAGACAAGCAGCCCCCACCTGAAACGTTACATAGCGCAACTTTAACCATGTAAAATCCCAATATATATTTTAAATGCAGAAATTTAACAACAAATTTGATGTGAGCATTTTAATCATTAATCATTAATTTGTCACCCCCAAGTCGAATAATAGGACTTTGTAAATGTAAAATAATGAACAATAAACTCTATGGGGGAAACAAAATTAGTACAAATGAGTAGATATTGATACAAGTAAATACAACCACTACGCCATTATTTACATTATTGAAACACTGATGAGAATCCTAATATAAACCACCGTTGTTAACCTTGTATGTCAATTCGTCACTATATCACGTTTTATTAGGCTACTATTGGGCGCATCGGCTAACTGACTCATTGACTTAGTATTGATCCATACTGCCTCCAATGATAAAGACCCGCCATAGTAAATCATCCCTGTCACTTTGTGTCCCTGTAGAAAAGCGGTCAAAGATGGAGGAGGGTCAGTGGGTCAAGCGCACTGCAGTCACTTAGCAGGGCCGGGTCATCTGCACATTAGTGCCGCATCCTCTGAGTCTGGGAGCTCCAGGAGGAAGAGGAGGAGCGGGTGTAATGCTGTCCATCACTGCGTCACTACAACCTTTAACAGCTGTGAGATTTATAGCAGTGTATACTAAAAATGTGTAGTGTAATGTATAGGACTATTAATACATCAATATATTTAGAGTGATGGGTTTTAAAAGTGTGTGCAAGGTTTAGGTATTATATAGCCCAATGTAAATAACACAATATGATAAATTACAGATACAAGTATTGCCTGATAAAATATGAAAAGCTGTGTATTAATGACTATATTTCTTTTTTTGCTTTATTTATTTACTGTATAAAAGTCTAGGAATGAAGCGGCCCTGTCTGAAGTTAAGGTTTGTCCCTGAGGAGAAACCTGTCCTCTTGCAGGGAGTGGGCTCTTAGCAATACTGTCAACCAAACCTGTTGCTAACACAAGCAGGAGCGACCTCAGCGAAAGAAGGTGCTTGATTTTTCTATTATATTTTGATTTACGGACAGAATGGTGAAATTAAAATACCAGGATCATGTAGAGCGGATTAATACAGACATTTTAAGACCAAAATGATGAGCCTGACAGCAGTAGAAGCGGCCCTGTCTGAGGTTAAAGTTAAGCTTAGCCTTTATTGTCCTCTACATTTGACCCATCCTTCAAAGCTGCTGGGGAACCTCATCAGGAGCAGGTGCGGATTCATCTCCAAATGTTGAGCTAGGCTTGGTCAGGACTACCTTAGCTGGAGGATTTTACCTACTGCAATCAAATCTGGGACTTTTTTGGCGTGGGGTCAGTGGGTACTAACCACTATACCTCAATTCAGGGGTTACCCGCCCTCGCTTGTTTACTCAATTCTCTGTGCAAACACCAGTTTTCTGACAGCAAATGTGCCAACAATCACAGGTATTCTCTACATTCTAGTGTTGAAAAAAATACTTTCATGTTTGGTGTGAAAACGCAATATATGATTAAAAAAAAGAAAAAGTCAGATTTTTTATTCCAGTGTACGCAAACACAACAACAGTATTCATTTGTGGGAGCTGGAATTGCACCGTTAACCTGTGTGCCAGTGGATCTGACTGCTCTACCGATGATGTTTATGTCAAGAGCGGGATTTGAACCGGTAACCTTCGGATCAGTGGACAAACGCTCCACTGATCCGCTACCAACTGAGCTAATATCACCCAGAAACAGACAAAACTACTGTGCAGTTTGAAGCCTAAATAGCATGGTCAAGTACAGCTATATATTCCTTAGATTTTAGAAAAGTAACTGTACTTTGAATACCACCAAATGAAAGAGTAACTGTACTGGATTATATGGTACTCAAACACTGTATTCCTATTTTCAGTATGTGTATTTTCTTCCAGACACTGTTAAACTCCTTAAACTCCTTACTGCTAAATCCTTCATACCTCCAAGCATTCCTCGGAGAACCCAATCATCTCCATAACAGCGGACAAGTCTAGCCGGAGCGTGGGACCATTTATCCCTTTTACCCCCTCCCGACCACCCCCTACCCCCACCCTCTCTACCCCCCAACGTGGTGCCCGACCTAAAGCTTCCTCTGTCGGATCAATAATTCATCCCAAATGCCACAGCGCTGATGATAATTCCCCCTGGTATCAATTATGAATGCTAGCTCCAGTGTTTAGCCCCCCCCCCCCCACCTCTTTTCCCGCCACCCACCTACACCCCCACCCCCACCCCCACCTGTGTGTGCGAGTGAAGCGCTCCCTCTCTCCTTCCTTATCTCCGCGGACACGCTACAATGGGAGTGCGTGAAACAGGTGGTTGTGCAGCGGTGCCTTGTTGCTCGGGAGACAGATGTGGTGATGTCATCGGCGGCCGAGGTGGGTGGGAAAGAAATGAAAAGGAAAGAAAAAAACATCAATTTAAGGATTGCCTGCTCGTATCCATAGAGATGTTATTGCATTGCCTGAAATATTCCACAGTATCGGATTATACATTTTCCTGGTATCCAGAATACACACTATTCCAACTTTTATTGTTCAAACATATGTAAGCAGGGTCGCCTTTTTCCAAACTTCTGAACAATAATTTGGCCTGATGCCGTCACTTGCTGGTCACCATGGAGATATATAATGCCATATTTTGGAACATTGGAGACAAGCAGGTGGTGGATCCTTCAAGAAAAGTGTGACATCTTTAAGGTAAAATGATCCTTTTAGTGGGGAAATTATGTCATTTACTGATCTTAAATAACTTGGTCATGTTTTAGCCATAATTTTTTGTTTTTATTTTCTTATATTTTGTCAATGTTCCTGCTATTAACGTAACATAATTGCTAATATTTGCTCTTACGCTTAGTTATAGAAGACATATTGTGCTTGTTTCTGCTTTGTAGTTATAATCTGTGACACCCATGGATCATTATGTTATAATTTTGACATTTTAAATCGCAATATTGGTCTAAAACGACTTAATAAAAGAAAAAAATCAGTGGAATTCTGTGTTAGAAAGCTGCGATAAACATCAACACAACAACGAGCTGCAGATCACACTAGCGTCTAGCAGATTTGCATATTATTCTAGTTGCACTTAACTCATCCAAACTGTCTGCTATATTCTCAATTCAAAATAAACCCGAAACCGTGAAATTCCCCAAAACATATAGGAGAAATTTCGGCATACGCTTACCTCAACCAACCTCCAGAACTAATCCCTCTGAAATGAACACATGGGTGGGGTTTGAGTCGTTCTCGTTGGGTTTTCCTCCTCTTTACTGTCTGCTGCCTCTGAGCCTGTACCTGTCCATCACAGTGCTGCCTTCGGGCGTCTCGGGGAGTGTTGGAATAATGAGCTCTCGGCATCTGCAGGGTACCCTCTCACCCCTCCCTGCGGTTTATTCTTCTATAACTAGGGTTGTCAGAAGTATCGAAGATCAGATACTAATCAACACTAAAACTGGTATTAAAACTGCTAATACTCCTTTGAACAAGTATCGAAAAAAGTCACATTCACAGGACAGAAATGAGCTTTTCCTGAATAGATTTAAAAATGATCTTGAGCTGTATCAGACTTATATACGCTCACGAACCGCTATGGAACCTCTCTTGACGACTGAAGAATTATAAAGACGATAGAATATGATTTAATTTTGAAAATGAAATTCTATTGTCTAAAGAATTTTGTATTATCTTCGCAATATCAGAATGGGAATCGATATTGAGTATTGAGTCTTCTCCTCAGCATGACACTGGCTATAACCAATCTTTTTTCTAATCTTCTATACGATTTAACCTGATGGACACAGACCTTAGTGTCCGAGAACTCATCACGTCTATGGTGCCTTCAGGGAACTGGGAAAAAGTCAGGGCAAAATGCAACCGTAGATCTTTTTTGTGGAGAGTTTTTGGACATTGCCGTTCCAAGTAAACGGAGCTGTTATTTCCACAGTGGAGTTGGGATGATATAGTAGATTTTTTTTTTTTTTTTTTCCTGAAATATTTTTTATTACACAGTCCACAGTAAAAAGCTATTTATACGACATAACTTTATACTTTTAAAAAGAGAGGAAAAAGGAATGGGGGGCTTAGACATCATTTATCTCTTATTTATAACTCCATCCTCACAACTAAATCAAAGCAAAGAAAGAATTAGTAACAGCCAGTATGCAAATAGGTGTAAGAGCAGCCATTAGGGGCCTGAATGATTACACCAAACATGACTCAGGCACAGTTCTCACTTAGTGTAGTTCAATAGACCTCGCTAACACACAGAAATGCTGAGGAATATATTTTCATCGATGATATAAAACATAAACTAAGATTCAAATCATTTTAGCCCAAACAGACACTGCTATGGATCTAATTTACTCATCTTCTAAGGCTGGAGTATATATATTTTTGTCCAAGTCTTTAAAATAAACACACCAATCCATGCATTTATTCATTTATTCATTTACATCTTTGGCCCAAAGGCTTTATTGATTAACTGTAGTATGAAATGTGGAGAGAGAGGGTTGAGACATTTGGCAAACGCCCGTAGTCGGGAGGCAAACCCATGACGCAATGGAGCTTCTGTCCACTGCCTTAAACCTCTACACCAACAACAACTTGAATACTGTGCAAACTTGATGCTCAGAGAACTTGTTGTACTATTTGATATATCAGTGGGGCTTTGTACTCTTGCAGCAATCCCAGCAGAAAATGTTGTATTTTTACTTGCAACTGATTTCCTAACCTAGCTAGAATAAAAAAGGCAAAAAAAACAAAACATATTTCGCTCTTCTGTGCTATATAGTTACCATCTATGACACTTGTGGATCATTATGTTGTAATTTGGACATTTTAAATCGCAAACTAAAACGTCTTAATTAAATAAACAAAATTGCAGAGCCTAATGGGAGCTGATTCCCCTCTGCCCTTTTACTTTAAATACAACTTTGAGAGCAAGAAGGAAACGACTATAACACGGTAAACATAATATACCTGCAGACTTCACCTTTACTTTAAAACCAGATACAGTCTTTCACTCAGTTCTTAGTTTCATAACGGGTGATGAACTTAAAACCCTTCACTGTGCACTCGATGAAAAAGTAGTTTGACCATCGCTATTTCTACATTTAATACAAGATCGCGTGATTGAATAAGTCTAAGGACTGACCACACGAGAACTGAGATGTAGAAAAGGACGTTTTTATATATAAGTTTCAAGGACATGCAAAATTTGATGCTTCGGTGCCACAAACGCAATTTATTAATATGGTAACAAGTGTTTAAACTCACACCTGTGCCTGTTTTTACTGTTTTAAATGGATATATACTGTAATTTTTTGTTTTGTTTGTTCTTGTTTTTTGTTGTTCTCTATGTTTGAACAAGCACAAACTGCAGGAAATGTGGCTGTCAATCTGCTCCTTTGACACAGAATCACACACAGGCAGCAGCAGAAGTGGCTTGCCTAAAAGCACAGGAGCAGAGCTTGACCTGAAGTTGAAGCAAGTGCTGGGGCGGCTTTGGAATCAGGGAGGGCCCCGAACGCTGCTGTGGTAGAAAAAAACGACACTCTGGGTGACGAATAAAGATAAAAAAATACATAAAAATAACTCTGCCAAGTTGATTTTGCATAATAGGTTTCCCTCCAGCAACATAATCCAAATCTATATTGCACTTTCAATGCTATCTACGCCTTGAATTCTTCTTATCCCTTTTACCTTGTGTTCCCTAATTGCCCCATCAGAGCATCATTAGCTACTAGCTCCGACCTGACCAGAGGCAAAACCACATCGAGAAATCACAATTACACCCAAACATCAAACGGTGAGAGCACTGTGCCAAATGATGCCAGATGATAATGCAGCTTTATATGCCCTTAATAAAAGAGGAGAGAGGGGACAAGTGTGAGCGCGACTGTTTGGATGGGGGAGATAATGGAAATAGAATGAGCTTATTTGGAGTGATCAGCCGCAGTGATGTTCTGCTGTAGTCGCGGTAGTGGTACGATCAGATGTGCTACGCTGAGAGCAACAATGTTTTTAGCATCTGGGGACATTAGGAACAACTTAGCGGGCTGGTCGTTCTTATGAGATGGCATTTATAGCTACTTTAAACGTGCGAAATGAATTTGTTAGTGATGTGCTGTACGAGATCGAGTGGGCACAATTGTGAATAGACATCGAACGATATGGGTTTCTTCACGGCCGATACCGATTCCGATTGTTTAGATACCATTTATTACTGTTTATTTGTAAATAAATGACCAAATTTTAAGTTAAAGCTTTCGATTTACCCTTGAAATTGCCTAGCGCACTATTCCGTAGACATCTGTAGCGTTGTTTTTGATCCAGAACATTTGATTTGAACCATTTGCTATTACTATCACTATAATCATCACACAAAACCGCCAACACTCGCCATCTGTGCCCTTGAAAATGCTGTTTACCAAACCTTGCTATATCCCTCTTTTTATTTATTTTTTTCACGTGCGAACAGGTTGCAGACATCTACGAGGAGGAGGTGTGAAAAACCCAGACGATAACGGATATGTTGAAGCGTATGATGGCAAATCTGTCTGGAAGTGTGTCAGCGCAGAAGGTTGGATTAATAGAATGTCTTAAAATGTGAGATTGAGAGCTACAGCCTCCTGCCAACACCAGCCTATGTTGTTATGGAAGACTTAATGGAATACAATGTCGTTCATTTGGCGCTATATCCGTTTACTGCCCCGTGAATGAGATGGGTGAGGCTGTGATACAGGTTTTACAAGCTCGGATGGGGGTACTTCTCGGAGCGTGTCCTACTGCGGAGGGTAATATAGTCCATTATGCTCCCGCTGGTCGACCGGTTTGTGTGTAAAACGAAATGGAAAGTTTAATGGGCTCAGTGGACAAACCTGTCAAGTAGCAGTCGTGTAAAGTGGTGAGGGGTCAAGCATCTCAGATATTTAAAGGTGCCGCGTGTAAGATTATGATTTGAAATTTAAACTTGACTTATCTCTGTCCCTGATATAAGGTAAACATGTTCAAATCAAATATATATTTTACTGATGATAATTGCAATGCTGGTTTAGTCTTTGCTACATGATGTCCCATTTATTGATGTTATAATTTGGTGGTTTAAGTCTCAAGTATCTAATCAGAAAGCAGAGTAAGCCTCACATTAGTCTCTCTATTAAGTTGCTAGTTTCAATGCTGAAATCCAGTTGATTTAAACTTAAAAGGACTCTCTCTGAGCTTAATTGTCTTTTAGTATACTAAGAAAAACTTACATACGTCCTCAATCTGCAAATTAAAGCACTGGCAACCCAGGTTCAGTTGTGACTGTAGTAACTTTTTTTGAAACAGTAAGACCACAGGCTACATACAGTTCCTTTAAGAATGATGTGTAAAGTGGAACAAATGTGATTTTTATCTTAAACTCTGTTATTGATGAGTTAATATGATCATGTTACTACAATATTTAGGACACCCAAAGTCGGGTATGTTGCGTAGTTCACTCACTCGACAACTACTTCTCTACTTAACAACAGACTCATGGCAAGTTTGTTTTGATCCAGATAGACCATGCTTTTCTCTCATTGGCTAATTCACCTGTCAGTAACACCCATTTGAACTCTGGGAGATCAGAGACTGGAGCTAAAACTATTCGCTTTTATAGATTATAGCAAAAGCGTCTAATCTTTGCAGGCCAGACTGGTGGAACACTGCCTCCTCATGTATAAGAAAACATTATCATATTTTAGGTGCCAGACATTTATAATAATAATAATAATAATAATAATAATCGGCCCCTGTAAATGAGTTTAAATATGGTTAGCCCCTGTAGTGATTTTTGAAAACTAATATGGAATTCTGTTTTTATTGTAGTCTCATTACGAACACTGTGGTTGCCATTTGCACATTTTTAGTCGAGATTGGATGTGCTATGAATGAAAAAAAAAAATCTAAACTATGGGGGAGCATTGCCCATTCTAGGGGAGGCTAGGGCCCCCTCAAACCCCCTCCCTGGCGCCGCCCCTGTGTAATAATGCAATATTGCTTCATTTGGGTTTTTTCCCCCTTTGTGCAATTAACCAATTTTCAATCAAGATCGAGTCATCTCTAATGTCAATGATCAGCTTGGGTCTTGTTAGTTAAAAGGACTTTATTTGTTTGGTTTAAATGGCATTCATTAAAAGTTTGTCTTGTTCATTTTCAGAAAAACAATATCAAAGCCATTTTTATTTTTTTGATCAGTATGAGGGAGAAAAAAAAGAAAGATTTTTTTTGTCATATCGCCCAACCTCACTTTCAGATCACCACCAAACTCTCGGTTACGTTAACATATCCAAACTGGCAAGGTTGTTGAAGTACCTTGCCCAAGGACACAACCACAATATGCTACTCTGAATTTGTCTGGAAGCAGGAATAAAGATCTGGCAACGTTTGTGTCTCTTCCAGCCAAGCTACTTTCCCCCCACCAGAAAATTGCATGACAAAGTGAAAAGATTGTGCTGTTGTGTTAAAAAAAAAATCTAATCACATTACAATTCAAATGTATTTATACACAAAAGTTAATTTTCCAAAAGCTTTTAATCCTTAACGCCTCAGACATAATTGATTCCTATCTGGTTTACAAATGACTGCAATATTTTTTTTTCCCCAAATCCCTCATAGTCTTCCTCTCTACTGCTCCTCCTGTCAATCACTAGTTTACCTCTGCCTGTAATCCCTGTTTGTGTTCCTTTTGCAGCCTTTAGGGAGCTTCCAGACTCTCTCACCTCCTAACTCCTAGCTCCTTACCTCCTTTCCAAGCTCCTTTTGTCTGCCAGTCTCCCTCCTCATCTCCATAACATGCTGTCAGGTAGGTAGGGTTGACCAAAGTTCTGTTATGATAGGCAGGTAGGTGCTAGCTGCGGTGGCTATCTTAGCGCGTAATTGGTTTCCGGACAGACTTAGCTCAGCATGCGGGCATCGTGCACACTGACTTTTAGATGGAACAATTTGAGCTAGGGAATGTAACAAAAAATGTCAGAAAATGTTTGTAGGTGTGGGGATTTGAACTTGTAGTATTGGGTAGTGTTGCCTTAATATCAATTGCTAATTTTGTTGCTATTGAATAAACTCAATGCTCAATACAGACTCCGATACGACAATAACAATAAAACACTCTTATTTAGTTCAATTCAGTTTATTTTTGTAAAGCCCAAGATCACAACAGCAGTCGCCTTTCAGGGCCGAACATGAGAATTGCTTTTTATCCAACAGAAAGTTAGAAAATCAACAGTGAAACAGGCATTGGTCAATAACATAGAAGCAAATTAACCAATAAAAAACAAGCAAATGGAGAATTGTCCCAGAACATCCCCTGTCCTTAGTCCCTCCCCTGTCCTAAGACCCTCCTTATCGGCAAGAAAAAAACTTTTAAAAACCCAGTGGGAAAAAGAGAAACCTCGAGGAGAACCACAGTGAAGGACATATCCGCTCACATGGACAGGCAGGCTGCAGATGTGTCCAGGATTAATCTGCATCCATTTGCAGATAGAATTCAAGTCTGTAGGACCAGAGCCCACTCAGCTAAGAGACAGAGGGGGGCTTATCCACAGTAGAGTAGGGGTCATCCTAACCTACCTAGACAATAGAATGTAATTTTCAACATTTAATAATAGCGCTTTCTTTTATATTACCATGCAATCTTATTTCTGTGTAATCCCTCAGTCGTCCAGGTAGAGGTTTGAAAACACCTGTCATCCATTTTGTCCTAAAGAAGCCACCGGTGTTACCCATTCTCACATGTTGTATAGTATGCGACAGGTTCACTATGTCACTTTTCCAGCGGTCCATCTTCCATCTGCTTGTCTTCATGTTATTGCTTGGCCTGGACTGTTCCAAAGTATGGCATTAAACTTTTTCTATCTTGCATTTATTCAATTACAGGTGTTGTATTGCTCAAAAATACCTCAAAAACATGCATCCTGACTGCAGGTTTCTCCACAGAACTGACTGGTTACTTGTCCTAACTTGGCCATGGTGTCAACTAAATACCATACAGTAGAATAACATCTCCATGGAAACAAGCAGGTGACAATTGCTCCACCAGAAAATTTCCTTAGTGCACTTTTTACTGGCAAACTGTGTTATTAATGTCAGATTTCTATAACATCCAAAAAGTCTTCTCATATTCATAAACCCAGCTTGTAAGGAGGGCACAGCTGACCTTTAATACACACTCCATATATTCCCCCTCTAGAGGCAGATCATTGTTACTACCTGCCGCCTGCTCCCCCGCAGCTAAAAAGATGAGACTGAATTTTAGAGCCAGGCCACGGTTTAGCGCTAACCACAGGGGCTACTGCTAACACCTGGCAAGCACCCACGACGGACACAATAAGAAGATTTGATTGGCTCCTATGAAAAAACATGTGTCAGAGTCTAGCCACTGGTAAGAAACAGACAACCCCGCCCAAAGGAATCATGAAAAATCTAAAAGCAAATCTGTTGAGGAAACGTTGTATTAAAGGTTGTTCAGTTTCGAAAGCGATCTTTTGCTTTCTTGCAGTGTGGTACAGGTGGTTTGGCGGCCATCTTATTAGCGCAAGGTTGGTGGTTTAATTCCGGCTCTGACCAGTGTGTACTGTTGTTGTGTCCTTGGGCAAAACGTGACCCATGTGACCAAAGTAAATATAATTGCGTTTTTTATGTTTTTTTTCCCCCATGGATTTGAGCACACTTTGTCTTGTCCCAGAAAAGACATATTGTATAAACATCTCTCGAGGTCAAAATATGTCCACACCTTGTCCGAGAATCAAGAAGTGCGTGTTAGCATGCTAGTTGGTGTTTACTATGACAGCAAAACTCTGCTTTGGCTGCTGAAAGTTGTGAATACGTTTATATACCGTATTTTTTGGATTATAAGTCACACTTTTTTACATGGTTTGGCCGAGGGTGCGACTTATACTTTTTTTTCTTCATTATTGTGCATTTCTTGGCTGGTGCGACTTAAGCTCTGAAAAAAACTGTGCTTATCATGGTGAACAGTCAGGATGCTCGAAATGCATGTTGGTAAGTGAGGAATAACTTTGGACAGCTGCAAACCATTTAAAATGAACGACTTTTGTTTTTCACCTTTTAAACAGTAAAAATCAGATACAGCGCCTTTAAGTTTAATCTTAGAACTCAAATGATCAAAGTAGATACAAGTACAAGTGCAAATACTCTGAATGTGTCTTCATAGTTTACACAATACATAAATCCTAACTAGGCATGGGACAATTTTGAAATTTTGTGTCACGATTAGCACGGTCAAAATAATTGCGATTTACGATTATATCACGATAATTATTAAAGTTGCTGACAGTTTAAAGATGTTATATATGTGAATAATTATAGTTTATGAGATTATGAATAGGTTCCATATTTGTATTGTACTTTGTTATAAGTGAAAACAACAAGGATCATCATGGTTAAGTAGCTTTTATTATTATTGTCAACCCTTTTTGTCACGATATCACAATCCCATTCCTTCTCCTAACTTTACGACATGGAAAATATTGCAGCCATATATGTTGTGAAGTACAAAAACTGTGTACTGCTCACTTTTGATGTAGAATTTTGACATTTTGAGTTTGCCTAACTATTTCTATCTGTGCGACCCTCTCGTGCTAATGCCACAGTTGATGGACAGATGGATAGAGAGACTTGTGTGATGGTGTGTTCTCGCTGAATAGTTGAGTAAAATGGCAGAGGCGTCGGCAACACAGACAATGAGGCAAAAGCCGAGCCGGGGGTCAAGCGTCTGCGAACTCCCAAAAGAGCAAAGTTACAATCTGACAGAGAGCTTTAGACAAGATAATTATTAGAGACAAGAAGAAGACTTGGACATTTGAGGGATTAGTCTGGGCTTCAAAAAGCTTCATTTTTGTCTTCCAAGATGATTATTAACACAGATGGGTAGTACTTACGTTTATGTTTTACTTTTCTAGCAGCATACTTTTACTCCTACTTGAGTAATACTTTTTTTTATTGAAATAACATTAAGTCTACAAGTAACAAAAGCTTTATGTTGACAATATTACATTATTAGAACATTTGTGTTTCTTGCATCGCTGGGCCTGTCACGGTAATTACTATATCGACCTCTCGTTCAATACATTAAAGCTGGAACAGGATTTTTTGGGGTCAGTATTTATCATGTGTACTTTTTCTTTGCACTACCAGGACGTTTTTGGTTATTTTTTTGGCTAAATGATAAGATTTAAGCTGTAAAAGGTTGAATTAATAACCTCTATGACTCATTACTGATGTAAACTAACAACTAAAGTGTAAAGCTCTTGGGTTTTTGTGTCAGTGACATAAATTATTTTCAATATTATCATTAATCGTCTATATTTACTTCAACAATATATCGAACTTTAAAATGTTATCGTGACAGTAGTTTTACCCATTCCTGTTTAAGGAAGGATTCTCTTTCCTAACAAAAATAGCTTCTTTAACTCCTCTCTCAAACCATTTATTTTCTCAGGCTACGATCTTCACTATCTTCAAAGGAGTGGTTAGTGGCTTTGAGATGGAGATGCACAGCAGACTGGGGTCCAGAGGAGCTCTCACACCGGTGTTAGTACATTCTCTTATGGAGTGTTTGCTTAGTTTCTTTAATATACAGCTCACTGCACTCTTCACTACACTGAATGCAGTAGACGACATTACTTTGTTTATGGTTCGGGGTTTTGTCCTTTGGGTGAACCAGTTTTCATCTTAAACTGTTTGTAGGTTTGAAAAAGACAGGGATCTTGTACTGTCTGAAAATTCTGAGGTTTTTCAGACAAGGAATATTACTTAAATATTTTCCCAAATACTGTTTTACTCTTACTGGTGTTAATTTCCACTATTGGACCACTACTTTCTACTTTGACTCGAGTAATGGATCAAGTTTTGGATACTCTGCTCACCTCTGATTATCATATAAACATTCTTTTAAACAGACCAGTGTTATGTCTTATCATACCTTGACATGTTTCTTTAGTTTTACAGTGTGATTTACAAAGGTTTTGGCTTAATTCTCCACACCTGCATGATAGAGATCTGAGTTTGAAAACTGACATTCTTGTATCATAAGTGGTTGCAGTCCAGACTCTTACCAAACCAAATCAATATTCCATTTCTACAAGTGTGGGAAGGCCTTGTGTCCGGCTTGTTCCTGGCACGGTCCTTGTTCCCAGGCTGTCTGTGGTGTGGAAGCCCCTCTCCATCTTATGTAATTTCCCCTCCTGAAAAGAGCGCTTGTTTTGGAGCTCCGCAGGATGACCACCGTGCCAAACTGAGTGCACGAAAAGAGATTAAGGTAAATGGACTTATTGAGCGTTAATGGTTGTGATGTTTGCGCCATAACATGTAATTTGGTTTTAAAGATGTCGGGTTTGTGCTCTTCTCAACGTTACTCGAGTTACATGTCTTCTTCTGTTTTGAAAGTTAAAGTAATAAATGAATAAATAAATAAAATGGGATCAACTTAAAAGCGTAACCTCCTTGCTGTGGCCAAAACCTCCTTCTCAAACCCTGATCTCTTCAAATCTCAGAAGTTAAGCTTGGTCTGGCCTGGTTAGTACTTGGATGGGACACCGATGTGGGATTACCAGTTCCCACAGTGGGGCGCCAGTGGCAAAAAACTGTCGTTGCGTCCTTAAGCAAGACACGTCACCCACATTGCCTGGTATGAACGTGGTGTGTGCGCGTCAGTGATGGTGGCGGTCGAAGGGGCCGATGACGCAGATTGGCAGCATCACGTCTTGCAGCTGTGGCTACAATAGTATCGTGAAATTGTAACGCAACATTGTGCATCTGGGAAAGTACTATCAAACACTGATGCAGTTGTCCACAGGTGTTGATGGGATGAAACATGGAGTTGGTTCTGACAGAAGAAGGTAGTATTAGGACTAGTAGTCATAGGAGTACTAGGAGTAATAGTAGTATTAGGACTAGCAATAGTAATAGGAGTAGCAATAATAATGTAATGTAATGTAGGAAAAGTAGTAGTAGTAGTAACAGTTGTAGTAGAAGTAGTCACAATAGTAGTTGTCGTCGTCATTGAAGTAGTCACAGTAGTAGTAGTTGTCGTCGTAGTAGTCACAGTAGTAGTAGTCCTCGTCACAGTAGTAGCAGTGGTGGTAGTAGGAGGAGTAGCAGTAACAGCAGTAGTAATTGTAGTCACAGTAGTAGTAGTCATCGCCCTAGTAGTCACAGTAGTAGTAGTCATCGCCCTAGTAGTCACAGTAGTAGTAGTCATCATCGTAGTAGTCACAGTAGTAGTAGTCATCATCATAGTAGTAGTGGTGGTGGTAGTAGGAGTAGCAGTAGCAGCAGTAGTAGTTGTAATAGCCACAGTAGTAGTAGTCGTATTAGTAGTCACAGTAGTAGTGGTAGTAGTGACAGTAATAGTAGTAGTCTTATTAATAGTCACAGTAGTAGTAGTCATTGTCGTCATAGTAGTCACAGTAGAAGTAGTCCTAGTAGTCACAGTAGTAGTAGTCATTGTCGTCGTGGTAGTAGTGGGAGTAGGAGTAGTAGCAGTAGTAGCAGCAGCAGTTGCAGTAGTAGTAACAGCAGTACAGAGCCCTCCTCCTCTCCACACACAGAGGGGACTGTGTGACCGCTGGCCCCTCTGCAGCATGTTTCCACTGGGCTGCAGACAGTGGGGCCGTTGTCCTGGTGGATGTGTTGTCTGGAAATAGTACAGTCATGTTACGAGTCATCCATGTATGAGAGGAAGGCCACTGTATGGGAGTACGGAATGTGAGCTGGTCTTGGAGATTTTGAGATTTTGTGTTTTAAATTATGGTATTACTCGACTGATAATTCTGGATTTTGTGTATTTGAACCTTGAAAACAGACATATTTGTACTTTATTGAACTGAATTTGAATGAATCATGTTGATAGCTGGAACTTTAAGGGGGGAAGCGGTATAAATAAGGCCAAAAGGTTTGACATATGTAGTGAAGGTAATTTGAGTGTGGTGATTTTGGCGAGTAGACTTTAAAAACATGGAGGAGACTTTCTGGATTATCACCTGATGACATCACGCAGTGGGACCATGTTTTTTTGCCTTTAATTAAACCTTTAATTATGCATCTATTCTGGTGGAGAGTTCGCCACATCCTTGTATCCATGAAGATGTTGAAGATATGATGGCAGAGAAATAATTTGCAATAAACTTGGTCCCAGACACACATACATTCAAACAGACTGTTGGAGAGTCTGGCTCGTCAGGCTATAAACCCAGAAGAAGAATATGGAAATGACTATAATGAATTTCAAATGCACAAAACATTATCTCATATGAATGTTAATATTGATATATATATTTACGGTACTCCGAGCTTCCTGGGGCCAATTTGTGCCTTAAAATTCCTTTTTTCAGATTCCCCTTTGAGACTCCCTGTGCACACACCTCCTCTCCCCTCCTCATCCCTCTCTGCCTTTCCAATATCTCTACGTTTTGTAGTTTTTCGAAAGCTTTCCCCTCTCATTGTGCCCTGTGCCCACACTCGTTCAATGGCACCAGGAGTGTTTGTGTTTAATTCTACCTTCCTTGGTTTCTTACATCTGTTCTTCCTATCTTTCTTCTTTCCATTATTTTTTTTTCCTTTTTTATCTCCTCCCTTCCTCCCTTTCTTTTTTCTTTTTTTGATTCGTCCTTTCTTTCTTTCCTTTCTTCCGTTCTTCCTTTATCCCTCCTTACTTCCTTCATTTCGTTCTTTCTTTCCTTCATTCCTTCTTTTCTTTCTTTCTTTGTTTCTTCTTTCTAGAGGAGAAAACCCCTTCCATTCTTATTACCTTATACCCTTTTTTCTTCCTTCCTTCCTTCCTTTTCTTCCTTCTTTATTCTTTGTTCATTCGTTCTTTGATTCTCCCTTCCTTTTCTTTGTTTTCCTTCTTTCCTCCCTGTTTCCTGTCTCCCTCCTTTCTTCCTTCACTTCTTCCTTCCTTTCTTCCTTCTTTATTCTTTGTTCATTCATTCTTTGATTCTCCCTTCCTTTCTTTGTTTCCTTCTTTCCTCCCTGTTTCCTGTCTCCCTCCTTTCTTCCTTCACTTCTTCCTTCCTTCCTTTGTGACTTTTCCTTCTTTCTTCCTTGTTTCCTGTCTCCCTCCTTTCTTCCTTCACTTCTTCCTTCCTTTCTTCCTTCTTTATTCTTTGTTCATTCATTCTTTGATTCTCCCTTCCTTTCTTTGTTTCCTTCTTTCCTCCCTGTTTCCTGTCTCCCTCCTTTCTTCCTTCACTTCTTCCTTCCTTTCTTCCTTCTTTATTCTTTGTTCATTCGTTCTTTGATTCTCCCTTCCTTTTCTTTATTTTCCTTCTTTCCTTCCTGTTTCCTGTCTCCCTCCTTTCTTCCTTCACTTCTTCCTTCCTTTCTTCCTTCTTTATTCTTTGTTCATTCGTTCTTTGATTCTCCCTTCCTTTCTTTGTTTCCTTCTTTCCTCCCTGTTTCCTGTCTCCCTCCTTTCTTCCTTCACTTCTTCCTTCCTTCCTTTGTGACTTTTCCTTCTTTCTTCCTTGTTTCCTGTCTCCCTCCTTTCTTCCTTCACTTCTTCCTTCCTTCCTTCCTTCCTTCCTTTGTGACTTTTCCTTCTTTTCTTCCTCGTTGCTATTGGACAAAACCTGACTTTGTGTTTGGTGCAGCAGGTTTTCCAGAGCGTGGAGAATGATTTCCTTCTGATGGTAGGACATTGATTTGGCTCCACACAGGTGTCCACAGGGAACCAACCGGACTGAAGGAGCTCAGTTGGTAGAGGCTTTGTTCACTGATCTGAAGGTTGGCAGTTTGAATCCCACCCTCGACACAAACATCTGTAAAGAGATCTGATCCACTGACCCACAGGTTGGCGGTACGATCCCAGTTCCCACAGATGAATGCTGTCGTTGTGTCCTTGGGCAAGACGCTTAACCCACCAATGTCTGTGTACACTGGTGCATGAAAGGTTCCTTGATGTAAAGTGTTTTGATTTACCGCTGTGTAATCATCATTATAAAGATGGAGAAATTGGCCAGATATTGTGGTTACTTTAGAATGAAAACTATCAAACAAAAATCAAATAAATATATACATCAAATTAATTCTAAGGCCATCCAACTACATTCAAATAAAGCTGGGAGAATGCAAGCTATTGTAAATAAGAACTGTCCTTATGCTGTAAATTTTGAGCACTCGAGTAATTTCCTCGGTTAATTAAAGGTGTTGTACTTGATTTGTCTTAAAAAAAACATGAAAACCTTTAGTAGTCCAAACTTATTCCTCTCCTAGAATCTTAATTATTCACCATGATGAGTTTATAAGTGCCTTTCACAACTTTCAGAGGCCAGAGTGGAGTTTTGCAGTCACGGTAAAGCCAACAACTAGCATGCTAACCAATCAATGGGCCAGCATAAACGCACTTCGTGATGCATGGCTGATAAAAACGCCTTATAATCAGATGTGCTTATTTGAACCGTAAGAGCTGCTTATACAATATATCTGTGCTGGTGCAAAACAAATGGTGTACATCTCCTTTAATAAAGTTTGTCTGTTAGTAGATATACTGTATTTATAGAGCGACAGTGGCTCAGTTGTTGGAGTGTTTGCCCTCTGACCAGAAGGTAACCAGTTTCTATCTTACCCCAACCAAGCCACCATGTTTTTGGGAACACAGCTTTGTTTTTTTTTGCTGATAATAAACACTAATTCAGTCGCTCCCTATGCCAACTTTCTGCTACAAAATTTCAAAATCGCTAAACAAATGACGCCAAAATGTTGACAAAACAGTATTCCTAAAAAGAATGTCAATCTCGTCGCTCCTACTTTGTGTAAAAAAAACAAAAAAAAACATTTCATACCATCTCGGGGATAGAACATCTTCGCTCCACCACCCGCCAGCCTCTTCATAAATAACCCATACCTACTTTATTTTTAGTCTGGTTTCATTGCGCAGAACCCACGCTTATGCAGAATATACAAGAAAACAATAGCTAGATTTTTAAATGTTCGTTTATTTCCCGAGGCTATGCAAATCTCTTTATACCCCCTCGCGGTGAAGGAGAGCAGAGGCAGATCAAAGTGCTGAGCCGTACAAAGCGCCCGGCTAGCACGGTTAGCGGAGCCGGAGTCGGTGTGGTACTGGAGGGGGGTTTGGGGTGAGGGAGAGGTGAGGAGGTAAACTAGGAGAACATAGAACGAATAGGAGGGGTTGGTGGTTTTGCATGAAGGAGTTGTTGGATGACGTTCTTGTTGTACCTGTAGGGTTGTTGAAGTATCAAAAATATGATACGAATCAATATTAAAACTAGTATCGAAACTAGATACTCATTTGAACAGGTATCAACACTAAAAAAAAGCCACATTCACAGGGCAGAAGTGAACCGTTCTTGAATAGCTGTACTTTCTACTCCACTACATTTTGAACTGGATTGAAAAGTAAAAAGTACTTTATTTTTTACTATGTTCCTGGTAACATCCTGATTAAAGTACTGTATTTTCACTGTATAAGTCGCACCAGCCAAAAAATGCATAATAATGAAGAAAAAAACATATAAGTCGCATTTTTGGGGGGAATTTATTTTACAAAATCCGAGACCAAGAACAGACATTTTATCTTTAAAGGTAAGTTATAATAATAATAATAAAATGGAGAACAACAGGCTGAATATCAGTACAGCATGCTAGCGTAACACATTTATATTTATTCAGCTACAAGAAGCATAGAAAGCAAACTGAATACACATCACGTATGACTCAGACTCAACAGAATATGATTTTGTTTTAGGTGGGCATTTTTGTTCAGTCTTTCTCAGATGTCTTTTAAATTACCGTAATGTTGATACAATAATAATAAAGACAATAACGAAGATGTGATGAAATATTTTAACAATTTCACATATAAGTCGCGTCTGAGTATAAGTCGCACCCCGGCCAAACTATGAAAAAAGTACAGTTTGTAGTCTGGAAAATACAGTAAGTAGATTTTTTTCATATGATACTTTTACTTGAGTACCTTTTTACCTCTGCATGTGTACTTTTACTTACATAACAAAACTGACTACTTCATCCATTGCTGGTTGTGATAAACTACTGTGCTGCTCCATCTGCCTTGAACCTAAGTGAATAAAACGTGGCTGCCAATCTACACCACCTACCTCTCCAACCGCCGCTAGTCCTTCACTCACTGTTCACATATTTTGCAAACTTTTTCGCATTCAGAAGATATAATAGTTTTGAATTGTTAATTGCTATGGCAACGGTGCTAGAGGTTCCTCACTCTGAAACCCATGGATACACTGACCAGAGCTGGGATAGAACCACCAACCGTCTAAGTATAAAACTACATCTAGCATACCGTTACCTTTATTCAAGCTAGTATGAATGCATTATGTGGCATATTAATATAGTCTCATATGCATTTCCGTATCTGGGTTACATACATTCCATATTACACAGTCAATATATGTTAAAGATGGAATATGGGTCAGTACTTTCCAATAATCCATGTGTGTGTATATATATATATTTACTGCAGAGAGGGGCAGTGCAGAGGTCATACATTCCCTCCGGTTCACCTATAGACTTCATGTTTATATGAATGCGGAGGGAGACTGCACCACGTGTTGGCCTACATGCTAGCTCGCTCACTGTATCCATGTAAGGTGATATCCGAATGGTACATGAGATGGGATCAAATGCAGGATTAAGAAGTTTTAATCTGCATGTTAGTACACAGACAGTTTTATGTGCGATTATGGTGATGGGTTTGCGGTGGACTTTTGACCCATGAGCGCTTAGAGAGACAAAATCGCGTTGGTGGTTGTAAATGGCATAAAAATTTGCTGTTTTTTGCTGTTTCGTCAGTCAGTCGGTTATCATTCTCCTTACATGATTCTTTTGCAGTCTTTGGTACAAAACACTCCTAATCCTTATCCACCTAATCCTACAGTGGGTCATATATATCAGGACAATGGCTTAGTTGTTGTAGAAGTCATTTTAACTAATGCACGTGTGCCCAAACCATATCTTGGAAAATATTCAACACGGAGGGCCATTGGTCAATAAAATGGATAATTTAGATGGGTGCATTTAACATATTTTTGACTTCATGTTTTAAATAAGGCTTGAAATATTAATATTGAGTATGGCTGACAATGCAAAGTGATGTTATTTAGGGTATATTGGTAGGATTACTCAAATTTGCCATAAAAAGTACTGATTTTGATCAATTGGGCCAGTTCAACTGAAGGTCCGAGGGCCAATAAAAATTGGTCTGCGGGCCGCATTTGGCCCCCGGACCATAGTTTGGACACGACTGAACTAACGTATGTGAGTGAAGACAATATCCCACCATTATCTGAAAGTTCAGCAGTTGTCATGGGGATTCAGAGTTTGCTCTTGACAAATATATTTCGCCATGGCAAAGTTTAAGCCGCATTCATTGTCATAATTTGTCCTGTTCTCAAAGTCAGTTTAAGATATCAACAATCAGCAAAGTTTTCTGCTATAGTCATGATACAGAACTCGGGGAACAGTTTAACAATGTTTATTTACAGATTGAAATGTGTAAATGAAGGTAGATGGATCAGACAGTTGAGAGCGGGGTTGTTTGCGGGAGTCCTTGGGCAGATCTTGGGCAGCGGGGTCAGAGACGAGGTAATCCGTACCGGTCAGAGGTTGTGAGGTTCATACCGGTTGTAAAGAGCTGGGTCGGAGACAGAGGAGCCGAGCGGGTCCAGGGAGCGTGATCTGACGAGGAGCAAAAAACATCCAACTTAGAAAAAGCTGACAAATGCAAAACATGAGAGGTGTACCACAGTGGATACGCGGAAGATCTGGCGCAGAGTCTCGGGTCCCGGGTCCCGGGTCCCTTTGTTCTCCCCAGGTGCAGCTTGATTAACGAGATGGGTTGCAGGTGTGCATGGGAGGAGCCAGAATCTCCGCCCACTTCCAGGCTCTGACACAGAAGAGAGGAGGAAAACACCACAAAAAGGCAGGTCAGACTGGGATCTTGACGTAATCATAATGAATGGTTACATTTTGTGCACAATTTTCTATTTTTCAAGTGAGCTATTATCACAATTCTTTTACCATTTGCGAATATTGTGTGCAGTATAGAAGTTGTATACAAAGGTAAGACATATTACATAATCTCATATAGCCTTCTTTGGCAATGTTAGCTGTGGCGCATGGTGTTTCGTCCTCAAAAACATACATGGAGTTGTGTTTTGTTTCATTCGCACACGTATAACACACAAATCCTGCATATTTAGGCTGAGTTCTAATGAGCTAAGAATGTAGGATTACTGAAGCAAAACACAACTCCAGGTATGTTTTTAAGGAGGTAACAGCAGTCTAATATGGCCAAAAACTCAATTTTATGTAATATAGGACCTTTTAAAGAATATATTTTTGATTATAAAGATTATCTTCCCAGTCCTTACATCAGGCGGACCTTAATGATTATCGTGATTCTCTTATGCAACTTTGCACAAGGCCCCCTGCCCCACTTTTTATCTCTTGGAAATACTATTTCTTTGCCTGGAACATTCACCAGCATTTCGCTAAATGTATATGTGTCCATGGAAACAACCAGAGGACAGCACTAGGCTACGTCACGGGTTGGATCTGTTTTTAGCAACGGAAATACATGTCAAAATGTCAAAAAATACAATATAGTAGGCAATAGCATCCCCATGTACACCCAAACAGTTACATAGTGTACATTTGAGCGTTATCCTCGCGTCTTAAGACTAATCTCAACCTTTCCCTGTACATATGCAATCCAATAAACTTTACCATTACCCATCTCGCCTTCTCTCCATCACCCCTTCTCAAAACCTGCACTCCGTTGTCACCTGACCCGCCATTTTTTATTTTTCCTCTGGATTTTTCACCTTTGCACACCGCTAAATGCCATGTTAGCCTCAGGCCCATATGCCACCGCTCTCTGCTAGTGAGAGTGGCTATTTTTATAATCTTTGACCCCACCTGATCTGTACCGTTAGCTGTTAGCTGTGTGTTAAGGGCATGCGTTCCCAAAGGCTTGTCACAGTCTGTCGGTCTCATCTGGAGCAGGATTCTGGCCCCTCCCGGCTGTAGATATTTAATGACTCCGGAGATGTTTTTTTTTGTTTGTTTTTTTAAGGGGGAGATTTGCACACATGGGGGTGTCGGGGATTACGTCATTTGACAGTTATCGGTGGACACGGCAGGTCTAGTTGCTAATGATGCTTAGTGGTATTAGGGTTACGGAAGCTTGGGTGGTGCAAAATTAATATCAGTATCGATATCAGTAATAGTATAGCTAATATTGCTATATACTTATGTCATTATGTTAAATTTTGGACATTTTAAAGCGCAATATTGATCTAAAACGACTGACTTCTGTATTAGAAAACTGCGGTGCCCAATGGGAGTTGAAGTCACCGGTTGTTGCAGCTGTTGACCCCTCTGCTGGGATGGATAGCTGCAGATCACACTAGCGAGTAACGGATTTTAATTTTCATTTGTACAAAATGACTGCACAACGCTGCCGAATCCTACGTGCATCAGCCATTAAGACAAAAAAAAAAGAAGAACAAATTAAGTATAGAGCAGTGGCGGTGAAAATGGAGGTACAGTAGTATGGAAGAAATGATACTACAGTGAAGTATCTATTTAAATCTATCCCTTACAAATTCATATTCACATTCATGGATTTTTTTTTTTTTTTTACCACTACCACAGCTTTAAAACTGGTTTTTCAGTCTGAAAATTGAAGCGGGGTGGGCCATCACTAAACGGCCTATCAGCTCTCATCCCAAAGAGTCATACAGTGACTCACATGTCTCTTTCTTACAAGATTACAATAGAGAAAATGTTTTATAAGTAGATGATGATAGTGTCTAGCCATCTGGTTAAGTCACAGATGGGTCTGGAGTTGATCAGTGACACCCATGGATCGTTATTTTGTATTTAGACTTTTAAAATAGGCAAAATCCTGCAGCTAAAGGTAGTCCTGACCAAGTTTATGGCTTAAGATCTGGAGATGGTGCAAGTTATTCCTCATTTTATTCACCTTGATGAGTTTATAAGTATTTTTCACAACTCCCAAAGACACTGCTAACATTCACTTTCTGATTATAGGATTATCGTTCTGTATAGCTCAATATCTACTTGGAACAGTGTTACTATTGAAGCAGAATAATAGTACTGTAAATGTGTACTTAAGATTAACGAAAGTCAACTGAATTTTTCAAGGATATGTCATTCTATGCAATGAAAAATGTAATAATTGCTATCAAAACAGTGAATGTATGTAAGGTTTTATGTTTCAATAGACCCATAGACTACCTGATTGCATTGCTTTCAGCTAATGAGCAAAATTAGTCTTACTCAAGTTGTTTATTTCCCAAGTACATGAAAAAAAGACCTTTAGAGACGCCTTTATTTGACCCATTCTTCATTGCCACTGAGACAACCCGAAAATCTATCTACTTTTCAAATAATTGTACTGAAAGGCATATTTTCTACTCTTTTCCAAATATAACCCAGAGTAATCCCTGATAGACTGAACTCCAGAGGAAACCCCCTCGGTGTGATCTTCCCATTCAGAGACATCACAACACAAAACATATGTGCTGGCTCGCGGCGCGTCACTCCCTGCTCATACCGTACCCCGGGGCGCTCCTGACACTAATGAATTCTAAAGTAACAAAAGATCTGTGGAGGCGGAATACACAGTTCACTCTCTCTTTGGGGTGGGATGTAGCTGCAGTTGGAAATGTGAACAGGCAGGAGAACATTGGATCTGAGCTCGGATGTCATCGGTATGTTATATAGATATACAAACATGGTGTAGGTGCAGTCAAATGGTGCATGGATCATATAAGGGAAAAAAACAATAGACAGAAAGAAATAGTCCCATGTAACTTTCATAATGGCAAACACATTCACAGAAGTCACGTAAACCAATGTGTTGAAAAAGCAGTTCAAAAACCAGGGATTATAACACGGATATCATAATGGCATTCATAGTTTTAAGAGTGATGGAAAATTTTAATATTTTGGGAATTTATTAGTCAATTTGAATTAAGACAAACTAATACTAATACTAAATGGTGTGTTAGCAAGCATCTTCCACATAAATATGCTAGAGTTGACACAATACCTAAATTTCACAAAGAATTAAACGTATTCTGTCTTTTCAGAAGACTTCAAAATGGCGTCTAGTTTAAACTCGCCATTTTGCTTAATTTTCGTCATTAAAAAGTATGATCATTTGTTTTGAATAATTGCCATTGGCGTCAGTACAAATTTTTCTCCTCTCTGATACCAATGGTTAACAAGATAAATGAAATCCGTGAATTCTACTTTTGAAATGTCTATCCATGCTTTATAAGAGTTCAAATATTGTAATTAGATACAAAGGTAACTAAGTAAACATCTCAAGTTAGTATTGCGCCTCTGCTGGCAAACGTGTATAACTTGAAGCAGTTTAAATGAGGCTCACAAGAGTAGCTGTTTGCCTCCAAATTGATCATTAACTGTAGATGCCACATAGTAGGCCATCTGAGCATCAATTTAAAGAAGCAGGCAGGAAAAAAAAAAAAAAAAATCAAAATTAATAATAATAATAACAATAATAACAACAATAATAACAATAATAAAACATACATTTAAAAAAAAAAAAAAAAACAGAACAATATTGTAATGTTAAGCGTATCTTATTGTCTAACTGTCTTGGTATCCCAACCAGATGAACAAAACCCCGTTGGCTAGACTTCACTCTACTCTATAACTGTGATCAAATATGCATGTATCTAATGTATTCTCCATCTATAATTCTATACATAAATCTAGTTGGAGGGCACTTCTCGATCTGATATGGCCAAACAGAATGTACTGTCCACTGAGGCGGACCTCTTCATTAAATCAGCAGTCTGGGAATGGATGGGAAGGGAGGGGGGGGGGGGTCGGCTGGACAGGGGAGGGGGTGAAATAATAGAGCCATCCAGTCCCGTACACTGCAAAAAGGAAAATATTTGAATGGCCATGGCTCGAAGTAAAAATATTCTTGTGTTGAGTTGTAGTAGAATTGTTAACTTTTTATTGTATTGGCAGTGCTGTGGACTGAGGCATTCAATTTCAAAGTGTATTTTTAAATTTCAAGAGGGAAAAATCTCTTGTCAATATTAAATAGAAATAAACTTAACTGATAAATATTTTATCTTGAAACAATAAAAAAAAAAAAAATAATAATATAGTGAAAGAAATTAATATTACTGAAATAAAAAAAAAAAAAAACTCAGCTCCTAGTTTTTTATTATTGTTTTTATTTATTAGGTTTAGATAGTCTTGGTTTGGTCTTGGTTTGATTTCGATACACAAAATTTTTTTCTCCGAACCTAGTGATGGTAAGATATTATTGTCACAGCTGTCATGGATTAGACTGACTGAAGCAAGGTTGTAAATTTGCACCATTGGCCCCTCCGACCACAACCAACACTCACACACCACTTCCATACTAGACAATGTGTCTCACGTGTCTTGCCCATTGACACCAGTTTGTCCAAGCTGGGATCAACCTGCACAACTTAAGGTTTGGGCGAAGATTCTTAGACTGTATAAAGAAGTGGACTAAGTGAATGTGACGTCACCCATAACCAGTCAAATGAAGCTCATCGAGGCTAGCGGTTGCAGGGGCGAATTTGGAGTTGAGTTCCATATTTGAAATTCCGACCTTGAATTCAAACCTGTTACTTGCACTAGCAGGAATGATCTCAGGGAAAGAAGATGCCTGATTTGTCTGTTATTAATGTCCCCATCATAATTTATGGACAGATTTATCAACGGCTAGCGAAATAAAACACCAGGATCATGTAGAGCGGGTTAATATGAACATTTTAAGACCAAAATGACGAGTCTGACAGCCGTGGTTACGGAGAGAGAGGCAGATTTTCAGTGTTCCAGAGTCCATGAAGCTGGAAGCATGCCCATGCTCACTTCGTATTTTTAACGTGGTGGCTAGCAGGTTAGCTATGTCCATTTATATATACAGTCTATGGTTTAGCCCTAATTTCATCCTGAGAAAGTCTGGGTTTGGATCCGGTGGTACTCTCAAAGCCAAAAATGCACTTAGGTGATAAGCTACTTAGTTTGAAAAGTGCTCAAAACATTTAGCCAACACCATCCAATCTGGAAACATGTAAAAATCAAAACTTACAGTGCAAATCAATCTAAACTTGCAAAGCTACGCATATTAAGACAATACCTTTTAACTTCTTTTTAACTTGTATAGAAATACCATTGTTGTTTTTGCAGTGTATTGTGGGTGTGTGTGCATGTGTGTCTGTGTATGTGTGTGTGTGAGTTCTGGAGAGGAGAGGGGAGGGGGGACTGAGTTATCATATCCCTCGGGAGTGGCATTACCAGACACATGAAATGAACAAAGAAAAGCCAGGACCATGCACGGCGAGCAGGTGAGGTCACCCACAGGATAACAAAGACCCCCCACTTCCTCCAGTTGCCTTAATCAGACCTGAATCAAAGTCTGTTTGTCACGATGACCTCTGACCTTGCGCCTCAAAAATAAAATGGTTACACACATGGGGTATTTCCTATATCCCGATACCTTTGATGTATCCGTAGTATCGCTATTAAATTGTGACTGGAAAAAAAAGTGCCCCATTTATGTTTCTGATCTTCAAAACAACATTTGCATTGTTTTTTTAAATATATATTTTCATCATCTACCCACCTCTAATTTGCTTGTTTTTTCATCGGACATGATCGGATTTTTGCTGTCACTGTAAAGCTAACGACAACTAGCATGCTAACACACACACCCTGATTATCGGACATTAAAACGCTTCATGATTAGATGCAGAGAGTACACAGAAAACTTAACCTCAAGAGATGCAATACATCTGTACTGGGGCAAGACAAATTTTGTTCAAAACATGGGAAAAAAATCGGGTACAGCCCTTTAATATTTACCATTCCGCGCATTTGTTCCTGTCTGACTTCTCATCATCTGCTTCGGGCTGATAAACCAGTCACGGATCAGGAGCCCTCCAATCTTCATTTCATTTCATTTATTTTATTTTTTTAGCCTCCGTAGCCTCCCCTTCTGCCTGCCAACCCCTGATAAATGATCCCACGTCCAAATATCTCCATTTAATCTCCCTTTATCGCCTATACACTCTCACTATTAGCATTGCAATTTCTGCGACAGCTCCTGGGCGTTAGCTGAGTCAATTCCCCCGTGTGTACCTGCCCAATCCACATCAGATTAGCCCAAATTAGCTAGGGCAGGTTTTTAATAATGCTTGAGAAGATTGCGGCGGTATTAAGATATGTTTTTGGGGATATTCGCCTTGAGTGCGCGCGGGTCTTTTATGGCGTATAAACCAATCTCCCGCGGTGACATTTTCAGTTCTTTTACAGTCGTAGGGAGAGCAGATGATGTTAAAGTTGCGAGTGCGTTGTCAGCACTGTGGCCGTGGGGATACAGTTAAGTAAGGACAAAAGTGCGCGGCGCAAATGAGTCAGCGAAAAGGACATAAGCAATGACAGTAAGGAACATTTCTAGATGGTACATGGATGTATTTTGTGGTTTTGATGAAAATTACTATCAGTATTTTTGAAGACATTATTTGGTAACTTTTGTATAGGTTAAGGTAGACTTTATTGTCCCCGTATGGAAGTCTGTCCTCTGCATTTGACCCATTCTTCAATGCCTGTCATCGACATTGGGGCGCATCTCCAGATCTTGAACTACGCTTGGTCAGGACTACCTTAGCTGGAGGATTTTACATTTTGTGCGTATTTTGGGTTGATGGACGAAACCCACCAAGACACAGGGAGCAAACGCTGCACAGAAAGGCGCAGGCAACCAACGAACTGAACCCAGAACCTTCTTGTGGTGAGGCAAAGGTGCTAGCTACTAAGCCACCATGCCGCCATATAACTTTATCCATCCGCACCTTTTGTTATTCAATGTATTTGGATTAAATAAACTAATAAACAGATAAGTTGATAAGCAATAAAAAGTTGTTCTGCTAGGTACTATGTTTTTTGTCAATAAGTAAACTCTTCTGGACAATGTAGGTGGTGACGATAAGAAGATGGATAGGCTGACAAAGCTGATGGTTCTGCTGCTGCGGTGGAGATGAACTATGGGGCGATATGGCACGTAGCTGAAATGGCAGGAAGCAGTAAAGAGCACATATATATGAATATCTTATCGGCTAAGAGGCAAAATTAGCAAGTTGTGAGTGGCATGAGGCTGGTTCAAATCTCTCTTTAGCATTGCTTAATACACAAGCAGATTTCTAAATACACCTATTTTACAATTAACCCTAATTATCGAGTGCTTAAAACTCAAGTTGATCCTTTTGTCCCATTACCAACCCCACCTACTTTCCCACCATTAGCAAAACATGCTAATTGTTCAGCGCTCATAGACTCAGAACAGCTGCACTTAGCCTTAGCTGCTAGGTTTTAGTCTCATTATCCCGTAGCATTAATAGGGACAATTACACGGCATTACTTTGACAGCAGGGAGCCCCAATACAACATAGTGCCAGATTACACACAGGAACATATAGGCTAATGGCTAGGTTTTATTGGCTGGGGTAGTGGGGAGCTGTTAGCTTTGTTGAGCATGAAAAGACAGTGTAAAGCACTTTTGTTGATAAAAGTTTTATTTGTGTGAAGAGAGAGTGACATGGGGTGTTTGAAAAAGTGGTATATGGGTACAAAAATATAACTTAATGCTAACCTGAAATGCTAGTCAATAATGGCAATTAGAGGCATTTCAGAGTGCCACAGCTGCCCTGGGGACTGGCTCATAAGAAAGTGGCTACCAATCTGCGCCAATGACACTATGAACTGAGTAGAGCTGGATTCAAACGTACTAAAGCGATTTTTGCGCCAATGCATGTTACAAATGTAAATACCGGCTGGCACATTAGAATAGAGAAACAAAAAAGTGTTGTTGTTCCATATTGCTATTCTCACTTTAAATTTGATGATCAATGTAAACTTTGTCCTCGGCATTTGACCCATCGTGCCGCTGGGTCAACCTGTCAGGAACACCCAGGGACCCATATCCAGATTGTTTTAGTCAGGACTGTTATCTTGAGGGACAGTATGTAATCTGGTCTCTCAAGAAGTAATTCACGATTTTTTTTAATTTTTTTTTTCAAAAGTAGTCAAGACAAAACCCAATTCCATCTTTGTCTCGTTTCAAAACTCTCCAGACATCTCCAAGAGGTGCCCTTCACTTTGCCTGCCAGCATGTTCTGTTAAACCAGACTGGGACAGGCCTTCAGGGAGTCCCCACACCTCCCACAGCCAGGAGGCGCTCTTCTCTGAGGTCACTCCCCATTAGAGCGGACAGGTGCTGATTAAAGCTGGACCCCTGGGTGCAGCTGGAGAGACGGGCATCGTCACAGATCCTAATTTAACTGTCTTCAAAATGTCCGCCCTCCTCCTCCTCGTCAGCTGGGGCAGCCATCACTCCTGTGCTGGTACTGCTGTGAGGGAGGTTAGAGCGGTGGGATGGTTTGGAAGAGGTGATGAAAATAACCATTGGATCAGAGCATTCGTTTTTGAAGAGGTTTGAAAATGCATATGATTTAAGAAACTAGTGTATTTACTAATTTAATATTTTCTGAGTACATTTGTACATACACTGCATCTGTGTTTAAATTACTACACATTTTCTAGAATAGCCAAAATTGAAGTTAACCCAATTTGTATGCTGTCTTTCATGGAACTAGTGATGGAAGGTTATTCGCAAAATCCGCCATCTTTGTAGTAAGGGTTCAAAATGTCCATATACCGTCTGTGTCATAGATTAAATGATATGATTTTTTGTCTGACTGTGTCCAAACCTCTTTGTCAAAACCTGATCTCATCATATCTCAGAAGCTAAAGAGGGCAGGGCCTGGTTAGTACTTGGATGGGAAACTGATGGGAAATACCATCTACTGCAGTGAGCGACCAGCGGCAAAAACTGTCATTGTGATCCTAGGTAAGACACTTCACCAACCCTACATCACCCAATGGCACAGATTGGCTACCTCTTTTCTGTCAGTCTGCCCCAGTGCACCTGTGGCTATCGTAGTATCTTACCGTGACCATGGAGTGAATGAATAGTGCACTCCACGCATTAGCATCGCTTTACACCACAAATTAATATGCTAATGTGATACAATGAAGCCAATTTCCTGTGTATTCCATCCATCATATACAGCTGTTGGTTCACTTCCTGGTGCCAGTGTGGTGACCTGTGATTGGTCAGGGCACACGCACAGCTGCACACTGCATGTAATCAGAGCAGAGACAGATGCACGCACCAGAACAGAGAAGCAGAGACGGAGGAGAGAATAGGTTTGGAGATGGTCCCGAGAAGGAGAGACGAAAGGAGGAGAGAAAGGAGGAGGGTGCGTGGGCTGGGCGAACATGCTCACACAGATCAGACGAAACACATGGGGTGGGGGATAAGGAGAGGTGTGGTCCATGAGGTACATTTTATTTCATTTATTTTTTTTTGGACATATTACAAGGAGCGATGGAGAGAAAATCTGTTTGTTATTTGAAAACTTGTCATGTAACTTGATAACTTTTTTTTTAGCTTGTGTGTTGTTTTGTTATTATTTGATATATTGTAACTCTAAGGAGGGTTTGAATGCGCCTGGGAGATATCACAAAATCAGAAAAACATGCTTGGATGACAGCTAAAACTCTTCAGCCGCATTTTTGATGAGGAAACGACGTTATGTCATGGTAGAAAACTCCAAAAATTAGATTGTGTAACTTGGTCTGACTGCCTCACCATCCTGTTTGATGAATTTCATGTGAACATTTACCTTCACGGAGAACACAAGATAGCAGATTCCCGAAAAGTTACATAGTGCATCTTTAGCATTGACATCAAACTGGCTTCTTGAAGGACTGTAAACACCGGACTTGCTTTGACACTGGCAGCTGTTGGTGTCTTTGTTATTATTCCGTATTCCTCTCACATGTGTGCTGGTTTGAATGCGTGCAGGGGTCTATCCCAGCTCTGGGCACTTGTGATGAATGACTTTTCATTTCCTCAGCCCTGGGCCTTACCACCATGAGTCAGACCACAGGCACACGAGCAGACCATAAATAAAAGTGCTTTTCTGTACTATTCATGGATCATGGGCTGTTATTAGTTTGGTGAATGTATCTTCTGTCAACACCTCCTTTTCCATACGTCTTTTCAGTGAATTTTTAAAGACTTATAATGGTTTGTCACATGCAAAAATATAATAATTTTAACCAGCGGGATGAGTGCGGAATGAGGTGTGGAAATATGGACACTGAGAATGTTATTTAATGGTTATTTATTATATTTGGCATTTCTTGAGAAAATGTTTATTTACGCCTATTTAACTATAAGTAACTAGGGGTGGGTGATTTTTTTTTTTATTTTAACTGATTTTAACAAAGTCAGAGCAGGGACTTTCAAAGGGAGAGCTCCATATACTATTTTAGGAAATGGAAAAGTATCTTCAATTACATTTGCTATTTAATCTAATTTTCATACTTTCAATTAGAATTATATTTTTTACAATGCCACTTGTTTAATTGCACAATAACTCTGCTTTGCAAATAAGAAAGTCAGGAGTAAACTTGTTTCATAATAATGTTCGATATCACCATTTTGCAATGCACAATTTTTCTAAATCTTGATTATTAAAAAAACAAACATGAATGAATCAAATGAATTGCCCAGACCTAATTCAATTCAATTCAGTTTATTTTTGTAAAGTCTCCTGTCTCTTTGGGCTGAACATGAGAATTGATTTAACCAACAGAAAGTTAGAAAATCAATAATGAAACAGAAACAGACAAGCAAATGAATCAACAGAAAACACGCAAATGGAGAAGTGTTCCAGAACATCCCCTGTCCTTAGACTCTCCTTCTCGACAAGGAAAAAAAAAAAAAAAACACAGTAGGAAAAAGGGAAACCTCGCGGAGAACCACAGTGAAGGAAAGATCCACTACCATGGACGGACAGCTGCAGATGTGTCCAGGACTAATGCACATCCATTTGCAGACAGAGTTCAATTGTAACTTTTTTTTTTTTTTTAATTTAGTCTAGCTCTATTTATTTTAGTTCATAGAAGTGTAAACTTTAGGACTACCATATCAAATTTTCACAAATTAGATACCGACAGCACACATTCATCTCATTTTGACCCTGCTTTTAGTACATTTAATTAAACTTTTTTTCTTTTTGTATTTAAATCAACAAAAAATCATCTCTTCTTAGGTGTTCACTCATTACGTCAATATTGAAACTTAATCAGAAACTTAACATTTTTACTAAACTGCACTTAATTTGCAATATTTCTGTCTGTTTCCATTTTACTCTTGGAGATTGAAGCGTATTTCTATTTTTAGTTGCTCCAGTTCACAATCATCTTAAGACGTTATGCAATTTAGTACGTTCCCATACAAATTTGCATATTTATCTCAATTCTTGCCTATAGTCGACATAGCAAAATCTGACCTCAAAGTTACCCCAATAATCCCTCCACTCATTGCTGCTTGAGGTCCCCTCTTATAACTGAACTAACACATCTCTTTCTCTCATACTAATGCGCTAACTACGTAACATTAGCTGTATTACCTTCTTATTCCTCCCTTCCTCTCTCGTCCTATATTAGACCATCCCTTACACGCTGATTAGATTGTTTTGTAGATTGAAACGCGATGATGACATTCCTCCCTCTGTATGTGTTCATGAATGAATTTGCGAGCGGCGTTTATTCCCGTGAGATTGTGATTTGCGATGCTAGCTCAGAGCGCGTATTATCAGCCATGGGCCTGTCCACGTTTTTGTTTTATTTACACATTTAGCAGCGCAGAATGAGGGCTATTGTCTGCGAAAGGCCGTAAAGTGGAAATCGATGGCAGGGTCTAATTTAAGGTGTCTGGAGAGGAGCCAATTGGATCAGGGTTTAGCTGTTAGAAAATACATGCGTCACTGAGGTGTTGGGAGAAGTTGTCGGGGGCTACTTCAGCTTTGAGCACATCTTCAGTAAAATGCAAATGATTATTATCAGCAACAAAACACTCAGTTTAATGTAGCACAAGCACTAAACATAAATGGCTATATACAGTGGTCCCTCGTTTATCACGGGGGTTATGTTCTAAAAATAACCCACAACAGGAGAAATCCATGAAGTAGCCAGCTTTATTTTATACAATTATTATGTATTTTAAGGCTGTAAAACCCCTCACCACACACTTTATACACTTTTCTCACACAGGCATTAACATTTTCTCACATTTCTCTCTTGTTTAAACACTCTCAAAGTTTAAACTTTCGTAAGCGCCTTTGTTGGTGCAAAACGTTTCAGCGACGTGGGTTTTGTTGCAAATATACAGCACTTCAGAGTCACACTGCGATCCAACATTTATGTAAATTTTGCTGAACACATTCTGTACTGTACAAGAGACACGGCACAGAGGAACATAATGCACGTTCAGCATCCAAAATGGCACAAAAAAATCCGCGAAAGAGCGATACCGCGAAAGGTGAACTGCATTATGGTGATGGACAACTATATAAATGAATTACTGCAGTAGTCGACCCTGTTGTAATCAACCACATACGGTATTGCAATGAGAGCAATGATTCTGTGTGAAGTGTCTTACCCATGAATAGCACCTTTGCGGAAGTTTGACAAGACTAATTTGACTTTACTACATGAAAAATGTAAGCTACAAAATGTACAAAAACAGCCAAACTGTAAACGTGTAAAACTCTTCTTAGGCGTTCACACACGACATCAAATTTGATACTTAACTGGAAACTAAACCAGGATTAGCAAAGAATGAACCATTTTCATAGTTTATAGTTTGATTAAGATCCCTATCAGCTGCTATTTTAATGGTCGCTCGTTATAGTATAGCCTAGCCATTACACAATAGAAATTAGGTAATCAATAATAAAACAAAAATAATTTGCGTTGAAACATGTTTATATGGTGATCTGCAGTAACTATTGTGTTAGTCTTGAGTTTATGTTTAACTTCAATTGTCTGTGCAGAGCTGGGGAGCTGATTCCTGTGAAATATGGCTCTATAAAGCACTGTTCATTTCCCAGAATTTGTCGTGGGGTGAGGAAGTTTAAGGAAGATATATTGTGCTCGAGTTTGCTCTGTAGTTATAATCTATGACACCCGTGGATCGTTATGTTGTCAGCTTCTTCTATGGATAGCTGTAGATCACACTAGGATTTTTTTTTTTTTTTCATTTGTACCAAAATAACTATGAGACGATGCCAAATCCTACGTGTATCGCTGATTAAGAAAATAAAATTGGAGAATGGAGTAAGTAGAGAGCAGTGGGCGTATGCCGGTGGCGGTGAAAACGGGGTTTAATCTGCAATATGCCGTATTTAAGCGATTAAAGATTGCACAAACATTCACAAATTACTCCAAATACAACTTCGAGAGGGTAAATGAGAAGGGGAAACAACTAAAACATGTTTAAAAGCTCTGACTAGATTACCACCTACTGCTCTTCTAGTCAGATATCCGACTTTTCAACAAAAATAATGGCTGTTTTACGAATATGACATTCCAAAGGTAGCTTTAGCTGTGTGAGTCATGAGAACTGGGATTGCATTAGAGCCACACTGGTCTGATATGAGCACTGAAGCACCGCCCTCACCTCTACATGACACTGGACAAGAGAATGTATCACTTGCTTAGCTACAGGCGTACATACACACACATACATGAATGAAATGAGCTTTTTTACATTTCCTGAAAGAGTGAATGAAACAAAACACAACTTCAGGTTTGTTTTTGATGAGGTAGCAATATTATAACAAGGCTTAAAGCTCACAAGAGTCAATTTTGTGTCATATAGGACCTTTAACTATAAACGACAAATGCTAATGCTATTTTCTTCTAATAATTTTAATGCTGCGTTGAATATCTTCCCAAACGCCAACCAGCAGCCACATTCCTCAGTGATTTCTCTTAACACCCTTTGTCCAGTTTTATCCCAGGGGCCCTGAATGCACCCTCCTTGTGTCATGCCATGTCCGCTGTCGTTTGTTCGTAGACAGCTGTTTTGTAATGCCCCTTGTCAGGCTGGACCCAAAAAACGTGTTAGTCCTCGCTCCTCTGAATGCCCCCCACAAAACAGAGCTGACAGTGGAATGGGTGAGTCAGGATGGCCCCCGGACCCTTGGCTTCTCTGGACTACTGTAATATGAGATGGGCTTTTGTCACGTCGCATTTACCGATCTTGGTCAGGAGTAGCTAACTTGGTGCACATTTTGACAAAATTCTTCCAAAAAGTCATGACTTAAATTGTGACCTAAATAATCATGATTTTAATTTATTTTATTTTTTTCCATAATGAAGCAAGGTCTATCATTTGACCCATTTTTCAGGTTCAGCTTATAATGGGCAAGGTTTGGGTGGATGGGAAAATGGAACCATCTTATAGAAACATGCAAACATCATAAAAATGCTTGCAATATACTGATCCAGGGGCCACAAATCCAAAAAAATGTGATGCTTTTTTATGTTTCCAAATGGATTGTGGTTGTGTATTTACCCAAACTCCGCCCACAACCACATTTCAAACAGAGCTAATAAACTGGGCAGTACCTGGAGGACTAAAGGGAAAAGTGAGGGTGGAGGAGGGGCGGAGTCTGGAGGTATAAGGAACAGCGTGATTGGTCTAACAGGTATCCACACTTTAAACTCCACCCTTGCAACCAGGTGTTTGTAATGCAAAAAACACCTGACAGTCATGTGTGATGTCACCAAGTACTTGAACAGTTGGCAATGTTATTTAAACACCATATGCACAGTTTAGTATCAAAAAGTAGATTTAGTCTTTAGTTCCACAGCTCTTAGTTCTGACAGATAAACAGTGTTGTAAAAGAGATGAAAAGGTTTTGTCTGCATAAACAGAATCATCACAAGTTTGCTATAAAAGTTGTTGCTTGTGTTTTTCATATTTTTGCGAAGTTTTAGCATTACCCAAAAGTGGTAATTAGCTTTCAGACTTGCCAGATTGAATTTCTCCAGTTTATTTTTTGTCTTGTCAAATCATTCATTTTGACTCGTGTAGGCGCATTGTGAGGAATGTAATTAGTCAAAACAGGCTTTGAATGGCAAGACAGTCTATAGAGGAAAATACTGCAAAACTGATTTCCAGCTCCTCTATAGCTATTAGTTGCATTGTTATTTACTGTTTCTAAGGTTATTGACCCATGGTAACACGGTGAGTTCATGAAAGGTTATCAGCGAGTCCAATTTTAATGAATAATAGTTTTTAAGTTCAACATAGCAGCTTGTTTTAGCTTAGCCAGACTATTTTGAATGACAGGCGGATTAATCAATCAGAGTAGTGGTAATGGTAATGGTCCATTCCCTTTAAGAACATGCATGATATGAGTTTTGAGAGATGTTTAAAATTGGACAAATAAGATTCCAGTAAGTTAGTTAGGGAATTTAACCCAAGACCTGCTTGCTCTGAGGCTGTCAACCACTTTGCTACAAGTTCCCTCAAATCATTCAATCCTCTTTTAAAACACAAGTCGTGCTAATGCAAGTTTTGGAAATTTGTTTAAATTAAATGAATAAGATCCAAGGCAGTTGGAATTCCACTTGTTTAGGGAATAGAACCTACGACCATCTTGTATTGAGGCTAGAATATCAACCACTCTGCCACAGTAGTCTCATTTAGACTCTATCCCTTTTAAAAACAAACATGGCGCTTAATGCACGTTTTGAGAAATATTTGCAATCGGACAAAAACAACTGAAGCCAACTGAAACTCCACTTGGTTTGGGAATTGAACCAGGAAACCTCTTGCTGTGAGGCTGTCAGCTACTTACATCTTATTGTTATAGCATAATGTCAAGGTGTGTCAATGCATATAACTATAAAATCCGACTAGACCAGCAAATTTGCATTCTAAAACGCATTAATAAAGTCTGATATTACATTCCAAGGATCATATCATCACCATGCTAGCATACTTCTCCGTTCACAGTTAACACTACGGCCTTCACAGTCTTGAATCCCCCGATCCAATAAAGATCAACCACCGTAAAGCTCTTAGTCCCGGGCGTAACTATCAACGACTAACATAAAACTCCTCCTTTCTCTGCTCCGTGAACTTTAAATGTTTGCACTTGGGATTAGCGCGGAAACTAGCACGTAAATGAGCTGTACCAACACGCTAATCTCCTTGACCTATCACGCTAGCAGCCCCTGTAATTGATTTGATTTAGATGTTTGCTAGGCTACATGTTTATTTGGACTGGACAAGAAGATAAAGATTGTAATCATAAAAGTCCATTGAGTCGCGCTAGTGGGTCCATAAACGTGGTAATGATAGCTTAATAGGGTTGTAAGTTGTAGCGAAAGACGAAAGGAGGAAAATACAAATCTGGTAGATTATAGAGTTAGCCATTAGATTGTAGCATGGTAGCGCTAATGACTAGAATCAATGGCATGTTTGAGCAGATTACGAACGTGGCTTAAGCGTTTCATGTCACAGAATCTTTAGTGGGAGGATTCCTGAAGCAGAACAAGAGAGTCTACTTAGAGGATATAACAGAGTGAGCCGGTTTATTGCACGCTAAGGCTTAATAGTTCCTCTTGATCTTGCTCGATTTATCTTGCTTGTTAATCACTTGCAAATACTGTACTAAATTTGAATTTGCATAGTCTACCGTGATGATGTGAGATTTAAATACGTGCATAACTAAAGTAAAAAGTTGCGTTGAGTTTAAGATTTTCCCGTTAGCCCGGTTTGTTGATTCTGTGTTTATCTGTAACTTAAATACAGTTGCAAATACAGTGTTCCTTTGTTTATCGTGGGGTTATATTCTAAAAATAACCCGTAACAGGCGAAATCAGCGAAGTTGTCAGCTTTATTTTTTACAATTATTACATATTTTAAGGCTAGAAAACTCTTCACCACACACTTTATATACTTTTCTCAAACAGGCATTAACATTTTCTCACATTTCTGTCATTTAAACACTCTCATAGTTCAAATCTTCGTATATTATATCCCTCTTTTTCGATCGCTTTAAATGTGCGTCTGCTCCAGCGGTATCCGTAGAGGCGACCTGTCCGTGCAGAGAAACACTTTTAAGTCCAAAGCGTTTCTGAAATTTGTCGGTGCAAAATGTTTCATCGACATTGTGGGTTTTGTCGGGGAGAAAACTCGCAAACATACAGCACTTCAGAGTCGAACATTTATGTAAATTTGAAAGGTATAGCGAGGGACCACTGTCACACGTTTGATTTTTAGTGTTTCATCATAACAACTACAGATTGAAAACGTATTATTGACCCGTATTCTGTAGAAGATTGTAGTAAATGGGAACTTGTCCTTGTACAATTTGCAAATATGAAATAGATTTTTAATAATCCACTATATTGAATAGTTTATTTTTAGTTTAAAAAAAAAATCAAGAAAAAGTTGATGAAGGAATTTAAATATCACAGATTCTAAAGTTTTTGTTTCAGTCGCAGAAAAAGACAATATTAATATGCAACTATGACATACCACTGAACAGTATCTCGATTTGTATACTTTGTAAAGGTAGTAAAATTGTTTTGTTGTTTGTTTTTTTCAAGGCTTTGTTCGAAGAATGTTTCGCCTCAGTGATGAAACGCTATCGTTCATCACTTTACAAACCGCCCATAATGACATTTTCCAGCTATTCAATCACGCCATAACAACCGAATCTATTATTAAAAGCCCGATTTAATTCTTATGTCTCGCAAAAACATTATGACAAAAAAAATGTCTTCACCTGTAGAACTCCCTCATATTATGCTCATCAATTCCGAGCACTAAGCACCACGGACAAGTCGGATGGCGCTGTTCCTCATGTTAATCACTATGGCGACAGGAAATTAATACACTCCGCGTACCTACCGCAAAATAATCACACCATTAATTACGCCGGGTTCCTCCAACATTGTGCTAATTGAATGTACCAGTAATGAATTTACCGCCAAGTCGAGAACAGTTCCGACTCGCACACCTAAATCAAATCAAATCGACTGTCACGGAGCGTTTTGGGGGAAAGGGCGGGGCGGTGGGGAGATGAGAGGAGGATATCAGGCTAACGATGGGCGGCCATGTTTGGTGTGAGGGACTGGGTGGTGGAGATGAAACAGACTTGAAAAGGATGGAGGGTGGAGGGAGATAAAAAGTGTGCACTGAACAAAATAGCTAGCCTTTAATGATGGAGTCCCTTGGGTTTGATTTAGTTTGGACAGATACTAGTTCTTATCTGAAATACAGTGGGGTACGTGACTCTCGAATGTAACTGGTCACGCAATAGCAAAATGTTTATATAGTTTCTTCAATTGTAGGGAATAGTAGTTAGTTAGTTAGTTGTATTTTAGTCAAGATAAAACTATTCTCTCTACTAAAGTGGGCGTCAGTCGGCGCCAGACATTTTTGGTTGTAGAATTTTTTTTGTTTCTCATTTAACATTTTTACTCAAGATTGAATGTGCCGTGGAAGTCTGGCAAAAACCTTTGGAGGAGCTATAGGGAGCGTTAGCCATTATAGGGGGGGAGGCTAGGGCCCCCTCAAGCCCCCTTCCTGGCGCCGCCCCTGATTTTTTTCATGCATTAAAGTACATTTTGTTTTACCCCAGTACAGATATAGTTTAAAAGCATCTAATAAGCATAATGAAACCACTTTGTGCTGTTTGTATCTAATTAAAACATGTTTTTATTGTCCAAGAACCAGGAAGTAATGCTGGTCCACTGTTGACATGCTAGTAGTTAGCATTACTGTGAGGTAAAAACTGTTGTCGGGCCTCTGAAAGCTGTGAAAAACACTTTAAACTCCATCCATCCTTTTCTTCCGCTTATTCGGTGCTGAGTCACGGGATCAGCAGTCTAAGCAAGAACTCCCAGACTTCCCTCACCCCAGACACGTCCTCCAGTTCCTCCGGTGGGACCCCAAGGCATTCCCAGGCCAGGCGAGAGACATAGTCCCTCCAACGTGTCCTGGACCTTCCCTGGGGCATCCTCCCGGTGGGACATGCCCGGAACCTCTCTCGGGGAATGCGTCCACTTTAAACTCATCACAGTGAATAATGTAGGATGGTTTAGGAAAGGGAGAACATAGGTTTGGACCACTAAAAGTACTTCTGTTATTCACGTTTTAAAGCTGTACTACTACAACAACATCTTCAAACTTGCACCTTCAGTTACTCACACACGGTTTTAAATTTTTGGCATATTGAAGTGATGAAGTGTCTTGCCCAAGAACACAGCAATAAGAAATGGTTGAAATTGGGATTGAAAAGCCAAACTTCAGGTTATAAGACAATGATTCGGATTAGGTTCATTAGATATTTGGGCGCAAGTTTTATATCAGAACTTCAGCCGCACTTTGTTGCTTAGAAGTGTCACATGATGTTTCTGTGCAGACAATAGCGCCATCTTGGAAAACTCTATCCCAGTATGCAAGAGTTATTAAGCCCCCTTGTCCCGATTCACCATCTGATATAGGCTAACAGGTTTTTTACAATGAATAATCTCGTTATTAAGACCAGCTACCTATACTGTGACTTGAGTGAGCGAGTTGGTTAAAGTGTCTTGCTCAGGGACTTAACAATATTATGTACTTCGTGGGAGGATTGAACTGGTTTCTCCTTGGTTGGTCGACACACCACTGCACCATTGTTGAAAACGCTGAATACATCTTCCTTTTCTACTTTATATTTCCCATTAAAGCAGTTCACGACTCTATTTTTGAGCCGGTATGTTTTTCTGCGGCACATTTCCTGGTGTGAACTCCTGCTAGCATCCGTCTTCACAGTCATTACGGCGTTAGCGCAGGTGCTAATGGACTAGCTAGCATGCTGTGAGTGTGTGGGCCTGATTAAAACCTTCTTAGCGACGTCTTCTTATCTCAACATCTATTTCTGCACATTTTTATTTTTATTCTCATCCCTCTTCACTGTTAAATAATAAAAACTGCACTGCAAGAATATTTACCTTGATATGAGAAGTTTTGAAAAGTTTGTTTTTACTTTAGATTTTAAATAATCTTGTTTGTATCTAGTGGAGTTTTAGTAGTTGCAGTAGTAGTAACAGTAGTACTCGTAGCAGTAGTAGTAGTAGTGGTAGTGGTAGTAGTAGTAGTCGTAGTCGTAGAAGTAGCAGTAGTAGTAGTACCATAGTAGCAGCATTAGTAGTAGTAGCAGTAGGCTAGTAGTAGCAGTAGTGGTAGTAGTAGTAGTAGTAGTAGAAGTAGTAGCAGCAGTAGTAGTAGCAGCAGTAGTAGTAGCAGCAGTAGTAGTAGTAGCAGTAGCAGTAGGCTAATAGTAGTAGTAGTAGCAGGCTAGTAGCAGTAGGCTAATAGTAGTAGTAGCAGTAGCTGTAGCTAGTAGTAGCTATAGTTGTAGCAGTAGTAGTAGTAGTAGAAATAATAGCAGCTGTAGTACCAGCAGGAATAAGCAGTAGTAGTAGTTGTTGTTATTGTAGTTGTAGTAGTAGTAATGGTAGTAGTGGTAGTAATAGTGACAAGATTGACATTAACACTTAACTCAACCTAAAAGTGTTTATTAATCCACCATTTGCCGTGTAATCAATGGGTGAAGTGTTTTGCTAAAGAGCAAATTGGCAGCTTGTTTTGCCAGTAACAAATGCATCTTCCATTGAGCTACTTCTGAAACACAAATCAAAAATATGTTGTAAAATTCAAGTGAAAAATTTCAATCTAAAATAATCAAACCACTCCATTTAAATTCAAACTGTCATTCTTTTTCTTTCAGTGCTTTCCTCAGTCCACTTTTAGATTGATGTCGGTTCGCTCGCTGTGTGCTGTCTGCTCCCTCACACGGAGATGAACGCTAATCAATGAGTCGTCTGGTGAAAAGGCATCAAACTCCACTGCGTAGGGCTTGTTTGACTTGCACGGACACACACGTTTTATCGAGTGCTACTCTATCAGCGCGAGCTAGGGTTTTTCACAGCGTTTTGTGGACAGTTTTGCTGGGCTGTAGTTTGCAGAGGTAAATGTTAGGAGCTTTTCTGCAGGTGGAGGTTTGGAGATGGGTGGGTGGTTACGGTTGGTAAGCTTTTTGAATGCAGCAGTGGAATTATAAATTTCAAGTGCATTTGAGTACTTTGCAAGAATGGAATTTAAAGTATTTGCAAACCATACAAAATTGTGTAATATAGTAGTAGTTGTAGTTGCTGTTGTAGTAGTAATAGTTGTAGTAGTAGTTGATGTAGGAGGAATAGTAGAAGCAGAAGTAGCAGTAGTAGGAGGAAGAGGGGGAGTTGTGGTAGTAGAAGTTCTTTTTGTAGTAGTAGTTGTTGTAGTAGTAGTTGTAGTAGTAGTTGTAGGAAGAGGAGTTATGGTGGTAGTAGAAGTTGTTGTTGTAGTTGTAGTAGTAGGAGTAGGGGGGGGGGGTTGTAGTAGAAGTTGTTGTTGTAGGAGTAGTGGTGGTAGTAGAAGTTGTTGTAGTAGTAGTTGTAGGAGGAGGCGTAATGGTGGTGGTAGTAGTAGTACCAGTACCAGTACCAGTAAAGCAGTACCAGTAAAGCAGTACCAGTAAAGCAGTACCAGTAGCAAATACCTCTGCTAGTCGAGCTACTTCAGAAAAAACAAAACATATCCTGGAAAAAGTTGCACAATTCTCCTGTTATTTTAAGTTTAGATCGATATCAAACGTGTCTTACCTAAGGACACACCGACAGCAGTATTTGAACCATCGCTGTTCCTCTCTCGCTAATGCCACCATAATAGACCTACTTGCGAAATTGTATACCTCGGCAAATTTACTCTTAACACATTACTCAGCAGTGCATATTAAGGTTATAAGTCTCCAGCTGGACTGTTAAGTTCGTGGCCACTTTTGCTGATGCGAGAGGCTTCTTCTCTGGGCATAAAATGGGTCACTGATCTGGAATGTTTGTAAAACGCGTCTATTCAAATGGCCCGGAGAATGGCTTGGCTGTGATGTATTGAAACTGACAACTGTAAAAAATCTTCCGAGTTTATTTTATTGGCAAAGAACAGAAATAAGCGTGCTGTCCGGGCTATCTCGAAGTGTACGACGTAGCTTAAGGGCACTTTTTGTGTTTTTTATTGGTGGAAATTTGCAATGCTGTGATATTATGGGTTAAATATAATGTGCTGACAGAGACGCTGGTTCGTACTTTATCGCCGCTCATTTCAATACCGATGTTCAGTCACTTTATTGGGGAGGATCATAACTTTGTGATCGTGTACTTCGACCTATAGATGGATCAAGAATGTTCCAAAGTATGGCATTAAACGTACCTATCTTGCAGTAGTTCAATTCCAGCAGTTTTTATTGGCGAAAGATACTCGGATTAACATGAATTTTTACTGTGGGCGGGGTCACTGACTTGTTAAATGGTGTCACCTGCTTGTCTCCATGGAGATGAAGTTTAATGTAATACTGTGGAAATTCGAAGGCACTTTTAAATGATGCAAAAGTATGAACTGGAACACAAAACGTCCATTTTCTCAGTATCAAGCTAAAAACTAAGGAATAAATAATGTAGTAGTAGTAGTTCCAATTTTGAAAAACTAAAACAAATCTTGATTTATTCTTGTTTTGTCATGGTAAATGGTCACATGGTGCGTTCACCTTTACGACACTCAAAGCGCTTTACATCACGGAACCACTCACCTATTCACACTCATATTCATACACGAGACACTGTGGGCAAGGTGGGTTAAGGGTCTTGCCCAAGGACACTATGACAGCAATCATCGGTGGGAGGTGGAATCGCACCGCCAACCTGTGGGGGAGCAGATTTGACCATGCTCCCAAAGATGTTCATGTCGAGAGCGGGATTTGAACCGCCAACCTTCGTATCAGTGGAAGCAAATTAATTAAAAAACTTGAACAATTAGGGGGGGGGAAGCATCCAAAAATAATGAATTGAAGTTACATCACGTATTGGCATATTGTGAAAAAAAAAAAAAAAAGAATGAATAAAAAAATAATAAAAATTAATTTAATAATAATAATAATAATAATAATAATAATAATAATAATAATAATAATAATAATAATAATACAGTAAATTGTACTTTTAAATCTAAAAAAAAAAAAGAAACAAAATCACCAGCCTAATAATATAACTAACGCTTATTTTTTTTCTCAAAATGGTACTATACATTCACACACATGCATAATATTGGTGAAGTGCCTTGCCTAAGGACAAAAAAACACATTTATATTCAGATCTGAACCAGCAACCTTTTCTTCATTTGTCCACTTCACTTTTTCTCATGCTAATTCCAACCAATAAATGTCCCCATGTTTTTTCTAATACAAAAAGTCCACTACATCTCCCTCCAGATCACATTGTGTGTTCCAATTCACACCGCTGTGTTCCCTGTAAATCTACACTGGCAGCAGTTTTCCGATGTGATCCTTAATCAAAGCAGGATGACAGCTTGAATGTCACCTCCTGTGGGGACCCAAAGTGCCCAGACTGCTGCAGTACAGCCTGGGATGGCTAATGAATGCTAATAATGTAAAAAGCACAAGACGTGGGTGACACAAGAAGTGGCGTTTGATGTGAGCACCTTTGGGCGTCATTACTCAAAGCTGTGATGAAGACTTGTCGATGATATCAAAGAGTTCAAGTTTTACAAAGGGTTTCTGTTGGGATAAAAGATCACATGTAGAGTGAATGAATAATGCACTATAACCTTAGTATGCACACATTTTGTCCACATTTTGTCCTTTGTGGTGCTCTGTAATGAGATCTATAGCAACAATGTGTTTCAAGCGTCGATGCCAAAAGTTTAGATCTGATAGCACCTGTTGGGCCAAGTATTTTGGTAAAAGTGGGAAAAAGAAATACTTAACCGGAAGATTGGGGTTGGCCAATCACTCACCAAAGAGTCTAACATTAGCTGGATCAGTTACGCCGTTGTTTTAACTATGAAGATTTAGAATAAGCAGAAGTTCTGGGCCTGTTCAAATTGTATCTGTATTTGCAAGTTGTTCAGTAGTTTCAAGAATGATGGCTGTGTTTACTGCATCACGCCACTGAATTTGAGTCTAGCCAGAGGATCATCCGTCATCTTTAATCTCCAACTCGGATGAATCATTTTTACGACTCTATTTCACTCCCCATAAAATTTCCTTAGACACAATTTGGATGTGACAATTTGTTTACAACCCTCCATAAACAGCGGGCGTTCAGCAATTACACACAAACGTCTTGGATCATTTCATTTCCACGGCGATTATCAGTTAGATCACTACACTAAAGCTATAGACACGTAACATATTTTCTTCAGTTGTCTCTCCATATGCGTTCAAATCCCAGGTGTAAAGATGTATTCAGATGCGAGATGTTGCATTCATATCAGATATCAGATGAGAAAGCTAATGGAGCGATCCAGAATGCAATAATGCAGCGTGCTGGGGTAAGATCCTGACATTAACCCCAAATGTAGCAGTTAGCGGCTAATGTAGCTTAGCGTCACCATTAGCGTCATCGTCATCATCGTCGTCGTCTTTCCAGGGACAGGCACATGTCAGAGGAGCAGTGATGGGTAAAGATGGAAGGGTGAGTCAGCTTAAATGAGGTGGTACGAAAAACTGCTGCAAAACAAATATGGCTGTTTGTGAGGAAAAAATATATTTCACAGGGGAATGCAAAAAATCGCAGTTGTGCAGAATTTATGAGCAAAGCAAAATGTATCTGCAGTGCCACACAATCGGAAAAGGTGTGCGAGACAAGAGTTTGGTTAAAGAAGACATATTGTATACTTATAATCTGTGATACCTGCCAATCATTTTCTAATTTGCACATTTTAAATCACAATATTCTCCCAAAACGACTTAATAAAAGAAAAGATTTCACTGAGTTTTGCAGTGCCCGATGGAAACTGACATCGCCGTAAACGTCCTCTCCTATGGAAAGCTGCAGATCACAATTTTTGTTTTTCATTTGTACCAAAATGACTAAGCGACGCTACAGAATCCTACCGAAAGTTAACTGGAAGAACGAAGTAAGTACAGAACAGTGGGCGTATGCCAGTGGCGGTGAAAACGGAGTTGATCGGCAATATGGCGTCTTGAAGATAAGTGATTAAGGATTGCTCAAACATGCAAAAATGATTTCAAATACAACTTCAAGAGGGTAAATGAGAAAGAGAAACAACAATATGGTTAAAAGCTCTGAAAAGTCAATTTGACATAATAGGTCTGTGAATTGACAATATAAGGTTACCATTTTTTGTATTTTTGCTCTCGTTCTCCATCTCCAGATGTTAAACCAAGAAAAGCTAGCTGGAGAATTAATACATGTATTATGTTGACGGGAGACCAGAGCACCAAACACAGATATCTTTCTCTAGGTCAGCTTAACTTATCTAAGTATGTAATTCAATTATATGAACTTTTATGACTAGAATCCTCAAGGGACATTCTATTCCTGTTTAAACTAGCTGCAAGTCTGTTTTTGCTTCGAAAAAGAGCTGTCCTATCTCACTCCCCCTCCGGCCCAGTCCATGTCCAGAGGCCACAGTCCAGCTAGCCCATAATAAAGCCCTCAGTGCCACTGTGTGTCACATGAAGAGAGAAAACACGTCTTGATGCAAGATATGATTAATGCCATACCGTGGGACATTCCATGCAATGCAATAACATCTCCATGGAATAGAGCATGTGAAATTTATAGTGCACTGCCGATTTTCATGAGTTTATTGGGGAATTTGACCTTAGCTATGGACATGATTTGATTTGATTTTACTTTATTTTTATTTAATTTTTATTTTATTTTATTAAGTTTTATTTTTTTATTTTATTAAGTTTTATTTTTTATTAAGTTTTATTTATTATTATTATTATTATTATTTAATTGTATTTATTTTTATTTTATTGTTGACACTATCGTTAGTACTGGAATTCTTACTTTCTTATGACAGCTAATAGTCCTATATTACGCAACATTTACTCTTGTGAGCTTTTAGGCATGTTCTAATGCTGTTAACTCATCAAAAACATACCTACTACTACCTACATCTCCAAAACTCAAGATGCTCCACCTCGTGATGTCATGAAGTGGTAGTTTTCAAGTCCTTTAGTTCAAAAGAGATGGTCAATTCCAAAGCTGAAATGATCCAAATGATTCTAGTGAAGGTTTATAGAGCACTTCCTGTATCACCACATGACATCACAAGGTGGGACAGAGTGTTTTCTGTTTAAGGGAAGAATTCCATCTATATATACGCAGGGTTTGTGTGTTAAACGTGTGAATGAAACAAAACACAACTCCAGGTATTTTTTTGATGAAGAAACAACATTATAACAGACCAGAAAATAGCGTAGTATGGCCGCTTTAATGACCTTATTGAACTTTGCAGCATCAACATCACATTTTAGACTGAAAATGTTCAGAAAAGTCACTAAAATATGAATTATTTATACCCCCATGGCCATTCCGTACGTTCTGACGCATGGTTTAAAGTCTACGGGGAGGGTAACTGCAGGTGAAGTGGCACGCATTTTTATCTACAGAGACGACGGACACGTGAGCTGTCAGGGTGCTCGCGTCTCCCGTAGGCGCTCCTGTCACCCATCCTCTCCCCGTGTCCCTATGGCTATGTCCCAGTGGGGTTAGCCAGGAGACAGTAGGGCAAGTTAAAGAGCAGAGAGTCAAAAGTTCACCGCTGTCACCAATTCTCAAAGATTTTGGTGTATTTGATATTGTTGGAATGCTACTGTTATGTTCTTGGGCAAGTATTGTGGTTCCTCTTGGCTTACGGGGCATAGTTATGAACTCTAAAATGCTTGTAGAAAGATTTTTAATGCAGATTTAGTTCAGTCTGGCTCAGTTTAGATCAGTCTGGTCCTCACGTCCTCTGTTGCGATTCAAGCCTAGCCAAACATGATTTTTTTTAGTAACACATATGAAGCAAAGAAGCTCATTGGCCACCTGTGTTTTACAAATAAAATCAAGTTTATTTCACCTCAAATTAATAGAGTTTAGTCCTTCACCCATTGATTCTGCAGAAATCCGTGATGTTTTTCAGCCTCCTGTGTTATTTTATCCTTTCTTTATTCTAATATCGACAAATCATGTGTGTCCCTGATTGGCTAATCCACCTGTCAATCACTTCCATTTCAAAACGGGGAGATTCACTGGTGACAAGACTCACATCTTTGTAAAGTATTAAAGGAGTGTGTATTCTCGATCCCACGCAAGTCTTTTTCACCTTTTTTTTGGCACTGATGAGCAGATTAATTATTGATATATCAATACTGTCTGAGGTATTGAAAAATATTGATTCTCATGCAAAAATAGCCATACTTTTTTCTAAATTTCTCGTGGATACAGTGATGAAATCTTTGCATCATGCTTTTGATTTTGACCAGTCTTCCCACCAGGGCCGGTCCAAGCTTTCAGGGGCCCCTAAGCAGTGGAAGTACCTATTGGTGACTCGCATTTGACTAGATTATGTGCATGCTCTCATCACCTTGTCCAATTGCGTTTATATTTATATGACGAAATGACAGAAATGTTTTAATCAAACTTGTAAAACAGCCACTTAAAAGTACCTCGGCTGCTTCAGGCTGCTGTAAACACCCGAGCATTGTTTCCAGTAAAACTTTGCATATTATATTATTTTCAGTATAAATGTATGGGCTCTTGGGGGCCCTCTGGTGGCCTTCAGGCCCTAGGCAGCTGCTTATAGGCTGGGCTGGCCCTGCTCCCCACCTCTGTTAATGAGCGCTTTATAATACTACATTTGTCACTAGTGAATTATCTTGTTTGAACTAAAAATCCAAACTACTGTAGCAGTTTATACTTTTAAAATAACTTTTTGCAATAATTTTCTACTACCCCGAAATTCTTTAAATATATTTGTACCAAGACATGATGGAGAATTTTCCAGTATTTCCCTACATTGTTATAGCAGTCTGGTGTTGTATTTTCCATTTGTCCCCTGGTGAGCAGTTTAGCACACCAAAGCAGGCCTCCTCAGTCTACCTCCCCCTGTTTACACACTGTGTGTCGATGTGTGTGTGAGAGACCCTTTTGGGAATATTTGGACATAAATGCTGTGAGATTTTGGAGAAGTGAGCAGCCTGGTACAATTCAGTCTGTTTGAGTGAAGAGGATAAATATTACATGAGGAGATAAACTGCATTTTCATGTATTTCTTTAAAGGTGCACTATGTAACTTTTCTCTGCTACCTTCTCTTCATGGAGATGTTATTGCTTTGTCTGGAATCTTCTACAATATGACATAAAGCTATTTTATGTAGCAGATCTGACCTGTAATTTGGTCAGGCGGTTAATACTTCTGAAACATTCTAGGCAACATTGAAATAACTACTATTTTTGGTTTACAAGTTAATTTCAGTATTTCAGTAGTAGGGATATTTGGCTTTCAAAATGGTACAACCAAGGAAGCAGTTCAAATTAGGCTAAAAGCAAAACTTATCTGTGGTTATTTGGATGTACATTGGGGTAGACAAATTTAAGTGCTGAAATATTAAGAATTAGTCTAACATTTACCATGGACTAAGGAATATACATAAAAAAAAAAAGTCAATCAATTAAATCAAAATCACTTTATTTGTCCACAACGGGGCAAATTAGGCACATTGAGCAGTAAAATACAACAATAATAGAAAAGCTTAAGGAGGTGTTAAGAAAGTAACATCCCTCAGGACAAAAGTGTACCTCCTTTTCGTCCTCCTGCAGTATTAAAACAACCTCCAGGGGGAGCCAGGTGAGGTCTGGGGACACAACAGGAAAGCCTCTAATCCTCAATCACTCCGCTCTGGTGTTTCAGTCGGAGATGAGATGGGACATTCCTTCATAGTGTTTCCTCTTGTGTTATATAAGGCTAAAAACAAAAGCTGCTTCCGTAAGATGAAAGTTGGTGTTGGCGTACCTGAGACTGAGAAGAGTTGTAATAGTTGCATTTGCTGTGGGCTCAAGAATATGACTTTCAATGTGTTACAGTGTGCGACTAAGAGGACAGTATGTAAGTTAGCTTAAAATTCAAAAAAGTGGATGCTATATTGGCTTAAATAAATGGATAATTGCTAATACTGTGCGCTAAGAACATGTAAAAGGCTGAGTATATGACTCTAGTGCCTCTTGAACAAATGCAGATGAAATGGTTGATAGAACGGACTAATTTTCAAGAAATGTAGCAGATCCTGACCCCATCACCAGACTGAATCATAATGTAGGCTAGAATCCCAATAGACTTCCCCAACCTACTTCATACTTATGCAAATGTTTGAACCCGTATTACTCACAGTGTCATTCACCTTCTTGCAATTCAATGCAATTTCAGTTTTAAATACAATTAGACACACATTTTATTGAAAAAAGTGATTAAATCTGTTATTTTACTTGATTGCTTTACCATATACACATTACCTACGACTGTGATGGTTGAGTGGACTTGATTAAGACGTATTTGATTTGAACATGTCTACCTCGAACCCCGGGACACAGACGCAATTTATGACATTTTAAATACAAATTCAACATAACCTGCCTTTTAAACATAGTCAGTTTGCATGACACCTGTTAACCATCAACCACGACACAATGAACACTATATTTTACACAATCATATCCTATAATACTCCCTTCCCCCCTACTAACACACGTACACAATTACTACCCTCCGACCCAGTCCCTCCTCCCACGCCCCCCCGCCCACTCCTATAGGCTGCACCTTAATGAGGAAGCTGATTATGTTAGCCCAAACCGCTGTCTCTGCTCTGAATGGGAATGAGAAGGACAGCTCTGGCACGGGGCCTGAATACGTTATCGATCGGTGGCAGCGCGGTCGGAGCGTTGCCGGAGCGTCGTCGGAACGTCCTGTGTACTGCTGTCATTAGTGCTGTGTGCAGAACAAAGATGTGCATTGTGAGTCTATCAGGGAGGAGTTAGTCAGGTTAAATAGTGTGAGGTTTTGTTGTTTGGTTATGGTGTTGATTCATTGTGATTCTACAAGCTACTGCAAATGGATTATAAAGGGGATTACAGACTCAGACTTGTATTTTATCAGTTGCTGCATTTTTTTTTTTATCATTTGTGCCAAAATTGCAACATTACAGTGCTGAAACATGCATGTATCATTGTTTAAAATAAAAAAATAAATGGAGGACAGCGGAAAACAGAACATTTTCAAAGCCTTCAAAGCACCTTAAATAGAATAAAGATTACTAAAACATATATGAAACACAAGATTTGCCCTTTATCTTGTCATTCTGTGCAGACTGTGTTCAATTGAAGCGTTGTCCACTAGGGGGAGCAAGGGCAAAATGATACTACCAATAGTTAAAAAGTGCTAAATAGGGACATGAAAGACAACTTTATGCATTCATTGAAATAGGCCAGTTAATAAAATATTTGGGTAACAAGCTAATGTATATCTAGGATAGTTAAGGTCCTTTTTTAATGTAACACTGGAACACTGGTCCAAAGCAGCCACAGATAGTGCACTGCAGATTACATTACAAACAAAAGAGAAAACCCAAAGCCTTATACAGGAATGACTTTTTCTGGAAACTTTTTACTGCTTTAGTATCTTACAGTGTATGTGCGTGTCTGCCGCTGTAGCTCTCACTGCCGCTGTGCCGCTGTGTATCTACCAGTGAGGCTTTGTGCATGGAGTTTGCGGTTCACACATATACACAAGGGATCTTTGTGCCGTACTGGACTTCACCGCTATTCTGATTACTACGTTACTAACACTGCGCTAACGTTAGTGTGTGTGTTTACAGATCATATGCCCTAAACACCTTTTTGTACTACGCCCTTCTATCGCTTCTTGCAGGATTTGGACCTTAATGTGTGTGAAGTGTTACAACAGTATTACTACATTTAATATCAAAGAGGTAACAACTTGGCATACATAAATCAATCAGTAAATAAATACACCTATGTGACATTGTTGAGCTCCTTGGCATGACACCTACATATTTATAGGGGTTCTATCTTTTTTATTTATTTATTTAATGCAAGACAGACAAACATAGTGTGTGTTACTGTGTCATATATAGTTACAAGTAGTGATAAGACATAGCAAGACATGCCAATACATATAACGTGGTTTGTAGATGCAACAGCTATTTACAGTTATATGTGACAAGTCTGTGTGTATGTGTGATATTTCCATGATTTCGGAGGGGGGTAACGTGGAGACGGCAGAGGATCATATGGATTCTGTCTGACGATTTGTCCCAATTGAGTTATTCGTATATTCTTGTCAATAACCTGGCTAAGAATAAGATTTAGTCTGGGTTAAACCAAGACTAATCCAGATTGAAACCAAGTCTAGAAGCACGGTCTTAATCAGGGCAACCCATGACTTCACATAATATGCAAAGGGACAGAGCTATTTCTGTTTCAGTTTAACACTTTATATAATCCAGCAGGTCAGTGGAGCTGTGAGGGGCAGAGAGGATAGGTTTGTACAGTGTCATATGTATCACACATTATTAATGCCATGCTCATCTGTGACTCGAGTGCCAATGTGCTCGAGGGCTGGCAGGAGAATATGTGCGAGAGAGAGGGTGAGTTGGCACTGTCCCTACTAGGCTACAGAAGACTCCCGTGTAGTACATATTGGCAAACATTGCATTTGTAGTTCTAAAATAAATAATAGAAATAAAGGTTGTCTATTGGGCTTTAAACATGCACTTGAGTATCTGTGCTTTACAAAAAACAAACAAGCCATTCCCCAACATAGTCATGTAAACACGCAGTCGTAATAATTGTGTTTTGATGACAGAAATGCTAAAATTAGTATAGTGATTATTTATGGATTTAAAAACTGTGCAGGGTCTCTACCTATGACACAACAATCCTGGAGTTTTAAACTGCATACTGCATTTTGCAAGGACTTTCGAACAGAGGATTACTGAAACCAGCGTGAATGATGCGAAATAAAACTCCAGGTATGCTGTCAAAACCCTCACCTCGTACCGACACACGTCTTCTTGGTAATCAACGAAGCTCCTCTATGTTTTTAAAGTCCATATATTCGATAGTTTACTGCATTTTTTTCATTGCTCACATTGCCTTTATGATTTTTTAGCTTAGCAACAAATACTTGACTCCTCTGTGTGTCAGTAGATGGACTTCTTTTGCCTCCCTAGGTCGGGGGTTTCGAGTGCTGCTTTGAATAGCGTCTACTGCCGTTGAGTCCTTGAGCAAGACACTTCAACCATATAAACTGGTGGTGATTGGAGGTGTTGATGGCACAGATTGGCAGCTTCTTTCGATGTACCTCAGAGCAGCTGTAGTAGCTTACCATCGCAGTGAATGGAATAAACGAATAATTTTTAAAGTTGTATCCCCTCATGTTATGCATATTTTAATTTGTCATCAATTTAAAAATTAATGAATGAATTTATTTTTGGTTTTAGTGCAGCATTTACACAACATATTCTCTATTTACAAACCGGTAATACATATGCCTACAACTCTATGGTGTATAATGAGCTGCAGTCTTTACTTGACAGCCTATAAAACTGCACACACATCCTAGCTTGCAACACGAGCCTCATCCAGTAGCTAAAATAAATAAATAAATAAAATACAAATGTCCAAACCAGCCTGGGGTGATTCACGGAGCATCTTTATCTTTCCCTATTCCCGCACTAAATTACTTCCTCTGTCACGGGGAAGTCAAAGAAAACGATAAGTCTGCAAACGCGAATATGGAACTGATATGAATGGCCGTTTCTTGTGGGATCCTTTTCAGCGCCGCACGGGGGACAGATGAGGAATGAGAGGACTCTGGCGGAGCTGATAGGGCAGTGAGAGATGGATAAGCGTGAAGTGAATGAGAGTGTCGCGTACAGTAGTGTTTTCATCACGGGAAGATGTATGGTGACTCAAAATGATGGAGTAAGCTCATTGCTATAATATCAAGAGTAGGTTGATAATGTTTTGTGCATATGACTAAAGCAATAGCAGGAGATTGGTTATATCTGTTGGGAATAGGGTTGTCAAAAGTACCAAAAAGTTTGATACTAATCGATATTAAAGGTAGTATCAACGGCAGATACGTATTTGGAGAAGTATCGATACTACAAAATACACTCTAAAGCCTGTCACACACTTAAAGATTTCAAAACGTGCAACAAAAAGAGCACACCACAGACATGCAGGGAATCAGATGAGATTTTAAACGTTACGATTCCCCCCAGTGCGAAGACCGGAGCGAAGAGACCGCACACTACAAGCCAAAAGTTGTAAGCTATCAAAACTATAACACACCTCGCATCAGCTGTTTTGTGGATTGGGTGTCATTATTTGCAGAGACACATTCTAATGGATAATATGGATGAATGCTGCAGTTTAACTTTACAACTTAACGAGGTGAGTAATAGTTGTCTTTAAATTATTTGCGCCATTTCTTGAGTTTGCCTCCGTCTGCCCCTGAGGCTCTGTTTTATTGACTGTTGCCGTGGTGATGTTTTGTGGTTACCATATGACAGAACAGCTCAGAGATGCGCTGACACTACACGCATACGAGGATCCAAAGTCGGGTCAGAACCAAACGAGTCCTAAATCGGGCAAATTTTCCAGTTCTCTGTGGCCAGCTTAAAACGGGTATTCAAAATGGTATAACTAAATACATTTTTAAAGTATTCTTCCCATCACTGTCCAAGGTAAAGATATATATCAGTTGGATGAGGTAGACATTTGTTTTGTTAAAGAGGCATTGTAGACTATTGTTTCTAGGTGGAGAATCTGAAGCTTTCTTGTCTCCATAGATATATTGGCGCGTTACCTAGAATGTTCCACAAAATGGCATAAAACAGCAATCTCCATGGAGACAAGAAAGCGGATTGTTGAGTGTGTGGTCACTTCTGGGTTCATTTTTTTTCCGTAGGTTAAATGAATATCAGCTGCGTTCTACAATGAATTAAAAAAGACAATGTGAGCAGTGGAGAATCAGTCCCGCGGCTTTGAACAAGAGGTCAATGACACAATGTTAAACCGATGTGACCAGTCGACTCTCCAACCTCCAGCTATCCCAAAAATCACTCAAATGACTTACTCAAGTTCACAGAAAGGGCTAGATTTGAACCATCCACCCTACAGTCATATAACAATACCAAATGTCACAAATGGAGTCATAACCTGTAATATTGCCAATAATCTCTGCTCCCTGTAGTTTAGAACTTAGTTGCACTCTTGAGCAAGACTCCCGAATTGTCTGCAGATTTGTGTAAATATTTGAACATTTGAATGCAGTAGACAACAATACATGTTCACATACATGTCTAACCTTTCTGGTAGAGCAGGATGTCCAAACTTTTTTCACTAAAATATATCGGAAGCGGAGGGGCCACAAACCAGAGTCGATACAGGGAGTCAAATGGTGGATTTAACACAGGTTTGACAGAGCCATTGTACCGTTAATAAGACTTGGGAGATTATTTTTAGGTCTATGTCACAATGCAGTGTGATTATTCAGGTTATAGAGGTAGAATGTCTTCAGTTTGTAGTAAAAATACTTCCTGATCAATTGGACCAGTTTAGGAGGAGGGATGAGGGCCAACAAAAATTGGTCTGAGGGCCGCATTTGGTCTCGGGGCCGTAGTTTGGACAGCGCTGTGGAAGAGGGTCTGCTACCTGCTTGTATCCACAGACATGTTCTTGCTTTGCTGGAATGTTCCGCAATATCACATTACACTGATCTAACTCTCTGGATACAAGCAGGTGATATCATCAAGCCAATTTACAGTTCAGGTCTATGGAGAGGCGACCTCACAGTAAGAATGCATTATCCGTTTGTTTGTTTTTTCTCCATAAATGTACAAAAGCATGATAAAAAAACTGTACACAACAACTTGATATGATGTGCAGTAGTTTCATTAGTGGGATGTGCTCTGATTGTGTTGTGATAGCGCTCTGAAGGGGGAGTGACTTAGAGCAAAGGGAGAGGGCAAAAGTATACTGAATACTGAAACTTAGAAAACATGTTAATACGTTATTAGCGGCTAACATCGCATTTTCAAAACAATAAAAGGTAATATGGTGATTGAAATATGTTTGTGTTAGCAATTAATACCCCATAGAATACACCCTCTTTAAGAAAAGTTACGTTGCGCACCTTTAGCAATATAATATATGTGGCTTACTTTGTATTATCTGATAGCGTTTTGCTGTTTTGTCATATTTTGGGTTGACTTTTTGCCTGCAGAAGTAAAATGGCATTGCTGTAGAACATGACAATTGAGTCTGCATTAGTCATCCCCATAACAATGCAATCCTATTCTGAATGAGCATTTGGCCTCGGGAAATTGTCTATGCTAATTTGTTGAAATGTCTGTGAGAAGAACATCCAGGGAATATTTTTGGGAGGTCAAGAGGAGTTTATTTGTATTTTGTTGTCTGGAGTACCTAAATAATTGCCTATTTTATGTTGATCGTTGGAGCACCCATTATCAGAGAGTTTAAGAGGGTTTATTATGTTAAATCAACTTTTTGGAGCTTGTTATGTTATAACGTTGTTCCCTCATCCAAAACATGTCTGAAGAGGTCCATGCATGTTTGAGTAATCCAGTGATTTCTATCCAGGCCTATTTGAACATCCTTACGGTTAGCAGTATGCTTATAAATCTACAGAAGTATGATATGAAACAGTACACTACAACTTCACAAACCTGATGTGATGTGCAGTAGTTTAATTACCGGGATGCATGCTGATTGTAATGTGATAGTGCTCTGAAGGGGAGTGGCTTAGTGTGGGGAGGAAGGCTGATTCAAAAACAAAATTAAAACTGCTTACACATTTTAATATGTTGTTTTCTGTGAAACAGTTAAAACAGTTAACATGGTGAACTAGATATGTTATATGTTAGCTATTAATACCCCATAAAAGTGTAATATCCCATCTTTAAAGAGGACATACAAAGGTGTTCTGGTTGAAAATGTTCAAAGTTTAGTTAAAGCATTGCCAACAGCTCCTTAAACCACCAAACATATCTCTGTCTTGTCATGCTTCCCTGAACTCCTGTCTGCTTACCTGTCTGCTCTCCTGTCTGCGCTCCTGTCTGCGCTCCTGTCTGCGCTCCTGTCTGCGCTCCTGTCTGCGCTCCTGTCTGCGCTCCTGTCTCTGCTACTGTCTGTGTGTTCTGGGCCAGTTTCATTTGTCCCACCTTTGTCCAGCCCCCTCCCACACCCCTCCTCTCACTGCACTAAGGGCAACTGTTCTCAAAACAAGCAGACAGTGTAATCTGACAGGGGCCGGAGAGTTGGACCAAACATTACACAGGAAACCAAATAACATTTCACTTACAATACTTGCTACATTCACTGTAATTGAACTGAACCCCTCAACAACCATTTATGTAAGAAATGGAGATTGCTTTACATTCATTTTCAGAGATGGGTCTCTTGTCTCTTTCAATAAAAATATGCTTTTTTTATCTAATTCTTTGTATTAAAGCAGACCTATTATGCTTGTGTCTGCTATGTATAATCTAAAACGCCCATGGATCATTATGTACATTTTAAATCGCAATATTCATCTAATACTGCGGGAGCTAACAACGCCAACAAAAAGCCATGCAGCTGTCACATGGTCAGCACCTCCGATGGAGCTGCACATCACACTAGTGAGTAGTGGAGTTTTTCATTTGTACCAAAATGACTATGCGACACTGCCAAATCCTATGCATATCACCGATTAAGGGTTGATTGGCAAAAATGGCAGAAATAAGCAATTAAAGATTGCTGAAACATGCACAAATCATTTCAAAAACAACTTCGAGAGGGTAAATGAGAAGAGGAAACAGCTATAACTTGATTAAAAGCTCTGAAAAGTAGATATTGCAGAATAGGTCTGCTTTAAGAGTAATTGAGGTAAAAAATAAATAAATAAAGAGAAAATAAAATGAAAAAATAAAATAAATAAATACAAATTTAATAATAATAATAATAATAATAATAATAATATTTCTTGAATATTTACATTTGAAACATTTGAGTTTTAGGAAAAGCTATGGACCAAGACACCAAGAATTTCTAAAACAAAAGAAAAAAATCTAACTGTGATTATTCTGACAAGCATTGTGATTTGCGATTTATGTTTTAATAATAGGATTCTGCTCAAAGTTCACATTTCAAACACTACAGAGTGAAACTACAGACATATAGCAGTTTTTATGCAGAATAAGACTTAAGATTTTGTTGTTTGTGAAGGAAATAATGTCACTTCAAAACCTGCAGCCTTTTTCGATTTGCTAATTGCATCCATTCAAATGAATCTGACAGCCTTAACCTCAGTAGAGATGTCATATATAATGTCATCAGACTACCTCAACTACCTTCTGTTTGTCTCATGTTCAACGTAATTCACCTCTACATGTTTTTCTTTCTTTCTTCAAACCCATTCTTGACCAGAACCTTGGCGTCTCACTCCCTTTCTCTCGAGCCGATCCTTGGTGTCTCAATCCCTGCCTCTGTCTGATAGCGCTCTCTTTAATATTGCATGCTTTGTCTGTTTCACTATTAATGTATTCTTGCGATGTCTTCCTTATCTCGCAGCCTCATCTCTCTCCTCCACTTGTTAGAGGGGTCCCGTGGGTGATCGCTGTGGTACCACAAAGCCCACACTCAGATAGGAGCAGCCGTCGCCCTGTGCGGTTAGCGTGGAGAAAGAGAAAGTATCGGGTAGCAGTAGCGTTTCACTCTTATCGGGCGTTAGACGTGAAGGAGACTTGGATAAACCACACAAACAGAAGATAAAAGCAACCGCAAGTTTTATTACTTTAAGGTTGGAGCGTTCTCCCGTAAACCAGAGAGTTGACAGTTCATTTCCAGCTTCCTGCAATGCATACAGTTGTTGTGTCATCGGGCAAGACACTTCTTCCATCGCGTGACGTGTGTGATTTGTTGCGGATGTACTTCAGAGGACAGAATTTGTTTAATTTTGACCCCTCCGTTGTTCAAAATTGCCTTGAAAAACATGCATTCTTATTGAGAATAGTGAGTGGGGTCGCCTCTCCGCAGATCTGTCCTGTAGCTTGGCCTGGTGGCGTCCAGGGTAAGCAATAACATCTCCATGGAGACAAAGGTGGCAGACTTTAAACCAGAAAAGTTACATAGTGTATTTTAGCTGTGGAAATCAGATATAGCTCATTACAAGTTTCAATGTAAGTTAAAAAAAATAATCGCCATTTTTTAATCTTTATTCTATATTTTGTTTGAAGTGACATCTCCAGCTTACCAGGACCTTCTTTTTTGCTGACCCACAGTTTGCTTTTCAAACCTGGGGGAGTTGTGTGGTCTTGACAACCCCCTTGGAGATCTTACGGACAGCAGAAAAAAGCAGAAGGAAAAAGAGGAGAGGAATAGACGGTGGTGTAGATTCGGTTGCAGTATTAGAATGGACAGGGACAGACCAAACATGGACAGTAGCCAGACACCCCCTTTGGCTATTGGCGTTTACTACCACGCGCACACGAATCTGAGAAATACTTCCAAAATTTGCTGAGGAGGAAGTAAAGTAAATAAATACAACAGAAGAGTGGTGCTCAGTTGGTATTGTGTGACCTTTATTCATCTATTAATTCATGCATTTATTTCTATATAATAATTTAGTTTTGTTATTTTTTTGGCTTTGTACTCAAAATTTGTCCTGGTTCATTTTCTCATATATTTTAAGTTTTCCATTTTCAAATTTAGATGTTTGTCTTGATGTAGTCCAACATTAGTCCTGTAACTATTTCCCATTTTAATTAATGAATTCTTCCTCCTCTTTTTCTTCTTCCTCTTTCTCTTCTTCTTCTCCTTCCTCTTCTTCTTCCTCTTCCACTTTTCTTCGTCTTTCTCTTCTTCTTCCTCTTGTTCTTCTTCTTCTCCTTCCTCTTCTTCTTCCTCTTCTTTCACTTCTTCTCCTTCCTCTTCTTCCTCTTCCACTTGTTCTTCCTCTTCTTCTCCTTCCTCCTCTCCCTCTTTCTCTTCTTCTTTCTCTTCCTCCTCTTCTTCCTTTTCTTCTCCTTCATCTTCTTCTTCCTCTTCTTCTTCTTTCTCTTCTTCTTCCTCTTCTTCTTTTATTATTATCAATTGCTATTATTTTTATTATTATCTCAACCAATATGCACCATAGAATTGTTTATTAGTGAAATCCGGAAAAAAATAAAAAAAATCAAAAATTCAAAGGAGGATTACATTTTGTATTTTCCAGGCAAGTAGCTTAACATTTGCAAACAAAAAAACCCTACATTCATTTATTTAAAACAAACCTCATCCTACACACACGCACATGCATTTGCAACCTCTACAAGAAACTACTCTGAAATCCACAGTTTTATAAGTCTCGGGTATACTTCCATCCACAGCAAGTTTGTATTCTGCAGAACCTATTTCCTATTGGGACCCAAGTCTACTCTTTTCCAATTCCACATAATAACCATTTTAAAGTTCCACTGCCAACTTTAAAAGTGAATATTTCTTCCCAGAGTAATACATCCATTTCATTTCTCAATATCTGTATTTGATCATTTAGATTTCTTGGTAATATTGTGTCCTGAACCCCAGCTGTGCCCTTGCAGCCCAACGGGGACGAGGGCCCCTGACTTTTGGAGGGCATTTCTCTCAAATAATAGCATGTGTGGCCCTGGGCATGGTCTTGGATATATGGCATGTGCAGTGAATTCATTTAGCAGTGTTTGGAGTTAGTTATGTGGTCTCGAGGTTGTTGGACTCTGAGTGCATTTTTTTTTGTTTTACTGGTGGGAGCAAGGATTGAACCGGCAACCTTTTAATGTACTTTTAAAGACTACTTCTGTCATCATGATTTTGTGAAGTTCAGACTTGAATTTGAACCAGGATTTTTCAAGTTTAGGTAGGATTTTATAATTTATTTATTTTTTCATTTTTTATTTTTATTATTATTTTTTATTATTATTATTTTTTTCATTTTTGATTTATTTATTTTTTATTGTTTTTTTTTTTTTTTTTGTATTTTGTGTTTTTTAATTTTTATTTTATTGTGTTTTTTAAGGTCCATCTCCAAGTTTTGGTAGAGGCATAAACTGTATATATAAATGGACAAAGGACTAACCTACGAGCTGCGACATTCCAAACAGGAAGTGTTCATGGATACGCTTACGGCTCCATGGACTCTGGCTCCAATTCACTTTACATTAAAAAACTGTGGCCCCTCCCTCTGTAATTGCTGCAGTGAGCGTCGTCATTTTGGTCTTAAAATGTTAATATTAACCCGTTTTACATGATCCTGGTATTTTTATTTTGCTATTTTATCTGTGAATCAATATATAAACATTAATAACAGATAAATCAGGTGCCTCCTGCTAGCATTAGCAACAGGTTTGATTGACAACATTGCCAAGTGCCCGTTCCCTGCTAAACCAGCGGTGCGGGTGGAAAGGGGGTGCTACCTTCAACAGCTTTGCTCTGGATTGGCTCTTTGGTTGCTATGATACTCGTGGTTAGAATTCCAAATGTGGAAGTCTGCTCCAAATTCGCCGCTATAACTGCTACCTTTGAACTTCATTTAACTGGAGCTGAACGCTGTGGGTGATGTCACACTCACTTAGTCCACACAGTCTAAGGGAGAGGCATCAAATTATTTCATTCATAATTATCGTAATGAGTTGAAAGTCCCATATTGGAAAATGTTTAAAAAAATAAAACATAATGCTCCCTTGCTAATAAGTTAAAATTAATTATCGAGTAAGTCAAAACTTTTGCAAAAACAATATTTCAACTGTAATGTATGTGATTTGACTGGCCAACTGCCCGGTGATGATTTGTGGACTTAAAACTACGCAGGGTTTTTACCTCTGATGCAACAATCCAGGAACATTTTAAAATCAAAATTGTTTGGTAACTCCTCCAGGACCTGTTATAAAGGTTTTCTGAAACTATTGTTAAAGACACAAAATACAACTCCTGGTTTGTTTTTGATTAGGGAGAAATTTTATCACCGTGGTTAAAAGCTTGAAAAAAATCCATGTCTTTCCAACACATCCCTAATCTCCGTGCGCCCCTCCTTTATCCCTCTGCGGACCCTGTTTGACCAGTCTGATCTGTCCAAACACTGGCTCTCCCTCTGCACACTCCAGCCTGGTCTCTGCTCACATAGGACTATAGTCCGTCGTGTACTTTTCATTTATTTTTAATGAAAGGCCGCGCTCCTGAGCCCTCATTCCTGTGCCCGGTCCACTCTCATCGCTCTCTGGGGTGTGAAGTATGTGAAAGGTCTGTGCTTGATAGTAGGCTCCGGGGGGCTGCTGTGATTGGTCATTCAAGGTTTAGGAACAGAGCTGTTAAGGTTTGAGAATGGATTATGGCTAAAGTTAAAGTTAGGGAAATGGTTAAAGTTTAAGTGAGGTTTGAAAAGTAAGGTTGAAAAAGTGGCTAGGTTAGGCTGTAGTTTACCTGTTAACCAAAAAAAAAAGTTTCCGTTATGTTTGTGGATGAACTGATGCACCGTTTCCATGGCGATTAACAATTCAAAAGAAAATATTGTGTCTTTCGAATGGTCAAAAGGGTCTATAACTTAAAACATATGAATAATTTGAATTATTCTATTTAAAAAAAAGCACAATTTAACATTTCTGGTAGAGGTTCTGCAACCGTGGAGACATTTTTGATTAGCTTGGAATGTTCCACAGTAGGGAATTAACAATTGCAGCTGTGTTTTAATTTGTGAAAAATAGGCATGCGTGTATCATCTTTACATATATGTTAAGTTCCCGTGGAGATAGATATGTTTAATGCCATACTGTGAATATTTCAAGCAATAACCTCTCCATGGAAACAAGCAGACCTTCCATAACCAGAGTTTCATAGAATAAATCGTATGAGTTATTGATTGGTGCAAACGGTGTAGGTTGGCGGTTAATCCAGAAGTATATTTTACCAACCAGGTCTCTCAGAATAAACACAGCATGATCTTACGTATGTCTTTATGTATTCTTTTGTTTATTCACCAAGCTTGCAGTAACTTTAGACGACAAATACCTCCCTGTTGTCATGATTAGCCTGGTCCCACCGCCCCATATCTCTTTTTACCACCCCAAACACAAAGCTCCTGTCTCTCCCCCATTCAATATCGTCCCCAGCGGACAAAACATCCATAGAACTCCCCACACCCTGCCTGTATATGAAGCCAATCGTTTCAACACAAATCACACATATAAAGAACTTCTTGTGTCCCAGCACTGTTCCCTGGGGAATCCTTTCAGGGGCACACACACACGACTCTTTCATAGGAGGTATAAAAAGCACAGTAGCTCTTAAGCCACGCACTATCCGCAGCTTAGAACACATACAAGCAATATTCCATTGTGTCCACGCTGTTTTGCCGAGTTTGCAGAAGGAGGCCAGGGAGAGTGCGGAGGTTAGGTGGCTTTCCCAGAACAAGACCGGATCAGAACATAGTGCAAAGCCGCGTAAACAGTCATGAATAATTCAAAGAACATACGGTTTTATTGATGTAAGGTAGCAGTTGTTTTGCCGTGAGTGCCATTTCTGAAAGAATAATGGCAGGATTGGGGGCAATGACAAAATACTAAAAATACTTCTAGAGTGGACTGTGCTTAGATTGTGAGCGTAACTTCTTTGCTACTAAGGTCTTTCTTGCTCCATCACAGACTTTTGAAAATACTTCAATAGCAATGCCACCTCAGTGCAGAACACCTCCTTGTTTTGGAAGTTCTTGTACCTTCAAAACACCAAGTCTGAGCGTTGTTGTTGTTACTAACGACAATTTTAATCCACACTAAAGCAACTTTTTGAAACATGCAGTGTAATATAGTGATTGTAAACGTATTGTCACTGAAATTCATGCTCTACATTTGACCCATCCTTCAATACCGCTGGTCCAACTCGTCTGGAGCAGTGGACCCATTTCCAGAACTTGAGCTAGTCTTGGTCAGGACTATCTTAGCTGAAGGATTTGACCTATTGTACATGATTTGGGTTGATGATGGAATGCGGAATACTTGGAGGTAACCCTTTCAGATACTGGGAGAAACATCCAAACTCAGCAAGAAAAGATCCAGGTGATCCAATAGTCAAACTCGGAAAATGAAAGTATTTCCATAAAATAAACTAGTTTTTCATCTACATGTCTACATTATTTAAGGACAATATTATGGACCAGGGATAGGTGTCCAAAAGTAGATTAACCTGAAAAAAAAGTTATTTAATCTGATTCATTTTCTACTAATACTGCACATCGTCCAGTGGCGCAATTCTACATATTACCACCTATTCTTGCTGACCTAGGCTAACCACACCGCCGCCTTCGGACTTTTTATTACGTGGTCGTCTAGAAGAACATTTCTCTTCAGATAAACCAATAAGCACAGGACGTTTGCTCCGGACAGTGGAACGCTTCTTCTGTAAACCATTTTAATCTTTTTTCAAAACCCCACAAGCCCAGCCAAGAACTCTCCAGCCCGCCTGCCAAATTTATACTATGAGCTACAGGCAAATAAACACAACTGAAATGAATGAGACTATAATCCAATTTTGTAAAGATGTTTCAGATTAGATTTTGCAAGTGTTCAAATATGGTTACTTTTCCCACTGTGAGAAAGGCTATGATAGCTTTATGTTAGCAATATTAAAATGCATATGATGGATTTTCTTCTTTTGCTAATTATTACTTTGTTTTGGATAGCAGCTGTGGTAAATATTTGTTGTAGTTGTTTCCGTCCATTCCATCCATTTTCTTCTGCATATCCGGTGCCGAGTCGCTGGGGCAGCAGTCTAAGCAGGGACTCCCAGATTTCCCTCACCCCAGTCACTTCATCGTCATAGTTGTTTGTATGGAAAAAAAAAATTAAGTTGAAGAAAAATACAAAAATACAGGAACAAGCTGGAAGTTCTTTAACAGAAACCTTCTACCTATGTCATTAATGTTGAAAATTCCACCCAAAATGCAAGGAATACCAATCTTTTTTACATTTTTTTCTTTTTTTTTAATGGAAAAAATGTCTCAAAGGTGGAGATACAAGCCGGGCTCGAGGCAGACCCAAGTGAGATGAAAGCATGATGAAACCAAGCTCAGATGTTTGAACTGTCCACTGCATGTACCTTATTTTTTTCTTTTCAACTTTCTTTTAAACATTCAATAAAATTAAAGTCATGCCATTTATTGATATTAGTCTTGTCATAACATTTGTTCAATTTACGTTTTGGCTCATTTTTAGACATGTGTTAAGTGTGATTGCGAAGTAACAGTTATGGAATTATCTCCGCGTATGTCATATCTGCTGCTCGTCAACCAGGAAGTAAAATTATACTTCACAAAAGCCAAAAAAGAAAACAAATACTAAAATAAAAGCACAATTTTTTTTCATTTTGATGTTTATAGCACTGAAAAACATGTATCCTTACACCGAGTGGGCTTGTATATCCACAACCTTACTGTGATTTGACATCCTCCTGCTTGTTTTTTTATGGAAATGTCATTCCTTTGGCTCTAATATCCCACAGTATAAGATAAAACATGTCTATATCCGTCGAGAATGTTCGGAGGAATGGTTTTAACTTTCTATTCCCACAGAAACATGCAGGTGACATGCCACCTCCAGAAAGTTACATTCTGTACCATTAAATATGTATATGTCGACTATGTTTTATTGAAACTAGGCCTGTCATGATAATTACAATATCAGCTTATTGTTCAGTGCATGAAAGTGGGAACAATATATTTTGGGTCGTAGTATTTGTCGTGAGTACTCTTTCTTTGCAAAATTGTGGAGATTTTGAGTATTTTTGTTGCAGTACGCTAAGATTTGAGCTGTAGAGGGGTGAATAAGTCCCTTTTATGGCTAATTATTGGTACATCCTGTTTTTTATTTGTTTCAGCTCATGTCTTTTAATGAAAAAGTGTATTTAAACTTGGATTATCTTGCATTGTAAAGTAGTTTCAGTACTATCGTTTATCGCAATATGTCTTTGTAGCAATATATTGTGCTTCAAAATTTGTTATTTTGACAGGTCTAGTCATAATTTTAACTTGATTTTTTTGGTGGTAAGGTGCTATCTATATTGTATTGTTTTGCATCGTCTCTTTCTATTAAAATACAAGCCCTTTAAAGAATTGCTGTATGCTGCATGTTAGCGAAGACGCAGAAATGTCGCCAAGAGGAAAAACATCAGTCATCCCCTTACTCTGCATTTTCCCCTATTCCCAAGATGTACCATGAATACACAATCGGATACTGCAGAAATACAGAAAGTAAAAGAGAGTACTTGCATTTTTGTCTTGTAATTAGATGTGAAAAATGTAAATACAACTTAATTAGTAACATTTGGGCCTAGCATGCATTTTTGTTTTCTAAACTATTGTCTCACACTGAATACTTTGCTACGATACTTTTGCATACCATCTCCATGTTATGATGTTCTCTTAAAGATGTGCTATGTAACTTTTCTTGTGAAAGGTTTGGTTTGCTTGTTTCCATGGAGATGTTATTACTTTGCCTGGTTTGTTCTTGTAGTAATAGTTGCTTGTAGTGGTAGTGGTAGTGGTAATAATGGCAGGGGTAATAGTAATAGTAGTAGTAGCAGTAGTAGTGGTGGTGGTAATGGTAGTGGTAATGGTAGTAGTAATGATAGTAGTGGTAATGGCAGTGGTAGTGGTGGTTGTTATGGTAGTAGTAGTAGTAGTAGTAGTAGTGGTGGTGGTGGTAGTGGTAGTGGTGGTTGTTATGGTAATAGTAGAAGTAGTGGTAGTAGTAATAGTAGTAGTAGGTGGTAGTAGGTATTAGTAGTAGTAGTAATAGTTAGTTGTAGTAGTAGGAGTAGGTAGTAATAGGTAATAGTAGTAGGTAAAAGTAAGTAGTAGTAGAAATAGTTAGGAGTAAGTAGTAATAGTAATAATTAGTAGGAGTAAGTAGTAATAGTAATAGTAATAACGTCAACAGTAGTTGTAGTCACAGCATTTGTTGTAGTAGTAGTACTAGTAGTAGTTATATTACTTTTAGTAGTAGCAGAGCAGTTTTAGTACCAGTTTGTAACACTACTAACATGCCCAAAATTATACCATCATAGTAGCCAACAAAAAAGTACTTCATATTACTTTCATAGTCCAAAATGCCCACAGCCCAGTGGTGTGTAAACTCCATGGGATCACATCTCTCTTCCATCTGCTCTGCCTCCTGTCTCTTACCTGGAGCCGTCCCTTTCACATGTATTCAGCCTAATGTACCATTTAATGCAATGAGAGATACAGAGAGTGCAGTGTCATCATGTCCTTGGCCATAGAAGCCTCGCAAGCCCTATCGCTTCATCTGCTTTAAGGGCATCGGAGTAAAAAGGATGAAAACAATATAGTAGTGAGTATTACCAGGGGAATCCATAGAATAAATGACTGAGGGTATGATATTAGTTTATGTCTGTTAATGTTCCGGCTGTTTTATTCTTTCAACAAACAAAAATGGTGTATTTGTTGTCAGTTGTTGTGTTTCCCATCCCCCCTTCCCATACACACACACAAATACATTGCATTGTTATGAATTATTATGAATTTCCATTTTGGTCGTATTTTGCCAGCATTAGCAATATCTGACCCTGAATTGGTTAGAGTAATTAATGGCTAGTATTCCATTAAACGTAATACATACAATAACTTCATAAATTGTGGCTTCCAGGTCAGGTTAGGTTTATTAGTGCTTCCATTCAAATACTCAATACCACGGTGATAATAAATTGATTTTTTTTTACAATAGAAAGTAATTCTCAACTTAAAATTACAGCTGTTTTTTTTTTTTTTTTTTTTTTTTTAAAGCAGACATATTATGCACCATCAACTTTTTAGAGCTTTTAACCATGTTGTAGTTGTTTCCCCTCACATTTCCCCTCTCAAAGTTACATTAGCAGTGATTCATGCATATTTAATTGCTTATTTTCAAGATGCCATATTGACAATCAGCCCCCGTTTTCATCACCACTGGCATACGCCCACAGCTCAGTACTTACTTCGTTCTCCAATTTTATTTTCGGCGATACGTGTAGGATTCGGCAGCGTCACATAGTCATTTTGGTGCAAATGAAAAAAAATCTGCTGCTTGCTGATGCGATGTGCAGCTATACATAGAAGGCACTGATAGATACACAGGTGTGTGATGGACACTGCAGTTTTCTAACGCGTAAGTCAGTGGACTTGTGTCTTTTATTAAATCATTTTAGATGAATACTGTATTGCATTTTAAAATGTCCAAATTATGAAATAACGATCCACGAGTGTCATAGATTATAACTATATAGCAGTCACAAGCACAATAGGTCTGCTTTAATATTGATGATGATTATATATTTTTTGTATTATTATTATTTTTATTAATTGATTGTGAATTAATTAATTAATTATTTTTGTATTATTTTGTATTATTATTTTTATTTATATATTTATTTATTTTTTTATCTCATGTGTTTCTAGTATTTTTCAGTATCCACTTGCTCCAATGGCCTTAGTTTCATGACACATTTTAGTACTGGCTAATATTTGGGTCCTATAGACTATTTTACCAACTGATGCCATTTCTAGATTATTTTTAATTTTAAGTATTTTGTTTTCAAATTCATCATTTGCTTTTACGCTCCTCCAACACTTCTCCGTCTTAATGAAATCTCTACGCACCACCCAACAACCACTGATGTTAAACTTTAATTACAATTGAGACTAATTCCATGATTGCGCATACCTCTTGTTTATACAGCCATATCTCTAAATTACCCATAGACATACATTAAGCTAAGGTACTACTTTAGCATATGAGCTAAATGAAGTGATTGCTCTGTTGCTATGTGTAAATGCCTCCCTTGTGTCTCGGTGTGGCTGGTGTCAAACCAAACATGCTTTCTCACTTAAGGACATTAATGCTGGATTTATGTGGCCCATTACTCAAGTAGCTTTAGCGTATAGCCTGTTGTCAATGGAATAGCTAACACCTACTTGCTCCTATATCCAAGGGAGCATCTTCTCTTATGGGCTCCATGCATTATTCATTCTGCACTGACGGCCATTGTCAAAGCGGCGACCTTGGGATTCTCCATAATGACTTTTGGGTGATATTTGACCGTGGGTGGAATTCAGGGTCAGTGGGTGTTTTAGTTAAGAGATTGTGAACGCATTTTTGTTGCGAGTGCATTTGAACAATTGGCTAGCTGGACCAGCATTACTGAAAGTGTTTAAGAGGAAAGAGAGTCCAAGTTTATTCAAGTGGAGCTACGTCCTTCAAACTGGTAAAGCTACAGGACTAACAGAAACTATACATGAATTGAATTTCCCTGGCAAATCCTGAATGATATTTCTGTATTATTGATGCAGATGGATGTCAGTCTGGTCTCCACGGCCTTTGTCATATCCCAAGCCAGAACCAAACTTGATCCTGCAATCAGATTTGATTATTTCAGTGACACATGTGAAACGAAGAAGCTCATTGGTCACCCATCATCTCAAATAAAATTGAATTTCCCTTGCCTCAGATTAAAAGATTTAATTTTTTTTTTCTCCTAAGCAGCCATATTTTCTTGATAACAATGGACCATGCATGTCCCTGATTGGTTAATCCACCTGTCAATCATGCCTATTTGAAAACAGGGAGATTCACCAGTGACCAGGCTCATATCTTCATGCAGTATTAAAGAAGTGTGTCTTCTGTATCCCAGGCAAGAATTGGATCTATTTGGACTATAGTCACAACTGTGTAGAGATCAGTTCTCATTTTCTTTATCTTTAGTTATATGCAATGAGAGCACTTAGCCTCTCCATATAAAACATAAAAAACAGGTACAAGTGTGTGTATGAATGCTTGTTGCCAGATTATTAAATTGCGATTGTGTCACCAGTGCATCCGATTTTGCTTTCCCTTCAAGTGTATTACGTTTTTGTGAAGCAAAACCTCCAAAAGCCCTCGTTCTCATCTCAATTTTGGTGCGTCTAGTCCTTAGCCTTATGTAGTCATGTGATCTGGTATTAAATGTTCCGGTATCAATGATTAACAAGCAGGTGAGGTATTCTGGCAGTTTTTGAATGAGTTCTTTATAGATAAATTTCATACAGTGCTGTTCTCTTCTAACAGACAGTGATGGCCAAACCACTTTTTCATAGAGAATGCAGTGATGGGTTTCAAATCCATCACCTGTAATGAAACAAAGGACCGAGTGAAAGAGCGATCTAACTGTTTCAAAGCAAAGGTCAAAGTCTGCATGTACACCACATCCCCATAATCCTGTATAGTTGCAAGGTTATCCATCAAACGTATATTTTTGTTTGTTTGTTTTGTTTGTTTGTTGTCCATGGAAACTAATAGTTGTTCAGATACATAAAATAAAACTAAATTACCAAAATTGAATTATTATAGTTTCATTAAATAACAAGAAGCTCCAAAAGCTAACTTGTTGCTATTCATTACCGCTAATTTTCCTCTACCAATATGGCGTCCTTAGCAAATTTTGTCACATATAGTGTCAGAATACTTTTGAATGAACCCTAAGTTTTTAACTTTAGAGGAAAAAACAACAAAACATAAAAAAAAACAACAACAAAAAAAAAAAACTAGTGCATAAGTCACATGCATTTCCAATGTACTCAGCACATTTTAAAGTCATCAAACAGTCATGTTTTTACTCTAGAAACAGTGATGTAATCTGCTGACTGAAGACACAATTATGAGACATATGTTCTACCGCCAAATGTCCAAACCGCAATGTTGTGAACTGAGCAGAGCAGAGCAGAGCTAGCATGCTACACAAAACCACTGCTAAAACAATGCCATTCAAAACCACAGCTAAAACAAGATAGGAAACCACAACACCCATAGAGAGGTCACACTGGCCGGATAAGTACTTCTCACAGGAGACAGTCGTATAGTGAATATGTCTGGAGTCTTTACAAACCCAAAGCATGCCAAAAAAAGGTCTGCTAATAACATTATGTACAGCCATAGAGGGAGTAATATTATACTAAACAAGAGTAGCGTTACTTTACTTATACTCAAGTAATATTATTTTAAACCATAATGGTTCAAAAATAAAAGTAAACATCTGATTTATGCTGCTGCTGCTACTTGTATCAGCAGTAGCAGTAGTAGTACAACTGCTAAGCTACTGTGACTACTACTTCTGCCACTACTATTTCTACTACCACTGTTACAACTGCTACTACTACTACTGCTGCTGCTGCTACCACCACCACTACTACTACTACTACTACTACTACGACTACAGGTACTACTACTGCATCAATTATTGCTACTAGAAAATCACCAATACAGCTTCCTATACTACTGTACTATAGTATTCAACAAAAGTGATGAAGTAAGTTTATGTATCTGGGTAGTTGAAGTATTGAGGGCAGCACTTGGGGTGGACCTGTTGCCTCTTGGGTGTTAAAAGTTAGATCACATTCTGGTATTTTGTTTGTAAATATTTTAAACATATTACCACTTTTTCACAAATCTGAAAGTAAAGTGAGAAAAATACTCGCTCGAATTAGTATTGTCAACATAAAGCTTTTGCAAGAGTGCTGTTAACTATTTTTCATAAGTTGTATGGTCTGATAACACTACTCTAAAAAGTACAAGTTTGCATTTTTAAGAATATGAAGTGCCGTGGGAAGGTTTGAGGAATTGTACCATGAGCAACTGGAAAAGTGCCAGTGTGAGTTTCCAGTGTTCAGTATGTATATTTTTACAAGACCGCTAATGTGGATTTTAGCAAGTCTGGCTAGTTCAACATATGTATTTTTTATTTTATGGGATCCTAAACATTTCTGCTTTTAGATCATGGCTTGGCTTAAATGTGTAGTTTAGTGGTTGAAAATACTGTTGTTTACCTACACAGACATAGGTAGAAGATGCAAACTTTGTACAAAAACAAACCACCTCCAGCTGCCTTTCACCCAGCTGAATGAGTTTGTCATCCTGATTTATTTTATTTTATTTTAAATATTATATTGTCAGACATTACTTGAGGATAATGAAAGAAAAATACTGCCAAAACCTAGACAAAAAAATCCTATCCAGTTGATAGAATTGAGTTTTTCTTTTACTATGGATCATACCTGGACGACTGAGGGACTACACGGACATTACTTAAGGATGCAATTTCATCTGCTGGGTTAACAACAAAGATTTGGTTGATCATTTGTATTAATAATTCTAATTAGGAATGTCCATTGGTCCTAACATTGACCCCTGTGGTGCCCCTACCTGCCCCACCTCTTGCTGTGAAGCTTGCAAACCACTACGCTGCTGTCCCAGACCAAATAAATACTTTATATTTCTTTGTGCATGTATTTACTTATAGATTTCCTTTTGTACCTGATTTTTACAGTCTTAAAAATGTAAACTAGTTCATTTTAAACTTACCTCGTGCATTCCAAGCATCGAAATTATTCAGTGCTCTTATCAACTTTCAAAGTCAAGCTTTACCGTGACAATAAAGCTAATTTCTCATCCCAGTATTGATATATTTATAAGCAGCTGTTTAGGTCAAAATAAGTCGGTGCACTGTATGCTATCTGCAGCCAATTAGAAAGCATTGTACGGTCCGATAATGAGGAAGTGCATATTGCTAGTTGTAAATTTAGTGTCACAGCAAAACTCTGCTCTGGTCTCCGAAAGAAAAAAGCACTTAAAAACTCATCGTAATGAATAACTAGGATGCTTGGAATGTGTGAGGAATAACTTTTGACCACTGCAAACAGTTTAAAATGAACTAGTTATGTTTTTCACATTTTTAAGACCATAAAAATCAGGTACAGCACCTTTTTAAACATTTAATTTCTGTCAAACAATCAATAAATACACCTACAACATACTGCGGACTATAGTCATAATTCAAACTGTACAAATCCCCTTACCCCCCTGCTTATTGTACACACGTGTCCTCTAAGATTAAATGAAGTGTCTGATAACTGCTACGCATTAGGGAAGCCCTATATGAGTGTGGATGACAATTCAACAACTCTCAAATAATAAATAAATAAATCTAGGGGTTATCTAAAGTGCCACTGCCTCTTCCATTCCTGTCGAGGCGATGGATGCGAGGATCTGTCCCTGCGTTGTTCATGACCACTTTTGGGGCTGTCGGCGTGTTTGTAGCTGTCCACTGCAATCTCCATAGCTCTGACTTGGCTCTAAATGACAGGTCAACACTGTCCTCCAGAGGGATGACTATTCACATCAATAATAAAAACCAAGCCGTCATACTCAACTCATCACACAATGGGGAGCGGTCTAGACAGGAGGCTTAAACTGACACACTGGTAAAGTTGAAGTGCAGGATATTGCCTGGATATCACTATACCTCAGGTTTAATATTTGTGATTTTGGAGATGAAATTTGAGGGAGATAGTCTGATATTGGTTAGTGTGCAGGTGGGTCTAATAAAATAGAAAGTAGACATTTTGAATGATGGTGTCCCCAGGTTGCAATATGTATGTAAAAGAGCTGTTTTCAGTGAATACTCAATACAATTTTAATATGTGAATGAAATATCAGATAAGAAACAGTTGATTTATTTTCAAATGGAGTTTCAACATGTTTTCCTCTGTAGCTTATCTAGAGATTTGGTTTATTCTGAACTAGTTTGATATGGAATAAAGCTATGTTGCTCCTTTACCCAGCTGAATGAATTTGTCATGCTGGTTTATTTTATTTTGTTTTAAATACTATATTATCAGACATTACTTAAGGATAATGAAAGGAAACGCTTTTGTCCAGTTGATAGAATTTAGTTTTTCTTTTACTATGGATCATACCTGGACAACTAAGGGACCACACAGACATTACTTAAGGATGCAATTTCATCTCTGGGTTTTGATTAATTATTTGTATTAATAATTCTAATTAGGAATGTCCATTGGTCCTAACTTTGACCCCTGTGGTGCCCCTGCCAATTATATATATATATATATTTTTTTTTTTTTAATTTGTTTTTTCATAATACTTTTAGCCAAATCTACTCAAAATGGGGAAAAAAAAGAGCATTGTGATGTCACATGAACAAAACCTATCCCCTCGCAGACATCTTTTCCGTATGCCTTGAAAAAAATGCAAGCAGAGATTCGAGTTCACAACCCAGTTAACCCATATCTTCAAATGTTAAGATGACTTCATACAAAGCTTTCAAAACCAGAGAAATCCATTATGTTGTCGTGAAGCATAGCCAGAGTGCAGCTAGCATTGTGCCCGTCTTATTCTATTGCTAAGCCACTTCATGTTCCATAGAAGTGACACTTAAGGCCAAAGGAAAGGCTTGAAGCCCCACGTGACCTCTCTGTGTGAAGTGTTGGGCCATTTCTAAAGACTACACGCACGTGAATAATGTAACACATGCAATCTCAGGTTTTATAGGTATTTATAGATATTTTCCCACCTCTTGTTTAAACTGATAAAAGAAATATTTTAAAAATCGGAGAGCAAATGCACTCTCAAGATTATTAAGTATGCATTTTATGTGACAAAATTTGCTGAAGAACTATTTTCTTTGCAAAGTTTATCCCAATATAAAAGAATGCATCTGCACACCATAAGATGAACATACAAACAAGAAGGCATTTTAAGTTGATAAAATACACTTTATTTATTTTTACATGGAGTTTCAACGTGTTTTCTTCCGCATTCCAGTCTTCTGAACTGGTTTGACATGGAATAAAGCTAAATCTTGATGTCGCGGTGTAATCGCCCGGATAGCAACCTTAGCGGTTCGATGAGGAACAGAGCAGAGCTGAGATTGTTTGTCTAGTGCAGACCCAAGTGCATTTATTTGAACACCAAAAATATCTACAAAAAAACAAGAAAAATTTTAAAAGAATCAGCATGGCAGTACATCCTGTCTATACAGCACCCTCTCCCACCAGCTGAGGTTTGCTCCTTTTATAGAGCACCTCCCTAATTGGCTGAGCCCACTCTGTATTACAGATAAGTTTTTCCCAAATCCAATTCTATTGTTAAAAAATTTGCTCCAATCAAACAGTGTAATCATTTATTCCATTAGGTTGTTAGTTAAAATAGAGCTCTATCTTTACGTCACTTTATTTTAACAGTGAACCCTAATTAGACACCCAAAAAGCTAAAATATAAGACACCCCTCCTTGTTAGCACCCAGTTGTCTGCCCCGGAACCTTCTTAAGGTGCTTCAGCTCCCCAGGGACTCATTTGGCCGAAACATCTAAGGCAGACAAAATGAGTAAGTTAAAATTCGCAACAATTCAATTAATCAATTAGCCAACACAACATTTAACATTCAATAAAACATTTTAAACTTTTGTGTATATTGTCCTTTCTTTCTGCTAGCCTCAAAGATAGGCCCATGTAATGGACTAGCTACATTACAGGCGGATTAACAACATAGTAATACTGTAATTTGGTTAATAATTTGTATCAATACTTCTAATTAGGAAAGTTAATTGGTCGTAATATTGACCCCTGTGGTGTGGACTGATAGAAGCCAGGGCTGCCAAATGCCAATAAGTGCCATGACCACCACTTACTGCATGTCACTTACCACATTTATACTGCAAAACAGGCAAGGTAAAGTGGTGAAAGTGTCTTGCTCAATGAAACACCAACATCAACTGATTGGAACTACGATTGAACAACTTTTTCTTTTTCACATTTCACATATAAGTAAGAAATCATGAAATCCTGCTTAGTTGATGCATGGTATAGTAACGTTTGAGTGTCTTGTGTGAAAATGATTGTATAAATAATCTATGGGTCTTGGGGCAGCTGGCCTAACCACTTCTGGGTCGTTTTCATGTCTGGTTGTGGGCTTTGGTGGACTTTTATGGGCAATAGAATTTAGTTGTCAATTGCACTGCTGAACTGGAAGAGATGTTATTTTCATAGAATGCCTTCCAGGGGAATTTGTAATATCAAGTGTTTTAAGCAGTAAAAATTTAATAGCAGTTTCAAAATAGCTTCCAAGGTCCATAACCATGTTTGATCTGCATCTAGTGGATTGTAAAAGTAGTAAATATATAGTTCAAATCATAATAACTTTTTTGTTTTACTTTTCTCGGGCGACGGTTGCAAATTTATCTGGATCGTGGTGCTCAATGTTTATTTTTTATGTATCTATTAAAAGCACAGTATGTGATCTTTGGAAATCAAATGTTAAAACCATAATGGGGAACATTCTCCATGAACATATGTATGGTGGTCAAATAAGAGTCAGGTTTGTGAAGATGCAAGCCTGGTCACAGTAAGAACACATGTTTTTGGGGTTTTTTTTCAGTGGAAGAAATCAAAAGTTATTATAGTTTATTATACTTTCTGGCTAAACCGTTGCCTTGTCTTAAAATGTGCCAGTTCAGGTGGAATTACTGTGTTTTTTGCTGCTGCTTGTCTCCATGGAGATGTTGCTTTATCTGGAATGATCTGTAGTATGGCTTTAAACATCTGTACCTCGCACTTATCAATTACAGATGTTTTTATTATCTTACGGTGAGCATGCAACCCCATAAAGACATGAAAGTGGCTAACCATCCACCAGAAAAGTTACATAGTGCATGTGCAAGTCATTTAACATCATCTAGTGTCCAGAAAGTCAAACAAATTATTTAAAATTACAACAAAAATGGGTTTTTTATACACTACCCGGTCATCACCAATATACCTGAGCCTTCCAAGTTACACTATATATATATATTTCTACAGTATATACGTGGATTCTATATGCTTACGTACATGTACCTATTAAAACATGACCTTTCATTTTAAAGGTAGAGAACAGAGGAGTTGGCAGGGCTTTAGGCGGAAACACAGTACTGACTAAACTTGTACCACACAGCCCAACTCTGCAGTGACAGCGCGCGTATGGTGACCTTTACCATAAACATATAAACTGCACAGAGACAAATCAAGCTGGTTTTATTCCCCAGGTGTAGCACAGGGGCATGGGGGAGTGTCTCAGCTCTAACTCTTTGTCACACTCTGAAATGATTAAAGAGGGAGTATAACACTTCTATGTGGTATTAATTGCTAATAGATACCTTTTATTGTTTTGAAAATGCTATATTCGCCGATAAAAATGCGCTAACATGTTTCATAAGTTTCATTTTCATTATTGACGCTCCGATTCCTCCCTCCCGGCCAGTCATTGAGAGTAGTTCAGATATTGGAGGAATTCAGTTTGTGTTATATTCCACTGACTGCCTAAGTACAAATTAAACCAAATCAAAAATCCTTCAACAGGAGCATCACTGAATCAAAACAAAACATTCATAAAGTTCATACAAAGGCAAGATGGGGGAAGTGAAGTGAAAAATAAGCCAAAAAATAATCAAGTCAAAGCTGGGATCAGACTCTAATGACTAATTCCACCATTGGAAACTATTAAAAAAAAAAAAAAAAAAAAAAAAAGGACAGTTTGCTTTGAAATGCTGGGTGTGGCTTTTTCATAAATAAATAAATTCCATTAATAAAAACATACATAAATACATAAATAAAATAAACACACAAATAAATAAATAAATAAATAAGTAAATACACAAATAAATAAATAAATAAATAAATACACAAATAAATAAATAAATAAATACACAAATAAATAAATACATAAATAAATAAAATAAAAAATAAAGTTTTTAGGCTTTTTTTTTTTTTTTTTAAAGATGCATACTTCGGTATATCGGTTAATTAATTATAATATCTGCTACTATTCACTATCTTGAACCTTTCTCTCAAGATAAAACATTCAGCACTGAAGTATTAATAACCATTTTAAGATTTTAACAGCAAACCTTATCATTAACAAATCATAACCCATTTCTCTACATTCACTTTGTTGTCTTCTTTTAACTCTTGTGCCCACCCCACCTCATCTCCCCTCCCCCTGTCCATGGACCCCCCTGTCCCGTCCCTGGTGAACCGTTCCGAATGAGACGAGGGTGGGGGTGGGGGTCTGTAATGATGTGCTGTCTGCTCCAGCTGCCTCTGCCTGGGCCTCTGATGTGTGACTGAGACTGGCTGCACACGAGCTGGAGGCCTGAGAGCCACATGAGCTGACACTTCCAGCTGCCGCACAGGGCGTTGGATGGGCAGGAGTCTGGGGAGAGGAGACTGTGAACTGGCTGAAATGTCTCTGTTTTGGCCAGAGACAGAATATGCAAAAGATTTAACTCATGTTGGATCAGCTTAACTTCAAAGGGAAACTTTTTATGCATATTTCAGGACTGAATGTCAAAAACTTTGGCCAGATGTGTGAAATATTCATGCATAAGTAACAACAATGTAAAAAAGTGGGGGGAAAAATGAATTAAAAATCTAACTGGTCACTCCTTGTAAGTGGTGTCAGAATACTTTTGAATGAACATTAAGTATAGCATCTTAAAATCTTCATTGGTGTTGTACCTGATTTTTTCTGTGTTAAAAATGTGGAAAACAGAACTGGTTCATTTTAAATGGTTTGCAGTGATCCAAAGTTATTCCTCACTTGGCGTATGCATTTTGAAATTATCGGAGGTGGTGTAATTTGGTTGATATCAGTCAGTGTTACTAACCAACCTAATTCCCAGGTGTCAAATTGATCCCAATAAATCTCAAATGAGCCTAGCATCCCAAGAGTTTGCCCCATTTGATATGCAAACCTTCAAAACAAAGAAGGGACTGGGAATTACACATGTGAATCTACACAAATAAAATCATGGGCAAAACAAAAGATCAAGACATATTTCGAATTTCTGAAACCTGGCTATCAAATAAAATAAGTGACAAGGAAATCAATATTGAAAATGACAGTTTTTCATTGTGATACACAATTTAAAGGAGGTGGTGTTGTCTGTGGACCTTCCATGCTCCAGCTGCATTTAAGGATGGGTTAAATGCAGAGGACAAATTTTGCTACGGGGACAATAAAGTGAACCTTAAACCTTAAAACCTTAAAAATTGGTGACAAGCACTTAGTAGTAACTATAATTTCCACTATACATTTTGCACTCTGAGCTCCCTAATCTGAATTTCCAATCTGATTAGGAAACTTTCACTATTTTCTTTCAGTATCGCCTCCAGTGTCGTAAAGTATAACCAGACTAAGTGCTGTCCCAGGCTGGCTACAGGACTCTTTCAGCTCAGCGAAAGGCAAACAGACCCATCCATTCTTCATACATTATGTGCTGCCAGCCGCCCATAGCTCCATTTGATTCAGTGTATGATCGATATCGTCTCTGGATATAGTAATTCAATGTACACTAACCACTCTTCCTGCTCCATTGATTTTTACGCAGTCATCATTATGTCGGCAAATCCGCACGGGACGTACTGCAGACGCTAGGGAAGGGATGAATGGTAACTTATAACCTTGAATTTTTGAATAAGTAAAGGTCCTGTATTATGATAAAGTTGATTGAACCTTTTGAATTTGGTTGGAGAGTCCCTAGATCAAGTGGAGGAGTTCAAGTGTCTCAGTGTCTTGTTTACATTTGAGGGAAGGATGGAGCGTGAGATTGACAGGTGGATTGGTGCAGCGTCTGTAGTAATGGGGTCGCTCTATTGGACTGTTATGGTAAAGAAAAAGCTGAGTTACAAGGCAAAGCTCTCGATTTACTGCTCAATATATGTTTCTACTCTCACCTATGGGCCCTGATTTGGACTTGGTTCAGTCCTGGTTTAGGTCTGGTTTAGATCTCCGGTGCTACTCTCACCTGTTGTCATGAGCTTTGTGTAATGGCCGAAAGGACAAGATGGCGGAAACAACCGGCTGGCATGGGTTTCCTCTGCAGGGTGGCTGGGTGATCCCTTAGAGGATTGGAGCTTGGAGTAGAGCCGCTAATCGTCCACGTGGAAAGAAACCAGCTGATGTGGTTCGGGCATATGTTCTGGATGCCTCCCGGACGCCTCCTCGGGGAGTTGTTTTGGGCACCGGGGAAAACCCAGGACGTGCTGGAGGGAGTATGTCTCTTGGCAAGGCCTCAAAACACCTAGGGAATAGCTAGAGTAAGAGTGCGAGGAGAGGGAAGACTGGGCTGCGGATAAAGCAGAGAAAGAAAATCATGTATTATCAGATATATGATTTTTAATTATACAGCATTCAGAGCAGTCAATAACCACTAAGCTTTGCCAATATTTTGAGCTGATATGTAGGACAGATTTTATTACAGTAGCTGTGTAATCACTTTTAATGCAGCGCCTTCTCCACAGTTGCAAATGAATGCTTTGTGTATTTTGTTTAACCAGTTGGTCAACCTAAACAAAATCTTGACCTATGCTGGAGAATTTTTATGCTGCCAATATACTAAAAAGTCCAGATATCTTTCTCTGTAATAAATAATTTCTGCTCTAGAAAAAAAAACTGCAATTTTTCCAACCTGCAACACTTTATCGCCCCTTGAAACCCCCTCTCCATATGTCGCTGGCCTTGTGTGATCAAATACAAACTTTTGCACATATGTTAATTACAGAGCTCTCAGTTAATCATATAATCGTCATATACTGAGGAGATTAGAGCCCTTCTTATTCAAACGCTTCTCTTTATTCTTCAGGATCATAGTCATTCATTTAACGGAGAAGATTGTAATCAGAGTGCATGGGAACTTCGTTTGCATAAATTAAAACATGATCTCTTATTAGTCAGAGAGAATGTAATCATGGTACAGAATGCTCTAATGGCCCAGCAGGATGTAGGGATTACCGAGATATACAGGAATACCGTAATTTACTGTAATCTGTGGCAGTAGCACTATTCCTGGAAAGAGATAGAATTTCATAACTAAACTATAAGTCACACTTTGTTCATATTTTGGCCGGGGGTGCGACTTATACTCAGATGCAATTCATATGTGAAATATGTTTGTTTTCTTGATTATTATGCATTTTTTGTCTAGTGCGATTTATACTCTGGAAAATACACAGTTATCCAAATTTGCTCCTGTGTGTTTTATATGGCTTCAGGCTCATCTTGTCGTGTTGTTAGCCTTGTAACATTTTTTTTTAAGGTCTTTGGGAAAATATAATCCATAAAATGACTGAAGCTGTTTTTGTTTTTTCGCTGTAAAACTCTTTCTGATTGGTTGAGGACAGAGCTAATGACACCTACAGATGCAGCAGGGTCTGGAGAGTGTAATGGGTGAAAGGGGATGATTAAAAATATACATATTTGGCCAAAAATATGTATACTTATGTGTATGTATGTATACTTTTCCATGCATGTATGTTTTAGGAAAAGAAATTTGGAATAGTAATTTTTTCTAAACTAATGCCGTTCTTATGGCGTTCGGTTGATTTACAATTCTGTGCATTTTACTCAGTGGTGGTAAGGGACTTTTGTAAGCACAGCTGCCCTGGGGTAGAGTGATGGAAGAGAGGTTGCCACTCTGCATCATCAATCCCTCCGGCCACCACCACCAACCCCAACACACCACTTATTTTACTAGATTCTTCTTCCAGACCACGGTTTAGTTTGTTCCATATCTGAAAGTTTGGACCGCTCACTAGCACTCTTCCTCAGAGTGGCTACGTGATGTTGCTGTGACGTGTCCGGTCAGCAGATTTACACTGGTTTTGGTGCTGTTTTCCTACCGGTGGAGGCAGGACAACAGCGCCATCTGCAGTCCGACTTCTACAGGACAGTATCCCAGGTGTGTGAGAATGAAAAGGCCCCCTCGCTCCGCTTCAAAGTCCCGTGGGCACGTTTCTGTATTCCAATTGCCTCCTTATGGGCTCGACACACGGGGAGCGACGTCGCTCGCTCTCCATTTATTTTCAATGGTACCTGTGGGACACTGCGAAAATCGCTCGTCTCTCTCACCTCCGCGACAAGCGAAAGTCGTGCACGTGAATATCGCGCTCGTGCATGTCGACGTGCACACGCGGGCCTGCGACACGACTAATGAAAGTTGAAAAGTGTTCTACTTTTATCGCTGTCGCCTGCACAACAGCCAATCAGCCAGAGTTTGATTGACGAGCCAATGCACTGTCCACTTCAGAAACATCATGGAGGAGAAAATTATACTCACGGTGTTGGATTTCCCAATTCTTTTTGACATCTCAAAGAGACTACCGAGATGTATCAAAAAAAGCAGCTGCCTGGGAACTCATTGGTGCCAACAAATTTGCGCATGTTAACTTACCACTCATATTCAGAGTGGTAAGTTAACATGCGCAAATTTGTTCAGATAAATTTATGGAGGCTAATAACCAAATGCATTAAAGACTGATTCAACATTAAAAACATATATTTATTTAAGGTTTTTACATTAAACAGAATTAGCTGCAGAATAGGGTGGACCCAGGATCGCTTTTTTTAGTTTTGTAGATTGCAACCAATTGTAATATTTTAGTCAAATGAAGCAAAACTTTACGAGATTTCATTTTAGCGTCTTTTTCCCATCCACCGCTATTAACCTCAAAATTCCCTCCAAATAAACAGCCAATCAGACGAGTAGGAGGCTCGCGCTCTGCTCTGGAACAGAGCGCGACGTGACAAGCTGCCGCTAGTCGCTGCAGTTTGTCGCTGCCCGTGTGTTCGATTTTAAAGCCTATGCGATGAGTGTCGCTGCACGCTGTCGTTAGTCGCTCCCCGTGTGTCGAGCCCATCAATCCAGCAGCAATGTTTGTCCTCTGTCCCTATGATGTTTAATCCATTCCTGTCCATAATGTTGTCCTCTCTTTTACATTGATCAATAATGGAAAGAGAGGGAAGGAAGGAGAAAAGTGAGTATATTCAAAAAATGTATAAGAAAAATTGGAGCCTCATTACATTTTTTTTCTTTTCTCTCTAAATCTTCCGCCCTTTTCCTTTTATTTCATGAGTTTTTTTTGTTTTTTGTTTAGTTTTATTACTTATTTACCGATACACACACCCACACACTTCCATATAAAAAGAACAGATGCCATTCTGATTGTCTCGCATATATCAAGGTTATGCACTCCCTCAAGTCAAAATGTCTTTTATTGTTTTGTATTATCTCCAGTTAAAAAAAAAAAAAAGGCTGATTTGAGTTGCTCCTGTCTTGCTTTGTGTTTTGTTGCTCGTGTGCACATCTTTCTGTTTCCGTTTCTTTCTTCTGTAAAATCTTTTAACATAAATTAAAACAGAAGACCTGATGAACCTCACTGAACTGCTAACACACCGCATTCGAGTGAAGTGTCTTGCCCATGGACACAACAACAGTTTGCACAAGAGCCGCCCCGCTGTTGCACCTGGTATTCCCATTGGTCTTCCATCCAAGTACTAACCAGGCCCAACCTTGCTTTAGTTTAAACGATATTTATAATGGTAATAATGAAAATAGACTCTTTTTTAAACCTCCCAAAGCATCCACACATCATCAAAAAAGATAATAGAACATCTCAAGCATGTTTTCCCATTCTGACGTCTAGTTGTTTTTGTTTTAATCCAAGGCCTAACCGAATAAACAGCACTTATCCCGCCTTACATTACAAAGAGCTTTAAACAGACCTAATTGTGTTTGGTTGCCATGAATGTCGCTAATATCCCTCTGAAGAGCACTCAAATTCACAAGCCATTACTCCTCCTGTCTCGTTTTGAGCAAGACTTATTACATGCAACAAAAGCAATACATGCAAAACAGAAATATGAATTATGCAATAAAAGCTTTAGATATCCGTTAATCTTTCCATAAACCACATTGTTGAATTATACATGAGATGGCGGGGGGGTCACCAAATGCAGAATAAATGGCATTAGAGGATATGTCTCATGATTTCAACTGTAAAATGTAATGCGCTAATATTCGCCAAAGACAAACATGTACAATTCCTGTTTTAAAAGCACTGTACCTGATTTAGACTGGCTTTAAAACGTGAAAAACACAACTAATTAATTTTAAACGGTTTGCAGTGCTTCAAAGTTCTTCCTCACTTACCTCATGCTTTCTGAATATCCTAATTATTCAGCGTGATGAGTTTTTAAGCGTTTTTCACAACTTTGGGAGAACAGTGTATGATGGTAAAGCTAACAACAACTAGCATGCTAACGTGCGCTTACTGATTATCAGACAATAAAGAGTTTTGTCGTTGCATAAAGACAGCACGCATTGGATTCATTCTGAGAGCTGCTTCTACAATATATCTGTAATGAGGCAAGATGTATTTTGCCAGATACATGGGGAAAAAATGAGGTACCAAATCAGAATTTTTTGCGTATACACTGGTCCCTCGTTTATCGTGAGGGTTACGTTCTAAAAATAACCCGCAATACGCGAAATCCACGAAGTATCAGCTTTATTTTTTTCAATTATTATATATATTTTAAGGCTGTAAAACCCCTCACCACACATTTTTTACACTTTTCTCACACAGGCATTAACATTTTCTCACATTTCTCTCTTGTTTAAACACTCTCAAAGTTCAAACCTTCGTATATTCTATTCCCCCTTCCTCGGTGATCGCTTTAAATGTATAGAACGTTTCATCGACAGAACGTTTCCTCGACATTGTGGGTTTTGTTGCGGAGAAAATTTACAAACATACAGCACTTCAGAGTCACACTGTGATCGAACATTTACGTAAATTTGGCTAAACATATTTTGCACTGTACAGGAGACACGGCACGGAGGAGACTGATGGACAATGGTCTACAGTCTGTTAGCCAATCAGGACGCGGAACACAATGCATGTTCGTACGCTGTAAAAAAGCAGGCAAAATTGCAAAAAAAAATCAACAAGACCGCGAAAAGTGAACTGCGATATAGTGAGGGACCACTGTAGAGCTATGTTCTTGGTTGAAAGATTTTAGGTGTATTACTGACATTAACATACATGCATTTATAGAAAGAAATAGAAGGGGATCCAAGGCAGTCTGACTTACAATAAAAGTACTTTATTTTGGCAAAGAGATGCGTTTTTGGGGCAAACATAAAGATATACTCATATATTTGTGATCTCTGTACAGCTTTTCCCTGGGATACTGAATACACACTCCTCGAATGTTTAACAAAGATGTGAGTCTGGTCACCGGTAATCTTCCCAAAGTCAGATGGGCGTGACTGACAGGTGTATTAGCCAATCAGGGATACGCATGGCCCGTCTGTATCAAAACAAATACGGCTGCTTATGAGGAACAAAAAACGACAAAAGTATCACAGGAGGCTGAAAAACATCACGGATTTCTACAACATGCCATTTTGCACAGTTTTGAGATCAACATTTTTCCTGAGACCGAATACATTTATGTCCCAGGAAGAAACAAAACAGAATTTCAACTTCACTGTGCGTCTCAGTGATAAACAGTTTCCCCACTAACTGCTTGTAGCTTGTAGATCACTCCGTCGCCTCACTTTTCTAGCAGGCCTTGTAATACAAAAGACTCATATCAGGCGTACCCGTATCATCTGTCTGCGACTATAATCCACCTGTCAATCAAAGCCAGCGCCATTAATGTGCTGTACAGTCTGCTCCTCAGGCTGTAGAAGAGCACGGAGACAGAGGAATCACCAGTGTGTGTGTGTGTGTGTGTGTGTGTGTGTGTGTGTGTGGACCCCTGAGCACCGAGACACATGTGGACTACACTGCAAGTGAGAAACGTGTCAAAACAAAACATTAGTCAACGTGTGCAAATAGGGTTTTAGTATTTGAATTACTGCAATGGCTAAAATAAAAGTAAAAAGTGACCTATTATGCAAAATTGATTGAGGTTTAAAGGTCCAATATTACACAAAATTGACTCTTATGAGCTTTAAGCCACGTTATTATGCAGGGTTTGGGTGTTAAACGTGTGAAAGAAACAAAACAAAACTCCAGATATGTTTGTGATGAGGAAACTGTCATACAGGTAGTAAACTGGACTCACGTGCAACACAGCCAAAACCCCTTATCTCGGTGAATACAGCAGGTTTATTTGAAATACAGAGTCTCTCTAGATCACTTGTGTCAAACTCAAGACTCGTGGGCCAAATGCGGTCCACCATGTCATTTTATGTGGCCCGTGACGAGGTAAATTAAAATGTATGACTGTCTTAAAATGTCATTTTATCAGGAGATACGCAGTTACACTCCTATTTTTTACATCTATGCAAATTTGAGAGCAACAATTTTGCTGATATGGCCCTCGGTGAAATTGAGTTTGACATCCCTGCGTGTAGATGGAACAAAAGAAATGAACAAATCACAATCCAGCAACACAAATTGAGCAGAGGGAGAACACATAGGCTACTCCTCTGATTAGTAAATGAACGGCAGGTGCAGGAAAAAACGGGGAGGCAGCAAATGAAGGACCGGAACGGACTGGGGATAAATAAGGAAAGAGGAAGAACTGTGACAGAAACAGTATAACATAGATCAGAGAATAGCCTAATATGGCACTTTTAAGTCTTTATCCTTCTGTATTCAAAGAGGCCATTGCCCACGTACACACTGACATTTCATTTTATCATCCACAAACCAGGAAGTGCGCTGTTAGCATTGCTGCATTGACTCATCTCTTTGAATAATTAGCATGTCCAGAATGTGTTGGGAAAGTGAGGAATAACTTTGTGCCATTTGTTTTTCACGTTTCTTAGATCAGCTACATCGACCCAGTAAAATTATAACATTTCAACGTATTTATACTATAGCGTGGTACTCTTTGGTAGTATTCCCATCTCTTTAAACAATACCTTGCTTCCGTGTGCACTTTTGCAAACTTTCTACATGTATTACAATCCCAATGGTGTGATCCGCCTTTGCGTTCACACCTCCTTTAATAAGAACGCGGCGTCTGTGCAGAGACATCCTGACATGTCCGGGGATACTTGGAGATTTGTGCCGTATATTTGTGGTCGGTAAGGCTGTGGGCAGCGGAGAGGAGAGGAAGAGGAGGACTACGAGGAGGAGGGAGGAGGAGGGAGTGTGAAATGGACGGGACTAGTTTCTGAGGCGGAGTGACAGCTCAAACTGCACAGATCAGAGACTGTGGTGTGACGGAGCGTGGACACTGTGTATACTTGTGGTACTGTGTTGCATATCTTGTGTTTTTGCTTTGAAGAACATTGGGGTGTTGAAATGCAAGACAAAAAGGTGCAAAACTGCCTTTACAGCTTTAGTCTCTCCATGGCCTAGCATCAAAGTACATCTCTGACATGTTAGTGCCGTATGAACAATGTCGCGCACGCTGAGGACTTCAGGGACCGGCCTCCTGCTGGTGCCCAGAGTCAGGACTAAACATGGGGAATCAGTGTTTCAGTTTTGTGCAGCCAAAACCTGAAACAATCTTCCGGAAGATGTGAGACAGGCCTCTACTTTGACAATGTTTAAATCCAGGCTCAAAACGGTTGTGTTTAGCTGCGTATTTGACTGAAAGGTTTTTATTCTGCACTCTTTTAACCCTTTAAGGACTGAGCACATTATAGACCATTATAGTTCGCCTAGACTTTTTTTTTTTTTTTTAGGCATAAAAATATGTGGACAACACATTTTGGGTTGTCTAGGCCACAATGCAAATTTTTAGAAGAAGAAGAAGAACAGCATACAAGAACAGCAACAATGCAAAAATGTTCAGTTTAGAATAATTTTAAGACTTTAGAATGTTTTTTTTGTTTTTTTTTGTAAAGGCAGATGTCTTCCTGCTCCTGTCAGCAGCTCTTCACATGAGACTCATTGTTCCAAGAGGCACAATTGTTATTTCTCATTTTGTTTTTACACTCAGGACAAAATGTTGCTGTGTTCTAGGGATGGGACGATATACGATAATATCATTAATCACGATAAAAAAGGTCCGCAATTAATCGTTTGTGGCATTTTTTTATAATAGTGATCATCACGCATGATTATAGTCGCCTTTACGGCACCACACTGCCTCATGTTTCCAGTTCCAATAGAATGTTTAGATGTTAGTTCTGGTGTTTGTCCACTCTGACATAGCAATGACACTTGTAGCTTCTGTGCTTATCTCTGTCTGAACTATATTCTGTCAGATATCAACAATAAACAAAGTCTGATCCGTAACTCTCCACAGGAACGTACCGGAGATGAGACGCTAATGTGTGCACATCTTAGATTTTTACCTACAATAATGCAAACTGTAGAATAAAACAACACCTTTTAAACAATAGACAAGTTAAGTCTAATTCATACAGCTGAACACAAATGTGCCAGAGCGCATGGTCTGAATGCGCACTATGTGCACAGAAGCAATGATAACGATTATACACGGTATATTTTACCTACAATTAAGTCAATAGCAGAATAAACCACGCTTACTGATCGAGACCACATCCAATCCATCAAAAAATACAAACATCCACTGTGTCCTCGATCATGTACTCCCTTTGGTTTGTCCGTTTCGTCATGTTTAAAACGCAAAACAACAGTGCGTAAAATGCGCCATTATGCACAGATTTCTGCATCCACTCAGCTTCGGCCGTTTCCCAATTTGCCAAAGTGACTTAAACGCATCGTTCTAAGTGTTCGTCGACGGGCACTTGCGTCACTTCCGGCGCGACAAGGACTGGTCCATTTCGACAACATGGCATTGAGGAGTACACATTTTCTTCCGGGTACATCTGTTTACGGAAAACCATGGCATGTGATACATCATCCTGTTCCGCTGCTCATTGGCTGTAAGGGGAAAACGTCACTAAATGTGTGTGATGTAACTGGTTGATTCTACAAGGGGAAGAGTGAGGCGTAGAGTGAGCTAACACGTGTGTTTAGCACTGAACAAAGTTGGCGCTGTCAGAAGTTTATTATGCCTGAAATTGACAAAAGAAATGCAAAGAAGTGATGGAGCACATTTCATATTTGGAGTACTTTCCTGCAGCAGATTGGACATAGAGGATCTTATTTTGTGGACATAATTTCTTGACTGCATTATGTTCTCTGGATCTTTACAGAACAAATAAGACCAACTTTGTGTGAATATGTTGATGTTTGACAGAACCAGAGCGCTCAATGGTAAGTGAAGTCCAGATTCACACTTTGTGACTTTTCTGTAAAAACGTCTTTCCTGTCAGCGCTGTGGTGATTGCAGGTGAAAATGGTTTGCATATCCAGAAAGACGAGCGCCGCAGCTTTCATTTGATGTGTAGATTGTTTGTGTGAGTGACGCAGAAGTGTATGTACATTGCTGTAAAGTTGTAAAGTAGGCCCGGGCCGTCGGAACATTAACAGGTTAATAATTATTGCGATAATATCGTTAATCGCGATTATTTTGGCCACAATAATCGTGAGTCTAAAATTTTAGATCATCCCATCCTTACTGTGTTCAGGCATTTAATGAATAGTTTTTGCAAATCATTATTCAAATGTTTTATCCAAAAATAAACTACATAATGTAAAAAGCAAATTCTTTGTTTTTACACTCGTCAGGTCTCAGCCTAAATAACAAGGAGAAATTGATAAAACATGTCATGTAAGAGCTCGGGTTTTAGAAGGTTTAAGGAAGTATCAGCATGTACTACCTTTTTTCACACAACTACCTCTATTTTACATATCCATCCTTATTTTTCCTTTGACGCATCAGATAACTGGGATAGACCGACAGTTACTCACTCACACACCACATTCATACTGTGTGGGTAAAGTGTCTTGCCTAAGGATATAATGACAAAATTTGGTCTGAGCGGGAATCAATAGATACTTTGCAGCTGATGTCATCAAACCTACCTGGTGGGGGGTGATGCTAACTGTAGGCACTGCTCTGTCTGAAGCTCTCACTCAAGTTGGACTTTAATCTGAGCTTTGTTTTAACACAATCTGACTATAATTAACTGATTTTGATGGAATTACAACAGCTGATCAGTGTCTCAGTCAAATAATTGTACAGTCACAAGCTAGCTAGCATTAGCCAACAGTTTTTCAGTTTGTCACTCTCACGTTTTTGTTGAAAATCAAACAACGAAATGAGACAATGAACGCTTGTATTGATCACAGGCTGCTGTAAATAAAATCCATTAAATCCATTTAGTTAGTTTTCAGACTTTCCTAAAACATTTTGGCTGTGTTTACTAATGTGTGCATTGTGTCACCATGGTAACTGCTGAAAATTCTGCCATAGAAATACACGGAGAACACCCTCAGTGTGATGTCATTGCAAAGTATCAATGCTTTAACCACTAAGCCACGGTCACCTGGAACAAAGAAAAGATAATAAATATATCTGTAAACTGTTCATATGTTAAAAAGTAAGACCAAAGTGGAGATTTATGGATTGAAAGGTGCACTATGTAACTTTTCTGGTTGGAATCCGCTAAGATTTTAATGCTTAGTTTGGAATATTTTATAGTATGACATTATACTTTTTCGATGTTTTTGGAAACTATGATTCTTATTGTTGATGGTTCTGAGCACACTGGCCTCTCCACAGATCTGACCTGTAACTTGTAGTCTTCCTGTCTCCATGGAGATAGACAAATTTAACGCCGGAGTATGGAATATCCCAGCTAATAATTTCCAAAGATAAAATCAGATGGCATCATAAGTTACATGGTAGTATACTGGATGCATTTACGTGACCCTGGCAACTGCAGCTCTACTGAAGTTATTTTTGACACCATAACCCATAAACCCACTTTAAATCCTATTGCATCATTCTGCGGAGGTTGCAAACGATCACCATGGTAACGCAGCCATAGTATATCAGCGGGGGGGGGGGGAGTAGTGCTGGAGCGTGTGAGGGCTGCTCATCACTGCTCAAATGACTTGACTTCTGTGCTGTTGATCAAATAAACTGGAACATGCATCATAAATGAACAAATGTGTTTGAAAACAACTGATCATGAATTCTGTTTGAACAAAACTCACCCGGGTCAAATGGAGTTCACACCCACCCAAAAATACACTAGTAGTAGTAGTAGTAGTAGTTGTAGTTGTAGTTGTAGTAGTTGCCCTTGCACTTGTACTTGTATTTGTACTTGTAGAAGTAGTTGTTGTAGTAGTAGTAGTAGCAGTACCAGTAGTAGTAGCAGTAGTAGCAGTAGTAGTAGCAGTAGTAGTAGTTAGTTAGTAGTAGCAGTAGTAGCAGCAGTAGTAGCAGTAGTAGCAGCAGTAGTAGCAGTAGTAGTAGCAGTAGTAGTAGTTAGTTAGTTAGTTAGTAGTAGCAGAGCCAGTACCAGTAGTAGTTAGCAGTAGCAGTAGTAGTAGTAACAGTTAGTAGTAGCAGTAGTAGTTAGTAGTAGCAGCAGCAGTAGCAGTAATAGTAGTAGCAGTAGTAGTGGTAGTAGTAGCAGTAGTAGTAGCTCTAGTAGTAGAAGAAGGAATTAATTAGTAGCAGTTGTAGTAGTAGTTAAAATAGAATGAAAAATGCGTAATAACTACAACTGTGTTATATAAAAAAAAAATGTCTTGAGTTTTATTTTAAAAAAGTGTGGTCAGGGTCAAACAGAGTTCACAACCCACCCCAAAAAATCCAACTGTGCAAAGTCAAAAAAGATAAAAATGAAAGAAAAAAAATGTAAAGGATGGCAGCTAGCGACTGATGTCTCGCTGCGGGGGTCTTCTTCACAGCGTGCAGTAGTAGAATACAACTGGATACGGATAGTGCGGGCATCCAGTTCACACGGGGGTTACACGGGGGTCATACGGGGGTTACGGGATCTGGAGGGGGGGATTGCGACACCAAAAGAAGTGACGATGGAAAGTTCACACGTGTCGAAGTGAGAGTGAAGACATCGCCTGGATCAAATGTCCTTTAAATACTTCCACACAAGCAGACGTAACAGTGCCGAGGGTTAGAAAGAGCGCAGAGATCAGAGAGATGTCAATACTCCGGGTAAGATATCGACCGGCCCGAGAGGAGACGAGATTAATGGGTGAAAAGTATTTTGAAGTGATGAGTACGTTCACAGATCAAACTTGAGCTGTTAAGTTTATTTCTGAATCAAAAATACAAATACCTTATTATAGTAGGAGTAGGAGTAGGAGTAGGTGCGGTTGTAGTAGTAGTAGTAGGTGCGGTTGTAGTAGTAGTAGTAGGTGCGGTTGTAGTAGTAGTAGGTGCGGTTGTAGTAGTAGTAGTAGTAGGTGCGGTTGTAGTAGTAGTAGTAGTAGTAGTAGGCGCGGTTGTAGTAGTAGTAGTAGTAGGCGCGGTTGTAGTAGTAGTAGGCGCGGTTGTAGTAGTAGTAGTAGTAGGCGCGGTTGTAGTAGTTGTTTGTGTAGCTTCAAGCTGTGTCTCAGGGCAAGAGACATAGGAGAAGTAGTAATGGCAATAGTAGTTGTAGTAGTAGTAGTTGTTGTTTTGTGGTTTTAGTTGCAGTAGTAGTTTGTATAGGCTCGAGTTGTGTTGAACGGCAAGAAAGTTAGTAGCAGTAGTAATTGCAGTAGTAGGCCTAGTTCTAGTTTTAGTAATAGCAATAGTACGCCTAGTTCTAGTTGCAGTAGTAGTAGTTGTAGTAGTAGTTGTTGTTTTTTGTAGTAGTTTAGTAGTAGTAGTTTGTGTAGCCTCAAGTTGTGTCCAAGGGAAAAAAATGTAGTAGCAGTAGTAATGGTAGTAGTGGTAGTTGTTTTGTAGCAGTAGTTGTAGTAGTAGTTTGTGTAGCCTCTAGTTGTGCCCAAGAACAGGAAAGGTAGTAACAGTAGTAATAGCAGTAGTAGTTGGTGGTAGTAGTTGTTGTTGTTGTTTTGTAGTTGTTGTAGTAGTAGTTTGTGTAGCCTAAAGTTGTGTCCAAGGGCATAAAAGGTAGTAGTAGTAGTAGTTGTAGTAGTAATAGTTATTATTTCAGTTACTTAGTATTAAACTATAGCACATATTTGGATCACAATTTTACATTTGGTTAATTGCATGGCCATACTACGTTGACAATTCCCAATCTCGTCTGATCTTGTTGGGAATACCAGTGGGAAAAAACTAATGTCGTGTCCTTAAGCAAGACACTTTGAATGTGTGTGTGACATATGTACTCTAATGCACGCCAATACAGGATTACTCAAATCTGAATCAATAGAAATCCAAGTTTGAGTAAGATAATAATAAGAGAACACCATTAAAGCTTGTCCAAAAGCGATTGAAAGTTATTTTTTACCTGATATGCCCCGTTTAGGTAAGAGTACCATTACGCTAACTTACATTCTGTCTCCATTCAAAACCTCTACAGATAAAAAATAGACCTTGTGAAGTATACCAGTCCTCTGTAGTAACATCATCATTATCTCCCCCACCTTTTAACTCCCTCCCCCTCCCTCCCACACATATACACATACCCTCACTCCCTCAGCGACTTCTCCACACAAGGTATTCTTTTCATTTAAATGGCTTTTATCCAATTCATCAGAGCGTCCTCCAACCCCCCATGTTTTGTTCGGCTTTGTAGTTTTCGCATCCGCAGGCGCTTTTTGTTTTGCTACATTCACAACCTAGTTTTTCTACCATCTATGCCTATATGTCAGGTCAGCATATCTCTAACCCCGTGTCTCAGTTATTGGCTTTTGTTGTAACTGTATTTCTTATCGATTTCATTCCATTTGTAGCTTTTAGCGAATTAATGGGATTGGATTTGGCAGGGCATCCTCGGTCATGTAAACAACATAGGAATAATGGATATGATTTTTTTTTTCTGTCTGTAATAGAGCACAGCTTGCGAATTGGTACTTCACAGCTAATGCCGGTGACGCTAACTGAATGCACTGCTCCGTCTGAAGCTCTGTTACACAAGTTAGACTTCTTTTCTGAGCTTTGTTTTAACACAATCTGACCATAAATAACTGACTTAGCTGGAACTACAACAGGAGAGCTGGCTTTGAAGTCCCTCCCGAATATCATTACAGTCACACGCTAGCTAGCATTAGCCAAACTTTCATATATAGTTATTGGTGGACAGGCGTGTAGCATCAAATTGTAAGTTCTGGATGCAAATGATCAGGGGGACTCGCACTACATGTTGTCTAATAAAAAGTAAAGTACTCCTTACAAATTTTGTGAGGGGCCCCTTCCTGCGCTGGGCCCTCCTGATAGACAATACGCTTTACCCCCCCCCCCCCCCCCGTAGTCTGAACGCCCCTGCTGGTGCATATGTCGTGCAAATATGGTGAATTATTGGTATGGTTGTTCCATTTTGAAAAACAAAATGGCGTCAAAAAGGTTTGCCAAATTCTTGTTGGCTGATGCAATGTTTGTGCAACCAAAACAAATTATTCTACATAAAATTCTTTATATTTTTTCCTCTATTTATTAAACCCAGCAACTCAACATAATTTATATAACACATTTTATCAATACTTTTCCATGAATACCTTGCAAAAAATGTATTTCTTCAAAAAATAACAACTTTTTGAAGGCAGAAACATCCATCTCTACTGGTTATAATCCTTTACTCTTAAGTCATGCATAATTCCACATAGTAACGCAATGGAACCCGAAACCTTTTTGATGTGGGGCAAGAATCCAACCACTTTTGTCTGGCGTACTCTTCCACAAAAAAAAAAAAAAAAAAATCTGGGTCGTCAACTTCTTTTTGAACCCCTTTGTTGACACATGGGATATTTATGTATGTATGCATCCTATTTATTTATTTACTTAAGTCCTTTGTTATAAAAAAAGATATATGAATTGTACACCACTCCCACATATTCTTCATACACGACACTTCACACAGAATCCCTAAAAACTGCACTTAAAATGGGGTATAGTGTTAGAACTGCCACTCCCAATGATGTCCTCCCCCTCTTTCGGAAAGTGAAATATTCCTCACAAGGCCTCGAGGTCTCGGAGAGCGCAACGGGCGACACAACACACAGATCTGGGTGTCATGTCACATCAGAGTTGGATATTTGGGTGCAGGGGTACGATGGCGAGCGGGTGGGGGTGGATGGGTCAGATTGTCTGCTAACCTTTAAATAAGACTCTGGCCTATCAGAAGCCTCCGTGTTAGACTTGTCACTGAATATTTGGACAACTCCAGACTTCCGAAGCGATATTAGAGGGGTAAAATGGTAAAAAGGTTCACTATGTTACTTTTCTGGTGGAGGGGGTGTTATTGCGTTGCCTGGAATGTTCCTCAGTATTAAATGTCTTAAAAATTTGAAAACAGTGCTATAGAACCTTTTGCACTTTGAGCATCCTGATTATTTATAACTCTAAAAGACCTAAGTGGAGCTTCGGACAGTAAAGCTGACAACAACTATCATGCTAACACGCACTTCCTGATTATCCTGCAATATAAAGCTTTAGAATTAGATGCGGACAAGACCTCAAGAGCTGCTTATACAATGTGACTGTACTGATATTTTGCTGAAATACATGGAAAAAACAAAAAAACAAGTCTTGCGTTTGTTCAATTGCAGGTGTTTTCATTGCTTAGTAATACATGGAAAAATATTCATTCTGCTCTCCTTGCATAGATCTGAGCTGTAACTTGGTCTGGTAGTGTCATTTCTCCATAGATATAGATCAGTTTAATGTTATACTGTGGGACATTCTAAGCAAACCAATGACATCTCCATGCAGATAAGCAGAGAACTTACATAGTGCATAGTGCAAGATAAGGTGTATTTTATCGTCTGCTGTCACTATTAATGAACTTAAGTTTTTTTTTTAATTTTTTTTTTTTTATTATTTATACTGACAGAGAAGACATAGAACTTTCTGCCAGTTTATGTTTCGTAGATTCAGTAATTAGAGAGATATCAACCACAGTGACGGAAGGTAACAAAGTGAAAGTAGTACTGTACTTAAGTATACATTTAAGGTATTTGTACTTTACTTAAGCAGAGTTTTTACTTTTTCTTCACTACATTTGAGAGCAGGTATCTGTACTTTGTATTCCACTTCAATTTTGACCAGAACTGAAAAGTAAAAGTATTTTTTATTATTCTTTGAGACTTGCTGAAAGGAAAGGGGGTTTATTTTTAACACATTTGTAGTTTCAGCAAATAAAAATATATAAACAAAAAAAAACAACCAGGAAAAAAATATCAATTTAGTTGTTTCTATTGAACAAACCTTCAACAAAATCAGTACATTTGAAGCCTTATAAGACCAGAGACATCTGCATGAAATACTTATACTCTGAGTTTTTTTCCGTTCTTTTGCTCTGGTATCTGTACATTTACTCAAGTAACAAAATCAAGTACTTCTTCCACCACTGACCATAAACTAGGTCAATACATCCACAATCTAACCGTTAAAAAGCAAAATCCACCACAGACGTCTGACCTGTCCTCCAGCTCCGTTTTAAACTACAGTACTTCTCGAATGTTCTGATGTCACGTGAACGCAACCTTTCGTGCATGTTTTATCTTAGACTCAAAGCAGCGTTCCCAAGCCAGACTAATACATCATATCGAATCTTTAACCTTTAAGTAAAACCAGGGCCTACTCTCTACGACGCTCACGGAATATTCTCTCTTCTGCTGATTTCCAAAGCGCTATTCTAAGTCTGGAGAGCAGTGGAGCAGAGACTTGTGATGTTAGAGCCCCGAGCGACTGAAACCAAGCCCAAACTGGTGATACCGTGAGAGCAGAGACGCACCGGGAGGGGGTGGGTTATGTTTAGTTAGCGAGTCCCTGATCTCCGCTACTCACTGGTGAATTATTCTTTTTCATATAAAGGAGGAGGAGAGTGATGGCGTTTGGTGTTTTGTTCCAGTGCGATAATCAAAACGCGGGTCAATGGGTGGAGCGACAGTGAACCATGACGACACAGTGGTTAGACGGGTGGGGTTAGATTTGTGATATATATGTTTAAATATATGGATTATGTTTAGAGTGCGCATTTTTAAAGTACTATATTACACAAAATTGACTCTTGTGAGCTTTAAACCGTCTTAGAATGTTGTTTCCTCATCATAAACACACCTGGAGTTGTGTTTTGTGTCATTCACGCATCCTTTATTGTTAGGTTGTCTACATCTCCAAAGCTCAAAATGCTCTGTTCCACCTTGTGATGTCACGTAGTGGTAGTTTTTCAGTTTAAAAGCTACATTTTGTTCAGTAGAGATAATCAATTTCAGAGCTAAATCCAAAAGATCCAAAAGATTCTAGTGAAGGTGTATGGAGTTTGAAAACATAGCGGGGAACTTCCTGTATCGCCACATGACATCACAAAGTGGAACAGCGTGTTTGAGAGAAAAACAGCCTACATTTGCAGGTTTTGTGTGTTAAACATGTGAATGAAACAAAACACGGCTCCCAGGATGTTTGTGATGAGGAAACAACATTATAACAGATCAGAAAATAGCGTAATACGTGCCCTTTAAATAACTCCAGGAGTGTTAACATTTGACATAAGAGTCTAGAACATTAATTGATTTTTACTTTTTCAGCTATGATGCCTTTTACCGTAAAACTCCCCGATCTAAACTTGACCTTTACAGTTCTAAACGCTCTTGTATTGTATCTCTCTCTGCTAGCTTGTTTGCATCTGTGTGGAGGTGCTGCAGGGACGGTGCTGATGTTTGTTTTGGAGAAATGCTCTCAGACAGTAGTTGTCCGTCTAAAGCGTGTGGTCACATAAACACTGCAATCTGCTTCCACAAAGTGCCTCTGCTGTGTCGGTCAGGAAGTGGCACAGTCTTCAGGCTTTAAGTTCGCAGACTCAAATCTATAGTTGTGAAAAAAATGAAAAATTGTTGGGGAAAAAAAGCGTATGTGTATAGTGTATGTAAACATCTGGTTTCAACTGTATGTGTGGAATAGGAATTGTGAATTGGAATTATCAATAGATTTAATATGTTGAAGATATTTTTGTGTTTTCATGCTTTGAGGTATTAGATATATTTATGTAATTTGGCATGTCAAAAAAAAAAAAAAGCAGCTTTGTTTTGTCTGTGTGTGTGTGTTTTTTTTAATTTATTTTTTTTTTTTTTACATATTTTAAAGCCACAATGATTCCACTTTTTATACAATATTATATTATATTATTATATTATTTTTTAACACAAATTATTTTGTTTCTCTGGCTAGTTCTGCTTTAGATCAAGATTTATTTATTTTTTTCAATTTGAGAAACGCCCACTTTGTCGTTATTCATGTGATTTTGTCAGTCATTACTAATTGTTAATAATAATAATATTTATTTATTATTATTATTGTTATTATTATTATTATTTATTATTTATTAATTAATTAATTTATTGTTTAAAAAAAACTAAAACATGCTAATTGATGGCACCTTTGAAGAGATCCAAGCAACTCTTTTTTTTTTTTTTTTATATATATATATTTTTTGTATTGTAGTACAAATAAGAAAGCAGTGCTATTTTGAATATCATCAATATATCACTTTACCCATTGTACTAGTAGCTTGTATTAAACTGATATAGTGGTACATAGCGCCCCCTGTGGCCCCTCTCAGCCGTGCTCCCTGTCAGCAGCTGGCTCCTGTGCACAGCTCTTAATAGCCACAGAATGAAGAGGAAGGGGCCCCTAATGGGAACCCTTTGTTTGGCTGTCACTGGGGCCGCTCCCATGGAAACGCCCTGTCAGCCAATCACACGGGCCCTCTGGTGTGGCGGCCCCCGGGTCACTGCTGGCTCTATAGTCCTGGCTTATGGTCCAAATGGCTACAGGGTTGGTTACAGTGCATATTAAGCAGTCACAAGTCACAGTTATGTCAGTGCTTTGAATTTTACATGATGGTGGTTCTTTGAAATACTGGACCCTGGTATCGAGTATATAGAGTAAAAACAATATATAATGTATACAATATTGCTCCCCATGTCATATTGTAGTGATTAGGGATAATAGTGATTTAATATCCCCTGTATTGAACCATATCAGTTTTGTATTAAAAATGCATTGAAACATGACATTATTTTTTATTTGATTATGCAGATAAACTAAAATATGAACATGAAAAAAGCTATTTAAAAAAAGTATATTTTAAAGGTCCTATATTACACAAAATTGACTCTTGTGAGGTTTAAATCATGTTAGAATGTTGTTACCTCCTCACAAACAGACCTGGAGTTGTGTTTTGTTTTATTCACACATGTTTGCGTCACCTTTTATTAGTCTGTCTACATCTCCAAAGCTCAAAATGCTCTGTTCCACCTTGTGATGTCATGTAGTGGCAGAAAATAGATCAGAAAATAGCGTAATATGGGCCCTTTAATAAGAATTGATATGTTTTGCTACCTCAGTATTAGCAGTATTTTGCTATCTATCTGCACTATTCCTTTTTATTCAGGATCTTGTTTTATTTTTGTTACTTTTGAGTCACAAGTCACAAAGTAGAAAGACGTTAAATGCATCTATTAATGATTTCCTTATGTGCCGATTTGATATGTTTGAGAATGTACGATATTACAATGCTAGAATTATGGCAACTCAAAATATAAACAATGGTACAAATTCACCACGCTCCCAGTTCTTCATACTCTGATACCAACAGGGACATTCTATTGTACTGCGCCCAACAAAGCCGCTTACCTCTTTATTCTCTGCACAGTCCTCCTTGTTTCCTCTGGCAGAGTGGTTGGCCCTTCCCTCAAGTGTCAGAGCTCTACCTCCAGCTTGACTTTCTATCTCCGAGTGTGAATATTAAGGTACTTTTTTAGCAACACGCGTCTCTCCCAACGGTCGACGCTGGACTGCACGATAACTCTAAGCTTTTCAGACAACGAAAAATAACCACTGCCAATGTTTGGACCAATGGGAAAAGAGCTCATGGATTTGTTCGGGTCTTTGCTGTAACCGAGCGGAATATGAATTACGCAACAGGGAGGTTTTTGAGTTTTATGGGGGTTTGTGCAAGGAGCTGGTTTGGTGGGGCTTTGGTTTGACATGCTACATAAACAGAAGTAGTTTAAAAGTTCCATATTACACAAAACGGAGTTGTGTTTTGGTTTATTTACACATTTTGCATTGCATTATTAGCTGTGTTTTTCAAGTTAACAGCTACCTTTTACTTTTAATTCAGTAGAGATTGGAAATTCCAGGGCTAAAATCACCCAAGTGATTCTAGTAAAAGTGTGTGGAGTTTAAAAACACAGTGGAGCACTTCCTGTTTTACCACATGACATCACAAGGTGGAACAGAGTGTTTTTTATGTTTGAGAGAAGAACTCAAACAAAGCACAACTCCAGATATGTTTGTGATGAGGAAACAACATTAAAACAAAGAAAAAAGTGTAAAATGGGCCCTTTAATTTATATTCAAAGTTATACCTCATTGCTAGCATGCTAATTATTCTCTGTGATAAGCTAATAAGTGTTTCTCTCAACTCAGAGAGAAAACTCAGACAAAACTCCACTTTCAGAGACAAAACTCAATGTGGAGATTTGCCATCCATCCATCTATCCAGAGTTTTGCCATCATGTTAAAGCGAAAAACAAGTAGCATGCTAACAGCGCACCACCCTTACCTCCTGGTTTGTGGACATCGCATCACTTTATAATCATGCTGCGTTCCAGGCGACTCGAAGACCAGATATTTCCTAGCTGAAAGTTCCGATTTCTGACCTCAAAGCGTTCCAGCTGAATTAACTTCTATGTAAACAGTATGGATAACCCTAAACCCAAGGCTAAAGAAAGATAAACGTTAAACTCTCGGGTCTTTGGTTGCTTAGATAGTTGCGGTCGGAAATTCAAATATGGAACTTGGCTTCAAATTCGCCTCCGTAACTGCTAGCCTGGATGGAACGCTATGGGCGACGTCAAACTCCCTTAGTCCACTTTTTATACCATCTATGAATACGTCACAGTTTAACTCATATGTGAAGTAGGAGTCGTCCGATTATCTCCCAAGTTCACATGTGGGAATTAACAGTTCGGGCGGCGTTCCAGTGCATTTTTTCAAGTCGGAAGTGAGAAATATCCCAGTTACCAGTTGATTGGAGCACATCTTTAAATGCAGACATCGCACAGTGGTCTCATTTTGACCCTAACAGCAGCTTTTACAATATATCTGTACTGATTCAAAACAAATGTTAGATACAGCCCCTTTAGCCATCACAAACACTACTGTGATCTATTCCTCTCATTGTGAACCCGACATCATCCACGCACAAAGCCGCAGAGGGTGTGAGCCTACACCCAGTTTACGTCTCTCTGAGCGGGTCACGATGATAACCACACACTGGGAAGCAGGATTTCCCATCACGCACTAGCACCACTAATGCTTCCTTATCAAATATGGCACCTGCCCGGGACGTCTGTGATGGTCCTGGTTGTTTGGGGGTAGTTCTTCCGCAGAGTACCCAGGAGAGAAAGGGGGATTAGCAGACCAAAGGGTAATCCAGGCCGGGTGAGATCTCTGTGGGCGGAGATAAGGTGGAGGAGGAGGGTAGATAGATCGTTTTAATGGAAGTCATTTTAGGCACAATGGTTTTACTGATAACATAGACCAATTTTGGCTTTGGAATTATCTCATCAGAATACATGTGTCACAAGATTATTGCTCGGAAATATATGTCCATATTTGTGATTTTCAATGTTGAAATTTGTTCAGGCATTTTTATTTATGTATTTTTTTTTTCCACGTAATTTGGTACATAATTATATTAGAATGAGAAATTATAAGACAACCTTTTAACATTTTGTTTTTTTTATTACATAATATTGAATATTATTATTATTATTATTTAATATTATTATTATTTAATTATTATTATTTTTTTTATCAAATTCATAAAAGAACTGATTGAAATATCCAGTCATTTGTTTGTTTGTTTGAATGACTCAATGAATTAATAAATAGATAAATGCATAAAGTTACCCCACCAGATGAAACCTATTTTTTTCAAGATTATTTGTTTGTTTGTTTGAATGAATGAATGAATAAATAAATAAATACATAAATAAATAAAGTTACCCCACCAGATGAAACCTTTTTTTTGTATTTTTTTTTTCAAGATTTAAATTTTTTTTATGCATTTTTTCCTATACAAGTAAGCCTTGATCTGACTTATTTTAAATGGGGAAAATGTCAGATTTAAATGGGATGTCAAGCCATTTTTGCACAATGGCACCACGCTGATAATGCAGGCTTTAGCGTATGGGAAATTTCTTTTAAAACGTGACAACTCCTATGTTACGCTTTATGGGGTTACAACTAATATAATGGGGGGGCCAGAATACCCCCAGGCTCCTACGTGTATGCATACAAATGACTCTTTATCTAATTCAGAAACATGGTAGGAAGCAATGTCGCTGCTTTAGGGAAGAAGTAAATAGATAAATGTGCTTGTTTTGTAGTTTGTCCCAGCCTATGAAGAAATTATGCATAATGATTTTATTAAGTTGCAATGAATTATTAATGATGAGTTGATTAATTGTAGAATTTGCATAATCGAGAAGAAAGAAATATCAAGACAAAACTCACAAATTTCTAATCTGATCTCTGTTTGTCATTTAATGGGTGGCTTAATTCTGTGTTATAAAAAGAAGAAGAAAATGAAAATTGTAATAAATTGTAATCTAATTTTAAAAAGTAAGTGAACATAGTTAGATTGTACCTTATTTACAGTTATTTGAAAGGATTTACAATGGTAAGTTTTTTTAAGCCAATCAGGAGCGGTGAAGATAAAGTTAAACATTTTTGGATTTTTGTTATTTCCTTCGAAAATACTGAATAATTTTTGCCTGGCATCCAGAATATACACTTACTTACCTACAATTCTTTACAAAGATGTGAGTCTGGTCACCGGTGAATCTCCCCGTTTTCAAATGGGCGTGACTGACAGGTGGATTAGCCAATCAGGAATGCACATGGTTTGTTAGTATCGGAAATGATAAATGAAAAAAAATATATAAATAAATTTGATTTCATTTGTAAATAATAGCTGACCAATGAGCTCCTTTGTTTCACATGTGTCCCTGAAAAACACCAAATCTGATTGCGTGATCACGTTTGACCGGGCTTGGGTCAAATGTGATTACGTAACGGAGGGCATGGGGACCAGACTGATATAAATCTGTATAAAAAATACAGCGAGACCTCATTCTGGATGATATAAGCCTTTGCCGTCCATTAGATATTACGTGAATGCAGTGTAAACGATGCCTCTTCAAATGTTTTGCTATCACTTGAATGAATGAGAATCAGAAACATTCTTTTTTAGGTTTAATCCAACTGAATTTCAGCATGAAACTGGCAACGGGCAACTCAAATTCATGTGAGGCTCATAAATGTAAGTTCTAGCTTCTTGGGTCACTTCACCTGATACAATTATTACCATTAAGTGCACATTTAGTCTTGAGTTAATGCATGCTAATGTCTGAAATGTCAAGAAGCCTTCTGTATATTGAGGGCCCGGTAGTTTCACAAAGAGGTGATGATAGACTTTAAAACAAGATGTGAGACAGGGAGAATTTTCCTCTCAGCGGGACGTACGGTCACTCTAGCATGCAAATGTCATCAGCATGGATACGAGCAGGCTAAAAAGTGAGTGCAAGCTAACGCGAGCAGACAGTACACAGACATGCTAGTTTATGACAGCAGGAGTGGACACAGGCAACATAAAGAGGGATTGTCCTTTTTGATATGAAATAATAGTCTTAATTTTATAATTGGACACACAGCTTGATGACTTTGCGTTACCTGCTGAGTTGCAAGGTTTCGGGTATTCAGACTTTCAACTGTGTTTTAAGCTAGTACAGCTGGTAATTGATTTGACTCCACGTTACTCGTGCTTCGAGCAAAGGTGTAGCAGTTTTAAGATGGCTTTACTACAATGTATTTAACTATCTATCTATTTATCCATCTATCTGCCTACTTACCTACCTATTTATCAACCTGCCTGTCTACCTACCCATTCACCAATCTAACCACCTACTCGTCTGTCTATCTACCTACGTACTTACCCACCTACCTAAATATATATCTACCCATTCATGCATCTCTCTACCTACCTGTCTATCTACCCACTTACTTACCTACCTCTTTACCTAGAAATCTACCCATTCACCCATCTAGCTACCTACCTACCTTTCTATCTACCTACCGAACTATCTAGCTACCCATTAACCTGTCTGTCAGTCCGTCTGTCCTTCCTTCCTTCCTTCCGCTTTACCTACCTGCCTATCTATCTACCCATTCACCCATCTATCCATCTACCCCTCTATTTGCCTATCTACCTACCTACCTACCTACTTACCTACCTGTCTATCTACATATTCACCCATCTATCCACCTACCCATCTGTCTATCTACCTATTTACCTACCCACCTACTTACCTACCTTTCTACTCATCTATCTGTCTATCTATCAACCTCTGCCCTATCAACCTACCTATTTACCTACCTGCCTATCTATCTACCCATTCACGCATCTATCCACCTACCCATCTATCTGTCTATCTACCAACTTACCTACCAACGTATCTACCTATTTAACGACCTATCTACCCATTCACCCATCTAGCTACCTACTTACCTACCTACCTATCTACCTACCCATTTACCCATCTATCTACCTATCTACTCATCTATCTCTCCAACTTCCGCCCTACCTACTTATCTACCATATATCTGTCTATCTACCTACTTACCTACCTACGTACCTACCTATTTAACGACCTATCTACCCATTCACCCATTTAGCTACTTACTTACCCACCTACCTATCTAGCTACCCATTCACCCATCTACCTATCTACTCGTCTATCTCTCTAACTTCCGCCCTACCTACCTACCCACCTACCTACCCGTCTAACTATCTACCTATCTCTCTATCCATCTATGCTAGACTGTTCCATTATTAATATGGCTTTTGCACTCATCACAATCTCTTCACAATCTCTTCTCTTATTCTTCCACTCTTGCAAAAACCCTGACGATAAAACATGTTTTTGTTCTGCAGGCAGGGTATATAAAAGTAGCAGATTTCAGTGTAGCCTTTGGTGTTTGGACACTTTTGGAGAGGTGCTGTGTTTTCACTCTGCTTGTATTGAAATGGTACTTCCAGTGAATGGCCTGCTGTTTTTTGGGAAGCACACTCGGTGACAGATTGCGCGTTTAATCGCAGTTTACTCCACACCAGCGGGACACGTTAACTGAAAACCGCACCTCGCTGTGTCAAACGCCATCGTAATGAACTTAATTACTCTGACGCACTATTTGAGTCATTGTTCGGTATTTGCTCCCCTCTGTTTACCAATCACAGTGCGGAGTTCAGCGCGATGTGGGATCATGCATATTCCATCATCTTTATGGAGAGCGAGCGAGCAACAATCAAATGCCATGTCATACAAAATTACAAGACTTTAATTGATAGGTTGCCATTGGGAACCAGTATTGTCTTGCTCTTTTAAGCTGGATGCCCTGTCACATATATGCAACATGAATTAGAGTGTCTGAAGATATGTTTTTTGTTTTTAAAGTCGGTTCACCTTGGACCGACAGTTTCCATTAGACATCTTTACATTTTATTGCTTAGAAAAGTCCTCTGCTGGATTTTGGTATTTATTATCTGTCCATCCCTCCATCAATCCATGTCTGAGATAAAAAAATAATAAAAATAAACCAAAAAATAGACTAAAATAAAAGTGTTTGTTTTTTCCTCCTTGCTTTAAGTGGGAATGCATCTCCACAAACCTTACATGAATATGGCATAAAACAGGAGTCTCAAACTTGCGGCCCAGGGTCTAATTGCGGCCCTCGAGATGATATTTTGTAGCCCGCAGGACAAAAACCCCAAACATACGTGTCACTCAGGTCACAAAAGATTCAACAAATAACAATGTATATCCATAAAATTCATAAGAACTCGCATATTTCCTTATGTGTGTTGAAAATAGCGATGACTTTTGAGAAGATTTTAACAAAGCTTTTTTTGTGGAATATCTGATGCGGCCCAACTTCACCCAGACTCTGCCTCCTGTGGCTCCCAGCTAATTTGAGTTTGAGACCCCTGGTATAAAACTTATCTGCCTCATGGAGAACGTTCCAAAGTAAACAAAACCAACTCTTGTCGATGTGTAATCGCTCAATCGTCCAGATGTTGTCCGTGATGAAGAGACAGAGGAACAACAGTTTGGGTCCTTAAAGAAGGTTTTATATGCTAAATAGATTTTTTCTACCATGTTCCCTCATCGAAAACAAGCCTGAAGAAGATTTAGATGTCATCCATGCCTGTTTCAGTGATTTAGCGATTTATCCCGAGCCCTAATCAAATCCTCTTTATGGTTAGCTGTAAGATTTTGTTTAATGCTCAGCCCACAAGCCTGCGTAATCCATTCTCCCACATGACAATTCTCCATCAATATACAAAAGCATGATACAAAACGGTATGCAACAACTTCACAAACCTGGTGCGATGTGCAGTATAGTATCAGAGCAACAAAATCCAAAGTGAAACTTAGAAAACATGTTTATACGTTATTTTCGGTGAATATGTAACACGGTGAGCTAAATATGTTAGCAGTTAATACCCCATAGAAGTAAAATACCTCCTCTTTACATCTTCCAGCACAAGTAAACAAAAACTAAATCCAGGACAGGTTTCAGGGTGAAACTATTTCCTCAGATTGAAAATGGCTTCCAAATAGGAACCAAAACCATCCGGATTACTTCCTTTGCAAACTTTTCCTCCATGGTTGAAACCTATTGAACATATTTCCTCACTTTCCTGTCATATTGGAGAACAAAACCACATATACTTTTGGCACTTTTCTTTGCTGTGATAAAAAAAACCTCTCACCTGCGGTTCAACTTTTTTCTTCGACCCTGACAGTTCTATAGGCACGCTCTTTTGTCTTACACTTTTGCTGAGTCACTGAATACATCTTTGTCAAAGTTAACGCTCCTCCAACTTCCTCCTACCACAATGGCCTCTCCTTCATTATAAACTGCATATTGTATTCTATAAGTACTTTGCCGGTACAAGAGTCACGACTGATCTGTTCTGAATACACCAGGGCGCTTTCGGGGAGCGCTTTTGTCAAGGTTTATTGGCTCTCGGCTTAGAAGCTGTTAATGTGCTCTACTACTTTCAAACTCTTAACTAAACTAGCTCGCTAACGGTAAACATAGCTAATCCTTGGATCGTTCCAGTCTAGATTCCAAAGTGCGCAGACAAAAGAGGTTTGGTTTAGGCTTGTTTGGTAAATGTTTTCAGTTTGTTTACCTGCTTTACGTGTTTCGGTGACTTCCTGTTGCGTTCCTGAGAGGTGTAGATGGTGTAGTGGCGTGTCTTGTTGACAGTTTACATGGTTTTGTCAGACAATAGGGGAAGCTAATGCTAACAGGAGTGACCTCGAGGTAAGAAACCGCCTGATTTGTCAGTAATTAATGTTCATATCTTGATTTACAGACAAAATAGCGAAATAAAAACATCGTAAGACCAAAATGACGAGGCTCTCTGCAGCATTTTGAGTGAGGGGTGACAATTTTTAAATGTAAAGTGAGTCATAAAGTGAGTTGATGGAGCTGGAAGTGCGCCCATGAGTACTTCCTGTTTGAAATGTGGTGGCTAGCGTGTTACCTATGTCCATTTATATATATATATATATGTACAGTCTATGGATGGATCGGAAAGGCCATCAAGATCTGCAAAACGTGGTCCAAGAAGCATAACCATGACTTTCCGCCTGACCGATGTGTCTAAAAAGTACATTTAAAATAACCTCAGATGACCAAACTGCTGTACAAGTTTATGCGTTAGACGAAATTCATTCAAACTCTCCCCTTCAGGGTTAAGTCATTACCACAAAGATTTAGTCTATCTTTGCTTCTTCCTTCAAAACCCACTCACACCATCAGCCTGTACCAGTCGCACGTGTGGCTAGCGTCCATCATTGATCCGTGTGCACAGCTCCTGCCGATATGTTCCGGCTCATCCGCGTCCTGCTACACGCGTGTTCAGTCACACATGAGCGCGTCGGCCATGTTGGATCCTGTATGTGTGAAATGGGGACAGGTCAGGGACACGCTCCACATCGGCAGGTGCTGACCGGAGATCCATGCGGGACAATTTGCACATATTAGCTAATGTCGCCCTCTGTCTGTCAGGCAGTTCAAATCAATGAGCGAGGTCCTAAAGCTAAATAAGCTCCCGAAGTGACTCGCAGGCACATTTTCAGCTCAATAATGTCTATTGATAATGTAGGAAATGGATTGAAAGGGGTTGTAAGTTATTCAGGTAAATCTTGATCTTTTACATGCTGTGTTCTGCTAAACTGAAGAATCACTTTTAACAATGTATTATGTTAAGTGTATTTGAATTGAGCTCAAAACGCTGTCTTAAATCAGCACATTGTAATTCACCCAGCTCCTCTATGCTTTCAAAAAACCCATCCACTTTCAAAAAACTTGTTTTCATGGCTCAAAGTCCCATTGTCTTTGGACCCGACCCACCAGTGGTTCAGTTTTTGTCGCTTCTCTCTGTCTCTCTCTTTCTTCCTGTGCCCCCCTCTCCCTCTCGCTGTCTCTTTCTTTCTTTCTTCTCTCTCTCTCCTCATCCCCCTCTCCCCATCACTCTTTCTCTCCCTCCCTCTTTGTCTCTCCCACTCTCTCTTCCCTCTCCTCTGTTATTATTGATGTGGACCACTCAGTTTCTTTCTCTCTGTCCCCTCTCAGTAACTTTTTGTCCCTTCTCTCTGTCTCTCTTGTCTACCTATCTCTCTTTTTCTTCCCCACCCTTTCCCTCTCCTTCTCTCTCTTTACCTTTCTCTCTTTGGACCCAGAAAACAAAGGCAAAGTACCCTATAGTATTTAGCTTTATACAAACTACTATGACTACTACCTTATTTTTTATTTGTTTTACTTGGTCAGTGGACTTGTTCAAATACAAAATGTTACATCAGTGACTCAAACCTGTGACCATATCGCTGTGGGGTGATACTACTAACCACATTACGATCGTGCTACTACTTTCTCCCTCTTTATTGAAGCCTTGTGATATAAGTATCCATATTATAGTAGCACGCATTTGAAAACTTAACCGCAGACAGAGGTTAAATCTGGTGTTTAACGGGGTCTTTAAGTCAGCCGGCTCTGCAGTGGTGGTACTTTTCCCGGTACAACTACTACTATTACAACTACTGCTACTGCTAATACAGCTTTAACTACTACTACTACTCTGACTATGACCACATTTGAAAGCTTAATCCGCAGATAAAGGCTGAAGCTGGTGTTAAACAGGGTCTTTGGGTCAGCCCCCTTCAGCACTAGTGGTACTATTTTTGGTTCAGTCTGGATCTCTGGACGCCTGGGTGGGCTCACGGGTCAAATCCCTGTCCACAGCAGCTGGAGTGGGCAGGATCAGGGGATTTGGTGTAACGCTGCATGAGAGCAAACAGGATTCACAAGGAGTATCTCGGAGTAGCGGTATGAGAACTGTACAAATGTGGCGTGAGTGGATATTGTCGGTGTTAAACCTAAGCTGTTGTTCTTTTAAGTAATACATGGAGAATCCTGAGATGTGTGCGTAGTTGTGTCCATTTTTTTTATTTATAGATGCATTTATATCCTGGTTTGGTCCTGGTTAAGTCCGGATATAGACTTGCATTACATTACAGGTGTTTTTATAGCTGAAAAACATAAAGTTGAAGTATCCTGTCTCCGTCAGGATTACCTTAGCTGGATTTTAGATTTTATTTGACCTGTTGTGCGTGTTTTGGGTTGGTGGGGAAAACTAGACTACCCACACACTGCATTTTTGTGTTAAAGTGTACAAAAGAAAGATGTCAGCACATGGCACCTGTTTTTATATCATGTCCTTCTGCGCAAAAGTCGAACACAGGCTCGCCTCTCCACAGATCTGACCTTTAACTCTGCCTTTTTGGTGTCAGCTGCTTATGTCCTTGGATATTTATATGTTTCAATCCCATACTGTGCATTATTTTAGGCAAAAATCATTCTAAAATCAAAACAATTCTCAAATCTTTACGGTGACAAGTATGTGACCAACGCTTCTCCAAAAAAAGTTCCTTAATGCACCTTTAAATTTAAACAATATTAAACCAGTAGTTTTCCTCTCATGAAAAACTAAGTGAAACTAGTAACTCTAATAAAATATATTGTTGAGGAAACATTTAAATTTGCTCCTCGGTGCTGGAATATTTAAAAAAATATCAGTTTTGCTTTGTTCTTTTAAAAACTGGAATACAAAATAGGACAGAACAAATTGAAAGGGTGATGATTTGAAGTGAGAACAGCCCCAGAGGCAGTGGGTCATTGGAGCACACTCTCTCTTTCTCTTTCTGTCCCCTCTTCCCCATCTCTCTATGTCTCTATCTCTTTCCCTCTCTCTCTCTGTCTCGCTTGCTCCCTTCCCTCTCTCTTTTTCTCTGTCTATCTTTTCTTTCTCACTCACTTTCTCTCTCTCCCACTTTCCACTCCCCTCTTCCCCCACCTCTCCCTGTCTCTCTCTCTCTCCATGCATCACTCTCTGCCTCCCTCACTCTATTCCCCCTCTCTGTGTTTCTGTGTCTGCCTCTCCCTCTCTCTCTCTCTCTCTTTCTCTGTTATTATTAATGTGGACCACTCTCTCATTTTCTCCCTCCTCCCTTCCTCTCTCTCCTTTTCACTCTTTCTTTCTCTCTCTGTGTCCCATTCTTCATAGTTCTCTCTTTATCTCCTTTACTCTCCCGCTCACTCTCTTCTCTCTCTGTCTCTCCCCTCGGTTATTATTGATGTCTCTCTTTCACTCCGTCTTTCTCTCTCGTTCCCCTCTCTCTCACTCTCTGTCCCTTCTCTTGTTCTGTGCCCCACTCTACCTATCTCTCTCTTTCTTCCTCTCCCCCTCTCCCTCTCGCTGTCTCTTTCTTTCTCTCTTCTTTATCTCTCCTCTCTCCATCAATCTTTCTCTCCCTCCCTCCCACTCTCTCTTCTCTCTCTCTCCTCTGTTATTATTGATACGGACCACTCAGCTTCCTTCTTTCTGTCCCTTCTCACTCACTCTCTGTCCCTTCTCTCTGTCTCTGTCCTTTGCCCCCTCTACCTATCTCTCTCTTTCTCCCCCCTCTCCCTCTATTTCTCTCTCTTTCCCTCTCTCTGTGTCCCCCTCTCCATATCTCTCTCTTCCTCTCCCTCCATCTCTTTCCTGCTGTCCTCTGTTATTATTGCTGGTGACCACTCTCCCTCTTCCTCTCTACCCTCTCTCTCTCTCCCTCCCTGTGCCCCCTCGGCCTATCTCTTTCTTCTCTTCCTATCCCTCTCTCTCTCTCCTCTGTTCTCTCTTCTCTCTCTCTTTCATCTCTGATATTATTGATGTGGGCCGCGCCGGTTACCCATCAGCCATCTGTCCGTCAATGCCCCGCGCCCCTGTGTCTTGGCGGGCCGTTTGGGCACGAGCGGAGCCAAGTCTTGCCAAAGAATCCTGGAAGTCTACAATAATGTGATGTATCTGCCAATCATCCGTCCTGACCGAGTTGAACGACCTCCAAAAAGAGCATCATATTGTGATTACACCCAGAGAGATCAATGCAACAGACGCAAAGTGATGTTATCGCTCATAGTCATTATTTAAAGAGGAGGTATTTTACTTCTATGAGGTTTTAATCACAAACACAACATATAGACGCCATGTTACCTTTTATTGTTTTGTATATTCATGGACAACAACTGCACTACCACAACATGATCAAAGTGCATCCCGTAAATGAAACTACTGAACATCATGTCCCTGTACCCTTACTCTCCCTCTATTTCTCTCTCTCTGTCCCCCTCTTCCTATCTCTCTCTTCCTCCTCTCCCCCACCTCTCTCTTTCTCTCTATCTTTCCCTCTCTTTTTTCTCTGTGTCCCCTCTTCCTATCTCTCCCCCCCTCCCTCATTCCCTAACCCCCTCCCTCCTCCTCTCTCACTCTCTCCCTCTCTCCCTTTGTCTCTCTCTTCTTTCTCTGTGTCCCCCTCTTTCTATCTCTCCTACCCTTTCCCTCCCTCTCTTTTTTCTCCCGCCCTCTCTTCTCTCTCTCTGTGTCCCCCTATTCCTATCTCTTCCCCCCCTCCCTCTCTTTCTCTCTCTCTCTGTCCCCCTCTCCCCCACTTCTCTCTTTCTCGCTCTCTCCCTCTCTACCTTTTCCCCTCTCTCTTCTTTCTCTCTGTGTCCCCTCTTCCTATCTCTACCCCCTCCCTCACTCACTCCCTCCTCCTCTCTCCCTCTCTCCCTTTGTCTCTCTCTTCTTTCTCTCAGTTTCCCTCTTTTTATCTCTCTCCTACCCTCTCTCCCTCCTTCTCTCTTTTTTCTCCCTCCCTCTCTCTCTCTCTCTCCCTCCCTCTCTTTTTCTTTCTCCCTCTTCCTATCTCTCTCTCTTCTTTCTCTCTCTGTACCCCCTCTTCCTATCTTTCTCTTTCACTCCCTCTGTCGCTCCTGTTTTCTCTCTCTTCTTTCTCTCTCTCTGCCCCCTCTCTTACTCTCTGTCCCTTCTCTCTCTTGCTCTGTGCTCCCCTTTACTTATCTCTCTCTTTCTTCCTCTCACCCCTCCCTCTCTCTCTCTCTCTCTCTCCCTCATTCTTTCTCTCTCCTCTTTGTGCCCCCCCTCTCTCCATCTCCCTCTTTCTCTCTCCTACTCGCTCTTCTCTCAAAGTGATGCTTATGCTAATAGTCATCATTTAAAGAGGAGGTATTTTACTTCTATGGGGTTTTAATTACTAACACAACATATAGACGCCATGTTACCTTTTATTGTTTTGTATATTTGTGCGTTACCCCAACTGCCCTACCACAACACAATCAGCATGCATTCCCACTAATGAAACTACTGCACATCGCATCAGGTTTGTGAAGTTGTAGTGTATCGTTTTGTATTCCGCTTTTGTACATTTACGGAAAAATCCTGTGTGAGAGCGTGGTAGGATTGTGGGCTGAGCTCTGGACAGGATCGTACTGCTGACTGTGAGGAGTGTTCGAATGGGACCCGGGAGAGATCTCAAACATGCATGGCTGACATATAAAACCTCTTCAGGCATGTTTTTGATGAGTGGACAAAGTTATAACATGGCAGAAAGCTCCAAAAAGCCAGTTTAGCATAATACCCCTTCTTAATATTGGTATTAACTGGGACTTTTTATTGATTTAATTAAAATTGTACAGTTAAAAGTGCACACCCTACCAACATGTCCTGCTTCAGTTATGACAACTGAGGGGAAGGGGCAGATAAAAGGGTAGATAAAATTTCCTTAAGGTTAATATTTTTTTCTGTATTGACCCAGATCAAATAATAAAATGTAAAAATTCAAATTGCTGACCATTAAGATGAAATGTTAATAGAAAATAGTAATATGACATTCAGTGCATCCAATTTTTCCCCAAAATTTGTCTTGCCGCAGTTTTTATTTATTATTTATTTATTTATTTATTTATTTATTTATTTATTTATTTATTTATTTATTTATTTATTTATTTAATATGTATGTATTTATTTATTTATTTATTATGTATTTATTTATTTATGACAGTTTAAAGTAATTGCATCGCACTACATGACTTTTGACAATACTGCTTTAGGGTGGGTCTCCAGCTCGAGACACATTTGTCATTAATTGCTTGTGTTAGCCGTACCACATCCACTAAACATTGATTTAATCTGAAATATAATCACAAATGAAGCATCAGACACAAATTAATATCGAACTTACCGTCAATACCCTTCACTTCACATTATACTAGATTACTTCTATCATAATGAGTTTAACCACATATAAATGCAGTTTTGATTCAATTTGACATCCCCCCCCCCCCCCCCCCCCCCCCCCCAGACTGGCCCGGTGGCTCGTGCGATTGGCCGGTTGGTGGTCACATGCCCCTCCCCCTCCTTTTGGTCTAGTCCCAGCTGGGATCCTGGCCACATGTGTGCGTTGTCTGGAGATGTGCGTTTGAGAAGTGGTGTGTGTTTGCTAACATTTGGCTCTGTGTTCCTTGGTTATTCCAGGGAGGCTAGCAGTGGCATTGCTAGCTTAAAGAGCCCGTATTACACAATTTTCTGATATTTTGCGTAGTGTAGGATCTTTAATAATCACTATGGGTATGCTAAGTGTCATATGCATCTCTAGGGGGGCCTCAAAGCTGAATGTGCGTCTAATAAGGTGTTTCCTCATCACGATTGGTGTTAGCGCTCCATCTACTGGCAGCAGAGTAAATAAACCATGGACAGAAAAACTAAAGCTAGCTTGCCTTGCCATGCTAATACAAACATGCAGTTGTAATGAACATGATTTGATGGCAGAAATGCTTCAAACGAGTCTGGCAGTGTTTTATGAACTTAAAAAAATGATAAGGAAACCTAGATCTCTACCTATGACTTAACAATCTTGGGAGATTTGAAGCCGAGATCTCATAAGCAAGATTGATGAAAGGGTGACTTAAGATAAGTACAACCCCAGGTATGGTTTTGATGATGCAACAATAATGTAATATGATTAAAAGCTCAAAAAGTCAAAGCTATATTTTGACTTTTGATATTTGAGACTTTACTGCTTAGAAAGAAATATCTCTGCCCATTGCTCTGTATTTTAATACTAAAAACACACAAAAAAAAACGTGCCACTTGTCAGTTTTGAACAGGTCAAGTCAATGAATCAATTTCTATTGTTAAGATATTGCAATTTTACAATGAACCAAATGTAAAATAATGATCTAGATTTGTTATGTCACACTCATATTAAATACTCAAATACAAAATACAGTGTACAGCCCCTCTCTACTCTAATGTAGTCCCGTTTAATCCTACGACACCTGCCTTATCTAAGAAGACCCCTCCTCCTGCCCTTTCCACTGCCCCATAGACGCACACCAGACCCAGCTTGGGAGACCTGGGCTTTATTGCTCCATAGCAGGTGTTGTGAATTACTGCTGGCACTTGAGCCCACAGAAGGGGTCAAATGTGGGTAATGGGATGCCAAGTGTATAAACTGGGAGATTATTGAGATTAAGATATTAGTTCATGCTTTTGCCGTATTGCCGTGTTCTTTGCGTGGATGGAAAATGGTTTATGTTGTGGTGAGGAGAAGGGGATGAAGAATGAGTAGAAAGATGGAGGTTTTAGGGGTGGCATTAAGTGGGGACAGTTTTAAAAGTTCTGTGTTGTAAGGATAGTTTTTTAGAGTGGTGACAATTTCAGGTGTTGCTATAGTAATTAAATAAAATTGTAAATTAAAAATATGAAGTCTTTTGGATGGGCAAAGTCCTTTAAAGTCTTTATAAACAGGAAAAAATGGTTGAGAGTTCAAAAAATGTTCATCTATGTTTGTAAAGTAAACATCTCTCAACATTTCAGTGTCAGTGTCACTTTGGAATTTAACCACGTGTTTTGTATAAAATTCCTCCCCATTTTGCCCTCATTGGACGCAGAATATACACCAGAATTTCTCCATTTTCAATTGTAGCGTCATGTTAAAGGAAGTATCAGAATGTACTGCATTTTTTCACACAACTACCTCTATTTTACATATCCATCCATCGATATTTTTTCTTTGACGCATCGAATAAGTGACTGGGAAAATCCCCGCGGCATCTGCCATCGAGGAAAAATGGAGGCAGATTACCGTAATGACTGTAAAATATTTAAATAGTCCCATGCCTCTGCTTTGAGATGCCATTTGAATTTACATGATCGCACAGTTGGTTGCGAAGTTACGATAATGAAAAGTCTGCAACCGCAAATCTATCGGCGACGACAGCATGCGCCACTATTGGGTTAAGCCAAAAATCATGCATACAAATGTTTTTACATTTAGCTGTTTTCCTCCTTACATTATTTTAGCAACCTGTTGTCATTTTGTTGAACCACTTTCCTGGTAGAAAACTTAGGAAAACCGATTACATGCTGCATCGAGTTTATAAATGCGTTTGATAAATGGTCAAATATATATATCGCGCTTTTCTACCTTCAAGGCACTTAAAGCGTTTTACATCAAGGAACCACTCACCCGTTCACAGTTGAGGTGGGTTAAGTGTCTTGCCCAGGGACACAACGCCAACTGTGGGTCAGTGGATCTTGCGCCTCTACCAACCATGTTTATGTCGAGAGCAGGATTTGAACCGTCGACCTTTGGATCCGAGGCCAGAACAGTTACAGTTGCATCTGCATTAGGGGAAAACTAATTGTGCACAAATACACGGAAGAGAATCTGGTACAGCCTTTTTAAAATTGCAAAAAATGTTTTCTTTTTTTTTTTTAATGTCACTAACCACTATCACAAAAAAGAAAGGAAGAATGGAAGAATGAATTGCAGCCAGTGCGTGAATCCCTGCGGCACAAATCCATGCTAATGAGTAACCTGTTTGCCTGTCCACACTTATAGGCTATAAACGCCAGCGAACGTGTAGATTTATATTACGCTTTACCATAACAGCGACTGCATAAGGATTCCAGAGACGCTCCCCGCTCAGCCACGGGGCCCTTTTATAATTGTATTTCATCGTGTTCTATTTCCTGGGGCTTGTTAGATCTGATTCATTTGTTTAGCATTTTAATGGAGGCTATTATTTTTAAGGCAACATTATCAGACTTTATTGCATTGTGTTATTTTTACGGCTGTTTTTATTGCTTGCGTTACTCAGATGTATTACAAATGGCGGCCTCACTTCTCCGTGGAGTTTACCAGTTTGAGTGAACAGGTTGTGAGTTTGTTAGTATCTGGTGTATTTGTGTGGGCCAATTTGAAGTTGTACAGTGTGGGTTTATGCATCGCAAAATTTACAAAAAAAATAAAAAAAAATAAAATAAAATAATAATAATAATAATAATAGTTGAAAGTTGAATTATTTATTTTATTTTATTTGTTATTTATTTTCATTTTCTTTATTGCTCTGAAAAACACACCTATGCGTCTTTGTGAGCAGGCTTGCATCTCCACAAACATGACTCTTATTTAACCTGGAGGAGGGCCTGCTTGATTCCATGGAAATGTTTTTCCTTTGGCTATAATCTTGGAGAACTTTCCAAAGTATGTTTTTTTTATTTACCATTTCCATGGAGTCATGCAGGTGATGTGCCACTTCCAGAGCGTTGCATACTGAACCTTTAATTTAATACATACTGCACTTTTATTTATTTTATTTAAGAAAAAAAAAAGCCAGAACTGCAGAATTTTGATACTATTCTTTTACTACATTAAAGTCACAAGCAGTGTAAGTGTGAACATGACAGTATTCTCTTATTAACAGAACAATAGCAAATGTATCCTCACCTGTGTTTATACTTTAAAGAATTGCATAAAAAATATTACAATTTGTAAGTGCCTGATTCAATTTGGCGATAGTACTGCTAAGTGTTCAGATACTCTTGAACTGTCTGCATATGCTCTGTTAAAAGCTCTTTGCATAATACCACTCAGTCTGAGTTCTCATGGTGAACGGGCACCTGCTCCGAGTGGATAAGAGTGTTTTGGGTCAATGACACTTAGAGATGTAAAAGTCTACTTATCCCAACAACCACGATACAAAGATAAACGAACGAGCTGCATGGTGGTTACTGAATGGGTTAATTGGAGATGGTGAAGAGGAGATGGGGAGGCTGATGGCTCTGCTGCTGCTGTGGAAATAGTGTAAAGAGGCATTGTTGATTTGGTTTTAGATGCCTTTAGATTCCCCGAAATGTCCAATTACAGATATGAAAGTTGTTTTGTTTTGGCGTTGAACCCAGAACTTTCTTTTTGTGAGACACTAAACAACCACGGCCTATTTACTTCTATGGGGTATTAAAGAGGAGGTATTTTACTTCTATGGGGTACTACGTTATGAATTAAGTCTTTTTTCATGCATTTTTAGGGGTATTAAAAGTGTAGTTATTATGACGTCAACTACTATAGTATGTGCGCCAAGTATAAGTTAGAAAAAAACATCTGTAATCTATTGTTTTAAAGTCCTGGCTAATCTGGAGCAAAGATCCATATTTGGAAATCCGAACACGACTATCATAGCAACCAAAGAGCCAATCAGAAGTGAGCACATTGAAAGTAGCATGCGTTCCCGCCCTTCCTGATGGTTTGGCACACTGTCAATCAAACGTGTTGGGAATTGGTTCACTTTTTGTGTTATTAATGCTCATAGCTCGATTTATGGTTGAAACTGCAAAATAAAAACATCAGGATCATGTAGAATGGGTCAATACGAACATTTTAAGACCAGAATTACAAGGCTCACACCAGCAGTTAGCGAGAGGGGCGACAGTTTTTCAGTAGAAAGCAGCAGCTAGCGGGTTAGCTTTGTCCATTTATACACAGTCTATGATCTAAATTTAGGATTCAGAAACCGAATTTATCCTTTATTTAGCACTAAACTCTGACTAAAAATCACAGAACCCCTGATTTATAAGCACAATAAAACACAATTCAATATAAAATCCATTGAAAACCCTGCACTGCCTCTCCCTCTATGCTAAATGGTACTTGACGACATCATTGCCAGGAGACACATTGACATAACCATTTTGCAGGGACATCTGGCTGTGTCATGGTGCGCACATCCAGATCCATCTTTGAGAGGTTAATGAACTGTGCGATGCTGGTTTAGGGGCGCGCTGAGCTGGGCGGGTGCTCTGAGCCGGGCGGGTGCGTTGGGCTGACGGGGGCGCCCTCGTTGCCCTGTGTGAGTGGGACAAGTGCGCCATCTGTACAGCTCCTAGGGCAGGGCTGTGTGCTGTGACGAATGGGAGCTGGTAGATCTGAATGGACGTAAATGTGTAGAATGAGAGAGTTATTGGGATGATGATTACGACGGGTGGGAAGAAGATTGGTAATTTATGCTACTATACTACGAAGCTCTTGTTGAAACTGCTTAATAATGGGATTATACTGTATATTGCAACTGTCTACTTCAAATCAAGACTGCAATCTGTGGTATTTTATAACCAAAATGCTGTGGAACATTAGGCCTGTCATCATTACACATTTTTATACCACTGACACATAAACCCAAGAGCAGATTTAAACCACGAAAACTATTCTAAATCGACAATATTGTTAAAAAATCATGAGCTGCAATAAATAAACAGAAGAATGAAACAAACACTTAAGTACCTAGTTTGCATTGGTAATGGGTCACTTTTTATGGCTTAAATCTCATCATATAGAGACAAAAATAAGCAAAAGTTTCCCAGTAGTTCAAAGAAACATGGACACACAATAAATATTGACCCCAAAAACAATTGCTCCAGCTTTCATATACTGAACATCAAGTCGATGTTGTGATTATCGTGACAGGTCTATGCAACATTTAGTCAAGAATTTGCCTTGTTTTACCCAACTCAATCTACGGAAAATGTATTAGCCTAGATCAGACACATTAAATATTTGATACGGGCTTGTTAAAGTAGATTTTCAGAAATGTACAGTAAAAAGGTTTTGTTTAAGGTAATATGGTTCAATTCACCTGGAAGCTTGAGGGCCAAGAAAAATTGGACTGAGGGCCGCATTTGTCCCCCGGGCCACAGTTTGGGCATGCCTGGTCTAGATGTTCACACATAATGCTGATTTATGCATTTATAACAGTGCAAGGAGACTCTGAAAGCAAAGTCTTGCCCAAGAACACAATGGTAGCTTGAATTGGCTGTAGAATTTGCCTTGCCTAATAACCTCTTGTTTTCCAAATTGCATTTCGCTCACCTATTTTAGAGCTCAAAACCACTAAAGTGAATCACCACATTAAAGATGAATGGCATTATCTGATAGAAAATAGGCAGTTTGACTTATGAAAAAGAGAAATTATATGGAGTTAATGCGATTGACTGAGATTCAAGAGCAGGACCGTGCCTCAGCCTTCACATCTATCCATATCCTTTATCATATACCATTGTTGTGAAGCGACTTTTGTTATTTCTTTTGGCTTGCATATGATTTCGATGTTGGTTTCGCAAAGTATTGTATTTTCCCAATTCCAACTTCCTGTTTGCATTGCATATTTATCTAACTGTTAGTTTCTTGTCTTGCAGGTCATCTCTGCTCTATCGCGGATCTCCCACCACAGCATTGCACAAATCAAAGGAATCAGGTATTTATTTACTTATTTTTCATTTCTTTTGTTGTCCACTTTTACACTACTGTCATCCCATAACCAATTTAAGCACCATATCCACTGGATTATCGAGACCGAGGCAACAATTAAGATCTAAATCTCATTAAAAAAAAAAAAAAAAAGGTTTTGTCCATTTCGCATTCTAGGCAAGCCAAGTATGCTACAGTATTTGGCAACCTGTCCCTCCGATAGCCTTACACTTACCCTGAGTAGTCATAAAAACATACCATATTTTCATAGAACGTTTCAGGAGAATCCTCTTTTCAGGTTGAGAGGGGACGTTTGATTTGTCTATTCTCGTGGTGCGGAGCTTGTTGGCACCACATAAAAGGCCTGGTTTATGCGTCAGGGTAACGAGCCGGGGGAGCGTGCCCATTAGGAGCAGTGCCAGGAGAAGACAGGAGCAGGCTCAGGGGAGAGAGGCCCCAGAAGCTTTATTAGACAAGAGGGAAAGAAAAATGATGGTTTGCACTAGTTAAAAACGACAAAATCATTTCAAGGACTTTGGTTCAAATGATGCGTGAATGAAAACATATTTTGGCATGTAGCAAAGAGCTTAAATTTACTACGTACAGTGATTTATGTTAGGTGTTACATAACATCTGTGCAGTATTGTTTAGGTTAAAGAGTCACTCCCCCCTCGCAGCGCTATGACAACGCAGTCGGCATGTGTCCCACTAATGAAACTACTGCCCGTCGCATCAGGTTTGTGTAGTTGTAGTGTATTGTTTTGTATCATACTTTTGTATATTTATGAGAAATTACCAGGCGGGATCATGGGCGATGTAGGGTGTGGATGGTAATAATAATAATGATAATAATGATAATAATAATGATAATAATGATAATAATAATGATAATAATAATAATAATAATAATAATAATAATAATAATAATAATAATACATAAATAAACACATACATAAATACATAAATAAACAATTAATAAAATAAATTGTGACTAAACCTGGAACTATACTGGAACCTGGTCTATACAATTATTAGTTAAAAAGATCCAGTTTTAGGCCCATCTTTCAATGTTGCTACCTAGATGTGAACTTAGGTTTATGGTCTGAACCTACCTGGATAATTTTTCATGTGCGCTAACATTCAAAAACTGTCCAAAATCAAAAACAGAACCTTTGGGCAGTGAGCCAGAAGACTGACTTCTCTGCTACTAATATTATTCCACGATAAAAAGTGATTTTCAAAAGATTACTTATGGAATACCACAGGGATCAATATTGGGACCACCGCTATTTTATTATAAATGAACACTTATTTATATATTTATTAAAGAATATCTGGTCATACTTTATTTTATGGTATGTTTTAGTATGTAACGTGTAATAAGATAATAGTATAATTAAAAAGTTTAAAGTTAAAGAGTTGTATTAGGTTGTATTTAGTGTTGTTACCTCCAAAGTTATTCCTTACTTATCCATTCCGAGCATCCTAATTATTCACTGCAATGAGTTTATAAGCATTTTTCACAACTCCCAGAGACCAGACCAGAGTTTTGCCATTACAGTAAAGCTAACAACAACTGGCATGCTATCAGTACACTTCCAGATTATTGGACAGTAAAAAGCTTTATAATTAGATGCAGACAGTACACATATTTTGACCTTGATCACCGTACAATATATCTCTACTGGGCCTTAAATCCATCAGGCCTTTTAACCAAAAAGTACAAAAAAATGGTAATGTTAAAGACAATGTTACCGAATGTCACCTAATGACAATTTGGACTGATCCATTTCTGTACAGACAAAAAAAAAATACACGGATTATGATGAATATCTCATAAACTCAATATTTGTAACCTGTTGAAAACCAAAACAAGGAATACCTACTCTTATAAAAGTTAATAACCGTCCACTTATTATTATCTTTATTATCTAGTATGGAAAGTATGGAAAGGAAATGAGGTTGGGTCTATCATGTTTCTGTTTCACAAATGTAGACGCTCCCTATTGTAAAAAAAAAACCAAAAAACAAAACAAAACACATGTACAATAATGTCCCTTCTGGAGCCAGGACTATACTGGTTAAATATATGTAAATAAATAAATGAATTAATTAATAAAATGTTCTTCTGAGTTCACTGTTGAATTGGAACGGTCCACACAGAGCCATGACCTCCACCCTTTTTCTGCACTTGGGGAAAACATATTAAACCTGTGCCGAGTTCCTCTGCAGCTGACCTCAAAACTCTGCAGCCAAGAACTTAGTCATCAAACTCCAGAGAAATGTCCTAGAACGTTTTTGAGTTCCAGTTGACCATGTGTTATCTTGCAAAGTACTTTTGTAATATTGCGGTCAGATAAATTGCTGAGGCTCAACAGATTTGGGAAACATTTCTTGACAGTATTGTTATTATGTTTAAAATCAACATTGGGTTCACAGTGCACATTTTAAACACATCCATGAGCATTGACACATGAGACTGTGACTGAAATCTGAAGTGATATACGAATACACAAGTAATTCGACGTGCTTTACAGAATACGAAAGACATTAAAATCGCAATACAACAAATCAAAACATTAAGTAACTTGTAGAGGTCGAAATTATTTCGCAGGGTTTGTAGATCGTATGGCATCTGCATATCAGTTCTCAGCACAGGACATTACATAACCTATATACTTGCATCCTTTCGCCAATACGTTGTCTTTGTGTCGCATCAAAATATTCTAGGAGGCCTGTCATTTAAAACTGAGCTGTGGTCAGAAAATAAATCTAAGATGGAATGTGCTGTTGAACTGTCAGATTGTAGATTTATTGACCTTGTATATGGTTAATTACTGGGACTCTCCACATGAAACAAAACCAAAAAAAAAGTCCGAAGTCTTCTCTGTCATCACAAATTGACTAATTAGTGAAAATATATTTTCACAATAGCATCACAAAGTGGTGCCATTGTTCAAACCCAAAGATGTGGTTGTTGCCAGTTGAAAGCACTTTAAGCTATTAGATTAATAAGGCCAAGTGAATCTCCAATAAATAATAATGAGATGGTTCAACATTTGTGGATAATAAGTTTGGATATTTCATTCAACAGTTAGTCTCCAGTAGCGCCCCGTCCTTCAACTGAAATTATGAAATTAAATTCTAAATGTGACTACAATACCCATTAAATTGTTTGTTACTTCTATTAGATTTTTGATACATTTTGCACATTTTTATTAGATTTAAAGCTATCAAGGTGTGTTTTTTATTTTCATTCCATGATTCAAATGCCGAGGATATTTATTTTATTAGAACAAGCTCCAGAAATGCTCCAGAATCTTTGCCATTGCCTTGAAGACTACAGCTAAAGACCCTTTACATAATCAATATAATCTCTCATATGTGAAAGGTTTTGACTTCAGACACTTAAAGGAAACATGTGTAATACAAGGGACGGATTTTTTCCATGTATCCGAGCAAAAATTTGTCCTACCCCTGTACAGTTATATTGTAAAAGTAACTTATGTACAAATATTACTAACATATAAGAATCCATTAACCCCTGACTTGCCTATATGCAGAAAGTAAATGTCATAACCTACACAACATATAACATCAGCACATACTAGCATTCCGTGACACATGCGATTTAACCCTATGCGCCCTTTATAATGTCTGTCACCCACGCACCGCCGCATCCGCTCCTCGGGCTGTGTTCTTCCTGGTCCCGAAGGTGAAAGTTCGCGTCACTCATGGTATGGTTCACCGGGCTGTCCTTGAGAACCCAAAGCTCGTACACAAAGAGTAATGGACCTGCTATTCACAATGTGTACCCAAGCAGAGGGGAGCAAAGCAGATGACATTTTAGTGGCATGGATATCTGCTGCCCATGTCAAACCAGGAAGTAAAGTTATAAAGTTGACCAAAAAAAAAAAGACAAAAAGGTAATATTCTTTAGTAAAATCTTAAATATAATGATCTTAACTGTGTTTGCGTAATGATTAAAATGTCCTATACACAAAATTGACTCTTGTGAACTTTAAGCCATGTTATAATGGTGTTACTGCCTTCAAAGACATAACTGGTGTGTTTACGTAACACTTTATTATTAGTCTGTCTACCTCTCCATGGCTCAAAATGCTCTGGTCCACCTTGTGATGTCATGAAGTAATAGTTTTGAAGTTAACAGCTACCGTTTACCTTTAGAAATTGGCAATTCCGGGGCTGAAATGATCCAAATGATTCTAGTGAAGGTGTCTGGAGTTTCAAAACACAGCGGAGCACTTCCTGTATCACCACATGATGACATCACAAGGTGGAACAGAGCGTTTCAGTTTGAGAGAAGAACCAAGCCTAAATATGCAGGTTTTGTGTGTTAAGCGTGAGAATGAAAAAAACCCCAAACAACTCCAGGTGTGTTTTTGATGAGGAAACATAACATAGATCAGAAAATAGAGTAATACAGGCACTTTAATTCCTTTAGTCTAGTACATTTAAAAGTGTACAGCTAAACGATGCTTTGTACATTATTAAACCTCACCTCCTCAGTCAGTCCATAGTCCCCACACATCCATAGAGTTATCGTGGTGGTCCTGAGCTTGTGGTCCGGTGCCTATGGGCCTGTCCATTGACGTCCCAGTGCATTGCATTGATCCTGCCTTTAAAGTGTGCTGCTCTAATGGCCCCCGATAGTTCATGTCACTGTCACTGTGTCAGCAAGAGGCTACTCCGCTCAGAACCGCTGAGTTCAACACAATTCAAAGGTCTTGTGTAACTTTGCAACATTGGCTTATTTTAGCTTTTAAACATGTTATAGTGTTGTACACTCATTATATACGCCTAGAGTTTTGTGTTGAATTCCTTAGTCATCCAGTGCTAATCTTATAAAAGTAGTATCGGAACTAGATTAATTTGAGGAAGCATACTAAAACGCCACATTCACAGGATAGAAACCCACCTGAGGGTTTAGATATAAGAAGACCACATGGTGATATCAAAAAGTACTATGATGTATTGTTGAAAATAACACTCTATAGTTAATTTGTTTTAATTATTATTATTATCATGGTATCAGAATCAACATTGAATATCGAGTCTATTCCTTAGTATCAAAATTGAGTTTGAAATGGTGGTATCCTGACAACAAAGCAGCTACTCTTGTTTAATACACTGCTAATTTTGTGTATTTCTGCTGTGTCATTGGGCACAACACTTCACCTACATTTGCTATACTGTCACAGTGGTTTACACCTATGATACTATATGAATGAGTGAATGGTTTCTCTCTTCACTTTATGCTCTGTGTTACTACTATATGTTTCTTACCAGCACTGAGAAGGGAGAGTGGATAAATATTCACTTTTTTGTATTTTAAGGTAGAAAAACACCCAGACATGGGCAAACTATGGCCCAGGGGCTACACATGGCCCTTTGGGTTTATTAATCCGGCCCGCCGAACGTGATCAAATTATATTAAAATAGGTAAGGGTAAACCTTGTTTATTTAATTGAAATTTTATAAATTAATTATTAATTTCAATTCATTTTTGTAAACCCAAAATCACAACAGCAGTTGCCTCTTAGGGCTAAACATGGGAATTAATTAGTTAGAAAATCAACATTGAAAGAGAAACAGACAAACAAATTAATCAACAGAAAACAAGCAAATGAAGAACAGTCCCAGAGCGCCCCCTGTCCTTAGACTCTACTTCTCGACAAGGAAAAACTCAAAAAAATTTAATTAATACATTTGAAAAACAATTTGTACAATAAGCCTTGCATAATCATGCTTTGCTCCATGTTACAGGCCAAATCTCTTATGTAATATATTCATATATATCCTGGCCCGGCCCCTCGGTCAAATTTTAGAACCCACTGTGGCCCGTGTGTGTCGAAAAGTTTGCCCATCCCTGCTCTAGTCTGTGATTATTTTACGGCAGTACATGGATTGCAGTTTAGTAGTTCATAGTTATTTTCCAGGCGTCATTCCAGGCAAAGCAATGTCATTCCCTCCACCAGAAAAGTTACATAGTGTACCTTTAACCCACAGAAAACCAACCAATCAATCAAAATTAAACATGTCATCTTCTCTCAACTAAACGACTCAAATTGTTCTATTTTTAATTTCAGTTTTTGTTCATTACATGCATGAAAAATTCTCAGTTTGAATTATATTTCAATAGAAGGCTTAATTTCACTTGTGAATAAGGAGCCAGTGCATATCGTGACTTTCTGTGTTAGTCTTTTTTCCCTTGAATCCTCTGAAATCCTCTTTGGTTTGGTCTCTGTCCCGGGACATGACCTTGGGCTTTCTCGGCTTTAATCCGGACTCATCTGCGTGCTGTTTCTGGCACAGCCCAGTGTTTTCTGCACATGTCACTACACTGTCCTGAGACCACCCCATATGTAACCTTCACCTCATGGGACCCCCGGGATCTGCTGGTGCTAAGGTTCACCTCCCTCCAGCTGCGCGTGGGAGTTTGGGTGGAGTAAAGGCGGATAAGACGCGAGCGAGAGGACAGAAAGTTAATCCTGTATGGTATAGAAAATAGAAGATGTGTTAATATATCTGTCATAAAAAGTCAGTTGAGTGCTGACTTAATTAACATAAATAAATATTGGCACAGCTTCAGTATAAAAGCAAAAGTACTTGCTGTAAGTCAGGTTTACAGCAGTAGTAGTGCAATTCAAATCTTTAATTTTAATTACCTTGCAGAGGATGATGAATTCCCATATTTGTTGAGGTCTGCGTTTGGGCTCAAGCCATTGCTGACCAGTCCAATCTCAGAGCAGCGTTGTGGTTTGGGCAGAAGCCAAAGGTGAAGTGACCAAACTAATCAGAAAAAACATGGCGATGCTGACAGCCAATTTTAGCAGCAGTACTTAAAAAAAAATAAAAAAATAGTGCTTTCTCTGAATTGGAAGCAGCAAAAGTTGGATTTCTCTCCTTTGGGAATGTTCATCTTAATGTTTTTATTTTTCCTTTTTCAGCTTTGTGATTTTCCGTTTAGTTTTGCCAGGTTACAGATTTAATACAACTCCATAAAAAAGGCAAGTTTTAGTTTGGATTGATGCAAACAGTACATCAATCCAAACTAGTACCAGAATTACGATATTAATTCATTTTAATGGAAGCAGATCAGTTGGTTTACTATGTTTTTTTAATATGTGTTTAATTATGTTTAAGAAGCTCGTCTGAAAACTCATTTTGTGAGAGGAACGATGAAGGCTAACAATTATTACTTTTTGTTCATTCAAATTTCCACACATTTTCCCTTTGTAATCTAAATAACACTTAATAGTTTAACTTAAAAAACAAGCTACTTCTATTTTCAAACTAATTGTAAGTGCAAAAACCAGCTCGGCTTAGTTGTTCACAGTAAACTTGCACCAAAATACATTGTAAATATTAGATTACAAAGAAAAATATTGTTCTTTTTCATATTTGACATCCAATTCAAACCATTCTCTAAGCAGGCACTTATTCTAATGCTCCTCTTATTTTGCATCAGTGCCTCAGTTCATCAAAGATCCCTGAGTATCTTTACGCATGACCCTCAAAAACGCAATGTACTAAAGTTAGCCTGCACATTAGGCGCACATATGACATGCTAATGCCTTACTCATAGTGTGTGCATAATTCATGTATGTGACACAGAACCCTTTGGCAGTGAGGTTGTGTGGACACGTGCGGTTGATGTACAGGACAGTACGTTAGCGCACTCTTGAGCCTCAAGTCCAACCTGCTTCATCGGAGAGTACAAAAAAGACTGTTCAGCTGTGACAAATCCTGGAGAGACGAGACATAAAGTGGAGTCAGATTGTGTGTATATGGAAACTGTGGCAACTCAGGTTACACTAGTTTGTCTACGTGATGAACAATTCGGTCTCCTATGAACGAGGTCCTGGTAGAGAAGAGGACCAGAACCAGAACTAGAGGCCATTCAGCTCCGAGTCCCATTCTAATGCACTGGAGGCTAGCGCTGAGTTCCCCAATACTGTGTTGTCTGAGGCTCAACTCAATAACTGTTCCTCAAGCCCTCACCGCAGCCAGAATGGAAGACGCCGAGGTAGTGGTGACGGACATCGGAAAGATTCAAAGTGAAGATTGCCCATGTGAGTTTTCAGACCTCAAAGACAGCAAAGTCCAAACATACATACATGGAACCTGTGGCCACTAAGGAGACACTAGTTTATGGTGAACCTCAATCAATCCTCCAGAACAACCAGAAGCATAGCCCCAACAACTAATTGCTTCAAAGCCCCTGCCCAGAACATTGCTGGCCAACACTGAGAACCCCAATATCGAGTTGTCTGAGCCTTAACTCAACAAAGATATATCTGAGGGTTTCGTAGTTTCCAGAAAGCAGAGGAGGAAGAGTAAAGCTATTGATGTTGTATTGACGAGAATGTGTGTGCCTTAACCCAGACGTTATACCTCCGGAAGAGAAAGACATTGAGGTTCAAAAAGATCAATCCCCACTTTCACCACCACCACCATACACCCACTGCTCTCTTCTTACTTCCCTCTCCAGTTTTTATTTTCTTAAATGGTGAAATGCACAGGATTCGGCAGCACTGCATAGTCATTTTGGCAGAAATGGGGAGAAAAAATGTTTAAATCTGCTGCTTGGTGGACTGATCTGCAACTATCCGTCAAACGTGCTAACTGTTGTGATGTCATTGAGCACCAAAGCGGACTTGTTTCTTTTTTAAGTCATTTTAGATTAATATTGCGATTTAAAATGTGCAAATCATAACATAATGAGCCACAGGTGTCATTGTTTATAGCTATACAGGAAGACACAAACACAAAAGGTCTTTATGTTTAATCTACATGATACGTTGATGCACTTTAACAAGCTAAAGAGAGAAACATGGAGAACTTGCTGATGTAATATTGCAATTTTATTTTCAACTGACTTTACCTTGATTTTTACACTATATCTACAGAACTGCTTCATTAGGGTCCAAAGAGATGTCTTAAATTGCCTAGTATTTTTACAACACTATACTGTTCCAAACCAATATTGTTGCTAAGTGCGCTGAAGTTACTTTTTAATGCGCGTTTATTGTTGTCCATTTGTCAGGGCAGCTCTCAGTGAGATTATAAAGCTTTTGTTCATTAGTGCACACACGTTGATTTATTTTTACTCGGGTGGAGCCTTAAAACGCCAGTCTCTCCGGCCCCTCTACACCCACTGACAGGAAACACAGGACACTTCATCACAACAGTATAAAGTTCACATGGAGGCTCTGTGTCAGGTATATGAACCCACTATGGGCCTCTAAAACTGTGGTGGTAGGACAAATATAATTTATCATTTAATCCCCAAGTCACGTTTAAAGGTGTACTGAAGAACTTTTGTGACGCAGAGAACCTGCATGTATTGCTTTGCCTACAATGTTCCCTGTGGTATTTAATATGGATTTAATTTGTTTAATTTCAGGTGTTTTTTGTACTCAAAAATGCATGCATTCTTGTGAGTAGGGTTGCCTCTCCACTGATCTGACGTGTAACTTGACCTGCCAGTGTCACTACAAATGTTTAATGCCGTACTGTGGCGTTGTGTTGTAGCAAAGTGGATAGCACTTTCACCTCATGGTAAGAAGCTCTGAGTTTGACACCCAGGCCTTTCTGGGCAGAGTATATATGTGTCTCATCGTGCACAATAGGTGAATGTTCTAAGGTAGTCACGACTAAACCGAGCTCAAGATCTGGAAATGGGTCCCCGAGCCCTGCACTGTGGCACCGACCATTACTGACTGGTTGCCCCAGCAGCATTGACGGATGGGTCAAATGCAACAGGACAAATTTCCTTATGTCAACAATAAAGGCTCACATTAACCTTAACATTCCTGGCATAGCAATAACAAACATAGAGACAAGCAAGTTACGTAGTGCACCTTTAAAATCCATACACAATCATATTTCAAGATAGCAGTGTATTTCTATCTCCTCAGCTCATATGCTACAGTCGCAAAGTGCTGTCATTGGACATGTATAACTGATTCAGTTGGACACAGCTTTCTATAAGTACATTTCATGTCAATTAAACATTGTGTTTATCAAAGCCAGTTTACTGGAATACTATGTCTTTACATTTGCTATAGTAAGGGTTTTATCCAGGTGCTCTTGTGGTTGAGCATCAGGGTTAAAGCAGGACAGAGGCACTTATGGGATTATCTTGGTGAAGGCCCAGTGAGATGAAAACGCATTGTTGTTTCTTTAAGAAATTATTAGCCATGAATCAAAGGCTTTTTAATATTTTGTACTAAATCCCACAAGTGCCTCTGTCCTGCTTAAACATTGTGTTTGTTTGGCTGTTTGGTACCAACTAGCATTCATTGTTTACTTGCCCTTTCAAACTAGCCCCTATTAACTACAACATAACCTTTTCAAGTTGGACAACTGCACTCCACTTTTGTCTGTTGTCCTGAAACTTTATCTGCACTGTGTTTGAGAATAACCAGGAGACCTCATCAGCTGCGCCCTGATGAAATTATAAGCGCGCTCGGATTGCACCTGAATGTACCATTTAGAAGAAATGAAAACGGCTGGGATGGGACTACCACCCCTCTCCAGCCAATGCAAACCTGCACTGTTCTCCACAAACTAATGCGTAATTAAATTTGGCCCACCGGGACATTAATAACTTCTAATATAATGCACATTTCATTGGAGGGGGTCGTGGATGTGAGGGTGTTATGGTTCTCCTGAGCAGGTCTCGTTCTGTGCAAAGGCTCATAAAGGGAAATGTGATGGTGCCATAAATCACAACAGGCTATTGTGTTTGTAATGTTGTAGGAGAAAGTAGATAATTAGCTTTACAAAATGCACTTTCTAATAGAGTTACAGATTTGACAGGGGTTTTCAGTGTGCTGGAGATGGTGGAGCCTTGTTCAGTACTATCCCCTTGTTCAGCACTAGATTTGGTTCAACGCATGAGGCAGGACCTACAATTAGATGCATCGCTACGTGCAAAATTAGTCTTGTCCTAGTATTGTAATTCTGGAGATAAACTTACAGGAATAGATCTAGCTTGCATTCAAAACATTCGGGATTCCCTATAGTTCAAAGGTCCCATATTACGCTATTTTCTGATCTATGTTATTATTTTTCCTCAAAAACAGACCTGGAGTTGTGTTTTGTTTCATTCACATATGTTTAAAACACAAACCCTGCATATTTAGGCTGAGTTCTTCTCTCAAACAGAAAACACTCTGTTCCACGTTGTGATGTCATGTGGTGATACATGAAGTGCTCCACTGTATTTTTGAACTCCACCTTCACTAGAATCATTTGGGGGATTTCAACTGGAATTGCCAATCTGTTGACATGAAAACTACCACTTCATGACATCACAAGGTGAAAAAGAGCATTCTGAGCATTGGAGATGTAGACAGACGAATAAACCAGGGTTACTCAAACATTTGTGAATGAAACAAAACACAACTCCAGGTCTGTTTTTGAGGAGGTAACAACATTCTAAAATGGCTAAAAGGTCACAGGAGTCAACTTTGCATAATAAAGGACTTTTATCACGGAGCTGGAGGACAGATCAGATGCCCTGGTGGAATTTACTATTAGAACTGTCAGACTGCACATGTATTTACCGTGTTTATGATATCTCTTCTCTGTAATTACTGTTATTATCCACATGACACAAACACTTATATGAAGTTTAATGTTTTCCTTGTTAACAAAAGTAAACATTTTTTCATGATAACCTCAAAAAGCGGTGCCATTATTCAATCCAAAAGATGTGATTGTTTTCAGTTGAATGAACTTTAAGCCATGAGTTTGTGGAGCAAATCCCAAACAGATAATAATAAGATTCAAGGTTCATTTGTGGATTGTAAGTTTGGAAATTTCTTTCAAAAACAGTGAATCTCTCATAGATTTATACAAGCCCCTGCTCTACATCTGAAATTATGACATCAACAAATTCTAGAGCACAAATGCAACCTATTGGGTCCGACCTGCCAGTGGGACTGAGTTTGAACCAGTCACAGGAAAGCAGAGCAGAAGCCGAAGGTGAAGTGGATAGGAAATATCCTTTGTTTCTTTATTTATTTATTCTTTATTTGTCAGGGACCATATACAAATACATTAATCTTACAAAAGAAGAGATGATTTGTACCAGATTTAGCTACTGCCACTTTCCATCTGCAGTCCCTGGGCAGGTGAACACACATTAAAATACACATTTCATTACAATTACAGTAACAACAGTTCATCATAGACATTAGCAGTAAAATACAAAAAAATGTCCCCATGTCTAATACAGTATGTTTCCTACAGTCCATACCAATTAAAAGAAAATATATATATATATATATATATGTGCAGGTTTTTACAGTGAGACAGAACATTACAAATTAACTAGACTGTTGTGGACACATTTGAGTATCTAAAATGTACTTTTTCAAATTTCTAGTAAAATTATTCAAGTCTACAGACAATTTCAGACTGTCTGGAAGCCGATTCCACTGTCTGACGGTTTGAAAAGAAAAAGCTGCCTGAGCAAAGGCCAAGGATCTTTTTAGAACTATGCAATTTTGGTTCACAGATCACCGAGTGGATCAGGTAGTTTGTTCGGAAGACGGTTTATTACATTTTTTCAATGTAGGTGTAACTACATTATTATCCAAACTTGTCATCCACAAATGTTGAACCTCATTATTATTTGTTTGGGATTTGCTCCACAATCTCAGCCAATCTGGAGCGAAGCTGTTGAAGGTAACGCCCCTTTCCCGCCCACACCGCTGGTTTAGCAGGGAGCAGGCGCTTAGCAACACTGTCAATCAAACCTGTTGCTAACGCTAGCGGGGTTAACCTCAGGGAACGAAAGCGCCTGGTTTGTCTCTTATTAATGGTCATATCTTGAATCACGGACACAGTGGCGAAATAAAAACACCAGGATCATATAGAGCGGGCTAATACAAACAGTTTAATTCCAACATGATGAGTCTGACAGCAGCAGTTATGGACAGAGGGGCAAAGGTTTTCTAATATAAAGTGAATTGAAGCCAGTCGATGGAGCTCATAATCACTTCTATTTGCAACACGACGGCTAGCAGGTTAGCTACGTATGTCAATTTATATATATATACAGTCTATGTTATGGCATTAAGCTTCAATTTATCTTCTATTTTGAATTTATTCCATTACATGCGCAAAAAATGTATACTCTGCCTGGTGATATCATGTTCTTGTCTCCATGGGGATACGTTTTGTGCCAAACTGTGGAACATTCCAAGCAAAGCAATAACATCTCCACAGAGACTAACAGGTTTTGCAGTCTCCATAACGAAACAATAAGGCTAAATACCGTGACAAAATTGACTTTCTAATAGAGTTGCATGAGCAGAGCGCGCATGAATCCTGTATAGCAGTACAGTGGTGGGTGTGGAGGAGGGGTACTTGAGACTTGAGGGGGGTGTTGACAGAGCGACCTTCGACCTTTCTGACGAGCGCTCGTTAACCTGCAGCTCGCGGCGCACTCCTCCGCTCCTGACGAGGGTTTTAATTACATAGCGGGCTAATTACCGGTGTCAGGCCCGTTTATATACACCCACACGGACTTATACAGTGACAATCCAGGAAATAGTCTGTGCTAGCAATCGCAGATAGCACGGTACCAATGTTTTCATCAACTGCAGATAGCGTGCAGTAAGTTAAAATATTGCCGTTTTACTCAATATGCAGTTTCAGTGATTGTAAAAGAAAAATATAAAAACGGAGTGAAGACGTCTGAAGGGAGAAGTTAACTACACTGAAACTAAAAACACCTATTGATTTACAGTTTTTGTTTGTAGGTTAGGTCTATTGAGCTATACTAAGTGTGCAATGTGCTTGAATCATACTTAGCATAATCATTCAAGCCCCTAATGGGTGCTTTCATATCTATTAGCATCCTGGCTAGCCCCGTTGTTCTCTTTGTTTTGATTTGGGTCTGAGGATGGAGAAACATTTTAAGGCATTTTTCAACAACATACACATACTGATAGTGGTAAAAATCAGTGTATGTAAAGTCATATAATCAAAGCACATAACTTTATTTTTTGTATAGATTTTTAAGCAGTAATACAAACCACATATGCTTTCATTTGCAGTGACCTAGTTTATATAAATACTACTTTTCAGTGCAAAACATATCAGAGTGAAAATTATTGATACGTTTAAATGTACTGATGTAAATAAAAACTAAAAAACTGCATTTTAACAGTTACAGCAACAATATGGAAGCAGCATTTTTGTCCTCGTTCAAGCTGTTTCTGTTTGTACCAGTTAAAGATGAACACAGGAGCGCTTGGTAGTTGCTGAAATATAAATGTGTCATCTGGAGACAGTCAGAATATGTGAGTGTGAGGAGCAGATGGCTGTGTACTGCTCTAGAACAAGGGATATGGATTCTCAAGCAGCAAAATAAAATATCAGAGGTGGAAGAAGTACGATATTTTGTTTAAAAAAACTTTAAAAAAGGATTAAAGTATCTGTTTTAAAATGTAAAGTAAAAGTATTTTGCAAAGTTTGACATCTAATAAAGCTTCAGATGTAATGATTTTGATAAAGAATTGTGCTGAATTTTGTTCAACAGAAGCAATTGAATCAGTCTTTTTTTTTTTTTTTTTCTCTAGCTCCGAATGCGTTAAATATACACCCCTCAGCTTTTTCAGTTCAATTCAAAATCACAACAGCAGTCGCCTCTTAGGGCTGAACAGTAAGTTAGAAAATCAACAGTGAAACAGACATTGGTCAATACCAGACAAGCAAATTAACCAACAGAAAACAAGCAAATGGAGAACTGTCCCTGAACATCCCTTGTCCTTAGACCAGACATGTAAAAATCAGGCTTGGGGCCCAAATCTGGTCTGCGGTGTAATTATATTTGGCCTGTGAGATCATATCAAATGTGCAAAAAGATTTACTTTTAAAGGAAGTTGAAAGGCTACAGAGAGAAACATAATTCATTTAATTTATCTTTATTCTTTTTTCTCATATGTTTGTAATATCAAGCTTGAGTTGTTTCAGATTTTGTGTTTAAGCAAGACTGAAGTTCATATGAAAAGGTTAAACATTACAAATCAGGTGCAGTCAATTTGTCAATAAATGTTGAGTTTGGCCCATGAATTCAACTCAGTTTTTAATCTTGGCCCACTGTGAATTGGAGTTTGACACCCCTGCCTGACTCAGGGAAAACCCAGTGGAAAAAAAGAGAAACCTTGAGGAGAACCACAGTGAAAGAGAGATCCACTCCCATGGACGGACAGGCTGCAGACGTGTCCAGGACTAACGCTCATCCATTTGCAGATAGAGTTCAAGTCTGTAGGACCAGAGCCCACTCAGCTAAGGGACAGAGGGGAGAGTCCAGAACTAAGCTTATCTTCTAAATCCATGTGATCTATTTTACTAAATGTTAAATAAAATGGGTTGCTCCAAGTGAACCAACTAGTAAAAGGCTTAGAAAACCTCTTTGCATTACCAAGCACATGTATTAGCTCAGGGAGGACTTTTTGCAGTGGTGACTAATGGAATATTCTACTGCAGTTTCACCTTCATGAACCTGTCCCTCCACATGCGCCCTTTACTCCCACTCCATCTTTTAAGAAATGGTCCAGGCCTTTTAAAAGTTGCCTCAGCTTGTGACTATGTGTGTAAATGCGTGTGTGTGTTTAGGTTAGCTTGCTCTTCGGCAAAGGGAAAACAAATGATTGCTCTCTGTAGCTACATTAGCCAAGGTCAAACGGGCTGCTGTGTACCGCTAACGTCCGATTTATTTAGCTGAACGCAACAGAAAAACATTTGAACTCCACTCTTGAACTCAGCTGCAGTGAATAAACTGTTATGGTATGAATATAATTATAACGTTATGATTCACTGGTGTAAGCGAAGTTGCGAATGATGAAATAAGGCGTGCTGGGTTTAAACGAGATATTATACAAAATTTAAAACTTTATCGACAATGTTCCCAACAGTGTTTCCTCATCATTGGCTTACTCAGAGACTTATTTTGATTAATTCATGCACGTTTGAGTAATTCTGTGTTGTTTTATATTTGAGGCTTGGAAAATTCCTATGTTCACCTGCCCCCTATCCCCGCCCACATTCCTGTACTTACTTTTAATTATTTGACAAACCCAGACTTCAACTGATACATATAGGGTTAAAAAATGTCTCTTAGCCTCTGAATTAATAAAAATACGCTGCTAGTTACAGTGAAACGTCATTATGAAGAGGCGGGGCTTATCAGTTCTGCAGTTTTGAACAGAAAGTCAATGGCCCCATTTTAATTATCAAGCTGTTTTATATCAATATTGGTGTTTACAATGAAAATTCTCTTTTGTGGAATAAAATACAGAACCAGTTCATTCACCATTAGAGTGCGTGATGTTAAGGTTATGCCAGTTGAGTTAAGTTCTAAAAATAACCCACAATAGGCGAAAACCGTGAAGTAGTCAGCTTTATTTTTTACAATTTTTATACATGTTTTAAGGCTGTAAAACCCCTCACCACACACTTTATACACTTTTCTCAGACAGGCATTAGTATTTTCTCACATTTCTCTCTTGTTTAAACTCTCTCAAAGTTCAAACCTTCCCATATTATATCCCCCTTTCTCGATGATCGCTTTAAATTTGATGTTCATATGCCTCTGCTCCAGCGGTTTCCACACTATAAAGTCCAAAGCGTTTCTGAAATTTGTCGGTGCAGAACGTTTCATCGACATTGTGGGTTTTGTCGGGGAGAAAACTTGCAAACATACAGCACTTCAGAGTCACACTGCGATTGAACATTGATGTAAATCTGTCTGAACACATTCTGTACTGTACAGGAGACACGGCACGGAGGAGACTGATGGACAATGGTCTACAGTCCGTTAGCCAATCAGGACGCAGAACACAAAACATGATCATACGCTGTCAAAAAAGCAGGCAAAATTGCACACAAAAAAAATAAAAAATCTGCGAAAGGTGGACCGCGATGTAGTGAGGGACCACTGTATTACACAAAATTGAGTTGTGAGCCATGTTAAAATATTGTTTCCTCATCAAAAACATACCTGGACTTGTGTTTTGTTTCATTCACACGTTTGCGCCATCCTTTATTATTAATCTACATCTACATCTCCAAAGCTCAAAATGCTCTGTTTCACCTTGTGATGTCATGACGCTGTGATTTTCAAGTTAACAGCCTCTTTTACCTTTAGTTCAGTAGAGATTGGCAGAGCTAAAATGACCCAAATGATTCTAGTGAAGGCATATGGATTGTAAAAAAAACAGTGGAGCACTTCCTGTTCCTGTATTAAACATGTGCGAATGAAACAAAACACAACTCCGGGTAAGTTTGTGATGAGGAAACGACATTATAACATAGATCAGAAAACAGCGTGATACGGGCCCTTTAAATGTCTCCCAAGTCGAGCTTAATACTACATCAGTTGGTAGTTGATTCCATTCTGGGATGTGTATGGAAGAAATTGAGTTTTTATATTAGATCGTGTTGGGTTTTAATCCCTACACCCCGACATTGTATTGCGTTGATCCCAGCTTTGTCCACGACTCTTATTACCCCCCTCCTTTACACGTATCATTCCTCTGTGTACACAAACGTATCTTTAATCCTATTGTCAACACCTCCTTTGTTTATGATCTTTTCTGACACCCCTCTCTCTCTCCCCGTCTGAGAACGTACAAGGCCACGCTTCATAATCCCTTGTTTTATTCATGTCGGCTCTCTCCGCGCTGAACCGAAATGACACCTTACTTTTTGACGGGTGCTGTGGAAGAAGTGCCTGAAGTGATGGAGCGGGAGTGACAGGAGGTGACACCTAGGGAAGAGCGCTCTCGTTCCTAGGTGCATTCGCTTAGGCTTCTGGGTGCTGGTTCTATTTCTAACTTGTTTTGTGTGTGTGTTTTTCTGTTGATATAGGCCTTTCCCGTCAGAAGACACAGCAGTGAATGAAGATGATGTGTATCGCAGTCTGGAGGAGCTGGCTGAGTAAGTGTGCAAGAGTTTTATAGTAGAAATCAGAACTGCAACTAATGATTTTAGAAATATATTTTTAACACAATTTTAATATTTAGACACCTTAACAGTCCTATATTGCACAAAATGGACTCTTGTGAATCCATTTAACCCGTGTTATAATGTTGTTACCTCATGAAAACATACCCAGAGTCATGTTTTCTTTCATTCACATATATTTGTCCATTGGTCTGTCTACATCTCCAAAGCTTAAAATGCTTTGCTCCACCTTGTGATGTCATGCAGTGGTACTTTATAAGTTAACAGTTACCTTTTACCTTTAGTTCAGTAGAAACTAGCATTTCCATGGCTGAAATCACCCAATTTATTCTAGTGAAAGTGTATGCAGTTTAAAAACAAAGTGGAGCAATTCCTGAGTGTTTTCTCTGTCTGTAACCGCTGCTCTTAGCCTCGTCATTTTGGTCTTAAAAAGTCTGTATTAACCCACTTTACGAGATCTACAAGATGCTTATTATTTTTCCATTTTGTCCGTAAATAAAGGACATGGACATTAATATCAGACGCCTTCTTTCTCCAAGCTTACGTCCATTAGCATTAGCAACAGGTTTGATTGACAGCGTTGCTAATCACCCTCTCCCTGCTAAATCAGAGGTGGGGGCGAGAAGGATCCTTACCTTCAACACCCTCGCTTCTGAATGGCTCATTGATTGCTATGATACTCACAGTTGGATTTTCAAATACAGTGGTCAAATACAGTGGGGGTTAAGTTCTAAAAATAACCCGTAATTGGCGAAATCTGCGAAGTAGTTAGCTTTATTTTTTACAATTATTCTATATGTTTTGCAGCTGTAAAACCCCTCACCACACACTTTATACACTTTTCTCAGACAGGCATTAACATTTTCTCACATTTCTCTCTTGTTTAAACACTCTCAAAGTTCAAACCTTCATAGATTTAAAAAAAAAAATAAGTTCAGTATTATAGGCGTCTTTGTCGGTGCGGAACGTTTCATCGACATTGTGGGTTTTGTCGGGGAGAAATCTTGCAAACATACAGCACTTCAGAGTCACACTGCCATCAAACATTGATGTAAATTTGTCAAGCTGACGCACTCTGACACGGCACGGCGGAGATTGATTAACAGTGGTCTACAGCCCCCTAGCCAATCAGGACGCAGAACACAAAGCACTTTCATACGCTGTAAAAAAAGAATACAATATTGCACTAAAAAAATCCGACCGCGAAAGGTGAACCGCGATATAGTGACGGAGAACTGTACGGAATTTAGCTCTAGATTAGACACTATAACGGCTAGCCTTGACTAGCTTCATTTGGCTGGAGCTGAACAGTATCGGTGAAGTCACACTCCCTTAGTCCAAGAGAAAAGAGAAAAGCAGAACGTAACATATAGACACAATAGGCTTTCATAATGCACATAATAAGAAAGACAAGGAGAAGAAGGAAAAAAAATCTGGTTCTGGCACTTCACCATACACCTGTTGTTATCAGTTCTTCTGCTCTTCCTATTTACGCTGCACGTATAAACTCACGTACTCTTTGCTCTCGTCTTCACAGTGTCTTGCCTATATTTACATGTCTCCTAATGACGGCATATGAGCCCACAAAAGGACAAACAAACTGCACTACCCACGCACAACCTCCAAACACGAACCATGATCTGCCTTTTCCTCCTTCTCTAATTACACATGCACGTCGCCCGCTGTCACTCTGCCCGTCGCCATGGTGACAGCAGCAGCAGCGAGCGAGGTGGCATACGGACTTATTATGGGCTGTCTGCGTGCGTGGGTGGGGGATTGAAAAATACAGTGCGGGGTTATGAATTGGCGTGGATAGAATGTATAATGGGAGATAATTAACAGACATGAGTTTTTCGCTGGTTTCAGATTTCCGCTGTGTGTGACGTTTTCCCATTTAAGTTGTTAATCGCTATGGCAACAGAACTAATTTATGAAACTGTTGGCATTTATAACCGTGGCATTCTAATAGCTGATAGAATTTTTTTTTTTGCTTTTGTAACATGAACTTTAGAAGGGCAAGGCTGGCAATAAATCAAGGTTTTTGAGTGAAGTGTCCAAAGAGATAATAAACCAAAAAAAGGCTAAGTCTGACTATTTATTTTGTTACAGATTGTGAGTACAAATCTACATTAATCTTCAACAACTACTATGTGTTTGCGTTTGGATAAAGCCATAACCTTTAAGGCACACTTGATCCGAAGGTTAATGGTTTGAATCCCAGATGAATGCTGCTGTTGTGTCCTTGTTCAAGACATTTAACCAATAGATAAAACCGCTAGATAAAAATGTGACCATGACCATTTAGTTTTATGTTAGTTTTATGATGGGGGTCTGCAAACTACTTGTCTCCATGGAGATGTTATTACTTTTCTTGAAATGTTCGAGAGTATGCCATTACACATCCATTATTATAGGCCAGGCTACAGGTCAGAGCTTTGGAGAGGAGAGCCTGCTCAGAGTTAGAGTGCAAGGAATTTTAACAAGAATTGCACAATTGTTAGATCGATAGTTTAAGGTCATACTGTGGGAAATTCCTCAGAATCAGGAAAAGCTTCAGTTTATGAAGTAAAATGGTAAATAGTCACATTTTTATATAGAGCTTTCCCACCTTCAAGAGAACCACTCACCCATTCACACATGCGTTTATACACCAGTGTACGCAGACACCGGGGGCGAGGTGGGTTAAGTGTCTTGCCAAAGGACACAACGACAGCATTCAGCATTCATCTGTGGGAGCTGGAATCGCACCGCCAACCTTCAAATCAGTGGACAAACAGTACCAACTTGTTTTAGCATGTCAAGACGTACGCTAAAGTACCACACTGACAGTTAAACAGCAAACTCCACCCTCGAAATCTGATCGGTCCTCCACCTCAAGTTTTAATATCGAACGATACAACTTCACATGAACTTTCTTTCTCTGACGTTCTGAAACCTAGCAACCCATTAGAAGCCTTGTACATGGTATGAGAGAGCAAAACAGAAAACCATGCCAACCAGGCTAATACGGGATTAAACCCAATGCACCGAACTGCACTGCTCCCTGGAAAAGACATCGACCAAATACTCTTGCATTTTCAAATGACAAAATTCCGAAATATGGAATTGTTTCTTTAAAATAAAAAGCGCAACCGAGTGAGACGCTGCGAGAATATGCCCCCTCAGAGCCGTGATTACTTCTGCACGGCAATTACTGTAAAATATCAGGAAGGCAGCAAATGCACGGTATCCATAGCAACGCGGTTTGAGAATCGTTGGGAAAGCGCTGCGAACTTGAATGTACACTGTGGGGTATTTGATGAATGACTGATTTTGTTGTTTTTTTTGCTGGTAGACGTGGGCAGGTTTAAAGGTATTATGTAACTTTTCTGGTGCAGGTTTGGCCACATGTTTGTTTCATGGACGTGATTTTGCGTATTTGTGTCTCTAAATACGAGATAAATATGTTCAAATCCATTATAGCTCCCACTGATAATGATTGTAACGCTGATGGGGGGAAAAATGGTAAATGTTAACGTTTTTATATCGCGCTTTTCCACATTCAAGGCACTCAACTCGCTTTACATCAAGAAACGCACACCTTTCTTGCATAAGGACACAATACCTGCTCTACCAATGATGCAAGAGCGAGATTTGAACCGCCAACCTTCGGATTAGTGGACAAACAGACTAACAACTACTTGATTTATTGTTCTTAATTACAAATCCATAGGACATGATGTACCATTTATACGCACATCAAGGTCCTATCCAATCAGAAAGCAGAATCAGCCTCACATAAGTCTCTCATTTGAGTTTCCAATTTCAGCTACATGCAGTTCCTTTAAATGTTCTACAGCACAGCATTAAAACAAATGTATTTTGCATTTATTCAGAAATAGGTGTTTTTATTGCTTAAAAAATGGACTACTTTGTCACCTGCTTGTCTCCATGGAGATGCATAGATTTACACACGTGAAAGCAGGAGACATAATGTTGTTTCCTTACTAAAAACATACCTAGATTTGTGTTTTGTTTCATTTTCACACATTTCCACTCTGATTGCTCAAATATGCGTAAACTTCAAATCTTTCTTTATTCTTTATTTGTCAGGGACCATGTACAAATTCGTTCATCTTACAAAAGAAAAGATGATTTGTATAAGATTTAGCAACTGCTACTTTCTATTTGCAGTCACTGGTCAGGTAACACACATTAAATCACACACATTTCATTACAATTACATTATAAGACTAACAGTTCATCATTAATATTAGCAGTAAAATACAATAAATGTCCCCATGTCCAATACATAACAAATGTTGAATGCATTTATAGTTATCTGGATGATTTTGCACAATATATATCCTTTCTCCAACCAATTTCCCCTTCAAAGTTAACCCCTGAATCCAATTTCTACTTTTTTTTCTGTAATAAGTGTATATTTAAAAATTCGCAGTACCATGCCTGACCTGTAGGAGCAGAAGTCTGGGTCATGTTGAATAAATCATGTAGCGCCTCTTGACCTTTAGCGCTGGACATGGCTCCATCAGTGAGCGGACATATAATAGATCCGTCAGCGTGGCTAGTGCTAATGCGCGCGGACACACTTAGCACATGGGCTACGCTAGCAATAACCCCACTCAAAGACTTATTAATTAGCCTGAAATATTGATGTACGCATGATTTAGCCCGCGTGCATGACTGAACTGCACAAGTTTGCACGCGGAAAATTGTAATCGAGCTTATAGATGGAGGAAATGAGGAAAGAAAAAGTCAAGTTTGTTAAGTGGGGTAATTTGTGGGTTGTGAGACACTGTAAATATAGAAATGTCTGTGTTTGTTTGAATAGTTAGATTGATTTGTGGGTCGTATTACACAACATTATATATTGATGCGATACCCAGTACTTGGCCAAATTGGCTCTGTGCACAACGGCGCCTGTTACATCACTGTTAGCATCTCTACTTCCTGTCCAATTTTATCCCTATGAATAAATATTTAAAGATCAGGCGGAGGACAGGGAGCTGCGGGTGGATATCACTGACAACATGTTAAAAACTACACAAATAAAATGAATACTTCAGCAGAGGACGCAGAAAGAGAGATGTTTGTGTCTCAATGCTAATGCTAATTTTGAGGCATAATAAACATATAAACGACACCACATACTGATACTGTTTTAAACATAACTGGGTAATCTTTATTTTAATTGATCTGAATTTTAATAAGTTGCTTAATTTTAGTTTTACAATATCATAAAAGTGACTGTTAGCTTTGAGGTGCAGTGAGCTAGCTAGCATGTTATGTGCACAGAGCCTATATTGTGAAATCGATAAATGTATAAATAATTTGACCTTGTAGTCAGTGGATTTGATTTGATCCTTATTTGATCCTCTGCTTAAAGCTCCACCGTGTAACTTCACTGATAAAGGAGTTACCGTTGGTTTGTCTCCGTGGAGATGCTCGGAATATTCCACGGTGGTTAAGGTGTTAAACATAATATTGCGTTTGTTCAGTTACAGGTATTTGATTGCTTATTGAAAAACATGCAGTTCACTTCCCATCGATTTCATTTGTAACTTGGCATGTTGGTGTCACGTACTTGTCTCCATGACGATATACAAGTTTAATCCCATATTGTGGAACTCTCCTAGCAAAACAATAACATCTCCATGGAAACTGTCAGGTGGTGAACTCTACTCCAGAAACATTACATTATGGACCTTTAAACTGATCTAATTTTGGATTATGAAAATTGATTATTGAAGAACTGATACGTTTTAATATAAATCAATACAAAATGTTTATTTCGGTATTGATCCACCCATCAGTACTTCACAGTTCACAGCTTCACAGTAATAGCATAGTATTTGAATAAAATTAGAAACAGAAGTAGCATGATAATTGAGATAACAAGCCAAAAACGCATTACTTATAAAATACCCTTGTGTACTGGTAATATATAATACTGAACACATAATATTCAGTTATATGTACATTTTGATCTAGTACTTGCTTGATTGCGTACTGGTTAGATGCTAAAACTGCATTCCGTTGCACTGTACTCTACTCTTCTCGTTGTTACTGCATGATTTCGTATGCCACACTTGAAATATATCCCCTAAATTTGACACATTTATTATTTTTTTTAAAGGGTGCATATTACACAATTTTACACAAATTTGATCTGTTTTAATGTTGTTTCCTCATCAAAAACAGACCTGGAGTTGTGTTTTGTTTCATTCGCTCATGTTTAACGCACAAACGCTGCATATTTGGGTGAGTTAAACTGAGTTCCTCTCGCAAACCGAAAACACTCCGTTCCACCTTGTGATGTCATGAGGTAAGACAGGAAGTGCTCCACGATGTTTTAAAACTCCACACACCTTCACTAGAATCATTTGGATAATTTCAGCCCAAGAATTGCCAATTTCTGCTGAACAAAAGGTAAACTGTAGCTGTTAACTTGAAAACTCCCACTTCATGACATCACAAGGTGGAACAGAGCATTTTGAGGAAGTAGCAACATTCTAACAGGGCTCAAAGCTCAAAGAGTCAATTGCGTATAATATAGTAGCTTTAAATCCCACCCGTCTGCACTTTTCAAAGTATCCTGAACACCAACCATGTTAAATTCAAATATTGTGGAAAAATCTAGTCTATGAAAAACGATGTGGCCCCAGTGCTGTCGACAAAAATCTATAAAAATGGATTTGGGGCTGAGGTGTTCAGAGAGCGAGGAGGTGGGCAAAAGAAAAGACCATTCCAATTAGACTTGATCTATCTTAATGTCACACAGTTTAAACAGATTAACCAGGTCACAGTGTGAGATTGTATTAACCTTAAAGTGGAACGCGTACAACAAAATCAGCTGCGGTAGACGACAAATGTTAGTTTAAATACTTGGTTAAATCCTACCGTCTTGTCCACCTTTTTTACTGGTCAAATTGCTCGTTCATTTGTAAAAAACAGTATCATTTATAGGAATTGTTTGATTTAAAATGTCAATCTGCGTCCCCACATGCAAAATAAACATGTTCAAATCAAATATTCCTTTTATAATGCTGATTTATTCTTAAGTACAAAAACATTGGACATGATTTTCCATTTATTTCTGTTACAATTTTCAGTTTATTTAATTAGAAAGCAGAGTGAGCCTCATATTCGTCTTGGGTTGCCAGGTTCGATGCAGAAATCCAGTTGTTTTAAACCTAAAAGGACTCGCTCTGATCTGATCCGTCACTACCTAAACCCCAGCACCTGCAGACAATCATGAATCAGTGCTAGTGCAGCCTCTGTAGCTCAGTGAGTGAATTCTGGAGGTTCTGAGCTTTCACATGACACTTGGTCTGTATTTCTGGGGTTTAGATGCCATCACAATATTTTAAAGGCCAATAATATTTAGTAGATGCAGGATTTAAGAGCCAGTCACAATAGAAATGATCAGGTTCAACATTTGTGACTTTACGTTTTCGATATTTTGACAAAAAGTACAATGTAATCAATAAAAAAACTGTCTCTTGCCCCATTTGGAAGTATAACATCATCACTTCCTAGAATCTGAAAACCAGCAATACTTAGAATGAGAAAAACTTGTACGTGTCTGTCCTCTATCTGCAGGTCAAGGCTCTGGCAACGCAGGTTCAGTTCTGATTTTACTCTCTTAAAAAAATAACTGTAAGAGCATAGACCACATAAAATCCCACTTTGTAACACAATATTTTCAAAAAATATTTTCGTAGTCCAAAATTCAAGGCTTTTGATTCAGAAAATAGGACGATTTTGGCAACAACGTGATTTATTTTTTGTTATTTTTCATTGTAAGGTTTAGTATTTGCAGGTTTAATTACTAGACTGTTAAAAAAAGCACATAATTAAAGTCTGTTAATTACTCCGTGCATGTACAATTTACTTTCCGTATTTAAATTAAGCTGAGTGTACTTACATGTTACTCGCTGCTAATGCTACGGCCAATTTGTAACTCAAACACCACGTTCCTAATACGATCCTTCATTCTTTAGTCTCCGTATTCCCCGTGCACTCTGCAGACCTTATCTATATTTCAACAGTACAGAGGCAGTATGCTAACCTCCGCCTCCTGCTAATTGAGCTGCTCTGCTTTAGCGCACTAGAGTATGGTCCTTCTCCTTCCTGGGCTAAAAGAAAATCAAATCTCTACGTTAGCTTAGCCTCCGGCACTGCTAACCGCTAAAACCTCTCCATCCAGGAAGTGACAAAGCATGAAATGGAGCCATGTTGCCAGTGGGAGCCAGGAGACTGTATCCGAGTGTGATAGAGACATAAGCCGGAGAGACCGAAGGGGAAATGACATTACGCTGACTTTATAGAGAGGTAGAATAAAAATATGATACCTATTGGGTTTTTCTTTGGTCCCTTGGCTTTTAAAACGTTATCATTTATTTTATTTAGTTGTGGCGAAGAAGGAGCTGAGTCGAAAAAGGCAAAGCTCTCGATTTACCGGTCAATCTACGTTCCTACCCTCACCGATAGGACGAGATACGGATATAAACGAGCGAAATGGGTTGAGGAGCTCAGTCACACGGGAGGAGCTCGGAGTGGAGTCGCTGCTCCTATGCATTGAGAGGAGTCAGTTGAGTTGGCTCGGGCATCTGTTTAGGTTGCCTCCTGGACACATCTCTGGGGTGGGGTTTCGGGCATGTCCCACCGGGAGGAGGCCCCAGGACACGCAGGAAGGACGATGTCTCTGGCCTGGGAACGCCTCGGGGTCCCACTGGAGGAGCTGAAGGACGTGTCTGGGGTGAGGGAAGTCTGGGAGTCCCTGCTTTAAAGTGCTGCCCCTGTGACCCGGTCCTGGATAAGAAGAAAGAAAATCAATGGATGGATCATTTATCGTTTTAACCGTGTGATAAAGGAGCTCAACAGTGACCGCCCACCTCTTGGTTCTTTTTCTGCACATTTTTCCATTAATTTATGAAAAAAATATATATATTAAAAGTTTGAAAGCTCCAAAAGTGATCATTTTATTTCAAATCTGTTTATGAAATTGTATAAACCAGGATGCTATTAAAACATTTAGTTGTCCTGTCATAACACACTATGAAATACGATATATCGCTACAGAGAAATATTGAGTTAAGCGATAATATGCCTCTGACACAATTAAAATAAACCAGGACAATTCCAGTAAACACATTTTTAAATAAACAGTATCAATGAAAAGTCTGAGGTGCAACAAAGAAATAGTAATGATGTGATGTTCGTGAATGAGTCGAGCTGAATCTTTTTTTCTTTCACAATTTTTATGCATTTTTATCTTGATTAACACTAAACCAACATAAGAATCGACACAGAAGCAGAACAGGCAACATGAGTAAGAGCTTTGGGCATAAAAATCATCATATTTGGTGTCTTAACAGGTTTTTTTGTTTGTTTTTTTTACACAGTGCAACATTTTATTTAGATTTTGCATAATTCCAAAGGGTAAACTCACTCCTGCTCTCGGTTTGAACCATTTTAAACACATCTGAGCCTTGGTCGTGTCTCTCTGTGATTAGTTTGTCGATAAAATGAGTTCTCACATTGGCTTCTGTCACATAAATAAATAGTAAAAGAGCCAGTCTTTTGAACGGTTCTTTGAAGGGAACGGATACAAAAGATTCGGATCCCACAAAGGAGCCGAAAGTCCCTTCACTAACAAATAGCAGAATGAACCAATAATTAGCCATAGAAGTGATTTATTCCACTCTCTACAGCTCAAATCTTACTTAAAAATTGCAAAAATCTCAGTTGTTATAGTAATTATCATTAACAGGCCTTACATTTAGCAGAGATTTTTTCTTTTTTTTTTTCTTAGATTGAAAGCAATTTATGTGCCATGGTCATTAGTTACCAAAGAGCTGATTATTCTCCGTTGTGCCTTTATTTTGAAAAGGCTGTGGCATTTGCTTGAAGAAGGCACACGGCTGAAATATTGCTCTGAATAAATAAACGTTTGCAAGGATTTACGATGTGGGATCCCTTTGCTCTTTTGGAAAGTCTATGGGAAAAATCAATGGGAAATTTCCGGAACAACAGCGGACTTCAGAAGAGGCGTGACTGCTGACCTATTCCCTCTTAAAAAAAACAAAATAGGCGATTGTGATGAAAATGAATAAGATGTTTTGGTTTTGTTTTTTTTCCCAATGTTCAGATATTAGGGCAATCCATCTGGAAAGTGTAAAAAATGTGCCTGTAAATGTCTGGATTGGGGCTAAAGAAATAAATAAATAAAAATAATGAATAAAAAAAACATATACATATAAATAAATAATAAAAAATAATAATAATTAAATACATAATAAATAAATAAATATAATAATTAAATAAATAATAAATAAATATATAAATAAATATATAAATGAATGCACCTTTAAGTTAGCATCTACCATGAAAATGCTTGCAAAAATAAGTCTCAAGCGACCTTATAGAAGTTATAGAACCCTGGTAGCATCAACAACTCAACAATTTTGTGATTTTTTTCTTTTTTAATATTTCGTCCGTAGAGCTCCTCATAGTTTTTCATTTATTTTAAAACTCAATCATGGTAACCAGTGTCACTTACACCCTTAAAAATTCCCAATCCTCTCATAGGTTTTTATTCCAATTCCCGCCCCGTCACTAGCACCCGTGTCACTCTGTCACGGTTTACTTTGCTCCAGTAGTCCCTCGGGAGCCAGGACGAGGAAAGCCAATATGTGGAAAATGGAGTGGCCCATTATTTACTTGTAAGGTGCTATGGAGCTGATTGTTAAACTGTGAACAACCTGGAGGTAGAACTTTGGATAAGACGTTTAAGGCAAGATGTCAATACATAGTGGTGCCATATTATAAGGCAGGATAGCTTCAATATTCGTTTAATGTTTTTCCCAATTGAAGTCAAGTTTAACTTTATAGTTCATTCAAAGATGCATTAAAGAACTTTTCTAGTGAGGGGATCTGCCACCTGCTCCTCTCCAAGGAAACATGACAATGGCTGGACTAGCACTGATTCATGATTGGCTGAAGGTGCTGGGGTTTACGTAGTGACCAATCAGATCAGAGAAAGTCCTTGTTAATAGTAGAACATATATTTAATTCACACGTTTACTTCATATCTGGCAACACAGGTCAGAAAATTGGTACCTCTGTATACCTTACTTCCATTATTTATTCACACACAAGGACCTTTCCTGTCGACACTACTTCCCATTATGAGTTCCACCTTTAATCAGTGTTTTTCCTCTGAGAACCACTCCACCTTGAAGCCTATAGATCCTGTATTGTCCCTCCTCCTATAGCTTTAACCTGCTCCTAATTGTTTTCCTATACTCAGGTCAAGTGCGGAGGCCATCGACGCAAAGTATTCCCTTGACTTTGACTGTACAATCGTTGTGTATTGACGGTGAAACTGCAGAGAAGAACTTAATTAAAGGCAGGAGCAATTAGGAAAGGGAGAGCGGAGGAGTGGAGGATGTAACGATTCAGACATGGAGGAGGGGAGCTGTTGGAATAATACTTCCGGGAGATAATGAAGGATAGGTATCAATACAACTTCTGAGGCAACAGGGGTCTGAACCTGTAAGATCATCATATGGAGCATTTATACAGCTATGATCGTCTGTCTTGAAATCAGAACTCAGGTGATTCATAGGGTCTATGCTGGTTAACTGAATTCAATTTAAGTGCACAATGCTCATTAAAGCCAAAAAAAAGACTTGTTTGTTTGATTTTTCATCTTAGTTGGTTTTATTGCGCTGAAAAACACGTGTCCTTACTGTGAGTGGGCTTGCATCTCCACAAACCTGTCTCTTATTCGGTCTGGAGGAGGGTCTCTGCTGTAATCTTTCACAGTACTTCATAAAATTTGACTGTTTCCATGGAGAATGTTCCAAAGTATGGTTTTAAATATATTTTTTTTACTGTTTTTCCATGGAATCATGCAGCTGACGTGCCACCTCCAGAAGGTTACATACTGTTCCTTTAAGGTGCACTGTATAATTGTTGTTAATACTTTACCTAAAATGTTCTACAGTTCAAAATTAAACTTACTGGTCAGCTCTGTGGAGGGGTGAGCCAGCTGTTAAATTGTGGCAAGATAAATAAGTATAATGTCATACTGTAGAACATTTGAGGCAAAGGAATCATACGTCCCAGGACACAAAGACGTGCCCAGTGCATCGTTGAGGCCTATATTTTCCACGGTTATCTCTTTTTTACCTTTTAACTGTTATGTTTTGTTTCATTCTCACACGTATCTACAGTCTTCCATGTTTAGTTCGTCTCGTTCAACTTCAAAAACAAAATGTCCGCCAGTGTCTTTCCTTTTCCGCCATGTCTTAATCCATGAACCGCTTTTTTTCATTTTCTCTGAACTGATAATTTCACCCCCTCCGTTACTCAGCTTAATAAGTGCTCAGTTGTTTTTAATTAGAGATCGACCGATATGGGTTTTTTTCATGGCTAATGCTGATAATGATTGTTTAGAATCCAAAGAAACCGATGGCTGATTAGCTCTGCCGATATTTTTGAGCCCATATGTAGCATTTGTTTTCCTCAAATTTTGTATATTAAATTCCCTACAAGCGTTTTTGCAGTTGTGTTCAAATAGACCCTTATGCATAGGCAGTAGGTCGACCCAAACAAAAGATCTGCCTCTGCTGGAGATTTAAGACCGATAGCCGATACGATAAAAGTGCAAATATATAGGTCTTTATATTGTTTGGTTTTTTTAGCTTATATTTTATTGTTTAAAAAAAACAACATAACAATAAAACGGTGAATCTGTCAGCTGTCTTTTAAATACAGTATCCATTTTTCCCAGTGTTCTTGATATTTTTCTTTCTGTAACCTTAGAATATATGTGAGCCTCTCCATAACTCGAATTTCTTCCACAATGTCCTTCCAGTTGTCAAGCGTAGGGGGGTCTTCCTTATGCCATTTGCGTTTTAATGGCTTTTTTTGATGCTGCCAATAATATCTTGATTAAATAACAGTCCCTTTTTGGGAAGTGTGCGTCAGTGGTTTGCACAAAATACATCGTTATGCATGTTCTTGGTAGTTTGTAGCCAAATATTTTCCTCATTTCTTTGCCCTAAGTATCCCAAAATTGTGACACATTGTCCATGGTTGATCCATAGATAGTGACGCTTTTTTGATTTTTGGCGTGATGAAAAATCTGATTATGTTCTTCCAGCAGAATATTCTCCAATTTGTTGAATTAGTTGGTTATCTGATTTTGACAACTTTTGTACCAGTTATCATCGCTTATTTCTTCTTTAATTTCTTTGGCCCATTTTTCCCTAATGTATAACGACGTATTGTTTCTATTGACCCCTAAACCTTTATACCAGGGCTGTCAAACACATTTTCACCAAGGGCCACATCAGCAAAATGGCTGCTCTCAAAGGGCCAGATGTAAAATAAATCTAAGTATTTTTTTTTTACTTTTTAATTAACTGTTTCTGTATTTATTACTTATTCAAGTTACAAATATTGCATATGTATTTGCCTAGATGTAAAAGAATGGTTGTGTAACTGTGTATCTCCTGATAAAATGACATTTTAAGACTATCATACCTTTAATTTACCTTGTTGAGGGCCACATAAGATGATGCGAAGGACCACATTTTGCCCTCAGGCCTTGAGTTTGACACATGTGCTTTATACCATTTAGAGATAATTTTTGCACTCTTATACGCATCCCAAAGTATCTATTACTATTTTTTTTCTATTTATACTACAAACCTTCTCTTATTCCTCTTATTCACTGCACCTGAGTATCTCTAAAGTACATGTATTTCTAAAGTATAGGCCCAAAGCAAATCTACTCATACATACATTATATTACAGGAAACAACACAGCGTAAGTGCCTAAACTGTTTAAAAGCCCTCCAGGAATTTCATATTACACTGTTACAACTGTGTCCAGGCTTTTCATCTGGCAGATAATTTTTATTTCTAAATCTCATCTCTAAAGATGAGCCAACTAGTCCATTGTCTTCGAAACTACCCAGACTATGTTCCTCCTCGCTCACTGTCCTACATTACACCCTCTGGAGTTGATTCTAAATTGCTCTAGTGAACATCTGCTGTCTCCAACTCCTCTCTACGTCTCAGCGGAGGGCTCATTCTGATCTGGGACGGTCCCCTCCGCCCACACGCGCCTCTGTAGTCCACCAGCTTTCTGCATAATCGACCCGCGAACGCAATTAAAACTCCAAACTGCTACCCACGCGAAGTCTGACACGGGATAGTGAGGGATATGCTTTGGCACAGAGGGAGGATATTGTAAGAATAATAATATCCGCAAAAGAAAATTGTCTTAAAAACGTGAAAAACAGAACAAGTTCATTTGAAACTGTCCAATTGTTTTTCCTAACTTACCTTATGCATTGTAATTATTCACCGCAATGAGTTTCTAGACATTTTTGACAACTCGCAACTCAATGCTAACGTGCACTTGCTGATTCTCGGACAATAACTTAGATGCAGACAGTACACAGCTGACTTATTTTGACCTTATATAATATATACTTGCTCAAATAAATGGAAAAAAAATGAGTATAGGGGCTTTATCTGTGTAATCCCTCATTCGTCCAGGTCTGATCTTTAGTAAAAGCTAAAAGTTAAATCTGTCAACTGGACAAAAAGTTGTAAGAGTGAAGACGTTTTGCTGCTCATCTACAGGGGCTTTAAATATCTGTCTAAAGGGAGGAGCTAACTACAGTACATTGAAGCTAACACACTCCTTCCTAGTGGCTTACAGGAAGGAGAGTGTGTTTTTAGTTATGTCCAATCAACTACGATTTCTTCTATTTTTAAAAATGTATTTATTTATTTAATGCAAGACAGACAAACATAGTGACCAGCCATACAGTGAGGACAAGTGGTGATACGACATACCAAGACATTCCAAGACATACCAATACATACTGAGATATGCCAAGATATAACAAGAGATACCAAGATATACTAAGACACACCAAGATATACCAAGATATACCAAGACAAACCAAGATATACCAAGACACACCAAGATATACCAAGATATACTAAGACAAACCAAGGTATACCCAAGTATACCGAGATATACGAAGACATAACACTGAATGACGACTTCTGTTGTTTTCTTTGTTTTGGTTTGGGTCTGTCCTAGAATGAGATCTGGATAACATTCCAAATTCAGCAGGCTAAATCCATATTTTTGGCTCCTGTGACTTCTCCAAAACTCTCCTTGGTTGTGCTAAGTGTTCAGACTCAAGGACATTTGCAGGATGACAGCACTAAAACATCATGTGCTAAAGTTGTTCCCTCCTTGAAAACAAACAGAAGTTTTGTTTTGTTCCATATAATCATGTGTGAGTAAACCTGCAGTATCTAACTATCTGGAGGTGGCACCACATTACCTGCATGATTCCATGGAAGTAAAAAGTGAAAACCAAATTTTGGAATCTAAGTAAAACGATTTATCGACTATTGCACGTTTTGGTCTACTAAAACACCATCCACCGATTAATCAACTAAACGACTAAAGGGCTACAACCGTTTCAGACCTCTCCACAGATCAGACCTGTAGCATAGCACGGTGGCATCGCCCACTTGTCTCCATAAAGATAGATAACTTTAATGGCATACAGTGGGACATTCCAGGCAACGCAATAACATCTCAGTGGCGTACTCTTGTCCAGAAAAGTTCCATAGTGCATCTTCAGCTGTGTGAATGTTGTTTACTTCTTTTAAGTATTTGTTCATTATTATATTTGTCTATTCTTTTTGTCTCCAGTGAACATGACCTGGGCGAGGATGACATCTACGACTGTGTGCCGTGTGAAGACGACGGGGATGACATCTACGAGGACATTATCAAGGTGGAAGTACGACAACCCATGGTGAGTATTCATATATTAGTATAGTATTCATTGCTGCTTTAGTCAAATTCACATACTGCCTTTTTAATGTTTTGCAAAGTACTTTTATAGTGTCATTCTAGTTTTCAATTCCTCATTTGCTTATATCTTGAGATAGCCATAACTTTCCACTACATTGAAACATTTGTTATGGTTAGTTATGGGCAGATGGATTCCAAATATCTTTTCGGATTAATACTATTGCTGACTGTTGTAAATGATGGTTCTCATGCAAATAAAATAAATATAAATACTATAATAATAATATAAATACAAATGCAATGTCTTTTAGTTAATCTGCACATATATTTCATTTTTTTATTTGTATAAGTCAAATATTATGACACCAAACAACCACGGAATTCTTTACAGTGATGTAGTTTCTATGCATTTAATACAAAACAAATTGGTATATGGGATCCCCAGTGTATTAGTTGGTGTTCATTTAGTCACTATAGTTGTGGCTAGTGAGTTTATTTTCTTCAGTCAGTTAGTGTAATCATTAATCATGTTTATATGGTTCATGATTAGCACAAAAATAACACATAGCACTTGAAAGCAAAAGAAAAATAAAATCTGTCAACTGAACATATTGTTACAGGAGAGAAAATGTTTCAGATGAGTGGTTTCACATATATTAGCGTCATTAGGGTCTTGAATAGCTATGCTAAATAGGACTCGGGCACAGTCCACACTTAGGGTAACACAATACACCTAGCCTACTAACAGAAACTGTAAACAATAGTTGCTTTGAGTTTGAACTGAAGAAGCGGCTTGAATGCGCAGCAAAACGTCTTCACTCCTACAACGATTTGTCCAGTTGACAGATTTAATTTTTCTTTTGCTACGGATCAGACCTGGACGACTTACACAGATATTACACAGAAACTGACTGAAAGGTTTTAGGCTGAACACTTATTTTGCCTAACCCTCCTAACATATAGAATACAAGATGGCAGAAACTCTATTTACAGACAAAAACAATCATCTATCATGAATGTAGGAAAGAAGACCTATTTATACACATATAGACAGAAGCAGACACACAAATCCGTATATATCAGTGTTCATACACACAGAGCACATGTCACTATGCATACATATTTTTAGGTATAGATACACATACGCAGACACTTCATAAAATTCATAATGTATAAGTAAGCTATCTGATTTATTTTAATTCTCTATATTTTCCTATGTTACTGTTGACATGCCATAGATTGTTACTATTTCTTTAACAAGGAAAGTCTTATTTGTTTAACTTGACGTACATTTAAGTGGTTACCTAAATACTTCAATATCCTACAAATACTACATTTAACAGTTTTCCGATAGTACTTACACACGATACATGGCCATTATCTAAACTAAAATATCCAGTCTTTATGTAGAAAAATCTTGTTGTACATGTTTTGAAATGGATGTGATAACACTCCTGGAGTTGAAACAGAATCCGACGGTTTAAACATATATTGCAAATCCAGTCGAAATGAGAAAAAAATTGCCCTATTTAGTAAATGTTCTTTATCTGTACTCTTTCCACCACTGTCTATACCTGCTGTATCACTATTCCTATCTGCTTTCCCCCCTCACACGCTGCAGATCCGATACATGCAGGTAAGTCCTCCTGTCACTTCTAACCACTTCATCAACACCAAACCTCTGCCCCCCCCACGAGTACAGACAGCCAGCCAGACCCCAGCTGGTGATCGGGCTGACAGGGGCCCGCCGGAGAGCCAGGTAGTCACGTCGCAGAGCACAGATGGGGCCCGGGCAGGCAGCGTGGCAGGGTGCACCAGTCCGGGTTTAGCTTCAGACATGTGTCGCCTCATTACACCCACTTTTGGTTTATTGGCGATAATTGTCGGCAGCTAAATGTGCACGGTTTATGACACAATTATGAAACAGGCTGCGCTTCCTATTGTGTAACTATGTGGTGGGTCAACGCAGTGGTTCTCAATAGGTCGGATTTATTATTATTATTATTATTATTATTATTATTATTATTATTATTATTATTATTATTATTATTATTTTATTTATTTATTTATTTATTTATTTATTTATTTATTTAGTATAATAAATGTGCATTGTAATCAATTGACCATTAAAGAACAAACAGTTCCATAGATCCTTGTCAATTTAAGAAACATAATTAAATAAAAATAAATATTGTTGTTTGTTTATTTTTACAAATTGAATGCAGATTATGACCATGTTTCTATCTTCAATTTTAAACTATATTGAACTATATTTCCATTTAACCATTTGCTGGGAACCACTGGGTCTTGGGTCAATGAATTGTCCCATCTGTGATCTGTGTCAGTTGTCAGGCCTAGAACAGTCTTGATTTTTGCACCCAAGTAACTCCGTGTAAAACCGCTCCATATATTCTCCATATCCTTCTGCTCCGGTTCCCTGACGAGCCTTTCCACGACCACTGTCACATGACATGACATCACCTTGTCAACACCATTACCATCAATTCTATATATAGTAATGTCAACCATTGCAACCCACTCTATATGTAAACATGGCAATTGTTGATATATAACGGAAAAAATACTTTATTTTATTTATTTATTTTTTTCAATTTTGATCTTGATTTGGGAAGTTCTGATTCCATATTTTACTAATGATTATGGGAAATTATTACACAATGTATTATTATTATTATTATTATTATTATTATTATTATTATTATTATTATTAATAATAATAATACATTTTTATTATTTATTTTATTTAATTTTTTATGTCTTAATTTTTGTGTGAAATGTTTTCTTGTAATTTTGGTGCAAGATTATCAATCAAGTATTTTTATTTTTTTTATGTAAGAATTGAGTGAAGTGATTTTGATGTAAAATATAAAAAATTAAAAAAAATGTAAAATGTAAAAAAAAAATACATATGTGACTTAATCTTTATCTAAATTTTTCAGAACCGCTCAAAACAAGATACAATTTTCAATTCAATATTTCAAGTCATTTTAATGCATATACATTTTTATTATTATTTTTTTTCTCTTGAATTTAATTTAATAAATACGTTATATGTTGCTTTCAGAAAATGGGGATGACAGAGGAGGACAAGAGGAACTGCTGTTTGCTGGAGATCCAGGAAACAGAAGCCAAATACTACAAGACCCTAGAAGACATCGAGAAGGTGAGCTGTTTGTGGTGAGCTTTGGTCGGTCGCAGCAGTGTGGCTCATAGACTGAGGCACAAATGTCATCTGGACGATCGATGCTTATTATGGGATGGCACCTTAGGGGGCTGGGAATCCCGGAGCTTAAAGAGGAGAGCATCTCACAAAGGCTAACGATATATTTGCTTTGTGTCAGGTACCATACAGATTTTGATTTCTATTTTGCTAAAGCGTTAACTCTGAATCATGTTATAATATTTACTAACAGATCACGAGAGAACAATTCCCAGCTCTACTACAATATAACCTCAATATAAACGCTGTTATTTACTCCATGTACCCACAATTTTACTTGGACTTTAAAGGGCTTGTATTATGATTTTTTCTGATCTATGTTATAATGTTGTTTTCTCATCAAAACATACCTGGAGTTGACTTTTGTTTCATTCACACACACTCAATTAACACACAAACCCTGCATATTTAAGCTGTGTTCTTCTCTCAAACAGAAAACACTCTGTTGCACCTTGTGATGTCATGTGGTAAAACAGGAAGTGCTCCACTGTGTGTGTTTAAACTCCATACACCTTCACTGGAATCATTTGGATGATTTTAGCCCTGGAATTGCCAATCTCTACTGAAAAAAGGTAAAAGGTAGCTGTTAACTTACCACTGTATGACATCACAAGGTGGAACAGAGCATTTAGAGCTTTGGACATGTAGACAGACCAATAATAAGAATTACTCAAACATGCACGAATGAAACAAAACACAACTCCAGGTATGTTTTTGATGAGATAACCGCATTATAACATGGCTTAAAGCTCAGAAGAATCAATTTTGTGTAGTATTAGAGCATTAAATGTGCTGTACCTGTTTTTTTATCATCTTAAAAACATGAAAAACAGAACTAGCTCATTTTAAGCAGTTTGCAGCAGTCAACAGTTATTCTTCACTAACCTTATCCATTCCGAGCATCCTAATTATTCACTAGGATGAGTTTATAAGCACTTGACAACTCTTAGAGACCAGTGTGGAGTTCTGCTGTCCGTAACGCTAACAACAATTAGCATGCTACACACACGCCCTGATTCTCAAACAAGAAAACGCAGATGCAGACAACAGACAACACGTGACGGACTTATTTTGACCTCAAGAGCTGCTTATACAATATATCTGTACTGGGGCAAGACAAATTTAGCTTAAATACCTGGGAAAAATCAAGTAGAGGACGAAAAGTAAGTACACCTTCCCCAAACCGCACCCGTCTTTCCAGTGGCGTTGTAATAGAATCCTGCTCTCTTCACTCCGCGGTAGGCCTCATAATTCTCCTCTTCCCCGCTGCTTGCACATCACCTCAGTTTGGACAGACTTCACTCTCCAGGCGCTACAAATCATGCGCTCGGCTAATTTCATTAAGCTAAATGTGCATCCTGTGTGCTGAGCGCTAGCCTGACAAGAGACTCACACGGAATAAATAACCTGCGTATGATCAGCGGACCCGTTAGGCTTAATTGAGTTGGGGTTAATAAAGCCGTCATGTATGCATCGCTTCGGAGTTGATCTATTTGTTATCATTGTGAAGATGGAACGTGACAGGCATGAAGCTAGAACAACTAGCTTACAATGCAATGAGCTACACTGCTAGATGTGTTGTCATTTAGCTTTGGGGTTAATTAGAAGTACAAGTGAGCAATATATCGTCTACAAGATAATGGAATCACTTTTTTGTTTATTAAGTAACTTTTCTGGTACATGGTATACCACTTGCTTGTTTTCATGGAGTTGTTATTGCTTTGCCAGGATTGTTCCACAGGGCCACATCAGATGTAAAATAAATCTAACTACTTTTTTGACATTCACACACCGGTGTACACAGACACTGGGGGCGAGGTGGGTTAAGTCTCTCGCCCAAGGACAGAACAACAGCATTCATCTGTGGGAGCTGGAATCGCACCACCAACCTGTGGGTTAGTGAATTTGACCGCTCAAAAAATGATGTTTACGTCAAGAGCGGGATTCGAACTTACAACCTTCGGATCAGGTGGACGAACGCTGTACCAACCGCACTACTGTCGTCCCAAATGCAAAACAAATCATGTCAAACGGTGGAACATTCTAGGCAACGTTATGGCATCGTCATGGAAACAAGCAGAAAAGTTATATTATGACCTTTAAATGTTAAATTATTATTGTTATCAGATGTAAGAAAATGAGATTGAAGGATATGACCTGCACATTCAGGTACTTTGTTGAGACCAGGAGTGCCCAAACTTTTTTACTCAGCGGGCAAAAATGAGATTGTAGCATTTAACAACAACATGAATGATTAAATTGCAGTTTAAAGAACACACATTATACAAAAATTTACTCTTTTGAACTTTTAACCGTGTCATAACCAGTGGTGGATGAAGCGCTCAGTTTTGTTAGTACTTCTAAGTAAAAGATAAAAAATAAAATACTCAATTATGAAAGTATTTTTAGAACCTTTTTAAAAATGTGCTTAAAGACTAAAAAGTAAAAGTATTTCACACAAGTGTTGTTAAGTTGTTTAAGTATTAAATGTAGTGATTTTGATTGAAAAATTATACATATTTTGGTCAACAGTAGCAATTGTGTGTATTTATTTTGTGTATTTATCTATTTATTATTACTAAGCTTGAACTTGAAATCTTTAGTCAGGGTGTTACCTTGAACATGTAAAATTGTGGAGAAGTTAACGTAAAAAGTAACCACTGTAAAATGTACGTAAGCAAAGTACAAACTCTACAGTACTTTACTACCGGTAATTGTATTTTCCTTTACTCACTTCCACCACTGGTCATAACATTGTTCCCTCCTCAAAAACACAGCTGGAGTTGCATTTTTGCTTTATTCACGCTTGTTTGATAAATCCTTGTTTAGTAAGTCTGCTCCTTCTAAATCCCATAAAAACGCACAATTTTGACTTTTTCCCAGTTTTGTGACGTAATAGGTCTCCCGAGGTCTCCTGCACCGTTTGTCCTCATTGCAACTGTTTGTTCCCTTTAGCACGTCAGAAAACATGCCTAACCTAAGAGTTTATGTGATTTTTCTAATGCAATTTCCTGTAAATATATAATTCAAGTTGTCTATTGTCAGAAGATAGCCATTATTTTAAGTTCTAAAACATGAAAGGTACTCAAGAGCATGTTTAAAGGGTAATAACTATATCTGTGCAAACCCTCAAGCTAATAACTATACAAATACAGCATAATATTTTGTCCTTTATAGAGACAGACTGCTTTGAACTCCGCTTTCATCTCCTGACAGTCTTTTTAGCACGAAATGGAATCAAAAGAGACACTTCTTATTCCCATGGGCCAAATTAGACCTTTTGGAAGGCCAAATCTGATTCATGAAGAAACAACGATGACAGCTGTTCTTCTGTCACGGCGCAATGTCAAAGTAAAAGAAGAAGCTAAGTGGGCGGGGCTAACACTTCAAACCGAAACATATTCTTCAGTCTGTTTTAATAGATTCTGTTTTCAGACCAAGGTTTAGTGTTTTTTCATACCCGACAGTTTGGACGGCGCACTTGCTCTTACTCGGAGCGGTCCCGTTTAAACAGGGACGAGGGGGCCTTTTTAGTCTCACGCACCTGGGATACTGTGCTGAAGAGGTCGGACCGCAGATGGCGCTGTTGTACTGCCTCCACTGGTAGAAAGAGGGCGCCAAAACGTGTTTAAATCAGCTGACCGGACGAACTTTGGTCTGAAAATAGAATCAATTAAAATGGATTATGGGAAGACCACATGAACTTTATTGGACTGGTTCTTTAGTCATGGTTCAAGCCTTGCTCTGGATTGGCTCTTTGGTTGCTATGATACTTGCGGATGGAATTCTTAATATGCAACGTGGCTCCAAATTCGCCCCAATAACCGCTAGCCTTGTTGACCTTCATTTGACTGGAGTCGAACGCTACGGGTGACGTCACACTCACTTAGTCCACTTCTTTATTCAGTCTGTGGTACATTAGACAATTGACCTAAAGAGGCACGAACCACTGACTCTATCTTTAGTCGTGTTTATCGATTACCAGATGACTGCACTTCACATCAGACTTTTACACGGCTGCTAAAAGCTTACACAGACTCATCCGCTCAATGCCATGTGCGCAGTGGTGTTAACTTATTGTTTTTCTTTTTGTTTCTTCTTCAGAACTACATGATCCCTCTGAAGCAGGTATTGACGCCACAGGAAATGGACGCCATCTTTGTCAACCTAGAGGTGAGGAGGAGTTCATCCACGACAAACGGTGTACATGTGAAGTATCTGACCGAGTGGAAAATGTAATGTGTGGAGGGAGAACTAAAGCAAAAACAGCAGGGCATAAACAATACAAGAATACATATGTGTAGATAACATGAAGACAGTCTAGGTATATGCAAGTTAGATACAATCAATCAATACTTAAATAATTTCATAAGTCACTGTTTATAATGGCATTTGTTTTCAATTAAAGCCTCACTGTGTATCTTTTTAGCCAGAAAATGTACTGGCTAAAAGGTAATTTTACTGTTTGTCTTTTATTTATTTTTATTTTTTTTTTCCATTTAGGATGTTTTTATTGCCAAAACAAAACAAAACAAAATAACAACAAACAAACAGAAAAACATGTGTCCTTACTGTGAGTGGGCTTGCATCTCCACAAACCTGAATCTCATTTGGCCTGGAGGAGGGCCTTCACCTCCTTCTTTTCATGGAAATGTTGTTTCTTTAGCCATAATATTTTACACATGGCATACATCTCCATGGAGAATGTTTCAAAGTATGATTTTAACTTTATATTTCCATGGAATGCAGGTGGCCACCTCCAAGTTTAACTGTTTTGTCAATGGTAATAGTGACTTGCACAGCAAGATGGAGTCAATCTTGGCACGCCTCCACTGGTGCGATAACGCCCGGCAGATGGTTGTGACCAATCACAGCAGCATATGATTTGGTTCTCTGAAGTGAACCAAAACTAACAGATGTACTTCAGCCTATTTTAGTGTCAATACTGACTATTTCATCTTGTTCCACTGTTGTGACTCTTCAACCAATCAGAGGCAAAAATAATCGTCATGATGTTCCGCATTTTCCGACTGTTTTCATCAAGAGGCTTCCCAGATTGATAATGTGTAGAAATCAATTCAGAGTGACATACATCACATCTGGCCTGAGCCAGGTTAGTCAAGTATTGTAAAATAAATATTGAAATACAAAATAATATAAAATTATTAAAATGCTTCGAATGAAAAGTTACAACTGTGTTATACAGACTCAACAGCAACATTTACAGACCTGTTTCAACATATTTCCAATAAACTGCCAAAAATATGATCAGTATTGTATTAAAGTTTATTCGACCTAGCGCTGTAGCTGCCCAGCTTCTTTTTCCACTGTCCTCTCCATTTGCTTATCTATTATCATATCAGACCCCTGTATTTATCTCAAGCATATTCCGTGTCTTGCTTTTGCTAACTTTAGCTTGTTCATTGTTGGTCTGTATTCCCTCAGGATGTGATCAAGGCGCACCTCGCCTTGCTCAAAGCCATCGACCTCAACATGGTGAGCGGAGGCAGCGGACTGGGCAAGATCTTCTTGGATTTCAAGGAAAGGTCAGAGACAACTATTATTCTGCTTTTAATATGTCCACTCCTCTGTCCGTATACATGTCCATATACATGTCCATATGCATGCTTTTACTGGGGTCAGCAGACAGAACATATCCATCTGTCTGTCCTGTATTGAGCGCGGATTGATTGGTGTTCAATGGAGCTCAGGGTTGTGTCGTCATACCTCATTTCAACCAAAGAGCCAATCTGGAGTGAGGCTGTTGAACGCCACTTCCTGCCTTGGTTTAGCAGGGTGCAGGCGATTAGCAATGTTGCGGGAGTGATCTCAAGGAGGAGGCTCATTTGTCTGTTCATATCTTGATTTACAGACAAAATAGCCAAATAAAAACATCAGGATCATGTAGCGCAAATGAATGTGATGATCAGTTCCTGTTTAGAACACGGTGGCTAGCAGGTTAGCTATGTCCACTTATATATACAGTCTATGGATGGGACACAGCAATTTATCGGATTGTTCCATCGCTCTTTTGTTTTCTTTTTAACATTGTTCTTGCTAACGTGCTGGTAACCTTATATAACGAATGTCAAATGTCACCTTGAATTTTGCAACACACCTTGCAAAGTCCTAATTACCATACATGGCACACTGTGGGTGAAAACACAGAAAACAACCTTAACACCAATTATGACAAAAGCATGTGGTTTGCCTCATCAACAGAGCTCAGTGTACTATTAACAAACTCATGAGCTGTTTACTAATTCCAACGTTGTGAAATTTAATGACTTGCTGGATTAAAATTTCTCAGTTTAGTAAGAAGTAAGTAAGTAAAAAAACAAAACAAAAAAAACATGGTGGTTCCTTGGTCGATATATATATATATATATATATATATATATATATATATATATATATATATATATATATATATATATATATATATATATATATATATATATATATATATATATATATATATATATATATATATATATATATATATATATATATATATATATATATATATATATATATATATATATATTAGTTAGTTTGTTAGTTCTAGTATCTATAATGTGCCCTGTAAGTTAGGTATTGGACCATTGACAACTCACATGTGTTCATAAAGGCCTAGTACTGCAAACAATTTTGGAAAATTTCCCCTCTAGTTTGAAAAAGTACACGTGATCATATTGGTTTACCATGTTTTCTTTTTCCTATTGTATTATTAGTGCAGTTGACATATTAGAATTGTTAGGATTGCTAAAATCTACTTCGAAGCCGCAATTTTTGGTTGATTTTTCAAGTGTTTTTGAGCAAAAGTGTGTTATTTACAAAATGTGTTCTTTGGTAAAGTGTAATCATTATTGTGATACTTGAATTTGTTGAAAGGGAAGATTTTAAAGAGACATAAGAACATTTGCAAAATATTGAAAAAATGAAAATCTAACTACTTCTATTTAAATACCAGAACTAACAATGAAGCATTTTATGGTACAATATTCAGGAAGAGCACGTTAGAATTCCAGTTGTTGTTGGTTTTACTGTGTCTGAGAGTTGTGAAAAGCTCTTACAAACTCAATAAATAGGATGCTTGGAATGCATAAGGTAAATGAGGAATAACACTGGACCACTGCACATGAAACTAGCTCTGTTTTTCAAGTTGGTGGTTCGAATCCCTCTCTCACAGATGAATGCTGTTGTTGTGTCCTTGGGCAAGACACTTAACCCTCCTCGCCCCCAGTGTCTGTGTGCACTGGTGTGTGAACGTGCGTGTAAATAGGTGAGAGGTTCATCGATGTAAAGCGCATTGAGTGTCTGGAGGGTGGAAAAACGCCCTCCATTTACCATTTACAGTGCCTTTAAAGTCTTATATGGCCATACGTACGTAGATTCTGCTCTTGTGTGTATACTTTTTGAATCCTGGGGTGTCCTGATGATTAGACCCCTCACCGCGCTTTCAGCAGGCTGAGCGGGTTATGATGGAGGTAAGGGTAATGATGCTGAATGTAGGTTAATGCTGTGTTTCCATAGAGGACATGAGTCACCGCACCACAGCAGGTCTCTGTGGTCAAGCACTAAAGAATAGAACGTATCTGTGGACATTGACGTCAACAGTTTAAACTCGGAACGATGTATGAATGTACGCGATTCACTTGATGCAAAACAGATTGTAAGAATAGAAGAAAATATAGATGTAAAATGTGACAGATGATTAGCAAGTGAATGGGTCCCAGTGTAAGTAAAAAGAAGAACCTCGTCTATGCAGTAACATTTCAACTCAAGATTCCTACTCTGAGTGGGATTGCGTCTCAACATGGACAAGCAGGCGACTTACCCTCCTCCAGAAAAGTGATCTAGTGTTCTTTTAAAGCAGACCTATTATGCATAATCGACTTTTCAGAGATTTTAACCATGTCATAGTTGTTTCCCCTTCCCATGTAGCCTCTCGAAGTTGTCTTGGGAGTGATTTGTGCATGTTTGAACAATCTCTAAAAGCTTATTTTCACAGCCATTGCTCTGTACTTACGTCGTTCTCCAATGACGTTTATGAGCTTTAATCCCTGCTATCATGCTATTCTGTCCTCAAAAACATACCTGGAGTTGTGTTTTGTTTCTTTCACACATGTCTGAGGAATCCTAGTTTATTAGTCTGTCTGCATGTCCCAAGCTTAAAATGTTCTGTTCCACCTTGTGATGTCATGAAGCGGTAGATTTCAAGTTGTCATGTACCTTTTATCTTTTGTTCAGTAGAGATTGTCAATTCCAAGACTGAAATTATCCAAATGATTGTAGTGAAGGTGTATGCAGTTTAAAAACACAGTGGAGCACTTCCTGTATTATCACATGACATCACAAGGTGGAACAGAGCGTTTTCTGTTTGAGAGAAGAACTCAGCCTAAATATGCAGAATTTGTGAGTTTCGTTTTAGTTTAGTTTATTTTATTGGTTTATTTTAACAGGAACCATGTGCAAACACGTTCATCTCATAAAAGAAGAGATGCTTTACTCTAGATTTAGCTAAAGCTCATTTCCATCTGCATTGACTGGACAGTTTAAAAACAATGAAAATACATCCAAGCATTCATCCATTTACAATCGAACCATGCATTCTCCCATTTTCATTTAAAACATACCACTCCACATTTCCACATTAAAATCACTCAAATATGTCAAAAATGATCATACAAGTTAAAAATATGTGACACAACTCCGCAACGTTATAACATAGATCAGAAAATAGAGCAATATGGGCCCTTTAAACACAAATAGAAAACCAAAATAAGCATTGTTACGCCTCATTGACACAAACAGCATCTCTGGTCCAATGTCTGCCGTTACAATTAGAATGTGATAAAAGTAAATGTGGCTTTTTACGAATGCCACAGCAGTATTAATGATTATGTACCACTGTTTATAGCCACACAGAAGAGAAACACAGGAAAACAGCCGGTTGTCAACGGCACTTTATTTCCTAAACTTTACCCGATAGCAGCAGGACTATTTCCAAACTACCCTCCCTATCTTAAAGTTACTCTTGGTGACTTTTCTGGTGGACAGTTTGCCACCTGCTTGTATTCCAGAAGTTACCGTGGGCACTGGCATCGTCATTGGGGTTGCCGATCTTGACAGCAAATACGTTTTATATGGACTGCAGAGCCATTTTATAGCTTCCCAGAGAATTGCAGTGTTGACTTGTTGGTGCATGTGAGTGTGGCGGTTTGCAGGACTGTGCAGGCGAAGTTTTACCTATGACGCAACTAAACAGGCAAAATGCAAACTTGTTTTTTTTTTTCTTACTGAGCTCAGAGAAGTCAACTTTGCATTAATGGATTCATGAAACAATCAATGACAGAAACATAAAACATCAAACTTATCCGCCTCCAGATCAGGTCAAAGGTCAAATCTATGAAATTCATGTATATTTTTTGCGTATTTTTGAGGAATTAAAAACACAAATGCAAGATACATACACGTACATTTACGCAATAGTGTGAAACATTTCCAGCAAACCAATACCAAATCTACAAAGACAAGCTAGCGATGGACCCCCACCAGAAAAGTTACATAATCCACCTTTAATGAATGCTAATCTTTATCGCCGATACGAAAGCTCACATTTACCTCCCACTGAGCCATCTCCGAAAGTACAATACACTGGTTTATTTACAGACACAAACACTCATTAGATTTGCAGATGTCGTGCGTCACCGGCTCTTTGTGATTGACGCCCGGACCTGCCCGCTGTCGACGGTGCGTTCAAAAGGGGCAAACTGACCTGGGATTTTGCGGCACTCAGGCCTGCTCGCATTAGCCTCGGATGGGCATAATTAATTAGGTTATCGGTGCTTGTAAGCCGCCCTGACCTTTACGACAATGTGCTTGTAGTGTTTTTTTCACTCATGGCTAAATGGGATGAAAGGGTCCACTTCTATTTGTTGCGGGACTGAATGTCAAAGTGAAAATGCCACTGCTTTATCTTGACTGCGTCTCAAATATTTCAGATAGGGGACAGTCAATTAGCCGGTGTACTGAGAGGGCACTTGTTGAAATAGTCAAATCGTTTCTGGAGTGAATGTGGTGAATGTGGTTTACTGATTGCTGAACTGTGGCATTAAACAGCCCATATTACAGTTTTCTTATCTGTTATAATGTTGTTTCCTCATCAGAAAACATATCCAAAGTTCTGTTTTGTTTCGTTCACCATGTTTAACCCAAAAACCCTGCATATTTAGGCTTCTTAGAGTTATTTTCTCAAACAGAAAACACTCTGTTCCACCTTGTGATGTCATGTTGTAATACAGGAAGTGCTCCACAGTTTGTTTTTTTAAACTACATACACATGCACTTCATTTGGATAATTTCATCTCTGGAATTGACAATCAGGTTAAAAATGTCTGTTGAGTCTCCTGCCTACTGTTTGAATCTAATTATGAAGTGTTTTATTGTCTGATAATGAGGAAGTGCATGTTACCATGCTAGTTCTCGTTGGTGTTAGCTTAACTGCCATGGCAAAAAAGATGCGAAAAAGCCTTACAAACTCTATTCCAGACCAGGTAGAGAGTTGAAAGAAGTTTAAGTTTAGTTTAGTTCATGCGATGAATGAAGTTACAGACAGCAGGCAGATGCGTATGTGTATGTGTGTGTGTGTGTGTGTGAATGAGTGAGAGGTTGAGTGAGGGTGTGAGTGTGTAAGAGAGTGGGGTGTGTGAGTATGTTTGTGTGTGGGAATGGTGAGGTTGTGTGTCCGAAATTTTACAAAGGAGCCATCAAGTACTTATACACCAAGAAAGGTACTATCTATGGAAGACTGGTCCTATAAAGATTTAAACTATATTTCCATGCTATCCGTACAAGGTCATAAATGGATATACTGTTAGCTGTTTTCAGAGAGGTAAAATATGTCACTAACAGATGCTTGCAGTCACTGAAAATGTATTACAACACCTCTTGTCAACCGAAGTAGTAGATTCCAGTGTCAGTGTCCATTCTTAAAATACACATGTTTCGAATTCTTACAGAGAAACAAATACACCTCAGTGTTGTAACACACAGTATTCAACACAAGGATTAAGAGTAAAGCAAACAAAACAAAAAAATCTGCTTTCATGCATAAGGTAAGTGAGAAATAACTCTGGACCACTGCATTTCAGACGAGTTGTAGAGTTATAATGCAAACTACTTTTGAAACCCCAGAATTAAATCCACGCTGTAGAGCAGGGGTGTCGAACACATTTTCACCGAGGGCCACATCAGCAAAATGGCTGCTCTCGAAGGGCCAAATGTAAAATAAATCTAACTAATTTTATAACTTGTTAATTAATTGTTTCTGTATTTATTACTTATTCAAGTTACAAATATTGCATATACATTTTCCTAGATGTAAAAATATGGCTGTGTAACTGTGTACCTCCTGATAAATTGAGATTTTAAGACCATCATACCTTTTAATTTACCTTGTCGAGGGCCACATATAATGATGTGGAGGACCACATTTGGCCCACGGGCCTTGAGTTTGACACATGTGCTGTAGAGCTTTGCAGTGAAAAGCTTGATTGTACTGACCAATACAGCTGTGGACATGTTTTTTTGTGTGTTTTTTTCCCTGACTAGAGCCATGAAAGAGGTGTGAATAAAGCAACAACAACCTCTTGGGCGTCTGGCTTTGGGAAGTGAGAAAGTTGGCAACCCTAAATCTAAACCACAAAGCTACCAAAGTCCTCCAGCAAATGTGTTTCAAATGGACTCCTCTTTGCCACTTTCCTCCACTCCGAACGTCGCAACTCAACTCGCTCACTCCAATTGCTCCAAGCCTGCTCTACAAAACCCAATTTAAGTGGTCTCTAGTTGATGCCCTCCTTCTGGCGAGCCCCCAACTCATTCCCCCAGTAATCTACACTCCTGATATCTCCATCACGAACAATATTATGGGGTGTACATGCTCCATTTGCCCATCGCCGCACGTGTTAAGTGGAGGTGAGGGGGTCTCCGTGCCATGTGTCAGCGGGCATTAGCTATAGCGGACGAGGCTGTCACTTCTGCTTTGCTTGGAGATTTCTTCCGGAGTTGACTTGCGGGAGTCGGTAGCTCGGCGAGAGGTGCGGAGGGGGTACGCTAGCTGCGGTAAAATGGCTAGCGCGGTGGTGGTTTCATTATGGGAGCGTTTGGGGGAAATGGGGAGGAGGGGGTGAGAGCGGGGGTCCACAGGAGGGGTTGTAAACAGCAAGGTGTAAAGCAATGACCCATGACGTGATACACATAGGCGACCGTATTGTTTCTCCCTGTGGATGTAATAAGGTGGCTACAAATGGTTGTCGTGGTGATCTTGGAGCAGTTCAAATATTTAAATCCACAGCGTGTAACTTTTTAGACAGAATCTTTTGTTCTCTTTATTGCAAAACGGTGAAAAATATGCATCCTTACTGTGCGCAGAATTGCATTTCCACAAACCTGACTGGTATTTGGCCTGAAGAACGACCTCCTCCAGCTTGTTTCCGTGGGAATGGTTGGATAAGGGCTTCAACGGTTTACGTTCAAAATGTTCATTCCAGTTGCGGACACCAGAGGGAGCTCAAGCGTCTAAACACTTGGAAACAGAGATTAAATTTATAAAGTATTTCCAAATGTAGATATTATTTTAAGTTACAAAATGTGAAATACCTATCCCAAAGTGAACAAAACCATGTTAAAAGAGTTCAATCAAGAAGAATGCACGTGTTCTTTAACTAATACTTTACAGCTGATGTCACCAACCCCGGATGTGTGATGTTAACTGTAGGCACTGCGCTGTCTAAGGCTTTGTTAAACTTTAATCTGCACTTTCTTTATTTTAACACTGACCAGAAAAAAGTGAATTAGTTGGAACTACAACAGTTTTATGGTTGAACAAGTCCCTCTCAAATAACTTTACTATCGCAAGCTAGCTAGCATTAGCCACTCTCATCTTTTCTTGTTAAAAGTCAAACACCTAAACAGTACCATGAACACTTGTATTGATCAGTCTTCCGAAAAGGTGTTCAAACCTATACGATCTTAAAGTCTTAATGTGCGCATTGTGTCGCCATGGTAACTGCTGAACATTCCACCATACACATATACGTAGAACACCCCCAGCATGACTATAAAGTATCAATCGCCAATGAATAAAATCTAACCTATTCCGTTCAAGTCGCTCTTAACAATAAAACACACCTGCTCATTGTCGGATTTAGTTGATTCACAATAATTTCTGTTTCCCGACACAAAGATACTGTAAGTGCTTCAAACGTGCATAATAATCACACTCCAAACCTGGATGCTGCCGCTCTTGACCCACCTTTCAATACTATCTAATTAGCCATGCCCTGGATTCTTTGAGGAGGAGATGTGTTGTGCTAAGTGCATTGAAAGAGAGCTGATGGAGTTGGACCTCCTGCAGCTGGGGAGCCGTGTGTCTGTCGTCATGGCGTCCGTGATTGCAGAGGCAGCTGTGAATGTGGACACACGCTGGGAGCAGGTCGGCCCATCAGGTCTTTTGTTGGACATCAATGTCTGGATACTGACGGCAGCCTTTTGTTGAAGAAAAACGTTCTCATAAGAAAATAAAGTTCACATGTGATGGTCTTGGTGCTTTTGTATGCTTATCAAAGGATTGTCGGTTCATATGTTTTACCGTTGTTGTGTACCTGTTTCAATCGGAAGAGCATTTAGTGTAAAAATCTGCCTAATTACGCTTGAAAATTAGGGTCCTACAGCCTATTTTTATGATTTTGTGAGCTTTACGCCACGTTATAATGCTGTTTCCTCCCCAAAAACATGCCTGAAGTTCTGTTTTGTTTCCTTCACACATGTTTTATTATTAGTCTGTCTACATCTCCAAACCTCAAAATGCTCTGTTCCACCTTGTGATGTCACTGAGCAGTTGTTTTCAAGTTAACTGTTACCTTTTATCGTTTACTTTAGTAGAGATTGGCATTTCCACAGCTGAAATTATCCAAATGATTCTAGCGCAGGTGTATGGAGTTTAACAACACAATGGAGCACTTCCTGTATTACCACATGATGACGTCACAAGGTGGAACAGTGTGTGAGCGTGTTTAGTTTGAAAGAAGAACTCAGCCTAAATATGCAGGATTTGTGGGTTAAACATGTGTGAATGAAACAAAACACAACTCCAGGTCTGTTTGCGATGAGGAAAAAACATTATAACATAGATTAGAAAATAGCGTTCCACCTTGTGATGTCATGTGGTAATACAGGAAGTGGTAACACAAGAAGTGCAGGAAGTGAACTCCATGCACCTTCGCTTGGATCATTTGGATAATTTCAGCGCTGGAATTCGAATGCCAATTTTCACTGAATTAAAAATGAAATGTCGCTGTTCATTTGAAACCTACCACTTCATGACATCACAAGGTGGAATAGAGCATTTTGAGCTTTGGAGATGTAGACAAACTAATAATAAAGGGTTACTCAAGCGTGTGTGAATGAAACAAAACACAACTCCTGGTATGTTTTTGATGAGGAAACAGCTTTCTAAAATGGTTTAAAGCTCAAAAGAGTCAATTTTGCGTAATATAGGACCTTTAATCTTCAAACTGTATAGTCTTTTCCACTGAAACCAGATGCATAATAATTTGGATTTTGTGAGCCGATATCTTGACTTTACGGTCCTCCAAATGAAGATTCACCTTCATGTGTCCGACCTTAAGTTTAACGCCCCATTTCAAACTAATCATTTATTCTAGCTCTCCTAATGAGCCCCATATTCACCAATGTTATGCCTGCTGCCTCCTATCCCCAGCCACCCCTGAAATAAGATATCATATTATAACCTGATCTCTCATTTTACGCTATATTCTCGCACATTGTAGCTGCTCCCATCTAATTAATCAAAGCCAAATTTGTCTGTGCAGTGGAACGTAGGGGGCGCCGGGCGGGGAGAGCTGTCTTTTCCAGTTTGGATCATGTCTTAATCAGGGTTTGTACGCCACGGGGCCAGTCATGTCGGGATATATAGGGGTCTCGGTGGGGGGGCTCGGCGGGACTCCAATTGAAAAAGGAGCCATTTTGAGAGTAGTGATTCCTCAAAAGTACAAGAAACTAAAGTTGGTAAAGTTGGAACTCAGTGCGGTTAAAGGGAGAATGAGCAAATATCTCCAGAGATTTGAAATATGTTCAAAGGATAAACATGCACTACACCTATAGGAACTTCTAATAGAGCCACCTTTTTGTGATACGGATCCAGAACTGCTCATAAAAAATGTCTCAAGTGAACAAAATAGTCGGTTATTTTACCTTGCCAAAGATATTTAAGGTATAAGCAGTCAATCATAGTCTGAATACATCTTTGAAACACTGAGCATATGTGTTTTCAGTTGGTGGACTGTGCAGGCGTATTGTAATAAATGGTAAACAGTCACATTTTTATATAGCACTTTTCCACCATTAAGCGTTTTATATAAAGGAACTACTCACATTCACACACATATTCATACACCAGTGTACACAGACACGGGGAGCAAGGTGGGTTACGTGCTTTGCCCAAGGATACGACGACAATATTCATCTGTGGGAGTTGGAATCACACCACCAACCTGATCATATATAGAGTGTGTCAAACTCAAGGCCCGGGTGCCAAATGTGGCCCGCTACATTGTTTTATGTGGCCCGCGAGAAGGTAAATTAAAAGGCATAACTGTCATTTTAAAATAAGTCTGTGCTGCTTTAATGAATGTGTACATTAACCATAAACTAATGAGATTTTCCCAACAAGTGGAATTGAGAAATATTTGCAAATAATGATGAAAATTGTCAGCACGGAGGGCAGTTTCAAGAAAGTTGAAGGTGAATACAAGTTTGTGCTTCAAGGAGAAAAACCTGTATTTTTTTTTGTTACGAAGCGGAGTCGGATGTGAAAGACACCAAACAGGGAGTTAAGTATTCAAAAGTTAGCCTTCACGCCCGAAACACACTTTAAAAAATGTCAGTGCATCAGGAGTTACGCAGTTACGCAGACATGTAATATTTGCAACTTGAATAAGTAATAAATACAGAAAGTGTTATTTAACAAGTTAAAAAGTACAAAAAAGTAGTAGTTACATTTGTTTTACATGACATTTAGGTACATGTAGTGACATTTATACAGCGTCACAGTTACACCTGGCCCTTGATGGCGGCCATTTTGCTGATGTGGCCCTCAGTGAAAATGAGTTTGACGCCCCTGATATATAGTGTAAATAATAATAATAATGCACTAGATTTATATAGAACTTTTAAAGACACCCACAGAACCTTTCCATTGTGTTATTCATTCATTCACTCACCACACACACACATCACTTATACTAGCCAATGTTTTGAAGTGTCTTGCCTAAGGACACAGTGACAGTCTCCTCTAGAGCCACTGCTGCTCCACTGTGGAAATACTGTGGTCTTTCCAACGCTCTCCCATCCAAGTCCTAATCAGGCCCAGGCTCGCTTAGCTTCAGAGATCTGACGAGACCAGGAATCGACAAGTTGAGCAGTATATTCAAAAGCTTCCCACTAAAGCTCGAGATTTGGATGGTGGTCGCCTTCAGCTCCTGACATGTTGTCCCCAGATGTCCAAGGATTGGTTTGCAGAGGACACATTTCAGTGAAGTCGGATTATGTTCTGATACTGTTTCTGTTTCTGGCTTGTTTTATTTTGTACAATACCATGTGGCTTGTAGGCTTCCTGATTTTGGACTAAGACACATACATATTCTTGAATGAAAACTGACACTAAAATGTTCAGCTGCTAAGTTCTGAGGCTTGGATCAGCATATTTGAGATAAAAACCAGGAATTAGCCCGCTCCCGTTCCTCGTGAGTGATCCTGCTGCCTGTGGAATCAGATCACAATAGGACGTTGATTAGCGGCTTGGTTCAGCATGAGACTCTGACACTTAGCTACCGTTAGAACATTTGGAAAAGACGGAGGAGTGATCGTTTATTCTGGTGAAAATCTGAATCGGAACGAATAAGGCAGTAATTTGTTATCATTTTTTGTATCTAATTTCTAATCTTACATAAGGTTAACGCACTTTGTTAAGGTCCAAGGTTCAATTCCCCACACAATCAGTTAAAGAAATGCAAAAATCGACCTTTTGGAGCTTTCTAACATTGTTCCCTCATCAAAAACATGCCTGAAGAGGTTTTAGATGCCATCCATGCATGTTTGAATAATCTAGCAATCTCTCCCAGATTAGTTCAGTCCGTTAGCCTAAATACACAAAAGCTTGATATAAAATGATACAGAACAGTTTAACAAACCTGATGCAATGTGCAGTAGTTTCATTAGCAGGATACACGCCGATTGTGTTGCGATAGTGCTCTGAAGGGGGAGTGACATAGCATAGAGAGAAAGCAGAAAAGGGACAGAAATGAAACTGAAGCTTATTAAACATGCTAACACGCTGTCTTCTGTGAATATAGTATTTTCAAAACAATAAAAGCTAACGTGGTGATCTGAATATGTTATGTGTTAGCAGTTAGCACACCACAGAAGAGTAATACCCCGCTTTAAAGTTTTATTACCCAGTTTTATTTTTCCATGTAGATGCGCAATAGATTTTTTTGCCCTAGCACAGAAATAATGTAAAGCAACTCTTAGGGTCAAAAAGTGATCACTTGAAACTGTGCTGTTAGCATGCTATTTATTGTTAGCTTTACCGTGATGGCAAAAGTCTGCTCTGGTTTGTGAGAGTTGTGAAAAGCGCTTATAAACTCATCATGGTGAATAATCAGGATGTTCAGAATACAGCCTAATTATTCAGTAACAGCTGAGGCCCTCTAGTGGATGTCGGGTGCTGTGAACGTTTCTGCTTTAGTTTTTGTTTCGTTTTTTCTCCTTATCTCTCTCACAATGTCTCTCTTTCTCTTTATCTCCCCTTCTCCTTTTTCTTCTATCTATGTCCCTATCTCGTTTTCTCTCTACTTGCTCTTTTTTGCTTTACTTCCTTTCACTCTGTCTCTCTCTCTACTCTCATCTTCCTCATGATATCTCTCTCCCCTTCCTCTCTTTCTATCCCCCTCTCCTTTTTCTCTACCTATGTCCCTCTCTTTCTCCCTTACCCTGTTCTTTTTGCTTCACTTTCTTTCACTCTCTCCCTCCTCTACTCTCATCTGTCTCATCATCTCTCTCCTCTTCTTCTATTTCCATCCCCCTTTCCTTTTTCCTCTATCTATATCTCTCTCTTTTACCTCATCCTCTCTCTCCCTGTCTCTCACCACCCTCTCTTTTCATCTATCCATCCATCCATCTCTCCTCTGCTTTCTCTCTCTCTCTATATATATATATATATATTTTGTCCTCTTCCTCATTCCCACTCTTGTGTTCCCTCTATCCCTCTCACTATCTCAACCAATCACTCACTTATCTCCTCATCCCTCTCCCCCCCCCCTCTCGTCACTCTCTCCCTCTCTCTTTCTCTCCCTCTCCTCCTCCTCTTCTTCTCTCGGCCTCAGATCAAGACGCTGTGGTGCCATGTCCTACTTTCAAACAGAGGAGGAGAGGAAGAGGAAGGGAGGAGGAGAAGAAGAGAGAGGGAGATGTCAAGAGATGATAGGGAAAAGGAGAAAAGGAAAGAGGGGTGAGCGAAGAAGAGGAGGAGAGATAGAAGAAGAGGGAGGTAGAGGGGAGGATGGAGAGAGAAGAAAGTGGGGTAGAGAGGGAGAGGAGGTGAGGGGAGGACAGGAGAGGAAGAGAGAGAGAGGGATGGAGGAAGGAAGGGAGAGATGGATAAGGGAAGAGGAGAAGAAGAAAGAGGGGGAGATGATATGGTGGAGGGGAAGAAGACGGGAGATGGAAGGAGAGAATGAGAGTAGAAGAGGAAAATGGGATAGAGAGGAAGGGGAGGATGAAATAGGGGGAAAGAAGGAGGGTAAGCGGAGGAGAGGAAGAGCTAATGGGTGGATAACAGAGGGAAGGAGAGAAGGATAGAGGAAGAGGAGAGAAGGAGCTATGGCGGCGAGGCAGGAGGAGGAGTAGAGATAGAGGGAGAGAAAGAAGAGAAGAGGAACAAGGGTTAGAGAGGGAGAGGAAGAGGAGAGAAGGAGAGGGAAGCAGATGGGAGGAAGGGAGGGAGAGAAAAGGAAGGCGAGTAGGAGGAGTGAGGTCCACAGTTCTGTCTTTTGAAGTGTCTCGCAGTCCAAATGTGTGTCCTCCTGAGATATTTCTACAGCTCAGATCTACTGCTGAAATCACAGCGTTACTACTGCACATCGACTCAGATTTGTGAAGTTGTAGTATACAGTTTTCTATCGTAGCTTTATATATTTATGGAGAATTGTGGAGACGGTTAAGGAGGGGTCGGATAGGGTCTGGGAGAGATTGCTAGATTATTCAAACATGCATCTAAAAAGACTTTCACATGGAAGAAAAAATACCTCATAATACCCCTTGTTTAAGAATATTTCAACGTATATGGTCAAATACAGTTGTTGTAGAAGTAAGAGTGATAGTGATATTCCACCTTATGATGTCATGAAGTGGTAGTTTTCAAGTTAACAGCTCCTTTTACCTTTAGTTCAGTAGAGATTGGCAATTCCAGGGCTGACATTATAACATAGATCACAAAATAGCATAATATGGGCCCTTTAAAGGAAGAAAAAGTAAGAAAACTAACAATTTTGGATCAAAGTACGAAAATACATTTGTAAAACAGTGTTATTTTGAGCAGAACAAACACAGGATTTTAGCGTTTTGCTTTGAGTAAAGACACATTTTGATTAAATTGTAATGATTGTGTTGTATTGTAGCGTGTGATTTCCACTCTCTCATATCCTGTGCTCCAAATGAAGAGATCTGTGTTGTACAAACTCAGATAAGACTATTCATTAAACCAACTGATTAAAAAGGACTCCGTACCACAGCCCTAGTTACACCGTTACCACAGAGACGGGGCATGCTCATTGGTTATGCATGGTATTCGCTCATAATCATAAAACATGTATCACATATTCATTTTTGTGCCCCCTGCTGGGTGGGCTGACCTCTCAAACGCTCTGATTAATAAACAGTATGAATGTGAGTGGATCGCCTCAGCGCACTGGGGGATGACTTGGGTACAGAGATAATTGTGGACTGGAAATCACATCGTTGGATTATTCGAGGGCTAAGTATTTGATTAAAATTAAAATTAAAATTAAAATTAAAATTAAAATTAAAATTAAAATTAAAATTAAAATTAAAATTGAAATAAAAAAATACATTTAAATTTAAATGACTGAAACTGAAATTGAAATTAAAGGGTGTTTTTTTTGTTTTGTTTTTTACCTCACTTGTTTTCTTATAGAATGGACATACAGAGAGTGGCAACTATATCCAGGGGCATGTCCAGACTATTTTTATATCTGCCATCTACTTCTACTTGTGGAAACTTACAGATGGTAGCTTTAATTTAATGAATTAATTTATTTATTTATTCATTTATTTATTGAGAATATTAAAAAACAAGCAAGAAATTGAATTCATTTATCTATTCCTTAATAAATGCTAAATTTTATCATTAAACATATTATTAACCCCCAGTATACACGATATGTCCAGTTGACAGATTTAAACTTCGTCTTGCTATGGATCAGACCTGGACGACTGAGAGATTACACACACAACCCCCAGTATACTGCCTCAGCCCTTTTGAATGCAGTTATGTGGCTACTCGCAGTCTGTTAGATCGCCCCATGGCAGCTGTGGCTACACTCAGAAGCAGTCAGTGAGTACTGAACACTTTTCCGGTGGGGAGCAGGGCCGGCGCTTGCTCTTTTGTCTCCCTACACGAGGTTTCTTTGCTCATCTCTTGCATTTACTAAACTGGTTCATTGGTGATAAATAACAAAATTTTTACTGTAAACGGTGTCGCCTCTACACAGATCTCACCTGTAACTCCTCCTAGTGTTCCTACCTGCTTGTCTCCATGGAAATAGACTTGAATGCCTTACTGTACAACAAAGCAGTTACATCTTTATAGACAGATGGCGAGTAGTCCACGAGTAAAGTGATGTAGTGTGCCTTTAAATATGAGTATACAGTTTTTAATGCTTCTTCTAACTCGTAGTGCTTTGTTTTGCAGGTTGTTGATCTACGGTCAGTACTGCAGTCACATGGAGAACGCTCAGAAGACCCTGGACGAGCTCATCGCCACCAGAGAAGACGTCCGCATCAAAGTCGAGGTACACAGTTAGTTTTCAAATTCAGCTTGTCTGGATTTATATTCTGAAACTCATTTTGTACAGCGTATGGGATTAGTATGGCCTAGGTGAACTTTTATGTGCTCAGTGTATATAGTGTGTGTAACAAGTCTAGTCTCATTCATTTTCACATCATTCATTGTGACAGATGAATACTGTCACTGTGTCCTTGGGCAAGACACTTAACCCTCCTCGCCCCCAGTGTTTGTGTACACTGGTGTGTGAATGTGTGGGTGAATGGGTGACTAGTTACTTGATGTAAAGCGCTTTGAGTGTCTTGAATATGGAAAAACATGATGTTAATATGTGACCATTTATCATTTAAATATGTAAATACCAGCAGAGGGGACAAGGACTAACTCAAAGCACTGCAATGTTTCGCAGTAGGGCATTAAACTCCTGTATCCTTCATTTATTTGATTGAAAACTGTAAACCCTCCACCAGATAGAAGATACCAGTGGTGGATGAAGTACTCAGTTTTGTGACTTAAGTAAAATTACACATACAGAGGCAAAAAAAAAAAAAATACTGAAGTAAAAGTACCACATGAAAAAATCGACTTAAGTAAAAATATGTAAGTACCTGTTGTGCTTAAGGAGTAAAATGTAAAAGTAAGTTTCACACAAGTGTTGTTAAAGTGTTAAATGTATTGATATTGATTTATATTTAAAAAAAAACAACAAAAAAAACAAAACATATTTCGGTCAATAGTAACGATACAAATCTTTTTTTTTTTTTTTTTTTTTCATGAATTTTGTTTTGTTACCACGAACATGGTAACACCAACAAATACTTTTTACTTTTTAGTCAAGTTAAAAGCTGTCATGGAGTAGAAAGTACAGACACCTGCTCTCAAATTTATTGAAGTAAAAGTAAAAAGTATCCACTGTAAAATGTACTTAAGTAAAGTACAGATACCTGAAAAAGTACTTTACTACTTGTACTTCTTACCTTCCACCATTGAAAGCTATCTTAAACTCATCCATGAAATTATTTTGAATGACGTACAAAATGTGCAAAATCAAAACATTTAGTCGTTGCAAAAAATCAATAAATTAATAATAATAATAATAATAATAATAATAATAATAATAATAATAATAATAATAATAATAATAATAATGATGATAAAATCTGTTGACAAAAATGCTGTATTTTATTAGCAGTGAAAAGTAATGCCTTTAATTTCTGAATGATGATTTATGACAGTACAAAATCTAATAACACAAAGTGCTAGCATAGCCTCTGAGATAAATGAGTCTGAATTAGCTGTTTAATTAGCCGTTCCAGACTAGAGTAAACAACATTTAGCTTTCCGTTTAGTAAAATGTCACCATATTTAAACATGTACTGTGCTCAAGATGGAGTGCTCTCAGATGTATGAAAATATGTTGATTTTTCATCTGTGGTTGTTTTCATGAGATTAAAATTGTTGTTTTGTGTAGTACAGGGCAAAGAAAGTGAAAATAAGCTAGTTTCTACATTCTGAATTTACAAGTAATATTGTTATGTGAGATGAAACATAAACATCTCCATGGAGACAAGGTGACAGACAGACTCAAAGTTACATCAAACACGTTTCATCAGTTTGGAGCCATTTTATTGTTTTATTGCGAAGGATTAATATATTTATAATAGACCTACTATGCTAAATCAAGCTGTTAAACATGTTATAGTTATTTCCCCTCCACATTTCCCCTCTCAAAGTTGTTTTTGCAGGGATTGGTGCATGTTTGAACAATCTTTAATTGCTTATTTTCAAGATGCCATATTGCCAATCAACCTGCGTTTTCACCACCGCTACTGGCATATGTCCATTATGTCTCTTATATGTCTCTTTAAAGCCTCTAGTTTAAAAAAGTTTTAAAAAAGTTTTAAAGCCTCTCTTTGCAACTTGATTGAGGAAAAAAAAAAAATTAGGAAAACATTTTTGTGATATACTTTATTATTACGTTTGTATTTGACAGTGTTTGTATCGTACCAAAGAGCATTCATTCTATTGAAATTGTGATTTTTTTATTTATATTTTGTACTATTCACCCGAAAATCCCATGCATAAAATCAGAAATTTGTGGAGTAAATATCACACCTAAAATGCACCAGAATTACATTTAAAACACTTCAAATAAGTCCACAAAGTTCACATAAATACAAAACGTGACATATTCTTTATAATGTATTAATAGCTGCAAATAGTTGACTTGCTTCTTTTAAATTAATCCTGAAATTGTCTCGTTACTTGTAAAAAACATATGGCTCTTTCTGACTTTTATTTGATTTGAAATTGGCCAAAGCAGCTCTTTTACTGTTAAAGGTTACAGACGTCTGCTCTGTACTTACTTCATTCTTCAGTTTTATTTTATTTCATTGGTGATGCACGTAGGGTTGGGCCATGTCGCGTAGTCATTTTGAAACAAATGAAAAAGAAACAAAACAAACTGATACTCGCTAGTGTGATCTGCAGCTACACAGCTCTTTGTTGCAATGACGTTCATGCCGACGTCAGCTCCCATCAGGCACTGCAGTCTTCTAATGTGAAAATCAGCGAGTTTGTTTCTTTTATTAGGTCGTTTTTGATGAATATTGCAATTTAAAATGTGCTAATTATAACCTAATGATCCATGGGTGTCATAGATTATAACTATAGAGCAGACACAAGCACAACACGCCTGCTTTAAGATTAGATACTTTACTTTAGGTGGCATTGAACTGGAGCAAATTGTCAACATAAAGCTTATGTCAGTTGTAGACATCCTTAGTTTGGTTAACCAACATTTTTACTGCTTACTTCAAAAACTATATGACTCAAGTTTAAGTAAAAGTATGGTGTAGAAGTACGTAAAAAGGACTCAAGTTAGTGTCGTCAAAACCTTTACATTATTGACGAGACGTGTCAACCTTCCAGTGGTAGGAGAAGTACCCGGTTTTATTACTTGAGTAAAAGTACAGATAAAGTATAATTTCTATATTTTTGTTCGCTCAGACTATATGATAAAATGTAAACTCCTCAGCCTTTTCAGTGGGTCTCAAACAATCATAAAAAATATGTTTACTTTTCAGTCCTGATCAAACATGTAGTGGAGTAGAACATACAGATACCTGAAATTAGTATTTAAGCACAGTACTTTACTAATTTTACTTTGTTATGTTGCACCACTGCACCGTGGAGATGAATTAGCAAAAAGATTCAGACAGAGCAGTCCCTCCAGTTAGCTTCCGATGAATGTTGATGAACTCACTTGTAAGGTATAGTACTAGAAAGTCATTTGCGCTGCATTCAAACCATTTCATAATCCATTCCATTATATCTGAAGCAACGCTAGCAGCAACTATAGCTAACACTATACTATCATTAGCGTCTTAACATGAATTAGCCATCATCCGAGCTAAAGTACAGCTGATTGCGCGATTGCAGGTTGTATGAGCCTATAATTAAATCCGAGCTCCCATTGGTCCATAGACGCGCTCTGTATCTCCCAACACCAGACCTCCATTTTGCAGAAGGGACATGCGCTCGCCCTGTAGCTAGCTAAATGAGCTATACGCCTACACATCCTAACGAAAGCAAAGTCACCCAGTGCAGTGAGCTACAGAAGCGTGTTCATTAGTGCAAAAATGTCCCCGTCGGCATGCTGGGTAATTGTGACAACACCGCGACGCAGACTGGCCTCGCTATGAGCCATATAAATAATAGAATGTGTGATTTCACTATTAGGACTTGGTGTAATACTGGTCATAATGGTGCTCATTTGTGTATTTTTTTTTTTAAGATAAAAAGAAAAAAAAAAAGATTGTGATTTTAGTCTTTGCTGATTTTTTTTTGTTTTTTTTTTTCATTCCAAGCAATACTATCTGATACCAATACCACTCAGTTTTTTATTAAAATGCACTGAAGCGATCCACTATGATGAGTTTAAACTTATATATAAAGGCTATATACTACCCCCTGTCTAATCTAATTAAACATATGTACTCATAAATTCAACTGTAATCGATCTATTTTCAAAAAATGCGATTGAAAACAGTATCGCTCTGAGAAATTGAGAAATCTATGTATATTTTAGCTGGATAAATCACTACTTTTTGATACCTTCAAGAAAACCTATTGTGCTGTGTTGGCTAATGTTGTGGAATTTCTAAAAGTAAAAACCTTAAAAATATATTAAATCAATACAGAAGTTGTCTTGGATTAAAAAAAAGTCAGATTTATTGAATTAATTGTACACAACTGTCAAAGAGCTGTTGTCCCTGATAGTGTCGTCCCTCCCTCAGCTCACAAATGAACGTACATACAGTGTATTTATACCATCAAAATAATCGTACGTATTGGTCAAAGTGATGGATGATATTACATATCGATACAGGAAGGAAGGATTTAGGAATTAGGTCAAACAGGTAGATGACAATACATGTGAATACAAGTAAAGATTTAGGGCAAAGAATGCACACTACATAACACTATATAGTTATAATCAATGACACCTGTGGATCCTTATGTTATAATTTGCACAAGAGTCGTGGAGTTGTCAGCTGATTTTTTTCATTTGTGCCAAACTGACTATGCGACGCTACACATATCACAGATTAAGGAAATAAAGTTGGAGAACGAAATGAGTAGAGAGCATGCACGAATCACTGCAAACAAGTACAACAGTGGGTAGTTTCCTTCATTAATCAAAACAAGATTCTATGCAATAATAATAATAATACATAAATGAAAAAAAATACAAAAAAAAATTAAATCAGGGAATGGAGTGAATGGAGTGAGAAGAAAAAATGTAAAAAAAAAAAAAAATGTAATTATAATTTTCCAAACTAGGTTCATTTGCATCTTTGTGTTCAAAAACATAAAAATCATTGTGTCTTAGCTCCAGTAGCATGATGTCATGTAGTAGTTAAAAGACTTTTATGTACTGCATGACATCATCTAAGACTACCCTGATGACAGCCAGGTGTTTTTTGGATTACAAACACCTGGTGGCTGCGGGGGCGGAGTTTAACCTTTATACCTGTTAGACCAATCACACTCGATTTGAAATGTTTGTGGGCGGAGTTTAGCTGTTTACTCCCACTTTAACAGCTGAACTGATTTTTACTACAATTTTTTCTACAATAAATTTAACCGAACACTCTTTGTACCGCTCTATCTTGTATATTCTTGTTATTTTACTTTATATTCTTTTGTTTTTTGCCTTCTTTTATCCCTATGTATTGTTCTCCTCAGGAATGTACTATGAAGGTCCAGGAGGGGAAGTTCAAGCTGCAGGACCTGCTGGTGGTGCCCATGCAGAGGGTGCTCAAGTACCACCTACTACTGAAGGTACCACACACCACAGCGGAGCTCAGATACATAATCACATAGGGAAGGTGTCTTGCTGAATGACACAAAAACATGCATTGCTATTTGTGGGGATTAAGCCATCAATTCGAGCCAGGGGTGCCCAAAATGGAAACATGTTATTCAGTGTTATTTTGGTAATCCGCTTTAGTCATTTAAAGAGCGAACTTTGAGTGCCATGTATTTCTTTTATACGTTAAATTAAGTAGTACATTACATCCAAATTAATGTTATGTTTTTAGAGTTTAAAGTTCATATATTACACAAAATATGACTGTTATAATGTTACCTCCTCAAAACAGACCTGGAGTTGTGTTTTGTTTCATTCACACATGTTTGAGTAACATTTTATTATTAGTCTATATCTCCAAAGCTTAAAATGCTCTGTTCCACTTTGTGATGTCATGAAGTGGTAGTTTTCAAGTTTACAGCGACTTAACTTTATCTCAGTAGACATTGGCATTTCTGAGGATGAAATTATCCAAATGATTCTAGTGAAGGTGTATGGAGTTTAAAAACACTTGTATCACCACATGACATCACAAAGTGGGACATTAGGAGTATTTTCCGTTTGAAAATACACAGGATTTGTGTGTTAAACATGCCTGAATGAAACAAAAAAAAACAAAAAAACTCACATAACAGGATATGTTTGTGACGAGGAAACAACATTATAAAATAGATCAGAAAACAGTGTAACATGGGCCCTTTAATGCACATGTATGTAGTATTATGGCTTCAACAAGTCCTTACTAGTATTTCCACACATAATATGATAAACTAGTAATCCTAAAAAGTTGTGTTGAACTTTTTACCTTTGCAACTTCATTTTACACTCCCCACAGTCCTACTACCTCCAACATGCTGACCTCTTTCCCTTTAATCCAATACCAAAGCCCTATATTCAGTCATATATTAATAAAGTGCTAATGAACTACAGCGGTGCTTCCCGTGTATATGTAAATGTCCCAGCCCACTCTCTGCTCCCTCTGTTCACATATACAACAATTTCTGGCCGTTATATTCTCATGATTAATTTAGCCTCCATTACGGTGAGTTTATGGTGCGGTTATAAAGGGAATACGGTGTCATGTGATGGCAACGTGTGGGCACTTGGTTCAGTAACACATTTTTAAAAGAAACATAATACACTTTACACACGTTTAAAGCTACGGTTTGTAATTAGTTTGCCCGACCAGGCCCTGTTGTATTCTCACATAACACCACTAGATGCTATTTGCATTACTGCTGTCTGATAGTGTGCCAGCTTTAGTAAGACAGAAGAAGAACAGAGCACAGGTGAGCTTGAATAAAGGCCAGGTGAGGGGAGAGGGGAGGGGCCAGGTGAGGGGAGGGGTCAGGTGAGGGGAGGGGCCAGGCATCTACTGGTAAAAAAACAAACAAAAACAAAACACAAATGAACTTGCAGATTCTTGCTTTAAAGGAGACCAAACATGCAAAATCCATGTCTATGTTATGTATATAGCATTAAAAAATGTAGCAAATTTGTCTTGTCGTTCAAAAATAAAACTGGCGTAAATGAAAATCTGCTGCTTGCAACTGTAAAATGTAGAAGCAGTAGCGGAGGCATGCCACAGACACTTTTGGACCTGCTGTATCTCCTCATTTACATATCAATTTTGCATCAGAAACAATGTGCGCAGTTTCCAATCGTAAATTCAAAAGAACATTTTATTCCGTTCACTGGTCAAAAGCTTGTGTGACGTCACCCATACTGTTCAGCTCCATTAAATGAAGCTCATCACAGCTAGCAGTTATAGGGCCGAATTTGGTGCCAAGTTCCATATTTGGAATTCCAACTGTAAGTATCATAGCAACCAAACAGCCAATCTGAAGCAAGGGTGTTGAAGGTAATTCCTCTCCCTCGCAGAAAGAAGGCACCTGATTTGTCTGTTATTAATGTTTACACCTTGATTTGCAGACACAGTAGCAAAATAAAAACACTAGGATCATGCAGAGCGGGTTAATACGAACATTTTGAGAATAAAATGTTGAGCCTGACCACAGCAGTTAAGGAGAGAGGGGCAACAGTCTGTTTCCAATAAAAAGTGAAGTCTATGGGGCCAGAAGTGTGTCCATGCTCATGCATATTTATTATAGTAAATCATGTGCAACACACTGCCACAAATTGAACCTGCAACTTGTTTGGTTTGCAAGCAGTTTTGCACATGGATTCATAAATCTGTCCCAGAATGTCGTCTTTAGATCATATACTGGACTGAAACCTGCAGATTTCTCCTCAAAATGGTGAACAAGAGCAATTATAATCACCCGGAAATTAATTCACTGTAGCACTTTGGGATTTGGTGTCAAATGTAAAGTGCGTTATAAATAAAACGTATTATTATTATTATTATTAATTCCTTCTGCCGTGACCTGTATTTTGTTAATCTACTCTTTAGCATTAGCATTTGTTTTCTAAAGACAAGCTTGAAACGAAAACAACATAGCGTCAGTATTTCAGCTTGTTGAATTTGGGCATTCCACTTTGTATACACTGGCGATTTCTTTCTTTTCCTCAAACCTCCATTAACTTGATTCACTTACATGAGTTTGAGCCAATGCTAACCGATCAAGCATGAGCTAACACGATTAGTACAGTCCATTTCACTGCGCCTCCACTCTGGGTAAATCATTGCTATGGGACTGAGCCTATGTACTGGAGAACAACTACAACTGACGATCCTCACGAGTCATTTTATTATTACATTTTTTTTGTTTTTTTTTCACTTGGTAACAAATAAAGCATATATATATATATATATATATATATATTCCTCAATAGTCATTTTTTTCCTCAAGAGTAATTTTTTTTAATTAGTATTATTATTATTATTATTTTTTCACTTGGTAACAAATAAAGCTTTTTTTTCTTCAATAGTAATTTTTAAAATATTATTATTTATTATTTTTTAAATTTTCACTTGCATATTGCGAAGCATATTTATATATATATATATATATATATATATATATATATATATATATATATATATATATATATTTTTTTTTTTTTTTTTTTTTTTTTTTTTTTTTTCTCAATAGTAATTTGTATTATTATTATTATTTATTTTTTCACTTAAAAAATTTAAAAAAGCTTTTTCTTTTTCCTCAATAGTCATTTTTTGATTATTATTGTTTTTGGTTTGGTTTTTTTTTGTTTGGTTTTTTCACTTGGTAACAAATAAAGCATTTTTATATATATTTTTTTTTTTTCTTCGATAGTCATTTTTAAATTATTATTATTATTTTATTTTCTCTTGGTAACAAATAAAGCATAATACATTATACAAGAGCGTGTGGTGGATGTTTAAAGGCACTGTACCTGATTTTTGTACATGAAAAACAGAACTAGTTCATTATAAAACGGTAACGGCAGTAAAACGCTTCGTAATTAGATGCAGACAGCACAGAGCTCACTTATTTTGACCTCAAGCTGCTTATACAGTATATCTGTACTGGGGTAATTTTGTTTAGATGATAAATGGGATGGGAAAAAGTGGGTACAGGGCCTTCAACATGTGGGAGTGCAGCTATTCAGAACAGGCGAAATCTATTTTAAACTGATGTTGTCAAAGCTGTAAAGGAAGGTTTTTTGAGCTGGAAATCCAACATTCATGTCTTATTTACCTTTAGGGGAGCAGACGTTGACTCAGCTCCATAGTGTCACATGTCACCCGTCTTAGGCAGGTGCTCAATATTTGATGAACGGGCCATGTTTACCGGTTAATGCAAGAATTACAGCTACAGAAACATGCTTATGGACGGAACAAGCTCCTTACATGGATTATTTATGTGCTGTCATATTTTTAACTTGCAGGGTTAAAATAGCTTTATTTAAAACCCATAGACTGTGTATATAAATGGACATAGCTAACACGCTAGCCGCCCCGTTCCAGCTCTGGCTCCAATTCACTTTACAGTAAAAAATTGTCGCCCCTCTCTCTCTGTAACTGCTGCAGTGAGCCTCGTCTTTTAATAACAGTCAAACCCGAGAGGTTGATCCCGCTAGAGTTAGCAACAGGTTTGATTGACAGTGTTGCTAAACGCCCACTCCCTGCTAGACTGGCGGTGCAGGCAGGATCTGGATCGGCTATTCGGTTGCTATAACACTCCCACTTGGAATTTCAAATGTGGAGCTCCAAATTAGCTGCTAGCCTTGATTAGCTTCAGTTGACTGGAGCCGAACGCTATTGGTGACGTTAAACTCACTTAGTCCACCTCTTTATGCAGTCTGTTAAAACCCCACTGTGTAACCTTTTAGTGTATAAAAACTGTGAACGGGCTTGCTTCTCCACAAACCTGACTCCTCCTGACTGCTTGTTTTCATGGAAACGTCGTTCTCTTAGCTAAAACAATCCACATTATGGCATCTCCATGGAAACAAACTGATGACCGGCCACTTCCAGTTACACAATGTTACTTCAACTTTTTATTTACTCAAAATATATGAACGGAAATGGAATATAGACATCTTTAATGCCATAATATGCAACATTCCTCTATATGGACACGAACAGGAGTCAGTCTCTTCACCAATAAGGTTCCATAGTTCATCTTTAATAAAAAAAATAAATAATAAAAAGCAATAAATACATGGAATGGAACAACATTGTCTTATAAGGAGAGGAATTGAGTAGGAGCTGGAGAGGCTGTGGAGGCTGTTGATTCTGCTGCTGCGGTACAGTTGCTACAGAAGTTTGGAACAAGAAGGAAATGCAGTTCCTGGTTAATTTTGACTCTTTAAAATGTATGCATACACGTACATACCCAATAATCTAAACATATACTGTCTCATCGCAGTGTTTACATGTTAAACCTCCCGGGCGCTTTGAAATCTCCGGCTCATTGTGGTCTGTAATTTGAATTTATGTTGATGTGATGCCGCGTATTCTTAGCCGCATCAGTGACACGTCCATAATCAGCATAAATAGCATATGAGTAATGTATGCGAGTGGACCCTATATTCTCATGCATATGTTTATTCCAAATAGTCACGCAATAAGCAAGATCTATGCTGACTCACTGCAAACACGATTATGAAAAATACATTGTTTTCATTAATGCAGATTCAAGATTATTTCCTTTTATAAATATGGCCCCATGATATGAGTGAAAAAAAGATTTGTGATCACAACAAGAAACTGTTAAAGTGTAGTAGAGGGAGGATATGTACTGTACTACCGTGTCTTACTAGGTTAAAAAGGGAACTAGAACCACAACTGTGACTGGGTTCCCAGAGCCTGAATCTGCAGATAGAGGACACATACAAGTTTTTCTCATTGTCACTATATGGATAGGCCTCATGTGAAAGCACTAACCACTGATTAAAGGTCCTACATTACGCGAAATGTACTCTAGTGAGCTTTAAGTCAAGTTAGAACATTATTACTTCATTGTTATTTGTTGCATTCAGACATGTTTGAGCAACTCTTTATTATTAGTCTGTCCATCCATCCATTTTCTTCCGCTCATCTGGGGTCGGATCGCAGGAGTAGCAGTCTAAGCAGGGACTCCCTGACTTCCCTCACCCCAGACACGTCCTCCAGCTCCTCCGGTGGGACCCTAAATCGTTCCCATGCCAGCGGAGAGAGCTTAGTCTGTCTACATCTCCAAAGCTCAAAATGGTCTGTTCCACCTTACAATGTCACATAGTGGTACTTTTAAAAGTTACCAGCTACTTTTTACCTTTTGTTCAGCAGAAATTGGCAATTCCAGGGCTGAAATTATACAAATGAGTCTATTGAAGGTGTATGGAGTTTAAGCACTTCCTGTATCACCATATGACATCACAAGGTGGAAAAGAGTGTTTTCTGTTTGAGAGAAGAACACAGCCTGAATATGCAAGGTTTAACACAGCTCCAGGTATGTTTTTGATGAGGAAACAACATTATACCAGATCAGAAAACAGCGCAACATGGGCCCTTTGCTGATTGGCTGCGGGTGCTGGGGTTTAAACCAACTGGATTTCAGTTTTGGAACTAGCAAATGAAAGACACGTGAGGCTCATTCTGCTTTCTAATTGGATAATCTTGAGAAAAATAAAGCTTTTGATGAGGTAACAATATCCTATCAAGGCTTAAAGTTCACAAGAGTCAAATTTGCACCTTGTAGGACCTTTAAATTAGTACAGTACCTTTATCTAAATACATGTAAGACTTTTGTATCCCTAACCACCTCTTTTTCATATCCATAATGGTATTCCTACAATATTCTCTCTTCCCAGGAACTTCTGAGTCACTCCACGGATCGACCAGAGAGACAGCAGCTGAAAGAAGCACTGGAGGCCATGCAGGTTAGTCCTATGCTCATCCTACATATTTACAGCCTTTTATATAATAACCCCCATCGCCCCTGGTCCCAAAACATGGCTTAAGTCTTCACAGGGCTACAGTTGTATGCAGTGCGGTAAATGTGGCATGAAGAGACACATGTCAAAGTGATTTATGTTCAAAGTCTGAAGCACTGGCTATTTTTCTGTCCTTTTCTTTAGGACCTGGCTATGTACATCAATGAAGTCAAGCGGGACAACGAAACGCTCAAGAAGATCAGCGAATTCCAAAGTTCCATAGAAAACCTGGTAAGGAGAGGATTACAAGTTTGATGTAGTATAAGTAATACAATTGTAGTGGAAGCAGGCAGAAAGTAACATTAGCTTATGTGCTGATAAGGAATTCTAATTCTGATATCTGTTTTTCATAAAAGGTGCCTATTTATATATAATTATATAATCTACAGTTTACATGCACTATATAAAAAGGCACGTTTATTTTCACACTATCAGACATGGAATCAGACTAAACCTTTCTTGTTTTAGGTCAATTAGGTTTACCAAAATTATTTATATTTGCTAAATGCGAGAATAATAAGAGAAGGATTTTTTTGCCATTTTTTTTTTTACTTTTTTCAAAGTCAGAAGTGTACATAAATTTCATTACTGTTTGGTGCCATTGCCTTTAAACTGTATGATTTGGGTCAAACATTTTGGATGTCCTTTCACAAGCTTCTCACAATAATTGGCACGAATTTTGGTCCATTCCTCTTGACAGAACTGGTGTAACTGAGCCAAGTTTGTAGGCCACCTCGCTCGAACATGCCTTTTTAGGTCTTCCCACTAATTTTCATTAGCTTAAGCATCCAAATATCAGAAACTATGAAAAACCAGGGCTGTTTTGGCGACGGACAACCACCCGACCACACATGATTAACACCAGCACCTCATCACGTAAAGGTGTTAGCATAGTTTAGCATTGTTAGCATTTTTGACGTAGTTATTAGCGCCAAAATTAGTATAAAAGCTAAGAACCACATAATGAACATTCCTTAAATATTATATATGTCTTGCTGCGGATTCGACAGTGACATTTTTGTTTTGACTCTTCTCATTAGCAAAGGTTGTGGTGTTTTCAAATCGGATTAGTTATATTTCTGCTAGATATCACTTGGGGTCGCAAGACATTCTAGATCTGGGCCTACGCAACCACGTCCCATATAAATAACATATCTGTAAACATGCAAATTCTAAACTTGCCTCCTTTGTCACTTTTCAACACTTTTCCCAACGTTTTTACTTCCATGTCTGCAGGACAAACCCTTACAACCCATAAACGTGACCGATAGCTCTGGTGAAGACTTATTATCTGCTCGAATAAAAAAAAAATTCAGGTTATTGAAGACAAAGCCCTGCCAGGCATCTCAGTGAGTAATGGAGGAGTCATTGGAACCATGACACCTCACAGCTCCTTTGGACGTGCTCCACATGGTTAAGTCTTGGCTCTTTATTTCTCTCCCTGCGATGTTCCTTCATTAGTTCTGGGGCTGTCAGCTGCCAAACGCACTCATCTATATTCCACACATTCTATCAGTGCTTACAGCCATTAGAATACCTCTGTCATTGTAATCCAGCCCATTAGAAAGCCCATAGACAGCGGTGTCAGGTATTTGGGTATGTTTAGGATGGAGTGGAAGGAGCATACGCCAAGAGTTGTTGTGGTAATTAGTTACAGGAATGGACGTGTGATCGAAGATGCGCAGAATTCTGGTGTGGGAGGTGTATGTGACATGAAAGATGAGTACGGTCGGAGGTGTAATTGATGTAAAATGATGTCAGGTTGGGTTTGACTGTATAGTATGGTGGCCGTTGTAACATCTATGTTTTAGGCTTTTTCTCACTTGGGAAGTAAAAGTATGCGGTTGCGATATTGTGGAGAAATTGTGTAGTTACTTGCACGACTTGCTAACTTAACTGTGATTAGTACAGCTTCAAAGTTACACTGCCTGGCCAAAAAAACAAGGTCACACACTCTAATATTTCATTGGACTGCCTTTAGCTATGATTACGGCACACATTCGCTGTGGCATTGTTTCAATTTCGCTTCTGCAATGTCACAAGTTTTATTTCCATCCTGTGTTGCATTACTTTTTCACAAAGATCTTGCATTGGTGATGGTAGAGTCTGACCGCTGCACAAAGCTCAATGGGGTTAAGGTCTGGACTCTGTGGTGGCCAATCCATGTGTGAAAATGATGTCTCATGCTCCTGATCCACTCTTTCACAATTTGAGCCCGAAGAATCCCGGCATTGTCATCTTGGAATATGCCCGTGTCATCAGGGAAGAAAAAATCCATTGATGGAATAACCTGATCATTCAGTATATTCAGGTGTCAGCTGATCTTATTCTTTGAGCACAGACTGTTGCTGAACATAGACCGGACCAACTCGAGGCTCGTACCTATTTGCTTAGTTAAATCCAGGTGGCGACTTTTTTTTTTTTGGCCAGGCAGTGTATTTCAAGATTTGAAAGCAGTTTATTCTGTTCAATTCCTTTACAAGCGTTGGCAGTTTTGTAGTTTTTTTCTCCATATCCTACCAGCTGATGTGTTTTTAAAAGAGGCATATTATGCAAAATAGACTTTGAGGAGCTTTTAATGTTTAATGTTAAAATCATTGGCATCATTAGCATTCTTATAGTTGTTTTTAATCCTGTGTTTACTTGCAGTCCTCTGAGAAATTTCTACTTCGGTTCAAATACATAGAATCATATGGACGTTAGGTACAGTTCTGCAGTTTTGAAATTGGAGTCAATGGTCTTTTTATTATTAAGAGAGACCTATTATAGAAAATCGACTTTTTACAGCTTTTAACCGTGTTGTAGCTGTTTCCCTTCACTATTTTCTCAGCCGAAGTTGTATTTGGAGTGATTCGTGCATGTTTGAGCAGTCTTTAATCGCTTATTTTCAAGACGCCATATTGCTGATCAGTCCCCGTTTTCAGCACCACCGGCACACGCAAACTTACTTTGTTCTTCAATTTTATTTTCTTAATTGATAATACACGTAGGATTTGACAGTGTTGCGTTGTCATTTTGGTCAAATTTGGTGAAACAAATGGAAAATAAAAGCCTGATCTGCAGCTGTCCATCAGAGGTGCTGACTCTTTGTTGTGATGATGTTTACAGCGATGTCAGCATTGGGCACTGCAGTTTTTTAATGGGAACTTGTTTCTTTTATTTATTTTATTATGCTTTTTTAGAGGAATATTGCGATTTAAAATGTGCAAATTATAACATAATAATCCATGGGTGTCATAGATTATATCTTTATAGCAGACACAAGCACAATACGTCTTCTTTAAGTTCCATCAATATTGCAGTTCACAAAAAAATAAAAATAAAAAAAAATTAAGAAACTTAAAAAAATTTTACTTAACAAATTTATGGGTATTATACTTTGCAATGAGGTGGACACTGGACCATACTTCCTTCTAAATGAAAGTACTTTTCTCTCCTTGCAATACATTGTTCTTCCAAAAAACTTAGGTTAATAAACTTGGCCATTAACACCATTGGCCATTGAGTAGGAAATCCATTGTGTTGAAGTCAGAAACTGTAGTTATTTTTGCGTCTGTCCTAAGCAGCAGGTGAAACTGGAGGAGTACGGTCGCCCAAAGATCGACGGAGAGCTCAAAGTGTGTTCCATCGTCAACCGGACCAAGCAGGACCGGTCAGTTACACCATTTACATCTTCTACAATATTAAAATTATATTGTACCTATCACTTTAGTAAAATATTGCACTGTTTTTGTCTTTGCAGGTATATTTTTCTGTTTGATAAAGTGGTCATCGTGTGCAAACGGAAAGGCTACAACTACGAACTCAAAGAAATCATCGAGCTGCAGTCGTACAAAATGTCCGATGATCCAATGAACAATCGCGACATGAAGAAGGTAAGACAGAAAGGGCTTTAATCTTCCATAATATGTACACCGACCGGAACGCCATGTAAAACTGTGAGTATGTGGCGTATTGTTAGCCTTATACCAAGCCAGTTTTAACTTTTTGGGCAAACTTTTTTGAATTACCGAATCACTTTTTGCGTTCATGTATTCCTTGCTATTTTCAATGTGATATTGTGTGAAAAGTCCCAACCACCATGAAGCCCTCTCAGTTTCCAGAGGTAATTTTTCCATTTATTTTTTCCAAGGATTTTTTTTTTTTTTTTTTTTTTCTGAGATGAAGAATTTAAAGCCACTTCAGGCAATAATCAGCTATGTGCTAACTAATATTCATTTTAATATCAAATACATAATTTTTATTTTTCAATTTTTCCAAGGTTACAAATTGCATTATGTATCATTAGTCATTTATAGATTTTTTATGTATTTATTTTAATTTATTTATTTATTTATATTATTTATTATTATTATTATTATTAGTAGTAGTAGTAGTAGTAGTAGTAGTAGTAGTAGTATTTATTTATTTATTTATTTATTTATTTATTTATATATATATATTTTTTTTTTTCAGTTTGTGGGGAAAAATAAATTTGATTTTTTTCTTCCATTGTCCTTGAAGTGGGAATTACTACTGACCTTCATTCTCAGTTTCAGTTAAAGTTGTATTGCCAAAGATTCGACACAGTGTTTTTAATTCTCGATGTTCGAACTGAACGATGCCTGGTTCGATTCCCACTCAAGGACATTCTAGGTTTGTGTCACTAGGCAAGACACTGTACTCCCTCGACCTACAGGAAGGGCACCTGTAGAAAAAAAATAAAAATGTCTATAATTCTTAAATGAGGCTAACAATACGCATCCATTCTTAACAAATCATTCAATCGCAAATATGTAAAAAACGCATTCTGTCCACTCATGCTTGGACATCCATGCAATCGTCCTGAAGTCCTTTCGGGGCTGCTGATTCCCCCTTGGCTCTGTGTTCTTGTGCATGTTTGGGCCCATGCTGCATGTGTAACCGGCTGTCCTCTGGTGTCTTTCTTTTTGCATGCCAAACCAGTCGAGTGGAAAAATGGTAAGATCCAGTGAAATCTTTATTTGGACCATTTTCTCATAGTGGTGCAGTGGGATTGGCTTCATTTATGAGTGTATGGAATGAGGTTGTTGGTATTGTTATGCATGCGGTTGGTGTGTTGGTGTCTAAATGAGAAAGTGTTTATTTTGAGTGAAATTGATAGGTGATAAAAAATAGCTCTTGTAAGTTCTCATGTTAAAAAAAAAAATACTGCTACTGTCTGAACTAAATTATTAAGGCCATCTGTGTAGGGTCAATTTCATCAAAAAATATCAAAAAGAAATCTAGGACTTATACTCATTCAATAAGTTTAAACATATACACAGTTTAAACCAACAGTATGTCACTTTTTTACCAATAAATAGATTAAATTAAAGCTTTTTTTTCCCATTTTGGTTGCGTTTATTGCATAACCTACATGTAATGAGTGAGTGGGCTTGCAACTCCACAAACCTGATTTACTTACTTATTTTGCCTGGAGGAGGGGCTCCTGCTTGTTTCCATGGAAATATTTGACTATAATCTTCCTATAATTTATCTCCAAAAAGTATGGTTTTAATGTTCTATTTCCATGATAGACACAATTAAAAACTAAAATTGGCACAGAACAAAAATACAGAAAAAGAAATAAATGTATAGTGTATTCTTAAGCACATTCCTACATAAATATTGTTTACCAAAGCACAAAAATCTCAAATATACAAACAATCAATCATTTTATGAATGCAACCAAAACTCTCACAAAATTAACCCTTTATAGTATACAGACTAATCACCATTCATCCTAAAAATGAAGCTGTCATTGTTTGTATGTTTTCTTACACTTTGCTTTTGTGCAGTGGTCGTACGGCTTCTACCTGATCCACCTGCAGGGCAAACAGGGCTTTCAGTTCTTCTGCAAAACCGAGGAGACCAAAAGGAAGTGGATGGAGCAGTTTGAGATGGCCATGTGAGTACAGACCAATCAGGTATAAATAAAGGTTAAAGGGTTCGTTGACATGGAGCGTAACCAACATCCAGGTCCAGCAGCCACGATGTCAGTGTAAAAAAAAAAAAGAACTCATGCAAACTAATGGGGAGCAGGACATGTTCTACCAAACTAATGTGAACAATTCTTGAAAAACATGTTTTGTTTTAAGTCATAAATTATTCTTTTATATAGTAATAGATTAGAAATTCAGAGCACTATCACATTTCAATCAGCGTGCATCCCACTAATCAAACAACTGTACATTGCATCAGGTTTGTAGTTGTAGTGCATTGTTTTGTATCATGTTTTTGTGTAATTATGGAAAATGGCCATGTTGGAGTATGTGGGGACGTAGGCTTAGAGGCTGAGTCTTGAACAGGTTCATACAGCTAACCATGAGGAGTTTCAAATAGTGCCCCTGAGATATCACTAGATTACTCAAACATGCATGGATGACCTATAAAGCCACTTTGAGTATGTTTTGGATCACAGAACAAATGTTATAACAAGGTAGAAATCTCCAAAAAGTCAATTTAGCACAATACCCTCTTTAAGCCTGCATAAAATATAGAACCCACAATCTCTCTGTGATATTCAGTTGTAGCACAGAGCAGTCATCATCTCATGTTTCTCATGTAGCCCTGGGTGTATGGAGAAACAATGGCAGGCGCGGTGTATGTAGGTTAAGTATCAGCAGTACTCTGTGTCCAGCCCTGAGGATAGAGAGGCTGTCCAGGCCACAAATACATGAAAACATACTTATTTACTTACATATCTGCCTCTACTGCTTACTTGCAGTACTGAAATCACAATGTTTTTAACCAGTGTTCATCATCATACAAAATTAAACTTAAATATGCACTGTGTCTCCATGGAGATGTAGCTGCTTTGCCTGGGATTTTCCACAGTATGGGATTTAACTGATCTACATTGCATTTATTTAGTTGTATTAGATATTAGTTTTTTTGTGTTTTGTGAAACATCTCCTTGGAGACAAACTCAATGTCTATAAATAATTGGTTGCAGTTATTTGCGCAACTAAACGCTGCAACTCCATGCCTCATCAAACATAGTAGAAAGCCAGAAAACATTTAATTAGTTGTCGAAAATCTCAAAAATGTGTACAGTATCTCAACAAAAAACAAGGTCCTGGCGCTCTGATGAGGGTCATGTTGGCTGAAACGCTTTGGTCCCTGTGTTTTTATTACATTTCTAAACACATGGAGTGCCTTTTATCCAGCAAACAACTAGTGCACTTAAATATTTTCGAGTTAAAAAATTTGAACTATACAAGAACCCACGCAGAGCTTCTCAGAACTCTGCTCCACATCTCCCAGCACATCCAAGTCCAGCTCCTCGTCACTGTGCACGTGTCACTCCATAACCTGGTCCTCACCTTCCACTCTGAGCTTCTCCACCACCATCATGCACTCACCTAAGGGCGACGCCAGACATTTTTGGTTAGAGGAGCTAAGGTGGTGCTAAGGTCTTCAATGTGGGTGCTAACTTAACATGTTCATTTAGAGCACATGTGTCAAACTCAAGGCCCGTGGGCCAAATTCGGCCCACCACGTCATTTTATGTGGCCCGCAACAAAGTAAATTAAAAGGTATGACTGTCTTAAAATGTCAATTTATCAGGAGATACACAGTTACAGCCATTTTTTCATGTTTATGCAAATCCATATGCAATATTTGTAACTTGAATAAGTAATAAATATAGAAACTGTTAATTATCATTACATCTTACATCTACATTTGTTGATGTGGCCCTTGGTGAAAATGAGTTTGACACCCCTGATTTAGAGACTTTTAACAATGGAGCATACCCCCTGACTCTTACCATGTTTGCCTTGCTGTTCTAGTTTAAACGTAGTTAGCCCCCGTAGTGATTTATAAAAGCCCCCCCCCCCGTCCCCATGGCACCGTCCCTGCACCCACCTGTGCTATCTGATCAGCTAACGCCATCCTCTTGTCTCCACCCATCAGGACTAAACACAAGACTTGGGGGGACAGGGCTTCTCCGCTACTGCCCCCACCCTCATTAAACTTCTTTCATTTAGTCTTGCCAAAACGTCATGGTTGTATGGCATTTCCTGCTTGTTTCCATGGAGATAGACATGTTTAATGCCATACCGTGGACCATTCCAGGCAAAGCATTAACATCTCCACCAGAAAAGTATACCTTTAAACCCTCATACCTCATAAAAACCCATTGCACCTCACAACTCAATGCATTCCAACATGAGCATTATTCCACATTAAATTTGAATGATCCAAATAAGTGGCACCCCCAGAGGGCAAAAACAGTAGTGCAGGAGTGGTATAGACGGAGATTGGACTCTGGACCCAATTGGAGATGTTCCATTATGGTTTCACATTGCAAATCACAATGGTTAATATTTTATTTGCAATTATATGATGATTTGATTGGGTTTTTCAGGTCAAATATCAAACCGGAGAGAGCAACAGCCAACCAGCACAACTTCCAGATGCACACGTTTGATAAGGACACCAACTGTCGAGCCTGCAAGATGCTGCTCAGGTAGGATGAGGACCCTCTAACTGGTGGTTTTCAGGTTCTAAAATGTGATGTCATACTGCCAGATGGGGGGCAAGAACTAGTTTTGTCCTACTGGTTACATTGGATTTTACCATGAAATATCCAAAAGGTGAATTCAAGTGTTGAACCTGATCATTTTTATTAGTGACTAGACCCAAGAACTCACTGTATTACAGCACAAATCTGCATTTTAACTGTATTCATTTTAACTGGCCCCATCTGTATTAAATATTATTGGCTTATAGGTTGGTGTAATTTGAAACCCAGCAATGGAGTACACTGGGAAATTAAAACTGTGATTGTATTTATGGGGTAATATTTCTGATTGGCAAAGACACACCACATGTTACACAGTTGAGTTTTTAATTCTGGTGAAGTTGATCATTACTTTCTGGTTGGACATAGGCAGTAGTTGTGATATCATTCCATAACTGTTACCTAGCAACCATAATGTAAACAAAGGCCAAATTTGGTCCAACTTGTACAGTAATTATGATTGCACAAAGAAAAACAAATGACAGCACCTTTATGTTGTTAAATGGGCATTAGAAAAATGCCTTTGTGTGTCAGTGGTAATGCTGACTTCTATTATAACGTTAAATGTAAGAACAACCCAATTATTTTAGGTGTAGACCATTTCTGTGGGTGGGGTTATTTAAATATTTACTACGCTTCAAAATTAGCTTTAGCATAAGGTCCAACACACACACTGTCCAATGCCTGTCAGGATGTATTGATTTTAGCACAACTTAGCGAAAAAACTCATAAATATTACATTAATCCGGTAATGGTCGTGCTAGCTGACCCTCTGACTGGAACTAGTTTGCTACTGTTGTGCACGGAGCCAGTTGCCAAGACTAAAACATTCTGAACCCACCCCCTCCAAAAAAAAAAAAAAAAAAAAAAAAAAAAAAAAAAAAAAAAGCAGTCCTAATTAACTCATCCTGTCCATTATGTCTTGTTATTATTTCCTAGAATATTCATAAAATCTTGATGTGCTTATTTATTATTATTATTATTATTATTATTATTATTATTATTATTATTATTATTATTATTATTATTATTATTATTAATTTGTTTTTTTACTTTTTAATGCTTTTTTTTACTGTCAGAAAAAAAAAATCAAATCATCAATACAGTGCTGGGTGCATTCAGTCATACATAATGTCATTACTAACTAATGAAGACCTTAGATAAAGAAACCACATAATTTAGACAGTTTTACTAGTCGAAAGCCACCTGTGCTCTCCGGTCTTCTTCTGTCAGACCAAAGCTGGCACACTATCAGCCCTCAGTAATGTAGGTAGCATCTAGTGGTGTTTTGTGAGGGGTGGGTCAGCCATCTAATAATAAATGGTAGCTTTAAGGTCATAGTTCCAAGTGGCCCTGAGTGTGTGGATGCAGTACGCTTTTGATTTGAACAGCTTTGCCCATAGTGTCCCTGTAGCCTTGTGCCAGTCCACACATTTGCAGACTGTCCTGACCTAAATTCTCCCATCTCAGAACCAGGGCTCTTCTCCTCTGTCGGATCCTAATTACCGTGGGGCCCTGTGGAGCCTGCAGATTTATACTTCTTACTATTGAACATGGCAGGAGCCCAGGCGTTTGCTGCTATAAAGTTATACTAACAAATGCCTCCCCGTGTTTACTGCAGTTACAGAACAGATTTCATGTTTTTAATAATGACTTTATTGGAATGAAGTTGTGTCTCTGAGAGTGAATTTATGGGTGGTCAAAAGCAGTTATAATGTCTGGGGTGTTTTCAGTTTGCTGTATAGTAATGGTGCACTGAATCCCAACCTTAAAACGCTCACTTGGCACTGTTTGATATAAATAAAAAATTAAAAGATGTTCAAGTTAGGTAGATGAGCAATTGTCCTATTGTAATACAGATTTTATTATTATTATTATTATTATTATTATTATTATTATTATTATTATTATTATTATTATTATTATTGTTATTGTTATTGTTATTGTTATTGTTATTATTATTATTATTACTATTATTGTTATTATTGTTATTATTATTATTGTTATTATTATTATTATTATTATTATTATTATTATTATTATTATTATATTGTATTTATTTATTTATTTTTACAACTAACTACAATCAGAACTGAACCTGGGTTGCTACATATAAGTTTTTCTCATTCTCACATGTATATGGACAGGCCTCATGTGAAGCGCAGAACCTCTAGAATTCACTCACTGAGCTGAAGAGGCTGCACTAGCACTGATTCATGACTAGCTGCAGGTGCTGGGGTTTGGGTAGTGACGATTCAGATAGGAGAGTTGTGATAGGTCTGAACTAACAGGATTTCAGCATTGAAACTGGCAACCCAAATGAGAGAATCAGTCAAATTATATCATAAATAAATGGGATATGTGTCTAATGTTTTATAATTAAGAATAAATCTGCATTAGAATTGTCATCAGTAAAATATATATTTGGTGTGATTATGATCTCGTATGTGGTAGTAGGTTATGTTTATTTAAGTCTTATGTGCAGTTCCTTTAATATGCAGATAAAAAAAAAAAAGTACTAATACAATGAGTTCTGTGGGTCTAGTCAATAATAGAAATGATCAGGTTCACCATTTATGAATTTGCATTTTGGTTATTCTCATATTCTGCCCTGTTCTCAGATTAGGACATTATTGCAGTCAAGAATGAAAAGCTGCAATGAGTACATTCGTGATTATAGTCATTGGACAGACTGTTGGCGTGGAATGGCTTTTTCACTCAGCCACGGGGCAGCTGTGGCTACAATTGTATAATCACAGAGAGTGGTATATTTGTGCACATCTGTGTGTTCATAAATTATTATTATTATTATTATTATTATTATTATTATTATTATTATTATCATTATCATTATCATTATCATTATCATTATCATTAGTATTAGTATTAGTATTAGTATTAGTATTAGTATTAGTATTAGTATTAGTATTAGTATTAGTATTAGTATTAGTATTAGTATTAGCATTAGCATTAGCATTAGCATTAGCATTAGCATTAGCATTATTGTTGTTGTTGACGTCAAACAAATAAACTATTCAAATGTTTGCAGAATTTCAAACACAATATAATAATCTCACGTACTTCTCAGACTTGGTAAAGTTGTAAAGTAACACTGTGTATTTGCTGCAGGGGTATTTTCTACCAGGGCTACTACTGCTCTCGCTGTGGGACAGGAGCTCACAAAGAGTGTCTGGAGATCATCACTATCTGTAAAATCAGTGAGTATGAGGCCCGCTAGCGTCATGACACAGACAAAATTATGTTAACCCGATGAATAATGATGTCACCTTTTTCCCTTTAAATATTTAATGTTAATCTGAAGCAAATGATTTAGTTTTTGAGATAACTTAGTATGTATCTACGTATATAATATCATGTTCATTTAGCATAATATATTGAGATAAAAAGAGTGACATACTGTATTTATATGTGTTGAACGGCATTCTGGGGCGACAGTAGCTCAGTTGGTAGAGCGTTTGTCCACTGATCTGAAGGTTGGCGGTGCGAATCCAGCTCCCACGGGTGAATGCTGTCATTGTGTCTTTGGGCAAGACACTTAACCCACCTTGCCCCTAGTGTCTGCATACACTGGTGTATGAATGTGTGTGTGAAAGGGTGAGTGGTTCTCTTAAAGTTAAGCGCTTTGAGTGCCTTGAAGGTGGAAAAGTGCTATACAAAAATGTGACAATTTACCATTTTTTATTAATTCTACTATTATTATTATTATTATTATTATTATTATTATTATTATTATTACTAGTAGTAGTAGATGACAATGACATGTTGATCCCGTATTTTTGTAGTTTTGTAGCACTAAAACAAAATAAATATGCATTTTCATCCCTGTTCTTGTGTTTTGTTATTCTCTTGCAGATCCTCATGACTTGGTGAGTAAAACTAATTCAACTTCAGTTTTCCCAAAACAATTTGGTGAATTGATGTCCTTGAGTGTGATAATTGTACATTTGTGTTCTTTTATTTCCCCTTATCCAGGAGCCTGGGATGGCATCAGGTAAGAGCAATTATGTCCCTAAGGTTATGATTTAGTCCTGGTTTAATCCTGGTTTAGTCCTGGTTTTGTCCTGATTTAGTCCTGATTTAGTCCTGTCTTAATCCTGGTTTAGTCCTGGTCTAGTTCTGGTTTCATCCTCATTATGTACTGGAGAAGAGCTGGTTTTAGTCCTTCTTTAACCCTGGCTAATGAGGATTTTGTCTTGGATTAGTCCTGGTTTAAGTTTGGTTTAGACCTGGTTCAGTCCTTGATTAGTCTGTTTGTTTAAACTTGATTTAGTCCTGGTTTAGTCCTTGCTTAGTCCTGATTTAGTCCTGGTTTTGTCTTGGTTTTATCCTTATTTGTACTGGAGAAGAACTGGTTACAGTCTTGAATCCTGGTTTATGAGAATTTTATCGTGGTTTAGACCTTGTTTAGTCCTTGATTAGTCTTGGATTACTCCTTGTTTAGTCCTGGTTTAGTCCTGGTTTAGTCCTGGTTTAGTCCTGGTTTAGTCCTGGTTTTGTCCTTATTATGTACTGGAGAAGAGCTGGGTTTAGTCTTTCTTTAACCTTGACTAATGAGGATTTGGTCTTGGATTAGTCCTGGTTTAAGTTTGGTTTAGACCTGGTTCAGTCCTTGATTAGTCCTGGTTAAGACCTGGTTAAGACCTGGTTTAGTCCTGGTTTAGTCCTGGTTTCATCCTCGTTATGCAGTGGAGAAGAGCTGCTTTTAGTCTTTCTGTACCCCTGGCTAATGAGGGTTCCATCCTTTTTTAGTCCTAGTTTAAATCTGATACAGTCCTGATTTAGTCCTGGACATGAGCTGATTTGAGTCTTTCTTTAACCCTGGCTAGTGTGTCATTCTTGTTCTGCTGCAGGACCTCATTTAATCCTGTTTTAGTTCTGAATCAGCCCTTGCACTGTCACACTGTTGTCAGCTCCAAAGTGAGACATTGTGGTCATATACCGCCATCTAGTGGATACTGTGTGTACATGAGCTTCACCGCCACAACCACTGTATAGAAGAACATATTCAAATAAAAGCACTACCGTTTTGACAAGATGCCTTAAATGAAACTGTGTAACTTTTCTGGTGGAGGGTCATCACCTGCTTATCCCCACAGAGATGTTATTGTTTTGCAGAAAATGTTCCATAGTATGATATTAAACTAATTTCCATGGAGACAATCAGGTGATGCTACAAGATCAAGTTACAGTTCATATACTCTCAGTAACAATACAGATGTTTCAATAAATTTCTGAGCAATAAAACACCCACAGTGAAATAAATGTTGGATAGATTTGTTTTATTTAATGCAGTGGAACATTCCAGGTAAAGCAATAACATCTCCATGGAGACCATTATACTTCATTTAAAGGCCCTGTATAACACTATCTATGTTATAATGTTGTTTCCTCATCAAAAACAGACCTGGAGTTGTGTTTTGTTTCATTCACACATGTTTAACACACAAAGCCTTCATTTTTAAGCTGTGTTCCTCTCTCAAGCTAAAAATGCTCGGGTCCACCTTGTGATGTCACATAGTAATACAGGAAGTGCTCCACTGTGTTTTTAAACTCCATACACCTTCACTAGAATCATTTGGATGATTTCAGCTTTTAGGAATTGCCCATCTCTACTGAACAAAAGGTAAAAGGAGCTGTTAACTTGAAAACTAACACTTCATGACATCACAAAGTGGAACAGAGCATTTTGAGGTTTGGAGATGTAGATAGACTTACTTAACATGTGCGAGTGAAGCAAAACATAACTCTGGGTATGTTTTTGTTAAGGTGACAACATTAAAACTCGGCTTAAAGCTCACAAGAGTCAGTTTTGCGTAATACAAGACCTTTAAAGGTGCAACGTTTTTGGTGAGGGGTCCGCCACATGCTTGTCTCTATGGAGATGGAATGTCCCACAACATGGCATTGCCTCACTCACATTACTTCGCATGTATTCAATGACAGTTTTTTTTTTAATTGCTGAAAACTGATACACATTTTACTCTGAGGGGGCTCTCTTCTCCTCAGATCTTACATGTAACTTCGCTTGTGGTGTCCATATTGTGGTACATTCCTGCTAAAGAAATCACATCTCCTTAAAGACGTGTTATAAAACCTTAAGCGTAAAATTGTTAATGTAATGTTATGAAGTTGAAGATGTGAACTACTTTCTTAATACTTCTATATACTGAACGTGCAGGTCCAAAGATGGTGGCCGTGAGGAACTACCACGGCACTCCGGCTCCACCAGGCAAAGTCCACCTGAGCTTCCAGACAGGAGACTACATCGAGCTGCTCAAGGGGGACCCCGACACGTCCTGGTGGGAGGTGAGAGCCACTCTAGTGGAGGAAAACTGCACTGTTTTAGACATCAGTTTGAATTGAATCTTTCTGTAACTGTAATATGTGTGAAATGCAGTTCAGGATAAAGATGGATAAAGTACTTGAATGAATAAGATATGGAAAGATTGGGCTAGTTTTAAGACTATGGATGTCGAGATTATTAGTTTAATCCCTAATTGCGATCATTGTAAAAATAAAAACAATAGTAATAGTTATAATAATAGTAATATTGATGCAAAAATAAGTCATTTTAATTTGATGTTTACCCAAAAAAGTGAACCTAAATGTAAACTGCGGTATATTTCACATTTATTTCACTGTAAACATCTACTGTACTGTGTAGCACAATTACAATTTAGCACAGACATGTAGGTGGGGATAGGGGGCAGGTGAAAACACATTGTCTGACCAAGCACGACTTGAATGCAGGACAATAGGGCCCAGGAGAAATCGGAAAATTGCTCAAATGTGCATGGATGACATCTAAAACCTCTTCAGGGGATAATGTTATAACATCAATTTTGTATAATACCCCCTCTTTAAATATATAAAACATTGTCCCATCCCCTTTAATCCCATATCCTTCAGCTTCAGTCCACTTATCGTTTCTCTTTAACTGTGTAATAATGAGGATTTCAGAGCTTAAGGCAAGTGTGTGGTCTAATCATACTCATTATGTCTCAAGTGGGGGGGATAATGGTCTGACAAGTGATTTTCAGGTTTGTGACACATCCTGCAGATTTTTTTTGGAAGAAATTGCAGTTTATGATCCAATATTCAGCCTTAGAAATCCACCGATGTTAACTAGTTTAGGTTTAAACCAACTGGATTTCAGTATTGAAATGGGCAACCCAGATGACGGGTGTTCTGATTGACCTTGAGAATGAAACCACCAAACTATTACAAAATCAACTTGAACATCAACAGTTGTTACCACTAAAACCTATATTTGACTTAAACATGTTTGTATAGCACAATTCATACACAAAATAATTCAAAGTGCTTTACAAAATAAGAAGACATTAAAATCACAATACAACAAATCAAACATAAATAATCATCATAAAATTAACATTAAAAGAGAAGAAGAGTGCAAAATAAAAACCTTTCAGTCATAGGCACAGATAAACAGAACAGTTTTAAGCCTGGATTTAAACATTGAAAAAGTAGAGGCCTGTCTCACATCTTCAGGGAGACTGTTATAGGTTTTAAAACTAAAACACTGATTCTCCATATTTAGTCCTGACTCTGGGCACCAGCAGGAGGCCGGTCCCTGAAGTCCTTAGAGTGCGACATGGTTCATATGTCACTAACATGTCAGAGATGTACTTTGGCGCTAGGCCATGGAGAGACTTGTTCACAAGCAGAGCTGCTTTAAAGTCTATTCTCTGAGCCACAGGAGCCAGTGCAGAGACCTGAGCACAGGACGCATGTGTGAAGTACTTCCTGGTTCTAGTCAGGACCCGAGCAGCAGTGTTCTGGATGTACTGCACCTGTCTTAACGCTCGTTTAGAGAGGCCAGTGAGCAGGACGTTACAGTAGTCTAACCTACTGGAGACAAATGCATGGATAAGTCTGTCCATCCCTGGTTCAGACAGTAAATTTGATTTTTGCAGTGTTTTTTTAGATGGTGAAAAGCTGCAGATGTTATTACTTTGATGCGACTGTCAAAGTTAAAGTTTGAGTCCATTATTACTCCTTAATTTTAATTTTAATTAATTCAATCTTTACATTAACTGATATAACTGCTAAATAGATTTTAGTTTTTTTTGTTTTTTTTGTTTTTTTACATAGAAACAGTTTTGAATCTCCAGGGTTGTAAAATGTCTTCTTTTTAAAAAAAGAGAAAAATAAAAATGTCTATCTTACAAATGTATTTTGACATGTCTGCAAATGATGGCCCAATAAAACCAAAAAAAAAAAAAAAAAAAAAAAAAAAAAAAAATCGAAAAAACTAAATTTTCTTCAGCTAAAATACCATTATGTGGAATGCTCCAGGAAAAGCAATAATATTTCCATGGAAACAAGCATATGGGAAATTTGATTCCAGAAAAGTTACATAGTGCTGCACACATTTAAAGTTATACAATAGATAAGATGTTGGCTTTACAAAATAGCGTAAAAACCTTTTGAACTTATTCTGCCCTGCCAACTTTTGCCTCTAAATGCGAGTAAACCGCACTCTCTTTGTAATGGCACTTCCAGTTAATCGGGAATCCCATTCATTCCAATGGAGAATTTGAGCAAAGCCGCTAAAATATGATATAAAGTGGGTTCATTTGTGTAAAACGTTCTATGTTCATGTGCAACAACAAGTCAACACTGCACCGATTCTCTGGGAACCTTTAAAGTGGCGCTGTAGTCCATATAGAACTCATTTCCTATCAAGATCAGCAACCCCATGCAAAATAATACAACCTGAATGACGATAACCGCGCACACGGCAAATTCTGGCATTTGGTGAATACTGAGAAGGAGAAAAACTTGTGTAGGCAAGGCTCAAATTAATGCAAATAATATTAACGAAAAGCCGGGCTCAACTGGGGTCTACATAACCAGAATAAAAAACAAAAACTAATCCCACCAGAGACAAGAACAGATATGTTTTAATACAAGACGGCTAACCCAAAATGAACAAAAGAGGGAGGTACTACACTAAAAGATAAACTAAAACTACAAACTTAGGCAAATGATTATAACTATACAGAAAATAATAACAGTGATTAATAACATAACTTTAAGCAAACTAAATTAGCAAAAATAAACGTAATAGTGTTCCCCCTTAGCCTTGGTTCAGGTGGACTCTGCCGTGTCGTATGTTTTGCACTTTTTATATCAATCTCCCATAAATTAACAGGCACAACGATCAACATTTTTGTCTCTACCGATACCGATCCACCTCGATATCGCCCGTTCTTAATACTTCGCCCATACAAGTTCTATATTTGGCCTTTGGAACATGACAACAATCTTCAAGCCTGCCTGGAGGTTTTTACATGATGTTGTTGGATTCTGAATGCTCTTAACAGCACTGGTTTGGGGCACTGTGACACGGGCCTGAACCACGCAGCTAAAAGCCTGTCTTTTTTCAATCCCGACATCCCATAATAACCCTGCATAAGTAACAGGTGAAAGGCCTACATTACATTAGGAGATTTCTACGCTCGCTCTGACGGTTAAATGGACCTGTTTGAAGTTTTCTATAGTGTCTACATAATGTACATCTCACAATAATTGACTCTGTTGTGCTAATATGCAATAATGCACTTTCCCGGAACTTTTTTTCTATAACGCAGACGAAAAACCCACCTCTTCTCTCTGGCATTCAAGTATCATACGTCGAGCGCGGATTTGTTTCATTCACGCTTGTTACGTTGAGCAATGATGCATTTTTAGGTTACGTCTTTTCAGAAGAGTTGAAAATGTGTCGTTCCACCTTGTGATGTCATTACGTGGTGTTTTTCATCGTTACGGTTAATTACAGCGCTCAAATTGCCAACACTTAGATGCATATAAATGATTTGAACCTAATTTAAACGGCTTTGCTTCAGTTTAACAGTGAATAATAAGAAAAAGGGCATGAAAGGTGATTGTTTTATGCTGCTTGACTAAAAAGGAGAAATGAGTTCAGTGGAATGGTAGAGGGCGCTGTGGTTCTGTTAGATTCATTAACAGGTGTTGTAGTTTTATTTTTTATTTTTTTATTGAGCATTCCACCGTAGTACATGCAATTTCCTACATATTTTTTTCCTAAAACAATAGACTTTTCTTGGAATAAGTACAGAAATAACATAAATATGATGCATTTGTGCTGTGCTTTATGGATTTGTTGGTGTTTTTGGCTTATTTTAAAGGAACTGTATGCAGCCTGTGGTCTCATAGTCTTAAAATAGAAAAAAAAAACCTGACAAACTAATAATAAAGTGTTACTCAAACATGCGCGAATGGAACAAAACACAACTCCAGGTCTGTTTTTGAGGAAGTAACAACATTATAACATGACTTAAAGCTCACAAGAGTCAGTTTTGTGTAATATAGGACCTTTAAATAGAAATTTATAACCACACTGGCAGATACTGTTTACTTATGTTCCCAGAAAAACCCTGAAACATGCCACATCCACGCGCATATACACATTTATCTGCCTCCAAGCCCCTTACATGATCCACAGTTCTAATTATCTCACCATATTTGCACATTGTGTTTTACAGGGGAGGCTGATGCAGACACAGAAGAGTGGATTTTTTCCCAGCTCATGTGTAAAGCCCTGTTTGGACCCTAAGGTACTGTCTGCATATCCCTATAAGCTACAATGCACATACTGTAAATCGTAGGACACGTGCACACTGCAGAGAGCACAGTCTAATCCCCTGACTACTTCTGTACTGTCATTAACCTTTAGTATTTGTGCCAGCCGTTCCAGACCCTATGTCGACCGTCGTCCAGGGAGGGAGACTACTACGGGTATCCCTGGTAAGTTACTTTATACTAATCGAAGTATATTGTTGTTGCTAAGTATTGACGAGAGATGATTTTGTATAGAATTTGTATGTTCGTTATGTTCTAGTCCTGGTTTAGTCCCAGTTTTGATTTGGTGTGCGCAAGTGAGCATATATAACTTTACTTGAGTGTTGCTATGGTTGCTTTATTTGAATCACGGGGGTTACGTTGTAAAAATAACCCACAATAGGCGAAATCCGTGAAGTAGTCAGCTTTATTTTTTTACAGTTATTCTATATATTTTGCAGCTGTAAAACCCCTCACCACACACTTTATACACTTTTCTCAGACAGGCGTTGACATTTTCTCACATTTCTCTCTTGTTTAAACACTCTCAAAGTTCAAACCTTTGTAGGCGCCGTTTCATCGACTTTGTGGGGAAAAAAACTTGCAAATATACAGCACTTCAGAGTCACACTGCGATCCAACATTTAGATAAATTTGGCTAAACGGATTCTGTACTGTTCAGGAGACACGGCACGGAGGAGATTATTTGACAATGGTCTACAGTCCCTTAGCCAATCAGGACGCAGAACACGATGCACATTCATACGCTGTAAAAAAAAAAAGCATACAAAATTACACAAAAAAAAGTCAGCGAAACAGCGAGACCGCGAAAGGTGAACCGCAGTACAGTGAGGGACAACTGTACTGCAATCCCAGCATCCTAATTATTCACCATGATGAGTTTATAAGCTCTTTTCACAATGTTCAGAAGCCAGAGCTAAGGTTTGCTGTCATAACAACAACTAGCATGCTAACAGTGCACTAGCCTTACTTCCTGGTTCATGGATGATAAAAACAGCACATAGCAGTCTCATTTTGACCCTAAGAGCTCCTTTTATAATAACCTTTTACTTTACTTCTTGAAAAAAAAAAAAAAAAAGAAGCAGTACAGCCACTTTAACTAAAAACATAATATACACAGGTTTTACTTAATATTTCAAAGTTTTAAAACAAAGATGATTAAACACTACTTTTAGAACCTGTCGTCGAATTATATAATCCACCTTCTATTCAATGTCTCTGCAACCTTTATTCTCTTTACATCATTCCATAATTAGCATCAATTTGTGCACAATGTGTTCGAGCTAGCATGTTGTGACCCTTTACGCTAAGATTTATTGCCGCCCGAGTGCTTCAAGCTATGTCCTATTTAGCGCGTTATTGTTACCTTGCGTGGTTTTATTTGAAGGTGATCGCGTTCCTTGTTTTGCTGCGTAGGTTCGCCGGGAACATGGAGAGGCAGCAGGCTGACAACCTCCTTAAGTCCCACTGCAGCGGCACCTACCTGATCCGCGAGAGGACAGCGGAGGCAGAGAGATACGCGATTAGCATCAAGTAAGAAAAAGAGCAAAGAAGAGTGTTTGTTTGTTTTGGGTAAATGTTCAGATATGTGTTAAAATCCACCAGAAACTTCTTGACCCCCCTTATATGTTTGTGTGACTATAGTAGTTGTGACATTCTGGATGTTTTCAGTCTGATGTTGGTCATATTAATACAAATACAATTAGTCAAGGTGATGAGAGCGTAGCCATATTGTTATCAAATGTGAATCACCAATAGCTGAGCCAGGATACATCCGCTGCCGGGGGCCCCAGAAACAAATTGAGCTTAGGGCCCCCTGAAAGCTAGGACCGGCCCTGGTTGTAACGTAGAAGAGGCAGCTGCAGGTGTCGGGTTTTAGATAGTGACGATTCAGATCAGAGCGAGCCCTTTTAGGCTTAAACCAACTGGATTTTGTCATTGAAATTGGTAACTTGGCCATCATGTTCTGTGTTTTTGTAATACAAATAAATCAAAGTTACAATTGTCACGACTAAAAGTTATATTTTATTGGGACCTTTTAATCTTGTATCTGGGCACACAAGATAGGTCATGTATATAAAAGTTTAGCTCTGATTAATGCTTGGGTGCAACCGCTGAGTGAGTATTCATATCAAGGAGAACAGTCCCAGTATTTAACCAACTAGTTTCTTTCATTTTTGGTTTATAAGCACATCTCTCTCTTTCAACATCATGCACAAAAACTGTTAAGACTCTCCCAAACTGCCTTTTAAATGAGGATACTGAATGACCACGTTGACAGTTCAATACCTCCTAACATGAGCGTACTGGTGTTGTGTCACTGAGCAAGGCTTTTTTGCCTAGTTATAAGGTATGTGAGTAAGAGTATAGAGCCAGACTTTAACTGTAATTCAGCTTCAGGTAAATAGAGGGAGATAAACATCATCATTCAGTGTGGAGACTCCCTAAGGACAGCGTCTCAGAGGAAACAGCAGGCAAGCTGTGCCTAATTACAGCTCGACAAACCTTAGATTATGTATTTATTTATATGATTAGTCATTTAATTAACCGTAACATGCAAATAATCACAAATCAGTGTGCTCAAACAAACCTGGAAGTGCTCCTTTTCTTATCGTAAATGCATATGCCGTATTCATGCTTTTTTCATTCAGATTTCCTTAAAGTAACAGTAAAGATTCCACAGAAATAGAAAATTAAAACCATACTTCGGAACATTCTCCATGGAAATAGATATGTTTTATATAATACTTTGGAATAACATAGCTAAAGCAACATTTCCATGGAAACTAATGGTGACCCTACTCCAAGGCAAATAAGGTTTTTGGAGATGCAAGCCCGCTCACAGTTAGTATTTTTTCTTTTTTTTTTTTTTTTCTTTCAGTGCAATAAAACATCCATAGTGAAAAAACATGCTATGCTTTTATTTTATTTTAACTTATTTTAATTTAACTTATTTAAATTTTTAATTTTATTTGTATTTTTATTTAATTTTTTATATTTTTATTTATTTATTTTTATTATTTTTTGTATTTTTTATTTTATTTTTTTTATGTTTTTATTTTTTTATGGCAAAGTTAAAGACTGTGGCTTTAATGCATTCTTCTCCAGATCTTGAGGAGTACCTATCTGGAGGGTTAGTTGCTACAACCCAACCATAATTGTGTACAACTTTTTTCCCCACTTTTTTTTCCCAGGTTCAATGATGAAGTCAAACACATTAAGGTGATCGAAAAGGACAGTTGGATCCACATCACAGAGGCCAAGAAGTTTGAGAGTTTATTGGTAAGGACTATTCCAAAAACAATATTACCGCCTGAACTGATCTCCCTTTATAAAAACACACTAAACAGTACACCGATGTCATCTCCCATTGGGCTCTGCAGTTTTCTAACGCTTTTATTAAGTTGTTTTAGATAAATACTGCAAATTAAAATGTGCAAATGATGAACATGATCCACAGGTGTCATAGATTATAACTAGATGCCACACATAAGCACAATATGTCTGCTTTAAGACTATGATAGCGTGATTTTTATTTGAATAATTTAATATCATGTCATTTGTGGAGCATACATGTCACTTCCTATATCAATATTTTTATTTTGCGTGTGAGATATTTGCAAATAATCTGTTGGTCTATGTCAAGAGCGTGATTTAGGCGACATTAGTGAAATTGCCACATTTGCTTCTACATCGACGCCCTCCTCAGATAATGGCCCAAGTCGTTACGTGTCACATGTGCCGAAGAAAACGTGGCCGAAGTCCTGTTTATAAGTGTCACAGGGCCATGTTCAGAAAATAATAATGATAATAACACAACTCAAGACAAAATGTAAACGAAAGAAACAGGTAAACAAGAAGATGCAGTTATTTGAAGATAGTTTTGAACAAGTGAGTTTTAAGGACTGTTTGAAGATGGTGAGTGTGGATGAGGCTCTGATGTGTTTGGGCAGGGAGTTCCAAAAGGTGGGGGCAGCGGAGAAAGCCCTGTCCCACCCGGGTTTTGTGTTTAGTCCTGATGGGAGAAGATAGGACGTTGGTATCAGCTGATAGGACGATGTGTGTGTGGTGGTGGAGCTCAGAGTGACACATGTGGGACAGGTCGTAGAGGGACACGTACACAATGGTGAGGAGCTTGAATTGGATGGAGATCTCTGAGGACGGGGTGATGTGGCGAGGGCGAGGGGGCGGGCAGCAGAGGTCTGAATGTACTGGAGTCTATTGAGGAGTTTGGAAGGTGAACCGTTAAAGCAGGTTATTGCAGTTTTCAAGGCGGGAGGTGACAAAAGGGCGGACGAGGGCTTCAGCAGACTGCGGGGTGGAGATGGATGGGCGGAGGAGAGCGATCTGCCGGAGGTGGTAGAAGAAAGCAAAGTCATATTTTTATGGCTTTGTGTTTAACAATTGACTGACGTAAGTGTTAGTATAGCATTTCCCATCTATTTGTGTGCTAAAAATCCTCCTGTAACACTTATGTATACCATATTTTCCAGACTATAACTCACACTTTTTTTAATAGTTTGGCCAGAGGTGTGACTTATACTCCAATGTGATATATATGTGTGTTATTTCTTCATTATTATGCTTTTTTTTTTTTGGCTGGTGCAACTTATACTCAAGAAATATGGTATTTATTTATTTATTTATTGTAATTAATGTATTTAATCTATCTCGTCAGGAACTAGTGGAGTACTACCAAGCCCACTCGCTAAAGGAGAGCTTCAAACTGCTGGACACGACGCTGAGGTACCCCTACAAGTCCAGAGAGAGGTCGCTCACCAGGGGGAGCACTCGGTCACCAGGTAATGACCATAGACGTGCTGCTTTTCAAATGGCACCACTCAATTGTATATAAATATAACAAATACTGGGGTTAGTGTGTGTGTATGTGTAAAAGCTGAAGGTTGTGTAGTTTGCTAGCATTAGTTCTGGTTGGCGCTAGTTTCATTTGGGGATAGAGAAGTACCTTCACTTTAAATGTGCGCATCAGTGTTTTTATGAAAATGAAGTTAAAAATAAAAGCCAGGTATTGAAAAAGTACTAAAAAAAATACCGATAATGGAAAAATATAGGTGCTGAAAAAAAGTACAGGTACTGAAAACATACTGGTAATGAAAAAAGTACACATGCTGAAAAAAGTACAAGTAATGAAAAAAGTACAGATACTGAAAGAAGTAAAAATAATAAAAAACATACAAGTAATGAAAAAAGTACAAATACTGAAAAAAGTACAGGTACTGAAAACATACTGGTAATGAAAAAAGTATACATGCAGAAAAAAGTACAGGTAATGAAAAAAGTACTGGTACTGAAGACATACCAATATTGAAAAACGTACAAGTACTGAAAACACACAGATACTGAAAAAAGTACATATGCTGAAAAAGTATAGCTACTGAAAAAAGTGCAGGCACTGAAAAAAGTACAAGTAATGAAAAAAGTACAGGTACTGAAAGAAGTAAAAATAATGAAAAAGTTACAAGTAATGCAAAAAGTACAAGTACTGAAAAAAATACACGTACTGAAAACATACTGGTAATGAAAAAAGTATACATGCAGAAAAAAGTACAGGTAATGAAAAAGTACAGGTACTGAAAGAAGTACAGATGATGAAAAATGTACAGATACTGAAAAAAAGCACTGTTCAAGTATTGAAAGTATGTTTTAAGAAGTGAAACTGTCCTTATCGTCCATATGATCAGATTAATTCACATCATTTCTTGGACCACAGTACTCTGACCTGAGTGCATTTTTGCTCAGCACTTGTATTTAGCCCTTCCTGCACTCACTAAAACTGATAACTAGGCTTTGCAGTTTGCACATTCCAACTTGACGGTTTTATTTCACCTAAACGTAAAACTCCGTTTGCTTTTTTGCTTCTCTTCTTTGACCCAACAGTATTTACTCTGCTTGTGTAATCTCTTGTTCTTGGCCTGCTGCACGTCTGCCCTGCCCGCTGCTTTACCGCGCCTTTGTTTTCTTCTTCTGTTGTTTCCGTTGTATGCCGCTCGCCAGCCGCCACCTGCGCCTCCTACAACTTCTCCTTCCTCAGCCCGCAAGGCCTCAACTTCTCCTCTTCTCCGACCGCTGCCCCCTTCTGGTCAGGTACTGCAGCCCTTTTATGCTATGCTTTTGTTTGCCTGTGTTTTAATCTATCTCTCCATCTGTCTGTCCATCTATGTCAGTATTTGTTTGTTGGCATTTTAACCGTGTTACGCTATTGTCCCCTATTGTCCCCTCATCAAATACATACCTGGAGTTGTGTTTTTCTTCATTTATGTTTGCTCCTTTCATCAGAAGTCACTCAGAACTTTTCCTGTGCACGTTTTAAGTCCATAAACCATCACCGGACTCATTCTGTTCACATCAAACATATGGCTCTATTAGAGTAGCATTCACAGGGAAAAGGGGCTTTATTTGTTTATTTGTTTCCTTTCTAATTGTTCATTCTCATTGCTGACAGCAGAGGGAGCTCCAGCACCTAATTCTTAACTGGAAAGGGGGTGAATTTTATTAAGTTCCAAAAAAGCAGACATTATTTCAAGTTAGAAAATGTGAAGTTAGAACATTTGAAACTTATCCCAAGGTGACCAAAAGCAGGTTTAAAGGGAATTAAATGCATAATATGTGCTCTTTAAAACAGAACTGACCAGGTGTAACCTTTTGAACAACCTTTTGAACATCTGAAAATCAATATTTGACTTCATAACTCACTAAGTAATTCACTTGAAAGAACAGTATGTAGCCAGTGCTTTCAATTTAAAAATGTACTACAATAATAATTGAACCTGGGTCGCTGGTGCCTTAATCTGAGGACACATGCAAGTTTTTCTCATTCTTATTATCAAATTTGCATATACCAGGCATGCCCAAAGTGTGGCCCGGGGGCAAAATGTGGCCCTTAGACCCATTTTTCGTGGCCGTCAAGCTTCCAGATGAATTGGCCCATGTTACCTTAAACAGTACTTTTTACTGTTTTTTTACTCAAATATTTAATGTATCCCTTTGAGGATGTAATCATGAATAAAGGTCTAGTGGTTCAGTCTAAGTTGTAATAATATCGCAGATTTGAAGTATTCACTGTATCGGTGACCAGTCTAGGGCCCTCAATCGGCCCTCAGCTTTGTCTGTGTTTTTATATGTGGCCCTTAATGAAAAAAGTTTGGACACGCTTGACATATACATATAACCATAACTCATACTACCATGCAATTACTTATTACATCTTATAGCAACTTCATTCTAGAAAACAAAGTGCGCAAATTGAAGTTAATGTAAGTGGAAGGATAAAACAAGACATGAAAAACAAAATCATATCGTCCACGGTTGCAAAAGTTGGCAGTTTGAGTGCCGCTCTTGACATAAACATCTCTGGGTGAGCGGTTAAAGCCACTGACTCACAGGTTGGCATTGCGATTCCAGGTCCAACAGATGAACGCTGCTGTCGTTGTGTCCTTTGGCAAGACACTTAACCCACCTCGCCCTCACTGTCTGCGTACATAAGTGTATGAATGTGTGTGTGAATGGGTGAGCGGTTCCTTTATGTAATCCGCTTGAAGGTGGAAAATCGCGATATAAAAATGTGACCGTGACCATTGACCATCTAAAGGAGCGGTGCAAGGAGAACAAATCAGCATAAAGCTTTTGTAAACCAAACTTTTTACTCAAGTAAGAGTACAGTTACTTCAAACTAAATATTACTTGAATAGGAGTAAATGTACAGTGTCCGAAAACTACATGTACAATTTGTTAAAAAAGTTACACAGGTAAACGTGACTTGTAACTACTTGTGCTCAACTTCGCCGAGTCTCCCCGCTTCTCCTCCTGTCGCTCCTTCCTGCTTCCCTCTTCCTGTAATTTCCAAATCGGCTTGTGTGATTGCAACCTCATTACGTTTTTACATAAACCGCTGAGTAAGTTCCAATTACCAGAACATTTCCTAGGAAGATATTCACTCATTAAATCAAGAAAAAAAGTAATTTTCTCTGCACCGCATGAAACGCTCTGTCCTTTTCCCATCATTTGTCGGCCATTCTCTGACTGTACAACACGATTCATTATTTCCATTGTCTCCAAGTCTAAGATTCGCCTGAAAGCTGGACGTTAACGTGCATATGACGGGCTTTTCTAATTATTACTTGGTTTGGTGGGATATGATGAATATTTATGATAGTTTTTCATCGTTCAAGTGGCAGTTTCAGACGTAAAGTACAAAAATAACGGAAGTAGTGCTGAGTTCTGAAATGGAGAACAGTACCGAAAGTTCCATCCAAAGTACTAGGACAGTTTATACACAAGGGAGGCAATTTTTCTGGCAGATTAAACCATCGTTTAACAAAATAAATGTGTTGTCATCTCTGTCATAATTAGTCATAATTATTGAGCAATTTTTTGTCAACATTACGGTTGCTAGGTAACAGGAAGTGAAATGATAAAAATGTTTGAAAGAGAGTGAATTATGCAAAATCGACTTTTCTGGAGCTTGCTACCCTGTTATGATGTTTAACTTTCATCAAAAACATGGCGAGGTTTTATATGTCATCCATGCATGTTTCAATACGTTTTAAAAATAACCCGCAATAGGCGAAATCCGTGAAGTAGTCAGCTTTATTTTTTACAATTATTCTGTATGTTTTGCAGCTGTAAAACCCTCACCACACACTTTATACACTTTTCTCAGAGAGGTATTAACATTTTCTCACATTTCTCTCTCGTTTAAACTCTCTCAAAGCTCAAACCTTCGTAGGCGCCTTTGTCGGTGCAGAACGTTTCATCGACATTGTGGGTTTTGTCGGGGAGAAAACTTGGGACAACTGTAATGCAGCGATCTCTCCTGGGCCCTATTCAAACCCTCCCTATAGTTAGCAGTATTCTGTCACCCATGCTCCTGCACAGAAATTTTCAACAATACACTATAACTTCACAAACCTGATACGATGTGCAGTAGTTTCATTAGCGGGATGCGCACCGATTGTGTTATGATAGCGCTCTGAAGGAGGAGTGACTTAGTACGGGGAGCAAAGTGAGGAGAGACTCAAAGCATCACTAAGGAAACTCAAACTTATTACACATTTTTATACATTGTTTTCAAATATGGCATTTTCAATACAATAAAAGGCAACACGGTGATCTAAAAATATTACGCGTTAGCTGTTAATACCCAATAGAAGTGTAAAATCTTAAATATAGTTAGTGGAATGAGTTGTCTAACCTGTCATATGCTGTCAAACTGATCTTGTTTTCTTGTGTTGTGTCCAATTGCAGTGTTTACTCCCAGGGTGGTGAGCACGGCGGTTGCCAGATATAACTTTGCGGCCCGGGACATGAGGGAGCTGTCCCTGAGAGAAGGAGACGTGGTAAAGATCTACAGCAAGATCGGAGGAGACCAGGGCTGGTGGAAGGGGGAGGCCAACGGACGGGTAAGAACACAACCACACACTTTACAATAGAATACATATTGGGTTTGGATTGCTTTAGATCACATGTGTCAAACTCAGGGCCCGAGAGCCAAATGTGGCCCTCTACATCATTTTATGTGGCCCTCGATGGCGTAAATTAAAAGGTATGATGGTCTTAAAATGTCTGTGTAGACCCTCAGTCAGATTTGTCCAGTTGACAGATTTAACTTCATTGTTTGCTATGGTCTTAAAATCTCAATTTATTAGGAGACACAGTTACACAGCCGTGTTTTTACATCTATGCAAATGTATATGCAATATTTGTAACTTGAATAAGTAATAAATACAGAAACAGTTAATTAACAAGTTATAAAATTAGTTTGATTTATTTTACATTTGGCCCTTTGAGAGCAGCCATTTTGTTGATGTGGCCCTCGGTGAAAATGTGTTTGACACTCTGCTTTAGATTGTGATTTAAAAAAAAATATATATAAGATTCACATTGTGTGCACATTGTAAACCACATTAAAAGAGCTACATCAGATTTTTATTGTCTTAAAAATATGAAAAACAGAACTAAATTTGCAGTGGTCCGAAGTTATTCCTCACTCATTTTATGCATTTGAGCTTCTTAGTTATTCCCCATGATGAGTTTATAAGCTTTTTTTCACAGCTCTCATGTACAGAGCGGAGTTTTACCATCGTGGCAACTAGCATCCTAACGCGCACTCCGATTATCAGACCATAACTTGCTTTCTGATTAGGTGCAGACGGTACACAGCTGATTTATTTTAATCTCCAGAGCTGCTTGTACAATGTGTCTGTACAGGGACAAGACATATTACAGGGACTTTAACAAAATAAATAACAACTTTAAAAATGACAACTATACTTTCTAAATTTACAGCTGACATCTCACAGTCTATTCTTTTTCTGTGTCAGCACTTCGGGAGTGTTGTTCGTTGTCAGATCAAATGCGAGCTCTGGCCCGCTGTGCTTTGATTCACTAATAATAATCTCAATGTCAAGGCTGGATTCACAATAGAAATAAATGCCACACGTCACATCAGACTGACTATATCACTGAACGAGACTGAAATAAAACATCTTGTGCTGTCATTCTCGGTTTGGTTTGAAAAGGCAGCGTTTTTGGACATTATTTTGTTAAGTTTAGAGGTTCCGTGGTGAGATTGAGACTGATATTAAAGCCAGTATTTGTGGTTTGCAGCTGTGGAGTTATTGTCGCCTATGTAATTGTGAGAAGCAAAAAAACAAACAAAAAAAAACACAAGTAAATGGTAAATAGTCACATAGCGCTTTTCCACCTTCAAGGCGCTCCAAACACTTTACATTAAGGAGCCACTTACCCACTCACACACTCATTCATAGCTGGAATCGCACTGTCAACCTGTGAGTTAGTGGATCTGACCATAGGACATGGCTCCAAAAATTAAGGTCCTTGTCCCTGTGTGCATTTGGCAAACTGCAATCTGGCTTTTTATGTTTCTGGCAAACCATGTCAGTACAGTCCTCGTTTCACTGTGGATAATGACACACTCTTACCAGCTCCAGCAGCATCTTCACAAGGTCTTTTTCTTTTTTGTTCTTGGGTTGATATGCACATTTTGGACCAAAGCACGGTCATCTCTTGGACACAGAACCCGTCTCCTTCCTGAGCGGTGTCTTGGCTGGATATTCCCATGGTGTTTATTGTGTATAATCCATCTAGAAATTGCAGCCAAGGATGAACCAAATTTGTCCATAATTTTCTTCCTGATATCTTGGCTGATTTCTTTTGATTTTCCCATAATGTTACACAAAGAAGCAGTGTGTTTCATATGTGTCTTCAAATACATCCACATGTGAGCCTGTAATTAACTCAAATGTTGTCAATAATCCTTTTGAGAAGCTTCCAAAGACATGACATCAACATCTGGGTTTTCCCAAATGGTTTAAATGCATAGTAATCTTACTGCATGTAAACTTCTGACTTTGAAGAAAGTGATGAAAAACTGTCTAAAAAAATATCCTTCTCTCATTATTCTGGCATTTAGCAAATAGAAATAATTTTGGTAATTCTAACTGACCTAAAACAGGAAAAGTTTAGTCTAATTGTATGTCACACAGTAAAAAAAAAAAAAAGTATTTGTCTGTTTATATACTCTATGTAAACTTCTGGTTTCAACTGTATATATACATTGACATAGTTAACGCTGTAGCCGCCGCATTCCAAACAGGAAGTGATCTTGGGCGCACTTCTGGTTCCATTGACTCTGGCTCCAATTCACTTTACATACACATCACTTAGTCCACGTCTTTATACAGTCTGTGGGTGGAAAAGAGCATTTTGAGCTGTAGAGATGTAGACAGCTCAGCAACAAAGAGTTCCTCAAACACGTGTGAATGAAACAAAACACAAGTGATGAGGCAACAACATTCTAACAAGGCTTAAAGTTTACAGGAGTCAGTTTTGCGTAATATAGGATATTTAACAAGATTTTGATGGATCGTACAGAAGGATTTGTTGATTTATAATTCTAAGCTTGAATTTTTAAATTTCAACTACAAAAAAAGTGCCTTATTTTATTTAATTTTTAATTTTTAATTTTTAATTTTTAATTTTATTTTATTGATTTTATTTTATTATTTTTTATTTTTTTATCTAGTTTAAATACTAAATAAGATATCTGAAATCCCCCTGTATTTCTTTGTCACGCTATTTAAATCTGACTCTGTGCATTTTTCATATTCATTGTCAGTATGTGCTTACCAGGTCTGTAGTTATATCCCCAATGCACTTCCAAAAACTCACTGCTTGGTCTTATTCTACACAGTGCCCTTTCAGTCCAAATGAGTATTGTTGCTGTTACTTTGCGTATTTCACAAGTATCACTGTTGCCTAGAAACTGACCGCTGCTTTACGCTGTCCCTCCTCCCGTCTCTGTCTGGCATGTTAAGTTGAGATATACATAGTTAGATGCCAGTCATCATCATACTAACTTCTTAACATGTGTACATTCGGCATAACCAGTCTACAACGTGATGGCTGTTTAGTTCTCTGTGTACTGTAGCTTGTTGCCTTAGTAACAAAAGAAGTCATAATAATAATACATATTTCAAACAGGTCCTCACTCTGCACGTATGGTAAAACGATTTAAAAAAGCGATCACTCAAACAGCAAATGATTTTCCTGGAATATTCCACAGTGGCATTTAAAGTGCATTTGACAGATTCGTATATTTTTCTAAATATGATTTGGTGGGATAGTACCTGTGGTCAGTATTTATTATGAGTCAAGTGGCAGTTTGTGGGGAAAAAAGCTTAAAAGAAAAGTACAAAAATACACCAAGTGAGTCCTAAAACCATGGACTGTGTGTATAAATGACATAGATAACCCGCCAGCCGCTAAGTTCCAAATAGGAAGTGATAATGGGCGCACTTCCGGCTCCACCGACGCCATTTTCCTTTATCGATCTGGTCTGCTGCTTTGATTGACAGTGTTGAAGGGGTGTTACCTGGAACAGCCTCCAGATTGGTTCTTTGGTTGCTATGATACCTGCGGTCCAAATTCGCCGCTATAACTGCTACCCTCGAATCCTTCTACCTATGTCATGTCAACACGAATGAATGAAAAAATACCATGACAATTTATGAACAAGGAAGGCATTTTTCTGTCGGTTTAAACCCCCAATTAACTAATAAAAGTGTTGTTATTTATTAGCTACTGGGTAACTCAGCCCTTGTTAACATTATGGTTGCTAGGTAACAGAACTGCGTCTGTGTATGTCACATCTGCTGCCCATGGTAAAATAATGTAATGTTTACGATGTTTGAGTGAAATGAGTAGTCACGTCTGTATGCTCTTTATCAGCACATAAAAGGTGAATTTATGGTGTGTTCTTTTTTCTTCAAGAGCCCATATTGTGCTGTTTTCTGATCTATGTTATGTTCTGATCACAAACAGACCTGGAGTTGTGAGGCTGAGTTCTTCTCTCAAACAGAAAACACTCTGTTCCACCTTGTGATGTCATGTGGTAATACAGGAAGTGCTCCACTGTGTTTTTAAACTCCACACACCTTCACTAGAATCATTTGGATGATTTGAGCTGTGGAATTTCCGATTTCTACTGAGCTTAAGGTAAAAGTGTAGCTGTTAAATTGAAAACTACAACTTCATGACATCACAAGGTGAAACAGAGCATTTTGAACTTTGGAGATGTAGACAGACTAATAATAAAGAGTTACTCAGATGTGAGAATGAAACAAAACACAACTCCAGCTATGTTTTTGAGGAGGTAATCACATTCTAACATGGCTTAAAACTCACAAGAGTCAATTTTTCATCTCTTTTTTTTAAACAAAGAAGTGTCCTCCACATTTTATTTAAAAAACTAGAGATACTATTTGACAGGTTGCTGGGGGCTGTTGTGCACAAAGCCTAGTTAGCAGCTTTAGCCCTTGTTTACATTACAAAACTAAAAAAAAAAGTAAATATAACAATGCTATGTTTTAGTGAAATTAGTAGTCTAACCTGTTGTACACACTTTAAGTTATATGGCTTTCATTCATTAAATCACTAGTGTTCTTATGCAAAACAGCAGGGTCGCCTCTCCACAGATCTGACCAGCTTGTCTACGAGGATGAGATCAATAAATTAATGCCATATTGCTGAACATTCCGATACATAGTGCTCATTTAATGCAGAAAATAGAACCTTTTTGTTACTGTCAGAATTCTCTTTTGTGTGTGATACTTTGGTGTGTGGTGCTTTGTGATTTTAAAACAGTCTGGCAGTGTTTGATGGAGCGAAATTAGTCCATTTAGACCACAAAAAATGTCACTTTGAATTTGTATTTTTGTTGGTTTGACGCTGTTTAGGATAGATTAGTGTTGAAAAGAATGTTTTATAAATATCAATTCCAACCAGGAACTACACCAAAGCAAATGACAAAAACTCCAAACCGCCAGGATGCATTTCTGTCTCACAAATCAGACAGTAATTACCAACTCCACTGGAGGGATTTTGCAATTTTAGTTTGAAATTTTCAAACGAAAATTCAAATGGAAACTGCAGCAACTTTTGGCCCTCGGGAGAGACTCGATTCCTGCTTTTCAAATGGAATACTAGTACTTGTAACAATCACAGGAGTGCTCAATCATGTGTACTTTTACTTCAATAACTACACAAGCCTGGCAGTTTGTTTTTTTTGTTTGTTGGATTGGCTATTTGGGTACCACGATGCAAAATTGCAAAAAACTCTTTTTGGAGTGCCTTTTTTCCAGAGGTGGGTAATACTCAGTTACATATACTTGAATAACTTAAACAATTTGTACTTTTCAGAGTACTTTTCTAGCGGCATACTCTCACTCCTACTTGTGTGATATTTTTTTATTGGAGTAACAGTACTCTAACTTGAGTAAAAGTTTTGGATCCTCTTCCCACTGTGAGTAAGTCTACAAGTGACAAAAGCTTTATGTCGACAGTACGATTTGAGCATTTGTTTTTTGCAGCGCTCCTTCAGATATGATTTAGTTTGCCTCATTTTTTTGTGTCTATCCTTTGAAAATAGCCAGTTTCATAATTTATTGTTTCGTCCTTCACAATACATCACTTCAAATTATAAATCAGATGTCACGTCTCAGCGGTTACTCTTGACATTTCTTCTTTTCTTCTTGAGTTTCTTTTGTGCACAACTACTTTGTACTTCTACTTGAGTAATATTATTTTGAAACAATTTTTGGCTACTTTACCCACCCCTGCCTATTTCTATTCTCTTGCTGTTCGTGAACTGTGTGTTGTAACAATGGAATTTCGCCATTGTTGGACAAATAAAAGCTCTCTCCTCTTACCTCAGTATGTAGTTTTGTACTTGTTCTGATATAGATCAAGACCATTCTAAAACTTCAGGAACAGTCCAGTTTTGTCCCATTTAGGTTCTCCGATTTCTACAAAGGCTCTAGTATCGATATTTGCTCTTCAATTATGAACGCAATCCTGCATTTTTACCATAATAGTTCTATAAATGACCTTACTTTCTAAATTCATCCACAATATAATATCTGTTCTTTTCTCACTTGTGCATTATACATTGTCAGATAGACGTCTTCATGCACGAAAGTATACGTCACCATGTTAGAGTACACTTATTTAAAACTACTATACACTGCAGTTATCCCCTCTGACCGTTGCCCACCATCTGCCCCACAGCAACAGAACGTTTGAGCCACTGTCATTGCTCTAAAAATACAACAAAAAAAAAACATTTGAGCAAGTATTGATGCAGTAAATTTCAACCATGAATAGGACAAAAAATGACCTTTTTCTGAATAGCAGGTAGCAGGCTTGAAGACTGAATAGAACTGGAACTTGAGGTATTGGACAGATACCTTTTTTCTGAATAGTTTTAAAAAATGATCGTATCAAGTAGCAAGTTTTTGTGTTGTTTTGGTGTTGGGAGTTTGACATTTTTGTATCATGACAGCGCGGATGACAGTAGCTCAATTGGTCAAGTATTTGTCCACTAATCCGAAGGTTGGCGGTTCGAATCCCGCTCTCGACGTAAACATCGTTGGTCGTTGAATACTGTTGTTGTGTCCTTGGGCAAGACACTTAACCCACCTCGCTCCCAGTGCCTGCGTAGACTGGTGAATGAATGTGTTTTGAGTGACTTGAAGGTGGAAAAGCGCTATAAAAAAAAATCTGACCGTTTACCATTTACTCTTTAGTTTGCAGTATTTGCTAATTTGCTAACATCTTGTCATGTGCGGTGTCTTTCAGATCGGCTGGTTCCCCTCGACTTACGTGGACGAAGAGGGCGCACAGTAACCAACTCCACTTCAGGAACTATCTATCTACTGTTCTACTCAGAGGAAATCACTCCACTCCGGGAAAACCCAATGGAAAACCCAATGGAAAACCCAATGGAAAAACCCAATTGATGTTGCTTTTGCTGGATACTGTTTTTCAGTGACTGTCCCTCTTCTCTCTCTCTCTTCTTATGCATCTGCGTCGCTCTTGTTTTTGTTCAAGATCTCCTGTCTTATTTCCTGCAGGAGAAGTGTGGCTAATTTCGCCGCACACAATTTGGATAGCTTTACTTTGAAAAGGCTCCGTTTCGTTGCTATGGTGAAATAATTGTACAGTATAGATAATTTATTGAATAGAGTTTATTATCATGATTATTGTGAGGATTTTAGCCGCGGTCCAAAACATGTTCCGAAAAACAAAAACCTGCTTTTCTGATTTGTTGTCAAGAGATTTTTTGCCTTAGTTGTCATGGTGATGCCTTGTGGGGGCGGACACCGGATGTTCTGATTGGACTCTTGTATGCATGTGCCCACACACAAACACAGACACACACACGTATACACACACACAAACACACACACTGACCAATGGACAGTACGGTGCCTTCGAGAACTGGTCGTCTCTCCAAACCTCAACATCAGCAGTGAACAAGAGCGTCCTACAAATGCTGGAAATACACAGTTTAATGGACCAAGGGATATTAAAAGTGAAGCTATCATGCAAAAGGAGTTAAAGAGACACTATGTAACTTTTCTGGAGGGGGCCTGACACCTTCTTGTCTCCATGGAGATGTTATTTTTACAGTATGGCGCTCTCACTTTCAGCTAAGCCCACATCACCATACATCTAACCCGTAATTTGGCCCATCTGTCTCCATGGAGATTAATAATGTAATGGAAAGTTCAAGGCAAAATGATTAAAAAAAAATCCAGGTGGTAACTCTATCCAGAAAAAGTTACATATTACGTCTTTACAAATAAATTGTTTTGTCCCTGAAGGTAATTTTGCACTTCTCTAGATCAAGGTTCATGGTGAGGACTACTTAGCACGAGGATTGGTCTGCCGTGAATGTTTTAGAACGATGGAGGAAACCGGAGCACCTGACCACCCAAACACAGGTAGAACATGCAAACTTAGCTAATAAAGACTTCATTTGGCCTGGGTATTGAGCTTACCTTAACTTATTGGTGTAAAAACAGTGTTACTCGCTTGACTACTATGCGCCGAAAATGGAAGATTCTCAGAAATAACATGACTGGACGCCAACGTGAATGTACAGTCTTTGTTTTGTTCATGTGCAGAGTTCATTAACATACTGCTAGGAATAAGTATTAATAAAACAAACAGCGTGGGGGTACGTCTTGTTAGTTATTCCTGTTAAATTGTCGATGGAGGTCGACATTACATACGCCAGTCAAACGTTTGGACACATCTCATTCAGTGTAGTTTTTCTTTGTTAACTACTTTCTGCGTTTTATATATATACATGAAGCAACATATATGGAATTATGTAGCAAAGAAAAAAGGGAAATAACCCAACAACATTCTTAAAATACATTAAATTTCTCTTTGCTTTGTCGACGGAACTGCAAACTCACGGTCTTCTCTCGATGAGCTTCTGAAGTTTCCTGAAATGGCATTTTTTGACCCTGACAAGGCACAGCTGTGAAGTAAAAACCAAGTGTCCAAAGCAGTGATGAAAGCCAAAGGTGGCTATTTTAAAACATCTAAAACAAGTTATTTTGAGTTTATTTTTAGTTTGATACATCCCATTTGTGTCCATTCATAGTTTTGATGCTTTCAGTGAGAATCTACAATATAAATGATCATGAAAATAAAGACTAAACATAGATACAAAAGTGTGTCCAAATGTTTGACTGGTAGTGACAAGACAGTTAAAGATCACTTACTGTCGAGTATATCTTCTGTCAACAGTGTAACACTCAAAAATAACCTACACAAAGGGTGGTCAGTTCTCTTAGCTACGACACTGCCAATGGCACATACTCGACAAGATCATTTTATCCGATGACTGCAATATAATAGGGTGACCAGACTTTCAAAGTTCAAAGCTGTGACACATCTGAGTGGAGATGGTGTGATATTGTCCATTCTCAGTCCACTTGGGTCTGTCATAATCTGAGGGACTTCAGTTGGTGTGTTGGGTTTTTTTTGCCTCATGGTCATATGGCCAGGACACCTTAGTCAGGGTTTAGTCCTGGTTTAGATCTGGTTTAGACTTAGTTTGGACCTGAGTTAGAGCTGGTTTAGACCTAGTTCAGGTCAGATTGGTCAAACATTGGGACATCTTGTTTAGTCCTGGTTTAGACCTGGTTTAGACTTGAGTTAGATCTGGTTTAGACCTGGTTTAGACCTGAGTTAAAGTTGGTTTAGTCCTGGTTTAGACCTGGTCCAGACCTGGTTTAGACCTAGTTTAGGTCATATTAGTCAAAATGGATACACCTGCTTTACTCCTGGTTCAGACCTGGTTTAGGCCTAGTTTAGGTCAGATTGGTCAAAAATGGTGACACCTGGTTTAATCCTGGTTTAGACCTGAGTTAGAGCTGCTTTAGTCCTGGTTTAGGCGTGGTTTAGACCTGAGTTAGACCCGGTTTAGACCTAGTTTAGGTCAAATTAGTAAAAAAATAATGACACCTGGGACATTTCTTGTGTAAAACTGGGACAAATCTGCTGGGACAGAGGACACAGGGCTCAAAACTGGGACTGTCCCGGGTAAACAGGGACGTCTGGTCACCCTACAATATGAAGATTGTCATCGCAGGCTTAGACCTACAGACAATGTAGGCTATAGATTTTTTTGATGTGATGTTGCAGACTTGTGCCATGATTAACGACTACAGCATGACAAGCTACTCCATTCTGTCAACTTACTCTCAGGGTTTATTCATCAAATCCAACTGCAGAGCTAGGTGGATCTTGGTCAGGAGTCGCTAGCTGGAGCATTAGCTAAACGTGGATTCTGGCTAGCTCGATTTCTGCTAGCAAATTCAGCAACCGATCTTCAAATCTCCAAAAGTTCAGATGTCCCTTGGTCCATGTTTTGTGTTCAGTGCTACTCCACAACATTGCGTCCACACCCACAGAACTTCAATGGAAGAAAAAAAGCATTCGTGCCAACCATATTGACTGAAAAAGCTGTTGGCTGAAAAACTTGGAAAAAAAAAATTAAAACTACTGGACTGTTTATTTGTTATTTTTTACAATAACTCCCACATCTCACAGGAAACCATCAACGCTTCACGCAAGACTCCACCAAACTTTCTACTCTCTTACTTGTCGATGTTTAGTTTTTGCACAGAATTTTTTATTTTTTTTGTTGATGAAGCCAAATTGCCATGTTGTTTAGTCTGCATGGATTCCTCTTTGACAATTTTGTATGATTTTTGTACTTTGCCTTATTTCGTGACAGGTGACGGGTCTTTCATTTTGTTGCGTATTATTTTTTTTTTTGTTTCTTTATTGTTGTTTTCTGGTGCTGAAAAGACTGGTGAAATTATAGGCAGTAAGAAAAAAAGGAGCCGTTTATTCAGAATTCTCAAACTATCACGGGGCATTGTGTTTTTACTGCAAAGTACTGCAAACTAGTGAAATGTGATTTGGTTTGAATCTAAGTGCTGAAATGAATTGGAAAAGAATTAAGTGTCATCCAGCCACAATTTGCACTTTCACATTGCCACATTTCCACCAAAAATAAGAGCTGACTGCAAAGAATAAGTAAAATTAGTAGAATTAGTAAATAAACAAATAACGTTACATGCATTTTCCCAATACCAATATAATGATGCACTATGTAACTTTTCTAATTGGACATCTGCCACCCGCTTGTCTCCATGGAGATGTTATTGCTTTGCCTGGAATGTTCCATAGCTTGATATAAAACTTTTTTTTACCTTGGATTTATTACATTCCAGGTGTTTCTATTGCTGTGAAACACATGCTTGGTCATCGTGTGCAGTGTCCTGTCTCCACAGATCTGATCTGTAACTTGGCCTTGTTTATTTAAAGGCGCTGTACCAGATTTTTGCTCTCTTGAAAACGTGAAAAACAGAACTAGTTCATTTTAAACAGTTAGCAGTGGTCCAAATGTCAAAGACAAGTGTGTAGTTTTGCTGTGATGGTAAAGATAACAGTAACTAGCATGCTAATGTACACTTCCTGATTATTAGACAGTAAAATGCTTTCTCATTAAATGCAGACAGTACACAGCAGACTTATTTTGACATCATGGATCAGACCTGGACGACTGAGGGATTACACCGATAACATCCAGAGCTGTTTATACACTTTTTGCTGAAATACATGGGAAAAATTAGGTACACAACTTTTAATTATAATGTCATACTGTGGAACATTCTAGGCAACACAATAACATCTTCATGGAGGACCAGGAATTTTGCGTAGTGTACTTCTAAGTGGTCCATGTACACATTTTGGCATGCCATGCTTTCTTTCAGTCTCAACCCTTGCAACGTATGAGGTTAGATGTATCGTTGTTTTTTATTTATTTTACATAGTATTACAGACAAACACATTTCAATTAACTTAAGCAATATTCCAACAAAGTTTAAGCCAAAAATTGTGTTGCATGAACCTGATTATAAAGCTGCAGTGTGGAAGAATGATTTGATGCTAGTGGTACATGCATTATTTACTAAGAACAGGTAGCAAAATAATGTCACCATGTAAATATGATGGGATTAGACCCACTGTAAACTGTAATTTACATTTGGTGACAAAATATATGATACTTAATCTTGAATCCATACAGTTTTTGGTGGAAAGGTGGTAAAGGGTGCAAGGGTGATCTGTTGTTCACTTTGAATTTTAGCAACGCTGTCCAAATTAAGGGATGACTGCTAACTACACACTTATACCTGCTTATTGATACTTTGCAGTTGATGTCATCAACATTCCCTGGGAGGGTGAGGCTATCTAGAGGCACTGCTCTGTCTGAAGCTCTGTAACTCAAATTAGACTTTAATCTGAGTTTTGTTTTAATACAATCTGACCATAAAGAACTGGCTGAAACTACAAAAGGTCCATTGATTTTATGCTGTTAAACAATTCCCTCTCAAAAAATATTGCAATCACAAGCTAGCTAGCATTAGCCAAGAGAGTTTTTAGTTGTCTCACCTTTTTGTTGAAAACAAAACCTACACCTAAATGTAACCTTGAATGCTTGTACATGTATCGGGTAGTGTTTGCTAATGTATGCATTGTGTCATGATCAGGGCTGAGCATTTCGCCATAGACATCCATGCAGTACCCTCTCATCGTGATGTCACTGCAAAGTATCAAATGTATTGCCAGTAAACTTGCCAGCACAATCATTATAAAAAATTAAAAAAAACTAACAAAAAAAAAACAACAACTTTGATTTAGAATTTAAAGGTTCACTGCCCCAAAACTACACAATATACTACTAATTAAACACAGGAAATAAATACGCTCTCCCTGTATTCTAAGGGGGAGGGGCTAGGTGTGGTCTGTGTAATGGAAAACCACCCATTGCATGTGGCTTTTCTTTTCATTTCAACTCCTCAGTACATCCTCCAAAAATGCATACTTAATCGTGTACATTTTTTAAATGGTTGAATATTTCCAAATGAGGTCTATCATGAAATAAATATTCATTTTGATTTAAAAACACTGTCTGTAACTTGTTTTTGTACTTCTCACATTTGGCCATAGACTGTATAAAGAAGTGGACTAAAGTGAGTGTGACGTCATCCATAGTGTTTGGTTCCAGTCAAATGAAGCCGAGTTCCATATTTGGAATTCCGACCGCAGGTATCATAGCAACCAAAGAGCCAATCCAGAGTGAGGCTGTTGAAGGTAAGGCCCCCTCCTTAACAACGCTGTCAATCAAACCTGTTGTTAACATAAACATGAGCAACCTCAGCGAAAGGTCTTTTATTAATGTTCACATCTTGATTTATGGACACAATAGTGAAATAAAAAATACCAGTGCATTAATACAAACATTTTAAGCAGTTACAGAGAGATGATCACTTCCTATATGGAACGTGGCAGCTAGCATGTTAGCTACATCCATTTATGTATACAATCATACAATTTGACATTGAGGATAAATGAGTACTTTATTCAATGTTATGAATTCAATATAAAATGACAAATATTTACGTATACAGTACACTTCAGGAATTGGACAAATTTGTTCCAGTTTTGATTTTTGAAAATAAAAGTAAAAAAACAGCTGCATGACTTTTAACCTGTCCACAACATTTCATAATACAGAATTTACTCTTTATACATTTCAGAAATAGATAGAGGTAAATCAGCATGTTTAAAGATCTGAAAATTTGCCTTTAAAAAAGGAAGAGAAAACAAGCAAGGCCAGTCAAAAAAAAAAAAAAAAAAAAAATCTAAATTCAAAATTCAAAAAAAGTAATAAAAAAAGAATCAAAAAAAAAAATATTGTCAAAAAATATTGAAGTACTTAAAAAAAACTACTGCAAACATATGTACATGAAATGAATTAAAGTGAATATAACTGCAGTCTTGACATAACAATAACTCCTTGGAGTTCTAGAAATTTCTCATTTTCGATTTCAATTCACATTTTGCTTTTGTGCCACATTTTTTTGGCAGAGTATCAGTGTTTTTTTTGACCTTCCAGTTGCACACATCACATGTTTGATGAGTGAATAATACAACACAATGCTCCATGTGTTCTCTAACAAAACTGTACAAAAGTCTATGTGAGTCACTCTTCTGTCTCATTTTTCTGAAAACAGTGATTCAGACCATTTTGAAAAGATGTGGATTTCACTGTGAGACAAATATCCTTCCATTAGTCCTTCAGAGCTTTATTCTACAAACAAAAAATGAAGTGGACACATAAAACGAAACTTTTTATTCAGTTAAATCAACCTGATGGTTTTACCTTAACCAATCATAAGCCCCACTGACGCATGCGGAATTTACTAGGGATGCACGGTCCAGTTTATCCAGTTCTGATTCCAATATCGATACTGGCAATACCCTATATTAACCGATACCAGTGTAGAGACAGAAAATGAGACTTATTTAGTTAAAACAATGTTAACTTATTGTGCAGCAGAGAATTGTGTTGTGTAACTGTAACCTTCATATCACGACTGAACCGCTTTGTACGAATAAAAGTTCAAGCATTATGAACCATTCCAGGATATCTGCAGAACTGATATGGAAGCGATACCCGATTCACCAATTTTTTCAGTATCGGTGCTGATATTTGATCCCAGTATCAGTATCGGTGCATCCCTAGAAGTTATTTTGCCAGAACAACATCATGCATTGTATACCAGTCCCAACCAAGGATATGGGGGCCCCTTGGCACTTACTAGCGGGTACTTGGGACGGTTTCAGATTTTAAAAGATCTGTATTTTCCGGACTATAAGCCGCACTTTTTTTTATAATTTGGACAGGGGTACGACTTATACTTAGATGCAATTTATATGTGAAATATATGTATTTTTCTTCATTATTATGCATTTTTTTGGCTGGTGCGACTTATACTCCAGTGCGACTTATACTCCAGAAAATACAGTACACCTACTATTATTTATTACTACAACGAACAATATTTGTATTAATGTTTGTAATATTTAGGTGGCGAACATCGGTATCATTAAAATGGTAAAAAAAATACCTGAGTAAGGGTGACAAAGCTTGGTGATACTCCGGACAAAAATGTTGGGAATCACTGACCTATACCACAGCAGCAGAACCATCAACCTCCCCAGCCTCTCCATCTCCTCCATTGGAACAATTCAGCACTCATTCATGTATCAGTTTTTTCCTAATTATCTTGAAAATCTGGATTAAAAATTGTAGAAAATGTCCCTTTTTTTTGTTGTTCTTCACAGCTTTGAATTCCCCAGTCCTAAGTCCTTCATGCTCCTATCAGACTGCGTATCCGTACTTGCTGTCGTACTGTACTGGGGTGTAGACTTGGTTTTTGCTGGAGGGGTGGTCAGAGGTCACGTCGTCGGACCAGCTGAGCTCCGTGCCCCCCAAAGGGTCATAGGTCACGTGGTGTTGGGAGGGGCCGCTGCTCCTGGTGGTCCTGCGGCTGACCGGGCGGCTCTCAGGAGGCGGGACGTCCTCTCTACAAAAGAAGATACGGTGATGAAGACCTTTGTATGACACTAATACAATGTACCTAAAGGATCATCTCAGTAGTAACAAAATCGAGTTTGAAGTTTTAGTATCATGACAACATTACAAACTACTAAGGCAAAGATTTGATACTCAGTACAGATTCCCCAAAAAAAAAAAAAAAAAAAAAAAAAAAAAAACACAAAACAAAAACGTATGTGTGTGAGTGAGTGAAAATTAGATTTTTATTTTTTTTTAATGCTTTTTTATATTTAACTTTATTCACAAATATATGATCACAAAATATGGGGTGTAATTATTATTATTATTTTATTTTATTTTATTTTTATTTTTTTGTATCATATATATGTTCTACAATAAATAATAGTACAATAGTAACATGTAGTAGTTAGTTAGTACCTACAAATTATTAAGTTATGATGCAGTGATGCCACCAGTTCAAGTGACGGGTGAGATCTGTGGAGGAGCGCTCTCAAATCACAGTAAGAATCCTACATAGATTTGACGTTGTGGAACATTTCGGGCAAAATAATAGCATCGCCATGGAGACACACAGGTAGCAGGCCTTCTAAAAGAAATATTACAGAGTACACCTTTAAATTGTAGCTCATGTCAACCAACCAATCAAATAATAAAACAGTTGTATTCAAGTTACAGAATTTGGAGTGGGTGAAGATCAAGGAAAATCTTCAAATAAAAAAGTCTATCAATGTTTATTTGATTGTATTTTATTATTTAGTATAACGTTTGTGTATTGGTTTAAATCTATTGAGTTTTATAGAGTTTCTGTTCACATTTAGCTTCACAATCTTAATAACACTTCTCAATAGTGGCTAATGTCTAAGAAAAAGAATCTGATGTTTCCGCAGGCTTCGAAGTGAATAAGGACTCTTAATAGGATGAACTGTGCAGCCAAATGTCAGGATAAGGGTAATTGCATTTTGCTGGAAAATTCTTTTGAGGTCACACTGTTTCAGAAAGCGTTAGAAAGCGAAGAAGAATGGGCCCTTCTTGCATATTTGTCGAAGGATTTCTGAGCAATGAAAACACCCACAAGCGTATCAGTGTAATGTCATACTGTGAAACATACAGTGGGTGAAACAGTCACAGCTCCATGGAGATGAGCAGGTAATGGACTCTCAACTGGAAAAATTTGCATCTTCTTTTGGGTATTAAGCTTGTTTATATGATTACGAGTTCATTATCTTTAAATAAATAGTTTAGCATAGCATAACTGTCAAGAAAACTCTGTTCTCGACACGCTGTTTACCCAAAAAGACTCAAGACAAGTGTTAGACTTTATCTTCTACTCTGATCAGAGGGGATCAGAGGGGAGCGAGCACAGAGAAGAAGCTACGCAGACTGCTTCCACCAGGTCTCCTCTGAACCTTCTCCGACTCTCTCTTTGTCACAGCAGGCTTTTATTAACAGCTTGACATTACTCAGCAGTTCTCCCATCATGCTTATCAATAGAACAACATTCTATTCCTCTCCCCACAATGACATCATCTTTCTTATCTTTCAGTTCAGGTTACACAGCTTTTGACCTTACTTAGTTATACATTTCAGTTACACAGGCTTGTAGTTTTCCATTATACTCTGTTAGTACACAGGCCTCTACTTTGACAATATTTAAATCCAGGTCAAAACGGTTCTGTTTAGTTGTGCATAGGACTGAAAGGTTTTTATTCTGCACTCTTCTCCTTTAAGGGTAATTTTATGATGACAAAAGAAACATGGACTGATGGACTTTTATTAGACATAGTAAAGTGACAGGAAAGTATTTGAGAAGTGACAGGAAAGTTTTTTGTAAAGTAATGGGAAAGTTCTTAAACTGAGCAAGACAGTGTTTAAAGAGTGTGAGAGAGAGTTTTTAAAGGGTGCAAACGAGTGGGTGAGAGAGTTGCAGATTGGGTGATTATTTATGTTTTGATTTGTGTGATTTCAATGTCTTTCTTATTCTGTAAAGCACTTTGAATTACCTTGTGTACGAATTGTGCTATACAAATAAACTTGCCTTGCCTTGCCTTAGTCACGTAACACAATATAAGCATACAATTCATTAATAATAAAAGCATAACTTTATTCACAATAACATAGCATAGTACAGTATGTCTCTCATTTGCGTTGCCAGTTTCAGTACTGAACTCCAGTTGCTTCAAACCTAAAAGGACGCTCTCTGAACTGAATCGTCACTACCTCAACCCCAGCCTCTGCAGCTCAGGGAGTGAATTCAGGAGGTTCTGAGCTTTCACATAAAGCCTGTCCATATACTGAGACTGAGAAAAACTTATCTGTGTCCTCTATCTGCAGGTTAAGACTCTCGCAACACAGGTTCAGTTGTGATTGTAGTATCTTTTTTAAAACTGCAAGAGCACAGCCTACATACAGTTCATATTTAGTACATTATTTGTCACAGTTCTGCCTGTTTGCATGTTTTTTTCCCCAGTCCGGCTCTGTTTTTCAGCTTGTTCCGGCCTTTCTTTTGTTACCTCCCTGTTTTCCCTGCAGCTGCCTCTCGTTTTGTCAATCAGCCCAGGGTAGTCTGTTCTCTTTGTGTTGCATTTGAGTCTAGTTTACCAGCGTGACATTGTTGTCTATATTTTGGCACTGTACGATAGTTTTGGCCATAATATGATCATTTTAACACTCTGTACAATCTTTGTTTTGAGGATCTGGCAACTAGGGCTGTAGTCAACGAAAGAAATTCTTAGTTGCCAAAGGACATGTCTTGCCGAATGATTCATCGACTAAAAGATGGCGCGGTAAAAGCTCTCAAAACTATTGCGTATCTCTATGTATCTAACCCAAACAATGCATTTATATAAGGACAGATTACATACACAGTCCCTCAGCTCGCTAACTCGCTAACTTTCTACTCTAGTCCCATGTAAATCCGTATCATCTGAACAAAACGATTAAACAACTAATATAAATTTTGATCGCGTAAGACTCATCATGCAAATATACATCGTTTGGTACTTGTTGAGCTCAAGGTTACTATTCACCCCACGCACCTCCAACTCCCCTGAATAGAATTACATTAGTCTGTGAAGACCTTGACGACCGTTCTGAGCCAAGTCGCTGTTTTATGTCACTCGGTAGCTCCAGTCCCACCCTGCCCCTCCCTCTCCTCCTCTCAAGGCCGGCCCGGGTATAACTCAGAGAGGTAGAGATGACTCGTGGCAACGCTCCGAATACTATTGCACCGCCCAGTCTGCTCCTATCCGCTCTGCTGCCAGCTCACTGCGCTACAGCCCGTTAGCATTCACTCTGTGTGTAAGCGCACCGCTCCGAGTGACATCTGAACACAAAGGGAGTATGCTGAGATGCTGAGGAGAGAAGTTCCAAGGACTACCGTCGTACATAAGCTGTAAGTAACTTTCAAATGTGGTTCTGTATTCTCCTAGTGCACATGTGTCCACCTTTGCAGGGACATGGTGTTACTGTGCTTTGCTGCATTCTTCACAGGACTGTTATTATTTTTATTTTCTTTAAAGGTGTTTTTCAATGCTTTACGGAGATGTGAGTCTGGTCACAAAATACACAGTGATATCATTCTGGATTTGCCAGACTACAGAAACTACAGAAAGTGAACTGAACACCAACCAAATGTCAAAGGAGGAGATGTAGTTTTGTCTATCACACACGAATGAGTGGCCCATGTAAAGACTTTAACCAAGAGTGATTTAAGTGTCTGTCAAGTGAAAGTGCTAAAGAAGAGGATGCTGAAGTGTTCCTAAAACCTGTTTCAGAGATTATATTTTTTACAGTTTTGGCTATTCCCTAAACAATAGGGCTAGCCAGTAGGCTAATAGGTGTGAAATCATCAGTCATTAGGGGCCTGAATGATTATGCCAAGTATGACTCAAGCACAGTTCATAGATATAAAGCAGCGTCCAGCAGTAATCTGACCAGAACTGAAGAAGCGGCTTGGGTGAACAGTGAAACAATTTTCTTTTACTAGTATAAGTCATTTGCTCACCGTATTCGTGGGGTTCGTGGGGGGAGAGGACTTGTCACGCCAGAAGTGACATAAGTGCCCTTCAAATACAGCCGACAAAGTGTGCAGCCGTTGAATCTGGACACAGCTATAGTTTTGCTAAAAGAAAAAAAATCATAGGTGCAGTGTGCGGGCAGTAGCAGTGGGCGGGGATAGGGGGTAAGTGAAAACAAAAATTTCCAGTGTACTCGAGCTTCAAATGCAGGACATGTTTTAAGGAGCATATCTCAGGTTGTCTGGTGGGATAATGCCTCTGGTAAATATTTATTTTTTTTACTTGTAGTTTCCCATCAGTTACATGGCAATTTGTGGAAAAAAAGTTGAGAAAAAAACTACATAAATACAGAAAGCGATGTCATCACACACAAATCTTCATTTAACAAAATAATGGTGTTTTCATATTTTTATTTGTCAAATCAGAACTATTACTCATTTTAGATAAGGTCATTGTTAGTACTATGGTTGCTAGGTAACAGTTACGGAGTTACTTCCTGTGTCCAACCAGGAAATAAAATGATAAACTTCACCAAAATTAAAGCCGCAGTATAACTTTTTAGATAAAATAATATTAAACTACATTTTTGGTTTAATTTATTTTATTTACCATGCTTCCTTACTCTGAGCCGGCTTGCATCTCCACAAACTTGACTCTTCTTTGGTCTTTTGGTGGAGGGGGACCTTTGGCTTCCACAGTATGTCACTTCCTCACAATTTATGGCTGTGAAAATGAGGGTGATTCTGATGCTACCATTTCCAGCAGGTGCAGTTTTGACACTAACCATGACTCATCTCCCAAATTGCAGTGTTTACTTTTTACCGGGGCTCCAGTAAGTGACATTTGTGAGTAGAAAATACCTAGTTTTTGTGTATTTTGTGTGTGCGATCATTGCTCCGTTCTGTCCTCCCACAACACTGCTATTTCCATGTCAAACCCAAAACAAGGTAAGCTCCAGCGTTTCAGCCAATGAATTTCAAATATTTGGGCGACATTTGTTGTGCGAAGGGAAAAACGGCCCTGCAGCGGATTTTTGGACCCAGTCGGAAAATTTGCATAATCAAAACACAACATCAAATTATTTTTTCTGTGACACGAGGTAGATACAATGCAGCTGGGTTCAAAATGACCAATTCCAACCGCGTACAAAATTTCCGGTTTAAAAAATTGAAAGATTAATTGAAGTAGTTTTTCACAGCATCAGAACAGCTGCAGCAAAACAAATGATTTTATTTCTACGTTTCAGAAAAAAAACAAAATATGTCTCAATTCCGGTGATTAAAATCTTTAGAGGATAGTAAGTAGTGATGGTATGATACATGACACATATTCTTACATAATGCTCTTCCAGTAATATAGCGTTGTAGCCACAGCTGCCCTGGGGTAGACTGACGGAAGTAAGGCTGAAGTGATTTGCCTAAGGACACAACAACAGTTTTTGCCCAACTGTGGCACCTGCGATTCCCAGTGGTCTCCCATCCAAGTTCTAATAAAGGGTTAGTCAAATATGTGTGGATGAAACAAAACACAACTCCAGGTCTGTTTTTTGATGAGGTACCAACATTCTAACATGGCTTAAATAATAATAACTATTATTATTATTATTATTATTCCCTAAAGAGGAATGGAGGCCTGAGACATAATGTTCCACAGATCTATGATTCCATCCTCAAACCCAAAGCAAACTAAATAAAAAAGAGGGCAGTAGGAGGCCATTAATAGGGGCTGAATAGGACCATTAAATGCCGAAACTGGAGTCAATATCTGTTAACAATTTCAGTGTAGTTATCCCCTCCCTTCAGATAGATATAAAGCAGTGTCCACCAGCAGTAATCTGACCAGAACTGAAGATCAGCAGTGAAATGTCTTCACTCCTACAACGATTTGTCCAGTTGACTTCATCTTTTGCTTAAAATATTAAATTATTATGTGTAATATAGGACCTTTAATATCTACCCCAACCCATCTCTAATAGAAAGAAGACAGACTGACTTACCTTTCTACAGTTATGTTAATGTAGTTATAGCGAGACAGTAATGCGATTAATTTCTCATTATCTGAAGTGCAAGAATTAGATCAAGTCCTTAAAAGGTCAGGATGGCTGACTCACTCATCTGATATAATCCCATTCTTAAGTGCGTTTGCTCTCTTCTGCTGCGTTTGAAACCTTTGTGTAGTCACTGTTCTGAGCAGATCTGACGTGTCTGTGAGTTCAAAGTTAGAAACTCAGACAAACTTTTGCTAAAATAAAGCTTTGTCTGCTCCCCGAAGCAACAGCCCTGCTTGTACTAAATAATAGACTATCCAACCTCCCATAGAAATCAGGTCTATGAGGCTGACCTGAATGTACACTAAGGGATCCAGAATACACACTTCTCCAACACTTTATGAAGATGTTTAAGTATTAACTGACTAGTGTGACTGACAGGTGAATTAGCCAATCAGGGACCTGCACTGTATTTGTATCAAATCAAATATGGCTCCTTACGAGGAAAAATTATCACATTCTTTTTCTGAGCTGAGAGAAATGTCATTTTGTTCAAAATAATGGGTGACCAATGAGCTCCTTTGTTTGATATGTGTTACTCAAATAAACAAATCTGATTGGACGCTACTGTCTGAATCTGGCTCAGAGGGAAGCAGCGACCAGACAGATAATCCCTCTGTATTTAAAAAAAAATGATAGAGATATCATTCTTGATTTACCAGGCACGTACAGTGAAAGATATAAGTGTATCATTCAGTGTTGGACTGTTCAAATGCATTAGATGTATTCTAGCCTGAGCAGTGTGTACCTGATGTCATTGGAAAACTCTTTGTCATATCTGTGCCTGCCCCTGAGTTTCCAGAACAGCACGGCGATGAAGAGCAGCAGGATGAGGATGAGGAGGATGCAGCCGATCACTGTTCCCACGATCACCGCCGCTCGGTTGGGGGCTGCAAAAGCAACACATACACATTATAACAGAAGCACCTGTGAAAAGGTAAGGCTGAGTGGTGGCAGGAGATGATTTAAAAACTCAAACTTCCTATAGTCAACTTCATATTGCAGTGGGTAGCATAGTTATGTTTGTACCCAATTTCTTTCCCACGTATTTGAGCAAAATGTGTCTTGCCCCAATACAGATATAACGTATAAGCAAATCTGCATCTAATAATAAAGTTTTTGTTGTCTGATAATCAAGAAGTGCACGGTTGTTATGCTAGTTGTTACATTTACTCCGCTCTGATCTTTGAAAGTTCAAAAGAGTGCTTATAAACTAATCGTGGTGAATAATGAGGATGCTCAGAATGCATAAAGCAGGCACGCCCAAACTGTGGCCCAGGGGCCAAATGCGGAGACCAATTTTTCTTGGCCCTCAAGATTCCAGGTGAATTGGCCCATATTACCTTAAACAGTACTTTTTACTGTATATTTCTATATATAGATACTATATCTACTGCCCATAGCAAATATTTAATGTGTCCCCATTGAGGATGCTAGCATGAATAGAGGTCTAGTGGTTCAGTCTAACTTGTAATAAATGCACAGATTTGAAGTATTCACTATATTGGCCCTCAATCGGCCCTCAGCTTTGTCTGTGTTTTTATATGTGGCCCTTAATAAGAAAAGTTTGGACACCCCTGGCATAAAGTAAGTGAGGAAAACTGTTTAAAATGAACTAGTTCTGTAAAAATCAGGCTTTAATTTGGGGCTCCCAGCTTCAAACTTTTGGAAACCTGTGCAGTTTGTAACTGTGAGGAGGGAAGTCCACCACCTGCTCGTTTCTATATTGCTTTGTTCGGAATGTTACACAATATGGCTTTAAACTTCTCTATCTTGCACTTACATTCATTCAGGTATTTTTTATTGTACGTGTGTTCGTGTGGTTTGAATGGCATCACATGTATGTCTCTGTGGAAGTAAATGTTTTTAATGCCCCTCTGTGGAACATTCCAGACAAAGCAATAACATCTCTATTGTGCACATTTAAACTTATAGTTGCTTCTATCTATCCATCCATCCATTTTCTTTTGCTTATCTGGGACTGGGTCGCAGGGGCAGCAGTCTAAGCAGGGACTCCCAGACTTCCCTCACCCTAGACACGTCCTCCAGCTCCTCTGGTCGGACCCCAAGACATTCCCAGGCCAGACGAGAGACATAGTCCCTCCAGCGTGTCTTGAACAGATGCCTGAACCACCTCAGCTGGCTCCTCTCGACGTAGTTGCTTCTAGTTAGTTTTAAAGCTTTTAAATGCAAATAATACTTATAATACTGATGGAGAGAAAAAAGTTTAACTCTAAATTAATACCCAGCAGCCAGTTATTTCCAGCTTTCAATTTGCCAATGAGATTTGAATCAGTAATGTATATTTTTGAACGGTACCTGGCTCTTTTTCATCCGAGCTCAGTGATTTAGCTTAACATTTGGAACCTTCAACCTCTATCTACTTCTGTGCGATTGATTTCCTCTTTTATCCACAATCACCCCATCATCCACCCCAACCCACCTCGCTCGTCTCCCCAATCAACCAGTATCTCTTTCATTCGATGTACCTAATAGTTCTTGGTTAGCTCTTTAACGCTCGGATACCTCTCCATCAGCAGCCTAATCTTCCAGCACTAGCGTCGTCCTGTGATAAACGCTCATTTAAACACCGCACCTGTTGCTAACTGTAATTACCCGCTGCTTATGCTAATTCGCGCCCCCCGGCCTCTTCAGACAGGATCTCATATCGTTAATGTAATGTAATGTAATGCTTTAATATTCTGTGAGGGAAAGAGCGTTTATAGATTTTAAAGTGCATATAACAGGTTTTCAGGATGATCTAATTATGACTTGGTTTGGTTGGATAGTATCTGTGGTAAAGAGTCATTATAGTTTTATATCAGTTAAGTGGCAGTTTGTGAAGCATAGTTGAGAATAAAAGTACAAAAAAAACTGGAAGTAGGAATGAGTTCTTAAACGGAGTACCTCTACCCATGTCACCAACTGAAAAATTCTACCCAAAATGCAAGGATAATTTACGTATCTGGCAGTTTAAACGTTCATTTAATTATAACTACTGTGTAATTTAGTTTTAGTTGGTCCATGTTTACAGTATATTTGCTGGGTAGCAGTTATGTAATTACCTCTTCATGTGTCATATCTGCTGCTCCCGTCCAACCAGGAAGTAAAATTATCAATTTAAGTAGAAGAATAGCAAAAGACGAAATTAAATCTGTCAACTGGACAAAACGATTTGCCCAGCTGACAGATTTAATTTCGTGTTTTGCCACGGATCAGACTTGGACGACTGAGGGATTACACAGTTAAGTAGAAGGAAGACGAAATGAGTAGTCAAACCTATCATATGTGCTTTAAACGGTTTACAAACAAAATGAGATTTCCTTCATTGGCAAAACTGGAATATTGAATTATATAATTATGTGGAGAAAAATGAGGTTTGCGTGGAATACTGGAAATGCATGTCTGGACAATAGACATGGGGTGATACTGAATGGCCAAAATTATTACAATTAACAAAACGTCATAATAATACTTCTTCTGTAAAAAAAAAAAAAAATGTGAGTTACAAAGATAAAAATAAATTAATTAAAATCTTACAAGAAATGATTAAACAGCTGTTATGGAAATGTACTTTGTTGTAAATGAAAACAACAATGATCTAGAAGAGAACATCATGGATACGTAGATGCATAGCCTGGTGGTATGATGGCAAATACTTTGGTTAGCGTTTCTCACAGTCATAAAAAAAAAAAAAAAAGTACAGTACCAGGAACTATTATTAGTTTCTCTTTATTGTCATATAGCTACTGGATAGGGCCTTTTTGGGTTGGGGAACAACACTACAAAGCTGTGAGTGAGCTGTGGGCTATAAAGGGTTTCCCCCAGGGGTCTGTTTTTGGCCCCTTCCTCTTCACCCATTATAGACTTTAGACTTCAGATATGACAGGCACAGCGGTGTTCTGCACATGTTCTCTGACTACTTTGGGAATCACAGCCCTATTATCTCCACATGGAGCATATATGCTTCATTCTGAAAGGCAAACTAATTACATACATACAAAATTATACAGTATATAAATGTATAAAGCACCTTCTAGTTTCCGGCATGCCTTACGTCACAGCTTGAATAGGCAAACTACGCAACGATGAGATGAGTATAAATCACACACCACTTTCATATATTGATGAGATGAATAAATGTAAATATAGTTAGACATTAAGAAAATAAATGACACTTTGAGACCATCATGAGCCACATTAAAGCGCATTATTGGAGATCCACGTCTTATATTTGTAAAACAATAACCATAAATGTTAGGATATATTTATTTATTTTGTACCTAGGTTGATGAAAATATAAACTTTCTTTTGTTTTTAATATATCGCAGCCTCAGTACTACTCCTGTGCACCATTCCCATGCCTCTGTCCTCATTACAACACAACGATCCATACATATCGTCCACACACTCCCCAAAGCAATCTCTTTCTCCTGTATGCGGCAGCTCTTTCTCCTGAAAGGCTTGGCTTGGACACAAAGAGCTTTCTCTTCATGTACTCACGTTTGCTGGCTCGGAGGTGGACCTGGCAACGCTCCGAGCCCACGGCGTTGTTGACTTCACAGAGGTAGAGTCCCGCGTGGCTCTGCGAGTGGTTGCTAATCTTCAGCTCTCCGGTCACACTGTCTGAAAAGCACAATTCCGCATCAATATATCCAGCTGTTTAGTATGAACAAGCTTTAAGTTTCATCTTATCACTAAGTAGGATAAACCAATCAGCCATTTATAGTAGTTTAAAGGGGGGATTTTACTTCTATGGGGTATTAGCTCTTAACACATAACATATTCAGATGGCCGTGCTACCTTTTATTGTTATGAAAAGGCTATATTCACCAAAAACAACTTGCTAACCTGTTTTATATGTTTTGCTTTCATTTTTGATGCTCTGAGTCCCCCCTCCCTTTGGTCTAAGTCACTCCCCCTTCAGAGCGCTATCACAACACAACTGTGCATCTTGCTAATGAAACTCCTGCACATCACATCAGGTTTGTCAAGTTGTAGTGTACAGTTTTGTATCATATTTATGGAGAATTGTCACCTGGGAGCATGGGTGACGGAGGCTTGTGGGCGGAGCATTGCACAGAATCTTACAGTTAATCAGAGTTTGAATACTCAAACATGTGTGGATGGCATCTAAAACCTCGTCAAGCTTGTTTTTGATGAGGGAACAATGTTATAACATAGCAGAAAGCTCCAAAAATCGATTTTTCAATAATACCCTCTCTTTAAAGCGGAACTAAACACTAAATCCATTATTGAATGTTCATAGTCATTTTTTTGGCAGAGTAAGTGCAAACAAGGGAAATTTGCAGCTTTCTGTCAAAATCGACGTCTGTGCTCCCTTTTGTGGCCTCTGCGATTTCCAGTGGTTGCTGACATCACGGAAAACTGCCCTGCTTACAGCCTGGTGTTTCTGATTATCAACACCTGGATGCAAGGGCGGAGCTTAAAATGTGGACACCTGTTAGACCAATCCCACTATTCTTATGTCTCAATACTCTGCCCCTCCTCCCCCTTCACTCTCTTCTTTAGTCCTCCAGGCACTACCCAGTTTAGCAGCTCTATTTGAAATGTGTTTGTGGGTGGAGTTTAGGTGTTTGTTCACCTTGTTTAGAACAGTGCTTCTCAAACTGTGGTTCGGGTACTTCCAAGGACGCAAGACACACAGAGTTATGAGTTATGGACAAAAAGAAAATGCTCATTGTCTTTATTTTCTAAGAATGTATTTTTTCATTAATTTCATTATTTTGAGGCTTCCATGTTCAGCCTAAATCTTTTAAATGTCATCCACATGCTTCAGTATAATTAAAAGCATAACAAGTATTAGATTAGATTAGATTTTATTGTGCATGGGCAGTGTCCGCAGACCCTTTTTTAATGTGTTGGAGAATTGGGAGTTGGGATTACGCAACTGATCATCAAAAGTCTCAAGGGGTACAAAACTACAACAAAAAAAAAAAAAGGTTTGAGAACCACTTGCAATAACATTTCCATGGAGACAAGTCAGTGGTGGATCAATTTATCTATCAAAAATTATACTTAGTGCATTTTTATAGCATGGAAAAATAATACTACTATCCTATACTGTCCTACCATCCGGAATTCCCCTTATCCATATAAACCCCTCCAGTGTTTGTAACCAGAACGCCCATCACAATCATCACAATCTATGAAAAACCAGGGCTGCTTTGGTGACTGACGATGACTCGACCACACGTGAGTAACACCAGAGCCTCGTTTGAAAACATTACCATGTGTAGCCCTGTTTCACACATTATTATTTGTAGTGGTTTGTGACAAAATTACCATACATGCCAACAACAACGTAATAAACATTTCTTGAAAGTTATGCTGGACAATAATGCACTAAAAATATAGTGGGCCACAGCAGTTTGACAGTTACATTTTATTTTTATGTCATCAAGCACCACAAATCCTGCAAAGACTAGAGACTTTAGAAACTGGAGTTAGATATTGACTCTTATTGATTCTTGTTGGCAACTATTAGTCTGCGCTGTCTACAAACATCCATATTAGTGTTTTTATTTTACTGTCTTATTAAAATTAATGGGATAAAATGTTAATATCTGCACCAGGCTGTGTGTGCAACAGTTTTAATCATGTCACTCCTGGAATGGTCTTTTACAACAATACTACTTTTGTATAGCACATTTTGTAAACTCAAATTTCTTTTTTTTTTTTTTTGCTTAAAGGCCACATTAGTTGATGTGAAACAATAATCTACTTCTGTTATAATAATGCTGATAATTACTAACTGGAAAAAGCATATGTCTTCTTTAACTAGAGAGATTGAGAGACAAATTGCGATGAGAAGAGAAAAAAAAACAAAACAAAAATCCATAATTTACCTAATGCTACTTAATTGCCTTGAGTCTTTGATGTGCAGTAGCGCTCTGTTGTCAGTAGAGGTCACACTTACCCTGTTGCTCTAAATTGGCCCCTAACGGTCCGCTCTGCCTCCTCCATGTGTAGGTGAAGGGCCCTGAGCCGCTGGCAGACTTACAGTGCAGAGTCACAGGCTCCCCCTCCATCTGGGACCCCTCCACCCAGCACCGGGGCACAGACGGCTTCACTGCGCACACACACACACACACACACACACACACAGACAGGAGAGGTTACAGTCTTGTGTGGGGAGATTACATTGACTTATGCAAAATCACCTTTTTGGAGCATTCTAGCATGTTACAACATTGCTCTCTCATCAAAAACATGCCTGAAGAGGGTTTAGATGTCATCCGTGCATGTTTGCCTAATTCAGTGAGCTCAGCCTGGCCCTATTCCAACCCTTCTTATGGTTAGCAGTACGAGTAGGGGGCAGTACAATGCTCAGCCCACAAACCTACGTCATACATGCTCCCACACGACAATTTTCCATAAACATACAAAAACATGATACAAAACATCAGTGGGCGGTGATCGTATCCAATTAGTTTCATGTAACGCCTCAGTATAGATGCACAACTGATCAAAATTTTAAGACCAGTTGAAAAATTGCAAGAATTCACATTTTGCACTGTTGGATCTTAAGAAGGTTCTAAGTAGTGCTTCAAAATGCAAAAAGAAGAAATGGAAAGAAAAATTTGAGTAAGTAATTTATTGCAAACAACCATTAAACTAAAATTGGCTTTTCATCAGCTGATCAAAAGTTTAAGTCCACAGCCTTTAAAAGCCCAAATCTTCGCAAAAATGTGGATTCAGTGTCATTTTCTGTCACGACCTCCTGATGGCAAAGGCAAAAAAACGTTCACTCTTTGAATGTGGTTGGATTGTTGAGCTGCATCAGTGCAAAATGTGTTATTCTTGCAATATTTCGACTGGTCCTAACATTTTGATCAGGAGTGTATATTGCAAAAGACCGCTGTGTGGTGTCTGCGTCTAAATATAATGTGTTTTTTTTTTAAGTTTGCGAACCAGGAAGTAATGCTGGTGCTCTGTTAGCATGCTAGTTGTGAAAAGCACTTATAAACTCATCATGGTGAGTAATTGGGATGCTCGGAAAGAGTTAGGAACATGAGGAATAACTTTGGACCACTGCAAACTGTTTAAAATGAACTCGCTCCGTTTCTCATGTTTTTAGCGTTTTCATGTGGAACAAAGATCATTCACGTCATGTAACATTTGGGACTCACTTCAAATCAACAGTTTCCCAGAGTTTTTTCTGAGTTAATCCAATTATCTCCCAGCCATTTCCTCCAGTGTGTGAGCGTCAATACAGTACGTCACCACAGATCATCCTTCATACTTGAATGGACTTTTGAGTGTATATATGCGTAATCATTGGATCTATCAGAACATTCATTCTCATAAATGTACTGTACTTATCGATACACACTTGCACCAATGATGCAACAGCTAGCCTCAATTTAAAGCGCTCATATTGATGATCTATATTATAATGTTGTTTCCTCATCACAAACAGACCTGGAGTTGTGTTTTGTTTCATTCACATATTTAACACACAAACCTTCATATTTAGGTTGAGTCTTTTCTCAAACTGAAAACACTCAGTTCCACCTTGTGATGTCATGTGGTAATACAGGAAGTGCTCCACTGTGTTTTTAAACTCCATACAACTTCACTAGAATCATTTAGATAATTTCATCCCTGGAATTTCCCATCTGCACTGAACAAATAGTCAAATGTAGCTGTTAAATTGAAAACTACATGACATCACAAGGTGGAACAGAGCATTTTGAGCTTTGGAGATGCAGACAAATGAATAATAAAGGATTACGCAAACATGTGTGAAACAAAAACATAACTCCAGGTATGTTTTTGAGGAGGTAACAGCATTATAACATGGCTAAAAGCTCTCAGGAGTCATTTTGCGTAATATAGGACTTAAAGAAATAAGAATAAATCAGCATGAGGATTTTTATCCATCAAATCTACGTACATTTTCTTTGAATATGTTTATCTCGTATCTTCGGATGTTTAGAATTTAAAATCTGAATCTTACATAATTGTTGCTTTAACATATAATTATATATTTTGTTGAACCGCTCTGATTTAGGACACTTAGGAGCCTGCTCTAGAAAGTAATAAGTAATAAGTGATTGAATTCTGGAGGTTCTGAGCTTTCACATAAGGCACAGTTTGTCCATATACTGAGAATGAGAAAAAGATATACCGGTTAAGGCAGTTGTGATTTGTAGATTTATTTATTCTTTTATATTTTATTATTTTATATGCCCTATTGCCAAAATGCCCAACTTTTTATTGCCAAACAAAAACTTTGAGACCTATTTTTACTGTGAGATGCTGGTCCTCTTGAAGATAAAAAACATCTCCATGGAGACAAGCAAGTGGCAGACGCACAGTACCTCCTACCACTAGAAAGGTTATGAAGTGCACCTTTAAATCATGTTAAAACAAAAACAACACTTAACTTAATGCACCTCACACAGAAAAACTGGTAAAAAACAAAAGAAGTATTTCCTCATGAACACATTAAATTACACCTAAACCTACTAGACAACAACAGGATAACCCACATGAATAATTCACCCGGGGGACATGTGGCGATGTAACCCGATGCGGACTCACCCAGGACGAGCAGAGACACCTTGCGAGTGTCCACCCCAGGGGATTTTTTCACTTTGCACTGGTAGGTGGCGCTGTGGGCGGGGCTCGCTGCAGGGATGGAGAGGGAGGCATCCCCGGAGGAGGAGGAGGGGTCAGGGCTGGAGAAGGTCATGCCTTTGGACAGAGGGTTCTCCGAGTGCACGTACTTTGTGCCGCCGCTGTATGAGACCAGCTGGAAAACAAGGACAGAGCTAAGTGTACATTTAAACTGCATATGACAAGTTGAAGTACTTTTTACTAAGACATAGATAATATAATTAGGTTTAAGATATTACTAAACATTTTGCCTGGTGAATTTTATAATTTTACTTCCTGGTTGGACATGACATGAATATATGACAGATGCAAAGGTACTTCCAGTTCTGTTACCTAGCAACCGTAATATTAACAAGTGCAGGTTAGTTATGATTAGACTAACAAACCTGGACGACTGAGGGATTACACAGATATAAAGCCACATGGTAACATAAAAAGTACTAAACCTAAATGTTGAAAATTACATTCTATTGTCTAAAGAGAGTGTTTTTATATCCAAATTTGTATCTAGTATTGAGCCTATTCCTTAATATCAAAATTGGGACATTTTAGTATCGTGACAGCACTACTATCTATGGATCTATTTCATATACTGTACATTATTAGTATACACTGTGACTGGAGGCAATGCAGAAGATGCCTCTTGCCCAAGGACAGTTCTGTAAGAGAGATTAAACCGTGGTCATGTCAGTGAGTGTGTTAAAGCTGCTATTAGACTTTCTACTATTGTTATTATACAACCATACTTTTCATAATATTCCTACAAGGTTAAAGGATATATTTTTCTTGAAGTATTTATGTGACCGTATATATACAGAATATACAAGTCAGATAATGCAAGTGCAACTATATGAAACATTTTTTTAGATTGTGTTAAAGTGTAATCAGAATATTCTAAACAGCTCATAGTCTTAAATTCAGCTGTAGGACAGAATTTGGCTTTTAATAAACATTTGCTGACCTGGTCTATGGTTAATCTCTCTAATTACTGTGTCTATCCACATGAAACAAAAACTCGCAACATTGTTTTTTTGTTTTTTTTTTTCAGAATATTTTCAGAAAGTGGTGGCATTTTGCAAACACATAACACAATCATTTGAGACGTGAGTTGAACGAGGCATGTTTGTGAAGCCGATCTCTAACAAATAATAAACTGGTTCAATGTTTTTGTGGATATTCAGATTGGTTATTTCTACTTTAAACAGTTTATCTCCCATAGGCTTATATAGGTTGCTTTAAAATATAAATATACAGTATACACAATTGCTTTTATTTACAAGAATAACGATTACTAGTACAAATACCACTAAGTACCATTGAAAATTGCGGGGGAGGGGCTTGAGTGCGCACTAAATCCTCTGGAATGACAAATGCACCCTCATAAATGGACATTTAGGGCAAAGTAGGGCAAATAATTTTAATACATTTTCATAGGATATCCAATTTCCACAAAAACATGTCGAATGGCAACTACAGAGTATTCAAAATAACTCTCTACACGTTGCTAACTACATTTAAACTTTTAAAACAGCAATAGTGAAAACAAAAGTTAAATCTGCAAACAGCAATGCAAACATGGTCGGGGGTGGGGGGGGGGGGGGGCGCACCGTTGTTAAAAGACTAAATTAACATGTAGAGTGAACATCTACATTGAACACCATAGCTCCTTCACTAAAAAGAAAATATAATAGAAAATATGGCCTGCTATCGTTATTAACTACCACAATAATGACCATAGGTACCAGTGGACCGATGGCTGCGGTTACAAGCTCACCAAAATCTGATTCAAAAGCGATTTCTAGACCTTTAAAATGATACTTAAAGGACATGCAAACTGTGAGTAATAACAGGGACCATGATCAGAAAGAAGTCCAATGATTTACACTTTATTTTAATAATCTTTAAGCTTCATAAATCAGATAATGATCAGATTTTGGGTGTAGATATACCCTCAGCGTCACACTTTAAAATACGGCCCACGTTACATCCAGTTATATAGGACCTCCCGCTGAAAGTATGACTCTGTTCCACCGCATGACCGCAGCATATTGCACACACTTATCCCAGGATCCTAGACTTAACAGGCCCATATTATGCTATTTTCTATGTTATAATGTTGTTTCCTCATCACAAAGCCAGAGTTTTGTTTTGTTTCACTCACACATGTTTAACACACAAACCCTGCATATTTTTTAGAGTTATTTTCTCAAACAGTCATGTGTCACTGTGTTTTTAAATTCTATACACCTTCACTAGAATCATTCGAGCCCTTGATATCTCTACGAAATTAAAGGTAAAAGGAGCTGTTAACTTGAAAACAACCACTGCATGACATCACAAAGTGGAACAAAGCATTTTGAACTGTGGAGATTTAGGCAGACTAATAATAAAAGATTACTCAAACATGTGTGAATGAAACAAAACACAACTACTTTTGATAAGATAACAACATTCTAATATGACTTAAAGCTCACAAGAGTCCATTTTGTGTGACATAAGACCTTTAAAGAACACATCTTGAATTTTAAACATACTTTTAGACACCTTAAGAGTAGCATTTAACATTTTCCAGCTTGAAATACCACCTACATTTGGAAAACATACTTTATAAACTACACCTCAGTTTAGATATTTATTGGCGCTTTAGTTCCTACTGTTGTCAGCAAAGGCAGTGAACAAGGTAAAGTAAACAAATGTTCTTATCGCTATGCTAACAGAGCCATGTGTTCATTGTGGACACAACGTAACCGCAGCATGAGTCTGGTGATGGTTTATTGGCTTAAAAACCGCATAGGGGAAGTCCAAATTTTTTACCTATGACGCAGCAATTTTAGCAAAATGTAAGCGCTTAGGGAGGATAACTTTGGATTAATAAAACATGTAGATTAAGGAAAATTCCAGCAGTTTTTTGATGCGGAGACACAATATAACATGTTTAAAAGTAAAACTAAGTAAACGTTGGCTAATATATGTCCTTTAAACTTAAATCAACAACAACAATGACCATTCCCGTGCACATTATAGCAGATGACACAGCTAATCCATCTCTCACCATCTGGTCCTTCTGGGTTGTGTCCGGGCTCACTATGGACCACTCGATGTCCAGGTCTCCGGTATCGGCAGGGCTGGGCTTGTACCTGCAGCCCAGAACCACGCTCTCTCCCTGGGCTTTCATCATGGTCTGAGGCCCACTGTCGACCAGCTCCATGGTCCACGTGCCTCGGAGCTCTGCAGACACAACACATGTAAAAGAAGTAAAGAGTATAAGTCACACCAGCCTAAAAATGCATAATAATGAAGAAAAAAAAAACATATAGTTCACATATAAATCGCATCTGAGTATAAGTCGCACCCCCGGCCAAACTATGAAAAAAAGTGCGACTTATAGTCCAGAAAATACTGTAATTACACATATGCACATGAAGAGACATAACTGAACAATTAGGAAAGTAATTTTTTTGTTTATAGAAGTTTAATTTGTAGAATTTTAACGTTGGGCTAATCACCTAAACTCCATCCACAACCACATTTCAAATTGAGCAGTTTTAACTGGGCAGTGCCCCTAAAGAAACAAGTGAGGGGGGAAGAAAGGGCGGGGTCTGGAGGTATAAGAAGAGTGTGATTGGTCTAACAGGTATTCACACTTCAAACTCCGCCTCTGTAGCCAGGTGTTTGTAATCAGAAACACCTGGCTGTAATTATGGCAGTCTTGTGTGATGTCACCAACTACTGGAAATTGCTGAGGCCACTGAAGGCAGCACAAACTTAAATTTTAGCATTTTTCACTAAAAAGCTGCAAATATACCTAGATTTGCACTTATGCTGCCAAAATGACTAGGAACACTAGATAATGCTATTAAAATGGCACATAGTTTAGCAGCGAAAAAAGTGGATTTAGTTTAAAGACGTCCAGCAGCGTTTACTTTTATGGAAGCTGAAATTTTAATATATATTTTTTTTTTTTTTAACATTTGTGTCCAGTGTAAGAAAGGTTAGCTATGATCTGACCCCTGAGTCCTGGAGAGATGGGGGACACCTCCGTCCTGTAGGCAGACTCTGTAAACTGAGTCTATAAACTTCATAACTTTTACTGGATGGTGGTAGGAGGTATAGCTATTTGAGTACAGAGTGAAGAATAGGGGGGAAAGTACACAATCCTGTGGAAATCCTCTGAATGATTATGTGATATAACATCTTACTGACATGTTTTACACCTGATGCCATCCTTTTTGTGGAGTGAAGTAAACAATATGAGAGACATGAGTACTGTATGTGCAGCTGAACTAACAACCTTTACCGACATCTGCAAAGTCATCACTATTTATTAATTATTGAAATGTTTTAAAATGACAACTTCACAGCATAGTTTTATTTATACAAATGCCTTTATAAATCAAACGAGGGTCAAATGAAAATGAATTGTAGTAGTAAAAACAACACATTTTAAACACTTAACGGAGTACTTTTTCTTGTGCCATTCATTTGCATGCATGTAATGGACGCTGGTAGCTAGCTAATCCTCTTCTTCAGGCAATTACTAGAGGATTATACTTTCCCATTGGTATCATTGGAGTTGGAATGCAGACAGTAGCATGTTTCAGTCTGGGTTTTAAATACACTCGATAAAGTATAGCTAACAATAACCTTGCACCATATTCTAGTCACAATATGCACTGCTGCGCCCTGCTTAAGATTTATTATAATTAACTGTAATTGCAACTAATAACAATAATAGGCCTGAACAGGTATAATTTGTAATATGTGGGCGTATTTTGTTGAAGAAGTTGAACTCATTGTACAGTATAGACCTATTAATTAAGCAATAGTATGGACATGAAACCTGCTACGTTACTTTAAATGTGGTCAAATTATTGCTTTTTAACTTCTTGAATGGCACAGTAAAAGCTGAAGTTAAATGTGTCAACTGGACAAAAAGTTGTAAGACTCCTGAGGTGCGAAACGTTTTCACTCCTACAACTTTTCGTCCAGTTGACAGATTTAAGTTTGGCTTTTACGATGGATCAGACCTGGCGACTGAGGGATTACACAGACTTTTTGAATGGCCACTGTAGATAATTTAATTTTGTGTATTTGTGGGGAAGCTGGCCCGATGTTGTCGAAGACTCAGAAAAAATTCATCAATTATCAAACTTTATTTCAGTCACCGTGGTAATGCGTGGAAAAAATAATACAATTTACAAAAAAATAACTGTGATCAACTTGAGCAAAAAGCAACAGAAATTTTAAAAACTGAGGAAACACCCCATGTGTACCCCCTGACACAGATGTTCTCCCCCAAACAAGAACTGACTCGCCCTGCTTTTATACCCTCTCAAACCAGAAGCACCACCCCCAAGTAAACACCATTTACTTCTCAGATATAGTAGATACAACTTTAGCAGGATCTCATACTAAACTGCTGACTCATTAGGGCCTAAATCTCTTTAACTCAAAAAGTGTTCAAAATAAAACTATAAACCAGGGGTGCCCAAACTTGTTTCACCGAGGGCCATATTTTGAAAAATATTTGACATGGAGGGCCACAGACCAATACAGTGGTCAATACAGTGGATCATTTAACATGCTTTAAATAAGGATTGAAGTATTAATATTAGGTCTGTATGACAATGCAGTGTGGTGTTATTTAGGTTATACTTGTAGGATTACTCAAATTTGCAGTAAAAAGAACTGATTATATCAATTGGGCCAGTTCAACTGACGCATGAGGACCAATAAAAATTGGTCTGAGGGCCGCATTTGACCCCGTAGTTCTGACACCCCTGCTGTAAACACTTAAACATTGCAAAATACATGGAGATATTGAAACAAAAAGAAAAAGAACTTAACCCAGTTCTGTTCTCCACATGGTCCGGCCCACGACCACACCCAAGCCTTTAAAAATGTCTGGCATAGGACACAGGCAGTTGTAGCAGAAGTAGTTGCAGTAGGAGTAGTAGTTCTAAATACTTTGCATATATTGTTGTACACCATGTCACCCACCTCTAGCCCTCACCATAGTTACTGCACATATACATACTAACTTGCCAGGTATGAATAAAGCAGTGAGGCCACTGTCAACTCAACAGAAACTATTCTCGGCATCACTAGCAGTAATGACAGTAGTAGCATTAAAAGTAGTAGCAGTAGCAATACCAGTAGTAGCAGTCGCAGCAGTAACACCAATACTAGTAGTAGTAGTAGTAGTAGTAGTAGTAGTAGTAGTAGTAGTAGTAGTAGTAGTAGTAGTAGTAGAGAAAAAATAGTAGGATTAGTAACCCACACTCTAAGTACAATATAACCGACATAATAACGTTGACAGGTATGAGCACAGCTGCGAGGCCACTTTCCACTCCAGATAGACAAACTTTGAAGGTTATTTTGAGAAAACTATTTTCTCAATATCAGTAGCAATAGTAGCACCACCAATGGGAGCAGTAGTAGTAGTAGTAGTAGTAGTAGTATGAGTGGTACTAGAGATCGTAGCAGCAGTGGTAGTAGTAGCAGTAGTAGTAACAATAGTAGTAATAGTAGTAGTAACAGTAATAATAGTAGTAGCAGCAGCAACAGTAGTAGTAGTAATAGTAGTAGCAGTAGTAGTAGTAGTACTAGTAGTATGAGTGGTACTAGCGACCGTAGCAGCAGTGGTAGTAGTAGTAGGAGTAGTAGTAACAGTAACAATAGTAGTAGTCCTAGTCGTAGTAGTAGTAACAGTAACAGTAACAATAGCAGTAGTACTAGTAGTAGCAGTAACAGTAACAATAGCAGCAGCAGTAGTAGTAGTAGTAGTAGTAACAGTAACAATAGTAGTAGTAGTAGTAGCAGTAATAATATTAGTTTTATACTTGGTGTTCTATATTTGCATAATTTAAAGACTAACATTTTCAAATTATCTTTTACATTAAGTCGTCATCTCTGACCTGACTACAATATAACCTACATAATCTAGTAGCAGCAGCAGTAGGAGGAGTAATAAGCGCAGTAGTAGTAGCAGTAGTACCCATCACACTAAGTACAATATAACCTACATAATAACTTGGCACATAGATAATACAGCAGTGAAGCAACTGTCCACTCGAGCTAGACAAACTTTGAAGGTTATTTTCAGAACACCATTTTCTCAGCTCAACCCAAGGCCCAAGGTGCATTCACATACCAGCCACTGCAAAGAGTTTTCCTGCAGGTTTCTAAGAGTGGCCATCATAAAAAGAAAGACAAACTATTTCGAAGTTCTGCTGCAAAATATTTTCAAATGGAGTGTATATACTGCGGACACAGAAAATAACAGGATATGGACCAGACCTCTTAACAAGGTAAAACCCTTCATGAAAAACATATCAGTACTTGAGTAGTTCATAGATTTTCTAGGATTTTTACAAGGTCTGAAGTATTTCTCAGGAAAAAAAACGCAACATAGTCTTCCCATTTGATTCAGAATAGTTAGTTTTTACTTATTAAAGGGTCAAAGGGCAAATTTTAGATGTATGCCATAATCAAACATACAGGACGTTTGTTTTTATTTCATTCACACATGTTTTACACGCACATCCTACATATCTAGGCTGTGTTGTTCACTCAGACTGAAAACACTCTCTTCCACCCTGTGATGTCATCGAGTGGTGATACTGGAGGCATTTGGAACTATTGTTTTAGCCTCATTGAACATTATCTTTCTGGTGCACGAGAAGATGTAATAGAATTTCTGTGGCAGTTTATACTCGGGCCCGGGTCTACAGGGGTGTTTGCGCTCTCATTTTACGCAGGTTAAAGGTCATATATTACGCAAAATTGACTCCTGTGAAGTGTTAGCCAGGTTAGAACGCTGGTATCTCATCAAAAAACACACCCAGAGTTGTGTTTTGTTTCATTCATGTTTGAGTAACCCTTTATTAGTAGTATTTTATGAGTTTGTATAACTTTAAAAATACCACTTGATGACATCACAAGGTGGAACAGAGTATTTTGAACTTTGGAGATGTAGACAGACTGATAATAAAGGGTTACTCAAACATATGAATAAAACAAACACAACGCCAGGTATGTTTTTGATCAGATGACAGCGTTTTAACATTGTGATGCTAAAACCAGTCTGAAACTCTTTAAGCCTCTTTAAGTTGCCTAGAAGGTCCTCTACCCATTTTTATTTATGTTAATCGCAGCAAAACTCCACTGTGAAAAGCACTTATAAACTCATTACAGTGAATAATTAGGATGTTCAGAATGTATAAGGTAAGTGAGGAACAACTTTGGACCACTGCAAACCGTTTAAAATGAACTATTTCTGTTATCAGGCACTGCATTTTCAAAAAACAAAACATTTTTTTTCCTACTTTTTATTCTGAAATGGACCCTGTATCAAACAAAACATTGCAGGTAAAGATACTATCAAGAGGGTCTAAGGTTGTTCATATACCGCCCCATCCCCACTCTGGAGAGGGGCGAGTGCGGGGCGACCTGCGCAGTCCGTTGTGACAGTAAAAGTGCTTGTAATTGGACAAAAAAATCCTCTCAGATCACGTATAAGTGTATGAATGGGAACCTCAGAGCTGCTGTTTGACACTTGTCTGATAACGGAGGTTGGACCAACAGGTGGAAGAAAGACCGCCATATATTCATAGGGCTCTGTCTCTTGAAGCGTGTTGTCATGGAAACTATTTTGGCGATCAGCTGATGGACTCTCACACAGCTTCGGGGAGAATGATGCGCGGTGTGTGTGAACAAAACCCACCCAAATGTAAAAGAAACAACAAAATCGTGTGTGAAACATGTGTGAAAGTGACCTAAAAAGGGTGATACTTTACTTCCACCTAAAAAAAAAAAAAAACCCCAGAAGGAAACTCAAAAGAAAAATTGGAGCGTTTAATCTTTGTACTTGTGTTAGTCTCATTGACATGAATCCCAAACAACAGTATCCACTTTCCTTCACAAACACCTCAATTATCAGCTCTTACAATACACTATTCTTCACAATGTATGGGCCACGCCTTACAGAAGAAAAGATAAAACACACCAACAAGTCCCGTGTACTCCCCATAGACGTTACTGAGTTGAGTCTGGGGACAGGAGGTCAGCGCGCGATTGGATGAGCCCCGTCACCGTGACAACCAAGGGAAAACTTACACCACTGCGGGCTGCACTGTACAAAAGATAAACGCTTGAGTAACGCAGTAATCCTACTTTAAAAATGTTTTTCTTTACTGAAAAAAAAAACAAAAAAAAACTATGTGCAAATATAAAACAAGACAATACTTTAATGGAAAGTTGAGTTAATGTTTATGGAGTAAGAAGGAGTTGTTTAATATAGGCCTACTTAAAAAAAAAAGTTACATTTTTTATGCTTTTTTAAAATTTCACAGAGTTTTTGCCAATACCACAAAAATCAACAACTAAAAAAAACAAATATAAAAAAAAACAACTGCAATATTTATACTTTTAAGTAGTTCTATAGTAGCTCAAGTCAATTTTTAGTCAACTACCTTCTATCTAAACTGACACCTCTTTACCAAATAATAGACATTTTGTTTTTTGTTTTTTAGTTTTTTAGAGGGTATTGTTAAATATATTTCAACAAAAGTTTCATAAAATTTCGATTTCTTACCTGCACATAGAACTGTTATGCACAGCAGGAACATTGCAGGCTCAGATGAGAATTTAAGTACAAAAGATCTTTCAAGAACTTGTCTAAACATTTACCCAAATAAAAAAAAAAAAAACCTGAAATGTCTTGGGTATAAAAAGCCCTAAATCTACAAGCAAAAGTAACTAAAGCTAGCCAAACATGAGTTCCTTTCAGTCCTACACACTTGGAAGGAGCAGTGTGGTGCAGCCGAGTCTCACTCACTCAAGCCGCCTCCCCCTCATTAGCATAATCCATCTGATTGGTCCTGCCTCACCTGTTTTACCTGTTTGCACCTGTTGTCTTTGGCATGAGGGAATATTTATATAGAGCATTTTAGTGGTTTAGAAGGAAGTAAAATGACAGGATACAAAAAAGGGTTACACAAACTTTGATGGGAAAGCGGACGTGAACATGAAGTTTATTATTCTTGTAGTACAATACAGTAACAATGCAACAATGTAATACACTTTTGAATTTTGATGCTAATTTTCAGTAAAATCAAGTTTACTTAAATAGTAAATTTCATATTCAAAATCGCATCTGCATTTTTTATTTTTATTTTTTTGTAATGTTTATGTCCACAAAATCAAGCAAGACATTTTAACTCCCCCAAATATGTGTAATTTTGGACATTTTAACACATAAAACTCCTTATTTATACATGAAAATATTGCATGATGAACTAATTAAACTACAGAAGATGTTTTAAATTGATAAAAGTGTACAATTTTTGTCTCATAATGTACTTTAATAAAAAAAAAAAAAACCTAAAAAAAAAAACTCTTAGCATTTTTAATTAGCTTTTGCTCACATTGCATGGATATGAAGCATGTTCTCTCTATTCTTTCTATTCTCTCCATGTGGATATGCTATGACCTCATGTTTACCCAGCAGATGTTAATTGTAATGTAAATATCCTCAGGGTTTAGTGCCCATCTGTCATGATGTCAGTTTCCCTGTCCTCCCGTGCTCTCTCCCCCTCCCCTACCTGTGTGTCTGGAGCTGGGTGGAGTGCCTGACTCCTCCCGTGCACACCTGGGGTGCATCAGCCTAATCACCACCACCTGCTGCTGAGTACAAGAAGGCTTGGCAGTCTACACTCGGTGCCAGACCGTCCGCGTGTAAAACGTGAATGTTTCTTGCTAAGCTTTGTTATATGGTACTTTCCGGCAAATGCTCATTTGGATTTATGCACCCTCCAGATTCCTGCCTCTACTCGCCCAGCTCCTGCCGCCACGTTCCAGTCCCGGTATCGCTTCCAGCTCGTCTTGTCTCCTGCTCGTCTCGTCTCCTGCTCGTCTCGTCTCCTGCTCGTCTCGTCTCCTGCTCGTCTCGTCTCCTGTCCGGTCCTGGTCTCTGGTTTGTCACCCGCTCCCCGCTCTGGTCTTCGTCTGATCCGCCTGCCCTGGTACCGCACCTGCTTCTATCCCCGTCCTGGTCCTGTCCTGCCCGCCTCTACCTGCACCGCACCCGCCTGACCCGTCTCCCGCTCCCCGGTTCCTGTACCTGCTCTTGTGACCTGTTTAAAGACTGCATTTTCACCGCTGTAAATAAACACTGTTAAAACTGCTCTGGTCTGCATCCTTTGGTCCTATCCGCACCGTTACGACAGAACGCTCTGGCCACTATGGACCAAGCAGGCTCAGATCCGGACCAGACGCGCCGCCTCACGCACTCTCACCCCGCGGCGGTGCTGGGTCAGCATGAACAATCCATTCGGACTCTATTGGAGCTAAATCAGACATTGTCCCAGCAGGTGGCACAGCTTAACCACCAGGTGGCCGCGCTCCTCGTCACCCCGCCTGCTGCAGCCGGAGCGCCGCCACGCCTCCCGGAGCCGAGAGGCACGGATCCGGAGCCGTATGCTGGACAACCTCACCTCTGTCGCGGATTCCTGTTCCAGTGCGAGTTCATGTTCCAGCAATGCCCTTCTCGTTTCAGCTCGGGGGCCACCAAGATCCGATATATATGTGGATTACTCCGGGGCAGAGCTCTCCAGTGGGCAGAGGCGCGCCTAATGAAGACGTCTGTGGATAGCCTGGATTTTAATGAATTTGTGTCCACGTTTAAGCTGGTGTTTGACCACCCGCACTACCAGGACAATGCTGCCTCCCGGTTATTGACTCTCAGCCAGGGCTCCAGGACGGTAGCGGATTATTCCATTGAATTCTGGACACATGCGGCGGAGCTGGACTGGACGGACAGCGCGCTGCGGGCTGTGTTTGTGTCGGGCCTGAACGAGACTTTGAAAGATGAATTGGTTTCCCGGGACGAACCCCCCGACCTGCGGACCCTCATCTCCCTCACTCACCGTATAGACAACCGCCTACGGGCTCGTCGCCGAGAGAGACGCCGGTCACCGGTCCCGCCGGAGCCACGCGCTGCCCCGCCCCCGCCGGATGAGCCCATGCAACTCGACAGGACCCTTGTGTCGGCCGAGGAGCGTCAACGGAGGCGTCGTCTGGCCGGGGCTTGCCTCTACTGCGGTGAGCGCGGACATTATGTGGTCACTTGCCCAGTTCGGCCAAAAGGGGGGGCCCACCAGTAGCACTGGGAGTACTGGTGGGCGAGCAACACATCCTGGACTCTTCTAATAGACTGCGGCTCAGCGCCACCCTGTGCGTTCGCACAGAGACCTTATGCGTTTCCGCCCTTATCGACTCCGGGGCTGAGAGGGACTTTATTGATGCCCAAGTCGCGGAGCAGCTCGGGGTCTACCTGGAGCCCCTCGAACGCCCCTTAAATGCCCAGGGGCTCAATGGACGTTTTCTGGGGCACATCACTCACATCACAGAACCTGTCACCGTGATTCTGTCCGGCAACCACCAAGAGAACCGTCAGTTTCATGTCCTGTCCTCCTCCGCTTCTCCTCTGGTCCTTGGTTACCCCTGGCTACGCGCCCACAACCCTGTTTTCGATTGGGCCAGGGGCGGAGTTTCGGGCTGGAGTCCCGATTGCCACGCCAAGTGCCTTCGGTCCGCCCTCCCTCCGGCCGGGAGGTCCGTTCCTGTCGCTGATCCGTCCCCAGACACCCCCAATCTGTCCTCGGTGCCTGCTGAATATCACGACCTGGGGGAGGTTTTTAGCAAGAGCAAGGCCCTCTCTTTACCGCCCCACCGTCCATATGACTGCGCCATTGACCTCCTGCCGGGTGCCCCACTACCATCTAGCAGGCTATATAACCTGTCTAAACCTGAACGCGAGTCAATGGAGGACTATATCCGTGGGTCCCTGGCTGCCGGAATCATCCGCCCGTCCACTTCACCCGTGGGAGCGGGGTTCTTCTTTGTGGCTAAGAAGGACAAATCCCTGCGGCCTTGCATTGATTACCGGGGTCTGAACAATATAACTGTAAAGAATAAATACCCGCTTCCCTTACTGGACTCGGCATTTACGCCCCTCCACGGTGCGACCATCTTCTCAAAGTTGGATTTGCGGAATGCGTACCACCTGGTGCGCATCAGGGAGGGAGACGAATGGAAGACGGCCTTCAAGACACCCCTGGGACATTTCGAATACTTGGTTATGCCCTTCGGTCTCACCAACGCCCCTGCCGTATTCCAAGCCCTCATCAACGATGTGCTCCGTGATTTCCTTAACCGATTCGTCTTTGTTTACTTGGATGACATCTTGATTTTCTCGCGGTCCCCCCAGGAGCATCATCAGCACGTTCGCCAGGTTCTCCAGCGCCTCCTCGAGAATAAACTGTTCGTGAAAGCTGAGAAATGCGAGTTTCACGCAGAGGAGGTCAGCTTTTTGGGCTTCATTGTGGGGCGGGGCCAAGTAAGAGTTGACCCTGAAAAGATCCAGGCTGTCACTGAGTGGCCCGTTCCTACCAGCCGGAGACAGCTCCAGAGATTTATCGGCTTTGCCAATTTTTATAGACGTTTCATCCGGGATTTTAGTAGGGTTATCTCGCCCTTAACTAAACTCACCTCTCCTGCTTTGCCGTTTGCCTGGTCTCCTGAGGCGCAGACAGCCTTCGAGAAGCTTAAGAGACTATTTACCTCCGCTCCCATCCTGCACCAGCCCGACCCTTCACGGCAATTCATCGTGGAGGTCGACGCCTCCGACTCGGGAGTGGGGGCCGTGCTTTCGCAGAGGTTCGACCCCCACAACCGCCTCTGTCCCTGCGCCTTCTTTTCCCGGCGATTGTCCTCGGCCGAGGTCAATTATGACGTGGGGGATCGGGAGCTCCTTGCCGTAAAGCTGGCCTTGGAGGAGTGGCGCCACTGGCTCGAAGGGGCGGAGCAACCATTCATCGTCTGGACCGACCATAAAAACTTGGAGTACATCCAGTCCGCCAGGCGCCTCAATCCCCGTCAAGCTCGTTGGTCCCTCTTCTTCAGCCGCTTCAACTTTCTCCTCACCTACCGCCCCGGATCTCGGAACGTCAAACCCGATGCCCTCTCCCGCCAGTTCGCCCTGGAGGATAGCCCGGTCACCGCAGAAACAATTATTCCCTCCTCGTGTGTGGTGGCCGCGGTCCATTGGGATATCGAGGACACCGTCCGAGAGGCCCAGACCAACGACCCCGACCCAGGTAACGGCCCTCCAGGTAAACTGTTTGTTCCCGATTCTGTCCGGTCTCAGGTGCTCCAGTGGGTCCATGCCTCCCGTTTCGCCTGCCATCCTGGTGCCGGTCGCTCTCTCTCCCTCCTCAGGAGACGCTTCTGGTGGCCCACGATGGACACAGACACCCGGGCTTATGTCGCCGCCTGCCAGGTATGTGCTCGGGCCAAGGCCTCCCACTCACCCCCTTCTGGTCTCTTGCATCCTCTCCCAGTTCCTCGTCGCCCTTGGTCCCACATCGCCTTGGACTTCGTGACGGGCCTTCCCCCTTCCCAGGGGAACACGGTGGTTCTCACCATTGTGGACCGCTTCTCCAAGGCCGCCCATTTCGTTGCCCTGCCTAAGCTCCCCACAGCCAAAGAAACTGCCGACCAGCTGACCAGTCATGTCTTCCGACTCCACGGCATCCCGGTGGACATCGTGTCCGACAGAGGGACCCAATTCACCTCTCAGGTATGGCGGTCTTTCTGCGACGGTTTGGGGGCCACGGTTAGCCTCACGTCCGGGTTCCATCCACAATCTAATGGGCAGACGGAGCGGGCCAACCAAGACCTGGAGTCGGCCCTACGGTGCACAGCCTCCGCCAACCCCGCGACCTGGAGTACTCACCTGCCCTGGATAGAGTATGCTCACAACTCCCTCGTGAGTTCCGCCACTGGTATGTCCCCCTTCGAGGCATCGCTGGGATATCAACCCCCTCTCTTTCCCACGGAGGAGAGGGACCTCGCCGTCCCGTCTGTTCAGCGCCATCTCCAGCGCTGTCGCCGGATCTGGAAGAAGGCCAGGGCGGCCCTTCTTCGGGCTGGAGCGCGCACTAAGGCGACGGCCGATCGCCACCGTGTCCCGGCGCCCGTATACCAACCTGGCCAGATGGTTTGGCTCTCCGCCAAGACGGTCCCGCTGAAGACGGACTCCCGTAAGCTGTCCCCCCGATTCCTGGGACCGTTTAAGATCATGAGGATCATAAATCCATCGGCGGTGCGCCTCCAGTTACCCCCGTCTCTCCGGATTCATCCGACCTTTCACGTCTCCCAGGTTAAACCAGTCCGGACCAGCGACCTGTGCCCTCCGGCCGATCCCCCACCGCCCGCCCGAGTCATTGACGGCCACCCGGCGTTCACCGTCCGCCGCCTGATTGACGTTCGTCGCCGTGGTAGGGGCCTCCAGTACCTCGTCGATTGGGAGGGTTACGGTCCGGAGGAGCGATCCTGGGTGCCCAGGGCACGCATTCTGGACCCCGACATGGTGAGAGACTTCCACCGCGCTCATCCTGACAAGCCTGGGGGTCCACCAGGAGGTGGACCTTAGGGGGGGGGTACTGTCATGATGTCAGTTTCCCTGTCCTCCCGTGCTCTCTCCCCCTCCCCTACCTGTGTGTCTGGAGCTGGGTGGAGTGCCTGACTCCTCCCGTGCACACCTGGGGTGCATCAGCCTAATCACCACCACCTGCTGCTGAGTACAAGAAGGCTTGGCAGTCTACACTCGGTGCCAGACCGTCCGCGTGTAAAACGTGAATGTTTCTTGCTAAGCTTTGTTATATGGTACTTTCCGGCAAATGCTCATTTGGATTTATGCACCCTCCAGATTCCTGCCTCTACTCGCCCAGCTCCTGCCGCCACGTTCCAGTCCCGGTATCGCTTCCAGCTCGTCTTGTCTCCTGCTCGTCTCGTCTCCTGCTCGTCTCGTCTCCTGCTCGTCTCGTCTCCTGCTCGTCTCGTCTCCTGTCCGGTCCTGGTCTCTGGTTTGTCACCCGCTCCCCGCTCTGGTCTTCGTCTGATCCGCCTGCCCTGGTACCGCACCTGCTTCTATCCCCGTCCTGGTCCTGTCCTGCCCGCCTCTACCTGCACCGCACCCGCCTGACCCGTCTCCCGCTCCCCGGTTCCTGTACCTGCTCTTGTGACCTGTTTAAAGACTGCATTTTCACCGCTGTAAATAAACACTGTTAAAACTGCTCTGGTCTGCATCCTTTGGTCCTATCCGCACCGTTACGACACCATCTGAATATGAGCAGGATTAACGGGTACGTTTCGCCTGACTGCTCTGAGATGTGATTGGTCGAGAGGCAAAGGCAGTAGGCTGTAAATGGCTGGTGAGTGACAAGTGTGACAAGCAAAGGTAGGTAGTTATATTTACTTAAGCACATTTATTCCTCAGTGGGTTTCAGACGTCATCCTTTTACTGCTACTTGGTTAATACATTCGACAGTGGTTGAGTTAAAGTTTTGGTTCCTTTTCCCACTGTGAGCAAGTCTACAAGTGACAATAGCTTTATGTTGACAATATGAAATGATTTGAACATTTGTGTTTCTTGCATCGCTCCTTCAGATATGATTTTGTTTTTTTCTAATTTTTGTGAGCCATCATTTAAAAATACAAAATGTGTGTGCAATCCCTTGGCTAAAAATCTAGGGGTAATAATGGACTCAGACTTCAACTTTAACAGCCACATCAAATCAATAACATCTGCAGCTTTTTACCATCTAAAAAACTTTGTAAAAATCAAAGTTAAACTGTCAAAACCACTGGGCTCTTCAAACGAGTATTAAAACAGCTGCTGCTCGGGTCCTGACTAGAATCAGGAAGTACTTCACACATGTGTCCTGTGCTCAGGTCTCTGCACTGGCTCCTGTGGCTCAGAGAATAGACTTTAAAGCAGCTCTGTTTGTGAACAAGTCTCTCCATGGACCACCATCAAAGTACATCTCCCACATGTTAGTGCCATATGAACCATCTCACACTCTGAGGACTTCAGGGACCGGCCTCCTGCTGGTGCCCAGAGTCAGGACTAAACATGGGGAATCAGTGTTTCAGTTTTCCGCAGCTAAAATCTGGAACAGTCTTCCTAAAGATGTGAGACAGGCCTCTACTTTGACAATGTTTAAATCCAGGCTCAAAACAGTTCTGTTTAGCTGTGCATATGACTGAAAGGTTTTTATTCTGCACTCTTCCCTTTTAATGTTAATTTTATGATGATTATTTAAGTTTTGATTTGTTCATATTGTGATTTTAATGTTTTTCTTATTCTGTAAAGCACTTTGAATTAATTTGCAGGTCATTTCCTTTAACATGAGAGCACAGCCTACGCCAAACTAATACTAATAAGGACACAGATAAGCTCATTTAATAGAGTAGCGCAAAAATCATTCAAGTAAGTTAACAAGCTTATTTATTGTACATTTTGTCTGTAAAAATTCAGTTTCAGTTGCAACGTCGTCAGGGGAAAAGACACGGGTCCAGCCCAGGTGCCAAATACAGTTCATACAGAGATTATTTGTTTGTACCAGAGTCAGACACAGTTATTGCTATGTCACATTCTATCAAAAACAAAAACAAGGAAATACAAGGAAGCCCCGCTTATTCTGCAGCTCCGAAGCTTATCCTCTCCATCTGTAATCAATAATAACAATATGGTGACCTGTTAATGCAAGGTCCTGAGTCACCTATATTCCCAGACTACATAAGTGCAGGGAGACATCTCTTGGTGTGATGGTCTGTAGTGTGATGTTCATGAATGAGTTGGCACTTTTGAATGGTTCTTTAATGTGAACAGTTGAATCCAAATCTCATTTAAAAAAAATAGATGAATCTTTTTCTAATTTGTCTGCATTTTTATACTGATTTACAATGAAGCGACACAAGAATCAGCTCAGAAGCAGAGCAGCCGACACGAGTGAGAGATCTGTGCACAACAAACATATTTGGCATCATAATAACAGTTAGTTCTAAAATTATAATTATTGTTTTATTTCGATTGTGCATAATTCCAAAGGGTACACACTCTCTTGCTCTCAGTTTGAACCATTTTAAACATGTTTAAGCCTTGGTCGTTTCACTCTGTGATTAGTTTGTAGATGAAATATGTTCTCACATTGGTTTCTGTCATATAAATAAATAGTAACAGAGCCAGTCTTTTGAATTGCTCTTTTGAATGAAGAGATCCAAATGATTCGAATCCCACAAAAGAGCCCCATTACTACCTGATACACACCATTCCTGCAGGTAGCCTACAGCTTGATGAAAAAACACCCAGGAGCCTTCATTGCAGACCTAACCACAGCCTTATGATACAAACCAAAATATTGCATATGACCTTCACATTTATTACATAAACACTGTGGGTACCTGAGCATGGAGAGCCGAGGGACACAACCAGCTAGTGTGTTAGGGTCAAAGTGGATGCCTCTTATAGTCTAAACCAGGGGTCTCTAACCTTTTGCCTGCGGCGAGCTACCTTTACAAAACAAAAATACCAGAGAGCTATTCATTTTAGTGATGGGTACAGTTCGATGTCCGTGTAATCCCTCAGCCATCCAGGTATGATCAGTTGTAAAAGAAGTGGACAAAAACCTTTTGTCCGATTGACAGATTTGAATTTTTCTTTTACTATGGTACAGTTAGATGCCTTTAAACCATTATCCATTTATGAGTGCACAAAGTTATTCATCAAAATAATACACTTAAAATGGTAGAGGCATTTCTTTCATCCAATTTTGAGTTATTCTGTACAATACGTATAATGCAGAAATCCCTTAGCGAGCTACTTGGAAAATGTGGTAATTGGTTTCTTTAATAAATAAGTATGCTTAAAATGTATTAAAAAGCTAAAAATGGTTTAATAATACTTTACAAGTGTTTTTGAATGAGCATTTCATTATTAATTCTGGTTTTTAATTTAAAAATATTTCGGAATAATTCAACTTCCGGTTTTACCGCGCTACTTCCGGTTTTCGGATTTCATGGCAAACAAGACGCATGTGAGATCTGGCATGGTATCTGTCAACATCTGTCACCATCCACTTTGAAGCACGTACATGGCAATGCTGTAAGTTTGTCGATATGTTAATAAATGTCTAGTTATCTATATTTTTATGTTATTTAGCGGAAATTTTAAGTTTTATACAAGATGAATGAACTTTATTTTCGTGTTACATTCAGTTCTCTTATGTTACTGTTCTCTTTCAGTTTTCACCATCTGGAGAGGGAAATAAAAGCAACAAAACGTCCACTGTGGACCCAGTCCTTCTCCAATGGTTTAAGTCGGTGTTATATTGATGACACTACACTACTGGTAACTCTGGAGCTACAGTTTGGAGACGCCCGGTCTAAACGCTAACGCCATCTGCTGGTAATGAGATTGCTAGTCACATCTTACAGACTCATTTCACATCGGCTTCGCTGTACTGAAACACCACCATGTGAAAACTTGTATTGATCTCGGTCACGCAACATTTTATTGCTTTATTATTTCTGAGAAAGAACATGTGTAAACTGAATTAATGCGAGCAGAGACTTGGGTGAGTGGTTTGCGGTGTCTTTGGAGATAGGAAAACAGCCCGTTACTCCACCCTGCTACATGTAGTAACAGGACAGTGAAATATCTCGTTATAGTTGTGTAGATTCCATATAAAATGTAAAAGCTGCCAGACTGACATACAGGTTGACTTTTTGTGACAACTTTATCTCAGCCTTCCAGCATTTGTGCAAGTGTCTGTCACGAGAAAAAGAATTATTAATAGAAATCCACAAAGGCTCCTTCTCACCTGTCTGTCAAAGATTTACCTATCACGAATAACACCGACGCTAACAAAATTAAAGCGAACCACTTTAAATAAATTGTTAAAACAGCTAGTGATGTTTTTATTTTATCCAAATTTGAGCTGTTTTGGGATTTTTAGGCTTGACAAAAATGAGATTGCCTGGACATAACAAGGATATTGTTTTTTGCAATTGGGTTTGACAATTTTTTTTATCTTCTGGGGGGCCCTTTCAGACTTTCCACATGCTGTTTAAACTTGTTGATTACTTTGTTTTGGACACATGCCTGGAAGTTAGTTTTTCTTTCAGTAAAAACTGTGAATTACGTGTTAATGTTTCTTCATCTTTTATAAGTCATCCATGCATGCTTGAGTTATCTAGTGATCTTTCCTGGGCACTATTTGAACCCTTCTTTTGGTTAGCAGTACGATTATGTCGATTGCTCACCCCACAAGAGGATACATGCTCCCACACGGCATTTCTCCATAAACGTACAAAAGTGTGATACAAAATTGCACACTACGACTTCACAAACCTGATCTGATGCAGTAGTTTCATTAGAAGGATGCATGCTTTCAAAACAAAAAGTAACAAAGTGATCTAAATATGTTATGTGTTAGGAGTTCAGTCATAAATCGTGTTCTTTATCTTGACTCCTCCCTAACGTTTGAAAAACAAAGAAGTAATGTTATTAGAAATGTTTTCTTCCAACTCTGTATCATATCTAAATTAAAACCAATCCTATCTCACAAAGACAAAGCAACAATTATCCATGCTTTTATAACCACCAGTGCAGCAGCCAGGATTTTAACAGGTACCGGTAAAAAAGAGACCACATCACTCCAGTTTTAACTCTTTGGCATGAGGAATATTTATACAGAGCATTTCAGTGGTTTAGAAAGAAGTAAAATGACAGGATAGAAAGGATGCATAAACTTTGATGGGGATGCGACCATGTGATCATAACAAGCTCACTATTATTAATTTGTAGCTGTACAATTAATGATTTTTTGTATTTCAAGTATTTTATTAAAGATGGAAACATACTACAATGTATTAAACTTTGAAAATACCTTTATGCAAATTTTCAGGAAGATCAAGTTTGCTCAAATACTAGATTAGATATTTAAAATCCCCTCTATTATAATTTTTTTGTAACGGTTATGTCCACAAAATCAAGCAAGACATTTCAACCTCCCAAATCAACTCCACTGGCTTTAGAATAGATTTTAAAATTGTATTATTTCTTTTTAAAACTCTCAATGATGTTGCCCCTGGTTACCTGTCTGATATGCTGGTCTCTTACTCAGTCCTTCGGGCCCTCAGATAAACCTCACAGTACTTAGTGAGCGTCCTTCCATCCCCTCTCAAAACCAAAGGCGATAGGGCCTTCTCTGTCATAGCCCTGAAACTTTGGAATGAGCTCCCAATCCATGTAAAGAAGAACATTTCAAGCTGCTTCTTCAGTTCTAGTCAGATTACTGGTGCACACTGCCTCATATCTATCTGAAGGGAGGAGCTAACTACACTGAAAATAACACTTCTAATGTTTACAGTTTCTATTTGTTGGCTCATTAGACCTAGCCAACAAACAGAAACTGTAATCAATAGTTGTGTTAGTCCACCAGCAATCTGACCAGAACTGAAGAAGCGGCTTGGATGAGCAACAAAACGACTTCACTCCTACAACTTTTTGTCCATTTTATAGATTGGAATTTTTCTTCTACTATCAATTATACCTGGATGATTGAGGGATTACACAGCCATATTGTCTTGATGTTGCAAATGTCTGGTTGTTGAGCTATAGAAATAAAGTGGCTTGGCTCAATACCCCATAGAAGTGTAATAACCCCTCTTCAAATCCTCGCCCCACGTTTGCCTACTGGGATGCTGCTGCTGTGCCACCAAACTGAAAAGTCCAGACACAGAAAAATGCTGAAATGTACACAATTCTGAAAGTCACTCTAACTTTTCCACAGTTCTCGAATCAACAATACAATGCCTGTGCTATGAGAGAATCTTCTGTACGTCTCCTGGGAGCAGACGGACATTAGCATATTTTTCAAATGCAAACACTAAGAAAGACTATAACCCAGAGGTGAGGGAATAAACAGTATGCTGTCTGAAACTCACCATGTGGTACGAGCTGGTTCCCTCTTTTGAACAACTTTTTCTGTTCCATTTTCAAAACACACAAATCTGCATGCATAATAATAATTTATTTTTCCATAAATATTCATAACAAGGAAATCATTTGGAATGGTTGATAGCACAGTTTAGTTTACAAGATGGCATGACACACTTACACAGGAGGCCTGCCAATAGACTCAGCATGTCTCTTGGTACACAGCTTTCAGTAACACTTCACAACTGCACACTATGAAGCCTTAACAAAGTACTAGTAGATACTGAAAGAATCATATACTTAATACTTAATACAATTCATGATTAATAAAGTACTACTCATTTATTATAAGCACATTTACAAACACTTGTTGATCGTTAGTACCACATATTCTACCAACCTTGGTTTATCTAGGCCTTAAGCAGCAGATTTATACACAACACAAAGAGAAAGTGTTGGTGCTCTCTAAACCATTCAAACCAGGCTAGAAATCTAGGGGTAATAATGGACGCAGATGTGAACTTAAACAGCTACATCAAATCAATAACATCAGCAGCTTTTTACCATCTAAAAACATTGCAAAAATGTAAGGTTTACTATCTAAACCAGACTTGGAGAGGTTTATCCATGCATTTGTCTCTCCAGTAGGTTAGACTACTGTAACGTCCTGCTCCCTGGCCTCTCCAAACAAGCGTTAACATAGAACAGTACATCCAGAACACTACTGCTCGGGTCCTGACTAAAACTAGGAAGTACAAGCACATAAGTCCTGTGCTCAGGTCTCTGCACTGACTCTTGTGGCTCAGAGAATAGACTTTAAAGCCACAATAATGCACCACCAATGTAAATAATTGTTTTGTATTTACAATTATAAACCACAATATTGATCTCAAATATAGATAATATATATAATTTTATATATATATATATATATATATATATATATATATATATATATATATATATATATATATATATAATGGTCACAAAATGGCGCATTTTCTGCGCCATTTTGTGACGTAGGTCTCAAATGTGCACTGGTTTCATTTTCATATTTAATTTAGAAATGTGTACTTTAGTATATGTATTATGAACGTGCTATACGCAAATCATATTTTGATTTTTAAAAAGTTAGATTTCATAACAGAAGGATGAGATTTGTGTTGATGGTGTCACCAGCTGCAGACCACGCAGACGCACACCCTCGTGCCGCTCACCTGCCGCTCACCTGGCAGGTTGATTCTGAGCTCAGTGGTGAATGTATTAATGCTTTAAAACTGTACATTATGTAAAGGTAAAACATATATAGGTAAAAATCCATAAGATTCTCTTGTCCATGCCCCAGAATCAGTCTAATACAGAATAAGCCCTTCTTTAGATACCAGTAGTTGCCCGTACAGCCTGTGCAGGAATGCAGGACAGTAAACTAACCACAGGCCTATAGGGGCAACCACTGGTACCTAAAGAAGAGCCTATTCTGCATCAGGCTGCTGCATGTACCAGTACGTGACTATAAATGTGCCTTTCAAGTTTTGAGGTTCCATTGAGGTTCCAAAACTATTGAATTTTTTTGTTTGCTTGCTTGCTTTTTTTTTTTTTACCTTTTCAAATGTGATCTCAAAACTGTAAAGTCACATTTCTTGTTAAATATTTTATTTTATTTATTTGTATCATATAACTTATGATAAACCAGAATGTTGCTATACATTTGAAAGTGTTTGCAATAAGATGTTTTGATTGTGTTTGTTAATGTTCTGAAAACTTTAATACACATCCAGATGTTTTGTATCCATGTTTCTTGGCTTGGTTTTTATGTAGAGTTGATTTTCACCTCTGTTAAAATTCAGGAGAAAATGGGTCATGACACTCTGGGCTTAGATAATGACTGGTATAATACCTTAACAAATACTCAAGTCTAAATAATGTGTACTTTAGAAGTGTTTACTAAAGAGTATTAGTTACTGCTTGAACTAATCACGAACTAATGGAGTTACTTAGACATTTCTTAATCATTATCACACGCTTAAATAATGTGAAAATTCTATTATTTTTTCTCTGGAGTTTGGCCAGCCTTAAATACTTAATAAAGCATAATTACTCTTCACTTTAGAAAAGCTCTCAAAAAGACTTACTTAACAAGTAGTAGCTGCCTGAATTATCATTGTATTACAGGATTAGTAAAGCATTGTCATCATTCATAGCTTACTAATCATTAATAAGTGTTTGAGTTGATACTTAAATATGCATTTACAAATAAACACAAAAATGGTTAGTTAAGGATTAACTAAGTGTGACATAAGTATGAGTAACTACACAACACAGGCCAATTAATCGCTAATTGTTAATTAAGGTTGTAATTAAATAGTTATTAAGCCTGAATCATTAATTGTTTGTTCATTATTAATTAAGTCTTTGTTCATGCTTTATTAAGGCTAAATATGGTGTAACACTTTATAATAACTTATAAAGTGTTACGCGAACGAGTTATGTTTTTCACGTTTTTGGCAGTAAAAATCAGTTAGAGCGCCATTAATTATTAATAACACAATTAATGATTAACAAATGATTAATTAAATATCTACTAATGCTTTGTTAAAGCTTTAGAGTATGCAGCTATTAAAATAAATGTTACCCAGCTTTCTATCTTTGTTGATTCAGTTGTTAGTACATGGATTTTCAGGTCAGAAACATAACTCAACATTGCTGCTAAATACAACCGCAAAAACACCAAAAAGTCCCACTTTTCTGTCACTGAATATATTGGTGAAAAGGCAATTGTCCAAAAGCTAATTTTACATACTGCCACCTGTAATTACAGCGTTGCATGTGAATGAGTGTGGCATTAGCAGTGGCCCCATCAGAGGTGCAAATTAATGAGCTGCTGCTCGCTGTAGCCTTTTCCCTCAATGTGACACTTTGAAATTAGTCGGTATTATTTCAACTGTAATTCGGGTCTTTTATAAGGCAGAGGCTATAGGCTTTGGCTGCATTTATTTGCTTTGACAATGCATGTGTCATTAAAGGACACATATTATGCGTTACTGCCATCTGTAAGTTTGTTTTTGTATCACCAGTAGATGGCAGATGGAAAACCTGTTCCTCCCTCCTTGCCCTGGAGATGAGTTATGGACTGTGCAAGGTTTCTACCTCTGACACAACAATCCTGGGAAGATTTAAACCAAGTTTTTTGGCTCAGAGCGAGCTGACTTGCTGCACACGATTCTCAATGAACCAAAATACAACTTCAAGTATGTTTTTGATGTGGGAACACTGTATTTGAGCTTTTAAACATGTTCATAATTTGTGTCCTTTAAAACACATTTATTTCCAATTTTTTATGTTTGCTGATGTTTTCTTCTCTTTTCTAATGTTTTAATCTGTATGACTATATTTAAGATCAATTTTTCAATGAACTATTTTGTTTTTCAGTTAATACTCATGGTCACTGTTTTTAAGCATCATCTGAATATTATAAGACATTACCTTATAGAAGGATTTATTATGCTAAATCAACTTTTTAGAGCTTTCTACAATGTTATAAAGTTTTTCCCTAAAGAAATATGCTTCAAGAGGATTAGGGTTCATCCATATTATCCATGCATGTTTGAAAAATCTAGTGATCTCTCCCAGGTCCTATTTGAACCCTTCTTACGGGTTACCTGTAAGATTCTGCCCAAAAGACTACTTCACCCATGCTCCCAGATGACAATTCTCCATAAATATACAAAAGCAGAATACAAAACTGTACGCTACAACTTCACAAACCTGATGCGATGTGCAGTAGTTTAATTAGCGGAATGCACGCCGATTGTTGTGATAGTGCTCTGAAAGGGGAGTGACTTTGGAGGAAGCGCAAAGGGAAGGGAGACTCAGAGCATCAAAAACAAATCTAAAACTTATGAGACAAATAATAAAAAGTAACATAGTGAGCTAAATCTGTTATGTATTAGCAGTTCATACCCCATAGAAGTGAAACACCCGTTCTTTAACTATTATCTTTATTTTTAGCTAACCAACATGCAGATGATCATTTAGTTACTCATAAATAATGGTCACTAAACTAAAGTGTAACAAAAATGTACTGATAAAAATCGATGACTTAACATGTTGGTTTATAAAAGAAAGCCTTTTCATACTCCTCTTTCACAGTTCACTTTTTGACCTCTTTCCTACAGTATCCTCTCTGTCCCCTGGATCTCAGTCCCCTTCTGGCTCCCTTTGTTGGGACTGACACATCACTCAGGCTGGCCTCTCTACACGGTGCCAAGTAGGTCACTCAGTCACTGCAGCTCTCCGTTCCAAAGTGCGCCGCTTACGAAACACTCCCAGATAAACTTCTCCGATATGGACTAGAAAAGCTGGCTGAACCACAACTTCCATTCATTCACAAGAACCATTCATATCCAACATGACAGCTGAAATCTGGGATGTTATTGTAGTGGGAGCTGGGTTGTCCGGCCTGTCTGCTGCTCATGTGCTCAGGAAGAGAAACTCCAAGCTGAAAATCTTGGTTCTTGAAGGCAAAGGTAGAAGTTATTATTTTTAAGTTGAAAGAAGTGAGGATTTGAGTTCATGTAAGGTGAAATGTTGTGTTTGTGTGTAGATCGAGTGGGTGGGCGCACAGTGACATGTGAAATACCGGCAGCCAATGGGAAGGACCGCTGGGACTTTGGAGGACAGTGGGTTGGGAGGTAATGTTGACTTGTTTTATATTCATATTTGTAAAAAAAAAGTCCACAGTCTGACCATGTCCATGAATGTTTAATGACACTGTATAGCATTAAATGTACCTATCTCCATGAAGATAGGTAGGACACGTGATCAGGTCAAGTTACAGGCCAAGCTACAGGTCAAAACAGTTGCAGCACACTAATCTTTAATCAATGCAAGGGCAATTTAGTTCACGTCATAGTACAATGCTGTGAAGTAAAAAAAAAGTAACATAGTGGACCTATATACATATTACGTACGTACGTATGTATACATATTTTACAAAATTGGCTTTTTTTTAACCTTTCAACCATGTTACATTGCTGTCTTCTTGCCAAAAAACATACCTGGAGTTTTACTTTTGCACCCATGCTTGTTTCATAAATGGCCACTCACATTTTGCACAGATTGTTGCATCATAGATAAAACTCCAGATTTCTGCAGAGTTTTAAGCCCATAAACCATCACTACACTCATTGTGTTGTCAAACTGTTTTCACAACGAACACATGGCTCTATTAGAATAGCATTCACAGGGGATACTGACTTTATACCCATAGCAAAATTATTTTCAGTTCTTATCCCAAATTGACCAAAAGCATTTAAAAGGGAAATAAAGCCACAAGAAAGCATAGCATGTGTCTTTTAATGCTATAAATGTGGAACACTACAAAACAATAAAATCTTCATGCAGGTAATGTAAGGGATTGTGTAAGAATGGCCAAAATGAACCCTTTTTGGGACATTCGAAACAAATATGAACAGAGACAAGTTTGTTTTTCTTGCTTCTATTTTGTTGAAACATTAGTTACTATAAATTTACAAAGAGGATTTTGGATATCTTATTTAATATTTGAGTAAACTAAATCTCACTGAAAAGTCGCCTAAAAATTCGTTATTTTAGGCACCTATTTTTTTGGAGTTAAACCTTCAATAAATCAGACTTGGAATTAGATTTAAAAAACCTAGTAGAAGTCTGTAAAGTTTAGTGTATGTAGGTGCTACTTTAAGGGGTGATACTCATGTCGCTATGGGAGGGAAAAGCATTTGTAATTAAATATTAAAATATCTTTCAGTGCAGGGTGGATCAGTTTGTTGTTTCTACATGACAGCTTGTATGCAAAGAAATCAAACTGACCAACAAAATTTAAATTGTGTATTTATTGTTGCTGCCGTCTTGGGCAGGTTATGTTTTCAAATGTGAAATGCTCCTCTAATATTTTACACTTAAAATATTTTTTTTAATTCCTAGTAATCCCTTTGACTCCTTTAATTTTTTTTTTATAACTAAGGCCATACTAGACTTCATGTTTGAATAGAACCAAAGCCTTAACATTGGTTGGCAATATAAAAAGACAACAACAGATACAGAAATAAGTAGTAAATGTAACACACAAATGGTGAGCATAAAGTGTGTGCAGTGTATGTATACATGCACTTCCTGGATTACCACCTGATGACATCATGCAGTGGAGCCAAACATTTTTCAACATTTTTGCTGCCAAAATAAACAAGCTTACTCAAACACCCATAAATGAAACAAACTTAAATGAAACTAAAAATGGTTAGTTTTCATCAATTTCATGTTTTTCTAACTAAAATAAAAAAAAGTAACCAGAACAACTAAAACATAACCAGAACAACTAAAACTTTACGTTTGAATCATTACGTGTTTTTGTCAACTAGCATTGATATATTTTTGTAAAATAATAAAAACTAAACAAATGATGTGTGGATAATTTTTGTTGCATTAAAACTGTCTTAGATCTAAATTGATGTAATTAGCATGACTAAAACTAAAAAGAATTATTTGACTAAACGCTGACTAAAACTAATCTTATCGTCACCATGGAGATTTAATGTCATACTGTGGAATATTTCGGGAAAAGCAAAAACATGGAGACATTTCTACACTTTTTTTGCAAAATCAATAGCAAAAAAGCCAACATTAAGTCTCTCAGTTCAGGCTTAAGGCTCTCAGTTCACTAAAACTAACAAACTAAACTATGCTGGAGGGACTATGTCTCTCGGCTGGCCTGGGATCGCTTTGGGGTCCCACTGGAAGAGCTGGTGGAAGTGTCTGGGGTGCAGGAAGTCTCAAAGTCCCTGCTTAGACTGCTGTGCCCGCGACCCAGCCCGGGATAAGGGGAAGAAAATGGATGGTTTTGTGTTTGCCATGATACCACCCCCGCAATAACTGAAATGACTCCGCACCAATATTTTTAATTTGTTGTTATGGTGACAGCACACGTTCGTTTTGCAGTTAGCTTATGATATAATTGTTATTTTTATGCTAATCAAATTTCATCCTAAAACCATTGACTCAGATCCCTTTTCAAATTGCATTTAGCATCCCTTTCCCGACGCACAAACCCGTTTATAATTGTGAATAGCTTCTGATTGAAGATACGGGATCCAATTAGCTGTTTTCAGAATGGATAATCACATAATTTATCCGCAAACCAAACATTTGTTACTTGATAGCCTGCTCCCATCCCTGAGTTTGAGAATCCTAATGAAAAGATATGGCTCAGTTTCACAACACATCTGCTCCTCCATCACAAGTGTGACTCAGGGAGAGCAACAACACGTGGGCGAAATAAAGCACCGGATTATATTTATTAGCAGTTTTATTTTGAATTATTTAGTATAGTAGTTATTGTTGAGTGGCTAATTCAACCTCACTAAGAGAGAGATGAGAGGTCAACTGTCTCATTATCATTTTAACACCACTGCTACTTGCTGTGCTCTGGAAATGTAATGAAATATTGATGCGCAATTTAGAAACAAGCTCACAGTATCCTATTAAGGAAACTATCAAATTTTGGACTGTCGTAATCCAATTAATCGTTTGATTAATCATACCTGGGTGGCAGGAAACAGTGTGTTCGAATAAATCACACACTATCCCCCATTAAAGACTGCACCATGGGAGTTCCGCAGGGCTCTATATTAGGGCCTCTGCTTTTCATTATGTACATCAATGATCTCCCCTCAGTGTGCAGTATAAATGTCATCATGTATGTGGACGATACAGTCTGTTCACTCATGGGAAAAACAATGCTGACGTGGCCATGAGATTAACAAGGGAATTGCAAAAGATTGCTGCCTGGCTGCAGAATTCTTGTCTCACATTAAATCTAGAAAAGACAGTTGCAATTTTACAAACAGGCATAAATACTCAGATTACCCAGATATCTATATTAATGACAAAAAAATTTAAAATGTGAACTATTTTACTTACTTGGGTGTTACTCTTGACCCAAACTTAACCTTTAAGAATCATGTAAAAAAAAAGAAAAAAAAGTGTAACTCCTTAAAATTTAATCTGGCAAATTTTAGATACATACGAGGGTTTCTTACAACTGAGGCATCAAACATGTATTTAAATTCTATGATTTTGTCACGTTTTCTTTACTGCATAACAAGCTGGTCGCAGGCTTGCAAAACAGAACAAATAACGTTTTTTGACCTTGATTTTTTTTCCCACTCTCACTGTTTTGAATTTTTTGTAGCTGTTCTTACACTGAGTGGGATTGCCTCTCCACAGATCTAATCTCTAAGGTTGTACCTTCTTGTCTTGAATAAGTTTAATGCCATACTGTGAAACATTTCAAGATTTGCAAGATTTGAGGCCTGGTTAAAAAACATACATAAGTAAAACATGATTGTTCAAACTCTGATTATATGTTTTGCAATACTTTATCACATAATGTATCTTTACTTGCACAAAAATGCACTTTCCGTATTTCTTGTATGTGGCATTTTGATAATGGAAAGCTTTAGCCTACTTTTTATATAATTTATTTCATTTTTTGAAAGGACATTGCACATAGAGTGGGTTGAGATTTGCTGCATTATCTGCACCTCCACAATAGAAAACTGTGTTAATAAAAGTGAATGCTGTGTCCCCCCAGCAGCCAAAGTCCACTCCCTCACTGCATTTCCCTGTACTGCCCTTATGACCGAGGCAGGGCTCTGAGCTGCCACTGGCCCCTGGGAATGAGTTCAAACTGATCTGTCTCTCCATTTGCACCATCCACAATACGTGATATAGAACTGAATAGGATCCAGTTTTCCAAAGTGTACTTAATGGGCTACTCTTCACTGCTCTTTGGAAAAAGTCCAGGATAGGTTTGAACCAGGCATGTGCAATCAATTGATTATTGAATTAATGTGCAGGTTTCAGGAATATCTTGTAGACATCAGTATTACTAACAAACCTAATTCCCAGGCGACAACTCAATCCCGGTCAATCTGAAATAGGACTAGTGTCCCAAAAGAGTTAGGCCTGTTTGATATGCAAAACTTTTATATGATCTTTTCTAAAAAAAAAAATTAAAAAAAAACATTTAAATGATGTGTAAGCTACAAATTTTCACATATTAAATGATACATCGATTGAACGAGTCATCACCTATAAATATCTTATATATCTGGCTTGATGAAAACATTTAAACTTAAAACAAATGTTGTATCCCATTGAATTACAGAAAAGAAATCATTCAAGCTACTTTTCTTTCTGTACTAGATTATGAAGATGTAATATAAATACAGACTTCTGCATCTACTTTGAAACCTTTAGATACTCTTTCACTCAGCCCTTCCTTTTATAACAGGCGATGAACTTCAAGCCCATCACTGTACACTCTGAGAAAGTATGTTGGCCATCGCTATTTATCAGAAGAGAACAACCCTATATAAAATGTATTTATAAGGGACTACTTGATAGACTTGTTTGCTGAACTTTTTGATCTTATGTTTGTCTACGTCTAAAAACTGGCTGCACTTGGTTATGTGTCCCAAACATGGAATATATTTCAAGGACATGCAGAACTGGATATTTTGGTGCCACCAATGCACCTTAATAATCAGGTGATAAACATTTATAATCACACCTGTACCTGTTTTTAATGTTTTATATAGACTTATTAGTTATTTGTTTTGTTTGTTTTAATTTGTATTGTTCTTTTTTTCAGAGCGCTCATGAAAAATGGTCTGTTGTTGTCATTGGGCTCTCCCTGTATAAATAAAGATACATAAACATGAAAAATGTATAGAAATTAATTGTGATTCCTTAATGTCTAATCACCAATGATATAGGATTGTTAATTGTGATGTCACTTCTGGGTCCAAAGCACATCAAATGATTAAAAACAATGCTCACAATTTCCTCTATTTAAGCGATGACACATCTCACAGTTTAAAGGGATTGTAGTTCTTCAACACCAAGGCCGTGTCTCAATTTGACGGTTGCACACTTCAAAGTACTGTTAGAAGTATCAGGTCGACGATGGGTACTCCTCCACGTAGCCTCCATTGACCTTAAGAGATCTATCTGTGCGCTTATGTTACGTTGTCTAGCAACTGTGACGGCTGCTGACTCATAACCTAACCCTGTAAAACACTGGACACTGAAATAATTACAGTTTTATTTTTAGTTCTTTTTTATTTCATTGAAGAAGAGTCAAGGTGTCGTCATCACAACTGTTTATTTCTGTTTAGATGATGTAAGGAATCACTCTTTCCCTTTGAATATCAATAGGAAAATATAACGTTCTAGGTGATTTTTGCCCAATCGTAGCTAGTATTACATAACTAAGAAAATATACCTTGTTTCTCCCATAGAAGTCACGCGCGGTGCATGATGGGATATAGCAGTGCGTGCAGTGTGCTCGGATGCACGCTTCGTTCACAGCCAGTCTCTATGGAAAGACTGGAAACGCAGGGCACGTTTGTCAGCTGCATTCGTGGGGTGAATAAAATAGTGCGTGAAGGGGCCGGAAGTGACGTAAATGCCCTTCAAATGCAGTCGACGAAGTGTCCAACCGTCGAATTGAGACACGGCCCAACTGTGACAGAAAGTGTACGAGGTTGGGCTAAGAAGCTAGGCCACACTAAGCTAGTGTTCATGGTAAGACATACACACTGGTAATCCTGTGTTATGATAGATTATTACTACTTTATTTACATATTTGTTGCAGTTTGTTGTTAATCATAATTCTCTCATGTATTGATGAATATGATAATTGTATAATGTTTTAATGTTGTAATGTTTCAACCAATCGGATTCAAATATTTGTCATGGCGTTGCGGTGCGTTGTGGTTTTCACTTGCTGCTTCACGGTTAAGGAATGCCACATGTGCAAAGGGTGTGGCTATTTTTCAAAATAATAAAAAAAAAAATCTGATCATGAACTGTGAAAGTACTTATCTCAAATTTAATATTGATAGATATTTGCAAATACCGTTTCTTGAACACAACAGCAAGACGAATATTGGATACTGGTACAAGCTGGAAAACCTTCATGTCGAGCCGTCTTTGGTAATACTTTCCAAAAACAACTGTTACCTGTTTTTCATTTTTGTGATTTTTTTTTTTTTACTTTTTTGGTTGATTTGAGCAAAAGTCCAGGCTGTTGTTGTGCCCTCTTAATGAACCATCTAAACGAGTCTGTGGTGTGAAAGAGAGGACAGGAGGACACAGGTGCTTTAAATATATATTTCTCTCTGTTTTGGTCTGTGCTATTGTGCCTCTCCACAAAGGGCTAATTAGATTACAAAGTCGTAAACTGAGCCTTTAAAGTCGGTGTGACAAAATGCTTAATTAGTAATCGCGCGAATAAAGCGGCTGAAAATGTGCAACTCCACCTAACCTTAGCGAGAAAGCAAAACTGAGCAAAACAAATTAATTTAACGGGACGTATTAGATGTTCATTCTGCAAACATCCAGTTGTCAAATCCATAAGAAATTAAATATATAACAATAACTGAAATATCGTGATATTGTATTGCAAAAAGTCTCACAATAATATCATGGTCTGTTAGAAGTTCCTTTGCTTAAATTGTTTTATTGTCTATAGAGGATTGTTAAATTTTGTTTGAATTTCAACAAAAAAGGGTGAAACTAACTGAAAAACTTTGAGGTTGTGACCATAATGTTATTTGAGAGAGAACTATTGTTGTTCCATCTAAGTCAGTTATTTATAGTCAGATTGCGTTCAAATAAAACTCAGATTAGGTCTCACTTGAAAAACAGAGCTTTAGACAAAGACAAAGCAGTGCCTCAATTTAGCGCCCGGCCACCTTCCCATGGGTTGCGTTCATTTTTGTGGAATTTGATGTAAAAATTTCATCAGTAACTATAGTAAATGTACATGAAACTGACAAATGCACAATTGAATAAATACAATACAATGAACCAAAAATATCAAAATGAAAACAACATTGTTAAAGTGGAATTAAATCACATTTTTTTGGTTTTAAACTCAGCATATGGAGTTTGAATAGTAGTTTACTGTTCCTAGTTTTTTGGCAGCTGTAGTGCAGACTATGTAAATTTTCAGCTTTGTCAAAAATGTATAAAAATGTGTGTGTTGCAGTTTTGTGACATCACACAGGACTGCCCCGATTATAGGTTTTTCTGATTACAAACACCTGGCTGCAGGGCGGAGTTTGAAGAGTGGATACCTATTAGACCCAGAGGCATATAATTAGTAGACACGGCGTACGATCCTAATGCCGTCATCCATTTAGCAACTCAGCTAGTCCGGGAAGATTTTTGGAACACCTGAGCCAGTCCCCTATATTTTTTCCTATAGTCATTAGCATTAGCACGCAAATTATGTAGAATCAAGAGGGTGTCTGGTGGTACTAACCCATTGACCACATTTAGGGGAGGACAAATTAGGGCTGGGTGATATGTTAAAAAAAACAAAAAAAAACATTGTGCGTTTTCAGCTTTTCCATGGAGGTCAGCCATGAATGAAGGGTGCATCCGAGCACACTTCACACACTGCTATTTCCCATCATGCACCGCGCGTGACTCTTCTACTGGCAAAAAGATATATATATATATTTTTTTTTACAGTTATATAATACTAGCTACAATTGGGAAGAAATCACCTCGAACTTTATATGTTCCTATTGATATTCAAAGGGAAATATTAATGATTTACTTAATTTAGTCTAAACAGAAATAAACACCTGCGACAGCGATACCTTGACGACTCTTCGATGAAATAATAAAAAATAAAAAATAAAACTAATCATTTTGGTCTCCACTTTACATGTATAGCCGTCATGTTTGCTAGGTGTCGTAACGTAAGCGCGCACACAGTGGTTGAAGTACTCTCCGTGGCGTAGGCCTGTCCCATTTCGGCACGGCCTTTGTGGTCGTTGGAGGCTACACGGAGGAGCAGCCTTCGTCGGCCGGATCCTTCGAACGGTACTTGTGTGTAACCGTCGAATTAAGACACGGCTGCAGACACAGGCATAACAAACAGCGTGTCAGGATCACTCCAGTTTTATTTTGTGCTGATAAGACCAATAATTCCAGAGAAAACTTAACAATCCATTTAAAGTTTGGATTGAGTTTGTGCAATATATTAAGCCTAAAAGCATTTCAGAACGCTACCGACAGAAACACGTGCACGCGCTATCGCTACTGGCAGAAACACGTGCATGTCCCTGCACTAAACTAGGTCTTAAATTTCACTCATAAATGGTGAGAAAATAGTCGTATACTTTCCATAACTTGGATTATAAAGATAAGAAGCAACAGCAGAGCGAAAGAGGAGAAAAGGTGAGGCTGTGGCTGAAGCAGAGAGAGAGAGAGAGGGGGAGCAGGGGCAGACAACACACAGGCAGAGAGAAGGAAACGGGCCTTTTAGTCAAATTGTGCAGATTTAAATAAAAAGTTGGGAAACGTGAGGAGACCTGCAGAGCTTTCTCCTAAATGAGAGCAGTAAATCCGGTAAACCCTCCTCTGTATCGATGTTTGATTTTTGGCACAGCCCAAAGACAAAGCCTCTTTTAAAGTCATTGCTGAGTGTATTAAGCTTTTGGTGTTTTTATTTTACATAATAATTGCTGTGTAAAAGTGACATTTCAGCTAACTGACTTTCAACTGAGATTTCTGAATTTGTGCAGTTCTGGTAAACATCTAGTGACCACAAAAGGCAAGGCAAGTTTATTTGTATAGCACAGTTCGTACAAAAAGTAATTCAAAGTGCTTTACAGAAGAAGAAAATCACAATACAAACAAATCAAAATTAACATTGAAAGGGAAGAGTGCAGAATAAAAACCTTTCAGTCATTTGCACAGCAAAAGAGAACTGTTTTAATCCTGGATTTAAACATTGTCAAAGTAGAGGCCTGTCTCACATCTTCACAAAGACTGTTCCAGGTTTTAGCTGCATCAAACTGAAACACTCCATGTTTAGTCCTGACTCTGGGCACCAGCAGGAGGCCGGTCCCTGAAGTTCTCAGAGTGTGAGATGGTTCATATGGCAATAATATGTCAGAGATGTATTTTGGTGCTGGTCCATGGAGAGACTTGTTCACAATCAGAGCTGCTTTAAAGTTTATTCTCTGAGCCACAGGAGCCAGTGTAGAGACCCGAGCACAGGACGCATGTGTGAAGTACTTCCTGGTTCTAGTCACTAAACCTCCTCTTTTACATATGACTGGGGAGGAGACCAGATACATGACACAAATATCTTGAAATAAACATTTTATATACATGGGGATTGGCTTCCCTATTCATTTATATGTAAGCGAACGTTCGATTTGACGTAACTCCTGGCTCCAGCACCTAGACCAAATGATCAAATTTTAGCAACAGACAGAGGTGGAGAATTTCTATGAATGTCTATAGTTGAACCAATCACACTGTTCCTCATATGTCCAGACCCTGCCTTTCCTCCCCTCACACTCTCTTCTTTAGTCCTCCAGGCACTCCCCAGTTTAGCAGCTCTATTTGAAATGTGGTTGTGAGCGGAGTTTAGATGTTTAGTCCCAGTAAAACCTCCCCTCTGTTTCAGCACACAGAGCCACGTCCTGGAGCTGATCGAGGAGCTGGGCCTGGAGACTTACCCACAGTTCAACAGAGGGAGGAAGGTGCACCACATGGGAGGGCCCCGAGCCACAGTGCGCTCCTACACCTCGAGTATCCCCGCTCTGTCCCCCCTGGTGCTGCTCGACCTCAGCCTCTTCCTCTTCAAGGTCTGGACTCTCAGCACAAAAAAAGGGACTGTATGATTCACATTTCATGGAAGTTGCAGGGTTGTAGCTGTTGATTCATATGCTGTTTATAGGTCTGCACAAATGAATTAACTTTTCAGACTTTTCAGAGCTATAAACCATGTTATAGTTTCCCCTTCTCATTTACTCTCTTGAAGTTGTAGGTGGAGTGATTTGTTCATGTTTGAGTGATCTTTAATTGCTTATTTTCAAGACGCCACATTGCTGATCAGCAGCTTTTGACATTTACGGTGACATCAGCTCCCATTGGGCACTGTAGTTTTCTCATCAGATTTTTTTTGTATTAAGTCATTTTAGAGGAATATTGTGATTTAAAATGCAAATTCTGACATAATTATCCTCGGGTGCCATAGATTATAACTATGTAGCAGACAGCACAGTAGGTCGTCTTTGACATTTGCTATAGCGATTAACAATTTAAACCAAACAAAATATGATATACACTTGCCTGACCAAAAAAATGTCACCACCAAAAAAAGAGGTCACACACTCTAATATTTCGTTGTTCAGCCTTTAGCTTTGATTACGGCACACGTTCACTGTGGCATTGTTTCGATTTTGCTTCTGCAATGTCACAAGATTTATTTCCATTCAGTGTTGCATTAATTTTTCACCAAGATGTTGCATTGATGATGGTCGAGTCTGACGCTGCACAAAACCTTCTCCAGCACATCCCAAAGATTCTCAATGGGGTTAAGGTCTGGACTCTGTGGTGGACAATCCATGTGTGAAAATGATGAGTAAAATCAGGAAGAAAAAAAATCCACTGATGGAATAACCTGGTCATTCAGTATATTCAGGTGTCAGCTGACCTTATTCTTTGAGCACAGACTGTTACTGAACCTAGACTTGACCAACTGCAGGAAGCTCATTGTTATTTGCTTAGTTCAGTCCAGGTGGCGACTTTTTCTTTGGCCAGACAGTGTAGGTTCCCCATATGCTGCAAACAAAAGGAATCTGGAACTCATAGCAGAGTCAACTTTTTTTACCTAACCTGACTAACCACAATCAGTTTGTTACTATTATCACTATATTGAATAAAATTAAAATCATTGTCATTATTAACAATATATTAAAAACAAAAGTGCACATTTTAAAGGAATTCTGCATTTTTGCCTTCAATTCCCTTTTAAACATGGTGAAGTATTTCACATTTTCAAACTTAAAATGTCTGCATTTGAAAAGCACTACTTTAAAAACTACACCTCTGTTTCCAATGAGACAAATCCCCCATGAATGCTATGCTAGTAGAGCCATTTGTTGGGAACACAATTTGACTGCAGAATAAGTAATACATAAACCAGGCATAACGGTTTAAGGACTGCACCGGAGAAGTCTGGATTTATATCTGACACAACTAATCAGGCAATATGTCTGAGAAGATGACTTTGGATCAATGAATTAATGAAACGAGCATGAATAAAACAATATACGAGTCTATGTATGTTTTTTATGAGGGGACAACAGAATATGAACATGATTAAAAGCTGAAAAAAATAAAATTTGCTCTATATGTGTTAATATGTAGAGGCAACACACATTTTGTACAAATAACTCCTATATTCAAAATTCTCCTATTAGGTTTCCCCAGTGGTATAAGATGCAATGAACATGCTTATTTATATAGACTGTAAAGTTGCCCTTACTTGCCCTGTAATAATTTGCTTCGGCATTAGAATTTTAATATCATTCAGCCGGGACATCTTTATTAAACATCCCCTTTTAATTTCTGTCTCCCCTGATGCTGCATATTGGATCCTAATAGCTAATTTCATTATGGATAAACAAGTTATTAAAGGCAATTTAACTGGCACACAGGTGTTGTGTAATTGCCTGTTTCAACGCCCCGTTTAGGGACAGAGTAAAAAATAAAGCTCTCTCAAAATCCCGTGTGGTTTTGACTTAAATGCCCTGTGCCAGATTTTTTTTTCCCCATGTATTTGAGCAAAACGTCTTGCCTCAGTGCAGTTATTGTGTATAAGCAGCTCTTGGGGTCAAAATATGTCTGCTGTCTGCGTCTAAAGCATGTCCGGTAATCAGGAAGTGCGTGTTAGCATGCAATTTGAGTGAGAAACTCTAGCAGTAGTCCTGAAAGCTGTGAAAAGCACTTATAAAATAATCACGGTGAATTATTAAGATGCTAAGAATGCATAAAGTAAGTGAGGAATAACTTTGGACCACAGAAAACCATTTTAAATGACTAAGTCTAATCAGCTGAAGAGTTACCATAGAATACTACAAAAACATTCATAGTTATAGAAGCTATTAATTATGCATTGCTTTTGGTGTTTACTGTAAGCGTCTGAAAAATACCTCCAGGCTTAGTTGCTATTAACATAAAATAATACAAGACAGAAGAAGGAAGTAGTTAGTTAGGACAAAAAAAACAAAAACTGAAACTAACAAAAAATGAAACAAAACAACCCCTCCAGGTTTTTATAATAAAGCTTTATGGCATTGCAAAATACTCAAAAAAGTTTAATTTTGCATATTATACTGAATTTTAAGTGTTAAGTCTTAATACAGTTTTAGTTTTTTATTTAAAATTCTGAAATGGAGTTTAGGTTCATTTGTAAACCTTCAAGTGAGACATCTTTGGAGCGTACAATAAAAACCTTGACATTTGATTGTGCAGACAGAAAAAAACTACTTTCACCCAGATCAAAATGATGCTGTTGTCATTTTGTTGCAGCCGTTTTTACCACAGAAAAGTTCTCCTCAAACTAAAACTCTGAAAAGGGGAGTTTCTTGTCGTCTTTGGGTGGGCGTAACTGTTGCTCTTTGTCCACAGACTGACCGATTATGTGCCACTGTGAATGTCCAGGACCCCTCCCTCACTCCCAAAGCGGCGGAATTGGACAGCATGACCCTGCACTCTTATATCCAGCGGCACACCTGGACACAAGGTGAGATGCACTCTTCGCTTTTTTGTAGCAATAATGACACCGCTCTGTTAAGGGTCCAGTTGAACTTCAAGTATTGAGTGAAAGCAGTCCGCAGTCTTACAGTGGAATCTGTGTTGTGATGGGTGGAGGAATTTTTCTTTTTCCACTGTTGTTGTGGATTATATTGAGGCGCACTCTTTTATAATTTTGAGGTCTACAAAAATAAATTGAATAAAAATGAATACCGTTACACAGAAAACGTGGTAGCTCTGTTGACCTTAAAGAAACTGTATGTATCCTTCCGCTCTTCCTGGTTTCACTAGCAAGGATTCATTTACGTAAACAAGGACACACCTCATTTACATCAATTCTGTCACGTCTCCGGTCCGATACACGGCTCTACAGCAAAAATACACAAGGACACTCTATTTTTGATGGAGTCCGCAGCGTTAGGAATGATTTTAAACAAGCTATTTAGTCACGCAGGAGAAAAACACGGGAAAATAGAATAGTCTTGAATAGCACTTTGGACAAATTACTGTCCAAAAACTTTATTTGTAGGTGGATTTCAGTTTTGCTTGCATCTCTCGTGCACATTTTCAGGTTTTATCATGTAAACTAAAACAGTGGGATGTAGCCTAAACAAAAGCCAGCGCACTCAGCCTCTACCAGCTTCAGCTTCATTTTGCGACTGCGGAGCACTTGCTGACTTTGGAGGAATGGAGCAAGGATGAGCAGAGAAGAGGACAGAGGAGTGGAGGATGTGTGTCTGATGTTACCCAGTTGGTTTAAATACTGCACGAGAGACGGAAGGAGTAGGAAGAGGTGAGATCTTGCTCCCGAACTTAAGATAACATAACTTCTCTTCATTTAAAAAGATGTCTGTGTAATCCCTCAGTTGACCAGGTCTGATCCATAGCAAAACATGAAATTTAAACCTGTCAACTGGACAAATTGTTGTAGGAGTGAAGACATTTTGCTGCTGGCTAAGATCTGAACCACATCTTAGCCAGAGAAAAGAAATGGTTTGAGAGGGGAGTTAAAGAAGCTATTTTTGTTAGGGAAGGCAATCCTTCCTTAAACAGGAATGGTGGTCTGAGACATAATCTCTCACAGATCTATGATTCCATCCTCAGACCCAAAGCAAACAGAAACAAAAGAGAACAATAGGAGGGCCATTAAAGGTTGAATAGGGTCGTTATGGCTGAAATTGAAGACAAAAACGGTTTAGTTTCAGTGTAGTTAACCCCTCCCTTCAGATCGATATAATGCAGTGTCCACCAGCATTCTAACCAGAACTGAAGAAGCGGCTTGAATCAGCAGCAAAATGTTTTCATTCCTACGATTTGTTCAGTTGACAGCCTTAAATTTCATCTTTTGCTATTCATTAAAAAAATAAACTAAAATCATAAACAAGCCTGGATTGTCAGCATTTTAACCTACATACAGACAGCACAATATGGACCTCTAGGCTTTGCTCATTCTCAGTATAACGGCCTCAAAACCTACAGAATTCACTCACTGTGAGCTGCAGAGGTTGCACTAGCATTAATTAATGAAGTAGTGACGATTCAGATCAGTCCTTTTCGGTTTATTTCCAAGCCATACCCCATTTTCATGATGTGTTTTTAAATGTATGTATGTATACGTATGTGTGTGTGTTTTTCTTTCTAAACAGTATATATTTTGTGCATGTAATTTGAGAATAGAGGATATGTAGATGACATCACAACATTCCAAACTGTCTTCTGTAAAAGCTCATGACTTTGCTTGATTTTCTTGGTTTAGATGTCAGGTACAAACTAAATATTCAGCAAACAGCAGTAGAAAACCAGTGAACAGTTAAACCAGCAGCTAAACAACAGGGGCACTGCAGACACATACACATTTGTCTGTTACGCTGCCCATTAGTTCTGCTACTCAGTCGGAATGTTGAGGGGCATTTTTAAAAATTATGTCAGTGCATAATGGTGTGTTAACGACAGGAATCCACATTGGTCTTGGAAACTCAGACAACATTTCAGAGTCCAAGTTAGAAAATCCAACACTGCGGCATCCTGCCTTTGAATAAAGTTTGATATCTGACAGTTCTATTGTACTTTTGCACTTTTGTTATTTCCCCTTTAGTTGCTCTGTACTTTCCACCCGCTTCTGTGAACCTGCTCCTCCACAACGATTAAGCTCTGTTATGCTTATTTTACTTTATTTACTGTTAAGTTAATAACCCAGACATTGTTACTACATTAATTGTATCCTCATTTTGGCTGATTTGAGCACTTTCCTAGTTTTACTTCTTTATTGAATCTTTACTGTAATACACTATTGTTTGTTTTTCCAACTTGACCGCTGAAACGGGCATCCAACAGATATTACATCATTCCGAGATCTGAGTTACGACCTCCAAGGGGAACTAAAACGCAGTATAACCTCTATTCATGGGTTTAAGACAAGGGAGGATGATTGCCATGAATTGACAATGCTCTTTGTGTTGTGGAATCATGTCCCTTGCAGTCGTCTCTTATGCGTTGTGCTCGTTTCCTGGGCAGAGTTGAAGGAGGAGTTGGGCGTGTGCACTCGTTCAGTGTTCGGGGTGGAGCCTGCTCAGATGTCCCTGCTCTTCTTCCTCATGTACGCCACAGCTGCTGGAGGACTTCTGGCTCTGCTAGAGTCTACACCAGGATCAGCCCAGGAGTTCAAGATCAAGGTACAGCTTGGTACAACAAGAGAAGTGCCACTTTTATTTGTCTTAAATAAAATAAGCTATATATTTTGCCCTGAATGAAACAAGAATTTCCAAGAGATGTCTTCCAAATTTGAGAGACCCATGATACAAATTAGCGGCTGTGTTTGGACCATCCATGGAGTGTGACATAGTGTTGAAGCTCATCGAGGCTAGCAGTTATAGGGGTGAATTTGGAGCCAAGTTCCATATTTGAAAGTCTAAGCGAGTGTATGTGAGCAATCAAAGAACCAATCCAGTTCATGGCTGTTAAAGGTTACGCCCTTTCCACCTGCACCTCTGGTTTGGCAGGGGACGAGTGCTTAGCAACACTGTCAATCAAACCCGTTGCTAATGCTAACGGGAATGACCTCTGTGAAAGAGGGCAACTCATTGGTTAGTTATGTTCAAAATACTCAATCATGTACAGCGGGTTAACACAAACATTTTAGGACCAAAATAGTAGTAGAGTAGTGGTTACAGAGCGAGGTTTTTCAATAGAAGGTGAACTGGAACCAGAGCCAAAGGCGCCCATGCTCACTTCCTATTTGTAACGCGGCAGCTAGTGTTGTTAGCTATGTCCATTCATATGTTCAGTTTATAGGACCGTCCCAAGTTGGTCTAGAACTGGACCATAAGAGCCTCCAACCTCTGTACTAAGAAGGGACTGGCTGGTCAGGCAACTGCTGCGGTGGAGATGGGGGTAGCAGAATGTTACCGCAGAAGTGACAGGATGAAGAAAGCGAGGAAGAGTGCATTTATATGAATGTCTTAGGAGCCTACAGCAGTGTCTTGGAGAGTGCTGACAGGTTGTCCCACCGGCCCTGAAGGATGGATCAAATGCAGTGGAGGGATTTTGGGAGCAATAAACACATACCTTCACCTTAGATAACTGATAGGCAGGGGCGGAAAGTAACTAATTGCAATACTCGTAACTGTAATTGAGTAGATTTTTTGTGTGACTGTACGTTTTTGAGTGAAACTGTGCTTGTCATTGGGTAATTCTAGTCAAGCAATTGTAAATCATTGCACTGTACAAGTCCAACTGTACCAATCCATGACTGTTTCCTCCTTTCTAAACCGACAAACACACCGAACATAAGCACTGCTCTAATTGGACCAAGCAAATATGCAGATTGTAGTAAAAAATGACTAAATTCAGCCTTAAAATTTACAACACTGCTCATTAGGAACTACTATTCTGAGAAGTATTTTTCAGGTGTACCATTTATTATTTTTCAGAGCTTCAAAACACAATAACATATTCTTTTTATTCTTTTACACTGGAACCCCCTACTGTCTGGCTCAACTAAATGCTTTTGTTCACATCTTGAAAACAACATCCATTCAGAACTCCCCACGTACAGTTACCCCGCTGTCCCCACCCAGCGGGCCTGCGGCGTGTGTGGAGTCTTCTAATGTGTAATCTCCGTTTGTCCATAGGGGGGGCACCCAGCAGCTGAGCGAGCGCCTGGCCGATCGTGTGGGCTGGAAGAATGTCCGGCTGGGCTGTGCTGTCAGGGCCATATGGCAGGTACAATACGGTAACATGTCGCAGGGGAGGGAGGGGGGAGGGTAGCCAGAGAAGAGCTGTCCTGTTCGGGGCGAGGAGGGGGAGTACATCCAGTATAAATGGATGTACAGTTTATACAGGTAGTTGAAAAGCCTCGCTGGGGATTTCGCGATACTAATATTGCAAATGTGATTGTGAATTTAAGGAAACGACTTGATACGCACATACCTAGGAATGTACCAATGTTAGATGGATGCAGAGATAAAATATATGCTTGTTTATCTCAAAGGGGGCAAACTAAAATGCCATGGATAACTCAATGTTTCCACTGTCATGTTCTCACTTTAAAAAGATATTTTTGAAAGTAAATCCCTACAGTCACCCTGGTCCTAACCTTAACCTGTTATACAAAATTAAGCTTTTCACCATGTTATTACTGTTTTCCTTCTCATTTACCCTCTGAAAGTTGTATTTTACTGTGATTCATGCATGTTTGAGTAATCGTTATACTCCTGCATTCAAGACGTCATCGCTCCAATCAACCCCCGTTTTCACCGCCACGAGTACACGCCACTGCTCTGTACTTACTTCATTCTCCAGTTTAATGTCTTAATCATGCCTGAAGAGGTTTTATGTCATCCATGCATGTTTGAGTAAGCTTGCGATCGCTCCCAGCTCCTATTCGAACCCCTCCTTTTCCATAAATGTGCAAAAGCGAGATACAAAACAGTACACTCCAACTTCACAAACCTAATGTGCAGTAGTTTTTCATGAGTAGGATGCATGCTGATTGTGTTGAGAGTGTCAAAAACTGGAACAAATTAGAAAATGTAAGGTTTTCAGCGAATATAGCACATTTAAAACGATAAAAGGTAACATGCTGATCTAAATATGTTATGTGTTACCATCTAAATATGTTATGTGTTACCATTTAACATCCCGTAGAAGTGTAATCTCTTAAAACAAAACAAAAAAGACTATTTGATACAGTTTGAGTTCAATGACAGCACAAATTCCACACCGTTTCTGCATCATATGTGATATTTTCATGTGAGGTTTTTCGCTTGGTAAACCTACAGAGCCGAGGGAATGTGTGAACTGCTGTTCTTGTTATGTGAGGTTTTGCATGAATTATTTAGCACCATGATGCAGGAAGGTATGTTGGCGAGGCATTTCTGACGGTGCCCTTGGTGGTTCATGTTAGTAATAGCTCTATAATTATCCAATTAGAAGCTGTACGTTCCCCAGCTGGGAGTTTTTCAATAGACAGAAAGTGCAGTATGGAATTCTCTGTGTAATCCCTCAGTCGTCCAGGTATGATCCATAGTAAAAGGAAAAGTCAAATATGTCAACTGAACAAAAAGTTGTGGGAGTGAAGATGTTTCGCTGCTCATCCAAGCCGCTTCTTCAGGTCTGGTGGACACGGTCTAATATCTGAAGAAGTGGCTTGGATGAGCAGCAAAACGTCTTTACTCCTACAACTTTTTGTCCAGTTGATTAGAGTTTTTCTTTTACTATAGTGTGGAAATAGTAACGTACTCAATTATCCTGCCAACGAATCAGTGTTATTCTCCAAAGATTGTGTGTTTTTCATCACATTTGTATTTAATATAGTTTAAAAGTGTACCATGTAACATTTTTTGGTGGAAATGTTATTGCTTTGCTTAAGTATGACAGTAAAGTGGAGTAGTTTTGTATCCCCACAAGAGGCAAGATGACTCTGCTAGGTCAAGTTGCAGATCAGATCTGTGAATCAGGGACATATTTAGTTTTAGCTTTTAGCCCCACCCACTTAGTCCTTTCTGGCACTCTGATATTGCGCCATGACACAGAAACAACTGTCTGGGATAGTGTCATGCAGTTGTTCATTTATAGTTTCCCGACGTCTTGACAAATTCGTCTGACGAGGCAATTTGGATCAACTTAATATCAGTCTGCAGAAGGACACTGGTCTCCTCCTGCCTCTGTCTGTGAAGGTGAGCCAGGGTTTGTCTGTGTCTCATTGCAAAAGCTTTTTCCCCTCCTCCACATACAGTCCTCAGCGGTGTATTTAACCACAGGTGAAAGAAAAGACCTCCGTGCATAGGGGAAGCGAGAGTGTTTGTGCGAAATGAAAGAAATATAACTTTATAACATTTTTTTGTGGTCAGTGAGATGCAGTGCAGTCGTTTTTTTCAGATACTTTAGCCAGGTTAGTGAGGCTGCTACTCTCGCTTTGACACTCTGTTTGTGAATCTCGTCCCGTGCAATCCCTCCGTGCGGCCTCACCACAGACATTTTAGCTGCTCTGTGACAGCCCGGCATTTATTGACAGACAAAGTTGACACATTCTCACTCTCAGCTCATGGGCAATTTAACCGGCAACTCAGCTGAACCCGTGCCAGAGGAGAGACAGGAGAGATATTTAGTCTTGAGGGTCACACACTTCTGGGGTTATATAGGGATATTTACACATTTTCACAGAAATTCATTTGACTTTTGACAATACGGTATGGTATTAATTTTGTATCTTGCATTTATTCAGTTGCAAGTGTTATGATTGAAAAAAAAACAAAAAAACAAACAGATCTTGTAAATTGTGTGAGGCTTGCCTTTTTGCAGATCTGACCTATAACTAAGCCTAATCAGTTTGTCTCCATGGGGATGGATAAATTTAATCCCAGCTGTGGAATATTCGTGGCAAAGCACCAACATAGAGATACTCGTTACATCTCAAATAACAAGTCACAAGCTACCATTACCCTGTGGTTTTGTTTTTTTGTTTTTTTTAGTTGGTCACACTCGACTCAACCCAGACCAAACATGATCATGCAATTCGATTTTTTTTTTTTTTAGTTACTGGTCACCTGTCATTTACAAATAAAATCAAATTGCTCACCTCAGATTAACAGTTTAGTGCTTCGCTCACTGATTCCACAGAAATCCGCAATGTTTTTCAGACCCCTGTGGATTTTTTTTCTCCTTTATTTTCTCCAATACGGACCATGCCTGTCCCCGATTGGCTGATCCACCTTTTAATAATAATCTAAGTTAATAAAAAATGTAAATAATGTTGTAAAAAGTACTATAAACTAATGATGAAGAGAAACCATTATAACATGGTGGAAAAGGGCTATATAAAAATGTGACCACAATGAGTTTTTAACCTTCTAGGCACTCAAAGGACTCACTCACCCATTTACACACACATTCATACACCAGTGTACACAGACACTGGGACGAGGTGGGTTAAGTGTCTTGCCCAAGGACACAATGACAGCATTCATCTGTGGGAGCTGGAATTGTACCGCCAACCTGTGGGTCGATCAGTGAACAAACTCTACCAACCGAGCTACTGTCGCTACTGTTAATTTCATATGTCTCCTTTAACTCTACATCATCATTACTGTACTTTCCCACTCCCCTCATGTACCTTTTGTTTGTGCTCGCAGGACTCGGAGTGGGCGCGTGTTCAGACCTCCACCGGGACCTTTCTGAGCAGGGCTGTGATTATCTCCTGCCCCCCTCATTTAGCAGGTCAGTTTACTAACGCCCTACCTCCACCAAGGCGCTAAATCTCATCTTCATTCACGCACAAGGCAAACTATGCTCAAAAAGTGCAAAGTGTTTCACCAATGCACCAATCACTGATTTCACGAACATGCTCAATCGGATCATTAGTTCAGATTATTTTTGTAAAGCTAAGGATAATTGATTTTACCAACAAAAAGTTAGAAAATCAACAGTGAAACAGACATTGGTCAAACAGATTCACCAACAAAAACCAAGCAAATGGATAACTGTCTAAGATTAGACCCTCCTTCTTGGCAAGGAAAAACTTACTGCTGTTACGGACTGAAGCTAATTATAAAGTATTTTTATCATATCGCTGCTACCAGGATAGTTGTTGTTAGTTTTCCCAATGCAAAACTACACTCTAGTCTAACTATGGACAGCTTCAGACCAATGAATCAAACATTTGTAGGACATGAAAAGGCGCATTGCACTTCTATGGGGTATTCATTGTTAACATGTCACATATTTAGATTGACACAGAAACAAGTCACAACTGCTCAAACCATACACACTGTAACACTGGGAAGGGTATATTAATGATAAATTGCAGGCACATAGGTTGCCTGTAAGTTATCATAAACAAACAGTTGTTTACTGTCGCAACAATGTGCTTTACTGTATAAAAGTGCAGCTAATTTTCACTCTTCAGAATGATGACAGAAATTATATAATTGTACCTTACATATACAGCATGTATGAAGTGACCATGAAAAACATATACATGACATAGTCTAAACTGGACTGTGCCAAACACTATGTGCCATAACAGACTATTTGAATGTCTTCCCCTCACAAATCAGACATCTGCCCTCTTAGATTAATCATGTGACATAAGTGCTATGTCATGTAATCCTATGGAGACATCGAATGCTGCCACATTTTCATTTATTAAACTTTTTGAAAAAATACAACCTAAAATCTGCGCAAAAGGCATGTTAGCACCCCCAACTGGATGAAAGATGAAACATGTTAGGGGCCTGGTTGTACAGGGCCAGGATGTTAGGGACAAGACTTCATAAAATATTGAAGAAGTGTGTATTCTGAATTCCTGACAATAATAACTGAACAGTCCTATCTTCAAGATGAAATGTGGTACTGAAATATGTGGTATTTGAATGGTTATTAGTAAGAAGAAAGGCTCCAGTTATGTATCTTATTTAGCTAATATGGTGTTCTCTGCAGACTAAATGTCATAATTCTCATTTTGAAAGTTGTGCTTAACAGTGTTATTTATAGTTATTATATAGCCTAACAATTAGCTAGCTAGTTCGAAGGGTAAAAAACAAAACAAAGCAAGTAAGTAAGTTCACTTTATTTATATAGTGCTTTTCATGATCACGTCATCTGCAAGTGATTTAGCACCAGGTTCTCCACAAGCATGACGTGTGAGATAGGAGAGGGGCGACCCGTGTTGTCCAGCCCTGTCACGAACTGCTCACCGACCCCCGCGGGCCGGCTATCTTTGACCACTCAAAGATAAACAGCGCTACGGTATCATCACGTTTAGGGGCAATTCTGACATAGAGGCATTCAGTCATAATCCCACAGATGGTAGCATCACCACATTGGCTCCTCAGCCAAGCACATGCACCAAATGTCTGAATCTGTGGCTCCTCTCGTACTGAGCAGGGTTACTAATGCAGCAACACATCACCAGTAGGGTAAAACTAACTAGTCTCACGACAGTCTAATCCAAGCTCACGTTCCCTTCCCTATTTCACAAAATAATAATTTTAGAACATGTGACATTGTCCTACATGAAAAAAATAATGGTTTTATTAACAATGCATAAATTAATAACCAGCTGCTGCTTTTGTCAAACACAGCTCCAACTGGAAACACTGACTGGATTCTATTCATGGGTTTTATGTGTTACATGACATTTTTCACCATTCAAAAGAACAAATATTTAGTTTCATACTGTTAATTCATGAGACAGCAGTCCTAATATTGCACCATTCTTAAACACACGGACACTTTCAAGCCACTGCTCACGTTTGTGCAACACCAATGACCTTTAATGTGAACATAATGGAGACATAAGGTGGAACCCCTACCTCTGAACTGTGTGGTGTTCCACATCAGACTGACATTTGTCCTGAAAAATAAAATACAGATTAGATTTACTAGAAAACTTGGTATTGAACACAGACAAAAAGTGTTATATACGTAGTGCACATTTAAAAGCGTCATAAACATGTTCTTACCAGCTCAGACTCTCTCGTGTGTGTGCTCCATTCCTCTGCACTGTCAGCTGTGAGCTACAGGAAAGCTCATTTTCTGTCTGTCCTTATTTCAGGCTGTTTCTGCTTGTTGTCTAAGAGCTGTCAAAACCTAGCGCTAGTTTCTGAGCTGTTTCTGAAATGAACCCGAATTGTTTTGATGGATAGCTCGTATTGACTCAGAAAGAGCTTTAAATGTAGATGCTTCTGTCCCGCTCTTCTCCGTCTTGTTGGGCCGTGTCTGTCCCTGTGTCAGGCCCGTGTAGAGGTCTGATCTCCGAGAGCAGAGAGAGGATGGGGGGAACACCTGCTCTACCTAATTTAACAATATAAAATGAAAATACAGCCCTACAAACCACACAGGTGTGTCTATATTAGCCAACAGGCCTACATGTGTGTTTCTTCACTGTAATAATATAATACAGGAGACCAGATAGTAGCTTACAACAAAACTCTGGATACAGCATGGGAATGAATTATAAAAAGGCCTAAACAACTAAACACCAGTGTATTTTAACAAAATTAATGCATTCATATATATTGCCTCAACTATAAAATTAGAGTTGAAAATTTAAAGTAACTTACCCATAGAGGCTGATGTCTGGTCCACTGGGGACTGAGGGGAGACAGGTCTTAAACTCTCAAAAATTACAAATATCCGGTAAAACTTCAAATCTTTGGCCTTTTTAGCGTATCGGCTATCGGCCTTAAATCTTCAGCACAGGCCGATACTTTGTTTTGTCAATTCTCTGCCTAAAACATACACACAAAGCTTTATTTTAACACTTTAATACAAAGTGACATCAGTGCTAAATGTGATACACTGCTCTCTTAAAGGTTTGTGGTGTGAAAAAAGGGCTATCGGTAATTTTGTAGTGAATTTAAATTACATCATTTGAGGAAAATAATCTAAATCGGCCCAACATATCGGCCATCGGTTCCTCTGTATTCTAAATCGGCGTCGGCCATGGAAAAACCCATATTGGTCGATCTCTGCTTCAGATGTCTGGTATAAAAGTCAGACAGGCTTCATGTGTGAAATATTTTTATTTTGTTTTACTTTTTGTAAAGTCCTGCTGAAGAGATGGCTACTTCGAAACGTTCCACACTGTAATGTCACCCATAGCTTTCGGCTCCACTCAAATGAAGCTCATCAAGGCTAGCAGTTATAGGGGCCAATTTGGAGCTGAGTTGCATATTGGGAATTCCGATCACGAGTATCATAGCAACCACAGAGCCAATCCAAAGTGAAATTGTTGGAGATAACGCCCCTTCGCGCCTGCACCACTGGTTTAGCTGGGAGCAGGTGCTTGACAACGCAGTCTATTAAACCTGTTGCTAACACTAACGGGAGCAGTTTCGGGGAAAGAAGGCGCCTGATTTGTCTGTTATTAATGTTCATATTTTGATTTACGGACACAATAGCAAAATAAAAATACCAGGATCATGTGGAGCAGGTTAATATGAACATTTTAAGACCAAAATGACGAGCCTGACAGCAGTAGTTACAGAGAGAGTCAATGGAGCCGGAAGTGCGCCCATGCTCACTTCCTGTTTGGAACACGGTGGCTGGCGTGTTAACTATGTCCATTTATATATATAATCTATGAGTTTTTCCAACCCTCCCACCCCTTTTCTTCCCAGTACCCATTGCGATTTACGGTATAGTACTGTAAAATACACTGCATATTCCAAATAGAAATAATTTTGTAGTGTCGTTGTTGTGTTTTGTGTGTTTTGTGAGTGTGGTGGCACTGACTTTGTATTCTGATGCGACCCTGTGGCTGAGTGTCACTAGATGAGATCTTGACAGAGTAGCAGAAAGAGTGTTGAAGCCCGGAGTTGAACTGTGGGCTAATGTGACATGTTTGGGTCAGTGCTGAGGGGAGTATGTGGTGCCAAACACGTCATCGTCAGCTCAGCGCAAACAGACTCTCAGGGGACGCATGAGCCCGGGCCAGAGAGATCTGCACCAAAACTATACAAGAAGTTAGAAGTTTAGTGAGGGAGAGCACTGTTAGATAAATAATGCTGAACTTTCAAGCTTGATAAACGCTTTCTTTAGATAAATAGGTGTGATTTTCAATATTAAATCATAGTACTTTCTTTTATATTACCGTGTGGCCTTATATCTGTGTAATCCCTCAGTCGTCCAGGTAGGTTCCATCGTGATCCATGGGCGTGTACTAGTTTATGTGTCTTATACTTGTTCTAATACAGCTCGAGAACATTCTAAAGCGATTCAGGAAAGGTTCATTTCTGTCCTGTGAGTGAGACTTTTTTAGCAGTGATACCTGCTCAAATGAGTCTCTAGTTTTGATACTAGTTTTAGTAATGATTATCTGTACCGTAATGTGAAGAGAAAAAGACAAAAATAGATATTAAAATGGATAAGACAAAAAAGGTGAGGCCAAAACTTGTGAAATGGATTGCATTTTTTCTTTCTTTTTAATAAATTATGTCATAATTTCGTCTTGTCAAAAAACTGATCAACCTTCATCCTTCATGTATCTTTTTTTTTTTTTTTTTTTTTTTACATAATTTTTTTATTTATTTTTTTTTACCAAAAAATATGATATGCTAGAAGAGTAGGCAACATGGAGGCTGATCAGTTGGTCTAAAATTGGTCCGTAGTTTGTTCATGTTTTTGTTTTGTTTTTTTTTGTTTTTTTTGTCTTAGAAATTTTTTTGTGTGTGTTTTTGCATTGCGTAATTAATGATATGTGGAGGTAACAACATTATAACATGGCTTGACGCTCACAAGGGTCAATTTTGCTTAATGTAGGACCTTAAACTTGTTTTTACAGATGAACTTAAACTATTTTAGAATTATAAAATATAGATTTTGATGGTAAAATTCCAGATTAAGCCTTTCACTTGGGTTGCCAGTTTCAGCGTTGAAATCCAGTTGTTTTAAACCTAAAAGGACTCTCTCTGATCTGAATCCTCACTATCTAAACTCCAAACGTTTTTTTTTTTTACATAATTGTGTTTTTTATTAACAAAAAAAATGATATTATGCTGGAAGAGTTGGCAACATGGAGGCTGATCAGTTGATCTAAAATTGGTCCGTAGTTTGTTCATGTTTGTTTTTTGTCTTAGAACATTTGGAACAAAACCAAACCAAAATTGCATTGCGTAATTAATGATATTTTCTTCAATAGCAAACTTTGGCAATGGACCACTTTTTTCAACGTCGCTATAAAAGCTTTTCGGGAAGGCATCCAAAAACAAACAAACAAAAAAAAAAACATGTGAATAACTTAATTTAAAACCAGTCAGTCACTTAAAACCTTTGTTGATGTGAGACTAGCGAGCTTTAGAACTGTATCTCACATTGAGTGCCCACTGCAGCTCTGTCAGAATCAATGGGCAAAATCCATGCTCCGCTCACAGTGGTAAAAACACTGTATTCACACAGCCTCCTCCATTCCAATGGTGGTCCACCTGCTATGGTAAATAATGTGCTTGTTCCACTGGCTTGCCTCCAGGCGCGTCCAAAGAGAGTGTTACTGTGAAAGCTATGGAGAGAAGGTGAATGGAAATGGGTCCAGTCGAGATCAGTGTGTACCAAGCCTCCTTTCTGTACACAGCGCCTCCATTATATTACTCATATTCACTATTTACTGAACTAAGGGTGGATGAGATGAACAAAAATGAATTTCTTCGTATTTTTAGGGGATTATCCTGATGAGGACGTTCAGACAGTATTATGGTAATCAGTCAGAAGTAAAAGGATTGAAAAATTTGCGACAAAACCCTTTATAGGAAAGATTGCAAGTTAATGAATAATAACTGAGACACTTCGACAAGTGGAAGGCATTATTATTATTATTATTATTATTTCATATTTTTATTGCACTAAAATAGATATGACTGTTGATAACTTCTCACTTTTTAAATGGCCCATATTACGCTATTTTCTGATCATGTTTAACACACAAACCTGCATATTTAGGCTGAGTTCTGAGAAAACACTCTGTTCCACCTTGTGATGTCATGTGGTAATACAGGAAATGCTCCACTGTGTTTTCAAACTCCATACACCTTCAATAGAATCTTGTAGATAATCCTGGAATTCAATCTCTACTAACCAAAAGGCAAAAGGTAACTGTTTTAAAACAACCGCATCATGACATCACAACGTGGAACAGAGCGTTATGACCTTTGGAGATGTAGACTAATAATGCAGGGTTACTCAAACGTGTGAATGAAACAAAACACAACTCCTCGTATATTTTTGTGGAGATAACAACATGGCTTGAAGCTCACAAGAGTCAATTTTGCTTAATGTTGGACCTTTAACTTGTTTTTTTTACAGATGAACTCTTTAAACAAACTGTATGTAATGGAACAGATTTTGATGTTACAATTCATAAATAAGCCTTTCATTTGGGTTGCCAGTTGCAATGTTGAAATCCAATTGTTTTAAACCTAAAAGGTCTCCCTCTGATCTGAATCCTCACTATCTAAACCCCAGCACCTGCAGCCAGTCATGAATCAGTGCTAATGCAGCCTCTACAGCTCAGTGAATGAATTCTGGAGGTTCTGATCTTTCACATGAGGCACGTCCTGTCCATATGAGAATGAGAAAAATGTGTATGTCCTCTATCTGCAGGTTAAGTCACTGGCAACCCAGGTTCAGTTGTGATGATACCTTCTTTAAAACAGCATGAGTGTTAGTTAAATACAGTTTCTTTAACATTTTGTTGTGCCCCACCAACTAGTGATCACATTTATTAATCATATTTTTCACATATATGGGTTACTTCCACCACTATATGTAAATTGTGCTATGGTGAGATTGAGGACTGTCTGTAAAGCTCGGAGAATGGCCAAGAATTTAAAAGCCCTGTACACGATTTTTTCCCCCATGCATTTGAGCACAATTTGTCTTGCCCCATTACAGATATATTGCATAAGCAGCTCTTGAGGTGAAAATAAGGCCGCTCTACTGTCCGATCAGTTAGCATGCTAGTTGTTAGTTGTTAACTTTACCGTCACAGCAAATCTCCACACTGGTCCTTGAGAGTTGTGAAAAGCTCTAATAAACTCATCGCGGTGAATAATTAGGAGGCTCTGAACGCAGAAGGTAAGTGAGGAATGACTTCGGACCAACACAATTTTTGTTTTTGTTTTGAAGACACTAAAATCAGACAGTGCTTTTAATGTAAAGTTTGGTGGGCTGTGATGAATTATGATGCCGTAGAGTCAGATGTACGGAGCTCGGCAGGTTTTTCTAAAGCGCACCGCGACCGAGACCACTCTTACAAAAAGCTAAAAAGGACCATGCTGCTTGAAGTGGTGTCTAGCAGCTTTCACTCTAATTTCAGACAAAATGGCTGTTCCCTGAGAGGCCTGTAAGTGCCAGTAAAGTGAAAAAAGAGGATGTAATATATTCCCTGAAAGTATTATCTAGTGTCTAGTCTACTCATGTTGAGTTTTAATGTTGAAGATGTTATCAACTTTCTATTATTTGGTATTGCTGTAAGGTACAAGAGATGGTTTAGCCTCTAAGCCGCTCTCCAAACTCATTACTCACTTATCTGACGCATTTCTAACTTCCTAATTTAAAGAGTGAAGGGTCCATCACCTGCTCATCTCCACGGAGATCGGTAACTTTATACTGTGTAACGTTACAGGCGAAGCAATACTATCTGGAAACTAGCGTGTGGCAGACTCTCCATCAGTTGTTTTGCTCTCCAACTAAATCCAGTCAAGTACATTGAGTAGTCTTCATACAGGAGTTAACAGGATGATGAATCAGGGCAGTTTGATTGAGGTAGCAAAGAGCCCTTAGGACAAAGGTGTCCTTACTCCTGTCTGACCTGCTGTCAGAACATTGCAGCCGATGTACAGACAGCAGACAAAGGAATTCATTTCATTTTTTCCGCTCATTCAAGTTCAGTTCTGCTGCTGTTCTGTTCATTGAACTACACTAAGATGAATTGTCACTTGAGTAAAACTTTCCATAGTCGTTCATGGTCCCGTTGGGTCATGTCTAGCACCTCTTACCATACTTTGTTTTGCCCTTTCGTTCTTTCTTTCACCCTTTCTTTCACACTAAATAAATAGTCTCCGCAAGAGGTGCTAGATTGCTAGTTGAAGGCTTGGCTGACTTTTTCCAAGGCTTCATATCTTACCTCACAGCTGTTGTCCTTAACACCCAGTGCCCACAAACTGGAATTATCAGATGACAAAGGTTTCAAGGTCTGATTATTTCTGTTGAAGTGAATATATAACAACACTGGATGTGGGATTTTTAATGGTCAATTGTTTTATGTTGGAGGACAATATTGTGTCTCTTTAAACCTTTTACCTTTCATAGACTTGTATTTGTGAAACGTACTTCTATCGTTTGTCTTGTTTTGCAAAAATCCCTCTCCCAGTGTTGGTAATAATTAAATAAAATAAATAACTCAAAAATATTATAATTTTTGTGTGTTGAATTTCATATTGGGAGATATACTGGTACAATTTCCGATATTTTGTGCACTTTAGTTTAGTTTAGTTCAAAGGTAAGCTCTATGGAGAGGCAAGCCTGTGCACAATAAGTACTTTAAAGCGTTTTTAGCATGAAAACACTTAAAATTAGTGTAAGATAGACTTCACAATATGTTATTAAACGTATCTAAGTAATAGCATTTCCACAGAGACGAGCAAATGACCTAGCGCACCTTTATAATACTCGTCACTTTTCATAAATACCCTTTTTCTAATTGAATTTTACAGATAAAAGAGATTATATTCGCATTTATATTCATTGTATCACACTTTCTTCTTAAGATGGCAAAACAACCAACTGAATTATCCGCGAGAATCTACATACCTGCCCCACAAGGTTCCTTTTTGTTTTGACGTTACTAATAAATTTCCCCATCACTTCTCTCTATGAATGACTGATAGCACACATAAAACCATGGGAGCGTGGGGTTTGGCATTAAACGCGACACTCGGCTAGCAGTCATGTGCAAAAATGCTAATCCTGGATATGAGCGCCGCGTTTGTCATCCATCACCTGTTCCTGGATCACGAATATCTCTCTGCTCTCATCCATCCATCTCCCATAAGCAGTCCGCCATTTTGCCTGCGCTCCCTTTGGCTGCAGCCCCTCTCCGTGATTTATGATGCGTTTATATTTCCAGGGCATCTGAGATCTTTATGCATGACAAAGAAGAGCCAAATGAGGAAATTGTCCCTGTGGTGAATTGGGAATTTTGTAATGGTAAACAGGAGACTTTGGATGAGTTTGGATGGATGAGTTTTCTAACAGATATTTCAACTATATGACATGTTATGTTTTTGATGTTTTCATGATGTTTCAATATTGTTTTAGTGTAAAAAATATAATTGGAGTCGTGCATTTCATTCACGCATATTTTAATTTTTTAGTAATCCTGCTTATTTAGTCTGTGTTCCTCTCCAGAGCAGAGTTGTAGCATCAAATTGTCCAAAGATGATTTCAAAAGGCTTTCAGTCTCTCTTACCTTTTATGTTTTATTTATGTGGTTGTAAAATAAGGATAGTTTTTTGTATCAATACACAGTTACATTTACAGTTGTCCCTCACTATATCGCGGTTCACCTTTCGTGGCCTTGTTTTGCAGATTTTTCATGTAGTTTTGCATGCTTTTTTAACAGCCTATGAACGTGCATTGTGTTCTGCGTCCTGATTGGCTAAGGGACCGTAGACCATTGTCCATCAGTCTCCTCTGTGCCGTGTCTCCTGTACAGTACAGAATGTGTTCAGACAAATTTACATAAATGTTCGATCGCAGTGTGACTCTGAAGTGCTGTATATTTGCAAGTTTTCTCCCCAACAAAACCCACAATGTCGATGAAACGTTCTGCACCGACAAAAGTGCCTACGAAGATTTGAACTTTGAGAGAGTATAAACAAGAGAGAAATGTGAGAAAATGTTAATGCCTGTGTGAGTAAAGTGTATAAAGTGTGTGGTGAGGGTTTTACAGCCTTAAAATATATAATAATTGTAAAAAATAAAGCTGACTACTTTGTGGAATTCGCCTATTGCAGGTTATTTTTAGAACGTAACCCCCACGATCAACGAGGGAGCAGTGTACTTTTCAGAGTACTTTTCTAGCAGTATACTTTTACTCCTACTTGTGCTCATGTAAGAGTAATATTTTTATTGAAGTAAGAGTACACAAGTCTTGGGTACTCTTCACACTGTGAGTAAATCCACAAGTGACAAAAGCTTTATATCGACAATATGAAATGATTTGAGCTTTTGTGTTTCTTACTCCGCTCCTTCCGATATGATTTACTTTTTCAATTGTTTTTTTGTCTGTCATTTGAAAATACCAGATTTTGTGCATTATTTCATGTTTTGTACTTTAAATTACATTGACTTCTATTAAAAGTTATAAATCAGATGTTACGTGCTGACAGTTACTCTTTAGGTTACTCTTACTTGAGGAATTTCTTGGACCACTACTTTGCACTTCTACTTGAGTAATATTATTTTAAAGTAACGTTACGCTTACTCGAGTACAGCTGAGTCAGTATGGGTCTATAGATACTCCCAAAACATTTAAAGAACTGAGCAACATTAACAAACACAAATTATACATAAAACAAGATCATACTGCTTATCCTGTATTTCAAAATGCCACAGTAAAGCATCACTGCGGCACTCTTTCCCCAGTATTACGCTATCTGTACATTATAATTTGATTTTACGGTTTGGGGTTTGGGGACTTTTCTTTAGTGGAGTGCAGTCCCAGGTGTAGCCTTGTCTGACCTCGCAAGTTCATCTGAGAGCAGCCTTTTAGTGTTGCCAGATTTGAAGTCATTTTAATCACACTTTGTATTAAAGGAGGCGCCCCGCTGTGTCCTGTCAGGATCTCAAAGTGACAACACGGGTTTTAGACGTGTGCCCTTGCAGATCTTACTGGTTAACTTTACAAACTCTTTAATGTTCTACCTGCATTGTGTTCCTGATTCAATAGCATTATGTTTTATCATTACGTATATGGTTATACAGCAGTTTTAAGACATTTAACAAATCCTCTTTAAAATTGAACTGATTTTAACCGTCTTAAAAATGTGAAATACAGTACTAGTAAATTTTAAACAGTTCGCAGTGGTCCAAAGTTATTGCTCACTTATAAAGTATTCTGAGCGTCCTAGTTATTCACCGCAATGAGTTTTTCAAGAGCTTTATACAACTTTCCAAAAGCAGTGTGGAGTTTTTGCATCACGGTAAAGCTAACGGCTAGGGAAGTTTATTTGTATAGCACAATTCGTACACAAACTAATTGAGAGTGCTTTGCAGAATAAGAAAGACATTAAAATCACAATACAACAAATGAAAACATAAATAATCATTGTAAAAATAATATTAAAAGAAGAGTGCAGAATAAAAACCTTTCAGTCGTATGCACAGCTAAACAGAACTGTTTGGCACATAGATTTAAACATTGTCAAAGTAGAGGCCTGTCTCACATCTTCAGGCAGACTGTTCCAGGATTTAACTACATAAAACTGAAACGTTGACTCTCCATGTTTAGTCCTGACTCTGGGCACCAGCAGGAGACCTATTCCTGAGGTCCTCAAAGTACGAGATGGTTCATATGGCACTAAAATATGGGAGATGCTCAAAACTCATTGCACTTAGATGTGGAAATTAGTTCTAATGGCGTCTGAGCTGGAGGGTTTGTTAATCTATTTACTGTTGCAAATAGGACACAAAAGTTGTTACTGAACTTCCAATAATGTGCATTAGCTGCTAGTATGCTGATGCACACTTCCTGATTATTGGACAATAAAATGCTTCAGATGCAGACAGTACACCTGACCTAACTACAATATATCTGTACTGTAATTTTGCTTAAATACATAAAAAATAAAAAAATAGTTACAAGACTTTTAATTTGTATCTGTTTAATTAAATGTGTTTTTCTTCCTCAAAAAAAAAAAAAAAACATTTAGAAAAAGTTTGTTAGACATTCTCACTGTGAGCGGAGTCATTTCTCCACTGATCTGACCTGTAATTTGACCTGGTTATGCTAACTGTCCCCATAGAGATTCATGCTATGGGTCATTCCGCTCCACCAGAAAAGAAATCTATCCAGGTTATAAAACAAAAAAAAACAAAAAAAAAAAAAAAAAATTGTTTTTCCTCTCTAATTAAATTACATCTTTTAGAAAGCAATTTTGTAAATCACTTATTTCTTTTTACTGGTGAAGAACAATAATATTTTTAAAGTACAAAAATAGTAGTTTCCATCACAGTGACAAAGTGGTGAAGTTACACACGCCCAGTCTTCCTCCATCTAGGTACTCCTCCCCCCCGGCAGTACACTGTGGTTTCTCACTGCTTGTAACAGGTTGCACCAGTGACACTGAATCATGAAGGTGACATGACGGCCAATCTGCTCAGTCTCTCCGACCACCATCAACCACCACCCACCACATTCCCACACGAACACATCCAAACATAACCAACATAGAATGAAGTGCCTTGCTCCAAGACACAAAGGCATTGCTCCAAAATTGTCTATTTTTGTTACTACAGAAGAAAACTGTAACATATTGTAGATAGATTATTTTATATTGTGTACATTGTAATATTGATATAAAATGGTTTGGTGTAAGAAATAAGTCCATTTACTGTTTCCTGTTAAAAACTCCAGAACCTCTTTATAATTTCACTGTAGTACGGCGGTAGGGGCTTGGTAAAAACTGCAATTTTCTGAGCACTCAAGCCTCGAATGAATAACAATACAACATGACTCAAATATGCATGAATCAACCGGAATACAACTTTGAGTGTAAGCTAATGTTTTGGGAGTACAGTACCATTATAACATGTTTAACAGCCTGTAAAAGGTTATATTATGCATAATATGTGCCCTTTAAATATGAAACTTTACTCAAACTCCACTCTATGAAAAGATACAAAATGACATCCTTCCCTAAACACTCAAAACAAAACTGCTAATATGTAACTCCTCAAACTAATTCTTGCCAAAACGTCATTATAATTCTGGCCACTAGCGTGATTCGACTGGGCATCTTTTTGTTCCCATAGGCCTTATTCTTCTAACTTACAATGCCTCTAGTGAGTTTGACTAAGAACACAACTTCAGCGGACTGCGTCTAATTCACTAAATCTAACATATACTCCTAATAATAGCTTGACATTGACGACCAAGTTAACGGGTCTCCAGGCGCTGCACCCTCTTCTCCTGACAAGATGCTCAGAGACACTGATTTGTAAGTGGATCATATCAGGGCAGTGCAGTGTAATGCGATTTTAATCAAATTGTGATCAAATAATAATAAAAAAACGAGATGACTTTTAAAGGTGGATGTCAGCCATGTTATTGCTTTGCCTCAAATGTTCCACCGTATGGCATTAAACTTATGTTAGAGATTTATTCAACAACAGATGCTTCTTAATACTAAAATATACTCCGAAAAGCAGTGCATTCTTACTGTGAACGGAGTGGCCTCTCCATTGACCTGATTTATAACTATATGCTTGGTGACTCTACTTGTTCGTATCGATCGTGACTGATAAGTTTAATGCCCTACTGTGGAAGATTGCAGGTTAAAGCAAAAACATCTCAATGGAGACAAGGCATAGTGCATATTTAACCGACAGTGAATGCTTTCCGCACTAGTTCCATTTAAAGGCTCTTTTATGCTCCATTTTTGTACGTAAACAGACCCATACGTTCCAAGCGTCGTAACCGTTAAGGCTGCATTCTCTTAAATAACCACAAGAGGGCACACAAAATCAGTTGGAGAATTAACCAAAAGGACGAAATAGAGCGCGCACCCTTAGCACTTTTTAGATCGCAACTGTTGGAAAAGAGGCAAGAAAAAAACTAGTGAGCCGTCTTCACTGTATTCAAGGCTGCATTCTCTTAAATGACCACCAGAGGGCGCACAACATCAGTTAGAGCAGGGATATCAAACACATTTTCACCAAGGGCCACATCAGCAAAATGGCTAAAGGGCCAGATGTAAAATAAATGTAACTACTTTTTTAACTTTTAATTAACTGCTTCTGTATTTATTACTTATTCAAGTTACAAATATTGCATATTAATTTGCATAAATGTAAAAATACAGCTGTGTAACGGCATATCTCTTGATAAAATGACATGTTAAGACCATCATACCTTTTAATTTACCCCATCGAGGGCCACATAAAATGATGTGGAGGGCCACATTTGGCCCATGGGCCTTGAGTTTGACACATGTGAGTTAGAGAATTGACCAAAAAGACGAAATAGAGCAACAGATAAACAAACATGGAGGCACCCTTGGCACTTTTTAGATCACATCTGTTGGAAAAGAGTCAAAAAAAAACAAAAAACATAGCGAGCTGTCTTCACTGGATTCAGGGCTGTATTCTCTCATTCTCTGTTGCCAAGATTCTGCATGTAGAGACGAACCAGAACACCAGACAGAACCAGGTATAAAAACACAGGACAGACATAAGCCTGCATGCATCTGGAATGTAGAGCATAAATGAGCCTCTCTTGTTTACAATTCCTGTTATTAAAAGCCATATTTTTGTTTTTAATACAAAAAAATTATCATCAAAAAACTGTAACTGATTAACATGAGGGAAATATATATTGTTTTTTTCTATTATCATCCAGTACTGTATAAAACTTGGATAACATTTCCTACTGAACAATAAATTCACTCAATTAAACGCAATTGACAATAACAACAACTCTAGTGCTTGGGCTATATACTGAGGAGCCCAGCCACCTGCCAAATACAATTCACTTTTATTTACTCTATTAGGAAACAGGTAAGCAGTCCATTAACAGTGATCTGCCAGGGCCAGGGCCGCCACTGAAACTAATGGGCCTTAATTCGCCGATTAAACCTGAAGTGGCAGTCTGTGTGATGCTGATGATAAGTGACGCAGTGCGATTTTTATCTATCTGTTTCAACTTTTGTGGGAATAAATGTGCTTATCTGTGATCGGTGGAATCTGTGATAGGTGCTGATTTAGTAAGCAGGCACCACAGGGAAAAAAAAAGTGGTTATACGCCAAGCTTTGTTCTTTGGAGAGGAAAGGAGAAGGGTCTTTCGTTTAATGTTGAAGGGTGATCAAAGTTGGACATATTATTGCGGAAAGTGGAAAGTTGGGAAAGTTTTGCTTTAAAGAACACATATTATGCAAAATGTACTTTTTCGACCTTTTTAATCATGTTACATTGTTGCTTCCTCGACAGGCACATACCTGGAGTTGTATTTGGCTTCATTCATGCTCGTTTCATTAATCTATTAATCCAAAGTCGTCTTTTCTGAGCACTCAAAATTGCTCTTTTCACATTTTGCCTGTTTAGATAAAACTCTGGACCTCTCTTGCTCAGTTTTTAAGCTCATGAACCTGACTCGTTCTGAGGTCAAACTGTGTGCACAACAAACGCAAGACTCTATTAGCATAGCATTCACATGGCATAAGTGTCTTTACTTTCTAAATGTTCATTCCTGACAGCAGAGGGAGCTCAATTTTTTAAGAGAAAAATGACGAGGCTCACTGCAGTGCTTACAAAGAGAAGGGTGACAATTTTTCAATATAAAGTGAATTGGAGCCAGTGTCGATGAAGCCGGAAGAGCACCCATGCTCACTTCCTATTCAAGAATGCAGCAGCTAGCAGGTTAGCTATGTCCACTTATATATACCCTCCTAGGACCTGGCGTTCACACACACACACACACATATATATATAACACATTTTGGGCTGTCTAGGCCACAAAACAGTTTTGTTTCTCTACTAGGTCCCAGTGTCCATGTATGAGGTCATTATACTTCCACTTAAAGGTGACAGAAGAGTATAACACATTATAGTTTAGATTCAAGATGGATTTTGTTAAAGGCATATGTGTTTCTGCAGCACTTCAAATGAGCCACTGTTCCAAGAGGCACTCTGGACAAATATTGCCGTGTTCAGGCAGTTAATAGTTTTTGCAAATCGTTATTTACATGTGATTTAATTTTGTTCTATCAAAATCATTAAAGAGTAGTATGTGGACATCATTTTTCTCATAATGTAAAAAAAAAAAAAAATCTTTATTTTTATGCTCATCAGGTCCCAATGAGCCCAAATAACAAAGATAAATTAATAAAGCATGTCATGTAAGAGCTCAAGTCTTAGTAGGTTCAATTCTATGGTTGGTCCAAAAACCTAAGACTAGTTGGTGGCGTCGAAATTCCAATCCAATATGGCCGACTTCTTGCCTTCCTCATTGTTCTCTATCACCGTTCTGATTTTCATTTGCCTTCACCAAAATTTTCCTTTATCAACTTTTTCACGATTCCCCTTACCATTTACTTCGTTACTGTCTCAGGCAAATAAAGTATGTAATTCAAAATAAATTCAAAGTGGACCGAGCCTGCCATATTAGTACTCCTTAAATGGCACGGCCCTCTTTAACCCGAGCCAGTCCTTTCAATCAATACGATGTCTTTGTACTGTCATTTCCCTCATATATATCTATACAAGAGGGGGGATGGTACTACCTCCCCAATCTCTCAGCGAGTGTCACGAGGCCCCTGTATAATTTCATAAAAGCTTGTGATGTACGGCCTCTGCGCAGACAACCTCTTCCTCCATATTTGGGTTAAGTGCTCAGGTGCCTCTCCTCCTGATGGGGCTCTAGATTTATGCATCTTTGGGGCGCTCTTATCAAATCCATACGATATTAGCGGCTCTCTGCAATGAATTCTCACACACGTCCTAAGCGCGAGAGAAGCAACGAATAGGTCGATTAGCGGTGATCTATGCCCATCACGGGTGTAATGGATTAGAATGATTGTATATCTGAAGGCTAGAAATGGCATGTGTACAATAGGGGTGGTTTGTCTGATGGATTTGAGGTTGTGTCAGTGATGCACGCACAAATCTGATCGAGATTAAAGTGCGTCTGGCAGGTTTTTATAGTTATATTTACAGTTTTTTCCCAACAAAATAAATAATATGTCAGCTTTACAAGTAGTGCTGCGTCAAGATCAAATTGGATGTGCTGATTAAGTTCTAAAAAATTGATGACTTATGAGGGATAAGTCAATAGCAGTTCATTCACAGCTTGTTTTGTCATTTATTTTTCTTTGTCAAATAATGAATGTTGGTCCTTGTTTACAGCGTGGTTGCTAGGTAACATGGGATAACCTCTACATCATCATACATTTGCTGCACATGCGCAAACAGGAAGTGAACTTATGAACAATCAAATTTGCTTAACAACGGAAAACTTCGCCAGCTATTTACCCTAAACTTTATATAATTCTGTTAACAATGCTTTAGTAAAATTAGCAGTTTAACTTGTCATTTGCACTTTAAAGGTCAGATATGTTGAGCTTCTAACCTTTTTAAGTAACGTTCTGTTTTCATTTGATAAAACTGTTATTATTATTTTGTGTTTTCCAAGTTTGGCAAACTTTTCTCAGGGATATTCACAATAACTTTCTGCCTTGGAGCCAACAGAAAGAATTGTAGCTGCTCCTGTTGATTGGACACTCACACAATACATTCACCTTTAAAAGCATCTTGCTCAAGGGCACAGTTTATAAACTCATTGCAGTGGATAGTTAAAAAAGTATTGATAAAGTGGCAAGTTAGTTCGGACAGCTGTAAACCTTGTAAAATTAGTTTGTTCTGTTTTCCAAGATTTCTAAGACCATAAACATAAGCAGCTTTAATGCCATACCATGGACTATTTCAAGCAAACTATAACATAACATCGAGACGGAAGATATTTGCACTTTTTAACACATAAGCTTTGAATCTCCAGCACAGACTAATATTCTGTTTTGACTTACTTGCTGCCTGAAGAATCCACACAAAACTTTATTTGAACACTTTAATTTGAAGAGATAACTGCACAAAACATGACTGCACAGCTTTCTTATAGGTTTATGGTAAAAAAAAAAATGAGTTTGCAAATAGGTTTAAATTACAGAATTTGAGGAAAATAATCTAAATCGGCCCTAAAAATATTGACAGAACTCACCCATTTTTACTGATTGCTCTGGATTCTAAACATTCGGCATGAAAAAACGTATCGGCCGATCTCTAACAGAGACCAGAAAAGTTCCATAGTGCCCCTTTAACTACATTCTCTACATCTTATTAATACACTGTCTTCTCCCAATCAAACGCAGAGAAAAAACTTAGCTGTAAAATTTTGCTTTTTGTTCATCTCCTCTTTGCGAAGCCTGATTGAGAGATTGCGCAGCGGGACAATGGCTTTGATGTGCCGGCTTGATTTGAGTGCCGTTCCGTGTTCCCCTCTCACGCTGACAGGGGGAGACGTTGAGAGGGACAACCTGCTACTCCTTAAGCACGCTGAGACAAAGTAATGAAATATTTCTGAGGCACTTAGGTCAGGGCGCACCAACACATCTGCCACGTTAGCGATAGGAGTCACAGAGGAGATTGTGGGGGAAGGGTGGGCTTTTATAAATCAACGTTAAGGATTTCAAGATCATTTGGTTCATAAGTGATGATTACAGTACAGGATGCAAAATAGTAAGAAGCGAAATTTTAATTTGACATCAGTGCAAGACCTGGAGATGTGAACGGTTTTGAGCGGATTACTTGCCTACTTGCTTAATATAATTTCCAGACTGATGTCTCTCGGTATAAGGTCCCCAGTCCCTCCATTGCGCCTTGAGCTTGAGAGGAGCAGTTTGTGTTGGTTATGGACACTACCAGTCAAAAGCTTAGACACACCTTCTCATTCATTGATTTTTTTCTTAACCCTTTAGACTTTTATTCATTTTTAGCCGTAAAAATCATGTTAAAGGAAGTATCAGTATGTACTTTTGCCTTTTTTCACACAACTACCTCTATTCTATATCCTTATTTTTCCTTTGACGCATCGAATAACACCTGCGCTCTGATTGGTCATCTTTGAGGGACAACGTAAGCACATTACCGTAATGACAGTAACATATTTAAAGAGCCCCATGCGTTTGCTTTGAGATACCGTTTGATTTTACATGATAGCACAATTGGTTGCGGAGTCACGGTAATAGAAAGTCCACAACCGCGAGTCTATCAGCGGCGATAGGGTTAAAATGATACATACGCTATAAGGTTAAAATGATACATGCATGGAATTATGTAGCAAAGAAAAAAAGTGAAATAACTAAAAAAAAAATCAAAAACAAAAAATCAAATCCTCCACGCTCTGCTTTGTCGACAACGCTGCAAACCCTTGGCCTTCGCTCAATGAGCTTCTTGATGAAGTCTGAAACGGTTTGCACTTCACAGCTGTGCCGTGTCAGGGTCAAGAAATGCAAATTGTCAAAAGCAGCGAGAAAATGTATCTGTCATTCAGAGTTTTGATGCCTTCAGCGAGAACCTAAAATGAAGAAAAGAATCTAAAAACGATAAACGAAAAAGTGTGTCCAAACATTTGACTGGTCGTGTAAGTTCAGTAGTGCATCTAAAAACAACCAGGTTACTGATGGGGAAGTGTGTAGAGACTCGCGGCGTGTTTCACTCTCATCTGTCGAGCTCATGTTTTTATGCATTTAAGCACAAGATTGTCAGCACAGTTTAACTTCTGGGCGATGTCACAGTGGACAACGGACTCATGTTCCAGCAACATTGAAAACGGGTTAGTTCCAATCATGTGTTTGTCACTCTGCACCTTGAGTCAGAATCATGTTTGCGCAATCAGACACATGTGAAACAAAAAATCTCATTGGTCACCCATCACTTTGAGCAATTTAATGTCCACACGCATTCATTTCCAGGCGTGCGTAAAGCTTTAGAACAACTTTTTCAGACGACGGAGTGAAACTGGAATGGACTGCGCAGCCAATCAGAGCACAACTTTCGACATCTAATCCAAAATGATGGTTATTTTGCTTCCCGTAAATGTAATGTATTTCGAGGACATGCGAAACTGGATGCATTGGTGCCACTAATGGACTTTAATAATCTGGTGATCAACATTTAAAATCACACCTACACCTGCTTTTAATGTTTTGAACTGACCCATGTAGTTATTTTTTTTGTCTTTTTGTTTGTCTTGTTCTGTATTTTCACAAAGCACTACCACTACTAAAGCTACTTTAACAATATACTTTTAAAGAACAATAGTTTTGTTTCAACCTTGTTCCCTCATCTAAAACATACCTGGAGTAGTATTTTGTTTTATTCACACCTGTTTGATGAATCCTCGTTTACTAATTTCGCTCCTTCCAAGTCCCATAAAAACATCTGATCTTGAAATTCCCAGTTTTGTTACGCAATAGGTAAATGTCCGGAGGTTTGCAGGTTCATAATTCCGTTCCGGTCCGGTCCGTTGTGGTAAAGAAGGAGCTGAGGCCAAAGGCAAAGCTCTCGATTTACCAGTCAATCTACGTTCCTACCCTCACCTATGGTCATGAGCTCTGGGTAATGACCGAAAGGACAAGATCGCGGATACAAGCGGCCGAAATGGGTTTCCTCCGTAGGGTGGCCGGGCGCACCCTTAGGGATAGGGCGAGGAGCTCGGTCACACGGGAGGAGCTCTGAGTAGAGCCGCTGCTCCTACACGTTGAGAGGAACCAGCTGAGGTGGCTCGGGCATCTGCTCAGGATGCCTCCTGGACGCCTCCCTAGGGAGGTGTTCTGGGCATGTCCCACCGGGAGGAGGCCCCGGGGAAGACCCAGGACACGCTGGAGGGACTATGTCTCTCGGCTGGCCTGGGAACGCCTTGGGGTCCCACCGGAGGAGCTGGAGGACGTGTCCGGGGTGAGGGAAGTCTGGGAGTCCCTGCTTAGACTGCTGCCCCCGCGACCCGGCCCCAGATAAGCGGAAGAAAATGGATGGATGGATAATTCAAAATCTGAGAATTTCTGCTGCCAAAATGTGTTCATTGTAACTTCATGTTTTTGTTAAACATTTAGCAACTTTTTCTGACATGCTGTGTGATTTTGCAAATATTATTATTGTTATAGTTTCCTCCGCTATGGGTAGATGGCCTCATAACCTCAGTTCCGAGTATTGCAGAAATACTTTAGAAACAATGTGTGTAATGTCAGAAGGTTATTTTAAGTTCTAAAATATGAAATGCCAAAGCAAAGATACTCAAGAGCGTGTTTAAAGCCTAATAACAATACAGGTCCAGCCCCCAGCTTTACCCTACTGTGCAACTGTCACCCAACACCAAGGAAAACTAAAACTTTGACTACCTCTATCCCCCTTTCACAAATTCTAGCTTCACTATCCACAAATCGCATCTCTCTCTCTCTCTCAAACATACTGTGTCAGGATGAGTTCAAAGGTCAAGCACTTCCGCAGACTGTACGCTAGCTCATCCGGGCTCTTGATGCCGCGGCTGTGGTGCAAAAAGCCCAAAGTGTGATGGGCTGTCAGACAGGGCTACCCCCGGGACCCACGCAGAGAAGCAGATGTCAGCACCATTCACAGCGCGACTACCGCCTCCAAGACACTAAATTGGTTTCAACCTGTCACGATGCAAAATGTGAGCTGAAAATTACACAGATAAAGCTAAAGAGACAAAGAATGAGGCTAATTGTATGAAATGTTGGAGGGGATTATTTTTAGATAACACTGTGGAGTCTTAAACAATTGATCAGTTTAGTGGAATTTGCTAGAACCGTTTGTATTGATAGAAATAAATTCATACTAATGTGTCCGTTGTTAATTTGAGCCCATAAAAATGGTGATGGTTTATAGACTTAAAACTGCACAGGGAACTTGCAGTATATTTTCTGTTACATAACTATCTGGGTGAGACTAAAACAGAGGGTTCAGACTGCACACGGAGCTATGACCAATATCACGTTACTACAACATCACATTAAGCTTCAGTTTCAAGTTCTATAATGTGCCACTGGGGGAAATTAGTTCTGTAGCACTCAACATATGAAAACAAACAGCAACACAATCATACACAGAAGATGAAAGAAAGAAGGGCATGTCACAAATAGCCCAGAAGAATTTGTACCGATATAGCAACAGGGTACAGTGCAAATATGCCACAAAAAGTGCTCAAAGAGTTTTGTGCCATTGAGATGCTTTACGGTCCTAGCCTCTTAGTCCTGCACCCAGCAGCTCTATCTTGCCTTCCAGAGGGCAAAAGTTCAAACTCTGCCCTAAGAGGATGGCCTTGGGAACTGACTATAGCACTAGTCTTTCTTTGCACCTGCCGACTGTACAGACCTGGCTGAGACTACACTGCCCCTGAGATCTTGTTGGCCACTTTGACCTGACTACCAGGTCTATTTTTGTTTGTCAGGGAGAGGCTTCTGAATCATGCAGCTATGCAAAAAGTTAAAATCAATTTGATAAGAAAAGAAAAAGAAACATTAAAAGTGTTCATCTGCCTCAGAAAATACATTCTCTGTTCTCAACCCATTGTTCAAAACACAGCTTGTGCTCCACAATAACTCCATAATGTAAAGCAGGTAAACAAAATCCTCCTGCCTGACAAAAAGAACTGTTATTTAATAGTTTAAAACTGAAGACAGAATGAAGCTTTAAGAAAGGAAGAAGGGGTGCTGTTTTGAAGCTTCGAAAGCTGCACTCGCGAGTCCGTGTGTTCATGCCACAACTTACCATTTGTAAAGGAAAAAGCTTGTGGAGGGCTGCAGCATTTGGTCAAAATAGACTCCCAACGGAGTGCATCCAAAGCATCACAGCACCTTCGTCTGTGTGAGCTCGTCTTCTTACTTTTAATGGTTTGTAGTGCTTTGGAAATCTTTAGAATTCTTGCGACCTCTGCAGAGCAGTGGCTCTGCTTATGGTCTGATGATAAGTGCTCAGAGAAGATGACATTATAAATAAGATTAATGAAGCAAATACAAGTCCAGGTGTGTTTTTGATACAACATGGTTAAACATTCAAAAGAGGACATTTTGGATGTTATGTCTCATTTAACTTGTCTTTTTTGATGTACATGTTGGTATATACAATGCCTGAGCAATCCCACCTTTAATTGTTCCACAGCACTGGCTTTATGTAAATGTGTTCTAATGGTGTAAACAAAGAGCTTTGGCACGTCTTCATCAGGTGTGCCACGTTTGAAACTTCTGTATTAGTTTGTGACTGACACCGCCTGGTAATGGCCACATAAATCACTGTCACCATGACGATGCCGAGCGAACGCTAAATAAGTCCTATGAATATGATTTCCTCTTTTTATCAAACCACTTTTCCAGTTGGTTTGAAGGAGTAGAAGTGCTCATTTACTCAGCCAAGATGCCAATTCAAGACACGGCTAGAAAACACCTGCCCAAGTCCAGAATAAATAAAAGGAAATACTTGAGATACTTTGACAGAATTTGGTTTGGTTTGAAAGCATGCCAAGCTTTTAGACTGTAAAAAGCACTAATATTAACTGAGCAGGCTGCAAAAACAAAGCAAAACAAACAAAACAATCGACAGATACAGATGTGAATGAACTAGGCACTACTGTGTTTTTTTGTATTATTTTCATTTCATTATTTTTGTTTCATTCATGTAAAGATGCTGTGCCTGATTTTTATGGTTTTAAAAATGTGAAAAACAGAACTAGTTAAATTTAAACAGTTTGCAGTGATCCAAAGTTATTTTTACTTACCTTATGCATTCTGAACATCCCAATTATTCACGGTGATGAGTTTATAAGCTTTCTTTTCTTTCTACAATGTTCAGAGACCAGAGCGGAGTTTTGCTGTCACTGTAATGCTAACAACAACTAGCATTGTAACACTTCCTGATTTTTGGACAATAAAATGCTGTATAGTTAGATGCTGACAGTACACAGCTCACTTATTTTCACCTCAACACCTGCTCATACTGCATATCTGTACTGGGCCAAGAAAACTTTTTTCATAAATACACGCGAAAAAAACAAAAGGTACAGAGCCTTTAACACAGAAGTACAGCTGCTCTGCCCGCTCAAATATTTGTAACCCAAACACTTGAATAGATGTGTAGAGCATGACGACACATTCCACCATTCACGTGTTAATTAACTGTGCTGAGGACTTCAGGCAGACATAGTTTAACTGCACAAACAAATAACAATTAGCACTAGCCTACATAAGACTTGTCTTATGTAGACGTATGTAAGTCTTGGAGAGTCAGGATGTTGGGTTCTTTCTAAGTCAGTTGGTGTTGATGAAATTTGAAAGATAAAAATGCGCTTTAATTTTTAGACTGTACACAAATATAAAATACACGTGCAAAACAAACTAGTCCACTTACATCCTCTGGTGAGCCACGAGCAACAGGATGACACATTGGCAGGGATCACATCTCTCAAGGTTATTGTACTTCCAGAGAATTTTCTCTATTTCACTTGAAGGACCAGGTGGTCTGTTGTCAAAAAAAGAGCTTCCCCTCGATGGTATTTTCCGTTTCACCTAATGGACATTTTGACCGTACATACTGGTCAGATGGACCTCAAGGTCAAGTTGCAGGAGGATAACTTTTTTTATTTCTTTGTGTGTACTGTGTATTTCCAAGATTGACATGCTCCACTTTTATTTTTATTTGAGATAAAGTAGAACCATAACCATTACCAATGTAAGTCCCATCCCTTAAAACATCCCAAAGCAGATGCGGTTTCCTTTACAACTTTTTGTTTTTGTTTTTTTGGCTACTGTGAGGCACTGAGATTTTGATGGGTTGACATCATAAAGTCTCATTTCGTCCAGTATAATCCTGATAATTTCTCCTCTGCCCTTTCCACAAAGCCTTTTTCTTGTGCTATTGCTGTAATAATGCCCGGAGGCATCCTGTGCCAGGAAATTTCAAAGTTTTCAGCCCAATCATTTAAAGTGACAACCATCCTAGGAGTTGAATTGGTAAAAAGACTGTGTTTTTGAATTGCTGGATGTGATGGAGTCTGAGTCTTCAGTGCTTTGGTTGAAGACTATGTCAGAATCTATAGGAGTCAGTGCAATGTAAGCTTCCTCTTCCACATGACATCAGATCATCATGATCATCTTTGCTAAGAATGAATACCTCGTGTTTGCCAGACTTTCAAAATCTTTCTCCACTGGATTGGTGAGAGGTTTGATGGCAGGTGCTCCTCTTTTGACTCCAGCCCTACAGTGGCCAGTCTTTGCAGGAAACTCATTTTTCAGTAGGCAGGCCTGGCAGGACTGCCTCACCTTGTGCTCCAGGGTTGACATGTACAATAGTGCGGTGTAAAGCAATCACATCATTAACAATGTGTTTGACCAATGGATAATAATCTGTTAACTCATTGTGTTACACACAGACTGATTCTGGTCAAAATGCAATGCTACTTTCTGCAGCTACTTGTTGTTTTACAACAAAATAAACAATACCTCTGCTGTGAACTAAAATCAATATGACTTCTCCAACCTTCAAACCTGCACTCTGCTGGTCATGAACAACATGCATTCCCTTTTTATATCTAATGCCTTTGACAGCAAAGTCATTACTTGCCACAGTGATTGCAGATCAGCTTCAAGGCAACAGTAACTGAAGTTAAATGATGTTTCATACTCTCACTGAAGCAATCTGCAAAGAAATATGCTCCTTTTTCTAATTGGATGACAGGAGAGAAAGTCTGCCCGCACTTAAGCCTGAAGCAGTTGGTGTCTTTCTGCTAAAGTTGCACAAAACCTTTTAAAATTGTGCAATTTTCTTTCGCATTGTTTGAAAAAGCTGTGCTTGCTATTGCATCTTAATATCTATAGACAGGAGTGGTTCAAACTGAAGAATCTACTGAGGGTAGGGACAAATATAATGATGCTTGGGTTTGAGGATGTGGTTTGGAAAAAGTTCTACTTTCAGCTTAAAATATTCAATGAGAACATGCAAGTAAGAAACCTGATCAGCAGTGATTACAGGAGCACATACTGTACATTGGAAACCATTTCTCTCATGAGCAAAATAAGCTTCCAAACATCACTTTTAACTGAGCTTTAGATTTTGTCCCCAATTAATACAGGCAGCTCAAAAGACACCACTTCTGAACAGCATGGTCACTTTCAGGAGCCGTGTCTCTTACATCATTTCTGAGATAGGTAAACTTAATGATCCTACAGCTCAAATACACAAAAGTTAACTTAGTTTTTTTTTGTCTGTGTCGCAAAATCTACAAAAATGAGAACATACACTAAAATCCTCCACAAATGCTCCAATACAATGTGACCTGAGAAAGTCTTTAATCACTGTACCATCTTTCAAAACAAAGCCTGTTTCCTCCAGGTGTTGAAGATCTTTAACCAATGGCTCAAAAAACATGTTCTGTCCAAAATACTGCTAGTCCTACTACCTAATCAACTAAACTATCCCGGGTTTGTTTAGTCTTTGTTTAATTATAGTCACCTTTAGGTTAAGTACCACACATACACAAGTTTCTTTAAAGATATTTTATTTGGTTAAAACGATTCCTTTCAGTTATACAGTTCAATTAAACAGATCCACGTTCACTTCCTACCCGAGTCTCCACATGATCCACATTGGGCGTGCTCAATGTCAGCCATTTTTAAAGCCTTTGGGGAGAATATAAAAGTAGTGGTGTTTAGTCCGTCAGGGAGCATCAGTGTGGCCTCGTGCACAAGGGGTTTTTGTTAGTTTTGTTCACTTCTGTTGCTTTTGATTAAGTTGATCACAGTTAAGTTTTGTAAATGTGTAATATTTTGCCATGTTTTACCACGGTGAATTTGAATACATTTTTGTTGAATAGGAATTTTTCTGAGTCTGCGTCCTACTTAAGACCACATTGGCCAACTTCCTCATACATCCCATATGTCTTTTAAAACATTCTGGCTTGGGACTTGTAAAAGGGTCTTTTCATATTGCTCTTTAAAAGACTCTGATTCAAAGAGAGATGCTATAGTGTCCTGCAGTGTGACATAATAGTCTTAGCAGTCTTTACGAGAGTTTAACATAATTGAAGTTGTTTTTTAACACTGATTTGTGGCATTGATTCATATGCAAAATGTTGTTGCCTTGTCTAAACAGATGCGTTTGAAGCTCATTGATAGCTCTTCAATAGCTTTTTTGTCTCATAGCAAGGTTCTAGTTCAGTTCCTAAAATGTGCAGTGCCTTTTCACGTGGAGTTTGCGTGTTACTCTAAGGTGCAGTTATGTTTTTTTTGTAGATGGAAAAAAATATATTCAGGGGAGCATATGAGAGTTAGATCTTGTAACTATGAGGCATTTAGATTTTCGCTTCTGTTCTTGAGAGAAGAGGTTCTTTTTAATGCAATGATACATCCAAGAAAGAAAATGAATTGACAGTATGTATATATATATATATATATATATATATATATGTTCATATTAGATTAGAAATGTACTTTGAAAAGGCATAGCTTTTAATTACTGAGCTGAGCAACCCACATGAAATAAAATTCAACATCAGGTCATCAGTAGCTGTAGGTTGGCAGATTAATCCTCGCTCCCTGTGATGAATATTGTTGCTATGTCACTGGGCAAGACACTTAAGCCTCACGCCCACTGTCTGTGCACACTGGTGTATGTGTGTGTGTGTGTGTGTGTGTGTGTGTATGTGACCGGTCCCTTGAGGTAAAGCTCTTGAATCCAACTGGAGGTAGAACAGTACTATATAAATGAGACTATTTTTCTCTTGGCAGGCATTGTACTCTTTTTAACTGTATTCTTTTTGCAGTGTCTTTTCGTGTTCAGAAAAGAGCTATATAAATAAAATGCATTACTATTATTATTATTTAAAATGAGCGTAGATGTGTTATTCAAATATCCTGTCAAATGAGAGTAATCATTTCTTGAGATATTTAGCCACTAGTTTAGAGTCTCTGCTTGGCATCACTTTTAATAACTACATGCTAATTAGCCTTAATATATCATGAACAACGACTTAATTCATATGCAACAAATTGTTTTTTAACGTTGTCTCAGGCTTAGTACTTAAACGGTTTGGGTTAGAAGTTGAGGTTAGGGCGTAGCTGGATAACTTTCTGGAGGTAGCATCTCACCTGCACAATTCTATGGAAACAGAAAGTTAAAACTATACTTTGGAACATTCTTTATGGAGATAGATACATTTTATGCTAAACTGTGAAGTATTATAGTCAAAATAACAACATTTCCATTGAAATAAGCAGGCCTTCCTTCAGGAGTCTTGATTTGTGAAGATGCAAGATGCTCACAATAAGATGCATGTTTTTCAACCAACTTCCATCCATCCATTTTCTTCTTCTTATCCGGGGCCAGGTCGCAGGGGCAGCAGTCTAAGCAGGGACTCCCAGACTTCCCACACCCCAGACACGTCCTCCAGCTTCTCCGATGGGACCCCAAGGTGTTCCTAGCACAACCAACTTGAATAAATAAACTACTAATCTTTGTTCATGCTTTATTAATGCTATTAAAGGAGCAATTGTTATAAAATGTCACCCTCTGATTTTATATTTACTTACTAAACTGTATTTAACATAGAATCCACTGTACTCTAGCCTGAATCACAAATATTGACATTATTTAAAGACACTGAAAAACTAGTTAACTTTAAACAGTTTTCAGTGGTCCAAAGTTATTCTTCACTTACATTCTGCATTCCGTACATCTTAATTATTCACAGCAATGAGTTTATGAGTAATTTCTTCTATTTTTAGAGACCAGATCAGTTTAGCCATCACTGTAATACTCTAGGGAGGTGTTAAGGGCATGTCCCACCGGGAGGAGGCCCCGGGGAAGACACAGGACACGTTGGAGGGACTATATCTCTCGGCTGGCCTGGGAACGCCTTGGGGTCTCAGTGGAGGAGCTGGAGGATGTGTCTGGGGTGAGGGAAGTCTGGGAGTCCCTGCCCCCGCGATCTGGCCCTGGATAAACGCAAGAAAATGGAAAAACTAGTGTACAAACAGCGCACTTCCTGATTATTGCACAGTAAAATGCTTTATCACAGTGAGAACGCATGCTTTTCAGTGCAATAAACACAACCAAATTTGGGAAAAATATGTATAAAATGTTACCCTCTGCTTGGATATTTGCTCACTAAACCGTGCAGTTAACACATAGTCCACTGTCCTCCAGCCTGTATCACAAATATTGACATCGAATTTACAACACGCACGCAGCCTATTTCTCATTACCCTCTCGCACTCTCCTTCCTGCCCATCCATAACACGAGCGTCTCCTCTGCCACGGCGTCTGTCTGCTCAATGACATGTTTATTCTCATGCAGTTGATTTAGCGCTGGGCCGGAGTTGTAGCCACTTGTCACTGCAAATTTGCACAAATAAACAGAGTCACTGAAGTGGGATTCTGTGCCAGCTTAGCCTTCATTTAGCCATCCACTATTTGACTTGACAAATAATGAGGTGAAACGCTTGGAGAGTTTTTCACCTTGGTCCATCATCGTGTCAGACTGAATGGGCATCGCTCGACAAAACAATCAGCTCACGTGTACCCGGTTGACATTGGGAAGTTGATGTGCCTGTGTCAGAATACGTTATATTTATCAAGGGTAGAAGAGCCAAAAATGTGTGTGTGAGATAGTATTACTTTGAAGTACTATTACTCACATGGAAGAATAGAGTAAAAATACGACATTAGTCCTGAGCGATAGTGTGTTGTGGCTGCATCAGAACACATTATACTTATCAAAGGTAGGTAGAGGAGCCACAAAGTATATTGAAGTAAGAATATAATTAGTTTGAAGTAGTATTACTCCAGTAGAAGAATAAAGTAACCATCCAAGCAAGAGTACAAATACTACTTGAGTACTGAGCGATAGAGAGGTGTGCCTGTGTCAGAACATGTTATACTTATCAAAGGTAGGTAGAGGAGCCAAAAAGTGTGCTGGAGTAAGATAGCATTATTTTGAAGTAGTTTTACTCGAGTAGAAGAAAGAAGGAACCATCCAAGCAAGAGTTAAAATACTTACTTTAGTACTGAGCTATACAGAGTTGCGCCTGTGTCAGAACATGTTATACTTATTAGAGCTAGGTAGAGAATCCAAGAAGTATATTGGAGCAAGAATAGAATTACTTTGAAGTAGTTTTACTCAAGTAGAAGAAAAAAGTAACCATGCAAGCAAGAGTAAAAATACTGCTTTAGTACTGAGCGATAGACAAACTGCCTTTCTGTGCTGTGCCAGCCCAGTCCTTGTGATCTTGGCGAACTATCACGATGTGTTGAGGACTTATTCCAGCTCTTGGGCTAGTTTATTCAACAACACTTAGTAACACTTCAGATTTTACTTCTTATTTTTAATCTAGGGTTAAAAGGACCTATTACGCAAAAACGTAATTGTGATTCATGTCAGTAATTCAAAGTTCCTTGTCTTTTCATCTTCACCAAACTTGTTCTGATGCTGTCTCTGGATTAACAGACTTTGCTTTTAACAAACTAAGTTCAGTTTGAGTATGTTATCAGATACAGATCTATTGTTATCTCCTGTTATTTTTGGGGGCGGAGAGAAGAGGATGGAAGTATTCGCTCTACATTTAAATCAGGGGTGTTCAAATAAGACCCGGGGACCAGACACAGACCTAAGACCAATTTTTATTTTCCTTCAGAGAATTGGCAACATTTTCCAAAACTTATTTTTAATGCAAATATAGAAATAGTCTACAGGAATAACCTTGATAGCAAATATTTTGGTGAGGGTCAGACCTGATATAAAGGTTTTAAGTTGGAAAAAGATGGCTAATTCAAACCTTTATAAAATGAATATCAAACTTAACCGAGAGATTGTCTGTAGCAACCAATTTGTTTTTTGTCTGTGATCCCGAATACACCTTCAATACTTCACGAATATATGAGTCTGGTCACCGGTGAATCTCCCAGAGTTCAGATGGGCATGATTGACAGGTGGATTAGCCAATCAGGGACAAGCAAGGTCCGTCCATATCAAAAGCAATATGGCTGCTTATGAGGAAACGAAAGAAAAAATATCACAGGGAACTGGATTTCTGCAGGATTAATGAGCGAAGCAGCAAACTGTTAATCTGAGAAGTTCAAAATGATTGACCAGTTGACCAACGAGCTCCTTCATAAGTTTAGTTTATTGGTTTATTTTAACAGGGTCCATCTGCAAACACATTAATCTCATAAAAGAAGAAGCTAGTTTCCATCTGCAGTCACTGGGCAGTTCAACAAAAAATTAAAATATATCCAAGTATCCATCCATTTATAATTTAACCACACATTCACATTCTCTCATTCTTTCATTTAAAAACATCACACTCCACATTTCTACATTTAAAAAGACTCCAATATTATGCTAAAAATTACCATATAAGCTACCACATGCAAATACAGATCAGTGTTGACAATTCTGACTCTAAAAGGACTTTTCTAACTTTATAAGAGAAGTCCTTCATGTCAGAGAAGAGTTTTAGTCTGTCTGGGCGCTTGTTCCATTCGTTAATGCCCTTGTATGAGAAGGCTGTCTGTGCAAAGGCTAAATGCATCACTGAAAAAAAGGAAAATCTGATTGCACCATCGTGTTTGGTTTTGACTCCAGACACGACAGAGGGAGTTTGAACCTGACTGATATCCATCTGTATAAAAAAATACACGGAGATAACATTCTGGACTTGCCGGCCAACCAATCTGAGCCTCTCCACTTTGCATATTTTTATAATATACAGCCCTTCACGTACAAATTTGGACACCTCTGATATACATAAATGATTTTTCAAAGTTATACCAAGGGAAGGCAACGCAAGGTAAGGCAAGTTTATATGTATAGCACAATTCGTTCACAAGGTAATTCAAAGTGCTTTACAGGATAAGAAAAACATCAAAATCACAATACAACAAATCAAAACATAAATAATCACGGCTAAAAGGGGAAGTTAAAATCTGTCAACTGGACTCAAACTGTCTGAAACAGTTTGAGATCCCTGTCTTTTTCAAACCTAGTAATAGTTTAAGACAAAAACTGGTTCACCCAAAGGACAAAATCCCTAATCATAAACAAAGTAATGTCGTGTACTGTATTCAGTGTAGTGAAGAGTGCAGTGAGCTGTATATTAGAGAAACTAAGCAAACACTCCATAAGAGGATGTACCAAAACCAGCGTGAGAGCTCCTCTGGACCCCAGTCTGTTGTACATCTCCATCTCAAAGCCACTAACCACTCCTTTGAAGATAGTGAAGTTCAGATCTTAGCCAGGGAAAAGAAATGGTTTGAGAGAGGAGGTAAAGAAGCTATTTTTGTTAGATAAGACAATCTTTCCTTAAACAGGAATGGGGACCTGAGACATAATCTCTCCCCCATCTATAACAACATCCTCAGACCCAGAACAATGAGAACAATAGCAGGGTCGTTAAGGGCTGGATAGGGTAGTTCCAGCTGAAACTGGAGACAATATTTGTTTACAGTTTCAGTGTAGTTTGCCCCTCTCCTCAGATAGATATAAGGCAGTGTCCACCAGCAATCTGACCAGATGTGAAGACGCGGCTTTAATGAGCAGTGAAGCGTCTTCACTTTTACAACGATTTATCCAGTTGATAGATTTTAACTTTGGCTTTTAGCTATGGATCAGACCTGGATGACTCAGGGTTTACACAGATGTAAATAATCACAAATAATCATCATAAAAGAGAAATACCATTCCTATACTTTACAAAGTTGTTTGAAATCCCCAACGTGCCTTTATATAGAGCTTTTCATGTAACCTGAACAACTAAAGCGTATTGTAATGATCCTATATTTTGTGTTTTGCTCAGAGCTGACACTTTTTTGTTTCTTCTTGTAACTGTTTATGTGTTGTCGTTAATGTAACTGCTTTTGTATCACACTTTTTTTGTTTGTTTGCTATAGTAAAAGAAAAGATGGGTGTCTTAGGCATCTTTTATCTCTTATTTATAACTCCTTCCTCAGATCTAAACAAGGAAAACAATCGTGCTAGCCGGTATGCTAATAGGTGTAATAGGTGTACCCATTAGGGGCCTGAATGATTACACTAAATATGACTCAGGCACAGCTCTCACTTATTGTAGTTCAATAGACTTAGCCAACAAATGCTACTACTACTACTACTATGGATCATACCTGGATGACTTGACACTTGGTTGCTATGCCGACAAGTTGATAACAAGGTACTATTCGTCAGATTCGTCAATTACTGGTTTGTTTCTGGACTGGCTCTAGTGGGTTGAGACTGCTGCTGTTTTTGCTCTTATTTCGACGTGGGTTACGGCGTACAGTTCAGAAAATAAACAACCAGAAGGAATCCGGCGTGCTTCTTTACGCCAGAACACGACAATATCAAAGAAAATACGCTAATTATTTAAGTACAAACGAAATGTATGTTGTGTAAGTGGCCTTCTCTGTTAATCATCAAATCATAATTCCACTTTGACCAGCTCATAAGTTTGCTTGGGCTTTACAGGCATTATTTTAGCTCGCTGACAGCCCGGTGACAGTGTGAAAGTGATGGCTTCCTCTGATTCATCGGTTAAGAGCCGGGCACGGGGCCAGACATCGCTTCAGTTGCAGTAGTGACTCAACAGCACCTCAGTATGCGCAGTATCCGGCAGTTATCAGACAGGTGTCACATCACTGCTATGGGAATTTTACACAGGGGAGGGGACTTTGGAGGTAGTGTACAGTGTCAAGTAGGGAGGAGGGATATGGAAATGTTGTGCAAGTATTAGTCCAATGGGGAAAAAAAAAATCATATGACAGGTTTTTATGACTTCATTTGGTGGGATAGAGCCTGTAGTAAATATTTGTCCTAGTTTTATACAAGTAAAGTGACAGTTTGTGAAGAAAATTTGAAAAAAAACCCACTATGTCATCACTTCAGACTTTTCCGTCCAAAATGCAGGGGCAATTTACACATGCGTTGTTTTTTTTTGTTAGTTTTTTTTCTTTTTTCTGACTGACAAATCCTTAATTTTACTAAATTAAAGTCTTGCAACATTTTATTGTTGTGCAAATTAGAAAAGTTCTGACGTTTGTTTATCACAGTGTCGCAACTGTTTTATTTAGAGAAGAAACATGTTTTTTATCCTTTGAGTTAATCATTATTATAAACTGCTTCACCCATGGTTTATTCAAATTAAATGTTTTTCACCAGTGTCAGATATGAAACCTCTTCTCCCCCCTCTCACCTAGCTCCTCCCCTCTTCCTCCTCTTCTCACCTGGCTCCTCCCCTCACCTGGCCTTTGTCAAACTCACTTGTGCTCTCTCGTCGTCTTCTATCAGGCCAAAGCTGGCACACTGTCGGACTGCAGTAATGTAGATAGCATCTAGTGGTGATATGTGAGAATTACAGCAGGGACGGGTCGGTCAGTCTAACTACAGATGATGGCTTTAAGTGAACGTACTGATACAGGAGCAAAATATACTTAAGTGCCCATTTAAAATTTACTTTTAGAGTAAAAGTATTTCAAACAGATTAAAGAGTATTTTTACTTGTGACTTGTTTTTGCAGTGCTGAGGGTAATATTTATATATATATATATATATATATATATATATATATATATATATATATACACACAAGTCTGATACATGCATACTACATTTAAACAACATCTTTTTACATTATTTCATAGTCTATTTAGATTAAGATAAGAAATAAAAGTTATTACAAACATAGTACAGGACCTAAATAGGGTCAAAATCATAATTATAACTGTTTTTCTATTATTATTTTTTCTGTCAGTGTAAACTTTGTGATGATTTCTCTGCCTGTTATGTTGGATAAAGCCACAGTGTCTGCACTTGTTAGACTTGAGTGTTGCACATTCAGAGGAATTTCTTGGAACTCGACTTGCTGGATACAACATAACTTCTGGAAATGTCATGTCTACACTTGGGAATTCCAACATGTTCTGAGTGGCTTCGAAGAGTCCTAGCAAAAGCAGAGAGCACTTTTGATTTGTGAATCTAATTATTTGGCATACAATTGAATGAATTTGCTTAACTGTTGTTCATGGCAACAATCTCTACGTTTATCACCTCTATGTGCCAGCAGGCCAGTTGTCTTTAGTTAACCGTCATGGCAAAACAGGTTGTGAAGGAGCATGGTGAATAATTAGGACGCTCAGAATGCATAAGTTCACTTTGAACCGTAGTTCAGTTTTTCACATTTTCACCGTAAAATCAGTTAAAACACTTTTTAATAATGTAGACTTGGAGAAACAAAGAAAACATATTCTCAAAACTGCAGTATATTTTTGCAAATGAACTCTAATCTTCTTAACACCTTCTTACAACATATTGTATAATAAAGTAGTTCAGAATTTTCCAAGAATTTCGAACACATGGCAATTTGTCAAAAAAACAAACTTTTATTTTACGTTTTAATAAGCTAATATGAAGCTTCATGTAATTCTAAGATGCACAATGTCACTTTTCTATATTCATACTCCATGCCTCATTAATCTGACCTATATTGTTTTATTGCTCACAAATACCTTGAATACCTTTGTACAACTTGTTTGCCACACTGGAGACGATGTTTAATGCCCAGAAAAGTAACATTATGCACCTTTAATGCAAGTGAAACACTGCTTTGATGTCTTTGTTTTGCTCCAGCTCAGATCCAGTACGACCCCCCACTCCCGAGTCAGAGGTCCTTCCTCACGCAGAGCATGCTCGTGGGTCACATGATCAAGTTCATCATCACCTACCCTACGGTGAGTTGGTCCAACCCATACAGCACACGATACATAATGAAAACTGGGATTGAACATGTAATATTCCAGGCTATAGTCTGTTAACCTGGGATTCAGAATACACACTTATACAATACTTTACCAAGGTTTTAGTCTGGTCACTGGTGAATATCCTTGAGTTCAGATGGGTGTGATGGACAGGTGTATTAGCCAGTCAGAGACAACCATGGTCTACCTGTGTCGAAACAAATATGGCAGTTTACGGGGAAAAAAGTATGAAAAAAAAGTTACAGAGGACTGAAAAACATTGTGGATCATGGCAGAATAAGAAAGTGAAACACTAAACTCATAATGTGCCTTTTGTTCTAAATGATATGACCAACCAGTTCACTTTTTTGTATTTTGTGCATAACTGAACTTGTATCCATATGTACATTTTACTAGTTTAAAATTGTCAGTTGTTGGTTTGGTGAGATAGTAAATATTTATTATAGTTTTACATCAGTTAAATGGCAGTTTGTGGGAAAAAACAGGAAGCAGCACTGAGCTCACCGAGTAGCACTGAGATTGTCATTTATTTGTATTAATCTAATCATTACTATAATTTTTTAGCCTTTGTTAACATTATGGTTGCTAGGTAATAGTTATAGAACTACATCTGCATCTAGGCATGATTATAGACTGTATACATAAATGGACATGGCTAACCTGCTAGCTGCCGCGTTCCAAATAGGATGTGAGCATGGGCGCACTCCTGGCTCCATTGGCTGTGGCTCCAATTCACTTTCTATTGTAAACCTGCCTCCTCTCTCTCCATAACTGTTGCTGTCAGGCTCGTAATTTTGGTTTTAAAACGTTCGTGTTAATCCCCGCTACATGATCCTGTGTTTTTATTGTGCTATTTTGTCCGTAAATCAAGATATGAACATTAATACCAAGTCGCTCCCGTTAGCGTTAGCAACAGGTTTGACTGACAGAGGTAAACTAAACCAACGGTGCAGTCGGGAAGGAGCGTTACCTTCAACAGCCTCGCTCCGGATTGGCTCTTTGGTTGCTATGATACTCATGGTCTAATGTCATATTCATGTTAAGTGTGCTGAGTAGGTATACACTGAATGGGCTTCTACAGGAGAGTCTGAAGTTTTGAGAACTTTTGAATCCTGGTGCTATTGCCCTGTACTTTACCATACAGTCGTGACGTATCCTTGATGAGCTCGAATCAAGTGACGGGGCTTCATGTACTTATTTCAGACATGTGACCTATCAGGATTCAGTCTGCTGGTAATGGCTGCGATCTGCACATGCACAAACACACTATCTATTGGTGACATTTAGCTCCGACAGTGAATGGATAAATTTTAGTGCAGCAGAACCACTTAAACGTCATCTCAGGGGTCAGGTGTCAACGATGTCAGCCTTTGCAACAGTACAGATGAGTGTATCTCCAACTGTGGTACGTGAGCTCCTTCAAATATTACTTGGACACTGCTTCAGTTTGTAGGTTTGCCAAATTTATAGTTCATTTTGTCAATTTTTTATGCTTCTTCGGATAATTTATTGTTTAGATCTAGTGTTGTCACGATATTAAATTTTCAAACTTGATTTTGATACTTAAGAATATACTCCATACTCCTTCCATAACATTAAATAATAGTAGTTAGTTACTTAAGTAAAAGTACAGATGCAGAGGTAAAAAAGTTACTCAAGTAAAGGTACAAGTATCAAATGAAAAAATCTACTGATATAAAAGTATTTAAGTACTTGTTTAAAAATGTACTTTAACACTTCTGTGAAATACTTTTACTTTTGACTCTTGATTTGTTATAGTGTTAAATGTAGTGATATTCATAAAAAATATATACATATTTTGGTCAACAGTAGCAATATGAATCAATTTCTTAATTTTTCTTCTTAATTTTGTTTAATTTTGCTCAGAAAATCTTTAGTCAGGATGTTACAACAAACATGGTAAAAATAATTCCTCAAATCATATGAAAAGTACTTTTCTTTTCAGTCCAGGTCAAAAATGTAGTAGAGTAGAAAGTAGAAATACCTGCTTTCAAATGTAATGAAGTAAAAGTAAAAAATATCCACTGTAAAATGTACTAAAGTAAAGTACATATGCCAAAAAAGTACAGTACTTTACTGCTTTTACTTCTTTACCTTCCAACCCTATTTACAACTACAGTGGAAATGATGCAGTCCAGGTTTAGCACTAGAGTAGACCTGGAATAGTTCTGGTAAATACTTTTGGTGGTACTCAAAAAGCCAAATCTTTTCTTTGGTGCTACTTGTGATTTTTCTTGGGCCCTCATTACTCTTAGCTGTAAGATTTTAGTTTTGGTCCTTTATAATAGGTATATAATAACAACTAGCATGCTAGCTTAAAGGCAAATAAAGTAATGAATAATGTGTGTCCTAATGTGTGTGTATGTGCCTGGGTATTGGTGTGTGCGTGCGTGTGTATGTGTGCATGTATCTGTGTATCTTTGTGTGCGTGCGTGTGTGTGGGGGTGTGTGGGGGTGTGTGTGTCTGTGTATCGGGGTGTGTGTGTGTGTGTGTGTGTGTGTGTGAAAAGGGGCAGATATCACACATTTATAAAGTTAAATAAAGTTATGCAATCGCTGCCGAGTCACCACGACAAGAATGCCAAGGCAGAATAACTTCTGAAGAATGGAAAGACTTTTTTGTTTAGTGCACGGTAACAACAGCAGCTCCCGAGAGAGAGATAGAGAGAGGGAGTGAAAGAGAATGAGAGGGAGTGAGAGAGAGAGACTGAGATTGTGTGTGTGTGTGTGTGCGCGTGCGTGTGACAGAGAGAGAGAGAGAGAGAGAAAGTGAGAGACCTAAAAAGCATGACCTTGTGCATGTGCAGGCTTACACTTCTTTCTACTCCATTTCAGTCACACGTCTAATTAAATGTAACACTATTTCCTTTCATATTTGGAACAAAAACATTCACTTGAATTAAATGTAAAAATGGCAATATCCAGTTTGCCCTTTTCATGCGACAAAAGAATTAGGCTAAATAAATATGCACAGGGTGGAGTACACTTTTTGACATCTTTTGTGAGAGAAAAACACACATACTCCTAATGCAAATGTGAAATATTGGAGCAACTGTTCTCTATCTGTAACGCGGGTGGAGACAAAAGTCTTTCAGTCTATAATAAATCCTACAATTGAGACTTGGTGAATTCTCGAAATGTCACAGAAAAAATTATAATTACTTAACAGATACTTCACTGCTTTGTTCTTTTCACATTGTAAGAAATCCAGCGGAAATTAAATCATTTTTAGAAGCAAAATGACTCACCATTAAGACTGAAGACTCCTTGAAAATACCTCCTTATCCATTGAAGCTCATGATACTCCGTTTGCTTTGGTGTGTGCAAGTGATACAAGTGTTATGCATGTTGATTCAACCTGAGTGATTAGAGTGATGATTTCAAATACAACATTGATCGAGTGCCCTTTAAGTGAACCACAGACACACTTCAAGATACTTAGCCATGCTCGAGATCAGAGACATGTGGGTTTTCAAAAATGCATGTTCTATGTTTATTAATTTGAACATGAAAAACAGAACTAGTTCATTTCAAACTGTTTGCAGTGGCATAAAGTTATTCCTCACTTTCTGAACACATCCCTAGCATCCTAATTATTCAACATGATGAGTTTATACACACTTTTAGCATCTTTCAGGGAAGAGAGTCACGTTTTGCCGGTGCAATTCACGGTTTTGGAAGGATAAAACCCTAAATTACTCACTATGTTGTGCATGTATATATGTCTTTAAGTACATGCACATGCACAGAGAACTCCAAGTGCGTGAAACAACCAAATTCTAACAGTCTTTGTCCCAAAATCTTTGAGACAACTCTTGTCACAGTCGACAAGGAAGTCAAAGAACCAGTAAGTGCAAAGGGAGGCTACAAGACGATCAGCAGCATCTAGTAACAGCTATAATTAGTAATAAAAATGGCTATCGTACTTTTGGAAGGCAGTAAGCAACAACTCATTTCCGTTGTCATCCGTTGTCATCCGTCATTTGCTCTTCGCCACACAAATAAGCACACTGAAGCTCCTTTGGGTTTTACTTTCACTTTAACATAGTGGAGCAACAATGAAACAACTTGTGTACCATTTTTCACGTTATTTCTTACCCTTTTTAGAATGTTTGTTTCTGGTGTAAGCGTCAAAGAGGAGCAAGAGACCGAAACATAAAGTCAGAAGGGTTTTAATGGGTTCCACGCAGGTAAAGTGAACAATGAAGCAATGGATTCTCTGGAAAGGATAGAAAGAGAGTCCTGAGATGTGCTTGCTGACGGCGTTTATAGGGTTTTCCAATGTATGTGTGTGTGTGTGTGTGTGTGTGTGTGTGTAAGGCGAGTCCTCTTCTTATTTGCATAGAGTTATACATTAAGAAACTTTAGGCAATGTCAATGTAGTGCTGCACTGCTAGAAAATACCTTACACCCTGTTTCTGTGTTCTGTTTAATACCTGCAATAAACTGCAATTTTGCATGCAGCGGGCAACCGAGTACCAACTGGTCCAGATGTGTTATCTTTGAGAATCGATTCACAGTTCACTCTCAATTGTAATTCCTAACTTTACAACTTAACCCTGAGCCATAAACAAAGTAATGTAGTCTGCTCCATTCAGTGTAGTGAAGAGTGCAGTGAGCGTTACATTGGAGAAACTAAAAGAATAAGAGAATGATCCACCACCGGCGTGAGAGTTCCTCTGGACACCAGTCAGCTGTGCATCTCCATCTCAAAGCTACTAACCACTCCTTTGAAGATAGTGAAGGTCAGATCTTAGCCAGAGAAAAGAAATGGTTTGAGAGAGGAGTTAAAGCTTTTTTTTTGTTAGGAAAGACAATCCTTCCTTAAACAGGAATGGAGGCCTGAGACATAATTTCTCCCCCATCTGTAACTCCATCCTTAGACCCAGAACAATGAGAACAACAGCAGGGTTGTTACAATAGCTGTTTACAGTTTCAGTGTGGTTAGCCCCTCTCCTCAGATAGATATAAGGCAGTCGCCACCAGTAATCTAACCAGAACTGAAGATGAGCAGCGAAATGTCTTCACTCTTACAACGATTTGTCCAGTTGACAGATTTAAACTTTGTCTTTTCTTAACTTTACATCCATTTTGAAAAATCTGTTTAAATTATCTGGTTTTCCTGGTGTACATATAAGCATAGTGACTTATTTATGATGAGATGCAGATAGCACTCAATGGTCTTATTTGGACCCTAAGATATTTACAATAAATCTGTACTAATGCAAAGCACATTTTGCCGACCTACATGCACAAAAACCCATATTAAAATAACTGATACACTTTATGCCATGTAGGAGTATTCCATTCCACCTACCACCCTAGTGAAATCTTCCAGAACACCACGATCCTTTTATAACGACACAAAGCCTACAACAACAACATTTCAACAACTAGCTTGACCCTGCCTACTACATGCTAACCAGGGATGAGCCAGAGACGTAAGAATGGGCTAGCCCTGATCTGAACCCCTCCGTGTTAGAGATCTGGGCCGTGCTAACCACTCTACCACTGCGCACCCCGTAATTCGATTTGCACAACTTATTTACCACAGGCATTGCTCTTTCCCAGCAGCCCATCTCCAGCTACGGAGGGGCTGCCAGAGCAGATGGTGGCCAGCATATGTGACGCCTAAGCTGGGTGCAGACAGAGTTTAGTGGACCAATAGCCTCCGCTGGTCCGGCCCGTGCCTGTTCAGCAGATCGGTTGCATTGTGGAGGGATAGAAGCCCTGAGGGGGGTCTCCAGGCTCCTCTCTTCACATCTGCTGTACTGCTCACCTGGAACTGGACCATATTGTCACTGGTGGGTTTTTCAATAGGCAAAACCTGTGATGTGGAATGGAATATTACCTTGGTTATTTTTAATGTGACAGGGTTCATACAAAGTGAATAATAACTGTTTATGTATACAAATGTACGCTTATTTGTGTAATTGCTTTTGTAATTTAAAGTTTTACAGTTAATCAGTTAGTTGTTTGGATCATAAAAGGCCAATGAACATGAGATTTTAATACATTTGATTAAGATAAACAAAGGTAAAGAGAGTATATTTTGGGATGCACCGATCTGATACTAGTATTGGATATTGGCGCTGATACTGAAAATTGAGCTGGATTGGATATCTGCTCCCAAATATTGATTACGTCGTTATCCTGGTTGGACATATGAATGGATGTAATAAGTTGTTTGTTTACTGGCCCAGAAAATCTCGTAATGTTTGGACTTTTATTCACGCAAAGCTGTTCTGTAATTAAATGAGGTAAATAACAGCACCATAACACATTTGGATCAGATTTGATTGTTGAAATAAATGCTGTTTCTGGTCTCTGCAATGGTATTGGTTTATATCAGGTATTGGCAGTATCTAAATTGGTATCGGAACTGAAAAAGCTGAATTGGTGCAACCCTAGTTCATTAAAAACACAATTGTACATGTTGCATGTGTCATTTTGTTGTACGGTGGTCCCTCATTTATCGCGGGAGTTACGTTCTAAAAATAAACCTCAATAGGCGTAATCTGCGAAGTAGTCAGCTTTATTTTTTACAGCTATTATATATGTAATATACACACTTTCTACAGTTTTCTCAGACAGGCATTAACATTTTCTCACATTTCTCTCTTGTTTACTGGACTCTTTATAACACCGGTCACTTTAATAAGTCATGTTTGCACTGTTGTTCTGATGCTGCTGTTGTATATATTTTCTACCTATAAGTATTTTATTTGATTTTTTTAAGCATCTTTTTTTTAACTTTGTGCATGCCCTTATCTGTATTTGTATTTATTCAGTGTGTTTTATGTTGCACTTTATCACCGCAGTAAGTTCCTAGTTTGTGAACTGTGTTCACAAACGATGGCAATAAAAGTCGTCTGATTCTGATTGTTTAAACACTCTCAAAGTTCAAACCTTCGTAGGTGCATTTGGGGAGAAAACCTGCAAACATACAGCACTTCAGAGTCACACTGCGATCGAACATTTATGTAAATTTGTCTGAACACATTCTGTACTGTACAGGAGACACGGCACAGAGGAGACTGATGGACAATGGTCTACAGTCCCTTAGCCAATCAGGACGCAGAACACAATGCACGTTCATACTCGTTAGTTAGTCAACTACTTCAGTAATCGATTAGTTGCAATTCATCAACTTATTTCAGCTCTATACCCAAGAAGGATTGAAATTGTTTTAGATGATTGTCAGTTTCATTCAACTTTATGGAAAATCCACTGTTTTTGAAAAATTGGAAAGGTCCAACAGTTCTGACTTTTCAACTTGGATATAATTTGATAGGAACTGGGTCCACAGATTTGCTTTGTCAAGATTATTACCCATAGCTGCCTAAAAATACCTCCACTAACTCTCCTGCCTGTTCAGCAGAATGCATGCATCCTTGTGTTGGCTGCTCTGCCCACAGCATCTGGGGGGCTGCAGCTTGTTCAGTTTAGATCCAGAACCCAGAGGGGGGCCCTGGGCAGCTTTCCTCCACATCTGCTCCTCCACTCACCTGTAACTGCACCGCTCTTCCACTAACCCAGTCATATTGCACTTACAAGCAGTGTGAACACAGTGTAATAGCCTCATCGGGACCCCCGGGAGCAGACGGGGAGCAGGGGAAGTCATTTGGATAACCGCGAGTGGTTGTTTGAGGAGGAGATTAGGACAGAGGACAGGTGTCGAGCCCGAAGGTAAACGCGGCCAAGAATTTAAGAGGTGGTAAAGAGGGTTTGGCAGTCATGCTTTCTTGCCTATAGAGGGCAATGTCACTTGAGGAGGTGTGAGCAGCGTTTAGCAACTGATTTTTAGCATCTGTGTATTCAGAAGTGGGTAGCTGTTGTACGTGCACCCTTAGGATCTATGTTTTTTGTTGTTTTTTTCACCTGGATTCTGAACAGGAGTATATAGCCGTGTAAGTGTTTGTTTTAGGTTGATGAGGGAAAATGGAACTACAAACCACACATACAGTCATGTTTGCCGGACCCTTGTACATTCTGTTGATTCCAGCAAGGTCTGGAGTCGACACAAACACACACACTCATAATCTGTAACAGTTGGATCACACAGATCATTTCCAACCCACTTTATTTCTATAGCACATTTTAGCGCTGCACATAGTGAAATAAAATCACCAATTTAACACAATAAAAACACAATAAGAAACAACAGAGAGAGTAAACCACATATAAATGTCAACAATGATAGGACCGGAGGTGTCCTCGTTAAGATTATGCGTGGGATGGAAGATTACACAACATAATGCAAATTTCACACAGCTTGTTCAGTGCTTTTGCTGGTTCTGGCAGCGTTTTCACTAAATAACAACTGGAGTAGGGTTTATGGGTTTGTTCACATAGCATTGTGGACTAGCCAACAGTTAGTATTTGATTGGTTTGGTCAGTCTCATGAATCTATAATAATACATTCCGCCTCTGTCTTGGGGTGAGAACAACTAGCAAGCGCTCCATAGGTACTGCAAAGAGCGCAATGTATTCTTTTCTATTTTCACAACATAAACAATTTAAATCCTCAAAGCACCTAAAAGTTAACATTGTAAGATTTAGCCTAGCTGTTCTCCGAGTCAGTGCTAGCTTTGCTCTTGTAGCTATCGCTCTGATTGGTCAGAACTGGTCACTTGGTGCACGTTTCTGACATCACATGGTGGGAGGCACTAGCCCGTATTGAGCAAGTAAAGCAGAAGAGAAAATGATTTTTGGGCCCAAAGCGCAAATGAACACAGGCCATTGAAAACAATACATCTACATCTTGTGTTCACCTTCCAGATTTGATTATACTTCATGGACAGACCCCTTCCATACTTTTTGCTGTATTTTCCCAATGGGTGACATCACCAAAAGGTTAGATATCCAGTAAAGATTGGGGTTTTCGTCATTGAATTCCAAGTTGACCAGATGGTAAACCAAAGGAGAGATTTTAAAGGTGCACTACATAACTTATCTGGGAAGGTTGTGTAAAACTATATTAGAACCATAGACTGTGTATATATAAATGAACATAGCTAAGCTGCTGGCCGCCATGTTCCAGAAAGGAAGTGAGCAGTTACAAACCTCCTGCTCTATCGACTCTCGCTCCACTTCACTTTACATTGGAAAACTGTCGCCCCTCTCTCCGTAACTACTGCTGTCAGGCTCGTCATTTTGGGTCTTAAAATGTTTGTATTAACCTGCTCTACATGATCCTGGTATTTTTATTTCTCTTTTGTGTTCGTAAATCAAGATATGAACATTAATAACAGACAAATCATGCACTCCTTTCCCCAACATCGCTCCCACTAGCATTAGCAACTGCCTTTCTGCTAAACCAGAGGTGAGGAAGGGGCATTACCTTCAACAGCCTCGCTCCGGATTGGCTCTTTGGTTGCTATGATACTCGCGGTTGAAATGTTTAATATGCAACCTGGCTCTAAATTCGCCTTTATAACTGCTACCCTCGATGAGCTTCATTTGACTGGAGCCGAACACTATGGGTGAGGTCAGTTCACTTCTTTATATAGTCTATGGTGAGAACACATTTGTCATCCTAAACTTCTAAAAAGAGTTCTGCAATCTGCTGGGGATGTGATGGCAGTGTTATAAAACTGTATTGATTGGGGGAATTGTCTTGTCTGGAGCAGTGATCAGTGTAGCCTATCCTTTAGCACGATGCCACTCACTCTTTGCTGCGATGGAGTCTGCAGACAATAGGGACAGCTAGAATAGTTTTTTGATAAAGGTCAGATGGAAAGAGTGGATTAAATTCTGACCGTGTAATATAATTATTTCAGTGTAAGATGTATTCAGTTTGTAATCTAGTCTCTATTCAATTAGTGTTTTTTTTTTTTTTTTATTGTTGACAAAATGCATTGAAAAAAGATACTCTGTGAGCGAGTTTGCCTGTCCGCAGATGTGCTCTGTAACATGACCCTGTGTCACCCCTGTTTGTCTCCATGGAGGTATAAAAGTTTAATGGCCAGGAGAAGCTAAGAGCGGCTGGATTGCAGTGAGTTACACATTAAACTGAAGACATAGGCAGGAATAGCGCGGTCCACTTCTTTTTAATCTTCCAATTTTCAAAATAAAAAGTAAAAAAAGTGCAGGTTCGAGTAAAGTTCATAGGAGCATTTCGGAGCAGGTCTTCTCCAGCAGCAGAACAATACAGTGATGGTACATGGCGCCTTATATAGCACTACGTAAACTCATAAAATCATAAATCCTAAATCCTCCAAGAATCCTCCAAGAAAGACAAGTAAACCCAACCAAATAAACCTTATAAAACCAGTTACAAAAGAAACCCTAAAACCAAACACATCATAAAATATAACCTGGAGAAACCCAATTAAAACTATTGTTGTTTCCCCGCGATGTCCGGCGTCTTGAGCTGGTCTAGAACTCAAAAGCGGAGTCTGGCCTCCTGGGGAATCTTTTGGCTAAACACCTAAGTAAAAGCACTAAAATATTCTCCACACACACACATACCACTTTCACACTTTAAAAAACATACACACTACACACACAAACACATATAAGACAAGAGAAGCCACCGCTAATTTAAAATACAGCAGATATATTGCACGTTTGTAATTGTTTGTATTGTTTGTCACTGTAGACCGGCGGCTTTTATATGTCCTCTGTGCTATTAAAGTGCAATGTAAATGGTATAAAGTGAAAGGTAAATGAAAGTGCATGTGCGAAACTTCGACCTGTTTGTTACAGTGCAGAGTCTGAAGGGGGAGGAGGAGAGGCGGGGTTTGGAGGACTAAAGAAGAGAGTGAGGGAGGAGGAGGAGAGGTGAGATCTGGAGGACTAAAGGGGAGAGTGAGGGAGGAGGACAGGCGGGATCTGGCAACATCTCTATAGCGACTGACAGATAGAGGACCATCCTATAAAAACTATCTCTGGATTTTGAAGTTGGATCTTTAACAGAACATTGTTTGAGAAAAGCAGCTCTAGACTCGAAGAGAACATGACATTTCTACAAAAAAAAAGATCATAAACAGTATATAAACAGCACAGGGAACCAACCACTCCAAGTTGAAAATATTTAAGTAGGTGTCTGTAGGGTAAAATCTCCAAAATGCGTATAGAAAATCAGACAAAAAAAAACCCAACACAAACCAAGGTACTCCATCTGTTTAGAAACGTTAAAAAGCCTTTATTGCATCTTGGCTATTAAGGACAAAAACATACAGACCAACGCGTTTTGGCCAACATAGCCTTCATCAGGGCATAAGAACAAACGCTCATATGTGCCCCGATGAGATTTGACCCTACAGACAACTACTTAAATATTTTCAAGTTACAAAAAAAAGCCCTCTCTAAAGATCACCGGTCTACAATTTTGAACTATACTTGTACCCACACAGCGCTTCTCATTGTTTTCTTTTTGCACTCCAATCTTGTTTTTGAAAGCAGAAACACGTGGAGTCATAATGAATGATTTTTACAAGTACAACATTCAAGCAAAAACTAAGCAATATCATTAGGATCTTTTCTCACCCCTGATTGGAGCTACAAGATAAATTGCAATTGAATCGGAATTGCACTTTTATGGTCGCAATTACAACATCTTAAAAAAATAAAGCAAAATTAAAACACAATTCTTTAAGTGACATAATCTCCCCTGCAAACAACAAAATATTCAGAGTCACAAAACCTGCTAACCCTCGTAGCTGGGAGCTGAATATTTGAACAGAATCCTACTAACAAAACATGAATTACAAGTCTAATTTCCATTGTAAAGCTTGTGAGGCAAATCAATGTTAGATATTTTGCCCAAATCTTTCAGCCTATTTGACTTACAGCGTTGAGTACTTTCCTCTTGAGCTCTTGATTCTGTCAAAGTCAGTTTTTGTGGTCATTTGTGTGTTTGTTTTGTAAACTGGATATGATCTGCCCGTTTCTCTCATAGATTACTTTGTCAATCTTCTGCCCATCAAAATGCCTTGTAACAGCAGAGGGCCTGTCTAGACTTTTTCTCAGTCCAACATGCAAGGACTCCATGTTACCCCATCTGTATAACCTTCACAGCTGTATGGTTTCATTCCTGGTGATTACGCGACACTCCGTTAACTTTTAATGGAGTTTGAATAAAACCCAGACTGGGCTAAGTATTTTAATGTGCCAGGTCATTTTGTGCCGTATTAGCTGTGTAACTCTGATGGTCCTAACCTAACTATGTGTGTGCGCAGGCCTTCTGGAAAGAGAAAGGATTCTCAGGGGAGATAGTCACCGGAGAGACCACTGGCTGTCCGTTCTGCGTCACTTTCGATGCCACCAGCCCCACGGGGAACCCTGCTCTGGTGGGCTTCTTCGCAGGGCAGCAGGCCTCGTACTGGACCAACAAAGAGGTATAGACACTTTTTTAATTATAGAACATTTCATTTTTCGTATATATTTCATAAACATTACCAGTTTGTGTTCTACGATCTCAACGGTCACCGCTAAAACACCAGAACTTGAAACATCAGTGCTGGAGCAGATCTCACCAGCTCAATTAGTGAATTCTAGAGATGGGGTCTAAAGTAAATAATATGTGTTCTTTAACTTACATTTTTGAGCTTTTAAGCATGTTATAACATTGTTCCTTCATCAAAAACAGACCTGGAGTTGTAGTTTGCTTTATTCATGCTTATTTGATAAACCCCATGTAGTACGTCCACTCCTTCTAAGCCCCATGAAAACACAAGATTTTGAAATTCAGTTCTTTGATGTGTGACGTAAAAGTCCAGAGGTCGCCTGTGTTGTCTTTAAGTCCATAAATCAAAATCTGAACATTTCTGTCATCTAATCGCCTTTATTCTAACTGCAGCTAACCGTAGTTGTTGTTGGCATTTATTGAAAAGTAATTCCCCCTGCTCCCCGTAGATGGCGACCCAACCCCTGTTCCATGTATTGTTCTGTACTTTTAGAAATGTGGTGTCAATTGTCTGAAGATAGCCATTATTTTAAATCCTAAAACATGCAATGCCAAAGCAAAGGTAATCAAGAGCATGTTTAAATACAATACAATACAAACAGCGCATATTTGATGTTTAAGCATGTTCTTTAAATACTACATTCTATTTGTTAATGCCACATATATTGTTAGTGCAGGGATCAAATAAAATAAACCATAAAAGAACCTCTGTAATCCCAAGCTAATTGCATTAAAACAAAACAGTCAGATGAGGACAAGTTCTCTTTTACAATGACCTGGGTAAGAGACACCACAGAGAAGGATCTTCCAGGACCCATCACACTCCATGTTCGTAGGATTCATCTGTCTGGTTGGGTTGAACACCTTTGTCCTGAAAGCTGTTCCCTCGTCAATCAAACTGTCAGGACATGATTCCACCTGACTCTTCCTACGCATCCTGACCCATCGTATTAAGTAAGAAACTATATATACCCAGGCCTGTCACGATAAATTATATATATTTGGGGATAATCCTGCTTTATGTTTGGTTTCAGTACAGTTTATTGTCTATATATTGTCCATATTTACTTCAGGAATATATCACACTTCAAAATTTGATTGATCTAAATAATAATATAACCTTACTGTTTAAAACTGAGAGGCTGACCCATCATTGTAACATTTTTTTTACCTTCTCAGTTCTCAAATGCAGGACAAAGCAAGCTTACTCAAACAAGCATGAATCAATCAAAATACAACTCTGAGTAAGCTAAAGATGACACACTGTTACAACATGCTTAAAAGCTCGTAAAAGTGTATTTTTTAATATTTCTTCAATAATAAATATGTCCTACATCTAATCTAATCCAACAGGCTCATAATACCAGACAAGACACTTTCCTAAAACAAAGTAAAAGCTCTTCTTCAGGTTAACCGCTCTCCTTTGGTCCTTGTTCTTTGTGCTTTGGATTTAGTGTGCAGCAGTATTTCATGTCACAGGGTCAGTGTATTCAATGCAATGTTGATGTATTGCTTTAATTTACATCTCCAGCTCCACCATGGCTTCTTGGACCTCCCATTTTGCCAAAGGTTAGACAAAATAGTGCAGTATGGTACTACTTCCAAAGTCACCCATGCCTACCCAGCTGTTTTGACACGATACCCTGCACTTTTTCAATAATAATCTCATCTGTAGTTAAAGCTGTGGTACTTGACTTTTTTTTCTAAATTAGTAAACTCTGTGTGCTTCTCCAAAGAGTATATCAAAAGCAGCACTTGTGACAAAATTCGATCGCTGCAAGCTGTCTGCGGCTATTAATAAAGTATTTTTTATTTCTTGTCAACCTGGACATAAGCTCCGAAGGTAGTGCTCTGATTGGCTGCTAGTTTTGTCACGATACAAAAATCTCAAACTCGATTTTGATACTAAGGAATAGACTCAATACTCCGATACCATGGTGATAATAAACCACATTCTTCCCTTATAATATCTGTGTAATCCTTTAGTCGTCCAGGTAGGTTCCATAGTGATCCATGGGCGTTTACTAGTCCATGTGACCTTAAACTTGTTCGGATACAGCTAAAGATCATCGTAAAGCTACTCAGGAAAGGTTCATTTCTGTCTTGTGTGTGTGACTTTTTAGTATCGATACCTGCTCTAATGAGTATCTAGTTTTGACACTAGTTTTAGTATCGATTTTTGATACTTTTGACAACCCTATTGGCTGCACTTGGGCTGTCAACCCTAGTTTCAGTTTGCTGTCTGAAGAAGAGGGACTGTGTCTCTCGGCTGGCCTGGGAACGCCTTGAGGTCCCACCGGAGGAGCTGGAGGACGTGTCTGGGGTGGGGGAAGTCTGGGAGTCCCTGCTTAGACTGCTGCCCCCGCGACCTGGCCCCAGATAAGCTGAAGAAAATGGAGTACTAAAGCCACGTGTGCCTGAAAATTCATGCATGCGGATATTAATTATGAGCTAAAAAAGGTTTGTGAGATTTACGGATGAGTCAGACTGATTTATACCTAGAATACAGAATAACTACTTCCATCTGGCACCGCAGCCTTAAGGTATATGCAAGGGCAGTGGTACTATCAGCAGAGGTGATGTAATTTGACAATAAAATATTAAATAATGCCCTAAATCTGGTCTTTTTCAGATTTGGGGCAAACAAATTGAAAAACTAAATCATATCTGAAGAAGCGGTGCAGGAAACACAAATGTTCAAATGGTTTCATATTGTCGACCTAAAGCTTTTGTCACTTGACTTACTCACAATGGGAAGAGGTATCCAAACCTTATCCAAGTAAAATTTCTTTAAAAAGATATTCAAGTAAATGTAACTGAGTAAATGCAACTGACTACTCCCCTCCTCTGGCTGTCAGAAAGCATTTGCCTTCCAACCAGAGAGTTTCTCCATGGAAAACAAGGAAGGATTATGTGTTATGCAGTTTTAAAGCACCACATGGGGTCTTAGGAGTCTTGGATGTTCCCCCCTGCTTCACAATAAGTCCTAATAAACAGTATTTTTTCCCACTGCAGTGTGACTTTGATGATATATTTCTGTCTCACCTCTGATGCCACGTCCCGCTGTGGGGTCGGGGCGGATGAGTTCACACCCTTTATGTCGACGCAGCACTTGTTAGGATGAGGGGAAATGTCAGAAAATAAAAGTATCCAGAGGTGAAGATACATTCATGGAAATTATGATTTATTTTTATCTGGTGAAACTCACTTTGAGACTGATTTTGCTACAAGAAATCATTTGCACATAGAGTCAAATTAATGAATTGAAATTGCTTTACCCACCTACAAAGGTCAAATTGTACAGATAAACTCAGACTATTACGCCAGGCTAATTTTATCTGAAGACATACCCAGCCCATAAGATTACTCTAACCCTCTAACAACTTGGTCATTTTCAAATCTGATATGTCCCCGCTCCAATTAAATTGATTGTTTTCTGTTACAATTCGTAGTGGCAGCTTTCAAGACGCCATAACGATGGGTAATCCCTGTTTTCACCATCACAGGCATATACCTACTGCTCGGTAACATTGCAAAGTCATTTTGGCAACAAATGAAAAAAAAACATTGCTCTCTAGTGTGAGCTACAGCTACAGTATCCACCAGAGGTTCTGACTCTTAGTAGTGATGACGTTTGCAGCAACGTCAGCTCCCATTGGGCACTGCAGTTTTCTAAAGCGGAAATCAGCAGACTTCATTTATTAAGTTATTTTTTATTAATATTAAAATGTGCAAATAATAACATAATGATCCACGGGTGTCATAGATTATAGCTATATAGCAGACACAAGCACAATAGATCATATTTTAAAAAATATCTTTTTCAGTTACTTTTCATTTAAATTGTAACATCCAAAGTTTGTGACCATTTTATCACAAAGAGTGTGGAATACCTCAAAACATGATTTAGATTTTAGGTTCTTTAATATAACCATCCTTTGCTTTGATCACTGGCTGCACATTCTTGGGATTCTACTAATGAACCTTGACACAACTTTGAAGTGAAAACCATTTCAGGTGACTTCATCATGAAGCTCATTTAGACAAAACTAAGGGTTTGCAGCACCATCAAAGCATTGGGTTCTTTGAGGATTTTAATCTAAGGCATAAAAAAATTTTTTTATTTAACATTTTGTCTTTGCTACATAATTCTGTACATCCTGTTTTATATATGTGACGACTTCAGTATGTATCTACAATGTAAAAAGTTGTAAACATAAAGAAAAAAACACCTAATGAGATGGTTTCTCCAAACTTTTGATTGTTAGTTTATGTACCTTGGTGTGGCATTGTGGTTGTCCTCTGCTCCTGACGGGCTGCCCCAGTGACACTGATGAGTCAAAGACACATTTCCCTACTGCAACGATTACACTATACTACCAGTCAACAGTTTGGACGCACCTTCTCATTCAATGTTTACTACTTTCTACATTTTAGACACATACTGAAGCCATCAAACAAATGAAACAATATATATGGAATTATGTAGCAAAAAAAGTGAATGTGTTTTATATTTTATACTCTTTTATTCCTCAAGTAGCCTCCCTTTGCTTTAATAACAGTGCTGCAAACCCTTGGCCTTCTTTATTAATCCTACCAGAGGCAATTCATTTGAGCAGTAAAAACGCAAAGTGACAATGTGTGCAATTTTAAACAAAGAGGAGCTCAGAGGTCAATGAAGCACCCAATAAAAACACATCTACTTCATGATGCTTTTTGATGAAGTCTCCTGAAATGGTTTTAACTTCACAGATGCGTCTGATCAGGGTCAAGAATCACCAAGAGAGCATGCCAGGGGTGGGGATTTAAAAAAAAAGAACATATAATCCAAGCTTTGAGTTATTTTGTGTTTATTTTTGTTGTTTCATAGTTGTAATGCTCTCAGTGAGAATCTACAATGCAAATAGCCATGGAAAAAAGTGTGGGTTGACAACAAATCTATTTTACTTGCAATGAGGAAAACTTTGAACTTTAATACAGCACTAACTCACGCCCACCCATTCTCATTAGAATCTTATATTTGAAAACGCAATCACAGAAGCACATTCGCAGTCTTATTTATAGAAACGACTTTATGAATATTCCTCCCCTGACCTGGCTGGCCTTTCATATTATTCATGCTCCCTCACTTAAAAACAATCATATCGGCCTCTCCTCCGCTCTAATTCCACCAGTGTTGACCTTATCCCATTTACACTGTTGTTTTGTTCACGCTGTGCCGAGCTGCGTACACTTGTAAATAATTCAAATGCATCGCGCAGCCCCTAAACAGGGAGAAAGGCTGTTGGAACATGGAGGAGCGATGAACTTTGAGGTTAGCAGACATATTGTTTCTATGTCAGGGCGGTTTTGCTCTTTTTCTACAATACACCAGGGTTTCGGCTGCAGATGATAACTTCTCCGTAGAATGCTGTTCAAAGTGGCAAAAATGCTTGAAGGTTGTTTAAACATCGTAACCATAAAATGTGGGGAGTGCACTTATCTTTATTTTTTTCATTTCATCAAAAACAAGAAATGCAAAATTGGTTTGCAAATTGACACAGAAGCAAGTGTTTCTGCAGGTATTGGCAAAATTTACAAAAGCGAAAATCCACGATGAAGCCACTTTATACAGAGCTTGACTCAATTTAAACGCTGTTATTTCCCCTTATATAAGCTACAGCAGGGGTGCCAGACATTTTTCACAGAGTATATTGAAACTTATAAGGAGCAAAGGACTACAGATTACAGGAATATGTGTGAATCATTCTAAATGTTAAGGTTAAGGTGCACTTTATTGTCCTCTGTAAGGAAATGTCCCCATCCTTCAATACCTTTCTAAGTTAGAGGATTGCGCTTGTTTTGAGCTGTTGCGCTTGATGTAGGTCTGACTGAGCCACCGCACCTTTAAACACGCTTGGAACACTTTTGTTTTGTCCGTATCACATCAAAATGTTTGTGACGATTGCAGAATTTTGGCACCCGGGCCATAGTTTGGACACCGCTGGGCTACAGTATTAGCGAAAGGCTCTGCTACTGAAATGACATGAAATGCTAAAAGAAGTACGGCAACGCTGGAGGATCAATCTACTTTTGATGCTTGTGCGAACACATGGCAAGATATGAATTGCACTGATTGTGTTGTTATGAATTTTTTTTACCCACTTGGGAGGTTGGTTATTTGTCAGTACTGTATGCGTCCACAGTGAAGCTCATGGCTGAAGGAGGTGAGCTATGGGAGACAGATGACTTCTTTACACATAGCAGAGAGAAATTGTTTGTCCTTATTTAGTCCCCCTAATTTTATATCACTTTTTTTTCCATGTGATATTTTATAGATACACCAAAGTTAGCAATACAGTTCTCTAATACTGAGGTGTACAATGAACAGAATCGATGACTGCATGATAGTGTATTGCTAAATACAAGAAAAAAACCTAATATGAATGTCAGTCATCGCTAGGAGAAATGTAGACATTCAGGCAGGTGAGGATGAACATGTTTAGTCACCTGTCACTCACAATCCATGTTGTCCCTAAAGCCATTTCTGTAAGAACAAAGTTATGGATGAAATCAGAATATAGATGCGTGGAGAATCTAACTTTTGCTGTAACCTCATTTAAAGTGCTTCAAGTCTCAGTACATCAGCTGAAATGTCCTCAAACATTATAATACCAACCCCAAAACTCACTTTAGTTCACTTTTAAAAAATGCATAACTTTAGCTTCTTTTAGCTTCCTTCGTGAAGTGGAAATGTCAGAGCTGGGAGCCACAGTGATGATGATGGAGGGTTCTTGGACGCACACCGCCTGCGTCTGTCGCCCACTTTTATGGAGATGGGTGTCCGCCAGACCCCCCACCTCCTCCCCTTCCACCTCCACTCCTCTATAACTCACAGTGAGCTACCATTCCAACCTCGGCCAGGCTGACCACAACTGACCTATTGAAATCCACTCGCACTCGGAGTACCCGGACTTAAGGGGCACCACAATAAGTGTCCATTTGGAGGCAGGAGGAGTAGCTAAGTGGGAGTATGTTTCGGAAGGTATTTAGTATTAAACTTACTTGGATCATTGTGAACCTCAATGATGATAGAAGAAGCAGAGGAGGTGACGATTTTTTAATAGAAAGTAAATTGGAGTCGAATTGGAGTCGAATTGGAGTCGAATTGGAGTCGAATTGGAGTCGATGGAGCCTGAACCACGCCCATGCTCACTTCCTATTTGGAACGTGGCGGCTAGCAAGTTAGCTATGTCCATTTATACATCTAATTGCTAACACTATACACTAAAACTAATTGTTGTAGTGTTGGGCTGACATGCTTCCCAAACCCTCCTATAAAAGGCTGTTCCTTTGCTTTAGTCGCTTCTCTATCTGACCTTTCACCCCCAACATTACACGCTGTGGGAGCTGTCATGACCGCAGAACACAAGACCTGTTCGAGGAGCATGAATAGGCACACTTGGATGCTATGTAAACGCGTCAAGGCATCATGGACACGGTCGCAGTTACTAGTTGTATCTGGCTCCTGCTCCACCTGTTTCTTCCTCTGTTCCTGTGTCATCTAGCAGCATGAACAACGCTCATGTTAGCTGCAGTGTGCTTGGGAACCGCACTCGCCAATCTCAATAGTTTCCATGGTGGAAAACTTCTGGAAGTGCGTGCTTTGGGGGAAAAGTACAGCACTTCAGTTGTTGAGGGACAGGGACATGTATCTGATGTGTCGTGTGCATGTGGCTATGAACACCATCTTAACTAAAATAAAGATTTGATTCTTTTTTCATTCCAAAGTTTAGTTTGTTTTCGTACATTTGACGTCATCTGCAGATGGTGCTGTCATCCTGCAGCTATTAAATATTTCCTGTACTAACAGCTGGTGTTGTAATAATTAAGTGGGCAAAGAGTTCTCATCTACCACTAAATCCTGTTATTAATCAGCCCCTGCCTTCTATAAACATGGTACTTTTAAATGTCTGCTCTCTGCCGATTCAGGGGGATGGTGTTGAGAGAGCTGAGACACACAAAACATATTTTATTTGTTAATTACACAAGTTTTCAATCCCACTCAGTTGTTTTTAGTGACCAGGCCCTTGCCTTTTGTGGGCCCTAACCAGAATCTGCCTTGGGGACCCTCATAACATCAGCAACACCAACCGAACTCAACTATTGATGGCACAAAAACCACACTGCAGGTCATAACCTTTTGTATAGACATCAAGAATCTTAAATCAGACACAGTAATGGTATCAAAATAGGTGGTGTATTATAAAGTGGCCCTGTTGGCTAAAGTGAGAATATACTTACAGGTTGTAAAAGCTATAAAATGATTTATGATATTGATATTTCTACAATAACATGTTGTTAAAACTAAACCAGTTTTAACATAAGACCCACTAAATACACTTTTTCCTTTATTTATGTTTGATATGATAATCACTACCAAGAGCAAGTGACAGACATCAGTCTTGTGTTAATATGTTAGTATACATAATTAAATACAAAATTGGCTATAACATTGAGTCAAATTGTGTTCATATAACAATGTCTCACTTTATCACAGGCACTTTGTGATTACGTTATTTATTAATTTATTTTGCAGTCACATGAAAATAAGAAGGACAAACAGGTGCAGGAAGAAGCAGAAAGCCCAAAAGGGCTTATGTTAACGCCTCCACCTTATGAGTACATATAAATGTGCATAGTGCATTGCCTTGAATAAATAATTGCACTTATGCAACTTACTGTACTGTAACTGTTTATTCCACACCGCTTGTGCTCGCTTACAATGAAGTTGGTCAATCATCGCAAGATATAGTGCAGCGTCATTCAATTGGTTGCCAGATTGTCAACACAAATACATCCTGTGTGCATTATAAAGTGCACTTATTGTGCTACAGCAGAGATGTGTCAGTAGCGTGCACTATGCATATACATACATTGTATATTAGGGGAGGCTGCCAGATTGGGGGCCCTCCTGTGGCCTCGGGACCCTAAGCGGCCGCTTAGACCACTTATAGGCCCAGCCGGCCCTGTTATTGACAGTACAATTTTATCCATAATCATTTACAGACCTCCAAAAAAGTGTAATCTTTCTATCTCCCAATGTTAAATCTTGATGAGTTTTACACTATTCCTTTAATATGATTATTTTAACCGCTGATTTTAACTTGCACATAGACAACCTTTTAGACCCTATGACAAACAAATTTAAAATGTGCTTAATTATATGGATTTTACCCAACACATCACACAGCCAACTCATAACAGGGGGCACGCTCTGGACGTGGTCATCACCTATGCCCTGTTCACTAGTGTGTCCTCTGATTTTGACTTCGCTGTGTCTGACCACCACTGTGTGTTTTTAATATCACTGGTTTTATACAGCGGGGGACCTCTGTGGGAACTGTGAGGAAGCGTCCTGCGAGGAAGTGGCTGTACGTTTTATTGAAGTATTGAAGAACACCAATCTCCACTTGTTTTAACCGACCCCTGTGATTTTATTGTTGACCGCTCTAACAGTAAGCTTCAGTCTGCCCTTGACCAGGTTTCCCCTCTGAAATGAATAAAGACTCATGCCAAACCCATACCCCCCTGGAGAAATGCAACTGAAGAGAAACTGCAGGGCAGCAGATAGAAAATGGAATACAATTAACAAGGAAATGTACAAAGAACAACAAAAAGTAAACACAACTGTGAGAAATACAGGGAAAGTAATCACAGACAACAAAAATAATCCTAAAGTTCTTTTTTCTACAATTGGCCATGTTTCCAACCATGATGTAAAAGGGAAAAAAAAAAATCAGTCCCTTTGTGAGCGGTTTGCAGACCACTTCAGGGGGAAGATGAAGAGTGTTTGTCTGTACCAGAGGAAACACTGGATAGTTTTGTCATACTCAGACTCTTGATAAAGTTTTCTCCTCAGTGAGGCACATGTCTTAAATCCAACTCCAACCCCATTTTTTAAACTCATTTTATGGATCTTTTGGAGACGAGCTTTTAAACGTGATGAATTGCTCTCTTCAGACAGTGGTCTTTCTCACTGTCTTTAAAGCAGCAGTGAGGCTCCTGCTGAAGAAGAGCAATTGAGATTTTAATGATTTTAACAACTACAGACCAGTGTCTAACCTACCAAAAAAAAAAAAAAAAAAAAAAAAAAAAAAAAATAGAAAAACCTTTTTTTTAACCGACTAAATGTTTTGTTTTTGTTTTTGTTTTTTTTAAATATATATGATTACAACATTAAAAAAATAAAAAATAAAAAAATCTGGTTTTAGGGTGAACCAAAGACTTTAAATGATTTTCCAGTAAATTATAATTCATAAAAGGTGACAGTGTTGGTTCTATTCTTTGAACTCACCTGAAACACCTCAGCCTCGCCAGTGCTGTTCACAAATTGTTCATTTCCCAGCTCCCAGATAGAACATTTATGATGATTGTAGATACATGCTCCTCCCAGGTCCATAAACTCAGATGTGGTGTGCCCCATGTTTCTATTTTCATTTGTTTTGATCCAATAATCTCATGCGCCCTCTACTGGTCATATTATGATGAACGAACAGCATTGAAGCATGCTCATAAACTCTTAAAAGTCAAGATTTCTCCTTTAAGTGATAGTAATATCCGCAGAAAGAATCCAAAAGAAGTCTATTTTTCCTAGTGTCAGGACTACTGCCTACGACAACGCTCCCAACTGTCTGCTCTGTCTACCTTCATTCACATTCATGTATCTGCAAATAAACTCTGTTGAACTGTTTCTCGAGTCTGTATCTTTGTTCCCTCCGTCAGTCTTTACGACACCTAGACATTAGGCGTGTGTTATCACGTGAGCCGACATTAAACAGCGCCACTTTGGTCAAATATGCACCGCAGTTGTCGTAGTTGGTGTAAAAAGTAACTTGCGGTAACTATATGTCAAACCCAGCACAAGTCACCAAGAGCTCAGAGTAGAGCTGCTACTCCTTCAGATTGTGAGGGCCCAGCTGAGACGGCTCCTGCGTCTGTTCCTGAGGAGTAAAGTGTCTATGTAACTCCCCATCTGTGCATTGCTGCTGTTTCTAGCAGTGAAGCAGACAAAAAATATGCATTCATCTCCTAGTAACATGTTTGTTTTGCTCAGGCTGCGGAGAGAAGAAAAGCAGTAGTTTCCAGCCTGGTGCACTACCTGGGACCTGAAGCTCACTCTTTTATCCACTATGAAGACAAGGTAAGCACCGAGGCCCTGGCTGACGTGAGTAAACATACACAAGGTGCTTTAGGGCCACTGCACTCAAATCTGTGGGGAGAGAGACTGCAGCATAGAACACAAAGTACTCGTAAGTATACAAGGAAAAAAAAAAAAAGACTTGCTTTCAACGAACCATAATAGAGTAAAAGGCAGTCTAACAAATGGTATATAATGGTGTTAATTGCTAGCACTGTGAACCGTGCTGCTCTTGCCGTCTCTGAAGACCATTTAGAGTTCAGAAAAATAGATATTATGTAGACCGTCTGTGTAATAGATCAGTCGCCCAGGTCTGATCCATAGTAAGATTTTACTTTTGGCTTATACTATTATATAAGCTGTCAGTTTTAGAGCACTATTATCGCGTTAACACAAAATCACTTTAATGGCGGCAGTTTTTTTAACGCAAATTAATCGCGAGTTTTGGCCATCCGCCCGCTCCAGCTTCAAAGGTTAATGGTCACTTTTTTATGTAGTGCCTTTCCACCTTTAAGGCACTTTAAAGAACTTTAGATCAAGGAACCACTCACACATTCACTCTACACATTCATACAACAGTGTACGCAGACATTGGCAGGAAGTGTGTTGCTAACCGCTCTACTGGTGATGTTTTATGTTGAAAGCGGGATTCGAACCGATTCGCAACCTTCCGGTCAGTGGACAAACACTGAACTGACGAGATGGGCAAGCGGTTCATACAAAAAGCAGTGAGTGCAAGTTTAAAGTGAGGCTCTGGGTCGCACTGGGCTCTGCTGCCTCTGAATCTGCAGGTTTTGGTCCTCTCCTTTGCTGCTGTGTGTATGTGTGTGTGTATGTGTGTGCGTAGGTCTATGGAGGGCGTGTGGTTTACCTCATGCACGCGGAGTAGGAGAGGAAGATTCGAGCAGTGCGTCCATCCTAGTCGTAAAAGTGCTGCTAAGTGTCCTCGCCTTCTCGTGTCGTGGCCCGAGCTTAAAATCCTAGAGCACGTTTGCAAAATGTGGTGGTGTGTCCTCTCATGTCATAACCAAATAACCAAAACAATAGTCTTCTAAAAGTATCATAACTGCTACAAGTTCTGCTGTTTATAATGTCAAGTAGTGCTGGGTGATATGACGATACATATCTCGGGGATGATAGAAAAGTGTGTATCATGCCATTTCTCTTCTACCGCTTCTATCCTTTCTAACTTAATTTTATCAATTATTACAGCAAATATATCATTAAATACCCTAAGACGATTGTATTAGTGTTGTCTTGTCACTATGCGTACTCTAAGTTTATATAAGTGAAAACAAAGAAGGGAGAAAAAAAAAAGGATTTTTTGCAAAGAAACTCCATCTTTTGGTTTTGCGACATGATGCTGCTTTACATTCTTTGATTCTCACGGTGGTTTGCGACATGCTTTACGTTACTTATGAGTGCTGAACGATGGACGATGCATTTATATCGCTGCACTAAAATGTAGGTTTCTCATTTGTGACAGTTCCGTTAAATGTCACTTCAAAATAAAGTTGGAGAAAAGTAAGCAATGAAATTTTTGTCAAACTTTTCAGAGAATAACTGAAAACATACTTTATTGTGGTATATCGTGATATATACTGTTATCATGATATAAAATAATCCATATCGTGAAAGAGTGTATGATTTTTTTCCATATTGCCCAGCACTAATGTCAAGTAAACATTTTGTCCCGTTGACAGATTTTATTTGTCTTTTGCTAATATATCCTAATGTCTCTGCTTCACATTATTACAGTTAGGCCCTTATGACAGACAAGATTTTAAAAAAAAACATATTTAAAAATAGTCAGATTCAATGCAATTAAACATTTGAATCGATTGATAGCCCTAATATTATGTTTATTAGTTTTATGAATTTATAATAGTAATATATTCTTCCCATTGTCGATATTGGTTACCTACATAATAAATAACATTCTGAAATTTAAAACTACACTATGTAACTTTTTTGGAAAGGATATGCCACCTGCTTGTCTCCATGGAGATGTTATTGCTTTGCCTGTAATGTTCCGCAGTGCAGCAGTATGCATATCGATGTTACACACATTTAATTCTGGGTGTTTTTATAGGTCAAATATACCTTGACAAACATGGATTCTGTCTCGTATTTCCGCAGATCTGACCTGTAACTTGGCTACATGGCGATAGATAACTTTATTGGCATACTGTGGAACATTCCAGGCAAAGCAATAACATCTCCATGGAGACAAATACAGATAACCAACTTAGACTTTAGATAGAAGTTACTATTTAAACGTCATTCTAACTTTTCATTGCACTTATTAATTTTAGATTAATTGAATTACAAGTTGTGTTATTGCCAACAGAATATCTTGAAAATGCCTTGTTACTGTCAGCAGGCTCGGCTCTCCACAGATCTGACCTCTAACTCTATGGCGTCACCTGCTTGTTCTGTGGAGATAGATAACTTCAGCGTCATTCTACTGAACATTCAAGGCAAAGCAATAACATCTCCATGGAGACAAGCAGGTGGATGTATTGTACCTGAAAAGTCACATAATACAGGATTAATTTGAGTTTGTAGTTGTTTTGTAATTATTTTAAAGCATTGCATTTATAGCGGTGTGTTTTGTAGTGCAGCTTATACAGGTGTGGTCGTGTTGAAGGATTCTTAGAAAGTTGTGACAAGAAAGAACAAACTATCTGACAGTTTAGAGAAAGCACACAACTGCCTCCAACCTCAGGCTCACCTTAGAGCTTTTGTACATATTTTTGGCAAGTCTTCCTCTGTTATGCAATACCTCAGCCATTTTAACGCCTTTGTCTTGGTCTGCGATGTTGTACTCAAACTCAAAAATAATGTATGTATAGAGTGCGTGCGAATATATGCAAAGAAACAGCTCAAGTCTTGTGTTTATGATGCAAAATGCCATAAGAGGCTCAAGGAGTAAAACAGATTCTTGTTCAAATAAAAACAAAAACAAAAATAATGTCAAAGTGAGGTAGCTGTGCAGGTGAGAACATAGACTGGATAAAGAAGTCGACTAAGTGAGTGTGACGTCACCCGTAGCGTTCGGCTCCAGTCAAATGAAGCTCATCGCGGTTAGCAGTTATACGGGCGATTTTGGAGCAGAGTTTAATGTTTGGAATTCTTACCGCACGTATCTTAGCAACCAAAGAGCCAATCTGGAGTGGGGCTGTTGAAGGTAACGCCCCTTTCTGCCCTCAGCAAATCTGGGTTAATGTGAACATTTTAAGACCAAAACGATGAGCCTGACAGCAGCAGTTCTGGAGAGAGTGGCAGGAGTTTTTCAATGTAAAGTGAATTGAAGCCAGAGTCGTAAGTGCACTGATGATCACTTCTTATTTGGAACATGGCAGTTAGCGGGTTAGCGATGTCCATTTATATATTCAGTCTACAGTTAAGGCTTAAATAGTTTACTTCACCAATAACGGATTAGGTTGATTTGGTTAAAAATTAACTTAACCCTATAGCGTTGGATGTTATTGCCGTCGATAGAATCATCGTTGCGGACTTTTCATTATTGTAACTCTGCAGCCATTTGTGCTATCCTATAAATTCAAACGACATCTCAAAGCAGAGGCATGGGGCTCTTTAAATACGTTAGTGTCATTACGGTAATGTGCTCATGTTTTCACTGGAAGATGACCAATCAGAGCGCAGGTGCCGTCGGGATTCTCCCAGTCAGTTATTTGATGTGCCAAAGAGGTAGTTGTGTGAAAAAAGGCAAAAGTACATAATGATACTTCCTTTAACATGATTTTTATGGCTAAAAAAAAGGGGGGGAAAAGTCTAGGTGAGCTATAATGGTCTATAATGTGCTCAGTCCTTAAAGGGTTAAAGTAACACTAACCTTCTGGCATGTCACCTGCAAAAAAAAAAAAAACATACTTCTATGGAGAGAAAAAAGTTTTATGTCCAATTGTGGAAAATTATAGTCAAAGGAACAACATTTCCATAGAGACAAGCAGGCGACCCTACTCCTGGCCAAATAATAGTCAGGTTTGTGGAGATGCAAGCCCGCTCACAGTAAGGACACATGATTTGCTATGTTTGTCAGTGTGATAAAAGCAAATGGAAACACTCTTATTTAATCTATTTCCTTTGGAGAAAAAGTTGCACAGTGGGGCTTTAAAGAAGTGTTGAGTGAGTTTTAACTTTTCTCACTATACCCAGCTAACATTTTGACACAGTCGTCATGTCCCCCACTGTACTCTAGTGTTAAAGTATTTTACCTCTAAATTGCAGATTCGGGGAGCGTCACTGACAGCCTGGTACAGCCACTTTCACACTTCCTAATCTCAAATGCTATTAGAGGATTTGATTGGGGAGAGATGACATTGAAAACGGTCCCTAAACTATTTGGAGTGGTGTACCTCAGGAGGGAAGCAGCTTGTCAAAGGTGTGCTTTGTGTGGAGGACAGACAGTCACTGAAGTGTATTAGATAAGGCTGAGCAAATACATTCTGCCACAGTAAAAAAAGAAAAAAAAATCTGCTAACTGCTGGAGGAAAGTCTGATGTAGAAAAGAGGGGGAGGCCTCATCAGCAAGTGTGAGTTAGTGAAATTAGAAAAAGATTATAGTCTCTGTATTAGCCCGTTGAAGGTATCATTATATTGTTCTGCAAAACAGTAAATTATTATTACTTTTAACCTGCTAATGAAATAAACTTAAAAGTACAATATGTAACTTGGAGATATTGGAGATATTGGTGATATCTTTTTGGCACATTCCTGTATGGAAAATTGCTAAATGGCTCCTAAACAGAATTTTAAGTTTTACCATCAAAACTCTCAAACTTCAGCCATGCGTTTTTATGTATTTTTTCATTAATTTGACACTGCAGCTGATGTGATGGCTGGACGCTCCCTTAGAGATAGGGTGATTAGCTCAGTTCCACAGGAGGAGCTCAGAGTAGAGCCACTGCTCCTACACGTTGAGAGGAGCCAGCTGAGGTGGCTCGGGCATCTGTTCCGGATGCCCCCTGGACATCTCCCTGGGGAGGTGTTTCGGGCATGTCCCACCGGAAGGAGGCTCCGAGGAAGACCCAGGACACGATGGAGGGACTCGGCTGGCCTGGGAACGCTTTGGAGTCCCACTGGAGGAGGTGGAGGACGTGTCTGGGGTGAGGGAAGACTGGGAAGACTTAGACTGCTGCCCACATGACCTGGCCCCAGATAAGCTGAAGAAAATGGATGGATGGATGTTCAGCTCCTAATGGGTGCCCTCACACCTATTAGCATACAGGCTATTACTGTTGTTGTTTTCCTTGTTTTGATTTAGATCTGATGATGGAGAAAAAAATAGGAAATTAGATGGTGGCGAAACGTCTGCACTCTAAAACCTTTTATCTCGTTGACAGAATTGATTTTTTTCTGTTATAGCTTTAAAGCTTGAGCACGATGTGTGTACTTCATATACATAAATGAGATGTAATATGTTTCATTCCCTTATGTCTGAGTAATTTACACAGTGAAGCCATCTCCTCTTGATCTGAGCCTGGTAAACACTTGAAAACAAGATGTGCGTCATGTTTTTGAAATCTTTAAACAAATGTAGAATTATATTGCCTGTAATCACTAAAGTAGTACTAAATGCTCAGTCGGGGCAAAGGTGGCTCGGTGGTTAGAACAGTGGTCCCCCAACTCAAAGGCTGGAGGATCAATTCCTGCTTAGACCAAGTTCTGTTGTTGTGTCCCTAAGCAAAACACTTCACCTGCATTGTCTAGTATGAAAATTGTTTGTGTGTGAGTGATTGGGGTTGGTCAGAGGGGCCAATGGGGCAGCTTCCCCAGGGCATCTTTGGCTACAATAGCTTATATAGTATAGAGTAAATGAATTATGACTTTGAGAGGCTTCAACATGCCTGTAAAAGTGCATTACAAATATAAGGCATTATTATTTTTATGGCGCTCCACAGTCCCACAGTCCCCACAGATCTGCCCACTTTGAAGCTCTGGTTTCGGAACTACATTTTCCATCGATTTTTCTCATAGACTTTGTGAAAAATTCAAATATTAAGAGTTCAAAGGCATCGCGAACGCTAACCAGCTATGTGATAACCAATATCCATAAAGCAGTTGTTTCAAGTCCAAAAAGTACATTGACAAAAGCAAAATTCAGCGAAATGTTTTAACACCTTGGTGGTTTATAAAGTTTCAGAAACTAATTTTGCAGATTGTGGCCATTAAAAGGTAAATTGTCACATTTTTATATTGCGCTTTCCAACTTCAAAGGACTCAACGCACTTTACATCAAGGAATCACTCACACATTCATACAACAGTGTACGCAGACACTAGGGGCGAGGTGGGTTAGGTGTCTTGCCCAAGGACACAACAGCAGCTTTACTCTATGGGAGCTGGAATTGCATCACCAGCTCTACCAATGATGTTTTGATTCAATTAGTCAACCTACACATCAATGGACAGACACTCTACGTACTGAGCTACTACTGCCTCTAGTTACCACGTAGCTGATTAGTCCTGAGGAAGTTTTCAAACTTTTAATGAACTTTTTTTGGTAAAGTCTATGGGAAAACTGAATGTTAAAGCTCCACTAGTTCTTCCCTGTTGCAGAAGCCAACAGGCCTAAATCAAGTGTTGCCTGGGACATTTTGAACGAGAAAATTTTCAAAGTGTGTAAAACTTTTTTTAGTGTGGATTTATATATATATATGAGTGCAGTAAAATCCATTTTGCCGCAGTACAAGTTTTTGTAAAAGTAGCTTTTATAAATGCAGAATGAGACAACTTAGTCAAATGTACCAAGATGATTTGAGGTTAAAAGTTAGTTAGTCAAGTTAGCAAGTTTTCCTATGCCACATTTACAACATTTTTAACACACCCATTCAAAGTTATAATATTTTGTTTTAAATTGTTAATCGCTATGGCAACAATGCTCATTTTATTTATTTATAATTCTGTAACAATAATGTCAATTTGTTTATTTTTCTTTTTTCAATGTGCATAATGGAACCTTTCTGGTGTAAGACACAACAACTGCTTGTTACCTGGAATGTTCCACAGTCTGGTATAAATCCCATCTATCTCCATGGAGACAAACAGGTGACTAGGTGACGCAATCAGGCCAAGTTACAGCTCAGATCTGTGGATAGGCAAGTCCGGACACTCTAAAAAAGGGATGTATTTCTAGTTTTAGCAATAAAGAACACTTGAATAACTGAATAATTGTAAGTTCAATGCCATAGTGTGGGACATTCCTAAGCAGTCACATATTCTATTATTACTTCAATAGCCCTACACTGCAAATACAACACATAAACTGCATCATTGTTCGAGCATAAAAGATCCAGAGGAGAGCAAGGTCACTTTGGTCAGTATTGTGTTGCTAACACACGTGTGTTTTTACACTAGCACGGGCCCGGCTAGCACACACCAAAATAGCAGCTCATTCCTTAAACTGTCCGTGTCCAAAAGCATAAAAACAAATAGAATACATTAGCATAAATCCCCAGACCAGGAACCCAGCCTGGAGCAAGGTGCAGGTAAGGCCCACTGCTCAGTAAAGAAGGAGCAGCCATCTGTTATGATAGTCCCGTACAGAGAGGTGAGCAGAGGGGTACTACTGTTAGGTTTACTTGAGTAACTCTCTGAATATATTGTACATTTCAGAGTACTTTTCTCATGGCATACTTTTTCCTAGACTAGTCGTTTTGTTACTGTAATTAAGTCAACAAGTGACAAAAGCTTCATATTGACAATACTTACATAATATCCTTCAGATATAATATAGTTTTTTTTCTCATTTTTGTGTCTGTCCTTTACCAGATGCATTTGTTTATTATTTCATTTTCTGTCCTTCCAGTTACATTCATTTCAAATAAATCAGACGTTACGTCCAGCCAGTTACTTTCTTGGACCACCACTTTCCACTTCTACTTGAGTCATATTATTTTGAAGTTAAGTTACTCTTACTTGAGTGCAGTTTTTTGGCTACTCTGCCCATCTCTGGAGGTGAGACTCTACAAATGCTCTCTCAGACCTGATTCTGGCAAGAATACCAGTGCATTTTGAGTAGATATTGATGTGTCAAAATAAAATATTGTTTTAAGAACACATCTAACGCTAATCCTCAAATGCTTCTACATTAAGTAAAAGCCCGTTATCTCCACTAGACTGAAATGCTCAAATGTCTGAAATTTGAAATGTTCAGCTGTTGTTTTTATCCTGGTTTAAGCTGCTTCACTCCTGTAGATTTTAGTGCGCATGTACATTATATATATATATATATATATATATATATATATATATATATATATATATATATATAAGTCTGTGCTGTTCATTGTGTTGGCTGATTTGATTTGATTCTGTGAGTGGAAAAGTTGCCTGTGATTGGAGCTTTCTACTTGTATTTTAAAGGAAAAATGTGATTTTAAATTCCATAACCATGACCTTACTGTGTCCTCAGATACGAGGCAAATGTGTTCAAATCAAATGCAGCTTTTACTGGTAACAATTGTAATACTGATTTATTTTTAGTTACAAAAACATTGGACGTGGTGTACCATTTATTATGACTGTTATAATGACTGTTATATTTTGTTATCTCCCTTCTTTTCTAACAGACATAACAAATATAAATCAATCATAATGAGACAAGAAGTCAAACCAGATGTTTGGCTCTTTTTATTCCAGAACCAAAACATGCAATGTTTTTTTACATAAAGTGGTAGGAGGAGGCACGTGCCAGTTGCGCCAACAGAATAAAATCAGTATAACAAAACAAAGCAAACTGAATAACCTGGACTAATCTAAGTAATTTAAACTAATCAGTTCCCTTAAACACATTGGTCCATCACACTTGAGTAACAATTCAATGAAAATTTGTGATTTAAATTGTACCAACACCACCGTGAGAGCTCCTCAGGTCTGCTGTACATCTCCATCTCAAAGCCACTAACAACTCCTTTGAAGACAGTGAAGTACAGATCTCAGCCAGAGAAAAGAAATGGTTTAAAATGGGAGTTACAGAGACAATTTTTGTTAGGAAAGGACATCTGTCTTTGAACAGGAATGAAGGTCTTAGACATCATTTATCTCCTTTTTATAACTCCATCCTCAGAAATAAATGCAAATAGGTGTGAAATCAACCATTAGGGGCCTGAATGATTATGTTAAATATGACTCAGGCACAGTTCACACTTAGTCTAGCTCATTTGACCTAGCTAACAAACAGAAATGGTAAATAAACAGGTGTGTTAGTTTCAGAGTAGTTAGCGCCTCCCTTCAGATAGATATAAGGCCGTGTCCACCAGTAATCTGACTAGAACTGGATCAACAGCAAAACATCTTCACTCCTACAACTTTTTGTCCAGTTGACAGAACTGCATTTTTCTTGTACCCAGTGAAAAAAACAACATAAAACCACAAGACTAAGGTGTCCGAGTTCAAAACCGTACAAAAAATACCTTTAAGTGCAAGACTGTAAAATGTTCTTAGCAGTTATAAGCATCTTGGAAGTGCTACATTAAATCACTCTCATCTCAGAATGTGGCAAACATATCTTTCCCTGCGTCCCTTTAATGTCACTTTTGTATTGCTTGATCTACAGCGTACATTAGTGTGCTATAAAACACACCATTAGTCATGCAGATGTACGATTCAAGTCCCCAAACAGCATTTCCATTACAGAATGTTCAGGTAACGCCGTCAAAGATTGCTCTGGGCTGTGTTTGATGTGCAATGGTGAAGGAGGCATTCCAATATTACTGCGTTTCGTTTGAGCCTAAGGGAGGTCTTATTTTACAGTTCAGAGCATAGGGGAACAGGTGTACGCTTTCTGATTAAAAATGTGCCTTACCTGATCTGACTCTAAAATGACTGTAAGAAATGAAATTGGACTGGGACAAGCAAAGGTCCGCTGATACAAGAATGTTTTTATGACGCTAATTTGAAGCTCGTTACTTTTACTGTTACAAAAGCTGGAACAGGTGGGTTTTTAATGAAGCCGTCACTATACTGTTTAGACTCAAACTAGCCGCTTTGACGGTACCTGCCATATTCGCTAAAAACAGCGTATTGAGATAGTAAAAGAAAAATGTAAAATCTGTCAACTGGACAAAAAAGTTGGAGTGAAGACGTTTCGCTGCTCATCCAAGCCGCTTCTACAGGTGGACAATGCCTTATATCTATCTGAAAGGAGAAGCTAACTACACTGAAACTACAAACACCTACTCCTACAACTTTTTTGTCCAGTTGATAGATTTTATAATTTTCTTTTACTATGGATCAGACTGGGACAACTGAGGGATTACGCAGACGACGTATAGAGATGTTTCTTAAGTTTCTCAGTCCCCCCCTCCATCATTTGCTCTCCATGCTAAGTCACTCCCCCTATCACAACAGGACAGAATCTTACTGCTAACCATAAGGAGGGTTCGAATAGTGCCTGGGAGAGATCACTAGATTACTCAAAAATGCATGGATGATATTTAAATTTGATATTGATATTTTTGACGACAGAACAATGTTACAACATGGTAGAAAGCTTCAAAAAGTCGATTTTGCATAGTACTCCCTGTTTAAAATGAACTTTTGTTGTGTTTTTAATGTTTTTAAGACAATAAAAATCACATATAGAGCTTTTACTACCTCATTCAACCATCATTGACACCTGTTTTTTACCAGCCTGGCGACAGAACTAGTATAATTTCAAACAGTTTCGAGTGGTCTACATGTATTACTCACTGTCTTAACACATTCTAAGCGTCCTCATTATTCATTCAGTAGGTCTTTAGTCTTTTAATCGATTAATTGGTTGATGGAGTCTCAGTAAACCTAAATGTGTATTAGTTGACTAAGCATTTTATTTAGATTATAAAAATGTATAAGGGACAACAGTAGAAAGGAGAAGTGAGAGAGTGAGTTAGTTGAAGATCTGGTATTTTTGGTATATATGTGTATAAAAGTAAACTCATGATCAGGGCCGGTCTTAGCTTTCAGGGGGCCCTAAGTTGAATTTGTCTCTTGGGCCCCGGCAGCTCAGCTATTGGTGATTCACATTTGACAACATTATGACTGTGCTCTCATCGCCTTGACCAATTGTATTTGTGTTTATCTGACCAACATCAGACTGAAAACATCCAGAATGTCACAACTACTATAGCCACAAGAACAGAACACAAACATATAAGGGAGAGTCAAGATTCTAGACAAGTTTCTGGTTAATTTTAAAGTGTTCCAGTTGGCGACAGTGGGCTTACAGTTACATTATGTCGGGTCCTTGCACCGGTGTAAACACATAGCTGCCCTCACCTCTGCCTGACTCAAAAACAAATATAGGCAGCAGTAGATATTTTGCTACTATAGATTAAAAAAACAAAAAAAACAAATGTAATTGTTTGAGAGGGATATTTAGGCTGCTGTAAACACACAAGCCCTGTGTCCAATAAAACTTGCTATATTATATTATTTTCAATATAAATGTATAGGCTCTTGGGGGCCCTCAGCTGTCCTCGGGGTCCTAAGCAGCTGCTTAATAGACTGCTCATGATTCAGAAGTTTAATTACCTTTTTATAAATACATTTTTTCTTAGGACTTTTTTTTTTTTTTTGCATAAATAGTTTTTTTTTTTTTTTTTTTGCATGAACTCCTGTAGTCTTGTGAATGCAGTTTGTGTTAGATACATAGAGGAGGAGAAAAACTGTCAGTTGTTTTAGTCCTTGTACGAAAAGTAGCTTAGCACTATCCAAGTTTTAGCTTTATGTTTTATTCTATTTTCAACAATATTTGTTTCAATTTGACTACTGTGTCAGTCAAGATGGCACTGGGCTCTTGGACACAATGGTGGAGAAACAAGTACCATCATTGTACACAACACAACACAACATTACCCTTAGTCAGATGAAGCTCATCCATAGACCGTCGAAGGTTCCTCCCCCTCCTGCCTGCACCGCTGATTTAGCAGGGAGCGCGAGCACTTAGCAACTCTGTCAATAAAACCTATTAGTAGCGCTAGTGGGAGAAACCTTGGGGAAAAATGGTGCCTGATTTGTCTGTCATTAATGTTTATAGTTCTATTTACGGACACGGTGCTGAAATAAAAACACCAGGATCATGTAGAGTGGGTTAATATGAACATTTACATAACTAGCACTAACTCTATGTGTCTTTCTTAATAATTCTATTACTATTGTAGCCAGTGGGGCAGACTGACTGAAGTGAGGTTGCGAATCTGCACCATAGGCTCCTCCGCCATCTTGATTAGACTGAAGAAATTTTCCATGTACAATATTACATTTACTGTTTTAATTTCATTCAGTTTCCATCATATCCAGAGTAACTTGCACCAATAATTTTTTATACAACCCGATAAGCTCCCAAGCTCCCATCCTCCACTCTTATAAACCTGCTTTATTAGTAAACAGCCTCAAATACCCGACAAATAGAGGATTAAGTGACTTTTTTCAAATGCCACTGCACCGGGATGTCTTATCGATGGAGAAATTAAATATCAGTATCATGACTCATAGAACATGCTGTTAATTACACCTCATGGGTTTAGTTACCTGTCTGTCATAAGGATGCTCTACATATGTATAATATTTATTGCATCTATTTTAAATCTTGTCTTGTAGTTGCTGTCAGCCAATCACAGCTCGCTACTTTTGCATTTCAACCAATCACCTTTTAACCCAATTCTATTACAGTTAAGGCACTCTCCACTTTTTTCCCCATTCCAAATAGGACAATAAGTATTTAGATCTATGCTATACTGTATTTGGTGACGTTACATTATAATGCAGTGCTTTTTGTTTGGTTAAAGGTCTTACAGCTAATTTTGAACCATGAGTGAGGAACATGTCTCAGAATAAACTGTTAGCTCCACCCACTCTTATTCTAAACTTACTGTAGGACAGAGAACAGACAACTGTTTGGGATAGTCCTAACACAGACACTTTCCACATCCACTCCTCCTATTGGTCAGTCTCTGTCATGCTCTGAGTGAATGATTTAACATATCACAGTGGCTTATGAAGAAGAACCAGAGTTTTGTTCACCGCTTCAAGTCAATATGAACAAAATAAGAGTATATTAAGAATTGTGATTAAATGTATATTGTGATTTTGACTCCAAGAAAATAGTAATAATTTGTATCATATCCCCCACCCTAATGCCAAAGGTCTCCTCCACTCTTCACCGCAGCAGCAAAACCATTAGTCACCTCAGTGTCTCCTCATCCTCTTCACTTTCATAAATGTCTAGTCTTCTACCTTTTGTATTTTACTGAGCTAATGTTAATGAGCGTTGAAATGTAATTGTAATAAAAAATAACTTTCTTGGCTAATTCTAGCTTGTTCACAGACATGTTCATTAATATGTACTGTCAAAATGTTTATGTTAAATGTGCCTGCACTGGAACGCAGCAAAAGCGAAATCAGGTACAGTTCATTTTTTCGTTTGTTAGATTCATGAGATTGTACATGGTCCATCACGAGAAAGAATAAACTTAGCTTGGATCTGTGTGCACCATTTTAATCAATTCAGTGATTAATAATAAAAGACAAAATCAAATCTGTACTGGACAAAAAAGTTGTAGGAGTGAAGACGTTTTGCTGCTCATCCAGACGCTTCTTCAGTTCTGGTCAGATTACTGGTGGATTTTATTTATTTATTTAGTCTTTTTTCATCATTCCTGGATGACTGAGGGATTACACAATCTTTGCTTATTAATATCTTAATCTCCATTACATTACACCTCACTCATTTGTATGTCTGTGTTTATTATGTAGTATAGATTAATAAATACATTAAAAAATATATAATAAGCGTAATAACACATTTTGTTTTTGTTGTTTTGTTTGTCAGGATTGGGCCCAGGAGGAGTACAATGGAGGCTGCCCCGTGAACGTCATGTCCCCTGGTTCACTCACGTACTACCATCCCAGTCTGAGGAGGCCCTGTGGAAGGTAATGCACTCAACGCAGAAAGTTCAGTTTTGTTGGAGTGGTTTGAAGTTTTTAGCTTGTGCATCTGTGTTCTGCCTGGAAATTTCAAAAAAGATATATTTTTTTCTAATACCTTACTTTCCTTAAAAGCATTGTACCTGATTTTTGTCAGAATCACTTAATTTTAAACAGTTTGCAGTGGTTCAAACTTAGTCCTCACTTACATTATGCATTCCGAGCATCCAAATTATTCACTGCAAGTTTATAATCACCTTTCACAACTTTCAGAGACCAGAACGGAGTTTGCCGTGATGGTAATGTTAACAACTAGCAGGCTAACAGCGCACACATCAAGTTTTCCAATTAGATGCTGCTCAAATGCATACAAATAAATACATTAGAAAATCAGGTTAAGGTGCTTTAAAAACCAGGTAGAACAAAGATGGACAAATGCAAAAGTCCTGCTATTTTGTTATTGCAAAGTTCTTTGAAAAACAAATATTGCAACCAAACCTGTACCCTTTTCAAACTTAAAGTGAAGATATTCGTGGTTTATCAGATTCAATTACAACAAGGTATCATGAAACAAACGGAGCATGAAGCTGGCCATGACAACCCGTCTAATAACTGCAGACAAAGAACGGTAGTAAACGTTAAATATATGACTGCATCGATCCAAGCTGAACTTTAAAGATGGAACGCTTCAGCGAAAAGGTTATTGGAAAATGTTCAGCTTGGTGCCATCATAAAGTTGTGACACTTCAGTTAGTTTTAATCTTCTACAATGGAACTACTTCGGACAACTTAGGTCATTTCATTGCAGTTGTGAATCTGTAAACAACTGTGGGTCGATTCTAGCTCTTACCACTGTCCTTAGGCAAGACACTTCGCCCACCTGGCTTAGTATGAATGCAGTGTGTGTGATTGGTGTTGGTTTGCCTCAGGGCAGCTGTGGCTACTGAAGTATCTTATCATGACCGGGTGTGGAGTGAATGAATAATGCAAGGTAAAGTGTCTTTGAGGGTCCAAAAAAGGTCCAAAAAGTAAGTAGTATATTAATATTAAAGTGAAAAGAAGAGAGGGCTTGGAGTATAAATTCTACTTTATCGATCCCTCATGAGAGACACACATTCTCTGTATTTGACCAATCGTTCAACCAGTGCCACTGAGCCAACCTGTCAGGAGCAAATTCTGTACAGTGCTCGGAGACCCATCTTCAGAGCTATGCTAGCTGGAGGATTTTACTTATTATGCATGTTTTGGGTTGATGGGGAAAACTATAGTGCTCAGGTGAATCCCTCCTAGACACGATGAAAACATGCAAACTCCACATGAAAAGCCTGGCTAACTCGGGAATTGAACTTGAAACCTTCTTGCCGTGAGGCGTGAGTGCTAGTTTGCGTACTCAGCCACCCTGTTCCGCACTATGGCATTAAAATAATCTCCATGGAGACAAGGCTGTGCTACCAGGGCAAGTTACAGTTCAGATCTATGGAAAAACGCTATAAAAACATATGTATTTGAACCAAAATGCACGAAAGGATTAAAGGCATGTTGCATAGTATAACATTAAGGAAGGTTTAATGTCGTACTGTGGAATATTTCAGGAAAACACAATAACATCTCTATGGATACAAGTAGTGAACCCTCCAGCTATAATGTTACATGACAAACCTTTATGTCCAAATATGATATCTGTAAATTGAATCAGTCCTGCTCATATTAATACAATTCGCTGGAGGCATTGGCTATTTTTACCAATGAAACCGTTCGCTCCGTCTTGTCGTGTCTACAGATTATTGACCTGGGTAAGTGGAGTGATTATCCTTTTGACTGATTCGTATTCGCTCAGTACTAAAGAAATGGCAGGAGGTCAAGGAGGGCGGCGTTCTCATAGGAAAAAAACCTGCATATAATCCATTCGTGATGTCCTGTTCCGCTGTACGCACCCAGCACAGCCAACCCGGGCTCCGGAGCTATAGAACCTGATTTCCATAATGGCATTAAGTCCGCGGGGAAACCGGGAGGAGGGAAGCTAGCTTATTGCATAACGCGACTTAACTTGGAGCGCTAACACACCCCCATACACGTACAAGCGCTACAGAGAAAATGCACCCCGGAGGACGCCGTGACCTTGGCACGGATACGGCACGCAGAATGAGGTCCTGCTCCGTTCATGGAAAGGTAGTGCTTTTAGAGTAATAGCAGGTGGATGTTCATATGCAGTAGGTAGTACAATGTGAGTTCAATGGTTCAGGGAAATTGTGTTAAGTTTGAAGAGGCAGATGGAAATATGTCAGTACTTTCAACTAAACATTACAGCTTTGTTGACCTTCAATGACACATATTATGCAAAATTGACTTTTTGAGCTTTTAATGTTAACATCGTTCCCGCACCAAAACGTACCCATTGTATTTTGGTTCATTCGCGCTGGTTTGATGAATTCTGTTCAGTAAGTCTGTTCAGAGGATGAATTTTCCCAGGATTGTTACGTCAGTGGTATGTTTCCAGAATACACACTTCTCCAATACTTTATTCACTGGTGGATTAGCCAATCAGGGACACTCATGATCTGTCCCAAAAATAAATACAAGGAAGAAAGAAGATGGGAAAAAAAATATGGTAGACACTGAAAAACATTGCAGTTTTTTGCTAAATCAGGGAGCTTTCAATCTCGAGGTGTAACAAAGGGAGTTGCAACCAGATTGATATCCGTTTGTATAAAAAATACAGAGAGATATCAGTCTGGATTGAAAAGTTACATATTGCTCCATTTGAAACTCTGCTAATCACTTAATTATACACAAAACATTTAAAAGCAGGAGCACAGACATTTCTGATCTTTCTGTGTTTTTTTATACTCAAGCAATTATCCTCTGCGGAAGTCACACATCAGTGCCTGCAAGTTCTCTCATCAAACTTGTGAAACTCAATTTACGGCACAGTAAAGAAGCCCGGGTCAGATGGGGAGGAAACCAGAACAAAAAAAATACTTGAGGAACTATGAATAATTTGACCTCCTGTGGACCTCAGCTTCACCGCACAAACTGTAGACCGTTAACGCCACATCGACGAGAGCGCTGACATTTTTCAAAACAAAAGCAGAGTCTTTGTATTGATTGGGTGAAAACAACAAGGATTAGCGGATTCAAGCCCTAGTGCATAGAGCGTTTCAAGAAAAGTGTGACAATTATATTTTTGACATTTTCACCTTATTAGGTTGAGACTTAGTTTGAAATAAATAAAAAAAAATGTGTTGTTGTGAGGTAGTAGTTCAATATTTGTTTGCTTAAATCAGATAGTGTTTGGCATTAAAGAGCCTGTACACTTTTTTTTTCATGTATTTGAGTAAAATTTGCCCCTCTGCAGATGTATTGTAGATGTAGCTCAAAATAAGTCCACTGTGTGCTGTCTGCATCAAATTATAAACCATTTTATTGTCTGATAATCAAGAAGTGCACATTAGCATGCTAGTTCCTGTTAGTAACTCCTCGCAGTGAATAATAAGGATGCTCAAATTACATAGTGAGGAATAACTTTGGACAAAACATTTAACATGAACAGGTTCTGTTTTTCACATTTTAAAGACAGTAAAATTCAGGTAGACCACAGCATGATGCACAATATGACTTTGCTGGTGGGGAGCCTCCTCCTGCTTGTCTCCATGGAGATGTTATTGCTTTGCCTGCAGGTTCCACAGTTTATTACTCAAAAATACTTTCAAAAACAAAAACAAAAAAAAGCTATATATATATATATATATATATATATATATATATATATATATATATATTTTAGTAAGCAAGCTTACCCTCCCGCAGATCTGATCAGTAACTTGGCCACCTATTTGTCTCCATGTAGTTAGATGAGTAAAATGCCATACTGTAGAACATTCCATGCAAAGCAATATCATCTTCATAGTGACAAATATGTGTTGTATACTCAGGAATATGGCTGAATTAACTTATATTTAACTTGTATAAACTTCTAACCGTTTTTTTTCTTACACAATTTTGAATTAACTCTAAGCAAAACTATTCTAAAGGGCTTCATAATGCATTAAATTAAAAGGTGCTGTATAAAGGTATGCTAAAATATCAATATATCGTATCGTTTAATTTAATGATACAGTATTGATATCATGGGCTGCTGTATGGATATATTTTTTTCTATATTTTACCAAAATTATTCTGTCATAGTACTATTGTTCATACAGTACATTTGACATTTGATTCACTGTTTTGATTATTGAAATAGGTTTCTTTTATATTAACTTTGCTCAGATGGTGGTTTAACAAAGCGATTTATCGCTGTCATGATTTAGTCGATATGTTGTGATCCTTCAGAGCCGTTAAACTGCACATATCGCTGTTTAAATGTAAATGCAGAGCTCATATAAACTGTGGATGAGGAATATTGACCAATAGAACAGTTCGATGTGTGCTTCTAGTTAGCAAAATGCACTAAACACAATGCACTTGGTTATGTTCATCCATCTTTAGTAAGCAGAAGATAAAAGCACCATTAATGTTTATTTTTTGTGAACGTGGGGTTGATCATTAAGGGTCACGAAAGGCCGAATTTGTTACTGAATCATATCGAATCGATCTGAAATATATCGTATCATATTGTATCGAATCGAAAGAGTACTGTATTGAGATATGTATCGTATCACGGCCTATGTATCGAGGTATGTATCGTATCGGCAAAATCTTAATGATACCCGGCCTTAGTGCTGTACCTTTGCTGTCATAAAAAGATGAAAAACTCGTTAATTTCAAATGGTTTACAATGGTCCATAGTTATTCCGCACGTACCTTAGGCGGAGCGGAGTTTGCAGTGACAGTAATGCTAACAACAAGTGGCATTAGCAGAATTATTTTAACCTCAAGAGTGGCTTACCCAATATATCTGTACTGGAGCAAGACAAATTTTGCTCAAACACAGGGAATAAAATGTTACACTGGGCATTTTAAATTGCACCTCTATATTTGCTCTGTGCCTATTGGGACATCTTAAACACCCATGTCCTCGTTTTGCATATCTTCCTCCCATATAAAAACGGACATCTGAAGCACGGCGGGTGTACTCAGGTGTGCCATGTTTGATATGACAAATCCTGCTCCAGAATCCCCAACACTCCGCACACGTCCGACATGACTGGATTATATGTGCCGGTAATACGCACTTCAAACGCAGCCCGGGGACGCCACACAACAGCCCGGCACGGTGGGGGAGATGTGCCGCAGCGATGATCTTTGACTGAGCGCGAGGTCTGTCTCTGCGGGAATCACAGCCGCTAATAGTATGAGAGGAACACACAGAGACAGAGAGAAAGAGAAAGAGGGAGACTTATGCCAGAGCCTGGGCAGTGCCAAGTTTGGCCAGGGTAATGTGGGAAAAGATACCAAGCAAGATAATGCAAATGTGGTTGTTTTTATAGGTGCTGTGTCTAATTATTCTGGTGAGGGGTCCATTGCCTGCTAGTCGCCATGGAGATGTTGTTGCTTTACTTGTAATGTTCGATTAAAGAACAAAACAGGATGGGTTAGACTACTCATTTCACAAAAACATAGTTAACATCATTAGCCAATATTTAAGATCTGACAAAACTACTACTACTTTACTATTTTTTTCATATTTATTTTAATATTGTGATGAATTTACCTTATTACTAGCATGGACAATAAACAGTTCAAGTACTTGGCAGTTATGGGCTGCTTTTGTTCCCAAATAAAACCCTGACACAATGTTGATGTATAAATGGTTTAATAATAGAAATAGCTACGTTAAAGTTCTGTTCAAAACTCTAAAAATGACCATTTTACCACAGACAACAGCAGATTTTAACGCAAATGCTTTAACTGTTGAAAAATGTGACACTGCAAATCAATATGGACATGTGGGCGGAGGTTAGTTGTAGGTGTAGTAAGTTAAGTTTGAGTTACCGGATAACTCAAACATACATGAAGCCATCTAAATTATGAGAGAGCACTGTTAAAACTCCATAAGAGAATGAACCAACACCGCAGTGAGAGCTCCTCAGGACTCCAGTCTGCTGTACATCTCCATCTCAAAGCTACTACCCACTTATTTGAAGATAGTTTGGTACAGATCTTAGCCAAAGAAAAGAAATGGTTTGAGAGGGAAGTTAAAGAAGCAGTTTTTGTTAGGAAAGACATGGACATGGAATGGTGGCGTTAGACATCATCTACCACCTATTTACAACTCCACCCTCAGACCCAGATCAAGAGAAAAAAAACAATAGGGCTAGTCAGTATGCTAATAGGTGTGAGTGCTAATAGGTGTGAGGGCATCCATTTGGAGCCTGAATGATCACGCCAAGTATGACTCAGGCACAGTTAATATTTAGTGTATCTCATTAGACTGAGCCTACAAACAGAAACTATAAATAGATGTAGCTAGGTCCTCCCTTCAGATAGAAATAAGGCACCACCAGTGTCCACCAGCGATCTCACCAGAACAGAAGAACTTCACTTCCTACAACTTTTTGTCCAGTTGACAGATCTGATTTTTTTCTTTTAATGTGGATCATACCTGGACTGAGAGATTACACAGACACCGCTCTTAGAAGTTGATTTTACATAATATGCCACCTTTAAGCTGTACATCTGCATTAACGCCCTCTAAAGCACCTGGTATTTTTGAAGAACATTCTGCCCTGTGTTGTAAGACAAACAGAAATTAGTGTAGCCAAAAGGGATTCTGAATTTTCTCCACTTAAGTAATGAGAAGTGTTTCTTTTAATGGCCTTAGTAAAAGAGGGGGTATTATGCACAATCAACTTTTTAGAGCTTTCTACCATGTTATAGCACTGTTCCCTCATCAGAATGTGCCTGAAGAGGTTTTAGATGTCATCCATGCATGTTTGATTAATCTCATTATCTCTCCTGGGCACTATTCAAACCTTTTTATTGTTAGCAGTATGACCCCATGCATTGTTTACTTATTTTTAATACAACACAGACCTCTTTCCATTGATATATAAAACAACACAGAAAAGCAATGAGACAGGCTGCCAAGTTACACCTTTCACTTTATTTTATTTTACTGTCTGTGGACAAAGTTTCCCACATATTATAAACACATTATGCATTCTAGTGGCTTTGACCTTTTAAACATGCTTTTGGTCACCTTGGAATAAGTATTTAACATTTTCTTAAAATAATAATGCTTTTGGAAAATCCACATCATACACGTTCGTTTATAATCAGGCATTTAGGCATTAGCAACAAGAATGAACAATGGCAAAATGAGCCATGTGTTCGTCGTGGACACAATCTGACCACAGAATGAGTCTGGTAATGGCTTATGTGCTTAAAAACTGCGTAGAAGTCTGTATTTTTACCTGTGACGCAACAATCTGGGAAAAATGCAAACAGACCATTTTTGAGTGCTCCGAGAAGATAAAGTTGCATTAATGGTTTATTGAAACAAGCACTGAATAATCAAAATACAGCTCCAGGTATGTTTTTTTGATGAGGAGACAACAATACAACATAGTCATAAGCACAAAAAAGTAAATTTTGTATAATGCGTGTCCTTTAAGGCCGTCAATTGTCAGGATAAAAAACACTATTTAAGCAAGAACAAGCCATCCATTTTGGTAAAGAATTGCCATGACTTCATCGCATGCCCTTTCAGAGGGACTTCAAAGATGTGCTGCAACAATGAAATCCCAGGAGAGGTTGAATAAGTTGGTACATCGCTCACCGCCTCTCCATTACCACCAGTCACTTTGCATCACCACGAGCTGACAGATTAAACACTACAAGCGCGCGGTGGGACTATTAAGTGAGGACCAGATTGGACAAGGAGGAAGTAATACGTTTGCAGAAGACAAGCAGGCAAATGAGTTTATGTACAGGCGATTGCACACTACAGACATGATGATGTTTTGCAATATCATAGAAGTATTGAAAATCAGCTCAATAGTAAAAGTACTCAAAACTAGATATTTCAGCAGGTAAATAAATAAAAAACAGGATAGAAATGAACCTTTCCTGAATATTTTTAGAAGGATCTTGAGCTGTATTAGAATAAGTATGACCACATAGACTAGTATATGAGGATTACACAGATATAGAAAGAGAAAGTACTACAATTTAATGTTCAAATGGCATTCTATTCTCTAAAGAGTGTTTTTTTTATTGTCATCGTGGTTTCGGAATCGGCATTGAGTATCGAGTCTATTCCTTGTATCGAAATCGAGTTTGAAATTTTACTATCGTGACAACATTATCCTGCAGTAATTAAGTGTCTTGCACTCGTATGAAGGACAGCGACAACCATAGATTAGTTGTCAGGAATTTTATGAAAAGCAAAAAATCATGTGTTCTAAAACTAATTCATTAACACCAAAAATTCCATCCAAAATGCAGACACAATTTATACACAAGGAAGACATTTTTCTGACAGCTGAAACCTGTATTTAACAAACGGGACTATTAAATGAGGACCAGATTGGACAAGCAGGAAGTAATACGTTTGCAGGAGACAAGCAGGTAAATGAGTTTGGAGAGAGGTTGGTGTATCGTTGTGTAAGTAAGGATTAAACAAGGAAGAGTGCCTTACATTGTTTTAACGCACTGATGTGGAGTGAGTCAAAAACACCAAAGCATTAGTTTTTTCTGTTTTAACCATAGACTGTGTCAGATTCTCAAATTTGATGATGTCATACTCCCAGATGGGGGGCGAGAGACAGTTTTTCTTAATTTTTCCTATTTCTTGAATTATTACATTGTACTTTTCCATTAAATATTCAAAAGGTTCATGTACGAATGTTGAACCGGGTCATTTTTATCAGTGACTAGACCCAAAAAGTCCCTGTATTACAACAGAAACCTGCATTTTATCAATATAAATTTTAGCTGTACCCAACAGTATTAAATATTATTTGTCTAAAATGCTGTGATGTCTTTCGAAACCCAGCGATCTCTGCAGTTTGAGAGGACACATTGCAAAATCAAATTTCTTGAGCTTTTAACCATGTTATAACATTGTTCCCTCATCTGAAACATACCTGGAGTTATATTTGGCTTCATTCACACTGGTTTCATTAATTCTGTTAAGAGTTCCTTTGGCTTTGAGCATATTTAAGAAATCCCAGATTTGTGATTTTTACTTAATTAAGGATTTCTGGGTTATGATTAATATCAGTATTAATTAAGAAGTTTCTAAGCCTTATCCGTTCTTTTTCATTATGAATTAAAGGGCCTGTACTAGGGCCAGTGTATTATTTAAAATATGTCGATGTAATTTTGCACAAGATATAAATTTGGCTATGTTATAAACATTGAGCCGCCCTGCTCCTCAGCCTGTTTGTTTCTCTCTTGGCTCCTCCTCTCAGAGCTGCAGCCTCAGTGTCCTCATGTCACAGGCTGCTCCATCTGCATGTCCTGTTGTCAGAATCTGGACTAAAGTGATTCATTGTTCACGAGGGCCAGTAGGAATAGCTTCTTTGAAACATTTTTTTCCCATGTCCGCAGCAGACAGCTTTCTGTTACTCAGCGTTAGTGCAAAATGCACTCAGGAACTGTCCCGAACTAACACCACGCTGTGTCCCCACAAAGAAAAGAGATATGTGGGCTGTAGTTACAGGAGCCACTAATGCATGACAGTGCTGTACATTACACTGTTGTTTCAGTGAATTTTGCTCACTTTCCACCTGTTTTAAAATAAATCCTGTCTCAGAAATACACGAGCACTACATATATAAAACAGTTTGCCACCAAGAAAAGTCTCAAAGTATTCTGATAGAAAATGAAAAGTTGACCAATTAGACTTACTGTAGTAGGTAAATTAAAATAATTATGCCCAGCCCTATTGGGCAATAACTGAGGGCAAGCAAGTTGTTATGCATAATACTGTTAATACTGTACCTTCAAATCAGGCTAGAAATCTAGGGGTAATAATGGACTCAGACTTGAACTTTAACAGCCACATCAAATCAATAACATCTGCAGCTTTTTACCACCTAAAAAACATTGCAAAAATCAAAGGTATACTGTCAAAGCCAGACTTAGAGAGACTTATCCATGCATTTGTCTCCAGTAGGTTAGACTACTGTAACGGCCTGCTCACTGGCCTCTCCAAACGAGCCTTAACACAGCTGCAGTACATCCAGAATGCTGCTGCTCGGGTCCTGACTAGAACCAGGAAGGATGAGCACATAAGTCCTGTGCTCAGGTCTCTGCACTGGCTTCCTGTAGCTCAAAGAATAGACTTTAAAGCAGCTCTGCTTGTGTATAAGTCTCTCCATGGCCTAAGTCCAAAGTATATCTCCCACATGTTAGTGCCATATGAACCATCTCGCAATTTGAGGACTTCAGGGATCGGCCTCCTGCTGGTACCCAGAGTCAGGACTAAACATGGGGAATCAGCGTTTAAATTTTATGCAGCTAAAACTTGGAACAGTCTTCCTGAAGATGTGAGACAGGCCTCTACTTTAACAATGTTTAAATCCAGACTCAAAACAGTTCTGTTTAGCTGTGCATATGACTGACAGGTTTTTATTCTGCACTCTTCTCTTTTAATGTTGATTTTATGATGATTATTTGTGATTATTTATGTTTGATTTGTGTGATTTTAATGTCTTTCTTATTCTGTAAAGCACTTTGAATTACCTTGTGTATGAATTGTGCTATACAAATAAACTTGCCTTGCCTTGCCTTACTGTTGGATTTTAATCAAGAACAGGCATCACCAATACAAGTCTGACATCATTTATTTATTTATTTATCTTCAGTGTATAGGGAAAGGTTGTATTTCAAAAAAGTTTTCAAAATATTGATCATATATTTAGAGCTGGTAAATGATATTGAGCTGTGTGTCCACATCACCCAGCCCGAGCCTGTACTTGTATTTGAGCAAAATTATACTAGATATATCGTATATATGCAGCAGAGGTCAGAATTAGTCTGCTGTGTACTGTCAACATCAAATTATCAAGTGTTTTACTTTCCAAGATGCAGAAAGTGCGTGGTTAGCATGCTATTTGTTGATAGCTTAGACTGGAGACTACTGGACTTGAGTTTGCACTTACGGTACAACTGTAAACTCCAGTCTTGTCTCTAAAAGTTGTGAAAAGTGCTTATAAACTTAATGCAGTAAATAATTAGGATGCTCAGAATGCACGAGGTGAGTGAGGAATAACTTTGGATCACTTGAAGTATTTGTTATTGCATTGCTAAGGCTAATTAAAATGCAGTTATTATGAAGTGTTCCATACAAGATGGCTTAAATGTCCAGCCTAAGAGCAAAATGTGCTAAAGCTGGTGATTTTCCATACACATTCTCTTTTGTTTAAACCCAAACAACCAACTTCTGACCATTTACCATTTCATTTACATATAAAGTACTCACTGAGATTGTCTGATAATAACTTGGATCTAACAATGGTTTCTTTATGGAGCACTCCAGTTGGTGCACGCAGGTGGTCCCATCACTAACAATGAGGTATTATGATTTCACAAAGGACAAAATTGCAAAACCAAGCATATACGAGCCAATACTGGATATCAGTTCAATAGGAGATTGCCATTTTGCATAAAAGTTTCTAAAAATGCAGCAGTGAAGTCAACTCAATGGCCTGAAATGTGTGTTAGAAGTATACAGTACCATTAGGCAAAACAGAGAGGCGCTATTTTGCTTTTTGCTATACAGAAGGTTATTGCCGCTGTTCAGAAAAAAGTGACATTGTTCCACCTGCTAGTTTAAAATGTGCATATGGCAAGTTTTGTTATCGTTTCTAACTTTGTGTGGTGGGATAATATCTGTAGTAAATGACTGGAAATGGAAGTCAACTGGATGAAAGTTGAAAAGAAGAACAAAAACACAGGACGTAGCAAGGCACATCACGATAAACGGTTTCAAAGTACGACGGGTTGCTGCTGAAATGACCGCGCCATTTTGCCACTGACACAATAACCCCAAAAAAAGACAAATCTATAAGTTCCGTATTGTTAATGAACATGAGCTGCAGTAAATAAATGAAAGAACACATGAAATGCAAACCTTTTTACAGAGGGGATTATGTTATTGTGTTATTTCCAGGTGAATGTTTACGACGTTAGGAGAGCAAACTGACCCCAAAACGACAAATTGAGTTTCGCCTGTAGTGTATAGCCGCGACAGGGGGACACATTTAGTATGGTGGATTACTAAAACAAGCAAAAAAAAAAAAAAAGAAACATAAAAGATGGTTACAAGCATAATTAAAGCCGCAAGTGGCATCGAACGGCCCTCGTGTGCTGTACTTGTGCTAAAAGATATTGCGCTAAAATGGAATAATATAGGTTTTTGAGGCATCGCCATGGCAACAGCGTGCCAAATACACTTCTACATACTTTAGATAACCCTAATTTTGAGATATGCCATGGAGCTTGCTGTTTATGTTGCAACGTCAGATCGCAAAGCTAAAATCCCTCCACACATACAGTAAGTACAAATCAATGCAGATTTATCTAGATGACTCTGGGAGGTTTCTGAAAATGGTGACAGCACTGCCTTCTCATTTTCTACAAAACCAAAATGAAAGACACATTATCTCTAATTACATCCCGCTTTTCCTGTAGCCATTTGAACCCACTGTAGCATATTGAGCTTACCCAGAATCCCCTGCAGCTCCCTCGGCCTGGAGCTTGTGTTACGTAGCGCCATTGCAAACACACTGACCACACACCACAAGCAGTGCAAGTAAGTACACATACGCACAAGGGCCTTCGGTGCGGGGCCTAGGGATGTGGTGGAGGAGATGCTGGGGGCCCCACTGTGCAATCAGAGTTTAGGGGCCATGGGAGATTATAATCAGCTTCGGTTTACACTCTGTTGTGGGGACCGGGGCCGTGCTGTGCCAAGGACTGTGTGGTGTGTGCCATATTGGTCTGGTATACAAAACACTCCAGTTCTGTACTTTCTCTGCAGACAAAAACAGCCATGGAGTTTTGGTTCTTGGTTTCCATCTTGCTGCCTTTCTTTTACAGGATTGTCATAGAAAAGTGAGTGCACGGTGAGTTGGAAGATTTTTGTTGGGGTGACAGTGGCTGGAATGGGAAATGTGAATGAGGTGCGTTGCCCAAAGACAGCAGTAACAGTAGTAAGCACTCTATGGAATTTATTTTGATTTATTCCTATAGATCTTCTGATAAAATGTAATATTAAAAGGAACCTTGATTATTGTATTTTCCTGTTTTATGTTTTTTGCTATTATTTTTTCACAAATCTCTTTTATTTCCAATTGTGGAATAAATAGATAGAAAAAAAAAAGAAAGCAGTATGAAATAAGGGTGAAGAGTGAGCAAAGGCATATAAAAAAAAAAGAACAGCTGAAAATTGCGAGGCCTCCGCAGATCCTAGCGTGTGTTGCTGCATTGCATTTATATTGTATTTTAAGTGTCATTTATTTCACTTTCCGATGGTGTTTTAGTCCTGATTCATATGTGGTTTATATCTGGTTTAGTCCTGGTTTGAGTTTAGATCAGGTTTAGACCTGGTTTATACCTAGCGTAGACCTGTTTTAGTCCTATTTTAGTCCTATTTTAGTCCTATTTTAGTATTGGTTTAGACCTGGTTTAGACCCAGTTTAGACCTGGTTTTAGATTTGGTTTAGACCTGCTTTATATCTGGTTTTGTGCTCTGTGATAAGGGAGACCTGGGAGCATTACTCAGCCCTCACATACTCTTATTAAGACATTGCTAACTTTAATATTTTTACAAAACTTAAAGAAGACATATTGCCCTTGTATCTGCTACATAGTTATAATCTATGACACCTGTGGATCATAGTGCTATATTTTGGACAACATTGACCATCACTGTGCTATTGTGGTCACAGCCAGATCCCAGCCTAGAAAAGCTGCCCTCACAAGTCCACGCGGTAACTAACAATGTCTGTAGGTGTCTGTGTAATCCCTCAGTCGTCCAGGTCTGATCCATAGGTAAAAGGAGTTATGATGGACACCCAATAACATAATCCCCTCCGGTCAGAATAGATTCCCAACTGAATCCAGAGCACCGTGGCACCTCCACAGACACCGTCACAGTGCTCAGTGTGCTGTTTGAGCTTCTCTTGTTAGTTTTAATACTTTAGAAATCAAGGGACCACTGTGCTGTAGTTTCGCAGTGTGCTGTCTGAGCCCAGGGACAGCTTCAACACGGACCAAACACACATTGTGACAAACGCAGTGGATTTGTGCAGTTAATGGGGTAATCTAGAGCCCCCTCTGTCTTCTGCCTGTGTGCTGTAGTATAAGTATATTTTAGTTTACAGTTTAGTCGTACGTTTGCTCTTATATTCAGTGAGTAATCCACAGACCCAGCGCAGTGTTAACTAGCATTCAGTCTGTGGCCCCGGTGCGGTTAATAACCTGCAGCCGTGCTATATGAAATGTGATCTGACTCATCAGACTTTTAGTGGCTGACAAACTGATTCCAAGACAAGTCCAAGTCCAAGACAAGTCCAATCGATTGGTTAATAATTGGAATTTGAATAGAAAATAAGTGTTGTTTTTGTAAGTTTTGATTTTAAACTGTTACATAATTCTGAAATGTATTTTAAAGTGTACATATAAAGTTTTTGGTCAAGCCAAAAACCAACCGTGATAGGTATCAACATAAATTGCATAACTTTTGATGCCTCACTTGTCTAGATTTTGAGACTTGTCAGGGATTGCTGGTGAAGTGGGGAGCGTGGCCATAATATTTTTTTGTTTTGTTGAATGTGTGAACTGAATTTCATGGCTCTACGAAAAAAGTTGACATTCCTTTTGACTGTTTCGACTTTTGTACGTGGCGCTGTTATGCCAATTTTTATGCCCAGTTATGCAACATATAAAAAAATTAATTTTTACGCAGACCTGAATTTTGGGCAAAATCCTACGCCCTGTAGGGGCTTGGGCCTAATAATATTTTTAGCAAAAACAATATACCTGTTAGCATTACAATGACATATTAAAAATGCAAGCGGCACCAAATGGCCTGGCTTCGCACTCAGCCAACCCAGCACTCCCTATGGGTGGCGCTAACGTACCGCTCGTCTCTGTTTTGTACTGGTCACTAAACAAGCTTTTTCTTGGGCTGTATTCCATTATTGTGATGCAAAACAACCAATAGCCCTCTTCCCCGTCTTGGTTTTGTTACAGCTAGTACTTAGGCTTATACAGTCATGTGATCTGTTATTAAATGTTCCGGTATCAATGATTAACAAGCAGGTGAGGTATTCTGGCAGTTTTTGAAGTAGTCTCTTATAGATGCATTTCACACAGTACTATTCTCTTCTAACAGACAGTGATGGCCAAACCACTTTTCTATAAAGAGTACAGTGAAGGGTTTCAAATCCATCACCTCTAATAAATCGAAGGGCAGAGTGAAATGATAGATCCAATGCTTTCAAAGCAGAGACTGAAGCCTGCATGTACACCATATCCCCATAATCATCATTTATGATTACATCAAACTTGTATTTATGCGTCTTCCCTTTGAGCTCTCCATGTGGGTTTATTCAAGTCATCGCCTCCTGCTGATGTCTGTTCAGACTCCAACAATTAGCTTTGGAAATAATAACATAAATAAATAAATACAATTTTGACTTAAAAGATTTGATTAGGGAAATGGACAATCCGCTCTTCTTGATGCATCTTTTCAAAGGATAGATCTTTATAACATGTGATTAAACTAAAGTGGAGTACAGCTAAAAGATTTTGAGAAAACAGCCCTTACTTGGTGAGGACATCATGATCTGTTTTTCTTTTCCGGTCAGACCTGCTTCAAGGCAAAACCATCAATTATGTTTTATAAAACCTGTCCTTTAATAGAATTTCAAATATTCTGAGTATACAAATAATAATTAAAAGGGTTTTCTTGTATTATTTGTTATTGAAAGGGGCTGAAAAACAGAACTAGTTCATTTTAATCAGTTTGCATTGGTCCAAAGTTATTCCTCACTTACCTTATCTGAGCATCCTAATTATTCACCACAATGAGTTTATATGGGCTTTTCATAACTCTTAGAGGCCAGAGTGGTATGATAACAACAACTAGCTTGGTAACCGTACACGTCCTGATTGTCGAACATTGAAACAATTTATAATAAGGTGCAGACCGTACACAACAGACTTATTTTGACCTCCTCAGCTGAGCAAAAGAAAAAAATAACAACAATAATAATAAAAATTAGTACAGGCCCTTTAATTATTAAACTATGATTACTTTGTACCACAGGCTACTTTAATTATTATTACTTTCCATATATTCTATTCAAAATATATTCTAAATATTGTGCTATATTTCACTCTTATAACGTTGTCCTGGCTGCAACACATTTTTGTACATTTAGTGGAGTTCTTTTTCTTTTTTTTTCTCGCAAGAATCATAAGTAAGTATAAGTACTGCTGGAAGAAGATAGGTGAAGATGGATATTGTCTGAGCACTGAAAAGCAATGCGGGGCAGACTGACAGAAACGTGGCTGCCAATCTGCGCCATTTGCCCCACTGACCACCACAAACACTCACATACACACACTACATTCATACTAGGCCATGTGGATGAAGTGCAATTTTCACAACGACAGAACATAGCCCAAGAGGAAATCGATTCCCTGACCTTCGAGTCGGGAGACCACTGCTGTAACCACTGTCTCTGTCGCAGCAAGTAACTTAACTCTAACGCTAACTCAAATAAACTACCATAGGATGTTCAAAAAGACCTTTAAACCTAAAATACCTCTGCGTGTCTGACCTGCAGGATCCACTGGGCTGGCACGGAAACCGCAACCCGTTGGTGCGGCTACATGAGCGGGGCTGTGCAGGCCGGAGACAGGGCGGCTCTGGAAGTCCTCTACGAACTCTGCCCCTCCACCTTGAACGAGGACGAGAGGGAGGAAGCGAGGAAGAGCTACGCCGCCAAGGACCTCCCGCAACCGGCCCCCCCACCCGGAGCCACACTTCTGAGGACCGGGGTGGTGGCGGTGGCTGCGGCATTGGCTCTAAGTGGTGCTGTCCTTCTCATGCAATGTCCCGAAACTCAGGCCAAAGTCAAACTCCACTTTACGAACGTGTTCTCCGCACTTGGGAGCTGGTGAGAGGGCAGAGAAGGAGAGTTCTATCGTTGTAGAATGATTATCTCTTATCTCTGAACTAATGATTTTCAGCGCCAAACTTTTATCAGTTATGTTATGGCTGTATTGACCTGATTTTAATTACACGTATATACTTTTGGTTTGTTTTAGTCTACTTTTAATCAATGTAAATTTCATGCTAATTTAATCGACTATATCCATAATCGTTTCAGTTATCGTTTTTTGGACATTAAAAGCCCTGTACCTGATTTTTCCCATGTATTTGACAAAAATGTGTTGGCTTGCTAGTTGTTGTTAGCATTACCATGATGGCAAAGCTCAATCTGGCCTCTGAAAGTTATAAAATCATCACAGTGAATTCACTAGCAAGGACCACAACCTCAATTGCATGCGAAACATTTATTGGAAGAACACAAATATACACAATATAGCAGTGTTGGGGCTTTTATGGACCTCGTATCTCTTGGAATCTGAAATATAGGCGGAGAATGATGTGCACGAAGGACAGAAATGTGTGTAGCTGTAGGTTTAAACAGCACAGCAGCAGAGGAGGTGTGGTTCCTGCTACCAAACTTAAGATAACACGGTAATCTTCAATAATAATTAGGATTCTCGGAAGGTATAAAGTGAGGAACAACTTTAGACCACAGCAAACCATTTGAAATTAACTAGTTCTGTCAGTATAGAACAGGTACAATGCCTTTAAGCGCTTTTGTTTTCTATACATTGGTTGCTTTTGCCTTCCTGCTTGTGTTGCTGGAACTAGCTTTTGGTTCACCAGCTAAAAAAAAAAACAAAAAAACATGCTAATATAGTGCCGCACTCCTTATGTATTTGCACCTTTTCAGCAGATAGCCCGAAAGAGTAAATAATGTAATATTTGACCATTTTTTTCATGATGTAAGCAAAAGTTTGTCGCAGCTTTGGCACGAATAATTTGCCAAAAATAGAATCAGCAAAGAATGTTTTTAAGCCATGTAAAAATCCTTCAAAACACATGTAACTATCAATATAACACAACCAATAACAACCTTTTATGAGACTTTTTGTTCACAGGCAAAAGAATAAATCTAATTCTGCCGAGGTATGAGCTCTTTGACGTCGGAGTCTGTGAAGGCTCTCAGTCATGCAGGCAAAATGAGTAACAACAAAAGGTTTGAAACTCCAAAGTAGAAATCTGAATCTTTTATGGGGTGAAAAGGGAACTGACAAAGCCTGTTAGAAATGGGTGAAACGCAAATCCAACCTTCTTTACTGTGGATGTTGCTTTTTGGAGAATGGTATAAATGAGTTGTTTTCGATGTGTCTGTCTGTGGGCGGCAGAATCTGCAGTACTTTCTCAATAAATGTAACAAATTCTTAAAGGACACGTTATGCATAAATTACTTTTTGAGCTTTTAACCCGGTTATATTGTTACCCCTCATCAAAAACATACCTGCAGTTGTACTTTTGCTTTATTCATGCTTGTTTCATTAATCTTTTATATAAAAATCTCAAAAATCTAAAATATTGTTTGAATTTTTCCCAGATTGTTGCGTCACAGGTAAAAATCCAGACACCTCCTGCACAGTTTTTAAGTTGTTTTAAGTTGTTTCATTAATCCAATAAACCAAAATCGTCTCAATTGTCTGCTGTTTGAATTTTGCCCAGATTGTTGCGTCACAGGTAAAAATCCAAACACCTCCTGCACAATTTTTAAGCTCATAAACCACCTCCAGACCCATATTGTGACCAAACTGTGCTCACAACGAATGCATAGCTCTTTTAGCATAGCATTCACGGATAAGAGCTTCATTTGTTTATTTTCTCATAGTTAATTCCTATTGCTAACAGCAGAAGGAGCTTGTATGCCTAAATACGTCATTGTATTTTATAAAATGTCATTTCCAGATATAGATATTGTATAATTTCAAGTTAGAAAATGTGAAATATGGCCTTTCAGAAAGTTTTTTTTTGCTGTGAATGAATGACTTTTTTCCATTTACTTACTTTACTTTCTGCATGGCAATATCTCTTTTTCCCAGTAAATCTCTGATGAATTATTTTCGGGCTCTTAACACATCAAAGCTTATGGGGTGTCTTCACTTAGCACAACCTGTTCCGAATAAAACCAGGTCACATTCTACATATAGCCACAGACTGGACTCAAGCCAACCACATTTTTCATTCTACCAATCAATGGCATCTAAGTGGCAGTAAGGAGCTCATGTGATCATCTATGCCTCCCATTCCATTTTCAGACATATTTCTCATCGCTGACCTCGTTTGAAAGGAGGGTTAAAATGATGGGGGGGTGCTATAATGGGGACTGACGTGTGTGGACTAGCGTACCATCTGCCATGTCTCCTGTCTCTGAGGATACATGCATTGCCCCACACTGTCAAATTAGAATTAAAAACATCCTGGAAGAAGAATTTTCTGCTGTGTTTAATATTTATTTGGAATATTCGTTTGGTTTTAGTAGCGAGACATTTTAATTTCCATCTGTTTTACAAGAATTCTAATTTCAGTATGTCTTTCTAGGTATATAAAGCGCTTTTATTTTATATACAGTTTTATATACAAAACCCACAATGTCGATGAAACGTTCTGCACCGACAAAGGCGCTTACGGTGTGAACTTTGTGTTTAAACAAGAGAGAAATGTGAGAAAATGCTAATACCTGTCTGAGAAAAGTGTATAAAGTGTGTGGTGAGGGGTTTTACAGCTGCAAAACATCCATCCATCCATCCATCTTCTTCCGCTTTATCCGACAAAACATATAGAATTGTAAAAAATAAAGCTGATACTTAACGGATTTCGCCCATTGCGGGTTATTTTAAGAACGTAACCCCCGCGATAAATGAGGGACCATTGTATATTTAATTTACCCACTTAGGTTCACTGTTGGAGCTCAATCTTTGCATTTGACCCATCCTTCAACCTCTACTACTGCGACAACCAGACCCATCTCCACGATCTTTAGCTAGGCTTGGTCGGGACTATTTTAGCTGGAGGATTTGAACCTATTGAGCATGTTTTGGGTTGCTGTGGGGAAACTGGAGCCCAGAGGAAACGCACCCGGACACAGGGAAAAACCTTCTTGCCTGATGAGATAGAAAGTCGTTTCTCAAGCCAAAATAATAGTAGTTACTCCACCATGCAATCTTAAACTAGTTCTACTACAACTACAAAACTATTCAGAAAATAATTTGTTTTACTTGCTCAAATTTGTGTAGTTTGGAAACCAGTTTTACTATCAGTTAACATCTGGGTATTGAATTTTCACAACCCTATTAGGAACATGAGGGGACGCTACGAGTGCTCTCTTGATCTTAATGATGTAGAGAGTAAACATGCAGGTACCAGGTGGTATCTGCAATAAAGATACATTTACGGAGGCACGTCTGGTTATGCTTGAGTTATTTATTAAAAGTTCAACACCAGCACGTTTCGGCGAGACAGTCTTCATCGACGCATCAGTTTTTAATAAATAACTCGAGCATTACCAGAAGTGCCTCAGACAATTTTTCTCTATTAGGGACATGTTTTTACTTATAATAGCAGACCGACATTACCCTGCATTATGTATTCACTCCACACACATTGATCTGATCTCTCCAGGACCTGTACGTCTCCAGGATTCGGGGGCGAGCAGGTCGGATGTTGGCTGACCCTCCCACAAGAACAGTTTTTTCCCCTCTGCTGTTGGACTCATGAACACCAACGCACTGACATAATTGGACTGCCGTTGTTCTATTCATATTGTCTATTTTTATACATAGATTTATCTTTTTTGTTGTATTCTTGATACTTTTTAGCAGTTTATGCATTCTTTTTTCCCCTTTTTTCATTTCAGTTGTGCATAGAACTGTGGAAATAGTATAAAAATTGTACAAAAATAATGAAAATATCTACCTACTGAATCGAAAATGAGCATCAAATCAGGTGTCCCTCATTTATCGCGGGGGTTACGTTCTGAAAATAACCCGCAACAGGCGAAATCCGCAAAGTAGTTAGCTTTATTTTTTACAATTATTACATATGTTTTAACACTGTAAAACCCCTCACCACACACTTTATACACTTTTCTCAGACAGGTATTAACATTTTCTCACATTTCTCTCTTGTTTAAACACTCTCAAAGTTCAAACCTTCGTAGGCGCCTTTGTCGGTGCAGAACGTTTCATCGACATTGCGGGTTTTGTCAGGGAGAAAACTTGCAAACACACAGCACTTCAGAGTCACACTGTGTTCGAACATGTATGTAAATTTGGCTGAACACATCCTGTACTGTACAGGAGACACGGCACGGAGGAGACTGATTGACAGTGGTCTACGTCCTCTGTGTCCTTAGCCAATCAGGACGCAGAAAGGTGAATCACGTTAAAGTGAGGGACAACTTTAAAGTATATTCTGATGGTAAGCATGTATCCACCTCTGCCCTAAAGAGAGGCTGCCAATTCGCACCATCAACCCTTCTGATCACCTCCAATCATTCACTCACACATCACATTCATGCAACATTCATACATCATGTTTTGCCCAAAGACACGTCAACAGAGCTGATACTGAACCACCACTTGACTTCATTTCTTAAGTAAACACATATCAAGACTTTCTATCTTTTGAAATCAGGTCCTTTGAAATCACATAGACAGCCAAAATCCATATCTTTTTTCAAGTGGCGGGGCGGTGTGATAGACAAATAATGTTGTGATGATATTGGCGATCAGGTTAACGGCTGACTAGCAGAAGGCCGCTGCTGTGCGTTCTGCCCTATTAGAGGCTAAATGGAGCGGTGTTGTGGATAAAAGCGCTGTCAGATAATATGGTGTCACACGTCCAGCAGTCACCTTCAGAGCGCCAGTCATTATGGAGTCGTTTGTTTGGCGACACTGACAGATTGAAATGTGGAGAGGGAGTGATGTAAAACTCTGAGGAAAATACTTAAAGAAGGGATATTATGCTTCTATTGGCTATTAATGGTTAACGCATAATACATTTAGATCGCCACGTTAACTTTTATGGTTTTCAAAACGCTATATTCAGCAATATATCTGTCTTATCTATCAAAATCACGTAAAACGCATACAACTCGCTGAGAATGGAGCGGACTTCTGCAGCCACGGTAAAACTAGCATGCTAACACGCCCTTCCTGCTTATCAGACAATAAAAATACTTCCGTGCAGTTTTGCTTAAATGTATGTGAAAAAAAATCAGGTATAGGACCGTTAATAATAGAAACAAAATCATATCGTATTATATCGTTTCCTCTCTCAGCCTAATGATCGTGGCTGGGTGAACACCTGTAGGACGACCCAGCGGATACCCGCCTCGGGGAAGGAGACCCTGGTTTAAAAATGCATGGGCTGCAGTGCGGTGTAATCTGTATGGACAACATCAAACTCTGTAACCACAGCATTAACTCTCCACTGCGCTCCTGACCTTGTGATGCTACAGAACAATAGGTGAACTGAGAAGTAAAGGACATGATTATGTAAAGTGACTACATATGGAGTCTTAATTAACTTATAGTAAATTTCACTAGAAAGGACCACCCCACAAAGCTGGTGTATGACAAAGATATTTATTTATTTATGTATTCATGTATTTATTTGTGCATTTATGTATATATTTATTTATTCATTCATTTTATTTTATTTTATTTTATTTTATTTTATTTTATTTTATTTTATTTTATTTTATTTTATTTTATTTTATTTTATTTTATTTTATTTTATTTTATTTTATTTTATTTTATTTTATTTTATTTTATTTTTATTTTTATTTATTTGTTTATTTATTTATTTATTTTTTTTGGATAGATAGATGTGGAGGCTGGATAGAGACTCAGGATGGGGGCTCTGTCTTTGGCGGTTAGCCCAGCAGATTCAGGACCCTTCCTCTAGTTACATGGTGAGGTCTTCTGGCTGAAGGATGAACAAAAGACACACGGTCGGAGGGAGGGGTCGAGACAGCGGAGACAGACGTTGTTGCCGGCGGGATAGCCTTGTACACAGTAAATAGGCCTTCTGGGTAATTAAAGATGTGGTTTCAGGTTTGCTGTGGTTCGCTGTAGAGAAGCAGAAGGAGGATGAGGAGTGGTCCTGCTCCTGAGTCTCAGTCAGTCATATTAACTCCATATTGCGTATAAAAAAAAACACTTTAATGCTACTGGCTATCTCCATAAAGATTATTTTGCCTGGCGTGTTCCACCATATGGCATTAAATTTATACATCTTATTATTATTATTATTTTTTTTAATGCCTTGAAAAAACTGCCTGGTCTATTTATTCATTGTCCCACAGATGCAGTTGCTGGGCTTCAAATGACATCACCACGTTCTATAGGCCTATCATACTTAATACAGATGAGGCCCAGCTAAATTATTATTGTCAGAATGCAATTTTTGTTGTAACAGTGAGTTCTTGAGTCTAGTCACTAACAGAAGTCATTGGGCTAAACAACTGTGAAATCACCTTATGGATATTTCATGGCAAAATCATTTCATGGAGTACTAGGTGTGAAAAAACTGTCTTAAATCCATCTTAAATGTATTCAATTATATGCGTTATTATTGTTGTTTTTTGTTTTTTGTTTTTTGTTGGGGTTTTTTTACACCAGAGTGGGATCACCTCACCACAGATCTGACCTGTAACCATGGAGATAAATGTTACATGAAAACACCAACAAGCAGGTGGTGGACCGTTCACACGTACCACTTACACCGTGTACCTACAAGAGTCTGTGGTAATGTGCTCTTCCAATTCACCGCAAAGAATCTCTAGAGCAGAGCTAAAAAGTCCAACTTTAATAACATAGAGGATTATAAAGTTTCAGAAACAAGATTTTATATAAAATTATAAGCCTTGTGGTCATTAGTTACCACATAGCTGATTAGCCCTGAGCAAACATTTAAACTTTTAATATTATTTTTTTGGCATTTCTATGGGAAAAAATGTAAATGATGAACACTTGATGGCACCAGAGTTGGAGAGATATTGAGTTCCTCTTCTCCCTCATCCTCTTATCACAGGATCCTGACTCCTGCCTGGTGCACAGCCCGCACTGTTTGTCTTTGTTATCTGTCACACCTCCTCTCTCTCTTCTCTGCTCTCTATTCTCTCTCCTCTTTCTCTCCTCTCTACTCTATATCATTTTTGCTGTCTCTCGTCTCTGCTCTTTCTTCTCTCTATTCTATTTCCTCTTTCCCATTTCCTATTTCCTTTCCCTCTACTCTCTCTCTCTATGCTCTCTCCTCTCTATTTCCTTTCTACTCTCTCTTTTCTCACTACTCTCTCTCATCTACTCTCTTTCTCTCTCTCCTCTCTACTCTATTTCCTCTCTGCTCTCTTATCTCTACTCACTACTCTCTACTCTCGTTTCTACTCTTTCTCTTGTTTGCACTTTTTCCCTCTCCACTCTCTCTCCTCTACCCTCTCTCCTCTCCACTCTATTTCCTCCATGCTCTCTCTTATCCCTCTCGTCTCTACTGTCATTTCTACTCTTTCTCTTGTCTCTGCTCTTTCCCTCTCTCCTCTTTTTCCTTTCTAATCTATTTCTTCTCTGCTCTCTCTTATCTCTCTGTCCTCTCTACTTTCGTCTCTACTCTTTATCCTGTCTCTGCTCCCTTTCCCTCTCTCTATTCCCTCTCCTTTCTCTCCTTTGTACTCTATTTCCTCTCTACTCTCTCTTATCTCTCTACTCTATCTTCTTTTCCTCTCTGCTCTCTTATTTCTCTCCTCTCTCTATTCTCTTCTCTCTGCTCTCTATCTCCTATCTGCACTCACTCTCCTCTACTCTCTCTCTCCTCTTTGTCCTCTCTACTCTTTTTTCTCTTTGCTCTGTCTTATCTCTCTCCTCTTTACTCTTGTTTCTACTTTTGCACTTGTCTCTACTCTCTCTCTCTTGCCTACTGTCTCTCCTCTCTACTCTATTTCCTCTATCCTCTGCTCTCTCTCCTGACAGACATATCTCGTTCTGTCTTCTCGCTGCTCTCTCTCTCTCTTCTCTGCTCTTTCTCTCTTCTCTCTCCCATCTCTGCTCTCTCCTCTCTGCTCTCTCTCTCCTCTTTCTGCCATCTCTGCTCTCTCCTCTCTGCTCTCTCTCTCCTATCTGCCCTCATTTCTATTCTTTCCCTTGTCTCTGCTGTCTTTCTCTCACTCTACTCTCTCTCCCTTCTACTGTCTTTCCTCTTTATTCTATTTCCTCTGTCCTCTCTCTTATCGCTTTACTCTTTTACCTCTCTATTCACTCCTCTCTGCTCTCTCTCTCCCCTCTCTCTCAACACACATATTTCTCTCCTCTCTGCTCTCTCTCCTCTCTGCTCTCTCTCTCTCTCGACACATATCTCTCAAAACTGTGCTGCTGATTTCCTGTCAACCTACCAAAATGGCTACATGACACTTATATTATATAACTCTTGATTCTTAAGTGTCTACAGTTTCTTTCAACTTGATAAAAAAAAAAAAAAAAAAAAAATTACCTTGAGGACCACTTGAGAGATTGGCCATGATCCAAGCACTTAAAGAACCGTAAAGCAATAGATTTCTATAGACCTATAATCACTAATAAAATTGTTCAAAAAATGTATCTTTAAAGCCAGGCAATCTCACAGTTTGAAAGAAAAAAATACAATAGCTGCAAACGACAATAATCACCTCTCGACATATTTCAGACTCATTCTGAGCAGAATCTTATTGTGTAATACTTACATACAGAACAATCGCAGCTAGATTTCCTCGTTCAAAATCCTGCAGCCATAGACACAAATCTAAATGACTAGATAAGTGGAGCCTTCACAAAACAGCTCAATTTTCCCAGTATTATTACGTCAGAGGTAGAGACTCTGGAAGTTTTTAAGTCTTTAAATCATCCCCAGACTTGTTCTAAGAATTTCTGCCATCAAAGCATTACTCATCATTACTCTGTCCTGATGTCTTTTCCATGACATGCATGTTTAAAAGCCAATAACAATACAAATAATGCATAATGAGTGTGTCCTGTTTTTCCCTTGTTTCCCTTGTCTCCCCTCGTCCTTCTGTGTCTGTGGGCCTGGAGCTGGGCGGAGAGTGTGACACCACCCTCAGCAATGTTTCCACCCGCTACTCACCTGCAGCCTATTGCCAATAATACAGTAATACAAAGACTTTCTCATTCCTCCGCCTCCGACCCAGCTCCCTCCCAGCACCCAGCCTTTGTCTTTTGTTAATAAACCCTGTTCATTTTTTAGTTCACTTTTCTGCAACTTTTTTTGATCCACCAGTCGTTACAGCACTGCGTTCTTTAAAACTCTTTCTTCAAAAAACTAAAGGTGAATTTGATATTTTAAGTTAACCCTATAGCGTCGGATGCTATCGCTGACTCGTATATAGACTCGTGGTTGTGGACTTTCCATTACCGTAACTCCGCAACCAATTGTGCTATCATGTAAATTCAAACGGCGTCTCAAAGCAGAGGCATGGGGCTCTTTAAATATGTTGCTGTCATTACGGTAATGTGCTTATGTTGTCCCGCGAAGATGACCAATCAGAGCGCAGGTGCCGCCGGGATTCTCCCAGTCAGTTATTTCATGTGTCAAAGGAAAAATAAGGATGGATATGTAAAATAAAGGAAGTTGTGTGAAAAAAGCAGTACATGCTGATACTTCTAACATGATTTTTATGGCTGAAAAAAGAATAAAAGTCTAGACGAGCTATAATGGTCCATCATGTGCTCAGTCCTTCAAGGGTTAAAGTATACCTTACTCTATTCATATAAAGAATGGATATTATGCCAAATCAAATATGAGCTTTCCACCCTGTTATAACATTGTTCCCTCATTAACATGCCAGAAGCGGTTTTCTGAATTATTCTTGCTGAAACTAGTATAATTTTTCAGTGAATAAAACACGATGAAACCAACAAAAGCTAGCACAACCATCTAAATGTTATGTGATAGCAATGAATAGCCTATAGAAGTGTAAGTAAAGCTACTATCAACATAAAAACCCTACAAAATATATGAATATACAGTTAAACTACCCTCACCTTAAAAAAGAGACCAAAACAACAACAAAAAAAACTAGCCTCAATTCAGTGCATGGAGAGAGCAGAAAGGTTTAAATGCTGTTTAGAGCTGGAATGTCCTCGGGCTCACGGCTTGTACGAATGTGGAGCCGAGCGAGGATAGCATCTTTCCGCTCATTAATGCTCAGTGAAGGTCTGTCTGATGCGGGATTCTCTTGCTGCTGGCTTTTCATCAAGAACAGCGTGAAACATTGGCACCGAATTCAGAAACTTATCCTGTTATTTAACCAAAGGTGGTAAGCTGTTAAATTAGTGAACACAAATGAGCAGTCGGGATGTGTTTTGGTCTCTGTTGTTAATTGTCTCTAAGATGATAGACCTCACACTAGTGTTGTCATGATACTAAAATTTCAAGCTTGATTTTGATACTAAGGAATAGACGTGATACCGATTCTGATTCAGGTTCCGTAGTGGTCCAGGGGCGTATACTGGTCTATGTGGGTTTATACTTGTTCTGATACAGCTCGAGGTCATTATAAAACTATTCAGGAAAGGTTAAGTTCTGTGAATGTGACTTATTCAAATGAGCATCCAGTTTTTATGCTAGTTTTAGTATCGATGCATTACTATGGTATGGATGAAAACTGTCAAATTGACTTTGTCTTGACTGTGACACAAAGGTTCAACACTATTTCAACTTTATATTCTTAGTTGAAACATAAATATTAATGTAGAGTTGAAGGGGAAGGCTTAGTTAACCAAGATTTCAAATGTAGGCTGCAGTCGACTAAAAAGGGGGCGTGGCAAAAGCGCTCAAAACTATTGCGTATATCTGTGTATCTGACCCAAAATTGTGTTCTCCAGACTACAACTGCACAGGACTTAAAGCAAAACAACTATTTATACAGAAATTTGTATAAAGATAGATCAAACTTGTGAATCCTGAGTTTAATCTGTCTTTCAGTATATAAATATGAAAAAATACAATATTATCTGCTACTTCAGTCACTCATTTCTGCTGTTGTCCCACATAAATCCAATCTAAATACAGTAATTAGCTGACTAATACCAATTATGATCGACCAAAACACCATCAACCAATGAATTGACGACTTAACGACTTAAGGATTACAGCCCCATGAGAATGAACAGTAACTAACTGGATAAACTTTCCCCATCTAGTAGAAATCATAGACTGTGTAAAGAAGTGGACTAAGGGAGTGTGACATCAACCATAGTGTTCAGCTCCGGTCGAATGAAACTCATCGAGCCTAGCAGTTCCACGTTCGGAATGCCAGATATGGAATTCTGACCGCAACCAAAGAGCCAATCTGGAGTGAGGCTGTTGATGGTAACGCCCCTTCCCGCCTGCACCGCTGGTTTAGCAGGGAGCGTCCACTTAGCAACGCTCTCAATCAAACGCTAGTGGGAGTGACCTTGAGGAAAGACGGCACCGTATTTGTCTGTTATTATCGTTCATATCTTGATTTTCGGACACATTAGTGAAATAAAAATACCAGGATCATGCAGAGGGGGAGAAAGGGGTGACAATTTTCCAATGTAAAGTGAATTGGAACCAGAGTCAGTGGAGCCGGAGTGCACCCGTAATCACTTATTTGCAACATGGCGGCTAGCAGGTTAGCTATGTCCATTTATATATACAGTCTATGGTTCGCTGTGATGATTATACAACTACTTTTATACGTAGTTAAGTTAAGTCAACATGTAGACTGAATGAAATATTTTTGATAACTTGTGTGTGCTGGTTCAGTCAAATACAGCATTCTATTTGATTCAAACTGAAATTGCTCTGCAGCTTTGGCACTAGCGATATCTAGTTGAAATGCCCTATTTCTATTTTACAGTGCAGCCTCCTTGCGGGGTTTCACTAAAATTGTTGATTTAACCATTATTTGACCAACCAAAAGTTAGAAAATCAAACAGTGAAGCAGTGAATGAGTGACCACAGACTGACCACATTGAAGCACTGGGAGATTGCTTTGGTTTGAGTTGTCAGTGCTCAGATTTGTTTTTATTTTCTTTTTGTCCTTTTGTGTCTTTTATTTTTGGCTAATAAAAGAAAACTGTGAAGCTCCTGGGTATGTGAAACAAAAGGAAAGCTGTAATCTACTTATTTCCAGTGAAATCAATCATTCTGGGAAGAATTTGGACCCGTTTGTACTCCCACAAACATAACCCCAAAATTCACAAAAATTTAATAGGAATTCCGCCTATTACAAGTCCCAAAATCTTACTTTTAGTGAGATATCCCTCAGTTTTGACATGGGAATTGTCAAAACCCAACAAATAATCAATCTACTGCCTATCAGACCATCCCTGCAGACACCAGCGATACCTAATCTTATGTTTACCAAATAAAATCCAGGTGAAATCTGCTGTTCTTCTGTGAAGAGTTTGTTCACAGTCATAATGAGAATCGATCAGACAGAGGCCAAAACTTCAGAGCTTCAGTTTCACAAAGAGCCCAGCCATTTGTCTGTGCTCCAAAGAATTCAGAAACAGATGCAGTTTGAATTGGGGGTCATTTTAGTCAGGTGTTTTAGCAAAAATACCCCTCCAGCATTGTAAACCATAGTAAACTATTATATTAATCTATTCTAATAATTATAATTTATTTTTTTCACTTGTACAGGAGTCATTAAATCTTGAATACTGTACTTTATGAAGGTACCTCTCGATCTCCATTAGCGCTTGGTATGGCTAATCACTTCAATGTGCACTATTGTATCGAATGCCTGATTTCCTACTTATAAAATCATGGTTAGTGTGGTGTTTGAACCATATATCACAGGTATGCTAATGCATAAATGGAATTACTCAAAAGATGAACTATGTAACTTTTCTGGTGAAATATTGACTGTATAGCTTTTAACTCATCTATCTCCAAGGAGACAAGCATTTGGCACAACCAGGCCAGACACATTCAGCCTGCACACAGTAATATTTCAATTACTGTTACCCCCCCCAATTAATTAAATTCTAGCTAGATGTGTCCACTGCTATTCGGACATTCCCTAAAGCAGAAGCATCTCTATGGAGACAAGCAGGTGGTCGATATGTAATTCCACTATAAACTCAATTTAAAGAAGGAATATTATGCAAATTATACTTTTTTACTTCAGTTCTTCAGAACTGAAGAAGCGGCTTGGATGAGCAGTGAAACGTCTTTCAATTCAATTCAATTCATTTATTTTTGTAACGCCCAAAATCACAACAACAGTTGTCTCGAAGGGCGTTCATGTTTTGGTTGATGGGGGAAACCGGAGTACCCGGAGGAAACCCATCCAGACACGGGGAGAAACATGAAAAACTCCACACAGAAAGGCCTGGTGACCCGGGGATCGAACCAACCTTCTTGCTGTGAGACATGAGTGATGGCACTCAGTCACCGTGCCGCCAAGACACAAAAAACAAAACAACAGGAAGAATCAGACACAACAAGAAAAATCAGACACAACAGGAAAAATCAGACACAACAGGAAAAATCAGACAACATAAGAAATCGGCCAGGAGACCAGACGAGGAGGAGGAGAGCCGGGCGAGGAGGAGGAGAGCCAGGCAAGGAGGAGGTCCAACTGTCATCGGGGCATCTGAAAGAGATACACTCCACAGGGGGAGTGGGACAGGGGACAACATGTGAATAGCATTGCTGATGAGAAAATAGGGCAAAGTAGAGGATAGTGCTCAGGTTGCCATACTTCCCCCAGCTAGTTACTCCTACTGCAGCTTATCTTATCCCGGGTTTTAATAACCCTAACTCCCTCACTAAGTAACCTGGTCATACGCTATACCGAAGAGGAAGGTTTTAAGCCTGGTCTTAAATACAGAGACTGTGGGGGCCTGTTTAACATCAGCAGGGAGTTGATTCCATAGCACAGGAGCTTGGTAACTGAATGCTCTCCCTCCCACTGTACTTTTGGACACTCTAGGAACCACTAATAGTCCTGCATTCTGAGAGCGGAGTGCTCTGTTTGGCTGGTACGGGACAATAGCATCTTGCAGATAGGATGGGGCCATACCGTTTAGGGCTTTGTATGTCAGGAGGAGGACTTTGAATTTGATTCTAAGCTCGACAGGAAGCCAGTGCAGATATTTTAGTACAGGACTGATGTGGTCTCTTCTTTTAGTTCCTGTTAGGACTCTGGCCGCTGCATTTTGGACCAACTGGAGGCTCCTTATAGTACTTTTGGGGCAGGCGGCAAGCAGGGAATTACAGTAATCAAGTCTGGAAGTAACAAATGCATGGATGAGTTTTTCAGCATCGTTTTTAGGTAAAATATTTCTAATTTTAGTTATATTTCGCAGGTGAAAGTATGCGGTTTTACAAGCTAGGTTTATATGGGCTGTGAATGAGAGATTTTGATCAAATAGGACTCCAAGATTTTTTACAGTAGGGCTAGAAGCTATATTCACATTGTCGAGTGAGAATATCTGGTCTGACAGAGAATCTCTTTGACCTTTGGGACCAACGACAATGACCTCTGTTTTTTCAGGATTTAAGAGCAGGTAATTCAAGGTCATCCAGGTTTTGATGTCCTTCACACAGGCACTGAGTTTATCTATTTGATCAGTCTGATTTGGTTTCATTGATAAGTACAGCTGAGTGTCATCAGCGTAGCAGTGAAAATTAATGCCATGTTTTCTGATAATGTTCCCCAATGGCAACATATACAGAGTAAATAGGATTGGACCAAGCACAGATCCTTGTGGAACACCACAGGCTACTTTAGAACAGGGAGAGGTGCTCTGGTTTATACTAACAAACTGGTACCTATCTGATAGATAGGATTTAAACCATTTGAGGGCGGTCCCTCTGATTCCAATGTCACATTCTAACCTCTGCAGTAGAATGTTGTGATCAATGGTGTCAAACGCTGCACTGAGGTCCAGTAGGACCAGGACTGAAGCCAGCCCGTTATCAGCAGCTAGTAGTAAATCATTTGTTACTTTAAGCAGTGCAGTCTCTGTGCTGTGGTGAGCTCTGAATCCAGATTGAAATTTTTCAAATATATTATTGTCCTGCAGGTGGCGGCAGAGCTGTTTCACCACAACTCGTTCTAGAATTTTTGAGAGGAAGGGAAGATTAGAGATAGGTCTATAGTTGACTAATTCATCAGGATTTAGGTTAGGTTTTTTCAAAAGGGGTTTAATCACAGCATACTTAAAGGACTGAGGAACGTAGCCATTTTCTAACGACATATTTAATATGTTATGGATGGAATCTATTATTAGGGGGAGGGCTTCTTTGAGGAGTCTGATTGGAATAGGGTCGAGCAAACAGGTTGATGGTTTTGACGACATGATGACTGAGGTAATCTCCACCTCATCAACAGGAGTAAATTGATCTAATATTATTAGAGGGTCCATATGGGATATTGGCATTACAGACTGGATTTGCTCAGAGCTGATTTTTGGAGTAGCTTTGTTAATTTTGTCTCTAATGGTTGTGATTTTGTAATCAAAGAAGTGAAGAAAGTCATCACAACTAATGTTCGAGGGGATAAGAGACTCATTGGCAGTGTGGGAGTTTGTCAGCCTGGCTACAGTGCTGAACAAAAATCTGGGGTTATTTTTGTTTACTTCTATTAGATTTGAATAGTATCTAGTTCGGGCTTTCCGCAGAGCGGCCTTATAAGTGAGCAGGCAGAGCTTCCATGCCTTCAGAGACTGCTCAGAGCGCGAGCGGCGCCAAAGCTTCTCTGTGCGTCTTACATGTTGTTTGAGTGTCCTGAGCTGTAACGTGTACCATGGAGCCGGAGGTCTTGGTTTAATGTTTTTCTGTTTTAGCGGAGCTACAACATCGAGAGCAGATTTTAAGGTGAGCATTGTTCTGTCAACCAATCGATCAGTGACAATTGGATTAAAATTATTGCCATTGTCACATGACATATCTTTCAGTAATGGCTCAATAATTTCTTTAAACTCTGTAACCGATTTATCTGATAATGTTCTTTTCATTATAGTTTTTTTCTGTGGGGCTGGATAGTCTTTTAGTATAAATTGAAAGGTAATTAAGAAATGGTCAGAGAGTATAGGGTTTTGAGGAAGGACAATTAGATCATTAATCTCAATACCATAGGTTAGAACGAGATCTAGAGTGTGATTGTGACAGTGAGTCGGCTTATTCACACTCTGGGTGAAACCGATCCCATCCAGGAGTGCACCAAAAGCATTACTGAGGCAATCACTGCCGTTATCTACATGAATGTTGAAATCTCCGACTATAACAATCCTTTCCCAGTTCAAGACTAAACTTGAGATGAAATCAGAAAACTCTGTCAGGAAGTCGGCATATGGACCAGGAGGTCGATAAATTATTATAAATATAACAGCTTTTTGGTTTTTCCAATTGGGGCACGTAATGGAGAGTGCGAGGCTTTCAAAGGAGAGGTAAGTATAGTTGGGTTTGGGGCTGAGAATTAGACTAGAATGAGAGATGACGGCCACACCACCACCTCGACCTGTGCTCCGGGCACTCTGAAAGTTCATGTGACTTGATGGTGTAGATTCGTTTAGTCTAACATAATCATTTTCCTGAAGCCATGTTTCAGTTAGGGCTAACAGATCAATATTAAGGTCGCCAATTAGTTCATTTATTAAAAGAGATTTGGAGGAAAGAGACCTGATGTTTAGCAGTCCACATTTTACACACTTATCATTTTGTTTATTCGCGGCACATTTATTTATTTTTGTTAAGTTATGAGATCTGACAGCTTCCTTGTCAGAGTTTAGGGGTGTTTTATTTGTGCTTTTTGTACGTGGGGCACACACAGTCTCTGTCTGTTTGGAGCTGTTCCCTCTGACTGAGTTGTGCTTCACTGGTCTAAACTGCTCCCTAACGTCACTATCACTGTCACTGTGCTTCCCTGAGCTATTCTGCGTGCTAGTCTTACCTGGTCAATCTAGACTAGCAATCATATTCTGAGCTAACAGGGCGGAGCCAGCCTGCGTGGGATGGATGCCGTCTCTACGTATAAGCCTAGGCTTCCCCTCAAATGCCCTCCAATTATCTATGAAGACGACACCATTCTGCGGGCACCAATTGGTCAACCACTGGTTGACTGCTGAAAAGCGGCTGTACATTTCACAATTGGTATAGGTTGGGAGGGGGCCAGAGAAGTACACGGACTCCGACATCGACTTAGCCAATTGACAGACTGCAGCTATCTGTAACTTAACCACCTCTGACTGACCGCGCCGAGTATCGTTACCCCCCGCGTGTATAACGATCCGGCGGTACCTATTCTTACTTTTCTTTAAAAGCCTAAGATTCCCCTCGATGTCACCCAGTCTGGCTCCAGGGTAACACCGCGTGGAAGCTGCAGGCAGTTCCACGTCCCTGACTATGGAGCTCCCTATGACTAAAGTGTCCCGGGTCCAGTTCAGGGGAGCAAACCTGTTCTGGACGGGGAGCTCTCTACTCTCAACCCTGTGTCCCTGGTCTGCTACAGTCCTATTCTCAGCCCTGTGTCCCTGGCCTGTCCTACGCTTTCTTCTAACTGTCACAAACCTGTCCTGGTCTGATCCCGGCTGCACGGGTTGCGCTGGGGGGCTAGTCTCACTAGTTACGCTAAAGCTACTGCGGTCCGCGGTCCCTACTGCTGCTACCTGACTGTAACTCGGGGTCAGAGCCTCCAATGAGCGGATCCGCGTTTCTAACTCTGAGACCCTGGCCTGCAGGACTGCCACTACACTACACTTAACGCAACTGTCCCTATCATCATCAAATAAGCCAGGGTCATCACTCCACATATGGCAACCAGGGCAGGGAAAAGCGAGAGAAGAGGGGGAAGGTTTAGCCATGATGCTAGTCGGCTAGGCTAGTTCAGGCTGAACCGAGAGATAGAGGGGATTAATCCACGAAGTGCGGAGCAATAGATGCTGAATGAAACTTCGGTGGTTTAGCGAAGTATTCAGGCACTAGTGTAGATGTTAGAAACTGCTTTTTAAAATTGTAAAGATTCGTGGATTAACAATTTCAGGAGAGAGACGCTAGATACGCTAGATATACAACTCGCAAAACAGAATGCACTCACCCGGAAATGACGTCAGCCAAGCAGAGTGTCCATCGTTGCAGTCTTCACTCCTACAACGATGGTCCAGTTCACAGATTTAAATTTAATCCTTTCCTATGGATCAGACCTGAATAACACAGGCATGTTTGAGTAATCCAGTGATCTCCTCTGAGCCCTATTGGACCCTTGGCAGTGTGATCTTATCCAAAGCTCAGCCTATGTCACCCACACTCCTACACTACAGTGTCCTAAACCTGACGCGATGAGCAGTAGTTTCTCTAGCGAGATCCACTCTGATTGTGTTGTGAAGTGCTCTGAAGGGGGGACCACCAAAATGAAACTGAAACTTATTAAAATTAAAAGTTAATAAGTAGTTTTTTGCTGAATATTGCATTTTCAAAAACAATACAAAATGTATCATTGTGATCTAAATATGCTATAGTCAATTAGTAATCCACAGAAGTGTAATACCCCCTCTATAAAAACACACAACCAAAACATTACATTTCTAAAAGCAAAAGCATTACAGCCTCAGCTGGAGACTTCCACTCAGCGCGCTCTCTCCTTCAATTCAATGCAGATCACGTATATGTATCTGCGGGTGGTCAGCGATTGAAATCATGACCTATTCCAGTTTGGGGCAAAGGGACAACATCATCCCTGACCCTCATGGCTGAACAGACCTCCACGGCAACGACATATTACTCCCACAAATCAGCATATGGCCCGGTGACAGTGCCACGGCAACAGAAGGACTCGGGCGCCCGCTTGTGACCTGTGCGCAAATGATTTGGCAGCATAGTGAGAGAGCACAGGGAGTTTGAAAAAAAGTATTAGTCACCATTAAATTGGCCCGAGGCTGCTGCTGTCTGCATGAAGCCGAGTGGGATAACATCTTTCCGCTCATTATAGCTAACAGAAGGTCCGTCTCAGCTTGGTGCAATGGCTGCCGGCACTGCTTTTACAGAATAGTAAAATGTAGAAGTTTTAAAAGTGTTTAAAGAGATTTAAAGCAGATATGCTATGCAAAGTTGGATTTTTTTGGTTGGCTGGTTGGATGGATGGCTTTTATCAAGGACATCTTCTCATACTATGTTTTTGTCAGTCTGAAGTTGTGTTTTGTTGTGTCCAAACATGTTTAAATGTACCTTTTATTAATATTTAAAGAAAGTCAACAAGCAAAGGTCGGGCTAATTCTGTAAAAGACTTTTTCCATGTGTGTAGTTTTTGAAAAAATGCATTAACAAGTTTAAAATTAATTCTGATTTCTGATTGGGTAACAGTCAAACCAAAACACCAAATTATAACAGACAGCTTGCCCATCATATCCAATGCTTTTGTAATCAATAATGAATCAACATTATAATTGTTACCAGTAAGAGCTATTTTTGATTTGAACATGTCTTCCTCGTATCACAGTTATGTCATGTTTATGAAAAGGAAAGGAAAGTTTATTTGTATAGCACAATTTGTACACAAAGTAATTCAAAGTGCTTTACAGACAAAGAAAGACAGTAAAATCAAATTAATAAAATTAACATTAAAACAGAAGAGTGCAGGATAAAAACCTTTCAGTCATTTGCTAAACAGAACCATTTTGAGCCTGAATTGAAACATTGTCAAAGTAGAGGACTGTCTCATCATTTTCAGGAAGATTGTTACAGGTTTTAACTGCGTATTAACTGACCTAAAGGCAGCATGTAGAGATTGAACAACAGGGGTCCCACGATTGACCCTTGGGGCACCCCACACTTCAGGGGCATTTTACCTGAGAAACATTTTCCAATTTCAACAAAGTACTCCCTTTTACTCCCCAGTTTAGTGCCGTAGTACCAGAGATGCCCACCCAGTCCTCTAGTCTCTGTAAGAAGATCCCATGATCCACAGTGTCAAAAGCAGCACTCAGATCTAACAGGATCAAGACTGGGACTTTGGCTGCATCTGTTTTGAGGTGGATGTCATTCATTACCTTGAAAATCTAACTGTAATAGACTGTGCATTTGAATGTAAATGCATGTGGAGTTCACCATCTATACGACTCCATAAAGGTCTCTCTATTATGTATTCATCTTTTTTCAACTACTTTTTGACACCTTAATCTTGGGCTTTCTTTGTAAAAATCTAGCAGTACAGAATAAAACCGTAAAGGTCACATTTATATAGCACGTTTATGTCTTTATGGCACTTAAAGCGCTTTACATCAAGGAACCACTCACCTGTTCAAACAGTTTTTCTAAACCGTTGCAAGCAGAAACTATAGCGATGGGAGCTGGAATTGTGAGTCAGTGTGTGTTATAAGGCCAATAAAGTAATAAATATGTTGGTCACCTAAGACACTACTGATCTAATGGAGAAAATATTATTGAATATTAACATTTTCTGGTGAAGGGTGCCGCTTTTACAGTTGTCTGTGTAATCCGTCAGTCATCCACTTATTATCCATAGTAAAAGAAAAATTAAAATCTGTCAGACACCAGATTCACACATTCACAAGTCAAGTTGAGTGAAGTGTCTTGCCTAAAGACACATCAACAGTTTGCATTAGAGCCGTTGCTGCCCCACGTTGCTTAGGTTCTGAGATTATACGAGATCGGACATTATACGTGTCTTGCATATCTTGCATTCTTACTATGAGTGGGTTTACCTTTCCACAGATCTGACGCATGAATTTGGTCTAGTTGTATATTGTTGAGATTCAGAGTGATGCTTAGAAGAGGGGGTTTTCTTGTGTCTCCAGAGTTCCCTTATCTTCCCCTGGAGGCTGACTGTGATGTTGCAGGACACACAGCAGGGACATTTTTCTCATGAGGGTTGTTACGCTCCTAAAATTGCCTTTACTTTCTTTATCTTTATTTATACAGGGAACCCAATAAGAGGGCTGTCATTTGAGCTCTCTTTTTCATGGAAGCCCTGTTTAAAATACAATACAAGCAGAAAAAAACAAAACAAACAAGTATACAAGTCCATACATTAAAACAGGAGGTGTGTGTATAAAAGTTTGTTAGCAGATCCAGTTTTGCTTTTTCTTGGAGTGTATTCCATTTTTGTGAAGCAAAACAGCTAAAAGCCCTTGTTTCCCGTCTTAGTTTTGGTGTGGCTAGTCCTTAGTCTTATACAGGGATGTGATCTGGTATTAAATGTTCCGGTCTCAATGTTAAACAAACAGGTGAGGTATTCTGGCAGTTTTCAAATAGTCCCTTATAGATACATTTCATACAGGGCTGTTCTCTTCCACTTTTTCATACAGAATGCAGTGATGGGTTTCAGATCCATCACCTGTAATAAAACGAAGAGCAGAGTGAAATAGTTTTCAAAGCAGAGGCTGAAGTCTGCATGTACCACATCCCCAGAAATCCAGTACAGAAACTAAGGTTGCTTGCATTATACTTTTCTGTAATTTATTGGGACACAATATTTGTTTATGTAATATTATTTTAATAATTTTACATAATTCCCTGACACTGCATCTGACCGTACCTGTTGAGCTGCACTGAGACTTTTGTTTGAGTTTAATTATTGGATTTTACTGCACATCGTGCTTGAAATGCCCTTCGGAGACAAATAAAGTGATATTGATTTCTTATAAACATTTAATGCCATTCAGTGGAACATTCCAGAGACAAATAGGTGCCTGACCCTTTCCCATGAACCGACGTCATTTTCAAAGTCGATGTCCGTCAACGTCTTCAGCCCTTCGCCCTCTCCGTGTCAACAGAGTGACAATCAGTTTTCCCCGCGTGCGCATTTCTTCAATACATCCACTCCGTCTGTGTCCATCAACACGCGTAAATGGTTTGGAAAAGGCCAGTGTCAGAAGGGCAGCGCGAGGAGGAGGGCGCGGTGGAGGGCAGACATGTTTGAGACGCCACCCGTGTCACAGCGCGTTGCATCAGACTCGGTAACCTGTCACATCCATTATCGAAGACGCCGCACGGAATGGCTAACACGCATCAGTAATGAAAGCCATACGCACCATATGAACAGCTCTGGGGGTCAGGGTCGTGCAAGACAAAGTCATTCAAGAGGGGCGATATGAGTCTTGGGAGGCAGAACTAATACAAACATGTTTTAATAGTAATAATAATGAATTTTATGTATAATGCACTTTACATCTGAAGACAAATCTCAAAGTACTACGGTAAAAGAATAATACAAACATGGATAGGCAACTTAAAACGAGCAGGGATTAGACCTTTCGTAAAAGTATCCATTGTCCGTGGAGCCTTGAGGTGGTCTAGTAGGGCGTTCCACAGATAAGGAGCAGCAACCTCGACAGCCCGGTCTCCCTTGCTTTTGACCCGTGCCTTGGGCGGGAGTAGATGGTGCTGTTGGTCTGACCGGGTCCTGGCTGAGCTGTGTGGTATTAGCAGTTCTGGGAGGTAGGTGGGGGCGTCACCGTGGAGACAGTGGTGGGTGTGCAGGAGGACCTTCTACTCGAACAGGAAGCTAGTGGAGTTTTCAGTAACAACGGACAGGGACAAAAAACAATTCTCGCCACTGATTGGTCAATATCTTGTTATTTTGCTCGGTTACAGATGACATCACAACGTTCTATAGGCCAATAATATTTAATACAGACAGGGGCAGTTAAAATGAATATTGTTAAAATGCGGATTTTTGTTGTAATAAAGCGTTACTCAAACGTGTGAATGGAACAAAACACAACTAAAGGTATGTTTTTGATGAGGAAACAACATTATAACATTGATTAAAGCTTAAAGAGTCAATTTTGTGTAATATAGGACCTTTAAATGTTTTGAAAATGTATTTATTGGCAAGTCAGTAGGGGTGGAAAGTCACTAATTACACTTACTCACATTACTGTAATAGCGCAGATTTTGTTAGATAACTGCGCTTGTTTGAATACATTTTTTGACCTGTGCTTGTAGTTGTAATTGAGTAAATGAGTTCTATTTAAAATGATATGAGTAATGAGTACAGCACAAGTCTCAGTTGTCCCAGTGCACGGCTGACTCACCTCAGTCTGTGCTCCTTTCCAAACCAACAATGGCACATAACCACACTGCCTCTCCTGCATCTCAAATGAACTTGAAATTGTTTACTTTATATAGAATATTTATGTAAAATTATACTAAAAAATAGAAACCAAGTGAAACTTCAAGTGAATAACTAGATAAAATCCACTCAAATGAATATAAAAGTCCTAGTTGTACTTTTTTACATTATGTTCTTTTATTCTTTATTTGTCAGGGACCATGCAAAAACTCATTAATCTTACAAAAGAAAAGATGATTTGTACCACACATTAAAATACACATTTCATTGCAGTTACATTATGAGATGTTCATTCAGTTCATCATTGACATTAACAGTTAAATACAACAAAATGTCTCCTAAAATGTCCAGTACATGATGTTTCCTACAGTCCATACCAATATAAAGAAATCATTATGGGCAGGTTTTTACAGTGAAAAAGAACAGTACATTAATTAGGTTAGATTGGACACATTTGATTATTTAAAATGTAGTTTTTCAAATTTCTGGTACAATTATTCACATCTACATACAGTGCATCTAAAGGTACACTGTGTAACCTGCTCGTCTCTACAGATGGTATCAATCTATCTTGCATTTACTCAATTATGATGTTTTTATTGCTCCAAAACACGCATTCTTTCTATGTGCTGGGTTGCCTCTCCACAGATCTGACCTGTAATTTGGCCTTGTGGCATCACCTGCTCGTCTCCATGGATATTAGCAGTATGTATAAGTTTAATGCTATACTGTGGAACACTCTAGGCAAAGCAGTAGCATCTACATGGAGACAAGCAGATGGCTGAGGCTCCATCAAAAAGTGACATAGTGCATCTTTAATAATGCCCCTGTAGTAGCAAATTGTTAAAGAAGAGCATCTGGCTTACATCAATATACAACAAGTACACTACAGCAAATCCCAATAAGAAAGGAAGCAGCTAAAGTAACAAAAAAATACTTATATATCACCAACCTGAGCTTTAAGTAAATATACATTTGAATACTGGCTATAACTTGGCTGTGTACTTCCTCCTTACGGTTATGTTAAACGCAAAGTATTCCGGTACAAATAACTCCAAACTATTCAAGAGTTGCCCATTTCCAAGTCTGAAAACATTTATATAAAAAGTCCATGGGGATGAGTAAACTTTTTTCTTTTTACATATCTTCTGGGCCTTGCTGTCCACTGCTGTCATGGTCTTTTCCATTCACTAAAATAGTCCTGTCCACCCAGTGCAAAATATGTCAGCCCCAAGCACCACAACAAGGACCACAGGACACAACTGAGGAGTGGGTGAGTCTTATACGCAACGAGTTTATGAGGGAAAATCGAGAATGGCTTAACTTGAATTTGTATACTTTTTTCAGGTTTACAATCAAATGTTTTACGATTAGGTCAGATCAAAAACTAAAGTTGCTTATTTAAAAGACGTATATTTTAACGGTGTTGTCTGGAAGTCTTGGTCAGATTTTCGTTTACTTCCTGCTGCTTGTTAAATACATTGAGTTGATACTACGAATGTCAAGATTTTTTCAGTAATCGATAATGGTGAGTGACAACTAAAGAACTAAAAAAAATCAAAAACAGTGACAGTTTTAGAAGCAAATATTTGTAATTTCATTCAATAGTATTCATAGGTTTTAGCTTCCTGTTCAGTGGTGCCAGTTTAGGGACTGTAAATGATTTATCGTAGCGTTTCATCATTCTGAAATGGATAGTATAGTGTCGTAATGACGGGCAAGGGGGACCAAAAAGACAGAACCCGGGGAATAGTTTAACAGTGTTTATTTACAACAGAAGTGCAAAATGACGGTAGATTAAACGGTGAATCGGGGAGAGCGCCACGGTCCAAGGTGAGAGCGTGAGGAGCAGGGTCTGAGACAGGGCGGACAGTACCGGTGAGGAAGAGCAGGGTCGGAAACGGGATGGCAGAGCAGGTCTAGGGAGGATCTGGTGAGGAGCAAGAACATCCAGTAAGTAAAATCCAAAAGAGAGCAAAAACAAGAACGGAGCCACACAAGGAGTAGCATAAAGACACGCGGACGATCTGGCGCTGGGTGTCAGGTCCTGGCTCCTCTTTTCCTTCCCAGGTGTGGTTGGTTGGTGATTAGCCCCAGGTGTGCACGGGAGGAGCCAGAAATCTCCGCCCCGCTTCAGGCTCGGACACAGGAGGGAGTGGGGAGGTGCAAAAAGGGGCGGGACCGGCAGGGATCATGACAGTACAGCATAATAAATTATATCATAGTATATAGTACAGTAGTAGAGTACAGGGGGTGTCCATAAAGTCTCAGTGCCATTGATAAGATATATTAATATGATTTGTTTTATTGTACTCAGTGATTATAAAAGTTTTTAATCACACTGGGTTCTGCATGTTCGTGAATTACTCAGTCAAACATTTCGAGATCATTGGATTGGAAGTGATGGACCAATTCCATGCTCCCCACGTTCTCCAGATATCGCACCTCTGGATTTCTTTCTATGGGGCTATGTTAAAGATGTCGTGTATCGAACAGAGATACGGGACATTACTGAACTAAAGCAAAAGATAACAGATGTGATTGTAATTGAGCGAACATGGCAAGAAATCGATGTCCGTCTTGGTGTGCTTGGTTCGACTAATGGTGCACATATAGAAGTGTATTAAATGAAAACGCTGAGTACAATAGAACAAGTCTGAGTAAGATATCTTATCAGTTCCCTTTGTAATACATTTTTATTGTAAAGAGACTTTATGGACACCTTTTATATTAGTATAGTATAGTATAGCGTAGTATAATATAGCATAGCACAGCACAGCACAGCATAGTATAGTATAATAAAATGCTTTTTAAATCTGGCAGTTATCTATCATCACTTAATCATCCAGAAAGTCACATTCTTGAAGTAGTAAACATGGATTAGACAATATGAAAGAAACTGAAATACGAATCCCACTGCGACTGTTCTCAGGTTATGTTGTCAATAACTGTGAATAATAGTAAAATTGTGTCTTATCACATGCCAGTGCGTCAGGCTACACATCTCTAAAAGTTTCAAAGCCTTTTCGTGAACCCTCTTGGCACACCTCGAGGCAGTTTTCCAGGAGATAATGACAGGTTTAGTGATTATGAATCCTGCCTTTTAAAATGTCTTTCTCTTCGTGCATTTTTCAATCACTCCACACTTGGTTAGTCATGTTGGAATATTATTACCTTGTCAAAAAACACACCTGGAGTTGTGTTTTGTTTCATTCGCACAAGTTTATTATTAGTCTGTTGACATTTTCAAAGCTCAAAATGCTCTGTTCCACCTTGTGATGTCATGAAGTGGTAAAGACAACAGTTAACAGCTACTTTTTACCTTTTGTTTAGTGGAGTTTGGCAGTTTCATGACTGAAATTATCCAAATGATTCTAGTGAAGGTGTATGAGTGAGTTTAATAACACAGTGTAGTACTTCTGGTATTACCGCATGACATTACAAGGTGGAACAGAATGTTTTATGAAGAACTCAGCCTAAATATGCAGGTTTGTGTGTTAGTATCCAGTTGAATGATGGTTCAATTTTTCCATGTCGTTACACAGAGCCAACGTGAGAGCTAGACAAAAGCAAAATAACAGAAATTACCATATGCCCATAAAGTCACCGTATTACTAGCTCATTACATTAGCATAACTGTTATCCATATTTTACCGTTAATTTTATAAGTAAAAATTTCAAGCTGATCAGATACACATTCATACAAAAAAAAAAAAAACCTTGCTCCACTGTCGACTGTTGCAATTTCTGTTTTTTTTTGTGTAACTTTTCATCCTAATTTTATGTTTCTCATCGTTAAGTGAAAGTGAAAGTTGTCTTTTCTTTACGTCACTATCGCATCATATCAAGCTAATTTCACAGGAAGTTACCAAAATAAAAGCGTGTAACCTTACTCTTTACTATCATAAACTGTATGTTATGTATAAAAGAGCTCGCTTGACCTTTACAACATGTGTGAATGAAACAAAACACAACTCCAGGTATGTTTTTAATGAGGAAACAACATTATAACATAGATCAGAATACAGCGTAATACTGGCCCTTTAAAAGTGTGGCCACAGCTGAACAGCCTTTACCGCTCTAAAAGTTTCAAAGTCTTTTATAGAACCCTCTTGGCAAACCTAGAGGCAGTTTTCCAGGAGATGACAGGTTTAGTGTTGGTGAATCCTGCCTTTTTAAACGTTGTCACAAAGTTTCGGAAACACAGAATTAATTTGATGCTGTCGCCGTTGTTGTTAATGAGTGCACAGGAGTCTCTAATACATGTGGGATGAACAGAAATGATCTGAGCGCGCTCCGTGTTGGACGCTCACACCGTCCTTTCTGCAGCCAAAGAAAGAAGCCAGAGAGGAAGTCAGTGAGGGGGTGATGTGTAAACAAGTCGCAAGTGATAAAACGTGAATTAAAGTACTGAGGAATCGGAGGAAATGGTTGTGTTAAAGGTGCACTATGTAGCTTTTCCATGGAGATGTCATTCTAAGCCTTTTCTAAGCCTTTCTTCAACAGGAATACTCCATGAAGACAAGCAGTTACAGACCTGTCACCAGAAAAGTTACATGTTGCACCTTGAATCCGCTTACAAATTAGTACATTTTTTCAGTGTTGGTTTTCTTTGTGGATTTTGCATATTCTCCCCGTGCTCCGGCTTTCCCGACCACTAAAAATATGTACCATTGGCTCCCATCTGGACATCTCTAAAAATGAGATTCCAAATCATAAAGTGCATATGACAGTTTCTAATTATTGCTTGGTTTCGTGGGATAGGACCTGTGTTTAATATTGTTCATAGTGGAAGTTTGTGGGGGAAAAATTGAGATATAGCAGAAGCAGAAGTTCTTAAAATAAATACTTGTAACTACGTCATCAACACCAAAATTAAATTCCATCCAAAAATGCAGACACACTTTACAAGCAACAAGGAATTTTCTGGCATTTTGAACCTTTATTTAAGGACATAAAGGCTATATATTATAAACATTATGGTTGCCAAGTAACAGTTATGAAACCTCACCAAAAGTATATATTAAAAAAATCCTTTTACACAAGCCTTTACACAATTTTTTCTATGTATTTGAGCAAAGTTTGTCTCTTGAGGTCAAAATAAGGTCGAAAGTCGCTCAGCTGGTAGAGCATTTTCCACTGATCTGAAGGTTGGAGGTTTGAATCCTGCTCTCGACATAAACATCATTGGAAGAGCAAGCAGAATCACTGACCCACAGGTTGACGGTGCAATTTCAGCTCCCACAAAAGAATGCTGTTGTTATGTCCTTGGGCAAGACACTTAACCCAACTCGCCCCCAGTGTCTGTGTACACTGGAGTATGAATGTCTGTGTACACTGGAGTATGAATGGGTGAGTGGTTCCTTGATATAAAGGGCTATATACAAATATGACCATTTACCATGCGACTGCTATGTGCTTATAGTTATTAAGTGTTTTATTGTCTGATAATCAGTAAGTGCACTGCTAGCATGCTAATTGTTGTTACCATCACAGAAACTGCACTCTCATATCTGAATGTTGTGAAGCGCTAATAAACTCATCATGAGGAATGATTAGGATTACTGGAATGGATATGGTAAATGACAATAAAAGCCAAAGTTAAATTTGTCAACTGAACAAAAAGTTGTAGAAGTTTCACTGCTCATCTAAGCCGCTTCTTCAGTTCTGGTCAGATTACTGGTGGACACTGTCTTATATCTATCTGAAGGGAGGAGCTAACTACACTGAAACTGTAAACGGCTATTGTTTACAGTTTCATCCTCCATTCAACCTTTAATGGCCCTACTGGCTCGCTCTATTGTTCTCCTTGTTTCCTTTGTTTGCTTTGGGTCTGATGGTGCAATTATATAGCCCCCATTCTTGTTCAAGAAAGGATTGATATGAGGAATCACTTTGGACCACTGCAAATGAACTTCCTACATTTTTTTTCACATTTTTTAGGACCATAAAAACTGATACAGCACCTTTAAATACAATGATGTTAGCTATGTTTTAGTAACTTGTCATATGCACTTTGACACAATATCTCATTTCTCTTCTTTTCCCCCCTTTAGAGTTACACCCCTCCCTTATGAGAGCAGTCCATTGATTTCGGAGCAGTGAGTAACTTGTCCCTGCTGTGTGGACAATACCAGATAATCAATTGGCCCAAATCCCTAGCTTCTATTTATGAAGTAGGGACGAAAATATTGTGGCAAAAAAATCAAACCCGACACGAGCTCAAAGGGCTCTTAGTGTGTGCTGGATGCTGTCTATCGATCGTCTCTGGTTTGGTATAAATCAAGCATTGGAAAATGTTAATGTTATATAAATTTTATGCCTGGACATTTAAGTAAAGGCCACACGGAGCAGTGTGTTCCAGTTCTGATTAACATAACACCACCAGGAGGGACTCAGACTTTATCATGTTTTGTTTTTTTATTTCATAATTCTAACGGCAACTTTTAAAATGCATAATTATATTCATACCTGGTTGCAGTGGTGGAAGAAATACCCAATTTTGTTACTTAAGGAACTTTTTGCCTCTGAATCTGTAGTTTTATTTAAGTAAATGTAATAGTATCACATGAAAAAATCTATTTAAGATAAGTATTTAAGTACCTGTTAGGTAAAAAGTAAAAGTACTTCACACAGATTTTGATAGCCTTGTGTTAAATGTAGTGACAGTAGAAATACAAATCAATTTCTTAATTTTTCTTATGAATTTTCAGTGTTTATTTTTGTTTGCTCAGAATCAAAGCTTGAACTCAAAACCTTTAGTCAGAATGTTTCCATGAACATGATAAAAATAGCCCTTCAAATCATAGGAAAAGTATTTTTACTTTTCAGTTCAGTTAAAAAATGTAGTAGAGTAGAAAGTACAGATACCTGCTTTCCAATGTAGTGAAGTAAAAGTAAAAAGTATCCACTGTAAAATGTACTCAAGTAAAGTACTTAAGTACTCTACTTTCCCACTTGTACTTTGGGTCCTTCCACCACTGCCTGCTTGTTGAAGCCTAATCTCCTCTGATCTCGGAAGCTAAACAAGGCCAGGACTGGTTAGTACTTGAATGGGAAACCGCTGGGAGTGCCAGGTGCCACAGTGCGGTAGTAGTGACTCTGCTGGAAACTGTTCCTGTGGCCTTGGGCAAGACACTTCACCCAGTTTGGCCTAGTTTGAAAATAGTGTGTGCATGAGTGTTGGTTGGAGGGGCTGACGGCACAGATTGGCAGCCTCGTGTCCATCTGTCTACCCCAAGGCAGCTGTGAAATCGGCTGCGTGCTGTCTGCATCTAATTACAAAGCACTTTATTATCTGATAATCCAGAAAAGGGTATTAGCATGTTACTTGTTGTTATGTGTAACACCATGGCAAAACTCTGCCCTAGTGTATGAGAGCTGTGAAAAAACTCGTTGCTATGCATAATTAGGATGCTTGGAATACATAAGGTAAGTGAGGAATAACTTTGGACCAACAGTTTAAAATGAACTTGTTCTGTTTTTCACAGTAAAACTCAGATACAGTGCCTTTAAAGTACATGGAAAAAATCGAATACAGCCCCTTTAATCTCACCCTAAGAAGCCTTGAAGCCCTGTGGGAGAAGCTGACCCACTGTAGGCTAACCACTCTGCCCCATGTGTGTCAGAGGTTTAGATGAAACGGATGCTGTGGACTTGAAATTCAACCCCCAAAAACCTCTAAGTCCCCTCCCGACAGCGCAGACTTCACAACCACTCGCAGTCTGCATGAACACATTCCAAATCGAATCAAAAACTCATTTCATATTTGACAACTCCTCTCATTCCGAAGCAATTTGAAGCAATGTTTTACCGTTTCGCGCAATCATTTAATCTGCGTTGTTTACCATGTCGACTTGCCGCCACTGTATTTTCTGTCGCACGCTATTTGCACCGTGAACCAACTGATTTAGTTTTACCAATTCTGAATAAATAATGCACAGAGCGTTTATGAGAGGCACCATGCAAATTTCGCTTTCCGTTTCTGTCGGTCTAGTCAATAATACATTATGGCTCGCAGCAAAGAGGAGTGGAAGAGAGCATCATGGGAGATAGAGTATATTTTTGTCATTATAAGCCCAGCGTTAAACATAGTTACGTTATCAAGTGCCTGGAAATGGAAACATATGACTCATTCTGGACTGAATAGGAGAAAGTCCATTATGATTAATTGCCTCATCTTAGATATGGTTATGTACATTTTACATAAAGCTACAGTCTGTAACATTCTGGAGGTGGCTCATCGTCTGCAGGATTCTGTGGAAATACAAAGTTAAAACCATACAGAACATCCTCCATGGAGATAGATGTATTTTATGAGACACTGTGGAAGATTATAGCCAAAGGAACCTTCTTCCAGGCCAAGTATAGTCAGGTTTGTGGAGATGCAAGCACGGTCACAGTAAGAACACATGTTTTTATGTTTTTTAATGCAACGAAAAAATGCTTTTTTTAGTCTAATATGCAACTTTTTGGCTAAAAAGTTGCAAACGGTGGCTTTAAAGATGCACTATGTATTTTTCATTATGTATTTAACCCTCCCTAGTATCCATGAAGTTTATATTGTTTTGCCAAGTATGTCCCACCGTATGGCATTAAACTTATCTATTTTGCATGTATTCAGTTACACATGTTTTTGCTTGCCTCTTCACAGATATGGCCTGTAATTTGACCTGATGTTTCTATGTGTATTTCTCCATAAAGATGAACCTGTTTAATGTTATACTGTGGAACATTTAGGGCAATGCCATAACAAGTGACAAATGCTTTACCAGAAAAGTTACATAGAGCATAAAGCACTTTAAGCTTTTGAAATAAATGGAATCTTTTTGTGCCTGACCACTCAGCCTCCGCTCAAAAATTCTCCGAACATCCAGAACAAAATATATTGCTTCTTTTACCTGGAGATAAAGAGTTTTGTGCTTCGATTGTTGAGCTGTTTGTCACTTCTCTGTGTTGTTTCATTTTCTTTTTTTTACTTGTAAACCCCCACGTTTGTTTTGAAAGGAATTAATGAAAGGAATCCACTTTACATTAGAAAACCATGGCCCCTCTCTAAATAACTGCTGCTGTCAGGCTCGTCATTTTGGTCTTAAAATGTCCGGATTAACCCGCTCTACATGATCCTGGAGTTTTTATTTCGCTAATGTGTCCGTAACGCAAGATATGAACTTTAATAAGACACAAATCAGACTCCTTCTTTCCCCGAGGACACTCCCGCTAGCGTTGGCAAAAGGTTTGAAAAGAGGTTTGCAGGATTTTGTCAAGGTGTGGTTTTGACTGGACAGGTAAAGAAAACGAAGCAACCAGAGGGAAAGACACAGGTAGAACATGCAAACTCCACACAGAAAGAGTCCCCATGCCGCTCAGCAGTAAAACCCCATTACCTCCTTGCTGTGAGGCTGAAGCACTAACTGCTGTGCCACTGTGCTGCTTTAATTAATGACAAGAGCGTCAAAGGGAGTAACTAAGTAAGCTAATTAATCCAATGTGCTGCTCATTTGGGGGATTGATAAACAGCAGACAACATTCGTATTGAGTGTCCAGTTTGTGAAACACTCGCACAATTGCTAACGTTAAAGCTGCTATTACATCGACCGTATCGATCAACTAAACTCAAAATTAGTGACTGCAGCTGTTCTATTGATCTAAACAGACAGAAGTCCATTTCCGTAGATGGACTCACTTTGTTTTCTTACAGCCCCCGGGTCCACTCTAATGATTGGGTTGTTGCAAAATCAACAATTAAAATATCCAACCTCCTCTTACGAGAAAATGACGATGTTTGTAGCAGACAAAACGTACTATGATAAAAGTTAAAAAGCAGAAAGGTCCAAGGGATTCTGTTAGCAATAAAGTCCTTTATTAGTTACATGGAACGGGCCGGCGCGTTTCGAACAGAACACTGTATATATAAATGGACATAGCTAACCTGCTAGCCGCCATGTTGCAAATAGGATCTTCCTGTCACCCTCTCTTCATAACTGCTGCTGTCTCGCTCGTTATTTTGGACTTAAAATGTTCGTACTGGCCTGGTCCTGCATGATCCCGGTGTTTTTATTTCGCTATTGTGTCCGTGTCTTAAGATATGAACATTAATAACAGAGAAATCAGGCGCCTTCTTTCCCCGAGGTCGCTCCCGCCAGCGTTAGCGACAGGTTTGATTGACAGTGTTGCTAAGCGCCTGCTCCCTACTAAACCAGAGGCGTTACGTTCAACAGCCTCGCTCCGGATTGGCTCTTTGGTTGCTGTGATACTCGCGGTCGGAATTCCTCATACTCAACTAATATGCAACTCGTCACACTCACTTAGTCCACTTCTTTACAGTCTATGGTTTTGACTCAAACACAACAGGGCTTACGTTTCGGTTAATTTCACTGTTTGCTAGCCATTGAGCCTTGTCTTTGAAGAGCCCCTGTTTAACATATTTCATTAAGAAAACCTATTTACTTCTGTGAAAACACTGATTTGCTTTGACAATTAATTTGAGAGCTAATTGAATACTGCAGTGCGGTTGCTGCGGCTTTTGAAAGGCTTCTGCTGCGGCATTAAGGATGGCTCAAATGCTTCCCTTTTCTTGGATGCTTTAATTCTACCATACAACGACGTGTAGTCTGCACCTGCAATCCTGGGTATAATTGACAGATGGATTAACGCATCAGAGAAACGCATATTATTCCATCTGGCAACAGCTCTGGGAACATTGTAACGGAGCGGTAAGCATTCTCGCCTCACAGCAAGAAGATTCTGGGTTAGACTAAACATACAAACTGTCACTGGAGTTTGCATATTTTCGCTATGTCTCGGTAGATGTAAAGTAGCTAGTCCATTACATAGGCCTAACCTTAAAGCTAACAAGGAAAAAGGGCAATGCACAAAGAAGTTTAAAATGTTTTATCAATTGAAACGGTTGCAGCTAAAGTTTGCGTGTAATAAAAGACGCGAGTAAGTGCATCAGCTAATTCAGGGGAGGCGAACAAGTTAGACACAAAATTTTCAACTTTTTGGAGATGGGATGATAATCTCAATGGGATTTCTTTGAGTTTTTTATTATCTGAAGCCAAGGTTTCAATTACATCCACAAAACTCTCCTTCGCTGTGTGTTTTTTTTTTTTTGCACGGGCAATGTTCCACGGCACTTTACACGATCCAAGTGTCACAGTTTCTCCATGCTCGTTCAACTGCTGAAACATTTGACACTGTCTTTTTACCTGGCTTTTCAAGGTGCTCAGTTTGCGCTTGTGTAGTTCAGTAAATATTAGCATGGAGAGTGCTAAAATTACGCTGAAGATTTGAAGCCTTGAAATGTGATATCGTGCTCGCCACCCCTGAGCTAACTGATTGCAACTGAAATATCTGAAATTCTACTTACCCATGTCATCTGCCGTCTTAGGTGTTCCGGCCAAATGAGTCCCTAGCGAGCCGGAGCACCTTAAGAAGGTTCCGGGGCAGGAGGAGGGGTGTCTAAATAATTTAGCTTGTTGTATCTTGCTTTGTTTTCCACAGTTGACATTGGTAAATTGATGTAGAGCTCTATTTTAACAGATTTGATTGAATAAAGATTAACACCGTTTTGTAAAGATAACTTACCTGTGCTTTAGTGTGGGAGTAACCAATTAAGGGAGGGTCTCTATAAAAGGAGCCAACCTCAGTCAGTGCTGTGTGTATGGGATGTTTCTGCCATGCTGATTTTAAATTTTGCTGTTATTTTTGTAAATGTTTTTTTTGTGTTGGAAATAAATGCACTTGGGTCTGCACTGGACAAATCGTCTCAGCTTTGCTCTGTTCCGCGTCAAAACCGCTAAGGTTGCTATCCAAGCGAGCGGGTTTCCTTCAGGGGCCCAGAACACGCACAATAGGTCAAATTCTGCAGCTACAATATTCCTGACCAGTTCTATCCCAAGATTTTAAGGTAAAACAGATTCTTTAATATGGCTACTCCTGGTTAGTTTATGAGATAGAGTTCTAGATGATATTTTTACACATCTGATATATTTACTCCTTTCCCATTTTATCTTATCACATACAGTTTAATCATCCCTCTCGGCGATGTGTAATATAATCCCAGTGAGTGAGTGGTTAAGCTACGTAATACTACCAACTTTGAAAAAGACATTCATTTAAAAAAAAAACGGGATTAAAACGGGATAAACTACTCTACTCTCCTTGCGAATTTCGTCCTGCTTTCTCCTCAGCCAAGTCAGACTATCATTATGCAAATTGGTGGGTGGCTAAGTTAAATAAAAGATATCTTGTTACAGTTACAGCTGGACATATATAATTTACAGAGGATAAAATGGCGGTTACTGGAGCCGAGAGATGAGCGGTGATAAAATGAATCCTGGAACTGTACTCCAATTATATGCGGTAGAATTATTCCACCAACGGGAGCTATAATTCCAGACTTACATGGGAAACGTAATGAAACTGTCCTGTTCGTTTGACTTGCCACCCCAGCTCACATGTGCAAACGGTGATGAAGTGTCTTATAGGCCTTGGATATGGCTCTATGCTCAATAATAGGCTATTATTCCGATAGAGCCAGTGTATTTGTCTCAAGTGCGTTTGGCTTCAATGAGGTATTATTAAAGTGCCTGTTCCGATTTCATTACCTATGTCTGAAAGATGGTTTAGATTGAACTTTAAGCCCTCTCTGGCACTGTCATATTGCACCATGACACAGAAACAACTGTCTGGGGTAGTGTCACGCAGTTATTCTCGTAAACGCTATGTTCTGATCTATGTTATTATGTCGTTGCCTGATCAAAATCGTAACTGCAGTTGTGTGTAATCTGGCATCTGGAGACTTTTTTTTCTTCTATCGTGCTTTCGCTCTGACTTAAACGTTTGATTTGTTGCACTGGCCCAGTGTGTCGCGCTGGCAACCCCTGAGACACATGTGCGTCCCTCGTCCAATGGCCTGCCTCCGTAATCAATTCACTGCACGGGTGGGGGGGCGAAAGGAACGAAACGAAAGGGAAAAAAAGGACAGTGAATCAGATCTGAGGGCTGTCAGCGCAGGACGGAAAAGGCAGCTGTAAGTGGGAGTGAGGAGTACACAGCACATCAGAAGCCGATACACGTGGATAACACCCTGGGATGGAGCAGCACGACGTGGATTAGATGCAGCGGCGGGGTACGGACACCCTGCCTCGCCTATGAGTACCCCATCCCTGTGTCGTAGTGGTGCTCAAGCTGTAGGGTCGTGGGTTCTTGTGGAACTGCCAGCCGCTTGTGTGATTTGTCAATGCTTACTACAGACACCCTCCCGTTGTTTTATGTTGTGCGCCTGTATGTTGGTGTCCTGCTTCTCTATGCCCAGGTCACCTCGCTGGACCAGGATCTCGCCTGGACAGGACCCTGCTACCTCTATGCAAGTCATATAATAATTTAACTATTGTGGCCCACCAGTCGATCCCCTTACGACTATTTTATTGGTTTATTTGTGACCTTTTAATGTGTTATAAACATTTCTTTTAACTATTATAATAATATTTTCCACTCACCCTGTTCAGTTTCCTATTTAATTTGAATAACTTCCAAAACCTCCATTGCATGTGTGTTTTGTTTTGTTTTTTTTGTTTTTTTTACATTCACACATTTAACACATATCCTGCATATTTAGACTGAGGTCTTTTCTCACACGGAAAACACTCCATCTACCCTGCAATGTCATGTGGTAATACATGATGTGTTACTCAGTGTTTTTAAACTCCATACACTTTCACTACAATCATTTGGACGATTTCAGCATTGGAGTTGGCCATCTTTACTGAACTAAAGGTAAAACGTAGCTGTAAACTAACCCTACATGAATCACAAGGTGGAACGGAGCATTTTGAGCACTGGAGATGTACACAGACTAATGAACCAGGTTTACGCAGACATGTATGAATGAAAAAAATCACAACTCCAGGTATATTTGTGATGATTCGCATTATAACATGTCTTAAAGCTCATAATTCATTTTGTGTAATATAAGACCTTTAAAGTTATCCAGTCTCTGTCGACCATTTGCTCCTAATAACGCTGGGAACTCTACCTCTTCATGCAGCGTACATGTTTGTGTGACAATACTGGATGTTGGCTAGTGTATGTTTCCATGGCAGCAATCTCTCTAGTCTTTAGTTATACCTGACTGGTTGGCCCTAGTCAAAAAATCAACACTTGGCCACTGATTGTCAAACTGTGGCCCAGGCCCTGCTAGTGGAATGTAATGTGTCATAATTATTGAGGATCTAGTTGTAACAAACCACCCACTCAGCACCTTACACCCTTCACTATATGCACTTTAAATTGCACTTACACTTTAGCACACAGGACATTATTTGCACTTTAACAAATAAGACAACTGCACACAATTTTAGATCCAGAGGCACATCGACACTTTAACTGAAGCTGTGTGTTCTGGAGGGAAAATGAGACTCAAATGTAATAGCTAATAATGAATTGAACTGGATATGTGCAATATTATAGCACAATACTTGTTTAAGGATGTTGTTAACTGTTTGTGTGTGTGTAGTGTAATTTGTTTTGGAGAATAGTGTTTGAGAATCAGTTTAACTTACCTCCTTGTGTCAAACGGGTCTCTGGTGAAATGAGTTCCCTTAAAAAGGTTCCAGCGCTGGAATGTAAATCCCAGTCCTATCTTTTTAATTGCACCTTAACACCTCATTTTGGGAGAATCAATCCAACCCCAGACCTACCTATCTAAAAAAAATAAAGAAAAAACTTTGCCAACCCGGCATATTTCCCTTAATGCAATTTAGAATTGAGCTACTGCACACCTAGCCATCAAAAAGGCTGTGATCAATTGTCTTTCAGTGGTAATAGGAGTCATCTGTCAATTCTTAAGTGATCGTTGTTCATTGTGATGTTTGTTAATGTCAATGTGATGTCTGATTGAAAAAAAAATAAAAATGGTGGACCATGCCAGTGCTGCTGTCCTGTCTCACTTTACACACTGCTTATACGAGTTCAATTTACTGTTACCGCTGTGGTAAAGTTGTGGTTTGGTCCTGGTTTACTTCCAATTAAAGGAACTTTTTGTTTGTCTCTATAGAGATGTTACGGCCCCTGGCCTTTAGCTCCTCCTACCGTCTGCCTCTCCCCTTTTCTCTCTCTCTCTTCCTCTCTCTCGGCCCCTCCAGTGTGTCCCACAGCTGGTGTTGATTGACAGCCCTGTTCTACCTGCGATTGTAGGGACAATCAAGGCTTGGCCAATCGTCGCCCTCCACCTGTGGCTGCTCCAGTTTAAAGGGACCCGCCTCCTGCTACTCCTGGCTGCCAGATTCTGGTTGTGAATCGGCATGCCATTTCATTGACTTTGCACTCTATTCTTAGAGCCTCCTTTTGTTGCCTTTATGGGTTTTTTTTGTATTGTAATTCTAAGTTGTTGAGGAAGGGGGATACAATATATGAATGTTTGAACTTTGAGAGTGTTTAAGCAAGAGAAATGTGAGAAAATATTAATTTCTGTCTGCAAAAAGTGTGTAAAGTGTGTGGTGAGGGGTTTTATAGCCTTAAAAGTATATGATAACTGTAAAAAATACTTCGCGGATTTCGCCTATTTCGGGGGCTACGTTCTAAAAATAACCCGCATTAGGCGAAATCCGCGAAGTATCAGCTTTATTTTAAATAAATATGGAGGGACAGGTGAGTGAGAGTGACGCAGGCTCTGATCTCTGCATCTTTTATACTGTTTCAAATCCAAATTCCAAGTGCAGCCAGGTGGAGAACATGCTACCTTGTGAACAGATAGCAGTGACCTAACGACTGGAACAGCATGGATTGCTAAACTGATTTCAGTAGCTTAGATAGACCAATAGACTAACAGAAAAGCGAACAATCATCTTATTCTAGCTCACAGTGCAGTGCTCAATGTTTTTATGGCAAACGGTGGTTTCAGTGCCCCAAACCAACACAAGAGGAAGAGAATTGAGGACTTGCACAAGTCTGGTTTATTCTTGGGTGCAATTTCCAGATGCCTGAAGGTGCCACGTTCATCTGTTCAAACAATTATATGCAAGTATAAACACCATGGGAATGTACAGCCATCATACCGCTCAGGAAGGAGATGGGTTCTGTGTCCCAGAGATGAACGTGCTTTAATCTGAAAGCAACCCAAGAACAAAAGTAAAAGACCTCGTGAAGAAGCTGGCTCAAGCTGGTGTGTGTCATTATTCACGGTGAATCGAGTAGTGTACCTCTGTAGGCTAAACGACCAAACGGCCAGGAAGAAGCCATTACTCCAAAAGAAACATTAAAAAGCCATTTACGGTTTGCCAATGCACACATAGACAAAGACCTTCATTTTTGGAGACCTGTCCTGTGGTCTGACAAAACTAAACTTGACTACAAAGTTACAAAATGGCTTAAGGATAACAAAGTCAATGTTTTGGTGAACAACCCAGGCAGAGTTTTCAACAAGCCCAAACAGACTGACAAGGCTGAAGACACAACCCATATGACGAAAAATCTCAACAGCGCCCATGGAGAACAACATGATGTCTTTGAGAATGGGGGAGGAGTCTCTCAATCAGTAGATGGCAGGCCCAGCCAAACTAGACGAATGAAACACATGTGTGAAGACTGGGAAAGCCTTTACTTCATCATAGTCCCTCAAGACACACTCAAGGATCCACACTGGACAAAAGCCATACAACTGTGATGACTATGGGGAACCTTCAGATGGCAGGACACTTTTAAACAACACATGGCTAAACACACAGGGGAAATGCCCTACAAGTGTGATGAATGTGGGAAGAGTTACCAACAAATCCACAAGGAACCAAAATACATGTGTGACCAGTGCGATAACGCTTTCACACCACCTGTCCACTACAGAGCACACACAGGACAGAGGCCATATATCTGTGCTGACTGCGGAAAGAGTTTTTACTCAATTACTTACCCTTCAGCACCATATGAAATTGCACACGGGAGAGAGCGATTACAAGTGTGATAAGTGTGGGAAAGGATTTACAACAGTCTCTAATCGAAATGCCCACAAAAAGATCCACACAGAAGAGGGGCCTTTTGAGTGTGACCAGTGTGGTAAAGCTTTCAGTACAGCACGTAAACTGTCTAGACACCGAAGAGTGCACAAACGGGGAAAGGTTCTATCCCTGTACCATGTGTGAGAACATTTACATCCTTAACTGAGTTAAACACACATTTTAGAATCCACACTGGATAGGGGCCTCCTTAAACATCAGGCACCAGAACAGAAGGCACACTGGACAAACACCAGCAGTGTGGTGAGTGTGGGAGAGTCTTATTTGTGTCAAAGCATATTGAAGAGCACTCAGTCAGAAGCCTGACTGTAGAAAAGACTTTGCTGAGATCTATGTAGGAGGTTTATGATTTAGTGTTTGGAAAAATGATGTCCACAGACTAATGTTTGTAAAGTTGATGGTGTCAGACATGTGCACTAAACTGTGAGAAATAAATGAGGAGAAGACGCCATGAAGAACAAAAAGCTTGTGCTTGGCTATTGTTTCTTTGTGTCAACATTGATTGTTTTTTTTGTTTTTTAAAATACATTTTCATATCATGTCTCGGCTCAAAACTTATCTTTTCTCCCTGGCTTTTAATATTGTGTAGATAGAATGTGTTGGTACTTGCACTGTTATTATATTGTATTTTATGCTCTTTTGTATAATGTAATTATTACTCATTGTGTTTTATGTGTTTAGTTGTTTTATGTGAAGCACTTTGGTCAGCTGAGGTTTTTTTTAAATGTGCTATATAAATAAACTTGAATTGAATTGAATTGAATATAAAATATGTTTACTTATTTGAAGCTTCAAAGTATTTTAGTAATATTTTCAATTTTGTGGAAAATAAGCAGTCACTATTTGCTGCCCAGGATCAAAAATATATTCAGAACAACCTTGAAGTAATTAAACTCTTTAGTGCCTGACTACAAAAAATAAGAGATGCACTATTTTATCTGAAGATGAGATGAATTTTACTTAAATACTTTCATACAAGTTAACAACATATTTCCAATAACTAAACTTCTGATATCTAAATACATTATTACTCAAATACTTCCATGTTTTTTTAAGAATGTGGGCTTTTCTTTTTGCAATGTAAATATAAACAACTATTTAACAAAATTGACTACCTGATTTGAACTCATTAACTCATGAACATTTTCCGCTAGTGGTATTTAGATTTTCATTCAGAAAATGTCTCTCACTCATCCAGATTAGTTTAATATAAGTTGATAATGGTTTCAGATTTGATTTGACTCAGTTCAACAATAATGAAAACAATTTGAAGGTACAATTGCTTTGAGTCAAGTGTTCAAGGCTTCCACCTGTGACGCTACAATACTGGGGAAAATCAAACTGCATATTTTCTAACATTCAAATTACTTTTTATTACTTTATTACAATTACTGAAACCAGCGTGAATGAAGTGAAAAACAAATCCAGGTATGTTTTTCGTGAGGAAATTATGTTATAACATGGTGACTTTTAACTAATAACAGATACTTTTTACTGTAAACAACCAGGGCGTGTTAGTTTCAGTCTCGTTAGCTCCTCCCTTCAGACAGAATGTAACGCAGTGACTTATCAGAACTCTGTCAGAACTGAAGAAGCCTCTTGGATTAGTGATGGAACGTAATCACTCCTAAAAACTTTCGTCCAGTTGACAGAATTCAATTTTCTTTGATCGTGGAACCTAAGCTCTTCATCGCTCCATATTAATTTGTCTGTTTGATCCCCTTCTGGCTAAAGCAACATATAACTGGTAAACATATAGACCTTTTATATTACAGACTGCACTTAGTTAAACATTAAAGACATTGCATTACTAGGAGGAACTTACTTTAAGAGCTTAAGTGCCACTAATAATATAACATCAGTTTACAATACCAAAATAGAGGATACAGAGTAACCAAATCGTACAAAAATACTATTACCTACTCATGATTTAAGAGTATTCATTGCTAAGTAGTTGTTAGTGAACAGAACCTTGTGTACTAACTCTGTGGATTATTAATGTTACCTAATCTATGTTTTCTTAGCAACAATACTGGACACTGTTTTTCTAGATGTTTCTGCTCCCATGAAAAAGCTATTTTCAATTTGATGGTTCTGGTTTGAAGCTCTGGGCTTTATCCTACTCTGAGATAACAGTGTCCAGCCCCAAAGGGAGGAGTTTTAAAGAGAAACTGCTCTACTCTTGTTTACTGGCTAACATGATGATGCACGGTTGTGGCCCTGTTGTGCACTGGCTCATCTTCACCATAGTTTAGTACCTGACCATGTGGTTGGCTTGTTGGGGTTTTATTTGCACAATGTTCCGTGTCTGTGAGAGCATGCAAGTGTGTGTGTGTGTGTGTGTGTGTGAGAGTGTGTGCGCCGTGAGCTGCTGTAAAATAAAGTCACAAAACAAGGAATGGATGCTAATGAATGTTTAATCATGTTTAATAAAGAGGGCAGAGTTGGTGCTGTTGATCAATCAATCAAACTTTATTTCTATTACAACATTAAAAACATGATTAATAAATAAATAATATTAAACATAATATCTGCTGACCCTGCTGACCCCTGGTCTAGTACTTTTGGGAGGGGTTGGAGAAGTCAGGTCAATTCAATTCATTTATTTTTGTAACACCCAAAATCACAACAACAGTTGTCTCGAAGGGCGTTCATGTTTTGGTTGATGGGGGAAACCGGAGTACCCGGAGGAAACCCATCCAGACATGGGGAGAAACATGAAAAACTCCACACAGAAAGGCCTGGGCGACCCAGGAATCGAACCAAACCCTCTTGCTGTGAGGCATGAGTGTTGCCACCGTGCTGCCTAAGGTCAATGAGGTCTTCCTTATGACCTCTCTTTCCTGAAGACACCATGTGAATCTGGTGAGCCTGGCAATTCTGAGGAGGCAGGGGAGCTTGCAGAGACTGGTCCTGGGCCTGTGGAGCATGGTGGCCCTGGGGGACCCGGATGGTTCTTGCAGCATTGGTGAGTCTGGCTGTGTTGACGAGCCTGGTACGGGCTGGAGCTTCTATTCCTTTTTAGGAGCAGAGTTCAAAGAGATGTCTCTGGATCTCTTTGCCACCTTTTTGGGGACCCTGGTTAGCCTGGTGGCTCTAGCCAGTGTGGCACTCCTGGTGGCCTAGGGGAGCCTGGAGGCGCTTGTGAGCCTGACGCCGTCTGTAAGCCTGGCGGCGTTTGCGATTGTGGCTGCGCCTGGCGAACCTAATGGCCAGCCATGGGGCCTGTTTCGTGGCTGGAACCTCCTGCTCCTTTTGTAAGCAGAGCTCACCAATGAGTCTCTGGACCAATGAGACTATCGAGTCCAGGTGGGCTTGGGGAGCCTGGTGGACCTCGGTAGCCTGATGGTCCTGGAGAGCGTGGTGGTCCTGGGGAACTTGGGGAGCCTGACATCCCTGGTGAGCCTTGCAGCGTTGATGTGCCTGATGGCCCTTGTGTGTGTGGGCCTTGGGACTGGAAATCCTTCTTCTTTTGGGAGCAGAGCTCACCAATGTTTCTCTTGGTCTTTTCCTAACCTCCTTGGGGACTATCGAGCCCAGGTGGGCTTGGGGAGCCTGGTGGCTCTCGGTAGCCTGATGGTCCTGGAGAGCGTGGTGGTCCTGGGGAACTTGGGGAGCCTGACATCCCTGGTGGCGTTGATGTGCCTGATGGCCCTTGTGTGTGTGGGCCTTGGGACTAGAAATCCTTCTTCTTTTGGGAGCAGAGCTCACCAATGTTTCTCCGGGTCTTTTCCTAACCTCCTTGGAGACTAGCAAGTCCAGGTGGGCTTGGGGAGCAGAGTTCTCAGAAGTGTCTCTGGGTCTCTTTTTGACTTCTTTGGAGCTTCTGAAAGCTGAAGTTTGTCCCTGTGAGGATGCTGTAGTTGGAGAAGCCTCAGGCTCACCCCTCCTGAGGTAGGAGGTGGTGATAAAAGGGTGTTGGAGCACCTCTTCGGGGCTGATCCTGGTCTCTGGGTTGAGGTCCAGCATGCGTTTGAGCAGGTGCTCAAAGACGCCCCGGTCATGCTCCTCTGTGATGTCAGAGGTCAGCGGGTTGCAAATGTGGTCCTGCTGTATGATCAGGCGAGTGGGATCCAAAGGACTGAGCTGAAACAAGAGCACAGGCATCACAATCACATATATATCACATACATATATACATATCTCTGTACATAGAATCATACATGGATAGGTGTGAACAGAAGGACCTGTACATACTTTATATCTCCACTCGTCTGTGGGCGTGGACCTGCTGTAAAACATTGTGGTCAGCAGGCCCCGGTCCAGACAGGATTTGGGAGGGTGCCCCACAATCTCCACTATCAACCTCATCAGGTCCTGCTCATCTCTGGCCGGAAACAGAATCGTGCCCAGGAACATCTGAGCAGCAATGCAGCCCGCAGACCACATGTCTATGGCCCCATGGACAGGGGCCCAGAGAAGACACTCTGGAGCTCTGCAAACACACACATTTTACAGTTAGTCACAAATAAAATATTTGCAACACAGTCCTACCTCTACAGACCCTATATTTCACTGAGGTTTGAACTGTCAACCTTGTGGTTGATGGTCAGGTGTGCAAAATATATATTTTTAAATATTATATAATATATACATATGAAAAGGTAAATTAAACATATAACACACCAATATCGATCAATTATTACAAACTATAGATTAAAAGGTTTTAAACCCATTCATTATAGTTACAACATATAGAAATCAGTGCTACATTATAGGACTGCCCCTGTGTGCGGTCACTATACTACACTGAACATGTACCTCAAGTACATGTGCCTGTAATATACTGTGCAGTACTTTCCCTGTGTATTCACGTACCTGTACCAGAGCGTCTGCCTCTCCTCTGCCTGTCTGGCGTCTCTCACAGAACACGCTATACCAAAGTCTATGATTTTGATGCACAGCGGCTGCTTCACGTGATCTACCATCATGATGTTATCTGGTTTCAGGTCACAGTGCATGATGCCTACATACTGTAGGAACTTGAGCGCTTCTGCCATCTGCAAATAGGCCACACGTTAGGACAATATCATCACATCATTTATCATATATTTATATTATTATCACTTCTCAAACTGTGGTGCAGGACTGTGTGTGTGTGCAGTGGTCAGAGTTAATGCTACAGTTTAGAGTAAAGTTCCAGTACAGTGGTCAGAGTTAGTGCTACAGTTTAGAGTATGATACAGGCTTCTCAAACTGAGGTGCAGGACCATTTGTCAGTACCTGTTTGATGATTGGTCGAATCTCATTCAGCCTCAGACTCCTATAGGGATTCTGGTTCAGAAACTCTGTGAGGCTGATGTCCAGCTTCTCAAATTCATGACAATAAAATGCCGACCATCCAAAGGAGCCGAGCCAGCTCACAATGTGGAAATGGTGTGAGCCGTGTGCAGCGAGGGTCTGGAGGATTCTCGTCTGTGGGGACAAAATATTAGTCATTCACATGATTCACATAAAGAGGGGGTATTTTACTCCTATTACTCAAATATGCGAGAAATAGCCTGTTCTAACTAACCTCTTGAAGGCCAGATATTGTGGCATATGGGCCTTTCATCACTTTGAGCGCCACTGTCTGGTTGGTTCTGACGTTGTGACAGAGAGAAACGTCTCCGTACGCCCCAGAGCCCAGCAGGCGCTGCACCTGGTACACGGTGGTGGACGACCAGATCATTCCTCCAGGGTTCATTATGTGTGGAGGGGTCAGGGTCTCCACAAATACACGTGCAGGTGCGACAAAAAGCAGCACAAGTACAGGCACAGGTAGTCTGAAGAACTAGCGCTGTGTACAAGTACAAGTAGTGGTCGACCAAAGGGCAGGAGTACAAGTACAAGTAACCAAAAGCAGGAGCTGTGTAAATGCGTGTTGACTGTTCACGAGAACCAGATCAAATGACCAATTCTAGGACCTGTCTCACAGGTACAACCGCGGGAACTCAGAGCTCAGTGCCATCGACGCCACGGCTACCGCTTGACGGCAACCGTGTCCATGATTCCATTTGATGATGTCATCGGCCCATATATTAATGCCAATATATACAATGAATATATTTATAGATTGATAATATGATGATAAGATGAAGTGGAGGTGGCCGGGTAGAGATTCAGGATGGGGCTTCATCTCAGGTGCTCAGCCCAGCAGATACAGGACCCCGCTCTGTAGATGTGCTACGGCTGAAAGACAAACTAGAGAGGGGGTGGAAGGATGGGCTTGAGATAGCTGAGACAAACTATTTTGATGGGACAGGCCGGTACAAATAGGCTTCTGGGTAGTTAGAGGTGTGGCTGAGGTGAGCTGTGGTTCACTGAAGAGGAGGAGAAAGAGGTTGAGTCGTGGTCCTGCTCCTGAATCTCAGCTAATCATATTAACTCACTTTTATGTTTTGTTAATTATTGTTGAATGTTGATATTTGAAAAAAAGAGTAAAAATACAACAATAAAACTGCCCCCCCTCCCCTCTCTTTGCTCCCCATGTTAAATAACTCCCCCTTCAGAGCACTATCACACCACTTAAATGAAACTACTGCACATCGCATTAGGTTTGTGAAGTTGTTGTGTACTGATTTGTATCATGTTTTGTATATTTATGGAGGTGTAATATGGGAGCATGGGTGACGTAGACATGTTTTTGATGAGGGGACAGCGTTATAACATGGAAGAAAGGTCAAATAAATTGTGTTTTTTTGGGTTTTTTTTGCATAACACCCCCTTCTTTAAGTATATTGCACTATACAACACAGAAGCTTTTGTTATGACAGCACAAGCAAACTCCAAATCATACTGCATACAGCTAATAATAAAGGACAGGGAGTGTGGTACTTAGTTATCCTGCTGCTGTTATCCAGTGTCTGAGGTCACTGTTACCAGAAGAGGGCGCAAGGACTCTACAAACTGTCACACCAAGGAGCGTTATGGGCTGGCACACTTTTTATGGCTTTGGTTCATCTTTAAAGGTCCTATATTAGACTAAATGGATTATTGTGTTATAATGTTGTTAAATCATTATAAACATACCTGCAGTTGTGTTTTTTTCATTCACACATGTTTGAGTAACTTTATTTTTAGTTTGTTTACATCTCCAAAGCTCAAAATGCTCTGTTCCACCTTGTCATGAAGTAATAGTTTTCAAGTTAACAGCTACTTTCACCTTTTGTTCAGCAGAGATTTGCAATTCCAGGGCTGAAATGATCAAAATGATTCTAGTGAAGGTGTGTGGAGTTTAAAAACGCAGTAGAGCACTTCCTGTATTACCACATGACATCACAAGGTGGAACAGAGTGTTTTGCGTTTTTTGAAGAAGAACTTAGCCTTAAACATGTGTGGGTGAAATAAAACAAAACAACAGGTATGTTTTGATGAGGAAAGAGCATTAAACATAGATCAGAAAATAGAGCAATATGAGCCCTTTAATTGAAATATGGTTAAAAAAAAATAATAATTGTAATTGTGTTTTGAATGATAAACATATAGAGGTTTTATGCTGCAGATTGCACAGATGTCATGGTGCTTTGATTCACCTGCCACTGTTAAAGATGTTGCATTTTCAGTGTGGCTTCATCTTGTGCTTAAACATGGTAAAATAAATTATTTTTGACTTTCAGATTTGAGTTTGGTGTCTCCTTTTTAGCTTAAATTTTGCAGTAACATGATCAACTTAGTCATTAATTAAAGGCTTAAATTACCACTACTGGCATAACAGTAGTTTACAGTATTAACACTGACAGAGTAACCTAAGTGCAAAAAATTGTGTTCCTTACTCAATTATTTTAAGTAACGTTACTAACTAACTAACAAATACTAAGCAAGAGTGAACATTGCTTGTATTTGTTAGTTAACAAAACCTAAGGGCCCATATAACACTATTTTGTAATCTAGGTTATAATGTTCACCCCGACAATAGACAATAGAGGTGGAGAACATGGCCCAGCCTCTCCCAGGATCAGGGAGAAGCTCTCCCGGAGGTGTGAGTTGAAGACCCCTCTGACAGAAGGCTCAACAGACGTTCCCAACAGACCCTCACGATGCGCTTGGGCCTGCCAGGTCTGTCCGGCTTCCTCCTCCGCCAGCGGATCCAACTCACCACCAGGTGGTGATTGGTTGACAGCTCAGCCCCTCTCTTCACCCGAGTGTCCAAGACACGGCCGGAGATCAGTTGACAACATGACAACAAAGTCGATCATCAACCTCCGACCAAGGGTGTCTTGGTGCCACGTGCACTGATGGACACCCTTGTACTCGAGCATGGTGTTCATTATGGACAGATTTCCGAGGAGGAAGTGGAGAGAGAGAAACCTTACAGCTGTGATGACTAAGGCCAGACATTCAGAGGAAAAAGCTGTTTTCATGAACACCGTGCTCTTCACACTGGAGAAACACCAACACCATCAAATGTGAGGAATGTGGGAAGAAGTTTGCCACAAAGTCTCAGCTCTCACACCACCAACGTATCCATAATAATGACCTGTTACACAAGTGTGACCAGTGCAATATGGCTTATAGAAGAAGAACAGATCTCACCGTGCACTACCGAAGCCACACGGGAGAAAAACCTTATGTCTGTGGTGAGTGTGGTAACGGATTTACTACCAAATGTAGCTTACAGCTACATATGCTTACCCATTCTTCAGTAAGGCCATACCAGTGTGACCAGTGTGGTAAAGCCTTCAAACTCACGTTCCATCTCTCAAGACACAAAAAGATCCACACTGGACAAAAGCTGTATGTGTGTGAACAGTGTGGTAAAACTTTCAGTACAGAAGAATATCTTTCTGTACATGACAAAGTGCATGTGATGAAAGAGTCGTCTGTGGCATCTGAAGAAAGCCATTTGTAATGTTAATTTGTAAACTTGACTATTGTAGGATGCAGCATATTTGTAGTTGTAATTGTGACATTTGAAAATGCATGTGTGGTTTTTGTATATGTGTTTTGGTCAAATGTGCCCAACTAAACTAATATCTAAATCGATTTTCTTATTTAATTAACAAGTATTTGTAACAAAGCACCTGCATTAAATATGATTTTTTTTTTCTCTAGTGGTATTTAGATTTTCATTCAGTACCAGCCATTGATATTGCTACTTGTTGTTGTAACTGTGAGCACACACCAAATGCTTCTACCGACTTTCAAAACTCTTCAGATTTGAAAATGTGTGTTTAATAGGAGATGATAATACTTTGAGATTTGAGTCAACCCACTCAAGATGCTTGGAAGTCTTCATAACATTTTTCTTGTTAGGAATTTATACATATGTTAAGACTTTTCAAAGTGTGTAATATTAAAGGAGTGTAGTAGGGTTGTCTGTTTTCCCCTGCTGCCCTTGAAAGCACCTCTGTGGGCTCCACCCCTGATTTCTTTCCCCCTCCTAGTTAGAGATGATTTAAGCCACCTGCTCCCAATACGGCACTCTCTTTGCTGCTGCTGTGCTTTACTTTTTGGGTTGATTGCAAAAGGCACTTTACAAATAGATTAAATTGTAAGTTAATTTAAATGACTTAATTCCATTAGTTATCCTGTTCTGTGCGGTCGTTGGTCTGGGAGAGTCAAACCCGGGGTAGATCTGCTACTGATTGTCATTAAAGGGTGGTAAGTTTGGTTGCCATTAAGTTGAGCCTTTTTAACAGATTGTTTCTTTTTGCCAACTGGGTTAGTCATACAATTAACGTTCTGGTTTTGTTTTGGCAACGTTGGGTGTCTTCTTGTGGTTGGTCTAGACACATTGGTGAAGTTCTGCCACCTTTGCATGTGATTTAGTGCACTGGGATCACAAGTTTAGTGTTTGCACTTTTATTTGCTGTGCCGTCTGCTGTGTCCACTAAGGGGAGTATGTGGTAGCACCCTGGACACAGCCCGATAGTCTGCTCACCACTGGTGGCCACAACTAGTTTATTTTGTTTCTTAGGTTTAAAAATTAAAATGACCAAACCAATTTTATCTGGTAATAACTTTCCCTTTTTTTGTAATAAAATTAAGCTTTTCTACATTTTAACGAAGAGCGGTTCAGAAGCCCCTTATGACGAGTGCAAAAACAAGGCCGTTTACGTCGCCCGGACCGGCATTACCGGGGCCCCACCCTGGAGCCAGGCCTGGGGTGGGTGCTCGACAGCGAGCGCCTGGTGGCCGGGCCTTTGCCCACGGGGGCCAGTCGAAGGCAGAGGCCTCGACGACCGGATCTCTGGACATGGAGCCCCGGATAAGCGGAAGAAAGTGGATGGATGGACATTTTAACTTTTGCTTAAAATTGTTATACTTTTTAGTTCCCTTGTTTAGTTTTATTTCATTTTAGCCACATACAAGAAGTTTTCAGCTTCTATGCTCTTTTTAAATAAAATTGATTTTTAAATGTGTTTCACTTCTGTGCATTCACTTCTTTGAATTCAGGTCCTTGCCTGTGTGTCTTTCAACTGTAAATTTGATTGTGACCCCTGGGTCTAAATTCCTCCCCACAATGGATGATGCCATAGGAGGTAATTAAAAATTATTTAATGACAATTTCAGTACAAGCCAGGGCTGTTTCAGCCCTCTTCTAATTCAATGATGCTAAAACATTCTAATTTATCCTGGACCAAATTAAACCCATCTCAAATGCTGAAATACCACAGCCCTGCTCCCTGCTCATTCAAACTGCTGCTTCAGTTTTACAAGGCAGTGTCCACCAGTAATCTGACTAGAACTGAAGAAATGGATGAGCAGTGAAACGTCTTCACTCCTAAAACTTTTTGTCAAGTTGACAGACAAGAATGTCTTTCTGGCCTTTTTCTTTCCTGATATTTGACATTCTGTATATATAAGACAAGCACACTCAAGAGTTTTGTCTCATCTTTTATTTCAAGATCATATTAAGACAAAAACAACATAGTTTGACTGAAAATTATAAACATTTCACCCATGTACATTTTTACTAGTGTGGAGTGTGACGTGAGCTTTCAAGTTGCTAAAGGAAGTAAAATCTTCTCCACAAACACAACAGACATGGGGGTTTTCTCCAGTGTCATGTGGATGTCGTCCAGTTTGGCTGTAAATCTGGAATAATTGATTAAATCCTCTGTCATCCTCGTCCAGTGTGTGTGGTTGTCCTCCAGTCTGGATGCTGATGTGATTCTGGGCCCAGTGGGTTGGGTTAAAGCTGGTGTTTTCATTGAAAGCCATGTCTGGTGAGCTCCACTGCAATGACTGTTTAACCTCCTGAGACCTGGTGTCCTCATCTGTGGACAACACATTTTGGGTTGTTTAGGCCACAGTGCAAATTTTTAGAAGAACAGCAACAAGAACATGTTCAATTTTGAATAAGAGTTTAGAATTATTTTTTTTTAATATTTATTTTTATTTTATTTTGTAATTTAATTTTTTTAATGTAATTTTTATTTTTATTTAAACTTTTTTATTGTATTTTAATTATTTTTTGTTGTGTTGTTGTGTTTTTGTAATTATTTGTTTTTGTTGTTTTTTTATTTAATCTTTTTTTTATTTTGTATTTTTATATTTTTATATTTTTATTTTAATTAATTATTTATTTATCTTTTATTATTATTATCATTTTTTTATTTAAAGGCATATATCTATCACATTGTTCCAAGAGGCACATTTGTTTCTCATTTTGTTTTTTACGCAAAATGTATGTGAAAAAATGTAGGTTTTGCAAATAAAGTCTTGCAAGAGCTCGGGTCTCAGGAGGTTATAGCTGATCCCAGGTTGTTTCTCTTCACTTTAAAAAAGATTCACTGCAGGTCTCTGAAGTTGTTTCCTCTGCTTTCAGTCACTGGGTTTTTATAGCTCTGTGTTACAAAGCCACACCCCAAAGAAACCTCCCACTCACCTGATTGGATGAAACCAAGATCATGTGCTCCTCCCCCAACTCTATCAGTAAAAAGTGTAATATTTAATTCCAGTCTGTACTAAGTAGAAATCTGTCCATCTTCCTGCTTTACAAAATAACTTAAATAAATGTCAGTCATTTAAACTGAGTAGGTTGAATTAGTTTAAATCAAAGAAATACCTAAACGGCACAGAGCCTACTAAATTGAAACCAAACAATGTACATTAGATTTAGAAACAAATGTTTTTCACACTTTCGGGTTAACCACAATTTAGAAGAACTACGGTATTTTATCCATGGTTTAGTCTCATTTTAAACCTTGTTGCTCCTGATAAAGTCCAGATTTAGATCTGGTTTTACCCAGAACAAAGAAATGTCCCCTTCAAATTGCAAGGTTATAATCACCTTGTATTTACAACCAGGGCAGCTGTTGTTGTAAGAAGTCTGTGTAATCCCTCAGTCGCCCAGGTATGAACCACAGTAAAAGAAAAAATGTAATATGGATTGCATAGACATCTTAAATGATGTGGTAATTATTATCTGTGGCTAACTGCATTTTTGTCAGTTTATCTATAAACAAACACATTTTTCCATGATTAATCTGTACAAACTCCCATTTGCTTCTTTAGATCCTGTAGCTGAGAATCCAGATGATATTTGAAAAAGGAGGATGTATCTAGTGAGTGTAAACAGTCGTCACGCCCATCAACATCTCACTGCTGCTGTTGAATTGTAAATGTGATTGTGCAATAGAGAATTGATGAGGGTCTATTCATTAAATTAACACAGTCAAAAACCACAACAACAGCTGCCCTGGTTGTAAATACAAGGTGATTATAACCTTGCAATTTGAAGGGGACATTTCTTTGTTCTGGCTACAACCAGATCTAAATCTGGACTTTATCAGGAGCAACAAGGTTTAAAATGAGACTAAAAGATGGATAAAACAGTTCTAAATTGTGGTTAACCCGAAAGTGTGAAAAACATTTGTCTCTAAATCAAAGAAATACTTAAAGAGCAGAGAGCCTACTACACTGAAACCAAACAGGAATTTCCTCAAACAATGTACATTAGATTTAAACTAGTTCAACCTACCCACTGTAAATAACTGACATTTATTGATGTTTTTTGTAAATTGGGAAGACAGACTGATTTCTTAGTAAAAAGTTAAACATTTAATTCAAGTCTGTAATGATAGAGACACTGGAGAAAACCCTCATGTCTGTTATGTTTGTAGAAAAGATTTTACTTCCTAAAGTAACTTGAAAGATCACGTGAGACTCCAAATTAGTAAAAATGTACAATACTGAAGTTTTATACTTTTGTGTGAAATCATTTCTCTTTTATATGATCTTATTGTAAAAGAGGTGGCATAACTTTTGGGAAAATTCTTTGTATTGGTCCTGCTAGCTCAAAAACAGAATGAAAACATGTAAAAATAAAAAAGGTCAGAAAAACACAAATATTGAGATGAGACACTGGATGAACACAAAAAAAAACATTTTTGATTAATTAATTTGAAAATATTTCTGTAGTTCCCTTATAGAAGAACTCAGTCAATAATGGAAAAAAAAACAACAACAAACAACTTAAGCAGCAATGGAAAGGATTTCCTTGTGACCAAGAGGAAAGGAGACTACAATCTTAAACAGTTTAGGGGATAAGTAACAACCTTGTCTCATTCCCCTGTAGAAGAAGATACAACTCAGACTATATGTTTGTTTATGTTTATGACATTTTTACTATTTTTAAGAAGTATGTTTAAGAAACTACTGAAAACCATGCAATGGTTGATGGTCTTACATTTATGTTTGTAAACTACAGAAAAAGTTTCAAATTGATTTATGTCAAATTTAAGATTTATTTGTCCTTGTTCCTAGCACCTAGTGTCTCAGCTTACTGGTTGTCTTTTTCAGGCCTTTTTCTTTTACATGTTTCTTTTTCATGTTATGTATATTCTATATATAAGAAAAGAGCACACCCAAAAGTCATGTCTCGTCTTTTATTTCAAGATCATTTAAAAAAACAAAACATGAAAAAACAACTTGATTTGACCAAAAAGAAATGTCAGTCTTGTACGTCTTTACTAGTGTGGAGTCTGACGTGAGCTTTCAAGTCACTAAAGGAAGTAAAATCTTCTCCACAAACACAACAGACATGGGGGTTTTCTCCAGTGTCATGTGGATGTCGTCCAGTTTGTCTGTAAAGCTGGAAAAATTGATTAAATCCTCTGTCATCCTCGTCCAGTGTGTGTGGTTGTCCTCCAGTCTGGATGCTGATGTGATTCTGGGCCCAGTGGGTTGGGTTAAAGCTGGTGTCTTCATTGAAAGCCATGTCTGGTGAGCTCTGCTGCATTGGCTGTTTAAAGCTGATCCCAGGTTGTTTCTCTTCACTGCAGGTCTCTGAAGTTGTTTCCTCTGCTTTCAGTCACTGGGTTTTTATAGCTCTGTGTTACAAAGCCACACCCCAAAGAAACCTCCCACTCACCTGATTGGATGAAACCAAGCTCCTCTGCTCCTCCCCCAACTCTATCAGTCCAGACTGGAATTAAATATTACACTTTTTACTAAGTAGAAATCTGTCTATCTTCCTACTTTACAAAATAGCATCAATAAATGTCAATTATTTAAATTGAATAGTTTAAACTAGTTTAAATCTAATGTACATTGTTTGAGGAAATTCCTGTTTGGTTTCAGTGTAGTAGGCTCTCTGCTCTTTAAGTATTTCTTTGATTTAGAGACTTTTTTTTTTTTTAGAGATGTTTTTCACACTTTCGGGTTAACCACAATTTAGAACTGTTTTATCCATGGTTTAGTCTCATTTTAAACCTTGTTGCTCCTGATAAAGTCCAGATTCAGATCTGGTTGTAGCCAGAACAAAGAAATGTCCCCTTCAAATTGCAAGGTTATAATCACCTTGTATTTACAACCAGGGCAGCTGTTGTTGTGGTTTTTGACTGTGTTAATTTAATGAATAGACCCTCATCAATTCTCTATTGCACAATCACATTTACAATTCAACAGCAGCAGTGAGATGCTGATGGACGTGACGACTGTTTACACTCACTAGATACATCCTCCTTTTTCAAAAATCATCTGGATTCTCAGCTACAGGATCTAAAGAAGCAAATGGGAGTTTGTACAGATTCATAGTGGAAAAATTTGTTTGTTTATAGATAAACTGACTAAAATACATTGGCCTACAGAAAATAATTACATCATTTAAGATGTCTGTGTAATCCCTCAGTCGTCCAGGTATGATCCATGATCCATATGATAGAATATTTCTTTTATTACACATCATTAAGGAGATAGTTGGTAAAACTGTGACTCATCTGTAGCTCTTCTGTCTGAAAAAAGCCAAAATTGAGTAATAAACTGTTCATGGTCATTTTGCTCTTGTCAAGAATTTCAACCCAAATATATGAATTTATCAATAGTTGTTTTAGAGCAATGAAATGGATTGACGGGCCCAAGAGAAAAGGAGACTACAATCTTAAACAGTTTAGGGGCTAAGTGACAACCCTGTCTCATTCCCCTATAGAAGATACAACTCAGATTTATATGTTTCAAAATATGTGACATTTTGGATATTTTTACACGTCCTACTTTTAAGAAGTTAGGAGGAGGATACCGTCCTCCTTTTTTTTTTTTTTTTTCCATAAAATCATGTTAATTCTCAATTACAGGATATCTAAAGAAGCAAATGGGAGTTTGTGGGAAAATGTGTTTGTTCATAGGTAAACTGACCAAAATATATTCATATAGATATAGCCTACATAATACTCCATAAGATAATAATCTCTTTTAAGGAGATAACTGGCAAAACTGTGACTCAGCTACAACTATTAAGATCTACTGTACCTTAAGTTTTTGTCAGGTCTCACAACTGCAACCCAAAAATTGAATTCATTGCTTTAGAGCAATGGAATGGATTGACTTGGGTCTGAGAGAAAAGGAGACTACAATCTTAGACAGTTTAGTGGATAAGTGACAACCTTGTCTCATTTCCATGAATGAAACAATGTAACTCAGATTTATATGTCCCAAATATGTGCTATTTTGGACATTTTTACACATATCATGTCCTATTTTTAAGAAGTTAGTTAATAAACTAATAAATTACCTTTAATGCACTTTACAGAAACAATAGACAACCTTTCAGTCTGATGTCTTATCTAAATTTAAGATTTAACAAATACATTTTTTTCCAGTTTGCCTCTGTGTGTCTCTTCTTAATATTTGTCTTTACTACTTGACTAAGCCAAGACCTTAAAAGTAGAGAAATTTGAGTTAATCACTATTTACAACAATTTTATTCATGTGTGGCAATGCAAGAGTTAACATACATGCATATAGTAGCTGACAATGGAAAGGACACAAGCACAGAGATTTTAGTAAGGTGGAAAAAGGACTGGAAGATACCAAAACAGCTGCTCTAGCGTAAGGAGGGTAACGCACCTACCCCAGAAGTGGTGGAGGTCAAGGAAACGAAACTGGTGTGCTCCAATAGCATGCACCCTAATGGCATCGATTGGCCTGACCAAGTTAAACGTCAAACTGTAATTGTTAGGATTGATAAAGTCCAGATTTAGATCCGGTTGTACCAGGAAAGATAATAATTATCTTATTATAATTATCTTATAGGTGGTAGATGGTGTGAAAAGTCTGAGAACCACTGATGCATTTCAACCTTAATTGTTGTATAAAAATAATATGAAACATGCAGTACAGCAAACGAATTGAATCACATGAATGTAAAGAGTGCTGGATGACCTTAACTTATCGCAATCTCTCAAAAACACAAAACGTTTTTGTTTTTTTTGGTGAAAATTAAGCAGAAATGGAGGAAATGGCACTATATTTGCTTTCATTTTCATTCTTTTCAATTTATGTTTTTTAAAAGATTGTGATATGTATGGATCTTAGTTCAAAAATAGCAGATGCAGCCATGGCAATCGTACACATTCGAAGCCAAAAAAATAGTACAAGTACATCCCTGATCTGCAGGCACTCATACTCTGTTCAAGGCTTAGGGAGGAATGTCTGATAGTCCCCATGAAGACCTGATGATCCACTAAGGCTTGGGCCTCTAGCAGATGGCATTGTCCCAGCAATACAAGCACTGGAGAAGCAACACATCAGCAGAGGGATATGTAAGTTGGCAGTATATCAATAAGTGCACATTTAAATAGGGTATACTTTTTTTGACAAATATCTACTGGTAGTAGGCACTTTCATTCACCACATCTATTGTAAATAGTATCTGTTAGAGGTAGCAGTGGAAAAAAATCAACACTGTTACTCTTATTCGTTATGAACTTCCTTTTATTTGTTCCCAAACGGGCAAATATTTTAATAGACCACAACATAAACCATTTGACCTGCATAAACCATGTGACCTGCATGACCTCTGAATATAACTATATAGTTTGTGTGTTTTTATTGAAATAATAAAATATTATTTCAGTTTGGGTTTTTTTGGCTTTTATGAACTTTATTGGCAGGAATATTGCATAAAACATAAAACAAGGTCACATTAGATGCTAATTGCACAATTCCAAAATGAGTAACTCACTCCAACACATACTGTCTTGCAGTGAGTACTGCCAACATAATTATAATAGTCACGGATCTTCCACACACAGCAACTTGGTTCAACTATCCTGTGACCTTTTCCAAGGATACCATACTTCCACACTATAAACTGTCTCTAGGTTGCATATCTAAACTGCCGATTTCTTTCTCAAGCTCTTGAGAGTCCTGCTCAGCCCGTAGGTCATTCCAAATTCTGCGATCGACCTGCAGAACACCGTCTTCTAAAATAAATAGGTCCATGTGTTGCATCAAACATACACAGTGTAGTCGCTGCTGTTCACAGCACTTGTACTCTATTAGAATAGACATGTCCCTGCAATTTCTGCAGACAGACCAGCTCAGAGTTTGTGGGGGAGGGGGCCTGCTGGAGTGGAATCAGTGTCTAGGAAATCAAAAACAAGACTGAGCTCATGGTCAAGGCAGCGCTCCAGAAGCTGGTGAAACTCCTTGCGGCTCAGTATCTGTATCCAAGCATGTAAAGAAAGTCACAATTTTTTTTTGACTAACAATAATGCACCAAAACAAATTGATATAATGTGGTTGATCTCTACCAATGTGGTTTTATTTTCTTTGATTTGTAGATAATAAACATTTTAATCCTAACTGAGAGTAATATAGTGCTGAATTAAAAGTACCCGGTCACTTGCAATCCTCTGATCCCAGAGATTTTGGACCCTGGTTATGTCCTCCTTGGTCAAATGTTCTTGTATAAGTCGTCCATGTGGTTTTCCTTTCCCTTGTTTTCCTCGCCCTGTCGTGACAGAAGTCCCCCTCACACTGCTGCTGTCTGTGCCTCCTGGGGTTGAAGATGTTCCTGGTCTGTCTGTACCATTTTCAAAGTCAGTATCCTCTGAGGCTGGCTCTCCCACGCTCCCAGTTATATCAGTACAATACGTATAACAATGACAATTACCCGACCATTTCTGGTACAAACAGAAAAAGGAAAATACAGTACAACATATATAGATTGGGGAGCAAATGTCATCTGACTGGGAAATTCAAACTAGCAACATGCAAACACAAGCTGGATGGATTGTGATTTTTAAAAAGTATAGAGTTGTACTAACAAATGCAGATGATTACCACAGATGAGTCCCACCTATTTGAGGTAGAATGAGGCTGTGGTTAAAGTAACAGCAGCAACAGCAACTCTTAATGGGCACCGGCTGTAAACAAGCATGATTTCTAGCATAAGGAGGAGACGTCTCTTCTGAAGGAGCAGTGGAGGAGGAGGGTTAGGGTCACGCATCCACAATATTTGAAAAAGGACAAACAGATGCTGGATTTCTCTTTCCTTGGAACATCCTACATCCTTTAAGGTTATCCAACAATCTTTACACACATGTGATTTAAGTCAAGTTTATTGCACTGCATGTTTCATTTTCTTTTTAGAGAACAATTAAGATTCAAATGCAATAAGAGCAGTTAAATGAGCAAATGAAGCATTGTAAGCCCCACAAACATAACACCTATTACTGATGTGGGAGTTTATTACATTTGTGGGTGCAAACATGCCATCCTGCAAATGAAATAGCTCCACAAACGTGATACAATGTTTGCTGGTGAATTAAAAACTAATTTAGCTTATAGTATTGTGGGTGATCCATACTACAACACTGCATACTGCTTTGGGTATTTAGGAAAAGCATTAAGGCCTGTGCTCTTTTACTCCATCAATCACAAGTTTGAAAGTGGACTACAGTATCCATGAGTTACCGTTTTAAAAATGTTATATATATTTATAGTATTGATATTACTGTCCTTGAGTGTACTTTTGTCCTTAGAAATTTCAGTCTACATTGTCATCATGGAATTGGTTGCCTATAAAACTGTCCATATTTCATCGTTTAAGGGGATTTGGGCTTGGACTGTCACCCACAGTTTGAGAAGCTCTAAATCAACTTTCACTTAACAGCTAATAGCATTTGAAAGATTTCAGTGCCAACACTCTCATTATCACATTCATAAAACTAGAGTTAGGTAGGTCAATATTAACTGCAAACTGATTTTGATGCTAAAGAATAGACTCAATACCAATTCCAATATCACGATGATCATTGAAAAAAAATAAAATAAAATGAAACAAAAGAATGTAATTTTCAACATTAAAACATGTGACCTTTTTATATCACCATGTGGCCTGTGGACAACATACAAATGTAATAAATTGCTTACTTTCTTACAAAGGTGCAAAACGTTCTGTTTGCTATGCATCTGTGACCATATGACACACAAGGGGAAGATAACTGCTGTCTGTTTGGTTATCTGCAGCCCCTCTCATCTCAGGGATGGGTACCTCCCACTGTGGGATGGTTATAAAACACTCACCTTGTTATGTTTAACCCCCACTCGTCTAGTAGTATAAAAAGCCTGGTACAATCTCACCCTGTCAGACTACATAAGACCCTACACAAGACCCTACACAAGACTCGACACAAGACTTGGCACTAGACTCTACAAGACTCTACTAGACTCAGACATTGCTTAAGACATGACTATCCACTTGACTCTGCTTTGAATTTTGCTGGACGCTGCCTTTAACCCGACTTTATTGCTGTACCCGATAATAAAAAAAACTACAGAACGATCCTCGTGCCTCTGCGTCTGTTCCTCATGCAACAGAACAAAACCCGACAGGCCTTATATCTGTGTAATCCCTCAGTCGTGCAGATAGGTTCCTTAGTGACCCATGGGAGGATATTAGTCTATGTGGTCTTATGATTGTTCAGACACAGTGAATAATAACTTTTTTTAGTACTGAAACTTGCTCAAATGAGTATCTAGTTTCAATACTAGTCTTAGTATCAATTAGTATCTTGCTTTTGACACTTTTGACAACTCTGTACAGTTTATCGTGGCAAATTGGCTGCATCCACATAAAAGGCCTATGGAGAAAAATACAACAAAGGAAACATCGCGGCTCAATGCTTGGACACCTTGGAGTTAGTTGGATCAGATTAAGTTTCGCCCTTTGTTTGCTCTTCTCATCGATGCACAATGGCTCAAGACAGTGGATGCATGTGCACTATCGGGATGAGAAAAGGGGGAAGGCGTGGAACAGTACAGCGCCGCAGAACATAATAAAACACCTCTGTAACTCGCTTCACTCAGATTGCAACAAGTAATGAGAACTATATTGCCGTTTTTGTCTTTTGCAATTTACATTAGACCGCAGCTAGCAGAGGTAAGCGTAAGTGAGCAGGATAATACTGATATCCTTAAAATATTTAGAGCTGGATATGGCTTAGCCCAGCAGATAAAGAATGGACTATATTTTCCAATAATAATGGATGGCTCCGAGCATAGATGACCCTTGCTCACCTGAGTTTTGGCCACGATCCTGTGAAAGAGTTATAAATTATAAATTAGGTAAGCCCTGACTTCTATTTTATTTTTTCGTACATTTACATTATTAAGTTGATACTAAAACATTTACTTAAAAGAAAGCATTTTGTTTTAACAATCAGAATACTTTTCCCATCTGAACCCTTGCAAAAGAAGAAAGATCTGTAAGAATATCTGAATAACATATGTTCCGCTGAAGATCAGAATTATAGGAATGTTTTCGAGAATAATGCAAAGTTAAAATGCATTAAAATACATTAATAATACAATGTAAATACAAGAACAATGCATTCATAGGTTTTATAGGTTCATTGGTTTTTCAGGATGTGACAAAACCAATTGTTCAGAAGGAAAAATCTTAAGCTATTGCAAAAAATATTACTTAACAGGGCTGTCTTATTTATTTTTTCCTTCCTTTTGTTATTAACCAAGACATTTAAAATAAAGCATTGGTATTCCAAACATAGTTGCTCAGTCTGTTTATTCATAACTTTCAGCTAATACGAAAAATATTCTTGTTATAAAATAAAATTTAAATAACAATAATAATAATAAATTAAATAAAATACATTTTTAAAAATAAAATATTTTAAAATTGTATTTTATTTTATTTAAATAAAATAATATGTTAAATAATGGTCTCTAATGTATTATAATTGGTAGCCATTCATTCTTAATTCACCAATAAACACTCTATTACGTTTGCGAGACAACCACAAATGTAATAGGTTTTGAGAAATTTGGTTAGTGGTGGTGATCCAAAGCAAAAGACAAAGTTTAAATCTGTCAACTGGACAAATCGTTGCAGGATTGAAGACGTTTCACGGCTCATCCACGGCTCATCCAAGCCGTTTCTTAAATTCTGGTCAGATTGCTGGTGGACAAAGCCTTACATCTGAAGGGAGGAGCTAACCACACTGTAACTGTAAACAACTATTGTCTCCAGTTTCAGCTGAAACTACCCTATTCAACCTTTAACGACCCTGGTATTGTTCTGTTTGTTTTGGGTCTGAGGGTGGAGTTAAGCAGATAACCAAGATAACCAAGATAACCAAGATGACCAATTAATTAAAAGTAATCAAAGAAACAGCAAAGCTTTTTTTTCTTGAATGGACTCATGTCTCTTCAATTATCATTTACAATAATACACATTTTAATTTTCAAGGGTCTTAAAACTATTAAATAAACTACAAAACCTCTACAGTTTTATTTGCCGAGCGTCTGCCCATAGATGTCTTGGTCATTAACTTTGTATTGAACAAGCGTCCCAAAGCCAACTGAGCCAGCGGAAACAAGGCTTAAGTGGCTTAACTGAGCAAAATTGTTCAGAGCTGTATGTTTTATTTAACTTTATTCTTGGTGTGGGCGAACATCCAGTGCAATAAACGTGACTTGGTATTATAAATATGTTAAACTGTTGCAGCACAGATATGACTTCTTTCCAGAGAATCAATGACACAATTTAATCATGTTTGGCACATTTTCATGATAACAGTGGAGAGTTCCTTATTTGAGTCACCTTTATTAAAAAAAGATTATAGCTACAAACGTATAATACATCCCATAATAGTCCTCCAAAGACTCCTTCCTTGTGTGCACTTTGCGACGTTTAGGGAGAATACTGTTCACACTCATATGGCTTTTGTTCAGTGTGGATCTTTTTGTGTCTGGAGAGATGAGACACAGACCTACATAGAGTATAGTGTTGCTTTAATTGAACTTTGGTAATAACAAAGCTTTCCACAATGTCGACAGATGTATTCTCTTGTGTGAGTCCGTTGGTGCTGTGTAAGTAAATCCATTGCCACACTCACCGCAGACATAAGGTCTTTCTCCCGTGTGGCTTCGGTAGTGCCCGGTGAGATCTGTTCTTCTTCTATAAGCCATATTGCACTGGTCACACGTAACAGGTCATTACTGTGGATGTGTCGATGGTGTGAGAGGTGACAACTTTTTCCTACCTTCATCACATTTGAAGGGTGTTTCTCTTGCATGGAGAGCCATCTGAAGGTCTGGCCACGGTCGTCACAGTTTTAAGGCTTCTCTCCGCTGTGGATCGTCATGTGTTGTTTGGGGATATGATGTAGTAAAGGTTTTCACACACTGTCTACATTCATGTGGCTTTTGGCTCGTGTCAGGTTCTATTGTATGTGGTTGCTAAAATTTTGAGTGATTTTTCTGATTTTAAGATAAATGTTTTTTTTTTTCATATTCAATGTCAATGAGTCCTTCAGTTGAGTTAGTAGTTTAGTAATTAAAATAATCCTTCTCACCAATCTTAACTTTCTTTGTGGGGTTCATTGTATTCACCAAGTCACAACAGGGTCAATGAACTCTAGTATTTAGTCCATCTTTTGGCACAGGACTTGTTTATCCCCTTAACTCTTTAAAATTGTAGTCTCCTTTTTCACTCGGACCCAAGTTAATGAATTATATTTTTGGGTTGCAGTTGTGAGAGCTAAAAAAAACTTAAGGTAAAATATCGTGAACATTCTTGACAAGAGCAAAATGCATAAACAATTACTTGTTCCTCTGTTTTAATCAGAATCTTAATCTGACCTGTGTGACCTTTCAGTTATTTTCAGTGCTATCCCCAGTGGTATTGTTTGGATATGCTTTAGTTATTATTTACTATCCTGGACCAGCGATCATGTATATGGAGCACAACATGTGGTGCCAGGTCACAGGCCATGGCACTGAAGAGTGGATGATGCGGAAAAACACCAGGGGGACCCAGGAAGTGCGTAGGTCAGAGGACAAGTGACACAGAGGAAGCGCTATTCAGCCCATGGGACCAGTCTCTTAAAGAGGCCTGTAGGCCACACTGCCAAATATCAACATTTGACTACTGCTGTTGAATAGTAAATCGTTTTTCTCTGGTCTGGACTCTGCGGTGGCCAATCCATGTGTGAAAATGATGTCTCATGCTCCTGATCCACTCTTTCACAATTTGAGCCCGATGAATCCTGGCATTGTCATCTTGGAATATGCCCGTGTCATCAGGGAAGAACAAATCCATTGCTGGAATAACCTGGTCATTCAGTATATTCAGGTGTCAGCTGACCTCATTCTTTGAGCTCAGACTGTTGCTGAACCTAGACCTGACCAACTGCAGCAACCCCAACATATTTGCTTAGTTAAATCCAGGTGGCGGCTTGTTTTTTGGCCAGGCAGTGTATTTGAACAATGCAACACAGGTTCACATGTAAATGTGATGTTTAATTATCTGAAAACTAATCCAGCCCTTTGTGGTGTCTGGAAAAAAATGACTTTTTATAGGTTATTTTCCATAGACCCACTCCTGCCTGGACCCACATCTGCAGAATTTGGAGGTGTGGATAATTTGAAAAAGCCCATCTGTCGGTGATAAATGCACAGGTGATTGATTTGAGTTCTGTTGTGATCTGAAACAAGTTGAAACAATCTTTAATTAAATCTGGACAACTGTAACATATGTATAAGGTTGCCAGCAAGATAAATCCTAGTGATTCTTGCAAAACTCATGAGAATCCATCTTGTTAGCATTTGCTTGTGATAGGTCCTGACCAATCACAGAGAAGCATTACAGTTTCAGCGGAGGCTACTGCTAAAAGAACCAAAACAAACATGGCAACACAGATTAAAAAAAAGGAAAGTGCTCTGTACATTTGTGGATTTTCTCTCATCTGGATTTAACAAAAGTTTAGTTTTTGAGCTGCTGTGATCAATCTGGTGGGGGCCAGGTTGACATATGTAAGGATGATGCAGTGACCATGTTTTTGCAGACTTACCATGATCAAAGATATACAGTGTTTGGAATAATACAATTTAAGTATAATGATGCTACTACCGGCTTTTACCAGCAGTGAGTAATCTAATGTATGACTCTTTCCTCAGATAAGACTGAAGTCATAGTCTTTGACCCACAGAAAATATAGAGAAAGTGTCAGCAGTCACCTCCAGTCTCTCTCTCTAAAACCTTCAAATCAGGCTAGAAATCTAGGGATAATGATGGACTGAGACTTGAACTTTAACAGCCACATAAAATCAATAACATCCTGCTCACTGGCCTCTCCAAACGAGTGTTAAAACAGCTACAGTACATCCAGAACACTGCTGCTCGGGTCCTGACTAGAACCAGGAAGTACTTCACACATGTGTCCTGTGCTCAGGTCTCTGGCTCCTGTGGCTCAGAGAATAAACTTTAAAGCAGCTCTGTTTGTGAACAAGTCTCTCCATGGACCAGCACCAAAGTACATCTCCGACATGTTAGTGCCACGTGAACCATTTATGTCTTGATTTGTTGTATTGTGATTTTAATGTCCTTCTCATTCTGTAAAGCACTTTGAATCACCTTGTGTACAAATTGTGCTATAGAAATAAACTTACCTTACCTTGCCTTCCTCCACTGTAACGCTGTTATAGTTACTGTCAACGTAACGGGGCTCATTATTTTACTGTGGCGACAGATCAGACTGCTCTCTCTCATCTTATTCTGAGGAGCTGAAAAGTGTTTTTCTTTGTTTTGGGAAGACAGTAATTGTTTATGAATGTTTAGAGTTTACAAAAGGCTAAAAAGACATGAGCCAGGCAACAGTGTATGTATCCATCTAATGCTACTTTTCGTAAGTGCAGTTATTTTAATATCTCCTCTGGTTTTACAAGTGTGCTAGCGTTGTCATGTAGCGTGGATATGTTTGCTATGTTCTGATATATAATTTAATAAATATGCTGTTTACTCACTGTCTGCTGCTTAGGTGACAATAGATTGGTTCTGATTGGAAGGATGAGTCAGTTTTGGTGCTTTTTAGCTCTGAGGAGGAGAAAACCTTCTAAATCACACTGGTTCTGGGAGAATTTGGTGACTTGTAGGCCAAGTAAGGCTGAATATAACCTGTGGATGTATTTTTGGAGATTTTGTTTAGCATTATAATACTAACTTTATCTGGTAATTAGTTATTCGTCACACAGTAACTGCTTTGGGGGAGAAATAACGGGTAACTTACCTAACACCGAAGATATATAAGCTAATAACACCATTTGCAACAGTCAAGTGGTGGTGATAAGTGTGTCTTCCGCTATCATCAGAGCAAACTTAAGAAGTGTGTGGCTTAACTTTCTCTATGCCCTCTGTCCATCAACTCTCATTCACCATTAAAACCAGGAAGCGAGGCACAGACACCATCAACCGTCACAGAGGAGCAGCAAGAAGTGCAGTAACAAGTGCTGTTATGATGTGTCTCCAGGACCTGTGACGCTTATAAGAAGGCTGGCAGAGAGCTGTGGAAACATGCTGTTTGTCTACCTGAAAATAAAACTAACCATTGGTCTTAGTCAGTGAACCTAAGAAAAAACAAGTACAGCACCTCTATTTTTGTTGTGAGTATAAAAAAGGATTTTATGATTCTCCAGTTTTACTTAATTTGGTGGGATAGTACTTATTGTAGCCTAAATGTAAATTGAAAATATTTAAAAATATGTGGAAAATTATATGAAATAGACTTGATTGATGACATAACTCTGAGGAGAATTCTATCCTAAAATTTGGCACAGTTTACTTGCATGAAACAAGCTAAAGGTATCTTCTTTTTCATTTCTCAAATAATAATTTTTGGGTGAGAGAGTTGGAGTGTAACTCATTACAAATACTCACATTACTGTAATTGAGTAGATGTTTAAATAAGTACTTGTAATTGTGTATAGTTCTAGCTATGTTGTAATTGTAAGTAATTACATTTAAAGATATAGACAGATAAATACATAGATGGATAATTTATTGGGGAATTCAAGTTCAGCTGCAGCAGTGTCCTGCACTTCTCAGTCTCCTATTGTCTCAGTCAAAGGTCTCAGTACAGTTTAACAAGATTACTGGTCAGGTAGGATTGGCAAATCCTGTGTCAGGGCAGTTTGAGGAGACAAACAGTCAAAAGTGTCCCTCCTCTGTGTCCTGCAGCCTGGGCTCACAACAGTGTCCAAGAGAAACCAGGGAACACAACAGGAAAGGCTTTTCTTTCTAAGCCTCATTCTCACTCTGCTTTGTTGTCTCAGTTAGTGGCAAAAAGGGCCATCCCCTCAAAATATTTCCTCTGGAATGTCTTCTGCCACATTTGCAGCCACATTTTGGTGCAAAAAGCCACATTTGGTGTGAAAAGCCTGTAGCATCTCAACGGTCCATAGCTCGCTCCTAAGCTGGCCTCTTCTAGTCTCCATGGAGAATGGAAAAACAAACAGCTTATTTCACACAGTTCAACAGTCCCTTACTACTGTCCTTTGACCTGCACATGCTGCACATCTTAGTTGGTTAAAATCCCATGACATGATATTAAAAACTAAGCTCAAAAACCAAAGTTTCAAAAAATGCTCAGTATGTGAGTAGTACTTATAATTGACTAAATTTTTTGCCATGTCAGTGTCCTTTTACTTGAGCATTCTCTCCACCATAAAATCATTCCGTAATGTGATGTCATGCTCTCCAAACAGGAATCAAAATAACATTTTTAATTCTTTTTTAAAAATCTTAAATATATTGATCCTGTTTTAGTAAAATGAGTAGTCCATCCACTTTTCTTTTCTTTCTTTTTTTTCACATTTTCTACCATCATGGCAGCATTATTATTTCAAAAAAGGTCAACATCCAGTACATACACAGTAAACGTATTCACTTTATCCTGTGTTCTGAGCAGCTCTTTGTATGCAGACCAATCACTGATGACCTTTAGTAAAGTCTTCATAACTGCACATGTGCCAGACATGGACAGATTTCCATGGTGACTTTTGCAGTCCACACTTATGGTCTTTAAGTGACATACAAGTCCATTATTTATTCTAGGCTTATACATATGGGGCCATGGACAATATATATTAGTCATGGATCAGTGATGATAAAAGACCATAGAGACGACCAGACAAAAATGCTGGTGCAGAAATGCAAACGTAGTTGTACATTTTTTGTTTTTTACTTTTTTTTTTTACTTTTCAATAATCCTTAGAAAAACAGTGAACATTGAAATAGATTATTTTAGTTGGTGATTTTATGCATAAACTCACAAATCTTTTTAATCTTGTTGCTAATTGCCATGTCCACCAAACTCAATGACAGTATTTGTTTCATATTAATTACAGCTAAACACAGATTTATTTATTTATTTTTTTTACACACAGAGAAAACATACTTGTTTGCTATATATTTTTTTAATTCAGAAATACTTTCACCCTAGTTTAGATTTATTAAAGAACATATATTGGGCAAAATTGCGCTTTTAATCATATTATATTGTTGTCCCCTCATCAGAAACATACCTGATGTTGTGTTTTGTTTCATTCACGCTTGTTTAATTAATCCATTAATCCAGAGTCGTCTTTTCTGAGTGCTCATAAATGGCATATACTAGCAAAGCATTCACGGGGGATACGAATTTCAATTGTTTACCTTCTAAATGTTAACACCCCTTGCAGACAGCAGAGGGAGCTCCAGCGCATAAATGCCTCATTGGAAACGGAGGTGAAGTTTGTAAAGTACGTTTTCCATATGCAGACAATATTTTAAGTTAGAAAAAAATGCAAGACTTATCCCAAGGTGACCAAAAGCATGTTAAAAAAGATAATCAAAGCTACAAGAATGCATAACATACACTGCCTGGCCCACAAAAAAGTCACCACCTGGATTTAACTAAGCAAATAGGTACGAGCCTCCTGCAGTTGGTCAGGTCTAAAGGCAAAGCTAAAGGCGGTCCAATGAAATATTAGTCTGTGACCTTTTTTTTGATGGCGACATTTTTTTTTTGGCCAGACAGTGTATGTTCCATAAGTTAGAAGGTCAACAGTTTACAGTTTTAATTAATTTGGACTTGTTTAATTTGACTATGGACAAGGGTTTTTGGCCTGTTGGACTTTGGTGAATTCTTAAACTTATTTTATTACCCCAAAACTTTTCTAAACCAAAATAACAATTCTGAATTCAACTTTTAACTCATGTAATCAGTGCTGTAGGTGAAATTCTATGGCAGCAGACCTGTATTGTGTCTCTGTGCCCCCTCACTCGATTTAAGGGGGCAGGGAATAGAAGAGAGCCAGGTGTGATCTGGAGTGTACCTTGGTGACACACAGTTTGTCACACATTTTGAACAAAGGGAACAATAACCAAAGCACTTTACTTTTTCATATTTTGACCTTTGTACAGTTTGCTCTTTTGTGGGCTATACTTCTCACACTTGAACTGTCTGGAGAAAAGTGGCATTTTAACACCAAAGGAATTCCAGTCACTCTTTCTAACTCCAAACAGAATGTACCTGAGAGAAGGAAGTCGCACCTTTATCTCCAAAATGCCATTCTTCACCCTAACCCGGTCAGTAAATCACGTCAAGTCAAATCCTCCAGCTAAGGTAGTCCTGAACAATACTAACAACAAGGTCATGGAGATGGATCCCCGGGCCTGACACTGCGGCACCCACTGCTCCTGAAGAGGTGCCCCGGTGGTGTTGAAGGATGAGTCAAATGTAGAGGACACATTTTTACTATGGAAGACCTGAGTAGCAAGCAAAAAAAAAAAAAAAAAAGCGTTTGATTTATGATTTTCTCTCCTCCACTAAATAAATAAATAAGCCACACCGACTATGGTAAAAAATAATGATAATAATAATTTTTAAAATGACCTACAAGCTCAAAGTGAAAACAAATTGACATAGAAAATACAGCCCAAATAATGTGGCTTTTTTTTTTTTTTTTTTTTCACACACACCCTTGAAGAATATGAGCAAACCTTAAAAAGAAACATTTTTTCACTGAGCATGTTGAGATTTTTTATTTATTTTTTTCTGGACACATCAGCAGCAAGCAGAGGTCTGTTTTCAAAAGTGACAAATCCTTTCAATCTGCACATACTGAATTTGAAAGAAATCAAAAAATAGCATCCAAGCATATTAGTCAACGATATGTATGTATTTATATGTTTATTTAAATACAAAAAGTTTTATTTATACTACCCATAATTTCAAAAGGTAACTCAACTCATATTTGGAGGAGGATAATCAAATCTTCATCAATTCCCCCATTACCTAGCTATATTATAAAATTAGTTAGGCTTCTAAAATATCTATCTACATGTATTACACGTCTATTTTTCAATATCCACCTTGTATAATATAGTAACTATTTATATACCACTTTCTGTAACAAAGTAGGCAGAAGGCACAGATTAAAATTAAAATAACTATGCTACTATACAAATGTCATTCTATATAAGTGTGTGTTTAACTTAGATTTGAAAGTGCGTACAGCCGCTCTTAGTTCCTCGGGTAAAAAGGTCCACAGCTTTGGGGCTCTGATAGAAAAGACACAGTCCCCTCTAGCATGGAGTTGAGGGAGGCAGGGGCCATTAAGTTCTTCATAAAATTTTAAAATTGATTCGAAAGTTGATGGGGAGCCAGAGAAGTCAGTCGAGTATCGGTGTAATGTGCCCGTGTGTCTTTTTATTAGTCAACAGTCTTGCCGCTGAGTTCTGCACAATTTGGAGATAGATTACTTTAGTTTATTGGTTTATTTTAACAGGGACCATGTGCAAATACATTAATCTCATAAAAGAAGAGATGCTTTACACCAGATTTATCTTATTTCAATCTGCAGTCCCGGGCAGGTAACAAACAAACATAATTAAAACACATCCAAGTATCCATCCAGTTACAGTTAAACCACGCATTCTCCCATTCTGTCATTTAAAACATCACACTCCACATTTCCCCATTTAAAATTACTCAAATATTATGTTAAAAATGGACATATATGCTACTGCATACAAATACAGATCAGTGTTGACATGAGATAACATGAGATGATAACATTTTTCTAGGTTACCGGGTGAAAGAAAATTTTGGCAATATTTCTAATTTGCAGGAAACAAGTTTGAACGATTTCTGAAATTTAAAAGTCATGAGTGAAATTTCTGTCAATGATCACTCCCAGGTTGCAGGAAGGTTGTTTTATAAGGGAGGATAAAAGTCCCAAGACGGTATTCGAAATCACTCCTTGCATTTGTTGGGCGAAATAACAAGATTGCCTTAAGACTGTTTAGTGACAAAAAGAAGAAGAAAAAAAAAAGTGACATCCAGTTATATATATCATTGAGCCAGTTGAAAACACAAGATAAAGCATTGGGATCATTATTAGCCAAAGGTAAGTATAGTTGATTTGCGTAATATTGCCAATTAATATTATGTTTTTCGAAAAATATGACCAATTGGAAGCACGTAAATTGTGAACAAAATTGGACCTAGAATTGAACCTTGTGGAACACCATAAGAAAGGGCTGCTAAAGATGATAAGAATTGTCCCATTAAAACTGAAAAAGACCCTTTCAATAAATAAGACGTGAGTGTTGTGCCTGACAGACTCATCCAGCTTTCCAGTCTCTCTAACAGAGTCTTACAGTATCAAAGACTTGGCTAAGATCAAGCAAGACTAAGATTAAACTGTCTGCTGCTAGATCTAGATAATGTGTTACTTTAATAAGGCTGTCTCTGTACTATAGTTGCTACGGAAACCAATTTTCAAAAATGTGGTTATTATTTATTCGGGCAATTAGTTGAGACAGATTTTTCTAGTACTTTTGAGATACACGGTAAGTATGAGATCAGCCTGAAGTGATTTAAATCCATGGTCAGGTGTTGGTTGTACTACTGCATGTTTGAAAAAAGGCAGGGAACTGACCAGCAGATAAGGAGTGGTTCACAATGGAGAACAAGTGCGGACTAATTGTATAGAAAATGACTTTTAGAAAATCTGGAGGTATAACGTCTAACTGACAGCTAGAGGAGCTTATATGAGTAATGAGTTTTTGTAACTGAGATGTAGTAATTTGGTCAAAACTGTCCAATTTGGAGGTGAGGCTACAAGTTGTTGGAGTGATATTATGCCTTATCATCTCTATTTTGTGATCTCTATTGTGAAATGAGCAAGGAACTGTTCATGTTTTGCAGTATCAGGCATCAGTCAGTTGATTTGTAGAAGGGTCCACAATGTAATTTATAGTTTTGAAAAGTACTCTTGAATCATGGCTATTGTGACTTATTAGATATGCATTATTAAATATGCATCTTCAGTAGCTCAGTTGGCAGAGTGTTTATCCACTAATCTGAAGGTTGGTGGATTGAATCCCACACTCGACATAAACATGTATGAATGTGAGTAGTTCCTTGATGTAAAGCGCTTTGAGTGCCTTGAAGGTGGAAAAGCGCTATATAAAAATGTGACCATTTACCATCTTTTACAGCATTTGATCTCTTACGTTTTCTAGAGACACAAGATGGTCCTTTTCCCACTTTCTTTATGCTTTTCCGCATTAGCTTTTTAACTGTCTTGTATGATCATGAATATTTTCACAGATTGAATTGAACCTGTCCAGCAATGGGTCAGGAGACACATCTGTGGAGGCATCATCAGAAGCAGCCGAAAACAGTACACAAAGAGTCACTGCTGAATTTGGTTTTAAAGGTCCGCAAGTGAGAGCTTGAGACAGGTAAGGCAGGGAATTCAAATTGTATCTGACAGGACTTTGTGGTCAGACAAAGCAAAAAACAAAATTAAATCTGTCAGCTGGACAAATCGTAGGAGTAAAAACGTTTCGCTGCTCATCCAAGCCACTTCTTCACGTCTGGTCAGATTGCTGGTGGACACTGCCTTATATCTATCTAAAGGGAGAGACTAACCACACTGGAAATGTAAACAGCTATTGTTTCCAGTTTCCGCCTTAACGACTATTCAGTCTGTAATGGCCACCTATTGTTCTCCTTGTTTTGGGTCTGACGATAGAGTTGTAGATCGATGAGAGATTATGTCTCAGGCCCCTATTCCTGTTTAATTGTCTTTGTCTTTCCTAACAAAAATAACTTCTTTAACTCCACTCTCAAACTATTTCTTTTCTCTGGAAAAGAAGAGATGTACAGCAGACTGGGGTCCAGAGGAGCTCTCACACGAGTGTTGGTACATCCTCTTAGTGGAGTGGCTGTTTGTGGTCAGACATAATAAAATCAATAAGACCTAAATTCTCAATTGAAATTGAATACAATAATATTAGGTCAAGAGTATGCTGTCTAGAGGGGGTTAGAACATTCACATGTTGAGATAAATTACATGATTCAACAATTTTAATAACGTTAGAAGTTAAAGTGGATAATGTAGGGCAGGAGATATGGATATTAACATCACTAAGAATAAGAGTTGTGTCATATTTTGATACTGTGTTCGAGAGAAGCTCTGAAAATTCATGTATAAAATTTGGCTTTTTTTTGGGGGGGTCTATAGACAAGTATGCAGACTATCAGATTTTGGCAGCAGAGATGCAACATCAAATATTCAAATGATAAAATGATTGACAGGCTAGAGTAGCACACTTTTATATAATCGCACAACCAGACAAAGGAGGTTGCTACATGAATAATTTGGAGGACATGCTTCATTCAGTGGCACATGAAGCATAGGATCGGAGCTTGAGGATCTGATCTTATGTCTGCTACACTGTAGACTAACCGGGAACTGCTGCTAGCAACTTGTAAACAAGTTAACGCTAGGCCCAGCAAGTTACCTGAAACAAAGTGTTCAGTGCACAGTCTGGAATGAATTGTTGGAGTCCACTGATCCACTGGCATTAATCTATTTCTGGTGATGAACAGAGGGTTGTAGAATGTTACAGGAAAATAATCCTTTCTTTTTAGAGACTTATTGTTGGTAAAACCCACAGTACAGCAAGCAGATGGTATAGCTGCATCGGCTCTGAAAATGGCAGTACCAATGAATGTGTGACGTCAATTCGGACCCATGAATACGCAATACTTGCGTACTTTCTGTATTTGAAAAAGAAAACAACTTTTGATGATTTAATTACTCCCTCTCTCATAATGGTTCAGTCACGCCCAAGGCAGCCTGACAGAGAGGAAAGGAGACAGACAATGTATGTGTTTATGAGTGACTATTTTATTCATTTCAGACACATCTGCTGTGTTTGTTCAATCCGTTTTGGTCTATTTTTGTACAATGACAATAAAATATATCTAAAGGGGAAATATAGACAAGCCTTTGTCATGGTTTCAGAACAAAATGGAAGTTAAATCTCTCTCTTTCTCCTCTCTGCTCTCTTTCCCCTCTTGTCTCCCATCTCCCTCCTGTAGGACATAATGTGCTTGATGAAGAGACATAGATCAAACACACCCTCAGATCATGGGCCATGAGAACAGTTCTAATTTTGTAATTTCTTTCAACACTCTTAGAACTTCTGATTGGTATTTACCTTTAAAAAAAATAAAAATAAAAACAAATTTAAACTGCAAGCAGTGATAAAGGCCCTCGCCATCTCTTGCGACAGTGGGGTACATGCCACCATGGAGTTCTTGCCTCTCATTCCCGCTTACATTGCCCCTCCCCCCTGTGGAGTTCATGGGATTATATAGTGACCCACACGTGAGTTGAGAATTGACAATGTTTAGCGCTCTTTTCACCATGTAAAACCATAACAACAAACCTAAAATTAAATCAAAACAAGCTAACCGCTGTCATGGTAACCAGATACATTCCATGGTTGCTAATAGTTGCATATATAAGCCCTTACATTCCAATTTTCTGCCATTTTCTCTCTGCACTCGGAGAGAGAAGCTAAGCTAAGCTAACTAGCTAATAGCATCAAGCTAATCAGCTAATTCTTTGTTTGTTTTTCAGCGGATCTTGAACTCAACAGGCCTCAAGTTCAACCACTTCAGCTCTCACCATGGCTTCAATCCGGCCACCAAAATAATAAAGAAGAATAACAATAATAATGGATTTTTTTTTCCCACCCATTATTTTTCTCCTCAACAATAAGAGATAGAAACATTTGAGTTTCTCACATTGTGCCCCATCACAAATAAGGCCCCTGTGTATTTTTTCTTAAGTCCACGACAAATCGATTGTCTTCTACGAATTTTTGAAAATTACATTTGAAGAGGGTGCTCGAGTGCCACGATTTCTATATCATTGCGTTCAGCTCACAAATGTACATAAATGCTGTATTAGCATTTTCCCAACAAAAAATGTGTGAAAGAGAAATATTTTATTGAATTTATCCAAAAAATTGCGGTTTTCTTGAAAATTTTACAATGACCACACCCAAAGTCGGATTCAAAATGTAATTGATAATCTTTAATCACACATGGGTTTAGTGGGATTTGACAAAATTTTAAGTGTTTGTGATGCAATCTGTGTGAGGAGATGTCCTAAATGTGAGGGTGTGCACTTTTGTCATTCCCAGGTTTGATCCAATATGGCCGACATTCTGTACATTTTAGGGCGAGGCCATAATATAATTTTTGTCATATCCCGATATGTTCTATTTTTTTATGTGAGTGTGGGATTTTTACGTTGACTTTTTTCCGAGTCGGGCTCCCATTGGCCCCATGAAAATGAAAGTTTGAGGTGGCGCTACCAAGTCATCTTTCGTTATTTTTTCTCGGGGTCTTTTGTGACAATTATTATGTCAATGTAAACACAGACATTCTCTCTACCCAAGTGCTACATTAATCCAAATAAATAAATACACGAGGATCGGTGATGCGTCCATATTGATGCGATCGCTGTATTGGATTGTTGTAGAGGAGCTCGGTCACATGGGAGGAGCTCAGAATAGAGCCGCTTCTCCTCCACATCAAGAGGAGCCAGCTGAGGTGGCTCGGACATCTGTTAAGGATGCCCCCTGGACGCCTCTCTAGGGAGGTGTTCCGGGCATGTCCCACCGGGAGGAGGCCCTAGGAAAGACCCAGGAGGGACTATGTGTCTCGGCCGGCCTGGAAACACCTTGGGGTCCCACCGGAGGAGCTGGAGGACACTGGAGGTGAGGGAAGTCTGGGAGTCCCTGCTTAGACTGCTGCCCCCGTGACCTGGCTCCAGATAAGTGGAAGAAAATGGATGGATAGATGGAATAAATAAATGGAACTCATGTTTTTCTAACATGTGATCTAAATATGACAAGAGGAGTGATTCCTGATCAAGATATATAGATACTCTGTAGGAACAGAAAAATCACCAAATATCTCCCACAATCTTGCCAAAATCTTTATTTGATATGAGTACCCTTATTTGGTATGTGGACCCTCCAACATTTATTTATATATATATATATTTTTAATCTTTTTTAAATACTTGCATTAAAGCCCTTCTTTGGCAAACATTCCAGGAGGGTTTTACCATCATATTTGGTTGTCTTTGATGTGCTTTTACTTGTAAGGTCAGGTTCATAATTCATACATGAACTAAAGGTTATGGTGCAAATTAGATTATTAAATGCCAGCTTATTAGATCAGTCACTACCAAAGTCTGAGATAATATTGCAGAGTGGATTGACTGAGTTGATAAGAATTTTAATCTTGTGATCCTCTTAATATTGGTTAATCTGCTCATCTGTTATTTACAAATGACTGACTGTTCCCAGTTTGATTTTATAACTTTATTTGGTTAAATCAACAATTTTGTTAAGACCCATGAGGCGACAACTCTTGTGATTTTGGGGTTTACAAAAATATATTGAATTAAAAATCAAGATAGTGTTCTTTGTTAATTTAGTGTTTAATGTTCTTGTTTTCAAAAGTAATGCTGTTTGAGTTTGCTATGAATAATGAATAAAACAGCAATTTGAATAAAAACAACATTCTCCAAACCCAATTTCACATTCAACATCTACTTGCTCCTGTTCTTGGTTAACTTCATTCCCAGTATATGTCCCAGTCCGGACCATGTGCCACCATTACAGCAGGGCAGAGAATAACGACCAGAGTCCTGCTGTCACCGACTGTGTGGTTGGACCGCTCTATTAGCAGACGTTAACAAGTCCCTGGAGACTCAGAATGGGACTGGGCTAAAGGAGTGGACTGGGGCGCCCCTAAGCTAACACTAGTACTGGCTGTTAGCTTCAGCGGTGAGCCAAATGACCAATTTACCACAGGATTTAAGGGCAGAGAGGGGGAATAGAACTGTAGAGTTTCATAGGAGGTGATACTTTTTCAAATATAGCTGTGGCAAAGAGAAAATGACAAATAAAACCACAGTTTAACAAAGGGAAATTTGAAAGGGCACGGGGCTGTTTTATACTGAAAAGGCAGGAAATGTGTTCATAAAAGTGGGGCTATTACACATCTATGGGGTATTAACTGCTAACACTTAGCATATTCAGGTCACCATGCTACCTTTTATCATTTTTTTTAAAGCTACTGTTGTGGAAAAATTACAATTCTAGATGAAAAGTAATCCATTTGCGAAGCCCGGTGAGTTATGAAATACAAAAAAGTTTATTCTTTGTTACAGCAGATACAGACAGGACAAGGCCCAGACCTGCCCTGGCAGCAGACTGGTAGCCTTCGGGTGTCCCAAGTCTCTCCCCTAGAGCATCTCTCCCTGTGGTCCTGCATCTCCCCCAGGCATCTGAGCTCTGAGTATTTATACCAGAATGACAAAGCAGTGACTTTTGTTTCACACCCATGAGATGATGAACTTTTACCCGGACAGGACAGATAAGACAACAAAGTCTTTCCTGGAGGACGGGACGCAGTCTTCACACGTGTTAATGTCTAGTCTGGGTCTCTGCATCTATACAAAGACAAATGGTAAGAATATTTTTACTTCACAACATGAATATACTCAAATTTCCATCACACTAGATTCACTGAAAACAATGTATTTACATGTTTAATAAGTTCACAATGCTCTGAATCTCCCCACGTTTTGCTCTCCACGCTAAATCACTCCTCCTCCAGAGCGCCATCACAACACAATCGCCGTGCATTCTGCTTTTGAAACTACTACACATCGCATCAGGTTTGTGAAGTTGTAGTGTATTGTTTTGTCGAAGAATTGCATGACTACTCAAACATACATGGATTACAAATAAAACCTCTTCAGTTATAGCAATTTGTCTGACAATTAAGTCTGTGATAAGATTTGCAATTAATGTTTTGATAAAATTATTCTGTTCAAAGTTCACATTTTAAATACATCCAGGAAAATACAATTGCACTAATCCTTGCAGCCCTAGTATCAAATTGCAAATATCACACTGCAGTTGTTGTTTTGACACTGGCTTGCAATAATTGGGCTGTTATTTAATTCTTAGTTATCAGTAAAAAAACACATTTCCTTGGTCCACTGTTTGCTCACCCATATTGTAGGAGTGTTGGAGAAGCAGCGGAGAGCCTGGAAGTAGCGTTTGGCAGTGCCCGTGTCCGAGTTGGTCTAAGGCGAAGTGTGAAGTTGGCGAGAGGGGAGCAGATGGAGCGTGCAGATGAAGTGTAAAAACTGTGGACCGCACTGCTCTGACGTCAATGTTTGGGAAAATATTGGTTACATGGTTTTCTGTGAAGGACACCGCTTACACAGAACAGGAAGATACAACAGTGAAATACAATCGAAGGTGTACTATTGAACTTTTCTGGTGGGGGTCTGCTTACTGCTTCCATGGTGATACTGTGCCATCCCTATTCAATGCCACAGTATAGGTTTGAATAGAGATGGGATAAGTTCTCATGCCACAAGATCTCACATGACAAAATTACCACAAAGTTGTGCACACAAGAGAAAAAAACACCTTGTGATATTTTCTTTTCCATGTGTTTGGACATTTGGATTGGACAATAAAGGGTTTAACAGCACTTCATGGGGGTCACTGCCCCGAGTGCTCCGATGACCACGGGCAGTACTGATGCGTTCACCATCCAGGGCTTCTCCAGCTCTTCCTTGATCCCCTGGTATTTCTCTAGTTTCTCATGTTCCTTTTTCCTGATGTTCCCATCACTCGGTTCTGCGATGTCCACCAGCAGCTTTGCACTGTTGCCTGTCCACCACCACTGTTCTGTCGGTCTCTATCTGGAGGTCTCACAGGATCTTGGCTCGATCATTCTACACTACCTTTGGAGGTGTTTCCCACCTGGAACATGCAGAGTACGGACTGGAAACCCCTTGACCTCGGGGTTTCCAGTCTGTACTCTGCACAGATGTTTCTGTACACTATGGCTCCACTTGGTTAGGCCGCTCCATGTATGCTTTCCCTGATAGCATCTTACACCCTGCAGTTATGTGCTGGATTGTCTCAGGGGCTTTGCACAGCCTACACCTTGGGTCGTGTGGTAGATCTGGGGCTCTATCGCTCTGGTGCTCAAGGCCTGCCCCTGTGCAGACAGAATGAGTGCCTCTGTGCTGTCCTTCAGTCCAGCTTTCTCAAGCCATCAGTAGGATTTCTTGATGTCGCCTGTTGGGGCCTTGTACTTCATGTTCTTTATATATATATATTTATATGTACTTTCATATATATGAGAGAGAGAGAGAGAGAGAGATTAAAAAACTTATTACTTGAGTAGAAGTATTAAACAGATAAATTTAAAAACACACTTAAAACTACCCTTTAAAATTGTAATGAGAATCCACTGGGAATCGCTATGATCTGACTCCAATTTCTTCAACTTAGTAATTGCTCCCAGTCTCCGCTCTCTATTGGCACAATCCAATAAACCTGTCATGCCACAACACTAATGAGATGATGGTTTTTTATTATTATTATTTTGTGTTTTTTTATTCAAATGTAGAAAAGGTTTCTGAGGTAAAAGCAGAGTCCAGATGATCACCGTGGGTTGGTCCAGAACCCATTTTTAATTTTGATTGTTTTAAATCAATACTGCACTTTACAATAAACAAAATGTTAAATAATTAACATATATGTTAATAACTAAGAATTATATATAAAGATAATATGTCTTTAAGCTCAGCCATTTGAATTCTTGGCATCAAAAATGAAAATCTAAGAGTTCAATTGAAAAAACATACGACCAGGAGCCTGTGCGGAAAACTACTGGACAGTGAGTAATTGAAAGTCATCCCTGAAGTAACTCTACTTAAACCAAGTAACCCGTGAATCGGAATTACACACGCCTGAATCCTGTCTGAGTTGTCTTTCGGGGCACTGGGCGAAATGATTAGTGACATATTTGTTTGAAGCTGGAGATGAAGAGGAGGAGGGAATCAAAGGGCTTGTTTTTCCCTGTTTCCCTTTGCGTCCACGCCAATCATCAATCCACTCACACTGATGAAACCGACAACATCAAAGATACAGGAGCTTAGCTAGTGCTGCCTGTCAGACTGTGGGAGAACACTGTCAAGTCCAACACAGAATACACATGGAAAATGATTTATTGACATGCTTGTTTGGGTACCTGTTGCCTATGCTTGCCTAATTCTGTACAGCACATATTTTTCCTGTAAAGGTGATTTTGTAATATTGTACTTGAAGAAATATCCTAAAGCGTCCCATAATGTACAAAAAATGTGTCCACTTCTTTAATAAAGAAAATTGTTTGGGTAACTGTTCAGTTGTTTCGTTGCCTTGCATCATTCCGTACAGCAAGAATTGTGATTTTCTATTCTTTTTTTACTTGGAAAAATATCCTAAGGGGTCACAAAATGTGCCAAAAAGTTGTTTTTGTTTGTTTTTTCATGCATTTTGTTCAGATCTCCAATTGTCAGGATGTCTACACTTGCTGTGCATCATGGGTTGATTCTTGTAAACGTAATGTTGTTGTTTTTTTCTTCTGTGCGCTGAACTGAAATTGCTTAGATCAGCTTCCCCAAGAACTGCTCCTCTGTGTTTTTAATGCTCATACAACTTCTGAAATGTTCAGCAGTATGGCTTTAAACTTGTTTTCAGTCACATGGAGACAAGCAGGTGACATTCCATAAAACAAAAAAAGATGATTAGAATTCCCTGAATGCACGGTCCATCTGTATCAAAACAAATGGCTACTTACGAGGAAAAAAATTTGAAAAGATTGAAAAATGTGGCCGATTTGTGCATAATTAATGAGTGAGGCACTAAACTTTGTTTCACATGCGTCACTGAAATAAACAAATCTGATTTCACGATTATGTTTGCTCTGGCTTCACGATGGAGGAAGTGATGACCAGACTGATATCTGTTTCAACAATACAGAGATATCATTTTGGATTTGCCAGGAAATCAGTAACATGACATACGAGATACGTTTAATGCCATATGATGTCACATTTCAGGCAAAGCTTATAGCATCTCCACATGAACAAGCAGGTTGCGGACCTTTCATCAGAAGTAGCTTTAAGATGTAATCAAATCTGTATGTGATTTCTAAGATTCTATTGGTGGTTTGAAGGGAAGTTATATCTTTTTACTTTTGTGTTTTTGCTGAACCAACCCCGCTCACACTCCATATTCCCACATGCCCACAACAGCTTGTTAAAGTACATCATTTTCCCGTTTACCCGTGGTCCAGACCTGGTAGCTGCATGTCTCAGCTGTTCCTCCACTGTGATACATCGCCCCGAAAGGCTTGTTTGTCTGCGCTTTATCCATCCTCCGACCCTTCCGCTTGTCGCTCGTATGAATTATTGCGAACGGACAGACTCGGCAACCGTCTGAAAGTTAAGTTGTTTACTCTGTCATGGTGCGGTTTGATAAATCATATATCTGTGAGGCAGCGGCAATTTCTTACAGACGTCAAGGGAAGCTAAGCGTCCCCTAAAATTTCATCGTTTTAAATGTTTACCATTGTCCTAAGTGTTGTTGTTTAAGTGCTTTAAAAGTCTGCTGAAGTGTGTTGAGCTCATAACTTCGCTGGTGTTAGTGCTGCATTTCATATAGATCAGTCAGAAATATGAGATCAGTGTAAATACGATTAGATACATGTAAAAAAAGAAGGAAAAAAAGTCTCGCCCAGATGTCAAGCTTCAGAGTAGTGTGTGGGGCGATGGCAGGTCAGATACTCGAAGGACAGCACCTGATTGGCAGACCTGATCTACACTTTTTTGACCGACAACTCTGCAGCTCCAGCACTGATTGGCTGACAGAAGCGCTTAGTGTTATTGCTGTTTAGAGCTGCAAGTGGAGGCCATTGATAGAGTTTATTATTACTCACAGATTGGATATTTTGTTTTAAAGGAGTTTTCATGAGATTCTACTTTTGCTTGATGTGACTGTGGTGAGTGTTTGTATTTTTCGTACAGTTTGTCTTTGTCTTTGACCTGCTAATCCTTTTAGCTTAGACAACCTAGCTCAGTTAGGGAAAGGGAAGTAACAAAAATGAAAAATAAGATGGAGAAATGGTAAAATAAGAAGTAATTTAACAGGAATGTAAGGGTAAACTAAACAAAAAGGGACTAAACAGATAAATAAAAGGTTCCTTGCAAGGATTTAAACCAAAAGACAAAGCTAAAGTAACTAAAACATGAATTTCCCAATAAGTAACAAAGTCTTACGAACAGAGTGAGTTCATTAAATTACTTGTTATTTTACCATTTTGCCATCTTGGTTTTCTTTTTGTTACTTCCCCTTCCCACACGAGTTGGGTCGTAACAGTTAATAAAAGAAATAACTCCTCTGACTTCCGCGTTAGAAAACTGCGGTGCCCAATGGGAGCTGACGTTGGCGTAAACATTATCACAACAGTTTTTCACAAGTTTTTTTTTTATTTGTACCAAAATGAGTATGTGATGCTGCTGAATCCTATATATATCACTGATTAAGAACATTAAATTGGAGAAACAAGTAAGTAGAAAGCAGTGTCTTGAAAATAAGTTATTAAAGATTGTTCAAACGTGCACAAATCACTCCAAAAACAACTTCAAAAGGGTAAATGCGAAGGGAAACAACTATAGCAAGCTCTGAAAAGTCGATTTTGCAGTAATTTTACTTTTAGCGATAGACATTTAAATGAATGAACACAGTGTGAACCAGTCTGCACACTTACTAATTAAAGGTACATGTATTTACACATAGTGACGCACTGTACCATTGTGTTTACTATCTCTATTCAGATACAGCCTGGCACTGGCAGAGAGGCACAGGCACATATTACGATTCTTTCTGCTCATTTTCATTCATTTCTTGTCAATCAATCAGTCAGTTAGTCAATATGTACATTAAAATATTATGAGCATTGCCTGTTTGAAAGATCACCAGCTGATGGTTTCACGTGTACAGGCTAACGTCTGGGTTTGGCTGCTGCGGAGTGAATTTAAGATTGGCATTGGCTTGGACTGGGGTGAAAAACACAGCCCCAGAGAGCATGAATAATTCAGCGCGTCGGCCTTGGGGCATACAGACCTGTCTGTGCTGCCACTGCACTCAGCACCAGTACACGCCCAGAGAAGACCATTGTAGCAGAGAGTGACATGAAGAACATGTTGACACGGAGAAGAGACAACTGTAAAACAACCTGTTGGAATTAAAGATTTGGTATAATTGGTGGTTTTCAGATACTAGAATGAGATGATGTCCTACTCCTAGATGAGGGAAAGAACCAGTTTTCCTCATTGAATACACTGTACTTTACCATGAACTATCCAAAAAGTTAATTTACAAATGTTAAACCTGATCAGTCCTATTAGTAATTAGACCCAAGAACTCACTGTATTCTAACAAAAAGCTGCATTTTAACAATACTAATGTTAGCTGCCCCCATCAGTATTAAATATTATTGGCCTATAATGTCGTGATGTCATCTGAAATCCAGCAATAGAAAACTCTCTTTAACATAAGTATGACAAGTCAGACTACTAATTTCTCTAAAACATCATTAGATTTAAGATTTTCCCCCCAAAAAATGGCATAGTCTTTTCTAGTTCTGTAATTTTGGCGAAGTGATGAGTGGATAGATAGGTCGTTTTACTTCCTGGTTGGGCACAGGCAGCAGATATGACACGGAAATGTATGTTACCTAGTGACTGTAAGGTTAACGAGGGTGAAAACATGTCTAAGTTACACAATACTTATACTTTGACAAATAAAAATGAATGACGTTTTTGTTTTTTTTGTTAGATCAATGTTTAAACTGTCATAAATTGTTGTCGCATGTTGGAGTTGATGACATAAGTAGAGAGAGACAGTTACTTCCTGTATTTTCCACCTTTTATTTTCAAAATCATAGACTGTATATATAAATGGACATAGCTAACCTGCTAACCGCCGAGTCGACACAACATTAGATGGGCAAAAATCACAATAACAACGCAATAAACTAAGATATGAACATTAACAAATCAGGCGCCTTCTTTCCCAGAAGTCGTACCTGCTAGCACACTGGATCTTTGGTTGGAACGCCGGAGCTGAACGTTGTGGGTGACGGTGCACTCCCTTAATCCACTTTTTGGTAGCACTTTAAAATACGGTCCGGGACTTACTGGTAATTATGGTGGTACTTACAGTGGTAGTTACTGTGGTAGTTACTATGGTACTTCTGGTGGTACTTTGTCTGGTAATTATACTGATACGTAGCGGTACCTTAGCTGGTACTTATACTGATACTTACTGTATAACTAATAGTGGTATTTTGTGGTACTTACAGTGGTACTTACAGTGGTACTTATAGTGGTACTTATAGTGGTACTTACAGTGATACTTATAGTGGTACTTAGTGGTACTTATAGTGGTACTTATAGTGGTACTTATAGTGGTACTTACAGTGATACTTATAGTGGTACTTAGTGGTACTTATAGTGGTACTTATAGTGGTACTTATAGTGGTACTTACAGTGGTACTTACAGTGATACTTATAGTGGTACTTAGTGGTACTTACAGTGGTACTTATAGTGGTACTTACAGTGATACTTATAGTGGTACTTATAGTGGTACTTACAGTGGTACCAGAAGTGATACTTAGACTAATAACTACTGGTACTAGTACTGGTACTTACTGCAAAATCATATGAAGTGAATGATATTAAAGAATATGGTGTTATTAGGCATATGAATCATTGATTTCATTATAAGTTCATAGAAAATACACAAGACAAGACATTGTGAAAACACAAACACTTTATTATGACAAATTTCCCATTAATACAACAATCAGACTGAAAAGAAACTTCCAATAATGACAATAACAAATAAATTATACATTTTAAATGAACATGACAGTGATACATACTGTAAACTATCAATACTTTAACTGCTATTTTAAAGCAAGACATTATGGTACTGGCACTAGTAATTACTGGTACTTACTGTAGTTTATACTGGTACTTTGCGTGGTACTTACTGCTGTATGTACTGGTAATTACAATAATAGTTACTACTGTATGTACTGGTAAATACCACAGTAGTTACTACTGTATGTACTGGTAATTACCATAGTAGTTACTACTGTATGTACTGGTAATTACCATAGTAGTTACTACTGTATGTACTGGTAAATACCATAGTAATTACCAGTGAGACCGGACTGTATTTTAAAGCGAGACATTATGGTAGTTACCCTATTAATTACTGGTACTTTCCCTAGTACTTACTGCTGTATGTACTGGTAATTTACATAGTAGTTACCAGTGACAACGGACTGTATTTTAAAGCGAGACATTGTGATAGTTACACTATTAATTACTGGTACTTTCCCTAGTACTTACTGCTGTATGTACTAGTAATTACCCTAGTAGTTACCAGTGACAACGGACTGTATTTTAAAGCGAGACATTATGGTACAAACACTATTAATTACTGGTACTTTCCTTGGTACTTACTGCTGTATGTACTGGTAACTACTGGTACTATCTGAGGTACTTACTGCTGTATGTACTGGTAATTACTGGTACTTTCCCTGGTACTTCCTGCTGTATGTACTGGTAATTACCGTAGTAGTTACCAGTGACAACGGACTGTATTTTAAAGCGAGACATTATGATAGTTACACTATTAATTACTGGTACTTTCCCTAGTACTTACTGCTGTATGTACTAGTAATTACCAGAGTAGTTACCAGTGACAACGGACTGTATTTTAAAGCGAGACATTATGATAGAAACACTATTAATTACTGGTACTTTCCCTAGTACTTACTGCTGTATGTACTGGTAATTACCATAGTAGTTACCAGTGACAACGGACTGTATTTTAAAGCGAGACATTATGATAGAAACACTATTAATTACTGGTACTTTCCCTAGTACTTACTGCTGACACTCATCGCTGAGCAGGGCCACCTCTGCCTCCAAGGTTTCGATTGCTCCTGGGGATAAATAAGTCAAAGGTCAATAAGTTCTATGAAAAACTATGGAGGTTTACAGGATGTAGCCTTGTTGCATTTTTTGCAGTTCAGTTGGTGAATGCACGGACTGGAAATTTACCACACTCACACGGAGGGCCGTCTTACCAGCTATTGAACCCGATGAATGTAAGGGGGTGCCCCTTTTTCGCAGTGTCTTCTTTGGGCCCATCTGCACATCAACAGAAGAAAATTAACATAGTAGGTATTTTTTCATAATGTACTTGACAACTCACCGTGTTTTTTTCTAGTTGGCCGCGGATGGCTAAGTTAACTTCAATTGCACAGAGTGGCCTTCCACGGGGTTTGTCTATAATTCACTTCTTCTTCGTTTCCTTTTATGGCGGGTGTCAACCAACATTTAGGTGCATTCTCGCCAAATACTGTGCTGGAGTGTGGGCCTTGGTGTGGATCACAAAATGATTTTAATAGTTCAGTGTCAGATGCAGAGTAGATTGCTTCTTTCCTGACAAAGACTGCCAATAAATGGAGAGTAGTTTGACGAGTTTATCTCTATATATGTATCCATTTATTTATTTATTAATTGAAGTTAATAATTCCCAAGTAGGCTATATTATAACGTTCCAATTAATGGGAATTTCACCAATGAATCCCACTAATACTATTTTAATTTATCAATTGTTTCATCTGTCGAATGTATGTGATACACAATTTGGATCCGTAATCTATACTATGAAAGTAGTAGTAGTAGACAGGTTTTCCTCTAGACACACTAGATGGCGTTGTAGCTACCAAATCTGTCCGTGGAGCAAAAGGTTTTGTTGTTTGCAATCATTCAACCTATTGCATATTTTAATGACCTATCGCTGCAAAACACTCCTTTGCACACGATTATGTGGCAATTATTTACGTAAACAATTAATATGTAGCCAGCCCGCGGCCCGGTAGCAGAGTGTGGCGCAAGCGGATGTAGGGCGTGGTCATCTGGCGGCTAATACGGGTTAATACCGCCAATGCGGGGTTGATATACTAAACGCAAGATGCTAACGTGTGAATGTAAAGGTAAGGGAAATCCATCTAAGTGTGTAGGCTAGGCGTTAGATGGCGTTAACATAGCAAAGGAGGTAATGCGGGGGAAATTGGAATTTAATGTTGCCGTACGAGTGTCAATGCGTACTAGGGCGTTAGTGTTTGTTAGTGTTTGAGAATACGTTTTCTCTACAGCATAGGAAGCGTTGCATAGAAAAGGAAAGGCGCTTTTTTTACTAGTCTTATGTCCTACAGATCGGACATTTAACTACGCGCACAGAAGTACAAGAGGAAACTGTGACTGTCCATGGCCGTGTCCCAATTCGCAAAAATGCTCTTAGATGCACCATTGGAAGATGCACCTTGTCGCGCGACAAGGGCTCTCCCTTTTCAATGCACCCGACAAATGTGCCCTGCGCTTCGTGCGTTTCCACGGAGATCGGCCGTGACCGAATGAGTTGCGCACAGGTAAAGTGAACAGACTCTCCGGAAAGGCCAGAAGAGAGTCCTGAGCTGACTGTGACAGCTTTTAGAGGGTCCTCCAATGTGGGTTTATGTGTGTGGGTACATTGAAACGCGCGTCTAGCAGTTACAGTAGGCGTGTTGCCCCGCACATATTCACTTTGAAAGCTGCAGTTCCTGGTGTTTTAAATGACAGGGAGAAAAATACTAAATTAACTTATCTGTTGTTGTTATCTCAGGATTTTCTTCTTTTCTTGGCGCAGGAAAGGTACCAGTATGCTTCAGTGAAGATGAGCTGGGATGCTCTGCAGTCACTAGTAGAGGTCTGGATGTGCGGTGTTACCCGAGAGCATACCACAGACAAGATTGGTTTGGACAGGATAGAGGAACGTAGATAATCAGGTACGTCGGCATAGTGCAGAGGGGTTATGGCCCTGTTATAGTCCTAAAGGTTGACTTTGGGGAGTCTGGAGCTGCGTTTGCAGCCTTTGTGAAATCATACAACAAGAACATAATCTATGCAATATTCTAATCCTGCCACCCTAAAATTTAGGGTCACTTTTTAATTACAGCAGTAGGGATGTGTACTGTAAATAAACTGACATTGTAGAAGTGATCATCGACGTAACTGATAAAAGATTCAGATCGCAGAGGAATAGTAAGAAGGATAATAAACAAATCAAAATCATTCAATAACATCTATACTGCAAGAAAGTGAAGAAATGCACATATTTCATTAAATTTAGCTTAAGCAAATTTTGAGCTGGTCACATACTATATGAATGTTGGCTGCAACAATTAATCAACTAATCATCACTAGTTGACAATAAAAAATATAATAACAATAATAATAATAGTATGTTTTAATAGTCATTATGTGCACCCTAAAACCCATTTCTTTTTTATAATGTTTTTACAAAGACAGTGGAATTGTTGAATCACAATGTAACACAAAAAAAAATCAACACAAAACAAAAATATTTTCACCAATAATACATTTAATTTGGAAATATTTGCCATCATTGAACATGTTTCTACTTTTATTTTGTATATAATGCATTGAGAAAGTGTCAGAGTACAATATAAATAGTCATTAAACAAGTCAACTACCAAAATGCTCATTAGTTGCAGCCCTGTGTTCCATACAAGGAGAAAAACTTGTATAATGAACGTAAGTACATCTTACAGGTGTTTACATGTGTACAATGTTCTGATATGCTGCTAAAGATGCTGAAGTTATACGGTAGGACAAAATTACCAGAAAAGTTGAAAAGTGACTGGCAGTACAATTGTTATGGTAAATCCAGGAAAAACCCCCATTATGTGAAATGAGTGCCAATATTTTACCTTTTGCTTTAATCCTCAGGTCCCGTTAGTTTCACACTTGCATGACTAAAATCAACAACAGAATAAATGCAAGTAATGGGTAAGTATCCACTATCCACATGCTGATTCTTAAGTGTAGAGTCAGATTGGACCATAATACTAACTTCCTTTTTTACAGATTTGACCTTCACTTAATTATGTCAGTAAACACCATGGTGAGAGACTGAAGATGGAAGAAGTTGGAGCTATGAAGAAACGCAGACTAACTCCAGAGAAAAATGTATTCAGTGTGACTGTGTACAGCCATATCTAACCATGACCCTCACAAGTTTTGGCCCAGTATTTAAAGCTCAGAGGGGAATATTGAGTGTAACTCCTGCATTAAGTAGCGCAAACTTCTATGTAAGGCTACAGTGAGTACTCGCCGTGTCACTAAGCACAATGTATGTCTTTTAAAATGTGGACTACTATTTTTATTAGTTACCCCTCTTCTAAGTAGTACTACAAACCATTGTAAATATCAGCGGTACAGCCTTGTGTTGTTCTTGACTACCTAAGTAATTAGCAGTACAAGTTACTACGGAGTGGTAGCAGTATTTGTCTGTGCTAATTCTTCTATAGTAATTACCTGTACAAATAGCACTAAGTAGTATAGATGGTACCAGTAATTACCAGTGCAACTACCATAATGTCTCACTTTAAAATACAGTCGGGTGTCACTGGTAACTACTACGGTAATTACCAGTACATACAGCAGTAACTACTATGGAAAGTACCAGTAATTACCAGTACATACAGCCGTAAGTACCAGTAATTACCAGTACATATAGCAGTAAGTACTATGGAAAGTACCACTAATTACCAGTACATACAGCAGTAAGTACCAGGGAAAGTACCAGTAATTACCAGTACATACAGCAGTAAGTACTAGGGAAAGTACCAGTAAATAATAGTGTAACTACCACAATGTCTCGCTTTAAAATACAGTCCGTTGTCACTGGTAACTACTATGGTAATTACAAGTAGATACAGCAGTAAGTACTAGGGAAAGTACCAGTACTTACCAGTACATACAGCCGTAAGTACCAGTAATTACCAGTACATACAGCAGTAAGTACTAGGGAAAGTACCAGTAATTAATAGTGTAACTATCACAATGTCTCGCTTTAAAATACAGTCCGTTGTCACTGGTAAGTACTACGGTAATTACCAGTACATACAGCAGTAAGTACCAGGGAAAGTACCAGTAATTACCAGTACATACAGCAGTAAGTACTAGGGAAAGTACCAGTAATTAATAGTGTAACTATCACAATGTCTCGCTTTAAAATACAGTCCGTTGTCACTGGTAACTACTATGGTAATTACAAGTAGATACAGCAGTAAGTACTAGGGAAAGTACCATTACTTACCAGTACATACAGCAGTAACTACTATGGAAAGTACCAGTAATTACCAGTACATACAGCCGTAAGTACCTCAGAAAGTACCAGTAATTACCAGTACATACAGCAGTAAGTACCAGTAATTACCAGTCCATACAGCAGTAAGTACTAGTAATTAATAGTGTAACTATCAGAATGTCTCGCTTTAAAATACAGTCCGTTGTCACTGGTAACTACTATGGTACTTACCAGTACATACAGCAGTAACTACTATGGAAAGTACCAGTAATTACCACTACATACAGCAGTAAGTACCTCAGAAAGTACCAGTAGTTACCAGTACATACAGCAGTAGGTACTAGGGAAAGTACCAGTATTTACCAGTACATACAGCAGTAAGTACTAGGGAAAGTACCAGTATTTACTAGTACATACAGCAGTAAGTACTAGGGAAAGTACCAGTTTTTAATAGTGTAACTATCATAATGTCTCGCTTTAAAATACAGTCCGTTGTCACTGGTAACTACTATGGTAATTACCAGTACATACAGCAGAAAGTACTAGGGAAGGTACGAGTAATTACCAGTACATACAGCAGTAAGTACTAGTGAAAGTACCAGTAATTACCAGTACATACAGCAGTAAGTACTAGGGAAAGCACCAGTAATTAATAGTGTTCCTATCATAATGTCTTGCTTTAAAATACAGTCCGTTGTCACTGGTAACTACTATGGTAATTACCAGTACATACAGCAGAAAGTACTAGGGAAGGTACGAGTAATTACCAGTACATACAGCAGTAAGTACTAGTGAAAGTACCAGTAATTACCAGTACATACAGCAGTAAGTACTAGGGAAAGCACCAGTAATTAATAGTGTTCCTATCATAATGTCTCGCTTTAAAATACACTCTGTTGTCACTGGTAACTACTCTGGTAATTACTAGTACATACAGCAGTAAGTACTAGGGAAAGTACCAGTAATTAATAGTGTAACTATCATAATGTCTCGCTTTAAAATACAGTCCGTTGTCACTGGTAACTACTACGGTAATTACCAGTACATACAGCAGGAAGTACCAGGGAAAGTACCAGTAATTACCAGTACATACAGCAGTAAGTACCTCAGATAGTACCAGTAGTTACCAGTACATACAGCAGTAAGTACCAAGGAAAGTACCAGTAATTAATAGTGTTTGTACCATAATGTCTCGCTTTAAAATACAGTCCGTTGTCACTGGTAACTACTAGGGTAATTACTAGTACATACAGCAGTAAGTACTAGGGAAAGTACCAGTAATTAATAGTGTAACTATCACAATGTCTCGCTTTAAAATACAGTCCGTTGTCACTGGTAACTACTATGTAAATTACCAGTACATACAGCAGTAAGTACTAGGGAAAGTACCAGTAATTAATAGGGTAACTACCATAATGTCTCGCTTTAAAATACAGTCCGGTCTCACTGGTAATTACTATGGTATTTACCAGTACATACAGTAGTAACTACTATGGTAATTACCAGTACATACAGTAGTAACTACTATGGTAATTACCAGTACATACAGTAGTAACTACTGTGGTATTTACCAGTACATACAGTAGTAACTATTATTGTAATTACCAGTACATACAGCAGTAAGTACCACGCAAAGTACCAGTATAAACTACAGTAAGTACCAGTAATTACTAGTGCCAGTACCATAATGTCTTGCTTTAAAATAGCAGTTAAAGTATTGATAGTTTACAGTATGTATCACTGTCATGTTCATTTAAAATGTATAATTTATTTGTTATTGTCATTATTGGAAGTTTCTTTTCAGTCTGATTGTTGTATTAATGGGAAATTTGTCATAATAAAGTGTTTGTGTTTTCACAATGTCTTGTCTTGTGTATTTTCTATGAACTTATAATGAAATCAATGATTCATATGCCTAATAACACCATATTCTTTAATATCATTCACTTCATATGATTTTGCAGTAAGTACCAGTACTAGTACCAGTAGTTATTAGTCTAAGTATCACTTCTGGTACCACTGTAAGTACCACTATAAGTACCACTAAGTACCACTATAAGTATCACTGTAAGTACCACTATAAGTACCACTGTAAGTACCACTGTAAGTACCACAAAATACCACTATTAGTTATACAGTAAGTATCAGTATAAGTACCAGCTAAGGTACCGCTACGTATCAGTATAATTACCAGACAAAGTACCACCAGAAGTACCATAGTAACTACCACAGTAACTACCACTGTAAGTACCACCATAATTACCAGTAAGTCCCGGACCGTATTTTAAAGTGCTACCCACTTTTTTATACAGTCTGTGTGTAAAATGCTGATGCTGTCCCCCTAAACAAGGTAATAATTAGAAAATATATGAGTCTGCTAAATGCACAAGAATCATGTTGTAATGTCATCTAGTGAAAACCCAAAAAAGTCCTCCATTTTGTTTTTAAGTCCATTCACTTTCATCCGACTTTGACAATTTCAGACATAATATATTCACATGACAAACACTGATAAGCAGTTTGTTTGTTTTGTGCTGCCGTTATGTGTACTTAAAAAATGCCTAAGAAAACACATTTTTAAATATATACAGAAAGACTAAGGTTAAGACCAAAAGTAGCTTGCCTGAAAAATGCCATAATTGTTCCTCGGTATAACATTAAACTTTGCTATCTCCATGGAAACAGGCAGGTCAAGGCTGGTGGAGAGCTGACCCCGCTCAAGGGAAGAATACATGTTGTACATGTTGGTTTACACACTCTAAGAGGATTTTTGCTTTTAAATCTTCGGTCTGCAACTCAAAAGCAGTAGATGAATATGTTTTGCCCGTGTACAGTTTTATAAAGCAGTTCTTTGGGTCAAAATGAGACCACCATGTGCTGTCTGCATCCAATTATAGTGTTTATTGTCCTTGGACCATGAAGTAAGAGGAGTGTGCTTTTAACATGCTCGTTGTTGTTAGCAAAGATATTTCAGCAAAACCACTTTGTACCAACCGCACGACACCGGAGAGGAGATGCAGGCTCCTCACAATAGATTTAACTTGTCATCTAAAAGCTTTCACCGCGACGCTGAGTGAAAACACGAGGCAGCCGAGACAGTCCCTGCATTAGCTCTGTAGATTGACATAAATGCGATTGGGCTGACGGGTTTGGAATATGCGAGTTGTATGTTAGTTCTCAATCAAACGAGAGTACGTGCGGAGTTTGCCCGTTTGCGCCGCTTGCTGTGACCATGAGCGCAGCGGTATGGGTGATGTCACGCTCCCTCAGCCCCATCAACTGGATAAAGAAGTGGATTTAAGCGAACGTGACGTCACCCACTGTGTTCAGCTCCAGTCAAATGGAGCTCATCGAGGTTAGCAGTTACAGGGGCAAATTTCGAGCTGAGTTTCGACTGCAAGTATCATAGCAACCAAAGAGCCAATCGGGAGCCAGGCTGTTGAGAGCTGGTACTTAGGAAAGCTGTCAATCAAACCTGTTGTTAACGCTAGTGGGAGTGACTTTGGGGAAAGAAGGCGCCTGATTTGTCTTTTTTTTTTAAAGTTCATATCTTGATTTATGGACAAAATAGTGAAATAAAAACACCAGGATCATGTAGAGCGGGTTAATATGAACACTTTACGCCCAAAACAACGAGGCTCACTGCAGCAGTTACAGAGAGAGGGGTGACAATTTTGGACCGTGGGAGTTACCATTTATACATACAGTCTATACTTGCACCTAATCCATGTACCTCTGTAAACTGACAACCGTGTTATAAAAGAAAAGTCATGTTGCGTTTATAACCGTGTCATTTGAGTTGTCGCCTGTGTGATCGTAAACAAGCACCAACAAGGTCGGTCATTCTTTGTCTGTAATTCTCTGCAAAGCTCTAAAGTTCTTCCTTTCAGTTTAGATATGTCCTTAGTTACATAATTTGTTGACTGCAATCCAGAAAGACCCCGCTAACACCATTTTAGGACGCTGGGTGTAAGCAGACATATTAGTGTGAGGTTTTGGAACACTCGGGCTGGTCTATTCACTTAATTTAGCTAATGCACATCAAGGAAACCTAATTTTATTCAGTTGTGAAAAGCTTTAGTGTAAGTGCACCCGGTACAAGCTAATGCATTCTGCTAAAGGTAAAGTTCTCTTTTTTAACAAAGTCGGGTAAATGAAAAGAATTGTGTTTGAGACAAATTGCAGTGTTTAGTTATAATAATATGATCATTTTAGAAATGGGAAAGAAAAAATGTATGGTTGAGAGCATAAGATATATTTATCCCTAATAGTTGGGACATATTTTACAGTAAGTGATGGTGAGGGCCTTTTTACCGTATCACAATAGCAAATAATCTGTAAGTCTGAACAATATAAATGGTAAAAAGGCTGTGCAATTAATTAGATTTATAACTGTGATTTCTCTCTTCACACTGTTACTCTATTCCATCCACCTATTTTCTTCAGCTTCAGGCAGCAGTTTGAGCAGGGCGGCCCAGACTTCCCCCTCCACACACACTTCCCTCGGCTCTTCTGGGGCGATCCCAAGGCGTTCCCAGACCTCTTGTATCTGCGATCTTGTCCTTTCGGTCATTATCCAAAGCTCATGGCCACAGGTGAGGGTAGGAACGTAGATTGACCAGTAAATCGAGAACTTTGCCTTTCGACTCAGCTCCTTTTTACCACAGATAAAATCTAATCTTTTTTTTTTTTTTTTTATTTAGAATATTTTGTAATTAAAAAGTACTGTATTACCTTCTGTTCAGAATGATATGTTCTACCTCTAAACATGATAAACTTATCTATCAGACACTGCCAAATGAAGAGCTTATTGAATAGATGTTGGAGACTCATGATAAGAATATGGATAGTCTGAGGAGGCTGGTGGCATTACTGCTGAAAGGTTGTCACTTGGAGCTGAAACATTAAAGTGCATTTTATGAATTTTTTTTAGAAATAATAGGCAGAAAGGGAAAGTCAGACAAGGTTAAAAATACAATGTTCCTTGATGAATTTTCCTTTCAGTCCTAATTTATCATAGGAACTTAAAAAATGAGCCTTAGCAAAGTGTATATCAAGGACAAAGAATCAAACAGAAAGATTCAGGTAACTTTAAAAGAGAGAAAAATGATTTACAGATCAGCTTAAACATTAGTGTCGGTTACATGTGCTCAAAATCGGATTATTATCAGATTTTTTTCAAATTATGAGATTTCTTTCTGATCACGGCCCCTCTGATTATTCACGTCAGAAAACCAATAAATCCACTGACGACATCCAAAATATTAATCAACCAAAAACCAACCAACATTTTTTATTTTTATTTTAACTATAATAAACTGTCATTTTCCCAGGATTCAGAGTACACACTTCTTCAGTACTTACCAAAGATGTACGTCTGGTCACCGGTGAATCTCTCTGTTTTCAGAAGGGCATGATTGACAGGTGGATTAGCCAATTAGGGACATGTCCATCGTAGTTTGTCCTTATGGATCAAATAAAGGAAAATAACATCACAGGAGGTTGAAAAACATTGTGGATTTCTGCAGAATCAATGAGTGAAGAACTAAACTCTGCTAATCTGAGGTGAGATGAATTTTATTTGTAAAAAAAAAAAAAAAAACAAAGGGAAAAGGGAAGGGAAAAAAAGGAAGAAAACAAAGAAAAAAAGGAAAGGGAGAAAGGAGGAGGAAAAAAGAAGGAAGAAAGGAAAGGAAGGAAAAAAAGGGAAGGAAAAATAAATAAAAGAGAATGGAGACCCAACCCTGAACCTGAATGTCAAAACTAGTTTAACTTCATAACTATACTCACTCATTCATTTTTACCTGCGCAATAATAAAACATTAGCTCACTGTATCATCATAAGCCCCCAGCCCACCCCCTCAATCAACCCCCTCAACCCATCCCAAGCTCTGATCATTGTTTTATTTCTGTTTCTTGTCCTCTGCTTTGTACCAGGTTTATAATTTTCTTGTGTGTTTCTTTGTCTCCTGTGCACGTTTTTGTCTTTTGTCAAGTCCTGTTATGTTATGTTTTGTACTGTTCTGTTCTGTTTTTTTTCATAAATTAAAAACAAAACCAAAACATATTTATTTGTAAATCATAGGTGACCAATGAGCTCCTTCGTTTCACAAAAAAAAAAATAATAAAAAAATAAATAAATATCTGATTGCACGATCACATTTGTCCAGGCTGGAGACACAAAAGATTATGTGTGAACCAGACGAGTATCAATCTGTATAAAAAATACAGACACATCATTCTGGATTTGCCAGACAAGTAAGACATTGCTTCATGAGACATGGTTCAAGATGTAGTTAAGAAAGTGACCAGTCAATGAAATGTACTTCTACTGTATAGAGCCTTTATTTACCAAGGGACTGCTGTCTGGGAGCCCAATGTGATCAGGGGACTCTAAGTGCCTGTTTGGCAGCAATGTCCCTGGGTCTTTAATAGGTCTAAACTAAATTTAAGCAGTTGTAAGTAACAATTAAGCCAAAGGAAAAAATAAAAATGTCTCTTTGAATAAATACATTTGCAGAGGACGCCTTGTTCCACAGTTTGAGAATCACTAGTAGAATGGGATTGATAAGTGATGATGAGATTACTCTTACTTTAGCTACATTTACTACAGAGGCATTTTGGTGATTTTAACCTGCTCCAGGGTTTTGAACAAAGCCTTTTTAAATGTAAAACTGCACAAAAAAGGTGAACCCTGGTCTTCTTTTTGAGATAATTTTCAAACAGGAGATATCAAATTATTTTTGACTGACATAATTTAATTTATAAAGGGGTTACTATGATATATAAAATTGACTATTTGGATCTTTCTTCCATGCTATAAGGTTGTTCATCAAATAAGCATGCATGAAGATATTTTAATTGCCATGTTTGAGTATTTTAGTGATATCTCTTGGTTTTGTCCAATGCTCAGCCCACAAATCTACGTCTCCCATTCTCGCGCACAACAATTCTCCATAAATATACAAAAACATGATACAACAACTTGTCAAATCTAAGGTGGCTGTGTGTCAAAAACAATAAAAGGTGTCATGGTAATCTAAATATGTCATGTGTTTACAGTTAATACCCCATAGAAGTTAAATACCCCCTGTTTAAATGCCAAACCAAGCCATTTTATTTAACACATATTTACATCCACTGATATAATTTAGTATGAAACTGATTTGTCCCTGATATGTCTAAAATATTTGTCCGGAGGTCCAGAAAAACTGATGATGTTACACAACCCCTTACATTTGCCCTAACTGATACATTATAACTCAATGTCAACCATGTGGAAAACGTAATCTATGTTCTTTAAATTCACAGCCCTTGACGTACTGCTACTAGTGTAACACAGTTCTGTCCAGTAACATTAATAACATGACGGCAGTTGAACTTCTGTCATGAGGGCAGAAATGGGTCTCACTAGGGGGACGTGTTGCAAGAGCCCATGATGTGAAATTAGCTCCGGGATCAGCCATCTGGACCTCCGCGTCGACAAACTGACATGTTCCAACCGCGGCTAACACTTCACCACGGCTTGGCCCCCTCTGGAGACCCATGCAACACATCGCAAAGGCAACACAATTAGAGGCTGGTGGAGAAGCCCTGGGAACAGAGCGGTCGAAGGCACATCCGTGGTCCAAATGAAAGAGGCTAATGCCGGTGTGATGGGTCCATAGCAGGTCCGCCGGAGAAGGGACATGTTAGACTGGACAATGAATGAGATGGGGGAACAGTGGGTACAGTATTCAGTATTATGTAACTGGAATTATTATCAAAGCTGCACAATTTATCACAAAATATCAATACTGTAACCTTGGCTGATACAATAATCAGTATCACAAGAAAATCAATACATTGCAACAACACAAGGTTCACCATTTTACAGGCTTTTTTGTGTTTTTTTAAAGTAAAACTGACAAAAAAGTAGAGTTTATTAATGATCTTGTGTTGGCCTTGGTTTTTTTTTGTCACAGTTTGACTAGTAAATAGATGCATGTACAATCTCATTTTAATTGAACTGACCCCAATGTGTCATTATTGCAATACAATATATAGTTCCTGAATATCACATCTTTTTCTCATGGCCTAATCTAATTTAAATCACCCAATAACTGGATCTGATTTGACGTCTAACACCTGGTGATATGTGTCAGTTAATAATTAGATTTTAAGAGTCAGTGTTTTGGCAGACAAAGTACAGTGAATTTTGAAATAACTTTAACATTTTCACTTTTATTTTTGTCCTTTTTTTTTTGCATCATTCTGCTTGTCAACCCATGCATAGGTGTGAACAATCAGAAAGAAATCTGATTACTCAGGTCAGATGTAATTCTAGCAAAAGAAAAGTCTGTCAATTGGACAAACATTTTAAAGAGAGAATATATGACCCATTTGGGGCAGGGCCGATTATACAAAATCTGGTGACAGTTCACACCTTAGGGTAGACTTAACTAGTTACATAGTCTTCTTACTGTATAAAACTAGGGTGTGTTAGTTCAGTGTAGTTAGCTCCTCCATTCAGACAGATACTTAAGGCAGTGAATTACCACAACCTGGCCAGAACTGAGTAGCGAAACATGTCACTATTAAAACTATTTGTCCAGTTGACAGAATTCAATCCAGATAATGATCAGATTTTTGCATGTAAACATTGTCAGTGTGAGCTTATTGAAACAAATATCAGATTGGAAGCTTGAGAAATCAGCACAATTCATGGAAGTTAATTCAACCAATATTATTTTTATTATAAAACATACCGTCGAAAGTGAACAGAAAGTATACAGCCGCAATATCAACAGTTCCTGTGGAGGGAAAAAAGCAAGGAATTTACAATAGAAAATATGTTTTGTTTTTGTAGTGTAGAAAGTGTTCTAGGGCGGAATGAAAGGGAAATCCAATGTAATCAAGAAGTACATTAAACACACTGAATTCTGATTGTGACTGCTTCAGACAGGAGTTGAGAAACAACAACAAAGTTGGATAAAGTCAAATTTAAAGAACACATTATGCATTCCTGTGGCTTTAATTCCGTTTAAACATGCTTTTGTTCACCTTGGGATAAGCATTTCACGTTTTGTAACTTGTCTGCATTTGGAAAACACACTTTTTGTTTCTAATTAGATATTCAGGCATTTGAGCTCACCCTGCTGTCGGCAACGAGAATTAACAATGAGAAATAAACAAAAGAAGTTCTTGTCCCTTGTGATTGCTATGCTAAAAGCTAAAATTTAAACACAGAGCAACTCCAGTGATGGTTTATGGGGTTCAAAACTACCACAGGAGAAGACCGGAGTTTTATCTATGATGCAACTAAATGGGCAAAATTTGAGTGTGCAGAGAATTTTACCTTTTTGATATGGGGGCAACAACATAACATGGATACAAGGTAAAAAAAAAAGTCAGCTTTGCAAAATATGTGTTCTTTAAATGTAAAGTCCAGACCTTATGGCCCAAAATGCTAAAGGAAATCATAATCGCCATTTGGACAAACTAATAGGCAGAGGTGAGTAGTGTTCAGATACATTTACTTGAGTAACTTTCTCATAAAATTGTACTTCTTTGAGTAGACATACACAAAACTTTTGCTTCAACTCGTCATAGTATTTTACAGTGCAACAATACTCTTACTTGAGTAAAAGTTTTGGTTCCTCTTCTCATTATCAAGAAGTGACAGCTTGCATAACTACTTCCTTTCGTTTTTTAAATATTTTTTTTTCTTTCAAATTATAAATCTTATATGTCAGGGCAATACAATTACTCTTTCCAAATACTTTGTAACTTCTGCTTGAGTGATATAATTTAAAGTAACAGTAGACTTACTTATGTACAATTTTGGCTACTCTGCCCCCCTTTGCTTTTAAGACATTATTAAAGGCTCTGTATAATGCATTCTTCTTCTTTTTAAAACCACTTTGGGATATGTCATAAAGTAGCTTTACATTTGAGCAGTTGTGACTAGAGAGGAACCCAACTACCTTGAATCTGCAAAGGTAATCAATAATGAACAGAATTGTGACCTAAGGGGGTTTTCATACATAACCAAGTACCAAGAACCTTCCCAGTCCCCACTGTTCATCAAACAGGAATCTAGGACAGGCTATGGATGACTTTAATATCAAGAATGTGATGTAATTCTTCCAGATGAGGGGCAAGAGACAGTTTTCCATATAGATTACATTGTACTTTGCCATGAAATATCCAAAAAGTAAACGTACAAATGTTGAACCTGGTTATTTCTATTAGTGACTAGACCCAAGACCTTGCTGTATTGCAAGAAAAATCCACATTTAATCGATATTAATTTTAGCTGCCCCCAACTGTATTAAATATTATTGGCCTACAGAATGTTGTGATGCCATCTGGAACCCAGCGACTGGGTTTGGATGGAAGAAAAACGAAGATAAATTATCAGCTCTAATGTAAATGTAATTAAATATTGGATTTAGAGGGTGTTATCCTTTTGAGATCTATAAACTAATGCACAAAATAATAAGAAAAATCAAATATAAAAGATATGAATAAAGCAAAACAAAAATTTAGAGAACTGTGATCTGGACAGAACAGTGTTAGATTAAAGTAAATAAAATGGGAATGTTGTGTTGAAGGTGTCAGTTTCCTTTGTCAGATTTTTTTGGAAGCTGCCTGCCTGTCTCCTTGTCTATCTGCCTGGCTGCTACCTGTCAGCCCACCTGCTTCCTAGCCTGTGTGCTAACCAGCCCACCAACGGACCCCTTCCAGCCTCATACCTACCTGCCCCTCTGGAACCCCCAGCCTCATACTGTCTGGGTTTAGGGCTTTGTGTGTTCTACGCTGTTTCCCCCCATCCCTTTTGTGTCGGAGCCTGGAGCTGGGCGGAGATTCTGGCTCCTCCCATACAAACCTTTAATCCATCCAAAATCAAGCTGCACTTGTGACTACAAAAGGACTGAGCATCCGACCATATATCTACCTTGATTCCGCTCCTTGGAATCACTCTGCACCTCCGCCTTTGACCCAGCTCTCCTCAACCGATACGAACACCTCAGCCTCAGATCCAGCTTGCCTCAACCGACACGAACACCCCAGCCTCTGACCCCGCTACCCACGACCTGCCCCAAGACTACTGCATATGACACCGCTCTCAACTGTCTGCCCCGTCAACCTTCATCCACCTTTCCGTGTCTGTAAATAAACTTTGTTCAAACTTTACCCGAGTGTGAATCTTTGGTCCCCCCGTCAGTCTTTATGACACGTACTTACCAAACTGACCTCATTACTAGCCTGGCAATAAACAGCTAAACCACTTACCAGTTGTGTGCTGCTTTTTTCACGTAAAACTGTGACAGGAGGAGGTGTGGATCTGTGGAGTTGAACCATATCGATGTATTCTGGGACTGTCCGGTGTTGCGTAAGTGCCGGTCTGGAATTCAAACAGCTCTAAATGCTGTCTTCAAATAATGCATTTCTAACAACTTTGCAAGTCTGTATGCAGGTCGAGCCACAACTTTGGACTGAGGAGGGAATATAAAACTACTGCAAGAGCTACTAAGCCTGTAACTAGGAAATGGCTAAACCCCGACACCTCCAGCACTTGAGGATTGGTTCGGCTCATTTTTGGAAGTGTTCACAATGGAAAAATTGACAAGGGAAAATTACAAGATTTGGAATAAATGGCTCCAGTTTATGTCCCTCTTTCATGCCAATTTTGTATGACTTGTGATATTGTCAGAGTATAATTCACTGTATTGATCCCACTTATTCATTTGTAAGTAACAAAAATGACAAGAACACGACGATGATTGGACTGGTGAATGTTATTGATCGGGATGATGTGATGATGCCAACTTTTTATAGCAAATATGCAATTATGAGCCAAAAAATAAAAAGTGTAAAAAGGCCAAAGACTGGAGAACATGCACTACACTGTATCTCTTTTTCGCTTTACTGTGGCTCCAGTTCTAATGGGGCACGGACAAAATATATTCCAGGAAGTAGAGCTGCAAGATTAATCATGATCGAATCGTTATCGCACTTTGAATGAACTTAGCAACCCTTAGCAAATCGCGAAGGCTGCCATTTTCTTAACTATAATTTCCTCCACAAACAACAAAATCTCTTTAGATCTGTCCAGAAATGTTCATAATTGTGATTCTTGTATTAGTGTCAGTTCATATTCCAGTGTTTTTTCAGTCTTAAAGCATGAATCGTACATCTAACTGCAATTGCAATGCTTGTTAGGAAAAGCGATTTGATATTTTTCCCAAAATCGTGCAGCCCTACCAGAATCTACGAAACGTTCCAAGAGTGTTTAGAAGAAAATTTAATAAGACTAACTCATTATGATTATTAACGTTATGTTCGGCAAGAAATGGTCTGGAACTCATACTCATGTCCGTGTCTGAAACAGCACAACTTATTTTCCAAAAAGTGCACTCATTATTAAAAAAATCAACAAAAAAGTCAGTCGTACTAAACTTAAACAGTGCTCCAGACTCTCCGATGCTCGCAAGATCACCTAAATTACAAAGACATTTACACGTTACACACATGAAGAAAGCCAGCTGGGACCGCCGCACTGCCCCAGGCTAAGTCCCTGTGACAAACTGTATTCATTATTTTTATGAATTTTAGAACAGTACCCATTTTAATTTAACAACACACATTTTTATTAGCTTCGAAAGCCAAGAGACTAACAGGAACCAGGTTATTATTTTTTATGGAATGCAATATAGTATCTGTGAATGGGTTGTAAATCACACCCATTTTATTTTGCTATTGTGGTACTGTCCACTGGGATACCTAATCTACATAACAAAGAAACTCACTTTTCCCAAGTTCCTTATATAAAAAAATTAGATCCGCACTGCAGTTTTGTAGCTCCCAATTCTAAGTTTCGTAGAAATATTTTAAAAAGAGCCCTGTGTTTCCATTGCATCTCAGTAGGACAACAATACGAAGGTCAGTACTTCAACCCTCGCTCAGACCGGTGTGTACTGTTGTCGTGTTCTTGGACAAGACACTTAGTCCATCTTGCCTCGTATGAATGTGGTGTGTGAGTCATTGCTGGGGATGAGAGTATCGGTATCAATGAAATGTGGGTATTGATACACTTATGTAAATATCATATGCAAATGTTAAGGCTAAGCGTCAATTTTAGACATGTTGGGGCATATTTGACCCAAAACAATCAAGAAATCACCTTAACAGCAGATTATGAACAGCTCGATCTGTGTCAAGCGTTCTGTGGTCCTTGAGAGCTTATTTGAAACGCTTTTTGTATACATATATTTATTGAAATGTCTTTTACCCATAAGGTTAGACCAGTATTGAGTATCTCTATCGAAAAATTGATATTAACGATACCCAAAATAGTGGTATCTACTTTGGGGCAGCTGTGGCTTGTCAAACGTCTAAAACTCAATACAATAAGTGTATTTCTCAAAATGTAGGTGACAGTGATGGTTAGAGACACGTTTTAGGGTTATAGTAAAGGCTAGGGCATTGATATAAGCTTATAGTTAAGTTTTGGAACATTTTGCGTGATAACGGTTACATTTATGGCCTTATTGTATGGTTGGTTAAGACCTGGTTAGATTAGTTAGTTAAGGTCTAGATTTGAAAACACAGGGCTGTTGGAACAAAGAATACTTGATGGATAAATATGTAACATAAATCAAAAATTGTGCAGTATTTAAAGGGCCATATTCTGATCTATGTTATAATGTTTTTTCCTCATCACAAACAGACCTGGAGTTGTGTTTCGTTTCATTCACACATGTTTAACACACAAATCCTGCATATTTAGGCTGAGTTCTTCTCTCAAACACCTTATGATTCAATTCAAAAGTTCAAAAGTCTTTCCACGTACAGTCGCCCTGGTGATTTGGTGTTCTGAAAAAAAAAGAAAAAACTGTACCATCTGTATGAAACATCTGTACCATCTGTACGAAACTGGACGCTTATAATACCGGTCACTTTAATATGTCATGTTTGCACTGTTGTTGTGTATATTTTTTATTATAATAGCTATATTTCTTATTTTTTATATTATTATTATTCAGTGTTTTTATGTTGTACTTTATCACCGAAGCAAGTTCCTAGTTTGTGAGTTGTGTCCAACTGACTATGGCAATAAAAGTCTTCTGATTCTGAGGTCATGTGGTAAAACAGGAAGTGCTCCACTGTCTTTTTAAACTCCACACACCTTCACTAGAATCATTTGGATGATTTTAGCCTTGAAATTGCCAATCTCTACTGAACTAAATGTAAAAGGTAGCTGTTAACTTGAAAACTACCACTACATGACATCAGAAGGTGGAATAGAGCATTTTGAGCTTTGGAGATGCAGACAGACTAATAATAATAATAATAATAATAACGGGTTAGACAGACATGTGTGAATGAAGCAAAACAAAACACACAGCTCACAAGAGTCAATTTTGCGTAATAGAGGACCTTTTAAACTAAAATTGCACAAGATTTTTTTCTATCTTAAATTATTTCTCTAAGTGGAAGTTGGCAGCAGTACTCCTCTGGCTCCCAAACCTAATGGCACACGGTCGGCAAGCCATGGAGAAAATTTGAGCTCTGATAGTGTGTGGTAGTGTTAGTTTGATATGGCCTGTTTATTACTGCAATTCCATGCTCTTTTGGTCTACACCCAATGTGTTCATAAAAATATCCACATACAGTTTCCAGAGGACTTGGCCTGAGAATTTCAGAGCAAACCATTGACGTAGAGTGGGGTAATCCAAAAGCCAATGAAACCCTCTTGGCTCTTTGGTACTTGTTAAAATGGCTAAAACACATACTCTTAATGTACAACAGTAACAACATTATAATTTGCAGAAAAAATTACACTTAACCCCTCTTGTTTTTTTGTTTTTTTTCTCGCATTTTGCTTCTGATTGCGTCCTCCAAAATCCATCTGGATAGTCAAGGCTTGATTGCAATTAGAAACAGCTTTAGAAAAACTCCCCCAAAAATTAGCGAAGAAAAAAAAAAACAAAAACAAAAGATTGACACATAAAAAACAACTTCATCAAGAGTTTTAGTCCTGAAAATGCCACACGCTCCAACTATTTTAATTTTTTCCAGTGTAGGGAGTCTTCAAATCTCCACTTAGCTGAGGCACATTAGATCCAAGCCTTTGTTGTTCAGTTTCCCTTTAAAAAAAAGTTTGCCAAAAAAAAAAAAAAAAAACAATTGAGGCGGCATGTATAGAACTTAGATATCTTATAAATTATACAAGCAGTTGTTAGCAGAGTGGTGAACGCTACTCCAATGTAGTCCTTAGATATTCATGGATCACGTCGAAAGAGTCTCGGAGTGTTCTTTCCCTTTTTATCGCTTCCATGGCGCTTCCAAACTTGGACATAATTATTCATATGGAGTGTTTATAAGACATTCCCGCCGAGGCTCCACTGTCCTCCACAGCTGTGCGTCACTATTTATGGCGCGGTAAAGCGGGATGAATTGCAGTAAAGCTGATGATGGTTTAAGCCAGAGAAAAGGAAAAATCACATTAAAAAACTAAACAAAAAAGGCAATATTATTAAGTGTTAGTTTTCACGTCTGTAAAGATCCTGATTTCTGCATATGTCGTCCTCCGGTTTCTGTCCTTTGTGGTCCAAGTTAGTTCCATTTTGGGCTAGTGGATGGTGGCCAATTCGCCCAGCCAGGCACCAGGTAAAGGGCGTGGACATGTGTATTCAGTCTGCAACGACAAAAAGAGAAAGAGTTAGCTACAATATGTAACGTTCTGGAGCTGGCGTGTGACATTCATAATTCCAACAACCATAATTCAGAACATTCACTATGTAGATAGATGCGCTTTGCCATGCTGTGGAAAACTATAGCCCAGGTACCACACTAAACCAGCTCTGCTTGTGTACAAGTCTCTCCATGGCCTAACACCAGAGTACATCTCCAACATGTTAGTGCCATAAGAACCATCTCACACTCTGAGGCCTCCTGTTGGTGCTCTGAGTCAGGACTAAACATGGGGAATCAGTGTTTGAGTTTTATCCAGCTAAAATGTGGAACAGTCTTCCTGAAGATGTGAGACAGGCCTCTACTTTGACAATGTTTAAATCCAGGTTCAAAACAGTTCTGTTTAGCTGTGCATATGACTGAAAGTATATTTTTTATTCTGCACGTTAAAAGTCTTTTAAAGTTGTAGTAATCAGTTGTCCCTCACTATAAAGCAGTTCACCCTTTGCGACCTTGCTGTTTCGCCGATGTTTTTAGTGCAATTTAGCATGTTTGTTTTACAATCTATGATCATGCATTGTGTTCTGCGTCCTGATTGGCTAAGGGACTGTAGACCATTGTCCATCAGTCTCCTCCGTGCCGTGTCTCCTGTACAGTACAGAATGTGTTCAGACAAATTTACATAAATGTTCGATCGCAGAGTGACTCTAAAGTGCTGTATGTTTGCAAGTTTTCTCCTCGACAAAACCCACAATATCAATGAAACGTTCTGCACCGACAAAGACGCTATGAAGGTTTGAACTTTGAGAGAGTTTAAACAAGAGAGAAATGTGAGAAAATATTAATGTCTGTGTGAGAAAAGTGTATAAAGTGTGTGGTGAGGGGTTTTACAGCAAAACATATATAATAATTATAAAAAATAAAGCTGATACTTCGCGGATTTTGCTTATTGCGGGTTATTTTTGGGATGTAACTCCCACGATAAATGAGGGACCAGTGTATACAGTTTTAATATAATGCATAATATTACATAAAATGCATTCCCACTACTTCAGTTCATTTTGACCAAAGGAAACCGGGTATTTCCTACCTCGAAGGCTATTAGGTATTTCAATTTATTTAAGCCCACAACACAATAGATGAATAACACATCACACTTACTCTACAATATACACATTTCCTGCTTTTAGGCATTTTAATTCATCTTCCGCTTTTACCACATTTTCTATAGCTACTCCTTGGCACTTCGCAGAGGTGGTCCTTACAATGTAAAGTTAATTACGGGCGCCCAATGGCTTGATAAGACTACAATGGGTTTGTGACAGAGCGAGCAAAGCAAATTAGGCCAAGCAATTAGGCGGATGATAGAGTCCCGCATGCTCAAAGATAGCTCCGAGGGGGCCAAGGTGGAGAGCAGTCCTCATTGTGGGACAAAGATTAAAACAGCACCTCCTACTAGAGCTCCATGTTAATTAAAACAGGAATAATTAAATGCAACATGTTTGTCTGAATGGGCCCTCCTACAGTCAGTGGCACTGGCTGTTTACTATGATGAGGGAGCAAGTAAAAGAGCCGTTATTAAGTGGCAGAATAATAATCTACTGCCAAATGCACAATAGCGTACTCTGGAGATCAATTTGTTTTACTTACAGCAAAAACACACTGTGATTTAGGAGTAGAAGAAGTAAGCCAGAATATATTCATAAACAGAACTGATGGCATAGTGGAGCAGTTCCCAATGTTTTTACCTAAAGGCTCCGCCCCTGCGTGACCTTGAGACGTGCTGGGCCTCCCCATCTAAAACTGAAGCCCCCACAAATACATTCCATGATAAAAAATGCTAATACGAAAGCATTTATTTAACCATTTAAGGACTGAGCACATTATAGACCAGTATAGCTCGCCTAGACTAGACTATTCTTTCTAGCCATCACCATGTACTACATTTTTTCACACAGCTATCTCTATTTTACATATCCATCCTTATTTTTCCTCTGACGCATCAAATAAGTGACTGGCGAAAATTCCTGCGGCACCTGCGCTCTGATTGGTCATCTTCCAGGGACAACATAAAGCACATTACCGTAATGACAGTAACATATTTAAAGAGCCCCATGCCTCTGCTTTGAGATGCCATTTGAATTTACATGATCGCACAATTGGTTGCAGAGTTATGGTAATGGAAAGTCCACAACCACGAGTCTATTGACATCCGACACAATAGGGTTAATACAAATAAACTGAAACTGTAGCGCTCAAGCTTCCATACCCATTTTCCAATCATTTTCAACAATAATGGGTTTGATGACATGATGCTCTGACTAGACAAAGCTCTAGGGACCCACTGAAATCTCAAGCGGCCCCCAGGTGTAGTGGATAGAACATTTGCCTCTAAGAAAGACAGTCCCTGGATAACAGTTTTTGTCTATGTCAACTAAAACAAAATAAAAACGATGACTGGCACTTTGTCAACTAAAGCTATGACTAAAAGATTATACTTTGCAAATTATAATTTCTGCAAATAATAAAAATGAGTGGATGGGCGAGTTGATTCAGGTAAAGCAATAACTTAAACCCTTAAAAGTTCCTCGGTGCAGCGGGCCAAAGGTTTCACAACAAAATGCTGAAACCATTGCAAAAAAAATCCACAAAAAAACATTCTTCATCAAGTTCTTTCACACACAAAAAAACAACTTTCCCTCTACTCTCAACATGGCTTATTCCCAGTACACTGATACAGCAGAAAAATATCTGTTTCCATTACACTGTTTCCCATTGTTGAGGAAAATAGCACATTATTGTCATTTTGCAGCAACAGCACCCCAGCGGCTCTGAGCTGATAGGCAGAGAGATCTCCGGGCTCCAGTGTATCGAGGGGACGAACTCTTGAACGGAATGCAATACGTGCCTCATTTTGAAACAAGCTATGAACAAAAAGAACAAGAAAAGAAATCAATAATTCATTGATCTAAGTTATGGTCTAATGCAATTGTTCACCCAGTTAGTCACGGGGCCGACGTAAAAGCTTGAAGCGCAGAATTAGAATTGCCTTGGGACATCGGTAAAGATTGTTCAGTTTGGGATAATCAGGCTGAATTATGAGTCATTCACGTAGATGGAGGTGCACCTGTTCTATCCTTTCTCTTTGAATCACTTCATTTTGATACAGCCCACTCAATCCAAACATTGCATCAAAAGCATAAAAGCTTACCTGAAATGATCTCTGCGTGGTCTGATATTGCAACGAAACTGCAGGTTGGAGTATAGTAGCAGAAGTAGCCGTACTATTACAACTTCAGTTAATTATTTTAGGATTAGTCATGCTTTTAGTTGTGTATTTTTAAAAAAAATCTGCCTGCCAGGTTTATATTGTGCCTAGGTACCTCTGCCCGAAATCTGGAGTCAGTTCTACAGAAATATTGGTGAGAACAAACTCTTGATAAAGCCTACAAACGTATAGAAACATGATTTGACTAGATTTTATAGCATCTCTGCTCGTGTACACATCTCTTCATGGCCTAGCACCAAAGTAGGACCTCAGGGACCGGCCTCCTGCTGGTGCCCAGAGTCAGGACTAAACGTGGGGAATCAGCGTTTCTGTTTTATGCAGCTAAAACGTGGAACAGTCTTCCTGAAGATGTAAGTCTGGCCTCTACTTTGACGATGTGTAAATCCAGGCTTCAAACGGTTCTGTGTAGCTGTCCATATGACCCATATGTTTTTTTATTCTGCACGTTTTATTCTGCACGCTCTTTTAAAGTTGGATTTATTATGATAATTTATGTTTTCAATCATTTTTATTGAGATTTAAAGCTCTTTGAATTACCTTGTGTAAACTTGCCTTGCCATCAATATTCTCTCCTCATTTCAATAACATGTTTTCAATAGTGAATTACGGTGCAGAAGGTCAGCGGGTCTGGGTGGTTCGGCTCTATAGAGAATTCTCTGAAAAGACGTAAGCACTTTCCATTCGAAGAGTTGACAAAACGCGCATTTTGTGGAGCTAAGTGTAATTTGCTGGAGTGAATGGGGAAGCATGCCCGGTGCATAATTCAGGACCTTTAAATGTCATTGCGTAGCCACAGGTCAACTGCTGCTTGTAAAGACTTGTGCGTGAATTAGTCTGAGCGTGCTGACATTTGACTTGCCTCCAACTGATCTCCAACCCAAGATAAATATGTGTTCCAAAGAAATAGACATTCTGCTAACCTTCCATTTTACGCATGCTAACCTATGGCCTTGTTTCCACTGGTTAGCTTTGGAAGCGGATCGGTACAGGCTGCAAGTGTCTCCGCCGTCTAAAGTGAACTGTGCTGCCCCGTCGGAGAGGTCTGAATCGGACCCTGCAGGATACTAGAAGGGGTCAGCACATTACTGAAAAAAAAAGATGATTGAACAAGAGAAAACACACACTAAAGACTGCTAAAATCAGATATAAACGGGAAATAATAATCTCTCACCAAACACTGACTTGATCTTGTGATAAACTGCCGCATTTCCAGTGACTGCCACTTTAGATGTTGAGCCAAATGCAACAGCTGTTTCTTGTTTCGATGCACAGCACTCAGATATAAAGATCAAAAATATATTTCCAGTGCATAATACTTCTAACATGAGCCAAACCCACTGCATTACATAAAGAGAGATTAAAATGTGGCGTATAGGCGCAGAGAAGTGAAGGAAATGCAGGACAAGCTGACAATAAACCAGAAGTAGTGTAGTGTTTACGCTAGCTTTAGCCATGTCGCAAGTGTTTTTTTGTGAATTGCTGAAATCGACTTTATAATTAAGAGTATAATTCAAATACGATTTAGATTTTATTCATTAAGAAAACATCTGTAATGTTTGGTCGATGTCCGTGTCCCAGGATGTTGGTCAGGAGAACCTCTCTAGTGGATTAATTTGCCTGTTATACCTGAACGAAGGAAGAAACCTGCATAACTTGTTCTTCTTTGTACTCACTGTTTGCAAAGGTAAGATTTGGCACAGCTCCACCACACAACACTTCTGTCAGTCTCAGCTATTTCACAAATCTGCTCAAAAATGATCCCAGCTCCCTCAATGTTCCGCTTGTCGACTTCCCTATTGTTGTCAGTGCTGGGCTTACGCTCGCGCCCAGAGTCCAACTTTGATTTAAACGTTATCAGGCCCGCCGACACGTCTTCCTTCCGTGCTTTATCTGCCTCTCAGGTGGATATGAAGCAGCCTGCGCAAATCGGCAGACAGATGAGAGCATAAAAGGGATTCGGGGCACGAGGCAAACACATTAGCTCCCAAGCTAGCACCAGAGACAAGAGATCAATCCCGCGCTCGCAAATCAATCCAACAAGCTGTGCTCCTATGACATCTACAGTATTCCCTACGTGCTATTGAGAGAGGATTTGGAAAACATGGTACGGATAATACGTACAAGGAATGGGGGTTTAAAAGAAATCTGGCACTGGTAATTGTGTTCATCATTGTGAAAAGTGAATCATTTTGGGCGTGGTAGAGTATTGCAACACAAACCTCAAGAACAGCAGGAACATACAGTAGGAACATGCAGTCAAAATAAATAAGATACTATAAAGATTTACAATAGACTGAATGTAACACTGTGCCAGCAAAGTAAAGCTATAAGGCTACAAAAACTTTGCACAAAAAGCGCCTCTGACTGTGCCTATCTTAAAAGGAGCGTTGCAACCGACAGCCGGCATCTACCTGCGCAGAAAGTCAAAACGATTCTGTGGAAATAGAAAGTTAAAAACATGCTTTGGAACATTCTCCATTCAAATCAATCCAATAAGCTGTGCCTGCGCTCATAATAAATTGTTTTTCAAGGTATTTTTGTACAATCATAAAACCAAAATAGCTGTTTAAAGCCATATTGAGGAGCAGTCCAGACAAAGCAACCATCCCACAATCAGAAAAGTAGGACCTTTTAAAGAGATTCTTGTTCCAGTCCCCCCTTCTGCTAAAAAAACTTCTTCACTCTTTTTAATTCTTCACTCTTTTCCCACCATTAATGATGTTTAATAACCCATATTTGTGTATGTTATTAATAATCTTGTGTCATAGCAACGTCTTGGGTTTAATAACTGTTCCAATCCTGCAGCTACTAGCTAACCGGGCTAAAGATAGATAGAGGAACGGTTTTAAAAAGTAAGCTTAGACAATAACAGCACTGAGCAAAACAACCAGATTCTTCAAAAATCAGACAAAAAAAAAAAAACCAGACAAAAATAGAAGTTGCGCTTGATGTCTCACTAACCTTCAGAAGTTTTCATTCCGGACGAAAGCCAATTTAGTCACAATGTTGTTACAAGACGCGAGTCAGGTTGAGTAAGCACCAATGACTCCCTCGCACAAAACTCAAAAAAATCTGTCTGGGTTAAAGATTTTAAAACAAAAGACAAAAAAAAAAAAATCAATTATACAAGTAAATACACACTGTGCTGTCCTGCATATTTCTACACATTATCAACCCACATTTCAACAAAATTCAAACTTTTCATTGGGTGGGTGTTGCTTTTTGGAGATGATATTGGTTTTCCTAGAATGTTCCACAGTATGACATTAAACTAGCTTCATGAAAAAGAGTTACACGTGACAGTTCAGATCTGTGGAAGGGCAAACGCAAAGTCGTAACGCATGCTTTTCAGGATAGTTTTAGCGATAAAACGCTTGCAGCTGAATGAACGTGAGATTTACGGGTGTAATGTCACACTGCAGAACATTTCAAGCAAATCTGTAACGTTTCCATGGAGACAAGCTCGCGGTGTATCATAAGAAAGTCACGGGCATCTTTACGCTTGCCTATTCTTTCCCCTTTGAGTGCGCGCAAACAACATTTTCACAAACAACCTAGAAGAAACGGTGACAAAATATTGGGTAAGCTTTGTTATTGATTCGTCACCGTTTCAAATGTCACGCCTGATTGACGGATTTGGTACATAATTAAAACATCAAATTTCCTTATTTTTCATTTTGAGTTAGAATGCCAATCATAAATTTTGTTGTACTAGTTTGCAATGACGACGGAAACATGCACGCTCCAGATCTGTTTATTGTCAAACTTCTGGAGTTGTTGATTACTAAAAAGTTAGTTAGAATATTTATTTCAAACCTGCATGAATAATTCACAGTACAGTACAAACACAAATACACACGTGGTTTGAAAAGGCGATGGATGACGCAAATCTTGTACGTTTCCAGTCTCCTCCCATTCATTAGAGAACAACACTTCAACTAGTCAATCAAAACGCTCTCTGACCTTACACCTTACTCCCCCTGAGGAAATCACTTTCTCCTCTCCAGGCATTTGCTCATTATTTCTCTTTTAAATACATTTTTAAACTGAACCTACAGAAGTGTATTTCCTCTGTTAATCCGTTCCACACTGAAATGCACATTGATTTAAAGTAATTCTACATTTTGGTTGATATAATACTTTTAAATGACATTTTAACAACTCAGTATGATGCAATTAATTTGATTTCTTTCTGACCATGGCCTTTGTTGTGTGCAGGTTTACGAAAGTGAAAATAGGGTACTAGGGTTGTAAAAATCAATTACTAATCAAAACTAAAACTAGTATCAAAATTAGATAGGGGCAATTTGAGTTGGTATCATCCATCCATTTTCATCCGCTTATTCAGTGCTGGGTTGCGGGGACAGGAGGCTAAGCAGGGACTCCCATACGTCCCTCACCCCAGACACGTCCTCCAGCTCCTGTGGTGGGACCCCAAGGTGTTTCCAAGCCAACCGCGAGACATAGGGCCTCCTTCCGGTGGGACATGCCCAGAACACCTCCCTAGGAAAGCGAGAATACCTCCCTAGGGAAAAAAAATCTCATTCACACGACAGAAATGAACCTTTCCTGAATAGTTTAGCTAGTAATATACGCCCATGAGCCACTATGGAACTGTGGTATCGGAATCGGTATTGAGTATCGAGTCTATTCCTTAGTATCAAAATCGAGCTTGAAATATTAGCATCGCGGCAACACTATAAGCTACATTGATTTCTATTTCTATTCTAGTTGGGTGTGCCTGCTCTGACAATATCTAATACATGAAAATTACTTGGCAATTAATCAATATTTAATCAAAACCGTCTGACCTTTACGCTCAAATAAAATTCATCACGACTCAAAATGAGATTGGAGCTTTTCAATTTGGCCATTTTTGATCAGCCTTTTATTTTTTGAAGGTTAATTTGGGGATTTAGTTTGGATATTTGTTTCAAAGATGGCCCCGTGCTCATTATCTCACATAATGACACCGTGGGTACATTTACATGGCCAAACATCAGATAATTAAAATACTCTGATAATCCTAGATCTTATTTTTGGTGCGTGTTTTACCTGCACAAAAGAAGTGTGATCATGAAAAACACTAAAAGCTAAAAGGACTCTCTCTAATTTGAATTGTGAGTATCTAAACCCCTGCACGAGCAAAATACAATCATGAATCAGTGCAGTGAGTAAATTGTGGAGGTTCTGAGCTTTCACATAAGGCACGGCTGGTACATATACTGAGAATGAGGAAAACGTGTACGTGTCCTCGGATTTTTACGTTGTGCTTTTCCACCTTCAAGGCTGTCAAAGCACTTTACATCAAGAAACCACTCACCCATTCACACACACATACATAACTGTACACACACTGGGGGGCGAAGTAGTTTAAGCCTCTTGCCCAAGGACGCCACAACGGTATTCATTTGTGGGAGCTGGTATCGCACCGCCAACCTGTGGGTCAATTTGTGCAAGAAGACTGCTCCTCCACTGATGCTTTTATTGCTTTTATACTAATTGTCTTCTGTTTTTAATGTCTTTTTTGCACTGTAGCACTTTGAGATTTGTTGTTCAAATGTAAAGTGCGTTATAAATAAAATGTATTATTATCTGATTGAAAAGCATCATTGGTAGAGCAAAGGTCAAAGGTCTTTTTTATTAAGCTGTGAGAGGTCAATGAAGTGTATAATACTTGTAATAATGTATGACTTTTTCCCTTTTTTTCAAATAACATAAGAAAATTACCCCACCCACACACATAAAACAACAAACTACAGACCAGCTGCACAAAACAGAAATGAGACATACATACTGAGAGTGGGATTCGAACCACCAACCTTCGGCTCAGTGGATAAACACTCAACCAACTGAGGCACTGTCACCCCTTATATGCAGGTTAAAGCACTAGCAAGAGAATGGAGAACATCCTGAAGTTTGGTTTTTGCTTTATATTTCCACGGAATCTTGCACAAAGTTACCTATTGTACCTTTTAACATTTTCTCATTTTCTTGTTTTTTGACACACTAATTTGCCTTTTTTGCATAATTTTCGTTGTCAAAACCAGCACAGGCGCAAATGCTCGGAAATAACTCAGCTTACTCACATCAGATATAACTGTTTACGTGACATTCCATAAATCTGATAACTCCAGAAATCAGATCATGAGCAGATTTGTGTTGTGCATGTAGAAAATAGCCACTGAATGAAGAGAGAAAAAAGGATGCAATACAGTCCTCCTGGTTGTATTTACACGTCTACATAATTACTGTGGGCTCTAGAAAGCTGAGATCTCACATTCTAAGTCAACATATATTTTTCTAACCATATAAAAGGTCATTGCCAGAGCTTACGAGAAGAAAAAGTCTGTTGGATTGTACTGAAATGACACCAATTTGGAGCAGAGTGGCGTTGGCTGACCTGTGCTTTAGCGACCACAGCGGCTAGCCTTATTAGACAGTGATAACAAGCGCTCCAACTGGGTGGCCTGTCAGTCGTGTCTAATGGTGGAGCGCCAACAACTTTCTCAACTCCGGCCATGTTTGAGCCCAAAGTTCAACGCGTGTTAGCTCTGTTGGACCACAAAAAAAAAAAAAGATATGGTTCTTGCACCTTTCATATTGGACTTGCAAAGTATGGATGGTCCGATAAGGATTTTTCTTTACTTTATATTGATTGATTTTAAAATACAAATATGCTGCATTATTTATATTGTTATTTTGCAGCTGATGTCATCAATCTTTCCTGCAGGAGTGACGCTAACTAGAGGCACTGCTCTGTCTGAAGCTCTGTTACTCCAGTTAGACTTTAATCTGATCCTTCTTTTAACACAATCTGACAGTAAAGAACTAATTTAGTTGGCACTACAAGAGCAAAGCTGATTTGTACTGTTAAACAAGTCCCTTTGAAATGATATTACAGTCACAAGCTAGCTAGCATTAGCCGACAGTTTTTCAGATAGTGTCTCTCACCTATTTTGTTGCCCATCCATGAAAATCAGCTTTGTTTTGTTTTGTCTTTTCTTTATGTATCTTAAAACCGATTTGGCAGTGTTGCTGATGTGTGCATCGTGTCACCATGGTAACTGCTGAACATTTTGCCATAGACATCCATACAGCACAATGTCACTACAAAGTATATTCTCATTGGTCTGCTCTGGTTTGCTTATAACCATCTACAAATAATAGACACGATGTTTCTACAGATGTACTTCCTGTACTGGGGCCTACTAAAAACATACTAAAACCTAGACCTGGATGACTGAGGGACTACGCAGACATACTAAAACCTAGCTATAGACGTTGAAGGGCCCAGCCAACGAAGGGTGCTCCTCTGTGGACGACAAAAGCTGTGCCAAAATGGGACTGGCCTACACCATGGAGAGTACGTCATCCACTGTCTGTGCGCTTACGTTATGCCGCCTGGCAACCGTGACGGCTGCTGACTCAATTTTCTCCCATAGAAGAGGTGACGCGCAGTGCATGATGGGATATAGAAGTGCACGAAATCTGCTCGGATGTACCTTTCCTTCACGGCTGATCTCTGTCACGCAGGTAGTAACTGGACTCACGTGCAACACAAAGAACACAGCCAAACCCCTTGTCCCGGTGAATACATAAGGTTCATTTGAAATACAGAACCTGCGTGTCTTATAGATGAACAAAAGAAATGAGCAAACAACAATCCAGCCACCCAAAGTGAACACAGGGAGAACATAAAGGCTACACCCTTGATCAGCAATGAACTTTGGGTGCGGGGAAAATAGAGAGGCAGCAAAACAGGACTGGAACAGGCTGGGAAACAAAGCTGGACTGGGAATAAACAAAACAGGCAGAACTGTGACAATCTCCATGGAAACGCGGGGCACATTTGTCGGCCGCATTAGTGGGGTGCATGACATGGAACGGGCCTTGTTGTGCCTGAAGTGACATAAATGCCCTTCAAATGATATTATTGTTATGTTCTTGCAAGCATGCAGCTGTAATGAATGAGATTTGAAGTAGTAATTAATTTACAAACAGAGCAGGAGACCAATGGATTTCTACCTGTGACGTCACAAATCTGGGAAATTCAAACCCAAATGTTTTTTGAGTCTTCAGAATGAGTGGATTTACTAAACAGGATCCATCAAACCTGCATGAATGAAGATAAATCCAACTTCAGGTATAGTTTATGATAAAGAGTCAATTTAGCATAACGTGTGTCTTTAGAGATTTTCTTAGTAACTCCTAACCCTAACCACTTAGTTAAGCAGTTACAAAACATGACTCATTCTTGTTACGCTATTTGTTCCTTACGAATTAAATCTTTCGTAACGCTTTATGAGGCTAATTGTGTGTACTGTAGTTATTAAGTGGAGCCAGAAAATGTATTCGGAAATTGTGGACTACTGACTAACAATACCTTCCGATTTTTCATTTTTTTTCAATTGCTCTTTACATTAGACTCTTTTATTTACTATGCCTACTCTTAATACTCCACAACATTTATCTGAATATGGGTCCTCTATTGTACTGTCTTCCAAATGCGTCTTGTTTGTTTGCCTGAGTATAGACCGTCTGTTCGAGAGCTTATTCCCAAACTAACCTCCCAGAATCTCCAAAAACTCCAGTGTGTCAGTCAAAGACAAAAGAGGGGCGGAAAATGGGACGAGCCTCCGATTTTCAAACCGACTGTTGTGGTCCATAAATCACAACAAACACCCCGCACGACCGAAATAGATTCACATCCGTGCTCCTCCGTAGAATCAAATACATCATCGTTTGGAACCATCAACTCCAGTAATTTAGCACCAAAGCGTTTACAGGCGTTTGTAATTTTATTTTTAGATGTCTGTTTTACATGCAAAGTTTATGTATACTGTATGTGAGAGGGGTAGAATAGACAAAAATGTACTGAAGTAAGAGTAATGTTCCTTCAAAATAATATTACTCAAGTAGAACGGCAAAGTAGTGGTCCAAGAAATGACTCAATTAAGAGTAAAACAGTATTTGAGAGAAGTACTACTCAAGTAAGAGTCACTTAAAGAGTCATTTGAACAACGCAACATCAAGTAATGCACAAAATCTGTTTTTTTTCAAAGTATAGATACAAAAATGAGACAAAGTAGATCATATTTGAAGGAACGATGCAGGAAACACAAATCATTTCATATTGTCAGCATAAAACTTTTGTTGTTTGTAGACTTACTCACAGTGGGAAGAGTAACCGAAACTTTAAGGAGTAAAGTTCAATTTTTTGTTCCTTTGTTTTTCTTTTTGCAATTGGAATTACTTAGACGACAGAGATTGCACAATTACAGTTGAAGCATGGACCATTTTGTCTGTTAAAGCACTAGTGTGTTTCATGAACAGCTTTTATAAGTATTCTTTCATTCATCCTTTATGTTGCGATAGATCATTTGCAGTACAGTGATTAAAGCAGGTGATTTCAGTATTATCATGGATTGTAGCCTCTGACCTTGCGATTGTTCTAACAAGCATTGGATTGTGATTAGATTAGATTTGTGTTGCGATTTATGTTTTAATAATAGTGTTTTGTTCATAGTTCATTTTAAAAGCATCGAAAATTGACAAAAAGACTCAAATTAACTGACAAATAATTGTAAAAATCACATTTCAGAGCATGTTTGAACAGACCTACAACAGTAACAAAGTAAAAGTAGTAAAGCACTGTTCTCAAGCACACATTTTAGGTATTTGCACGTTAATACATTTTAAAGTGGATCATTTTTACTTTTACTTCACTAAATCCGAGACCAGGTATCTGTACTTTCTACTCCACTACTTTTTTGAACTGGACTGAAAAGTAAAAGTAGTTTGTATTATTCTTCGAGACCTGTTAAAAAGGCTGAGGTTTTTTGTTTAGTTTTTTTTTTTTTATCATTTGAAGCCTAATAAGACCTCAAAATATGTGCAGAGTAAAACAAAAGTATGAGACGTTTTCTTGTTTAATTACATTTCTAACAACTTTAATACTTTTTTTTCATGTGAGACTTGTACTTTTACTTGACTATTTATTTATTTTTTGCTCCTGTATCTGTACATTTACTTCAGTGTCATTTGATTTTCTAATTGCGTCCATCCAAATTGCACTTTCTACCATGTTATGACATTAATCCCTCATCAAAATCACACCTCAAAAGATTTTAGATCATCCATGCATGTTTCAGTAATCTAGCGATCTCTCCCAGGCCCCGTTCGAACCGTCTTTTCGGTTAGTAGCACAATTCTTTCCAACGCTCATCCCCTCTCCCTAATATTGGGTATGTTTTCAAGTGTGAGGAACCCCGTGCTCCTCAGCCCTCGTTCTTATTCACAAAAACTTGAATCTTCCATTGCCTTTCTTTCCCCAGGCAGTGACTCATACTCCTGGATATGATGTGATCAGTAGGAGACAGGTTTTGACACGGGTTTTAATAAGAACGCTACATTTTTGAATTGTCACACACGGGCCCCCTCTTCCATAAGGTTCATAAGAGCTCTCTGCGTTTTAGATGTGCTATATAAATAAACCTGGATTGAAACTCAAATAAAAGGGTTACTGACGAGGAATATACTTGAAAGATCAGGTATTGGCACATGGGTGTTTCAAAAGCCTGGGTAAAGCACTGGGTACATGCATTTATTTGTTTTTGTGGTTTAATTGAAAGAAAGCCATGCAAATGAATCCAAACTTTTAGGTTTTGAGTTCAAATATGATGAATATAGTGATATAAAATAGTAACACATTGACTGAAGTATCAATTCTCATGCAAAAATACCAACACTTGTTTTATGAATTACATTTTAATACATTTTTGAAACACATTATTCATAGTTTAGTTTATCTGAACATCTATTTAATTGATAGATCGGTTAAAGTGGGGTGGGGCACTAGTTTTGTTTTGGTTTTTTTCTTCTAGGGAGGAGTTTCAATGCATTTTAAAGGTCCTGTATTACGCAAAATTGATTCTTTTGCGCTTTAAGTTATGTTATAATGCTGTTACCTCCTCAAAAACACACTTGGAGTTGTGTTTTGTTTCATTCCCACATGTTTGAGTAATCCTGCATTATTAGTGTGTCTACATCTCCAAAGGTCAAAATGCTCCGTTCCACCTTGTGATGTCATGAAGCAGTAATTTTCAAGTTAACAGCTCTTTTTACTTCTTTAGTTAGTAGAGATAGGTATTCCCAGGGCTAAAATCATCCAAATGATTCTAGTGAAGGTGTATGGAGTTTAAAAACACAGTGGAGCACTTCCTGTATTACCATATGACATCACAAGGTGGTATAGTGTGTTTTCTACATGTGTAAAAGAAACAAAACACAACTCCAGGTACATTTGTGACGAGGAAACATCATAACCTAGATCAGAAAATAGTGTAATAGTGCACTTTAATACAAAACTCATTGGTATTGAACTGATATTGCAATGCTAGCCAAAGTACTTAGGATTGGATTGAAACAAAGTGAACACATGGTTTTAATACTATCCTATCTAATCCGATTTTCTTGTGAATTTCCTTAGTATAAAGCACTTTCAACTTCCAAATACAGTAATATCACTTCAAACCTTAAATTAAACGTACACTATGTAAATGTGGCTGATCCGCAACCTTTGTCTCAGTGGAGATGTTGTTTTCTTGCCTGGAACGTTTTACAGTTCAGCACGAAACCAACGGAAACAAGCAGGTTACACCATCAGACCAACTTACAGATCAGATCTATGGAGAAGCGGATCCACATATGGTAAAAATGCTTCGTTTTGAGCAATAAAAACACTACTAATTGAATAAAAACAAGATGGTTTGCGTCATACAGTGGAACAAATCAAACAAAGTAATACAGATAGCCCTTAATTATGAAAGTTATGAAGATTTTTTTTTATTATTCTGTTTGGTTCCATCATTTTTATGTTTTATACTTCTTTGGCAGTGAATATAAGTTGATCGTGTTTTAAGATCATTGCAACTTTGTGAAAAAATGACCAGATACCAACAACGATATAAACTGCCTGCGAAAATACAATAGGGACCACTGAATTAAACTTTTTAGCGTTACACGAGCAGAACCCAGCGAACCTCCATACCATCTCACGGGGGAATCGTACAGTATATAGTTAGCACGTACACCCACACGCAACTGCTCACCTCACCACTTCTTTAACACTTTGCCCTTCTGTCTTCTCCTTCGCAATGCAATAGTTAAAGAACAAGACACGAGATCCCACGTATTTTCATCAAAATGTCTGCAGCGAATCTGGTGCATCCACAAATGATTTTTCTAGTCCTTGTGGTATTGTTTTCATAAGGCTGCTTCCCTTGTCTTGGAATCTGAGCTCACTCCCTCCCACACAGTTTTATTAAGATGTTGGAGATACATATTAAGTGCTACTATCCACCGGTGACGCCTGAACTAAACCAACAGAACTTAAAGAGGGGGTATTACACTTACGCTATCGGGTATTAAATGTTAACACGTAGCATATTTAGATCACCGTGTTACATTTTATTGGTTTGAAACAACGTTCGCTACTCTTGCTCCCCACACTCCCCTTTCAGAGTTTTGTTTTGTGCATTTATCACAGACTGCATAAAGAAGTGGACTAAGGGAGTGTGACGTCTCCCATAGCGTTCAGCTCCAGTCAAATGAAGCTCATCGAGGCTCGCAGTTATAGGGGCAAATTTGGAGCAGTTGCATGTTACGCATTCTGATGACAAGTATCATAGCAACCAAAGAGCCAATCCGGAGTGACGCTGGTTTAGCTGGGAGCGGACATTTAGGGAACGCTGTCAATCAAACCTGTTGCTAACGCTAGCGGCAGCAAGCTTAGAGAAGGTGCCTGTTTTGTGGTAAATCGTAACGTTTACATTTATTTACAGCTTTTCCTTCAAGGCACTTTACCTCAAGGAATTACTCACCCATTCAGCCACTGGGGGCAAGGTGGGTTAAGTGTCTTGCCCCCAGTCAAAAGCAGGATTTGAACCGCCAGCCTTCGGACCAGTGGACAACTCACTCAACCAAACCGACACAACAGAGAAATAAAAATACCAGGATCAGGTAGAGCCGGTTAATATGAACATTTTTTTCAGTCCCCTGTGATTTTGCTTTAGTTCAGTAATGTCCCGTGTTTGTTCGATACACAACATCTTTAACATATCCCCACAGAAAGAAATCCAGAGGTGTGATATCAGGAGAACGTGATGAACAAGGAATTGGTCCATCCTTTCCAATCCAACGGTCTGGAAATATTTAATTGAGGAACTCACAAACATGCAGAGCCCAGTGTGTTGGGGAAAGTCTTGCTGGAAAATGATGGTTGGTTGAAGGTTCTGCTGTTGTGTTGCCACATATTCAGTGAAAAGGTCAAGGTAGACATCTGCAGTAATTAAAAACTTTTATAACCACTGAGTACATCTTATTAATTGCCTTTGTAATTAAAAACAAAAACAAAAAACTGTACAGAGACTTCATGGACACCCTGTATTGTATAAGTCAGATTTTATTGTCTTAGAATCAGGAACTGTGCTTTGGCCTTTGAAAGTTGTGAAAGGCATATATAAACTTGTCGAATAATTAGGATGTGGACATGAGGAATAGCGTTTGACATCCGCAATACTATTAAAAGTTCTTTTTTTTCAGACTTTAACCTCTCAGACCTCACGTAGTCTTTTGTTTAATGACTTGGGTTTGGACATACAGCTCGTGTCACAGTAGCTCTTTGTCTTGCCTAGTGTTGTGCAGTTCTTGGAGGATCCCTGGAGGGTGGAGTGTCAACGCCTTCACACTTCCTCCTGATACACTGCAGGGCCCCAGTGTCCTGCAGGTGTGAACAAAGGCAAGCACAATTTCGGCATATGTATCAGCCATCGTGACACCAGATATAATCCGCCTCTCCAATCTGCCACAGAACAGTAAGGAAAGGGAAGAGGACAAAAAGTGTAGCCTGGGATCCAGAATGCACGCTTCTTTAATACTTTACAAAGATGTGAGTCTCCGCATTTTCAGATGGGTGTGATTGACAGGTGGATTAGCCAATCAGGGACACACGTGGTCCATCGACATTTAAAATATATATGGCTGTTTATGAGGGGGAAAAATAATGAAAAAAAATATCACAGGGGATTGAACAACAGTGGATTTGTGCAACTAAACTGTGTTATTCTAACGTGAGCAATGGGTGACCAGTGAACTCCTTTGTTTCACATGCGTTCCTGAAATAAACAAATCAAATTGAACGATAATGTTTGGTTTTGGGTCGAGATTCAATGAAAGGCGTGGGGACTAGACTGATATCAATCTGTATAAGAAATGGTATGTTGAGTAAGAATAGCAGTTTAGTGTAGGTGGATGAAAGACTTGTAAACATATGGTACATACAACAATTACAACACGTCTCGCCCCTCAAATACGCCATTTTTAAAGACATTCGGTTCACACACACGTACACATCCATACTAAATTATTCACAAACATGCACACAATCATTCAGTTTCAGATATACAAATACTCGAGCTTTCATGCACATTCACTAATGGGTGCAAACCTGTGTTGATGTTAGCCATTTTGAAAACTTGTGCATGTTATAATGTAATCTGGCAAACTATTCCACTGACTTACAGCAACGATAGCAACAATAGAATAGAAATAAATACAGAGAGATATCAATCTGGATTTGTAAGGTAACAAACAATTTTACTAAAGTATGAAAAAAAAATGTGCAAAGTTGAGTAAAGAGTATTTGTGGAAACTGCTGCTCAAGTAAAAATGATTGTAAAATGTCTGGATGTAATATGTGATTTAAGAGTTCTATATTACGCTATATTGTGTTTTGTTTCATTCACACATTTTTAACACAGCTTCTCTTGAGCTGAAAACACTCCGTTCCACCTTGTGATGTCATGAGGTAAGACAGGAAGTGCTCCACGATGTTTTAAAACTCCACACACCTTCACTAGAATCATTTTGATCATTTCAGCCCTGGAATTGCCGATCTCTACTGAACTAAAGGTAAAACGTAGATGTTAACTTGAAAACTACCACTTCATGACATCACAAGGTGGAACAGAGCATTTTGAGCTTTGGAGATATAGACAGACTAATAATAAAGTTTTACTCAAACATGTGTGAATGAAACAAAACACAACTCCAGGTCTGTTTTTGATGACATAACATTCTAACATGGCTTAAATCTCACAAGAGTCAGATTTGTGTAATGTAGTACCTTTAAGAAATGACTCAATTATATCTTTAAAGCGTAAACCAAAAAGCCAAACTTGTATAGTCATTTAATAATAATTTTATCAATATCACCCTTTGCAATATTACTCATACAAAATCCTCCATTAACCCTGCTCGAGTGGGATTGAACAAAACCTTCTTTGACTGAATCTCCTCATAATAAAATCATTACAGGCCTGTGATGCTGCTTTCAAAGACTGGCCACTTCTAAGGGCCTTTTCAGCACCTCAGCCGAGCCGGTCTTTGCTCTAATCCCCCTCCTGACCACTTCATATGCTTTTAATTACTCTGGTAATTAGCGCCATACAAACATGATGTAACGAGTTTGCACTGGGTGACAGCCGGGGGGCGGTGTTCAGGCATATGGCGCTCTCTGCTCCACTCAGGGTGCCAATTACAGACATCTACAGACGTCGCCTTACTACTGCCCCCTGCTGGTGCGCGTGGCCTCGGGGGAGAGTTGACTGTCGTTTAAAGGAGACATTATGTACAGGGTCATTTTTGAGTTTTAAATAGTGTTGTAGTGAAATTTGATCAAAACCGTATATATGGGTTAGTGGTATGATGTATCAGTGTTAAAAGTACTGAAGATGTACTCGAAATGACTCAAGTAAAAGTACAGATATGTGGCAAAAATGTGCTCCATTACGATTACAAGTACTGCTGCCAAATTTGTACTTAAAAGTAAAAAGTACACATGAAAAATATTAGTCAAGGTACTACTTTTTACGCAATTTTAGTAGGATTTTAGATCTTTGCAAAACTTAAGTTGTTTTAAAATAGAAAATACATATTCTTTGTGTGTTTGTAGGAGTATAAAGGATCAGAGACAGCGGTGAGAAAGTTGGTCAGTACCAATCTATCACTCACACTCCAGATTTGTAAGGAAACAACGTGTGTGATGTGTCTTGCCCAAGGACACAACAGCAACAAAAGCAGTATGCAATGGTCAGAAGTGTAATCGAGCCACCAACATTGGGGTTTGTGGACGAACACTCAAAAATGATTGTTCTTACTCTCTTTGTGAGTAATTTAAACTGCGTCCTTTTTTCTGTAAAGTCAATATTTATCTGATCCATTCAACTTTAAAGGGCAAATGTGATGGATTATTTGTTTAATCTGCTGCTCGGGTCCTGACTAGAACCAGGAAGTACTTCACACATGGGTCCTGTGCTCAGGTCTCTGCTCTGAATGAAAAATTGCACACACAAAAAATCTGCGAAACAGTGAGACCACGATATAGCGAGGGACCACTGTATTCCCCATGATGAGTTTATAAGCAAAGCAGAGTTTTGGTATCACCATAAACCTAACAACAACTAGCATGCTAACCGCGCACATGATTCTCTGAGGATAAAATGCGTTCTAATTTGATGCAGTTAGTACGCAGAAGAGTTATTTTGACCTGAAATAACACAGGTACAGCACAGTCAATAATAAGTACTCAAGCCATGACAAAAAAAATCTACAATTCAGGTGTATGGCCTGATGGAAAAAAAAAAAAAAAAAATCTCTATTGACACTGAGTATTTTGTTTCTCCTCTAATACCACAGCTGAAATGATGGAATGAAATCTAACAAATTAAGAGCCACTTTTCTAAACTACTTTCAAATTGTTGTTTACCCTCTTTTCACTTGTCCTTCATTTTGTCATTGAACGCTGAAACCGATTATCAAACTGTCCAAAGATGTTTCAGAAAAAAACTCAATGACGCAGACTTCTTCCACTTTAAAGGAGAGGAACCAAAACACTTTTATTGCACAAACACTTTTATTGTACAAGCTCTTGATTTGACGCGCATCCCTTTAAAGGCTCTGTACCTGATTTTTACTGTGTTGAAAACAAGGAAAACAGAACTAGTTATTCCTCACTTTCCTAACACATTCCAAGCATCCAAATTATCGGAGACCAGAGTGTCATAGTAAACGCATCTACAATTACACTTCCTGATCCTATGACATTTAAATGCTTTATAATTAGATGCCGATATTACACAGCTGACTTATTTTGATCTAAACAGCTGCTTATACAAGATATTTGTACTGGGGAAAGACAAATTGTACGAAAGACATGGGGAAAAAATGGAGCGCAGGTTCTTTAAAAAATCCTTTTGCTTTGAGTACTGTGTTTCTCCTAAACTAAATGAAATCTCACAAATTAAAAGCCACTTTTCTAAATTACTTTAAAATTGCTGTTGACCCTCTATTCGCTTGTCCTTCATTTTGTCATGGAACATTGGAACAGATTATCAAACTGTCCAAAGATGAAAATAAATAAATAAATCAATGACTCAGCTTTTTTCCACTTTAAAGGACAGGCACCAAAAAACACTTTGTTGTGTTTTATTCCTTGTATAAGCTCTTGATCTGGTGTACTTCCCTTTAAGCTTCCTCCAAATCCCAGTTTTGATAAAAAGGAAGTGAATGGGGATGTCTTTGTTGTCAAGCCCACTGCATCTGTGGTCAGGTTTTAAATGTAAAATGTTCAAGAAAAAGCTCAACACAGTTTATTTTTTAAATATACCTTTAGTGCTACTTCACCTGCAGTGTCTCTCTCTAAAACCTTCAAATCAGGCTAGAAATCTTGGAACAATAATGGACTTAGACTTGAACTTTACCAGTCTCACAAATCAATAACATCTGCAGCTTTTTACCATCTAACAACATTCCAAAAGTCAAAGGTATAATGTGAAAGCCAGACTTAGAGAGACTTATCCATTCATTTGTCTCCAGTAGGTTAGACTATTGTAACATCCTGCTCACTGGCCTCTCTAAACGAGCGTTAAGACAGAACAGTACATCCAGAACACTGCTGCTCAGGTCCTGACTAGAACCAGGAAGTACTCTCCATGGCCTAGCACCAAAATACATCTCCAACATGTTAGTGCCATATGAACCATCTCACACTTTGAGGACTTCAGGGACAGGCCTCCTGCTGGTCCCAGAGTCAAAGTTTCAATTTTCTGCAGCTAAAAACTGGAACAATCTTCCTGAAGGTGTGAGACAGGCCTCTACTTTGACAATGTTTAAATCCAGGCTCAAAATGGTTCTGTTTCTCTGTGCATACGACTGAAAGATTTTTATTCTGCACTCGTTTTAATGCTGCCTTGCCTTGTCTTACCTTCGTATGAATATTTAGTTTGATACTAAAGTATTCTTACTCTTTAGTGAAGTAGTCTTCCCACAGTGTTAAGTCTATACACATTAAAAAGGCTCCTTGTGATATGATTTATTGACTTTAACAGAATTGGCATTAAACTACTTTGACTACTTTGAAACCTTTCCAGTCATAAAAATCAGATCCAAACTCAATACTTTCTACACATACTTTTCTACTGTTATTATTTGAGAATTCCTTTTATTCTGTCAAGAGTGTGAGAGTTTGTAAAGTGAATACGTTTAACCACTCGTCCAAGTAGCTTCTTCAGTTCTGACAGAGTTCTGAAAGTCACTGCCTTAGGAGATGCAAACTACACTGACACTAATACACTCTAGTTGTTTAGAGTGAGGAGTACCGTATTTTCCAGATTATAAGTACCACTTTTTTTAATAGTTTGGCCGGTGGTACGACTTATACTCAGAAGCAATTTATATGTGAAGTATATGTATTTTTTTTCCTTCATTATTATGCATTTTTTGGCTGGTGCCACTTATACTCTAGTGCGACTTTTACTCCAGTGCGACTTATACTCCAGTGCGACTTATACTCTAGTGCGACTTATACTGCAGTGCGACTTTTACTCCAGTGCGACTTATACTCTAGTGCGACTTATACTCTAGTGCGATTTATACTCCAGAGCGACTTATACTCCAGTGCGACTTACATTCCAGAGCGACTTATACTGCAGTGCGACTTATACTGCAGTGCGACTTATACTCCAGTGCAACTTATACTGCAGTGCGACTTATACTCTAGTGCGACTTATACTGTAGTGCGACTTATACTGTAGTGCGACTTATACTGTAGTGCGACTTATACTGTAGTGCGACTTATACTCCAGAGCGACTTATACTCTAGTGCGACTTATACTCTAGTGCGACTTTTACTCCAGTGCGACTTACATTCCAGAGCGACTTATACTGCAGTGCGACTTATACTCCAGTGCGACTTATACTCTAGTGCGACTTATACTCCAGAGCGACTTATACTCCAGTGCAACTTATACTCCAGTGCAACTTATACTGCAGTGCGACTTTTACTCCAGTGCGACTTATACTCCAGAGCGACTTATACTCCAGTGCAACTTATACTGCAGTGCGACTTTTACTCCAGTGCGACTTATACTCCAGAGCGACTTATACTCCAGTGCGACTCGGAAAATACGGTATATGTTTTCAGTTACCTCCATTGAAGGTGTACACTGTGCCTGAGATGAGTAGCCCTACCTGGACGACTGAGGGATTACACAGATAATTCTTTGGGTCACTACTTTTTACTTGTACTTAACTGACATTGCGTTTACTTAAGGACAAATTTTGGCTACGTTTCCCGCTTCTGGATATGCCTCTTGAATATCTGCCAATCTGAAAGAAGGCTTTTAATGTGATTCACTGCTTTTCTCTTTCATGACCACATTATGCAACCCCGGTCCCTGCTGTTTAGTTGCCAGCATTCATTCAATCTGTCATAAAATGAAAGAAATTAAAGTGGTATTTTTAACTTTATTCAAATTTGACCTTGTAATTTGGACAATTTAAAATCCACATGAAAAATACACAATGGAAAACTTTTTTAGTGAAGTATTTCTGTATAATTAAAGCCGCCGTGTGTAACTTCTTAGCCAAAAATAGACTAAAATAAAAGCATGTTTTTTGTTTTCATTTTGGTGTGTTTATTGAACTGAAAAACTAGCATCTTTACTCTGAGTGGGCTTGCATCATCCTGCTTGTTCCAGTGGAAATGTTGTTCCTTTGCCTATAATCTTCCGCAGTATGGGGTAAAATGTATCTATCTCCGTGGATAATGCTCCGAAGTATGGCTTTAAGCAACTTTCTTAAAACCAGGAAACACAGAACTAGTTCATTGTAAATGGTTTGCAGTGGTCCAAGTTATTCCTCACTTACCTTATGCATTCGAGCATCATAATTATTCAGTTCATAAGTATTTTTCAGATCAGTGTGGAGATTTGTCATGATGGTAAACCTAAAAACAACTAAGAAATAGCATGCTAACGTGTACTTCCTGATTATTGGACAATAACATGCTTTCCAATTTTGATACAGACAACACATAGACTTATTTTGACCTCAGGAGCTACTTTTATAATAAATCCATAGAAGGACAAATCTAATTTTGCTCAAATACATGGTGTTATCTAGAGCACATATGTCAAACTCAATCTGGCCCACGATGTAATTATGTTTGGCCTGTGAGATTAGATCAAATGCGGCCCGCAGCTATAAAAAACATGCACCACTAATAATACAAATCCCAGAATGCTTTGCTAGTACGCTGGCGAGCAGTCCAGACCAATGTGCAGAGTAAATCGACTAATTCTACTCCAAGATAAGGAATGTTAATATTTTGAAAGTCAAATTTTCATTGGCTGAATTTTTTATTTATTTATTTTTTTGCTTGTGAAAAAAAAAAAAAATTACTTTAAACTAGACTACAGAGAGAGACGTAATTTATTATTTAATTTAAATAAGAAATACTATTGATGTGTCTTTTATTTCATATTTAATTTCTCATATGTGTGTAATATCAAGCTTGAGTTATTCCAGTTTGTCCATCCATTCATCCATTTTCTTCCGCTTATCCACGGCCGGGTCGCTTGGGCAGCAGTCTAAGCAGGGACTCCCAGACTTCCCTCACCCCAGACACGCCCTCCAGAGTTTGCGTTTCAGCAAAAAGTTCATATGAAAAGGTTAAACATATCAGGTGCAGTCAATTTTTCCATAAATGTTAAGTTTGGCCCATGAATTTGTCTCCATTGTTAATTTTGGCCCACTGTGAATTTGAGTTTGACACCCGTGGTCTTGCCTTGTATTTGTATGTTAAATTGTAAGAAGTAAAGAGTGCCCAGACAGCGCTCCAAGCATGACTGTAGTTAAACACACATACAGTATAGTAGTGAACTAGGACGGCCCCAGGGTTTACGCGCTTCAGTAAAAAGGCAACGTTGGCATAAAAATGGATTTCACCCAAGCAGCACTAAAAACAAACAGGCGGTGGGGCGGGAAGCAGGCAAAAAATATGCCGTAAATGCACATTTCCAAAGACGGCAACCATATACAAGAAAAGCTTTGTACAGCAAACACAGAGCACAAGAACTTTAGGTAACTATTTTGGTGGAGGAGCTGCCAACTGCTTGTCTCCGTGGAGATGTTTTGCTTTGACTGAAATGTTCCACAGTATCATCATCAAACTCATCTATTACAATGGAGACAAGAAGGTCAGATCTGTGGAGAGGCAACCCTGCTCACAGTAAGAATGCATGTTTTGAAGGTAGATGATACTGAATTATTGCGAGATTGTTGAGTTAAAAGAGGGGGTATTTTTCTTCTATGGGGGTATTTTTCTTCTAAACTCGCCGAAAACAAGGTATTACAATGTTTCACAAGTTTGACTTTCGTTTTTGAAGCTCTACGTCCCCTTTCCCTTTGCACTCTGGTCTTCAGGGCGCTATAACATTACAATCGGTGTCCATCCCACTAATGAAACGACGGCGCATCACATCAGTGCAGAGATCGCAGGGATGACATTTAAATCATCATGTTTTTGATAAGAGAACGTTAAAACATGGTAGAAAGCTCCAAAAAGTCAATTTTGTATAATATCCCCTTTTTAATGCCATACTAGGAAACATCCTGGGTGAAGCAATAACATCTCCAGAGACAAGGAAAACAAGATTCAAGTCTAATTCAAGGTCTGGCCGTGACTTGCAAGTCCAAATCTCTGTACATCCAAACTCAATATATGATCAAATAACAAGAAAAAGCACCAGAATTTCTATTAGATGTGCTTCCATTTCACAACCTCAATTTGAAGTTTATACGTTATATCTGAGTTTGAAATGAACTGTAGAGTCTCTAATTCAGTCCACATTACCACCTACCAAGATATGACTCCTTAAGAATAATAAATATTCAATAATCCTTGTCATTCCCTGGTATTTGCCCTTCTGCTGCATGTCTCCTAGCAACATGCTTCTTTTATTTTATTTTTTTGGCTCCTGCGTTTCCTTCAGGACAAATATTTTCCCTCTCTGACAACTTTTACTGGAGGATGGGAACACGCCACACTATTAACTGGATTAAACAACATGAAGAATGACTTGTAATTTGGCCCTGTCTTGTTGTATTAGAATCCCAAACATGTCGCATTTTATCAAACCCGACGAGGCGTGTGTCGGAACAAGGGTGGTGCTGGTTTAATTTATTTAGCCTGGACTAGATTTAGACACGTGAGTGCAAATTAATTGGATGTACAGTGACAAGATGAATAGATAGCCAAGCGAATGGACAGAAAAGCACTACAACGTAATGCGGTCATCCATCAAGGCTATGAATCTGCGCGCTCGTAAATCAACAGCCTAGATAAACATGCTAGGTGCTTACTGTTCATAACATGGTTGGAATGAAGTCATATGGGAACGCTTCCGTGCACTCGGCTTGAACTCACCGACCCACAACGCCAACGAGAGGTCTTCAAGATGGATACCTGCTGTCGCTCTATGTAGAATGTTACCTGCATCGCATGTTTTTAGCGCAAGGTTATGGAAAATTAGGATGTGTTAGCATGTTGTTGTATGTCTTTTGTGAGGGCGAGGGCTTTACTAGAAAAAAATTATGGATGAAAACTGCTAAAAAAAAGTTTAATACTCTGCAAACTAAGGCAACAACTAATAAAAAGTGTAATTAGATTGATTTTTTATTGATGAGACTAATGAAAAGTAGTGAGAGACATTGATAGGGTCTTGTTGAAAGAGGTGTGCAGCCATACTATTCTAGAGTTCAAATATAACCAATACCTTCACTTATTTCCTCCTCATTGCTAACTTTCCATAATTGCACCTGCGAGAACCTACAGCTTGGAAAAACACTACAAAAGTTTGGCGTTCCTTTGATTTCCTAATGCGGTCATCCATCAAAGCTATGAATCCACGCGCTCGTAAATCAACAGCCTAGATAAACATGCTAGGTGCTTACTGTACGTAACATGGTTGGAGGAAGTCATATGGGAACGCTTCCGTGCACTCGGCTAGAACCCACCGACCCGCAACGCCAACGAGAGGTCTTCAAGATGGACACCTACTGTCGGTCTATGTAGAATGTTACCTGCATCGCATGTTTTTAGCGCAAGGTTATGGAAAATTAGGATGTGTTAGCATGTTGTTGTATGTCGTTTCTGAGGGCGAGAGCAACCATGTTACATCCAGTATAAATGAAACTGACAATGAAACAATGAAACAATGAAATTATACAGTTAAATGGTTTGCTCTTTGTTAGTTTCAGAGGACCTCCAAATACAGGCTGGACGATATGGCAAAAATGCATTTTTTTACCTTTAAAGATGGTTAATAGATGGCAAACTAAGGTTAACAACTAATAAAATGTGTTTTTATGTGATTTTTTTTATTTTTTTTTTTATTTCACTAAACTAATGCAAAATAGTGAAGGAATCTATTTGAGTTCAAATATAACCAATGCTTTCACGTTTTTTCTCCTCATTGCTAACTACAAAAGTTTGCCGTTTTTTGATTTCCTAATGTTTCCACATAAATATATGCTAGGTGCTCACTGTACATAACATGGTAGGGGAAAGTCATTCCATGCACCCGGTGTGAACCCACTGGTCCACAACGCCAACGAAAAGTCTCCAAGATGGATCCTGCTCCACCGTCGTTTAGCACAAGGTTGTGTTGAATGAGAACGTCTGTTAGCATGTTGTCTAGAGCAACCAGGAGAACCATGTTACATCCAGTATAACATTGAAATTATGCAGATAAATCCTCATATCAATTTTGGATTCAATTTTAATTTGTCTTATTACAAACGGATAAATGTGGCTTTCACTATTCATTTCCTCGCAGAGCAGAGACTTTAATTTGTGAAATGACGTATTCATTAAAGCGCTTCATTCAAAGTAAAAATAGAACAACCTTTACTAGACTGGAGACGAAGACATCACCAACAACAACAAGTGTAGTTAAGCTGTTTTTATAGACTAATTTAATAAAAGATAGTGAGGGACATAGAGGTTTTTAGCCAGACTCTCCAATTCTACAGTTATTCTACATATTCTACAGTCCAAAGACAACCAATATCATTACTGACGTTCCATAATTACTCTACTAAAATCAAACACGAGCAAGCCGAGATAAACATGCGAGGTGTTTACTGTTCATAATATTTCTGGAGGAAACCGAGACGGATACGGTTACAAGCATCGCCTGTCGTTTAGCGCAAGGTTATGTTTAGGAAGTGAACCGTGGATAGAATAAAGATGTGTGTTCTGGTTTTTGTGAGGGCAAGGGTGACCAGTAGACAAATACATCGAGTAGAACAGTAAACCTTTACAACTACGAAGATATGGAGAAGGACAAAGTGGTACAGTGACCCAAATTTGTGTAACTATAATGAATGTTAATGTTAAGAGAAGCTGTGTGCTACTTCACCTGCTGCATTTTAACATCAGTAGAACACTCTGTTTACTTTTCTGGAGTAATCTCATGGGGCGACAGTAGCTCAGTTGGTAGAATGTTTGTTCGAATCTCGACGTACACTACAGTCAAATCCATGGACGTAGAGGTTGGCGATGCGATTCCAGCTCCCACAGATGAATTCTGTCGTTGTGTCCTTGGGCTTAACCTACTTTACACCCAATGTCTGCGTACAATGTTGCATGAATGTGTGTGAATGGGTGAGTGGTTGCTTGCTTGCATAAAAACTACGAACCAGGTCAAAACATTATCTTTGCATTTTGGCATTTAAAGATACAATTCTACCGGATTTCTGAATTGTAACTTGTCTTCATAGGCAGTATATAAATGGACAGCGGGCCAGCTAGCCACCACATTCCACGATTTCGCTCCAATACCTTCAAAAACCTCGCTACCGATTGGCTCTATGAAATACATGCTCAGAATTCCAAATACAGAACTTGACTCTAAATTAACCTCTATAACTGCTCGTTCTGATTGGCTTCGTTTGGCTGGAGCCGAGCACTGTGTCAGACTCCCTCAGTCCACTTCTCGGTATGCTTGTCCACCGCTTCAATTTCAAGTCATTATATGGGCTCTGAATGTTTTGGCAGCATGTAAACTCAACCCATTCCCCAAACTACTCCCATATATACACAACATTATTGGATAGTACTGAATTCATATCGCAATAGCCCCCGGATATGTCTCTCCTAAGTGCCTCTAAAGCCGGACTTGGGTTTTAATCTACTCCCTCTCCCGGCATATGGGCTTGGACTGTTGAACTCTCTGCTCCTCTTAAGTCTTCCACTGTACTCTACCCCTCAGCATTTTCACGCACATTAAAACTGCCGCCTCCATTAGTGTACCTGTCCTTCTGGTCTGTCAGGAGAAAACGCAAGCTCGGGGTTTCACGGGTGGATGTAGTTAAGTTTACAGCACAGGTGAAGTGGAGCACTTGATAGCACTGACTTGGGAGAAAGGTGTTTCATTAGAGAACATGAAGGGTGGCGTCAATATGTTTAAAAGTGTACTATGTAACTTTTACTGCGGAAGAGCTGTCCGTGTTAATGCTTTGCGGGGAATGTTTCACAGTGCGGTATCAAACTTATCTATCTGCATGGACACAATATAGCCAGGCAAAGTTACAAGTCAGATATGTGGAGAACTGAATCCACTTCTTTTTTTAGCAATGAAAATGTACTAAATGTAGCGCTTACTTAATGACATACTGTGGTTGCCTGGCAAATCCAGAATGACATCTCTCTGTGTTTCTTATACAAAGAGATAAATGTCAGGTCACCATGCCCTTCGTCGCATCTCGATCCAGAACTAAACGTGATCGTCCAATCAGATTTGCTCATTTTAGTGTTGCATGTGAAACAAAGAAGCTTTTTCGTAATTTTTTCCTCATATTTCTACCCTTGTAAGCAGCTATATTTGTTTTGATATGGACGGACCATGCATATCCCTGATTGGCTAATCCACCTGTCAATAACATCCATCTGATTTCAGGGAGACTCAACAGTGACCAGACTCACATCTCCGTAAAGTATCGGAGACATGTGTGTTCTGGATTCCAGGCAAGGTGGCAGACCCTTCACAAGAAAAGTTAAATTGTAAATCTTTAATTGCATCTTTAAAGTATTATAAAGCATTCATCTATTGCATTGGCTCCTCTTTAATTCTACCATGTGGGATAATAGTTTGTGCATGACATGTAATGTAACAGTTATCTTTAAAGAACAATACAACTAAATAATTATAGTAATGGTTTAGATCACCTGTGTCAAACTCAAGGCCCAGGGGCCAAATGCGGCTCACCATGTCATTTTATGTGGTCCGTGACAAGGTAAATTTAAATGTATGTCATGTTAAAATGTCAGTTACGCAGTTACACAGATATATTTTCAATATCTTTGCCTCTGTGTCAAACTGAATTAAGTTAACAAACTTGTTAAATTGTTAATCTAAACTTTAGATTAACAATTTAACAACTTTGTTGGTCATTATTCACTCACTCCTGGCCTATCAAACTCTGAGTTGGGCTTAGGTTAAGAATCTAAAGAGTATCTTACACTCCCCATTAACACATGCAAGATGAGTGAAATGTCTTGCCCAGTGGCACAACAGCTGTATAGAATAGATAGAATTTCAAACTTCCAAACTTCCATAAACCGTTTTACTGGCATTATATTCACTCTGGATATTGGGGATTAAAGGGCCCATATTACGCCATTTTCTGATCTATGTTATAATGTTTCATTCAAACATGTTTAACACACAAACCTTGCAGGCTGAGTTCTACTCTCAAACAGGAAGTGCTCCATCGTATTTTCAAACTCTGCTCCCATTCACTAGGATCATTTGGATGATTTCAGCCCTGCTAGTCTCCACTGAACAAAAGGTAAAAGGAAACTTGAAAACTACTATTTCATGACATCAAAAGGTGGAACAGAGCATTTTGAGCTTTGGACATGTAGACATACTAATAATAAAGCATCACTCAAACAAAATGGACTCAAACAAGAGTCAATTTTGCATAATATAGGACTTTTAAACATACAGTCTAGTTTTTGCGATCTCAAACTACGCTACAATATGTGATGTCAGTCTCATACAAAAGTCAGCCCTGTCAAAACTTGAAAGCACTCCTTGCTACGACTGTGCTTTTTGTTATTTGCCTTGTCAAATGCATGAACTTGACATTTGAATCTGAGTATAGGCCCAGAGCTGGAGCACAGTGTAAACCTGCCCTTTCAGAAGCACCTACGCCAAAGTGCGCTTTGAAAACCAGTACTAGTATCTATATGCATATGTAGAGTTCCTGTCGTCCTCAGATGATCTTTGCTCCTCGCCAAAAGTCAGTGGTAGAAAAAAAATAGGAACTTCAGTTTAACTAGCCTTAATAAAGCTTGAACAAAGGCTTAATTCCTAATGAGCAAATAGTAGAAAAAGGTTTCATATGGACAGTGTTTTTGTAATCAGAATGCTAACTAATTAAGATAAAGGTACACATTAATGTTCTCTCCAGATCTTGAGCTAGGCTTCAGGCTCAGTCAGGAGGATTTTACCTATGGTGCATGTTTTTTGTTGATGGAGGGAACCAGAGTGCCCAGAGCAAACCCACCCACACACAGGGAGAACGTCAAACTCCACACAGAACGGCCCCTGTGCGGATCGAACCCTCAACTAAATAATTCTCTTCCATAAATATTGTGTCTTTCATATGCAGTGTGGCTTCACCTTGTGTCTAGTTTGTGTCTGTGCACATCAGAGGGAGTTGCTAATTGTAATTTCATTGTTTATTTTTTCGTTTAATGACAATAAAGGAATCGGTTTCAATTTTCAATTTCTTGCTGTTAAGCATGAGTGCCCCCTAGCCCCCGTACCACCAGTTAAGTGGTTGGAGTCACCTGGCAAACTCCTATCCTGATAAAACGAAACAAATGCACAAAGACACAGTTACTTAATCTGTCATACTTATGTGGCACATTATCAAAATCAGAATTGTTTTATTGAAGCCTAGGGAGAAATGTATTTGAATTTGAAGTCCGATCAAGATAGAAGATGGCCATGAATAAAGAAACTCTGTGTAGCATTGAAGGTGCATGTGTATTTTGTGGTGGATGGTATTGGTTTAAAGGGAATGGTAAACGGTCAGATTTTTCTATAGCATTTTTCCATATTCAAGCACTCAAAGCACTTTACATCAAGAGAACCATGTACCCATTCACCCACACATTCATACACAAGTGTGCACAGACACTGGAGGAGAGGTGGGTTAAGTGTCTTGCCCAAGGACACAACGGCAGCATTCATCTGTTGGAGCTGTAATAGCGCCGCCAATCCGTGGGTAAGCTCAACCAACTGAGCTACTGTCGCTCCACGTAGAATGTTCCACGATATAGCATACGCAAAACAAGCCGTCATTTCCACCAGGCAAAGTTACATGTCAGGTGTGTGGAGAGGCAGTTCTTGCTCAAAAAGAGAACGTTACTAATTGAATATATTAAAGATTGATAAGTTTAATGTCTTACTGAGGGAAAAATACGAGGAAAGCAGTAACACCTCCACTAGAACAGTTACAGAGCGAACCTGTAAGTTTAACAATAATAAAATACAGACATTAGCAACACCAAAAGATATTTATACCTTAGCAAAAGTATCAATCGTTAATCATTGGGCTGTGTTGCTTTCATTGCCCTTTCTGCACGATTCTAATTACACAACGAGGCAGATGCACAACAGGCTAATCCTCCAGCTACTAGCTACTCCTGACCTTGGTCCTGGCTCATGATCTGGGCACTGCACTGAGGATGCCCACTGCTTCGGTCAGGCTACCCGGAGGCACTGGAAGTAGAATGGGTCAAATGTCCAGCACTGATTTCCCTATGGAGACTATAAGGTCAGGAGTAGCCATGATTGCATGACACAGACAGAAAAAAATAAGGGACTTTTAAACAGGGAATTGTTTCGGCAAGAATGTTACACAGAATGAAAATGAAGTTGTAGCTCGCATGTATTTAATTCAACGTGAGCGGGGTCGCCTCTCCACAGACCTGGACTGCATCTTGACCTAATGGTATTACCTGTTTGTCTCCACTGGTATAGATAAGTTAAACATTCCAGGCAACACAAGTCCATGGAAACAAGCAGATGTCATACCAGAAAGGTTACACAGTGTACGTTTAAACAATTAAAAGTCCTGTACTCGATTTTTTCGCCACGCATTTCAGCAAATTTGGTGTTGCTCTATAACATATAAATTGTAAAAGCAGCTCTTGAGGTCAAAATAAATCTTCAGTATAATGTCCTCATCTAATTATCAAGCGTTTTGTTGTCCGATAATAAGGAAGTGTGTGTTAGCATGCTAGTTGTTGGTAGTTTTACTGTCACAGCAATAGGCCGCTCCACTACGCTTTCTTGTGAAAAGCACTTATAAACTCATCAGGGTGAGTAATTAGGATGCTCAGAATGCATAAGTTAAGTCATAATAACTGAACCACGTTGAACCACCGTTTAAAATGAACTAGTTCTGTTTATCTCGAGTTTAAGACAATCAAAATCAGGTACAGCGCCATTAATATCTATGCACGAAAATAATAGACCTTGCCAACATAAATGGAACGACAGTAGCTCAGTTGTTGGTAGCGTGTTTTGTCCACTGATCTGAAGGTTCGCAGTTCAAATCCCACTCTCGACATGAACATCATTTGTTGAGCGCTCAGATCCATTGAACCACAGGTTGAAGGTGCGATCCCAGCTCCCACAGATGAATGCCCCCATTGTGTCCTTGGGCGAGACACTTAACCCCCCTCACCCCCAGTTTGTGGTTCCTTGATGTCAAAGCGCTTTGAAGGTGGAAAAGTGCTAAATAAAAAAAAATATGACCACTGACTGTAAATCTCTTCATGTTCATAAAGTGTTTCTTAGACTCAAGAATTACAAAACTTACAATACACATTTTTTAATTTGCTTCTTCCATTTCCACATTTCAATTCTCATCATCTTTATTTTCAAGCATCAGTATTCTAGCTGCGAGTAGTGGCCATTTTCAGTAGACTGGCTATTTGATGACATTGAAGAAAAGTTAGGGATGACAATTTTCGAGTGTTCGCTTCTGCTTCAGTGCCACTTCAGTTAACTTCTATAAAATGTGTTTTCCGACTTTGTCAAACTATTCAACAGATCCAATATGCAAAGCCAACAGTGACCTTGATCAAGAGACCTATTCTGTATGTAGTTTTGTGCGCTTTAAAAACACTACAATAACACAAAATAAATGAGCAACTTGTACGTTATGTAAAATTGTGAATTCAAGGCACTCAAAGCACTTTACATCAAAGAACCACTCATCCATTCATATACCAGTGTACACAAACACTACCATCTGTACGTTTATTCCATTTTTTTTTTTTTTGTTCTATCCTCCTCAAAGCCATAGCTAGAACACTATCAGACAAAAGTATCACAGATTGCTTTCGATAACATGTTTTTATGCCTGGTGGGTGCTGGGAGAGCAGAAAATTACAAGGCAGTGTAACAACAAATGAATGTTGGAACTACAGGTTTTCCTCAAAGCAACGGAAATTATGAGTGTTAAAACTGCCTTATATCTGAAGGAAGGAGCTACTACACAATTTGCTTGTTGACTAGGTCTATTGAACTACACTAAATGTGAGCTGACTCATATTTTGCATAATCATTCAGGCCCCTAATGGCTGCTCTCACACCTATTAGCATGCTGGCTATTACTATTGTTTTCCTTGTTTCCTTGATTTAGGTCTTGTTTAGATTTATACCTCACGCAGACCTAAATAACAGTTGTACTAGTTTCAGTTTCCTTCCCTCAGATAGATATAAGGCAATGTCCAGCAATTTGGCCATAAATGAAGAAGTGGCTTGGACGAGCAGCAAAACGTCGTCACTCAAAAACTTATTGTCCAGTTGACAGAATTGAATTTTTCTTTCACCCTGTAGGGAAATGTCTCTGAATTTGACCCATTCTTCAGTGCCCCAGAGGCAACCTGTCAAAAGCAGTGGGCGCCTTAGTGCAGCGCCCGGGGACTCATCTCCAAATATTGAGCTAGACTTGGTCAGGACTGGATTTTTCCAACATGATTCTAATTTTTGGAGAATGTACTTTCATAAACTTTACCTCTGTTTCCAATTAGGTTTTTATGTGTTAGAGCGCCCTCTGCTATCTACAATGGGAATTATCAATTAGAAAATAAACAAATGAACAGAGCCATTAATTTGTTGTGAACACAATTTGACCACAGAATGAGTCCAGTGATTACCTGTGACACAACAATCCAGGCAAAATGTGACCAAAGCATTTTTTTTTTTTTATTGCTCAGAGAAGATGACTTTTGATCAATGGATTAATGAAACAATGAAATGTAAATAAACCATCACAATTGAATAAACTTTTAAACATACACCTGCGCCTGTTTTTAATGTTTTATATGGACTTGTATAATTGTGTGTTTAGTTTCTTTCTGTTTGTATTATATTTTAAACAGGGCACCCATAAAAAAAAGAGATCCCAAATGCTCTCATTGGCTTCCCCTGTATAAATAAAGATAAAGAACGAAACAAACAAACAAAAATACAACCCCAGGTATGGTTTTGATAAGAGGACAACAATAATAAATCATTGTTAAAACCTAAAAAAAAAAAAAGAACATTTTTGCATAATATGTGTCCTTTAAAACTCCCAAACCTACACGGGGATAGTTATTATTTAGAAATGTGGCCACCTGAGGATAAACAAAGAGCTGTTTATCATTTTATTTGTGCTTTTTGCATTCAAATCCATGCAAATCACTCCGCTTTGTTGTAGATAATCTAAGGTCAGGCGGAGAGGCAGTGCTTTTATGGAGAATTCTGATCACTTAAGGTGCTAATTAGGGTTGATAATAATAATAATAAAAAAGAATTTCAGTAAATAAAAGCGTATGCAGGAGATTGAATGCCAGATATGCCGAAAAAGCAACTTAATATTTAAATCATTAGACATAAAAATAAAATCGTTATGCATAATGTGTGGGATGTCAGGCTAGAAATCTGGGGATAATGATGGACTCAGATTTGAACTTTAACAGCCACATCAAATCAATAACATCTGCAGCTTTTTACCATCTAAAAAAACATTGCAAAAATTAAAGGTATTCTGTCAAAACCAGACTTGGAGAGACTTATCCATGCGTTTGCCACCTAGAAAAGTGAAGCACATTCAAGGAGAGACTAAAGGTTTGTGAGGTGTTAAAGGCGCTTATATATATACTGTATAAAAATGTATGGAAATGGAGAATGAACGGGCCTTATGCATGGGCCATTAAGGCAGCAGAGATATGTTTTGCTACTAAACAAACACATATGGCTTTTAATATTAATTTCCAGAACATAAGGTAGAAAAAACATTAATGACAAACCAACAAAGTCCAATTTCTTCCTCTGAAATCTGCTCCAAACCTACTGCTTTTACTGACATTGGAGGATTGGCTGCTCCATTAAAAAGACCCAAGCTGATGATCAGGTATGTTAAACTACTGCATTTTTATTTGAATTGTTAAGGGATTCTTTGCCCTAAATCTTTACTGTATTGTCATCTGTCTGTTTGATCTAACTCCTAAATCCTTCCGTGTATCGATATGTCATATTACCCATCACTTTGACTTAATTTTTGTGATACTATCTGTTGTTACGCACGGGCATATCTCTTGTTTGTTAGCGTACAAGACGACGTGTCCAGCCGCCTGAAGTCACTTGGACTAGATTAAGACTGGTACGATTATTTTGATGGTATAAATACACTGTATGTATATTCATTTGGAGGCTGAGGGCGGGACTTTGCAGCTCTTTGACAGTTGTGCACAATTGAATCATCTGACTTTTTGATCCAAGACAACTTCTATATTGATTTCATGTATTTTTAAGGTTTTTACTCATTTTTACTATTAAAATACCATTATCTATGTCTATGTAGAGGAGCAGCGGCTCTACTCCAAGCTTCTTCGGTGTTACTGACCTGCTCAACATACCTCTAAATGATAACAATGCGTTCAATGTGTTTTATTTGTATCTTGATGTGCATAATAATTAAAATAGCAATAGGTATTTTAAATAGTCATATGCTGTTTCTCACATTGCAGAAGTAGCAGGATTGGCACTGGCTGACTAAACCATTATCATAATAGTATACTGGGTATGTACTCTCTGCATTCACCTTTAACACTCACATACACACCCTGGGCACCATTAGCACTGTTCTATGTCTGGCCTTCTTTATACTGTTTACCAGCCAACACAATCCTAATGTTATTTCTTTTCAACAGAGAAAATCTGTGCTGTAAACAATGGCTCCACTTATCATTCAACACTTGTTATTTTTCCAATATAGAAACATGGAGTGGAATCAGGAATTGCAATTACCATGTGAATACAGCCATGCATGTTATCCCTTGTCAAGTATTTACAAGAGGAAAAAAAACAAAATATTTCTTAGCATAATACGTGTTTTCTTTAAGCTAATGCCCCAGAGTTTTCCACTAAGTCAACTTTTAGCCATGTTGTAATTGTTTTCCCTTCTCATTTACCCTCTTGAAGTTGTATTTGGAGCGATTCATGCTTGTAAACTTTATTTACCTACATCGTCTCCGATCTACCCACGTTTTCTCCTCCAACGCCACACGGCAACACCTCTGTACTCACGTTGTTCTCCAGTTTTACTTTCTTAATCGGTGATACACGTTAAACTCTAATATGTGAATTGAGTTCTAGAAATCAATCAGGAACAGATCTTGCTGAAAAAGATCGTAATCAATGATCGGACATTCCAACAAATACTTCATGCTGATTGGTTAAACCGCCACAACCAAAAAAATCGAACTTTAGTTACATCTAGTTGAGAAAAAAGCACATGCATCTTACCCGTTTACAAATGCACAAAACACTTCCATAGCAAAAGACGAAGTTTAAAAAGTTTCACTGCTCATCCAAGCCCTTTCTTCAGTTCTGGTCAGATTACTGATGGACACTGCCTTATGTCTATCTGAAAAGAGGGGCTAACTACACTGAAACTAAACAGTTTATAGTTTCAGTGTAATTAGTGAAACCTCTTCACTCCTACAACGATTTGTCCAGTTGACAGATTTAAACTTTGTCTTTTGCTATGGATGAGATCTGGACAAATGAGGGATTACACAGACAAAAACGCTTCCCTTTGTATGTTTTTTTTTCTCACAAACTTAATGTATTTCTACTCAAATTGGCCGATGTATGTCTGTCTATCAGAAGCTTCAGATGGAGGCTAGCAAGATGGATTCTCAAAAACTGGGAGAATTTATCTTACTAGCAATGATACACGTAGGATTCAGCAGCATCGTGTAACTTTTTTGGCTGCTCATTACCGTGACCGGCTTCTATCCATAAGAGAGACCAACACCAAGAGGCACTTTGTTTTGATGATGTTTATGCAAGTGGGAACTGGCTCCTAATAGCTCATTGGGCACTGCGATTTTCCAACCCCGAAATCAATGGACTTGTTTCTTTTAAAGTCATTTTAGATCAATATTGCGATTTAAAAAGTCCAAAATATAACATAATAATCCACAAAGTGAAAGAATACAGAGCGATATCAGTCATATTTAACATCACAAGCACGTCTGAAGATGTAATTAAGCATACACAAGATTGGAATTAGATTTAGATAATCCCTTTCTAACCATTTTCTTTCATTTTATTTTTGTTTTTCTTGAATATACACACACTCCAGTCCATGCAAGTCTAGCAAAAAACCCACTACAAAACAGCTCCAGTCTGACCTTTTGTACATAATCATCTGAATCTAGTAACACAGTGTTTACGCTCAAGCTGCAGAAGGAGCCCAGCTAATTCAAGTCCATTTTCTCATTATCTGACATTGACTTTGTACATGGGTAATTACGCTGAGACGTGTGGGACAGGCGGCTGCTTCTCGCTGTATGAAATCACCCAATAATTATTAATGAGGGGAGTTAAAAGTCGCACCAAATTAGAGCGCGCCTCGCCCAGAGTCCATCCATCCATCAGTGTTTATAGGCATGACCAGCTGCCTCGTAAGGAATGTTACAGTCTCATATTATGGCCCAATATTTCCCCTGAATGCCTCAGAGCGCTACTGTAGCCGTGTCACTTATTATTTATTAGGAGAGCTTGGGTTTGACTTTACCATCAGGATTCGTACTATTTGGAAATGATAAAATACTTTAAATGTATTTCCTGTACCTGATTTTTCCCGTGTATTTGAGCAAAATGTCTTGGCTCAGCTAGTGATGGGACTTTTGGCTCTTTTATGGGATCTGAATATATTGAATCTGTTCATTTCAAAGAGCTGTTCAAAAGACTGGCTCTTTTACTATTTATTTATATGATAGAAGCCAATGTGAGAGCGTATTTTAGCAGAAATGACAGAAATGACCAAGACACAGATCTGTTTAAAATGGTTCAAACTGAGAGCGGGAGTGTGTTTGCTCTACAACAATAATAATAATAATAATAAAAACTGTTATAATGATGCCAAATATGATTTTTTGTTCCCAGAGTTCTCACTTGTGCCGCCTGCTCTGCTTCTGTGTTGATTCTTCTGTTAATTCGATGTTAATCAGGATAAAAATGCATGAAAAGTTAAGCAAAACAAATTAATAAAGATTTGGTTCTTTTAAAAAATGAGGGTCAGTTCCACCCGTTCACGTTAAAGAACCGTTCAAAAGAGCCGACTCATTCACGAACCTCCCATCACTCGCCCCAGTACAGATATATTGTATATGCTATTTGCTGTAAATGCTGTTAGCATGCCAATGTGCACTTCCTGATTATCTAACAATAAAGCACTGTCTAATTAAATGCTAAGTCTTACACGGTAAATTAGGAATAACAAAACATAAAATGAACTAATTCTGGTTTTCATGTTTTTAAAAGTGCAAAACTCTGGTACAGCGCCTTAAATAAGCTGATGCTCTATGAAAAATAGAATGAAAAATGATAAGTCATTTGAGTTTGGTTCAGTTCAAAAGCCCAACGCCAATTCACTCAGACGGTTGGCTAGATAAATGTCCCCTCGTCTGTGCTGTGACTCAGAACTCAGAAAAGCTCTGAAGTAGAATAAGTACAACAAACATACACGGTGAGGGCAGGTGTAAAATCAAAGGAACTGTTATAATTACAAAGACCACACGTCTGGAACCATATCCTGACTCCCCATTTCAGATGGGTGTGACTGACAGGCGATTTAACCAAATTGGAGTGCGCCTTTGTGTCTAAACAAAAATGGGGGCTTGCGAGTTCAAAAGGAAAATAAAACATCACAGAGGACAAAGATAAGAGAACATTTAAGTGAAAATTCCATGTTGCAACTAGGCCACGATACCATATTTTGAAGTTCGATATATTGCTGAAGTAATCACAGATGATAAATGATAATATTGAACCTGAGACAATAACCCAAGAGCAGATTTAAACCACAAAAACTATTCTAAATCTACAATATTTTTACTTTTTTACTTTGCTAACTGTAGCACTTTATTTGCATGTGTAACGAGTCATAGTCAAGTCATTAATTCAACCTTTTACGTCTTAAGTCTTATCCCATAGCCAAAAAATAACAAAAAAATTCCCAGTAGTGCGAAGAAAACGTGCACATGATAAATACTGACCCCCAAAAATACTATTCCAACTTTGATATATTGAACAATAAGTTGATATAGTAATTATCAGGACAGGCCTAGTCGTAACGCAAAGTTCAAAAACAGCAACAGAATAGACATAGGCTCTTAAAAATCAACGTATATAACTATTAGAAGCAAAAAAAAATAATATATGTAACATTGTGCAAGTATGAAATATGCAAAAGTTTAAGGCTACAGCACTATAATGAACAAGTGGCTCTATTATTATGTGCAGTGGAGCTTATTAACAGGGGAAAGAGCAGGAAAAGCGATTTGAGCGATTCGTACCAGTAAAGTTTTCGATTTAGTGTTACAGTATTGCACATGCACGGAGCTAGCGTTGTTCAGTCTGACAGCAACAGGAAAGAAAGACCTGCTCAACCTTTCCCATCATGCAGCAGGGGTACGTTTTGTTCTGAATGATACGAGAATTTTAGAGCGATATCTTCCACATATGATACCGGATTTCGTGATGATGCATAGGCGACAGTAGCTCAGTTGGTAGAGTGTTTCGTTTCACCGATCCGTACTTTAGCGGCGCGATTTCAGCTCCCACAAATGATGGCTGGCGTTGTGTCCTCGGGCAAGACGCTTCACCCACCTCGCCCCCAGTGTCTGCGTACGTGAGTGTGTGTGAATGGGTGAGCGGTTTCTTGATGTGAAGCGCTTTGAGTGCCTTGAAGGTGGAAAAGCGCTATATAAAAATGTTGCGTTGAAAGTGGCAGCCCAAATAAGAGATTCATGTAAAGCTTAGTCTGTTTTCCGAATTAATTCATGATTGTTAAGTAGGTTTACGCTAATGTTAAGAACAGTAAAGTGGCCTTGCAGGTTTACGTCAGATACAGTCCCTGATGCAAGCAACCATAGCAACCATATATTGTGAATGTGGATTAAGGAATAATTGAAGGAATTTAAACCTGGACGGGATTATTTTTCATTATTTAACTTTTTTATATTATTTACTATAATTATTATCATTTTATTGTATTATTTCTATATGTTTATTTTGTATTTATTTAGTCTTTAATGTATATTTATTATTATTATTATTATTATTATTAACATTATTATTAACTAATTCTACTCAAGGGGGGAAAATGTAATCAGATTGTAACCTGTTAAACTGCAGCTGAGATTAATACTTAAATACAAATTTTATCACAAAAAAAGGAATAACTGAAGGTGACATTGAAAGTGAGGTGTCTCGCCCAGGAATACTGGCCGAACTGGCAAATCTGGAATGACCTTTTGCTGTATTTTTCTACAGAGGGATGTCAGTGTGGTCACTAGTCCTTCGCCCTCCTTTGCGTCTCGAGCCAAAACCAAACCCGGTCATGGAATCTGATTTGTTTATTCCAGTTTTAAACAAAGGTGGTCAATGGATCATGCATGTCCCTGATTGGTTAATCCACCTGTCAGTCACACCCAGACTCATATCTTCGTAAGGTATTGAAGAAGTGTGTATTCTGGATCCAAATGTGAATCTTTAGCTAAGTACCTTTTAGCTGGCGGGTGAAAGCTTAACCGATTCTGTTGCCTTGCTAAATTAACAAAGTGTGCTGCGTGGCCTTAAAACATATTCCGTCTTCTCTTGGCACGTTTCAACGAGTTCTTATGATGATTTGTACATGTTTATTGTTTTCTGTTATCGCAGCCAGGAAGTTTTTTGGCCGATGACACCGGACATGTGGTTTTTGGCAGAGACAAAAAATGATTGAGATTAAAATGGTGGTTTTGACAATGTATGATGATTATGAAAAGCTTTTTAGAATATTGATTCCATCTCCTGTGACAGCTTTGATTGAGTGCTGTAGTGAGGTTTCATTGGTGGTAATTCACAAATCAGCCTGGGCAGATGGAGAGGGAATGACATTGTGCAAAGCGGGGTCTTTTGGAATGGCTCACGACCAGTTGCGGAGTGGAACCTAAATCATGTATCGACAAGCGTTTAGTGCAAATGTTGATGCTGAATTTTAAACTATGTGGTTTTGATGCAAAGTGTGTTCTATAACGAGATAGTTTAACATGAGTGCAAAGACTTGGAAGACATTCAGATGAACAAACATCCAAATGAGAAAATGTATTTTGTTTACTTGTAACATCATAAAAAATGAATAATTCAGGCCCGACTTAGAATTAGAATCTCTCAGGTTTTTATGTTATGAGATATTTATACAGAAACGTGAAACGGTACGTGGAGGTTGTTTAAGTTTTAATCTAAGACATGTTTTTTTTTCCAAACTGTGCCTGAAAATCGACAGTACAGTACCAACATGGGCCATCTGCTTTTATTTCCTCTGAAAGACTAAGTTCTTCACGCTGTCGCCTCCAACGTCGCACCATCGGTTCATTAATGCCAAACTTACGTGCAGTGGCTCTATTTCCTTCCTTGATGCCAGATCCATTGACTTTAACTTAAAATCTGCATCATCTGTATTTCTTCGTGTGTTTTCCATGATGAGATTGTGTGCATGATGCGCAAAATGACAGTTCAAAATCAAAACTAGTGTATTCTTCGATGCATAATCTTTCCCCATGTCTGTCTCACTTTTGCATTTACTGTTAGAGAATGCCCCCTGGTGGCCATTAGCTAATAAAAATCTATAAATTAGTCAAACAGTTGTACAAGTCGTAGGGTTCAAAGCGTGGGAAAAAAGTTGCGGCTTATAGTCAGAAATTACAGTACTTTACCAAGATGTGAGTTCAGATGGGCGTGATTGACAAGTGGATTAGCCAATCAGGGACGCACATGGTTTGTCCGTATCAAAACAAATACAGCTGCTTACATGGGGAAAAAATATATATATATACACCACAGCGTACTGAAAAACGTCGCAGATTTTGCCAGAATCAATGAGTTCCAATGATTTTGTGTGTAAATGACAGGTGACCAATGAGCTCCTTCGTTTCACATGCATCACTAAAATAAGCAGATTTGATTACACAACATGTTTGGTTCTTGGCTGAGACGTGATGGAGGGAATGTTGACCAGACTGATCCTTCTCCATAAAAAAGTAAATATACCATGATTTAAAATGTGCTGGTGCGCTGTGCTGTAATTTAAAACAATCATTGCATTTATTTTGTTATAATATCAGGACTAATTATTGTACCCATTTAGTAAATTGCATATGTTTATCATTAGTTTATATATTGTTCATTGGAAATAACAGTATTGATCTAAAAAAAAACAAAAAACAACAACTTAGAAATAGAAACTGGCCCTAACTTTTCATAGTTACACATCGCAGGGTCAAACTACAGATTTTCTTTCAGTTTTTTTTGTAGAAATGACTATGCACCATCTTTACACTGGGGGGACTGCATGCGTTTCTATGGTAGAATTTTCAGCACTTACCATTGCGACACAATGCACAGATTAGCAAACACAGCCAGACAAACCCAAGAAAAAAATACAGAATTGATTTTAACCAATATGAGCGTTCATGGTCCCATTTAGGTGTTTGATTGTCGGCAAAAACAGGTGACAGAGAGTAACCGTTGGCTAATGCTAGCTAGCTTTGACTGTAACGTAATTTGAGATGGACAAAACCAACTCTCCCGTTGTCGTTCCAGCTAAATCAGTTGTTTATGATGAGACTGTGCTCAAATAATGCTCAGATTAAAGTTTCAGATTATAAAGCTTTAGACAGAGCAGTGCCTCCAGTTAGCTTCACCCCGCCAGGAATGACATCAGCTGCAAAGTATCAATATATATGTAAGTAGAGTATTGGTGGCAGGTGAAAAAGACATTTTCTGAGCCCTCAAACCTCAAATGAATGACAATACAGCATCACACCTCTCAAAATATAACTCTTGAGTGAGATGATGATGAGAAAAACTTCATAACGTGATTAAAACTTTCATAACGAGTCTAGTTTAAAGTTCAGGGCACTCTAGCATGGGTTCATCAACGTCGTAGTCTGGTCCAGCGCGAGTGCCACATGGAGCGTGGTCTACACTGTCAGTAGTAGTTGTAGTTGGAGCGATAATTGCAGTGTTAACACCCCCTGGCATGTGTCAACAGCCTCTCTGCTGGAACAGGCGGCCAAAACAAGTCCATGTGTAACCCACGGCCCTTTGGAACACGCTCAAGATGGAGGAGCTTCTGATGTGATTATGAAGAAGATAAAGATGATGATGAAGAAGACTTGAAGTGGAAAATTGTTAATAGTAGTAGAAAACTTTGATAGCTTAGAAGTATTGGCAGACTGTGTTCACATTTGCAGTTAAACACCATGAAAATTGGGACTAAACTGGAACAAAATCTGGAAAAACAAACCCTGGGCTGGACCAGAACTGGAACAGGACCAAACCAAGTTGTTGTGTCCTTAGGCAAGACACTTCAGTCACATTGCCAAGTGTGAAGGCATGTGTGTGGTCGCAGGGGTTGATGGTGTAGATTGGCAGCCTCCATCCTTCCATCAGTCCTTGTGGCAGCTGTGGCTACAATTATGGCTTATCACCACAGAGTATAAAGTGAATGTGTAATGACTAAAGTGTCTGCCTATAAAGTACAGTGGTCCCTCGTTTATCGCGGCGATTACGTTCTAAAAATAACCCGCAATAGGCGAAATCTGTATCAGCTTTATTTTTTACAATTATTCTATATGTTTTGCTGCTGTAAAACCCCTCACCACACACTTTATACACTTTTCTCAGACAGACATTAACATTTTCTCACATTTCTCTCTTGTTTAAACACTCTCAAATTTCAAACCTTCGTAGATTTAAAAAAAATAAGTACAGTATATTAGCAAAAGATGAAGTTTAAATCTGCCAACGGGTCAAATTGTTGTAGGAATCCAGTCCAGTTGACAGAATTAAAGTTCGTCTTTTGCTATGGATCAGACCTGTACGACTGAGGGATTACACTGACAGTATTATAGAATGAAACCAAATATTAAAACCTGTTTTTAGGCCCAAACATTTGTTTGAGAAATAAAAATATAAATGTTTTCCAATACTGTGAATAAAAATGATCGCTTTTAGAAATACTATCGACATTGTGGGTTTTGTCAGGGAGAAAACTTGCAAACATACAGCACTTCAGAGTCACAGAACAATCGAACATTTATGTAAATTTAGTTGAACACATTCTGTACTGTACAGGAGACACGGCACGGAGGAGACTGATGGACAATGGTCTACGGTCCCTTAACCAATCAGGACGCAGAACACACAAAAAAATCTGTGAAACAGCGAGGCTGCGAAAGGTGAACCATGTTGTGTTCATATAGTGAAAGAGAACTCTACTGCATTTCAAGTATAACAGGTTATTATTAATTGGGATAGTCACACATAGATGGGAGATTGTTTCGATATTGTTCTGATCTAACAAAGTCTCTTGGATAAAATTCTCTACTCCTAGCAGTCGTTTCCTGTTTGAAAACACTGAAACACTGAGGATAAGACTCGAAGTTCCCAATACTGGAAGCTGTAAAATTTTCTGTAAGAACAATGCCCAGATATTCGTGGCTCCGTACGATCAATCACGATTAAAGCGGCCGTATTTCACAGTCTTAAATACATTTGCTCAGTTTTCGTGCTATTCTTCACTTTCCTAACACATCCCGAGTTTCAAAATTATTCATGGCGATGAGTTTATAACCGTTTTTACAACCTTTGGAGGCTAGAAAGAGTTTTGCAGTCACAGTAAAGCTAACAGCCTCTATGCAAGCACAACACTTCCTGATTCCTTCCTGATTCTCAGACAGTTGTACATTTTATGATTAGATGCAAACAGCTCACATTGGCCTCATTTTGACCTTAAGCCTTTACTGAGCTAGGGCAAAACTAATTTTGGCTGCTTTAATAAAAATATATTTGACTTTGTAGCGCCATGACGTCTAAAACAGCCGGCAGAAAAGGGCACGGCAGCGACAGTTATATTTGACTATATTGAAATTTCCTCCGAGACCTGTTGACTTGCGTAATATCGGTTTCATAATACCTGATTCTTCACAGACAAATGAGGTGTTATGAGTTTTCTGCCCTCTCCGCTCCACTAGAATAAGACTCAAGTTGAGTTGATGATACAAAAACAAGGACAGACAGTCAAATGTGCCTGCGAGGTCCAAGTGATTCAGAGGTCCAGAGTGTGTATGTGCTGTCAATTATGGAGAGAAACAAAAAAGAAAAATCAAGATTCATATATATTAGGAGCAGGAACTTGTTGTTCTTTTATCCACGAAAAAAAAACAGGAGACAAAAGTGACCTTCACCAAAAAGTGTTTCAGGATTTTTCATTTTGAAGCTAAACATGTTATAAAGGACGCTGCAAAAAAAGTTTCTCTTGTTTCTGCATAATAAATCTTGTCAATCACAGCGTACCATATTTCTCAAACAGTAAACACTCAGTTCCACCTTGTGATGTCATGTGATAATACAGGAAGTGCTCCACTGCGTTTTAAAACTCCCAAAAAAAAAAAAAAAAAAAAAAAAAAGTATCAAGATTAATATATATTAGGAGCAGGGACGTGTTGTTCTTTTAGCTATGAACAAAATAGGAGACAAAAGTGACCTTCTCAAAAACGTGCTTCAGGATTTTTCATTTTGAAGCTAAACGTGCTACAAAGGACGCCGCAAAAAAAGTTGAAACTCAAGGAATTTTTGTACGTATTTCTGCATCATAAATCTTGTAGCCAGCCAATCACAGCGTAGCATATTTCTCAAACAGTAAACACTCTGTTCCACTTATATTAGGAGCAGGAACTTGTTGTTCTTTTAGCTATGAACAAAACAGGAGATGGAAGTGACCTTCACAAAAAGTGTTTCAGGATTTTTCATTTTGAAGCTAAACATGCTACAAAGGATGTTGCAAAAATCTTGTGTCCAGCCAATCACAGCGTACCATATTTCTCAAACAGAAAACACTCTGTTCCACCTTGTGATGTCATGTGGTAATACAGGAAGTGCTTTAGTGTGTTTTTAAACTCCATACACCTTCACTAGACTAATTTGGATAATTTTAGCTCTGAAATTGCCAATCTCTACTAAACAAAAGCTAAAAGGTGGCTGGTGACTTGAAAACTACCACTTCATGACATCACAAGGTGGAACAGCGCATTTACAGCTTTAGCGATGTAGACAGACACAACTACAACACAACTGTATGTTTTTGATGAGGTTACAACATTCTAACACGGCTTAAAGCTTACAAGAGTCAATTTTGTGTAATTATAGGACCTTTAATTAGAAAACGTGTAAAACCACTAATTTCCTTCCAGGCTGCATAATATATTCTCTTAAATACTCATGAAAGAAAATGCTGAACTTTCCCTTCAGAATGGCAACGTGTTCCCAGCGGTGCACTAAATGTCATCAAACAAACTAATTATTAGACAATTAGACAGAAATAGCATGAGACAGCCTCACGCCATTAAGCAGAAAAATGATGAGCAACAACAAGTCGCCGCCTGTAAGTTCCTTTAGAGGCTCTGTATATAAAAAGGAATTATAATCACAACTGAAACTGGGATTACAGTGTGTTTACCTGCAAATACAACCTGCAACTTAGGTAATATGCTTCAGCTAAGGTAGTCCTGGCCAACCCTAGCAACAAGGTCACTGAGATGGATCCCCAAGGAGAGGCCCCAGTGGCATTCAAGGACGGGTCAAATGGGACGGTCTGTATCTCCAAAGCTCGAAATGCTCCGTTCCACCTTGTGATGTCATGAAGAGATGGTATTCCAGTTCCTTTTGTTCAGTAGTGCTTGGCATTTCTAGGGCTGAAATCATCCAGCTGATTCTAGTGAAGGTGTATGGAGTTTAAAAACACAATGGAGTACTTCCTGTATTACCACGTGACATCACAAGGTGGAACAGAGTAAATATTTGTGCGTTAGACATGTGTGAATGAAACAAAATGCAACTCCAGGTCTGTTTGTGATGAGGAAACATCCTTCCATACATTTTCTAACAGTTATCCGGGGCCGGGTCACGGGAGCAGCAGGTCTAAGCAGGGACACCTAGACTTCCCTCACCCCAGACACATCCTCCAGCTCCTCCGATGGGACCCCATAGATCAGAAAATGGCGTAATATGGGCCTTTTAATACAAGTTTTTCCTCATTCTCAGTATATGGACAGGCCTCATGTGAAAGATCAGAACCTCCAGAATTCACTCACTGAGCTGCAAAGGCTGCACTAGCACTGATTCATGATGGGCTGCAGGTGCTGGGGTTTAGTTTTAAAACAACTGGATTTCAGCATCAAAACTGGCAACCCAAATTTCTGTTTGAATAATCATCTCGACAACCAAAACATCAAAGTATAACGCAAACAAGTCATCCATCGTGCCCAATGTTTTTTGTAACTAAGAATAAATCAGCATTACAATTGTTATCAGTAATAGTTCTGTTTGATTTGAACATGTTTACCGCGTATCTAGGGACACAGTTAGGTCATGTTGATGGAACTTTAACTCGAAGAAAAGAGAGAAAAGAGAGTTTTTAAGTATTAGGCAAAGCAAGGCAAGTTTATTTGTATAGCACAATACATAGACAAAGTAATTCAAAGTGCTTTACAGAATAAGAAAGACATTAAAATCACAATACAAACAAATCAAAACATAAATAAAAATCATAAAATTAACATGAAAAGAGAAAACTGCAGAATAAAAACCTTTCAGTCGTATGCACAGCTAAACAGAACTGTTTTGAGCCTGGATTTAAACATTGTCAAAGTAGAGGCCTGTCTCACATCTTCAGGAAGACTGTTCCGGGTTTGAGCTGCATAAAACTTAAACGCTGATTCTCCATGTTTAGTCCTGACTCTGGGCATCAGCAGGAGGCCGGTCCCCGAAGTCCTCAAGTACTTGTACTAGTAGAACTTTCTTATAGCCTCTATTCAACTGCAACGTTCGACACTTTCCACAAAGCTGTTTACCTGCAATACTCACTGTTAACTTTTCAAAAAGCCTTTAAGTTCCATTGTAGTAATTCGTTTTTACACGGCGCGGCGTCTAGGTCGAAGACAATTCCATAGAGAAAAGCATCAGTGGGCGAGAGCCAGATGTTGGAAGGTACACATTCTACCTATAGGCACCGTTAAGAATTATGATCGCCACAAATATCTTGGCTCCCCTATGATAAGCGCACGTTAATAATTTAAACATTTGCAAGGAAAGAAAGAGCCTGAGCGTTGTAAAATAAAAGTTAATGTGAAAAGAGAATATATACTGCGTAGCGCCATCTCGATAAAAAGCGACTTATTAGCAAAACGATCAAGGACGGAGCTCAAAGTCGACGCCGCAGAAACAAAGGGGTAATGGAATAGAGCTGCTAATAAATAAGACATTAAAATCAGTAAACATGAAAACTCAAAAGGAGGTGTACGAATAAAAAGAGTTGTGGTCAAACAGAATAATACATGGATTACAGTGCAATGCGTCTTTGAAGGCAAACAAACAAGGCTGTTTTGCTATTTCAACGGATGAAAAATGTATGACACACGAGGAGGAAATTGGCCGTAAACTTTGGCAACCGCAGTGACTGTTAATGAAGTGGAATGGCTCTATGATACTGAGTACGAGTGGGTCTTTTTGCAATTCATGGGATGATTTTCCTACTCATCCTTTGTTCCAGGTATGCAAAAGGTGTTCCTGTGTTAGCTTACTCAGAGAGGGGCTAAATAATTTGGAAAAAGAAAAAAATCTGACGAGCATTGCGATTAGATTTGCAAGTTCTGTTTTGGTAATAGGATTCTGTTCAAAGTTCACATTTGAAGTTCATCTAGAAGAATTGACAAAATAATACAAGTATCACATTTAAGAGTGAGTATTGTCCTGCATTCAAGGTTTGAGTGCTCAGAAAATTGCTGTTTTCACCTATCCCCAATGTGCTGTACTTGATTATTCGTGATTATTCAAAAATATTCGGACTCTAGGTTGAGATATTTTAATTCTCTGCTTACAAAAACGTGGTCTATCCATTCACTGTAAACATTTTGAGTGCGTTTATAAGCGCTTTTCACAACTCTGAGAGACTAGAGTTTTGCTGTGAGAGTACAGCTAACAACAACTAGCATGCTAATACACACTTCCTGATTATTGGACAGTAAAAGGCTGTATAATTAGATGCATACAGCACACAGCGGACTTATTTTGACCTCAAGAGCGGCTTATGCGATACATCTGTACTGGGGCAAGACAATTTTTGCTCAAATACATGGGGCATAAAGTGTGTACAGGCCCTTTAAGCACATCTCTATTATTTATCTCATGGTTGAATTGGCATTAGCATTAGAATGAGCATTGCAGGGTAACTTACAATGGCCAGAGTTGTGTTATACAATCATTGCTAATTGAATTGCCAATTTATTTACGTATTTGTTTATTTATTTTAATGCAAGACAGTCAAACATAGTAACCATAGTGTCATTATACAGTAATGACAAGTGGTGATAAGACATGCCAAGACATACCAAGATATAGCAAAATATACCAAAATATACCATGACATACCAAGATATGCCAAGATATAACATGGTTTGTAGATATAACAGCTATTTACAATTGTATGTGTGATATTTCTGTGATTTTGGAGGAGTAAGATGGAGGCAGCACAGGAGAATGTTAGTACTAGTAATTCACAAGTGAGAAAAGAAGATATAGAGAATATAAATGGGGAAAAATAAATAAATTAATAAAACAAAATAAAAATATTTAATTAGGTGTCGTTTTTGTTTTGTTTTTTTCTTCTTCTTCTTCTTATGTTATTTTTCCTTCTCCCTCTTTCCTTCCTCTAATTGCCAAATTTAAAGAAATGGCTAATTATTGACAATGGTTAAGTTCACTATAAGCCTTGAAAATGTTTGTTATTCATCCTGTTGACTGCTAATTTGAAACCTTTTGGAGTCCAGTCGGAGTAGTAGTTTTGTAGGCTAATGCTAATTTGTTCAAAGTAAATGTCAAAACATGGCCTTTTCCAACATGCTAATTTAGTTAAGAGTCTGCTGCTCTGGCCAAGGTCTGTGTATAGAGAGCTAAAGAAATTGTGCATTTTTTTGTGCATATTTGAAAAAAAAACATTTTTTTTGGTCTTTACAGGGGCTTATACAAAAGGTGACGGTGAAGCAGACTATTAGAAAAAACAGGTTTTAAGTGCTGGTGAGTAAAGCTTCTCATTTTCACGAGCTGCTCTCTGCACAAAAGAAGCAGTGGGGACTTAATTGAAAAAAAAAAAAAAATGTATGTAATATGGAGGATCGAACATTACAAGTTATAGTGTATATTTAAATACAGCACTAACTCAAACTTCTACCCACTGACCTCCTGTTCCAACTCAAAGTCACGATTTTCTTAGAGCCAGATTACAATTTCACTCAGGACTTGATGGAGGCTGACCTATAAGACGATTTTGACGATTTTTGATCATAAAACTGCATTAAACAAAAAACATGAAACCCTGATATGGCAATTTTACTAAAACAGCCTAGCATGTCACAGAGATGAGCTCACAAATCGATTTTTATTGCCCTGCCCTAGCTCAGATCAAAGTCTTACTTGAGTAACATAACATCAGGATGAGAGGTTATGCTTGATTTTTTTCTTTGCCAGTCACGTTCGCCGAAAAACTTTGGAAACCCCAGCGGCCATTCAACTGTAAAATGAATAAAAATGATGTATCAAACACATGCATGTGCTCTGAGACGTAAAACAAACCTGTGACGTTTTAGTTTCACATCAGGAGTTGTTAGTGCCTCTGCAGCCCAGGAACTTATTTTTTTTATTTTTTGCCTGCAGCGTTAATCGTCAATGTCTGCTCATATTCACATTATGATGCGCAGCTATTTCTGTTTACACGAGTGGATCTATAATTCACATTTAATAATTCAGTTATCTTTCCATTATAATTTATGGAGCAGACATCTAAAGGAAGAACATGCCTGGCTATCTTTTCATATTATAAAGTACCTACAATTAGCAATGCGCACTACCTTTAAACTTGTGTCTCAATGTACTAATGCTACTATTAATAATGGATCAATATCAGTAAGTTGTACACACACAGGATACAACAGAATACATTGTTGCTTTGACTCAAGGACAGGACTGCGAGCTCCTGTGGCCTTGCTGTTACATGAAACCTCACGAAGATAATGCTCTACTGTCCAGAACATCTTCTTTCACACACCTGCACTGATACACACAATAAAAACTGTAAACTCACACTCCTCAAGCCTCTCTTACTGTCCTTTCTGGATGCCTGTAACTACGCCGTTCACTTTCACCTAACTACGCTGCAGCTTTACCTGTGTGAGACTCAATAAATCCTTCTGGCTTTACATTTCAGATGCATGGTCCTCCTTGACGCTTACACCAGAGACAAATATACGTATAATATCAAGCTAGATCAACCTTGGCGCGCTGGGCCTAATGTGAGGATATCCATGTGCGAGAGATGCATTCACTTTCCAATAACATAAAAGTCCTTTATAGGCTGCAAAGTCGCTAAAAAGAAGCTAAACAAACCCAGATCACTTCACCTCGGAGTCCAGCTTTGGCTCTCGGAGTGGTTCAGTGTGTGTTCACTTAAGCATATGCCAGTTTATGGGACATCTGCTCAGGCTTAGACTTATTTGTCAGATAACTTGTGTGAATGAAACGCCACTCACAGTTTTTGATAAAGTCAGTTTTTGATTAGGAAAAAAAAAACAACACTGAACAATGACAAGTCACTTTGTCTGCAGCAATGGAGATCAATGAAGAGTGCAGATGGCTGTGGCAGAGCAGAGAAACCATGTGTCTGTCAACTATTATGGAGCTGTTATGATATAAAGAGTTGGGTGACAGGCATTACGGCCAATGTTACATCTGATCAAGTACATACATAACTCACACTGAAATATGACAGCGGGGCATTGATTCTCAACACAAGGATGAAAACAAATGCTTGGTCAAAGATCAGCAGCGACAGTGGCTCAACGGTTAGAGCAGTGGTCCCACAACCTGAAAGTCGGACGATCGATTCCCATTCTGTTCTGTCGTTGTGTCCTTAGGCACGACTGACCCACCTTGCCTAGTGTAAAAGTGATGTGTTTCTATGAGTAATATCTGTATTTGATTGTTTCATGTCAGTGTGAACAGCTCAATTCCGATTTTTTTTCCAGTCTGACCCAGGCGCTCATGTCGCATTCATGCCACTTCCACGTCACTGATAGAGTTGGGGAAAGGCAATCACGTACGTAGGCATATGTTCTCCTGCTCAACTCAAAGTTTTTTAAAAAGTTGGTGCCAGCGAAATCATGGCTCTGACTCCTTATCCCCAAACTCCTCGAAATGGAAATGGCAGAAAGGGGCTCACACACTGTCATAACCAAAATCCTTGCCCTCTTCCTTCTTGACATGCTTCGCGAAATCACTCCATCAATTACATGTTGGCTCCAGTTGTGCAAATAACTTGAAATAGCCACAAATGCACAATGATCAAGACGAATCAGGGTCATGTTTACTTCTGCAAAAACAACGTGCTAGTAGGACGTTGCATGACTTGGAGAATGGACTTGGTAATTTCACCTTCGTTTCCAATAAGGCATGTTGGCACAGGAGCTCCCTCTACTGTCAGCAATGGAAATTCTTATCAAGAAAGTAAACCATTTAAGTCTTTTTCTGGATGGATGCTATGTTAATAGAGCTATAAATTAATTAGGTGATATTTTATGATCTTAAAAACTGTGAGAGAAGCCCAGAGTTTTAACTATGACGCGATTAAACAGCCCCAAAATTGAACAACTACCAGCTTTTGTGAGTGTTCAGAGAAGCTGACTTTGGTATAAACCTCTCTCTGTTCCTTAGTTGAGCGGGCTTTGGTCCTACAGACTAGAATTCTATCTGCAAATGGATCCGCATTAATCCTGGACACATCTACAACCTGTCCGTCCATGGGAGTGAATTTCTCCTTCACTGTGGTTCTCCTCGAGGTTTCTCTTCTTCCCACTGGGTTTTTTTTTAGTTTTCCTTGCCGATATGGAGGTTCTAAGGACAACGGATGTTCTGGGACAGTTCTCCATTTGCTTGTTTTCTTGTTATTGACCAACGTCTGTTTCATTGTTGGTGTTCTAACTTTCTGTTGGTTAAATCAATTATCCTGGTTAGTCCTAAGAGGCGACTGCTGTTGTGATTTTGGGCTTTACACAAATAAATTGAATTGAATTAAAACAACAAACAATTCCAGGTTTGTTTTTGATGAGGGGACAACCAAAACAAAGTCAATTTTTAGTATGCGTTATTAAAAGTGACATCATAGAAAGAAAATAAAGAATAAACTAACCGTATAATTCTGTTTTGATTTACAAACTATTAGAAAACCAAAGAATTTCCAACTGAATGAAAAATAACATACCTGTGATATGCGTCCTTTGTTCCTCATCTTCAGGAGCACTCTCTAAAAGCACTAAAAGCTGGTATTACTCACTCTTTGATAGTAGGTAGTTTTCTTCTTAAAAATAATTGAGAGCGTGCTCTTGTACATCGCGTGCGTCACAGCTTAAAGCCTATATGAAGCCGCGAGTGCTTCTCAAGCTGTTAAACCCTCTGGATGAGACGTGTCCATAGGCTATTCACTGCGGCGCGGATTCGACTTGATTTTCTGCCTGATTGCACATTATTAGCAGAACTCAATGTAAATAGCACCTTGAAATGCTCTTGCGCGTCGGAGAGTGGGTTGGGTTTGCTGGAGGGTTTGTTTCAGACCGACGTACGCAGTGAGAATTGGATAGGACCAACTTATTAAAGGTCCCATGTTACGCAAAATTGACTTTCTTGAGCTTTAAGTCATGTTAAAATGTTGTTAGCTCATCAAAAACATACCCGGGGTTACGTTTTGGTTAATTCACTACCCTTTATTATTAGTCTGTCTATATCGCCAAAGCTCAAAATGCTCTGTTCCACGTTGTGATGTCATGAAACCGTAGTTTAGTTAACAGCTACCTTTTATCTTTTGTTCAGTAGAGATTGGCACTCCAGGGCTAAAATGATCCAAATGTTTCTCTGCAGCAGAAAACCCTCTAGAGTCAACATTATAACATAGATCAGATAACAGTGCAATATGGGTTCTTTAATAAGACAAATACATCCGCAGATAGAGCAGCGGGAACCAGCCCTTCGGGAGCAATAACACCTCACCAGGGATTCCACTGATGATTATTTAAAGTAATGCAGATTAAATCAAATCATAACAAGACCTCATTTCGTATCATTTCCAGAATCAATTATGTAATCTGCGCCCCGCACCGCACAGTGAGGTATCCGCTCTTGGTATATGTCTGGTACTTTGGGTTCTCTTTCTTCCTTTCAGTATTAGTGAATGGAATATAGAAAAGGATGGGTCCTCAAACTACGTTCAAGAAACTGCAAACATCTCAGCTCAAGCTACGTGGGCTACATAACTGGAAAATTGTGGTAGTAAAGTGTAGTATTCACATGCAACAACCATATAACATTTCTTCATCAAAAACACACCTGGATTTGTTTAGTTCACGGTTATGTCATCAAACCTGGAGTACCCAACGTTTTTTGTAAATGAGTACATGTTGCGTTTTACCCCAAAAAGTAGCCAACAAACATACTTTGGCCTATTTAAGTAAAAGTACAGACTGGTTTATTTTTGAAAAACGTGCAGAAGGAAGTGCTTTGTGTATGTATGCATGACGCCTGTGCTGTTTTCCCCACCGGAATGTAACTAAAGTGTCATTTTTCAGCGTGTTCTACTGTTGTGACGCTTCCACCAAATCAGTGTGAAGTATTTGTTTGAACGTTCTGATTGTTTCCACTGAGAGGTTTTCCCAGATTGATGTGTAGATGTGTATTCAGAGGGCAACACATATTAATCTGATGTGAGCAGTAAGTTCTAAAATATAAAATACAAATATCTAAGTGACCAAAGGCATTAAAAAACAAAAATAATGCATATGACCCCATTATTAGTTCAATAGTTGCACTTCAAACTATCAGTGGAATAAAATGTCATGGCAAAGAACACATCAACAATTAGTAAGGATAGTGTCAGGATTTGGGTTTTTTTTGTGTGTTCTGTGCTGTTTTTTCGCCTCCATTCTGTGTTTGAGCCTGGAGCTGGGCGGAGACTCTGGCACCACCTTCGCACACCTGCCTCTGATCAAGCAATCAAGGCTTCACCTGTTAGTAGAAAAGGACTGAGGATCTTGTCATCCTCCGTTTTTTCTTCATGTCATGCGCCGGTTTATTTGTATCCACCGCCATCTCGCTCCCTGGAATCACTTTGCACCTCAGCCTCCGACCCAGCTCTCCACGACCGGTACCAACACTCCAGATTCTGACCCTGCGACCCACAACTTGCTCCAAAACTACTGTCTACGACACCGCTCCCACCTGTCCGTCTGCTCTGTTTACCTTCATTCACATTCCTGTATCAACAAATAAACTTTGTCGAACTGTTTCCCGAGTCTGTAATTATCTGTCGTAAAAGACGGAGGGACCAAAGATACAGAGATTTAACTGGCAGCTTTCAGATTAATGGGCAAAAAACTACGATTGTGCCAAATAACTTCAACAAACAAGGAGGTTTGACAAATGATATTATGAGCTATATTTAATACAACAGCTCCACGCATTGTCTTGAGCGGAGCTAGCGTTCCAAGTGTTATAATTCCATTTTACCCATAAAGCAATAATCCAGTTAACCACAGCTATTGTATTCCACCTAAAACATTACACAAGATACGCATTCACAGTTAATGACGGATGTTAGCTTCGAAATATGTAACCAATTTGCCCCCCCACACACAGCTATTAATATTCTCATTATTTCTGGGTTATATTTTGCCCTGCCAAGTATAACCTCCCCTAAACGATCCGTGGCAGTCTGTGTGGGCCACGGTTGATTGTCACTTTAATTGTAGCCAAAAAGCAGCGCAGTGCAGTGTTGTCTCCGTATGGTTCTCAAGGAGGGGGGAGGGGGACGGAGAGAAATACCGAACTAAGATGTCTGCGTCAGAGCGGGTGAAGGTGGGTGGGATGATCTTACTGTTATCCCGGGATGAAGTATATAGCTACTGCCAACAGCCCGCGGAGAAAGGAGACAGAGAGGGGGCAGGCAGCACAAGAATGAATTCAATTTAGGGCAACCGTGGGGGTGGGTCTTTTATATAAGATGGCACGAAGTTGTTGTACCATTTTAAGCGAGGATATTTTGACGCATATGTAGGATAGCTGGGTGTTTTTTTGGGTAGCCGGGACAACGGAGGATTTGAGATGGCTGCAGGCGAGATGGGCGCCAAATGCGGCTAAGAGTAACAATGTGCCACCTCATTGCTTCCGTTATGGACTAAAGGGAAGGAGCGTTGGAATAAGCAACTTCAAGGTTCCATGATTTGCTACAAAAACACGGCAGTTATGTTATATGTTATTTCGTTCACACATGTTTGAGTATTCCTGTGTATTTTACCTTCACTTGTACAGTTTAAAAAAGAGATTACAAACACAACTGAACCAGGTTGCCGGTAGAGATCCATCGATATAGAGGTTGGCTGATATATTGGGCCGATATTTGGACTTTTTAGAGTATCAGCTATTGGCCTTAACTCTCCTGCATAGGCTGATATTTTATTTCGGTCAATCTGCTGCCTAAAGAATACACACAAAGCTTTATATTAACACTTTAATACGAGATATAGTTTTACAAAACATGACTATGCAGCTGTCTTATGGGTTGTGGTAAAAAAAAAAAAAAAGAAGGGCTAGTAAATTTTAAGTACATAATTTGGGCTTGTTTCTGTGTAGACTCGGCCACATGTGCATCAGAGGAGAGGCACTTGACTGAAAGGTTAAGAAGTTTCAGCCCCTTCCACTCCCCTTGTATAAGTTAAGGCACTGCCCCTTTAAGAGTAAACAACCAATCACAACAGTGAAAAAAATATACATTCACAATTAGACCCCAGTATAACCACAATATTGCACAAAATTCACTTCACACCAGTCTTTTGCGAGTTAAAATGCATGGACAATGACTAGAAAAATATGAAGATTATTAACACACTAAAAAGGGAACAATTGTATTCCATAAATTCTGATATGTTTTGGCAAAATAAGTGACGCCTCCAAGAGTTTACATGAAAATAATCAAAATCGGCCCTACACATCAGCCCAAAAATATCGGCAGAGTTTATGGGCCATCGGTTGACCTGTGTTCTAAACCGTCGTCGTCAGCCATTTAAAAACCCAGTCCTTTAACTTGCATACAGTAGAGTGTTTCTCATTCTCAGTATATGGGGCAGGCCTCATGTGAAAGCTCAGAACCTCCAAAATTCAAGCTGCATTAGCACTGATTCATGATCGGCTCCAGGTGCTGGGGTTTAGGTAGTGACGTTTCAGACCAGAGAGTCATTTTAGGTTTAAACCAACTGGATTTCAACATTGGAAGTGGCTCTTTTTTTTTCTCTCTAATTGGAAAATTGAAGAACAAAAATACCAAATTATAACTTTATCAACCTAGCCATCATGTGTAATAGTTTTTGTTACTAAGAAAATCAAAGCCATCACCTTCTCCTCAGAGGACAATGCTCTGTTGTACCTTGTAATGTCACATCGGTGTAATCCCTCAGTAGTAAAAGAAAAATATAAAAGCTGCCAACTGGAGCCAACTGCCAAAAAGTTGCACAGTTTGTTTACAGTTTCTGTTTGTAGACAATAGGTGTTTTTAGTTTCAGTGTAGCTAGCTCCTCCCTTCAGATAGATATAAGGCAGTGTCCACCTGAAGAAGCGGCTTGGATGAGCAGCGAAACGTCTTCACTCCTACAACTTTTTGTCCAGTTGACAGATTTCATACTTTTCTTTTACTTATGATGTTATTCTAAAACCCAGGAAGCGCTCCTCCGTGTTTTTCTAGTTCGTACACTGTCACCAAAGTCACTCTGATCATTCCAGGGCCCCAGTTGTATTCATTAAGATGCAACACTAGCTTTTGGCATCCACAGAAATCAGTGCTAAATGACTTTATCTTACTTTCCTTACATACATTATTATTATATGATGGAAAATGTCAAGGCAAAGTTGTTAAAAATGCATTTTGGAAAGCCTGAATAATTCATAATAAGATGTTGATGCGCAAAAACATGAAAGTGACTAAACAACAAAATTGCGACTTTGAATGCAACCTTGGGGTTTTCAAACTGTCAAAGTAGCGTCTTTCAATCTGTTTTGGACCGACACAGACAAAGAAGGCACAAGTTTTGCCATTTAGACTCGGTTTTGTTAAAGCAAATGATCGCTAAACTATTTTCTTTTACTCTGACCAACTAAATTACTAATTCAAAATAACATTGATGTCCTAGTTCAGCTTAATCCAGAGCATCCTAATGATTCACAGTGATGAGTTTATAAGTGCTTTTTACAACGAGTTTTGCTGTCATGGTAAAGCTAACAACAACTAGCATGCTAATGTGCACTTCCTGATTCTCGGACAATAAAAAGCTTAACAATTAGATGCAAACAGAATACATACTGTACTGGGGCAAGACATATTTTACTCAAATATATGGGGAAAAAATGGGTACTTAGCGTTTAAAGACTCAAAATTACTGCAAAAATCTATCAGAAAATACAATATTGAACACATAACACATAAGTATATTGCCTGCTTGTTATTCAGAGCTCTAAATGTAATGTGCTGTGTATGTGTTGCACCGTTTGACCCTTGGAGCCCGCGCCATCACATACTGTTTACATAACTGTAATTCCAGAGGCAATAAAACACCAGCCACAGAAGAGAGCACTCACCCACAACAAACTCCTGAAAAGCTGCATGTATTTTTCATCGGCGTGCGCACAGTCTGCTTAAACCCGCGGTCTCGCAGTGTCATTATGCAACAGGTTCAAATCTCACCTCAATTTGGCCCGTTGTTTTCAGACAGCGGTGGAATTCTGTGGCCTCAAATGTCACGAAAACAACAACAATCTTTTTCTCAATTTTCAATCTTTTTCTTTCTCGTAAAATAGAAAAAAATAAATCTTAATTTCATGAACAAAAACAAGACTTTTCTCAGTGCCATGTAACAAAAATAAAACAAATGCATTCCTCCAAAGTCCAAATTCTCATCCAAACCATGTGCTTTTTCTGACAGAGGATTGGCTTTAGACCTGTGGAATAAAAAGATTCCAGCTCATCATTAACTATTAGAAGTGATTAGCTCTTGATTTAGATGTAAATTAATAGCACAGCCCTACTCTGATGGATTATATTTAGTATGCATTATCACCTGAACCGTGTAACACAACAATACAATAACATACATTACGTTGGTTATCACAAGACAGTTGTAAACAAGTGCTGGAAGGTTATTAACTGTTCGCACAAGAAATAGCTAGCTACCTTGTGACTCTCTTGTAATTTGAGTGGGTTTAACTGTATAACTCAGCTCTCCCAATGTAGTTCCAATGAAGTCTGTTCTTTGTGTCTCTGACATGTTAGTGCCACATGAACCATCTCACACTCTGAGGACTTCAGGGACCGGCCTCCTGCTGGTGCCCAGAGTCAGGACTAAACATGAGGAATCAAGATTTCAGAGAGTCCGGGCCAGGATATTATTTATTAAACTCCTGTTAAATAAACACAGCAGTAATATAATTTGGTGACGTTTGGCGGGCCAGATTAATAAACCTAAAGGGCTGTGTGTGGCCCCGGGGCCGTAGTTTGCCCATGTCTGAGCTAAAACCTTCAATTTTACGCAACTAGAACCTGGAAGAGTTTTCCTGAAGATGTGACAATGTTTAAATCCAGGCTCAAAACAGTTCTGTTTAGCTGTGCATATGACTGAAAGGGTTTTATTCTTCACTCTTCTGTTTTAATGTTAATTTCATGATGATTATTTATGTTTTAATTTGTTTGTATTGTGATTTGAATGTCTGTAAAGCACTGTGCATTACTTTGTGTATGAATTGTACTATACAAATAATCTTGCCTTGCCTTCATGGTCAGATTCTTCTAAAACAAAGATCCAATTAAAATCTAACTTGAGTAACATCTTGAGACCGACCAGTGCCTCACGTTACCTTCATCCCCCCATGGAATGTTGATGACGTCAATTGTGAAGTATCCTGTTTGGATTCAATTTCCTGACACTCACTGAAATACAAATAGGACTATATATTTGCAGCATTTTGGCAAGCCCTGCGAAAATCCTGCCCTGCTCCACTCAGGCTCCTTCTCATCTTTTGCTGGTTAACTTGAGTGACTGTAATAGCCAAGGAGCACCGGGGGTAAAATGAACTCCCGCCTCTTAACACATGCATCATCCACTCGCAGGGCCTCCATGGGGCCGGCTCTTGTGAGGATGACCCAGCAATTGCCAGAAGAGCGCGTCAAATTGCCCCTCGGAGATAGGTAAGAGCTTGTTGCGTTGAATAAGTGTGCCAGGCTTCTAGCCTCTCCTCTCGCTCTCCCTAAACCATAACCCAGAAATGTTTCATGAAATGGAAAAGTGGAAAAAGAGGGCATTCGTCTTGCCCTATTAGCGCCTGTTAGGTTGCTAATGGTTGGTTTTATTGCCTCCGGGGGCATTTTGAGCTCGGTGCTAGTCTGCTACGCCACGCGGGGAGTCCATGTTAGAACGGAAATTAACGATAAAACATTTTGTGATTCACAGTCTTTTTAAACCAGTCTTGCCTGATCTTCGAGATGATAGTTTAAATAATTCAAGGCCGAGGAGGATTCGGTGAAAGAGTCTTGCTCTCCAGCGTACTCAAATTTAAATGGGGGAATGAAGAGCAGATAATTAAATTTATATCAAGATAAAGACGATGTATTCATAGAAATCTTAGGAGGGCGCACATCCTTGAGACATGTTTTTTTTACTGTTTAACAAAAAACGTGGACCCAAGAGTTTCACATTTATTTTTAAATATGTAGCAATTGACTCACAGTTCCTTTGCATGTAAGGATTAGGTGCCCGTTGCCCCCTGCTGGTTACGCCGGGAAGTAAACGATGTTAAAAAGCAGCAATTGAGTTCTTTAAAAGTACAGCGGCAGAAAGCTTGACGTAAAAGCTATTTAAAGTGGCTGTACCTAGTCCTGGCACAATAAATCAAACTATATTGACTTATCGTTCAGTATTTGAGCGCTGGAACGGTATATTTTGGGGCTCACTATTTATCGGGTGTACAGTTTTTTTTCTAAAAGTTGGGATTTTCAGGTATTTTTGTTGTAATACCATAACATCTGAGCTGTAAAAAGTTGAATAAGTGGATAATTATTGGCCAAAAATAGTTAATTCTGTTATTTATATGTTGCAGCTCATGCCTTTTAATTATACTGTTAGATTTTTGTTATTGTGTCAGTGGTATAAAGTAGTTTCAGTATCAGCATTTATCGCAGTATGTGTCCACCAGTATATCCTGCTTTGAAATGTGTTATTGTGACAGGCCTAGCTGCTAGATGAGATGTTTTGTCCCAGCACAGATAATTGCAGTGAGCTGTCTGCATCTGTTGATAAAGTGTTTTATTGTCAGAGAATCGGGGAATACAGTTCTGTGAAAGTTGAAAAAAAAAAAAAAAAGAAAAAGCATTTCGGTGAATAATTAGGATGCCAGGACTGTGTTAGGAAAGTGAAGAAGAACTTGACCACTGCAAACTGCTAAAAAATGTGAAAAACAGGACTAGTTTTATTGGTCTTCCAGAAGATTTCCATCGATATTCGACATTACAGCTACAGGTTTTGGGGTTTACCTCTCTTGTTGAAAGACGCCATCTCCTCTTACATTGGAAATCAAGAAATTCCCCATCCAGCACTCAATGGATTAATGAGGTTATGTCCTTTTTGAAAGTGGAGAAGATTACATATTCTAAGAAGGGTATTGTAAACAAATTTTATAGTAAGTGGCAGCCATTTATTGACTTTTTTGAAACAGTCTAAGCCAACCTTTTTTTTTTTTTTTTGTGTGTGCATAGTTACCTATTATTATTATTATTATTATTATTATTATTATTATTATTATTATTATTATTATATTATATTATTATTATTATTTAGGTTTTTTATTATTATCATTTACTATGTGATGCTCTTATTTATTTACAGGATTTGTGTGATAATTTTATTTATTTATTTTTTGTATTATTATTTTATATATATTTTTTTTAAGTTTTAGTTTTTGTTATATATAAAAATTAAAAGGTGTGAATGCATTTGTTGTTTTAAATGACAGTATATTGTAATATTTGTTCACACATTAATAAAAACATGAATTAAAAAAAAAAAAACAGGACTAGTTTTAAACAAAAAATGAGGTACTGCACCTTTAAGCACTGAGAAGATTTTAATACATATATAAAAAAAAGTCTATGCTGATGATTGACCTGAGGAAAATGACATGGGGTGTTCATGTCAAAACAAACATGGCGATTCATCAGAAAAAAAGACTAAATCACTCAATATGTCTACATTCATGCCAAGAAAATGGAATAACCGGCCTTAGTCCTATTCAAACCAATTTACCGAAATGTATGTAAAGCCAGAAACAACAACTGAGGTGGTTGTGGTTTGAGTATCCCAGATCCCAGTTACACATCTGGAGGAGTCCATGTACAGCCGGATGCTCTCTGCCTGTCCAATCACACTAGGTGCAGGAGAGGAGATGCATTCAACTCAAGCCCCGGGGCCTAAACGTGGCCGCCCGTTGAAGTCAAAGGGCCGTGCTCAGTGGTGCATGTCGATAGTTTTAGCCTTTAGCGGCTAGAAACATCAGGTCCTGCCCTGCCCATCAACCATGTGCAGTTGAGCTAACCCCCCATGAGGCTTTACGTGACGAGAGTGAGCCGCCGCAAAAGACAAAAGGGAATAATGAATAAAAGATCAATTATAATGTTTATGCTTCTCTGTCATGTTCAAAACCTGCGACTCGTTTATGACGAGTTCGGCTCGTTCATATCGCTCACATGCTCATTCATGTTATACCATGTTACAGACGGAGTGGTGCTGATATTTCAATATGATTTGGAACCAGACCTCGTTCAGACCCATGCTCATTTCCTATCTGGAACACGGCAGCTAGTGGGCTGGCTACATCCATCTATATATGCAGACTATGAGAAGTACTAAATATCTGAGCTGACTGAGGTGCACAGTATGCAGGTTTTGATGAGGCTACACTAGTGGTTCCCATAGTGGGGGCGCGGTGGAGGGGACAGAGATGATTTTCATAATAATCATAAGAGTTCGGTTCATTCACATCGCTCATGTCGTACCACGTGACCGCTCTAACAATCAGCACTTGAGTTTAGCGACAGCGGACATAGAGCGTGGCCGAAGCTAAAGATTAAAAGCTGTTTTTTTAAGACAACAGACACATTTTATGATCTGAAAATAGGTAAAAATCGCCACAAAATTCAACCTTTTATGAAAGCTGTAGGTGCTCTGTCACCCGAATACAAGCAGTTTGTGATTACATTGCGCTCTATGAGAAAAATCCTTTCTGGGTAGGCGGGATTTTTTCATTGTAGTACCAATGAGTGGCCACTAATCCACTTCGAGACAGCTCTAAGATAGCAATACCCTATCCAGTTATTTTATTACTGTAGATCCATGATTCAAATGCACAAGGCTAGAAACACAGAAACAGCCAGGAAAATATAACAAATGCGTTTGGATGAGTGCTCTTATGTTTTAGACCAGCAGGGAACACAAACTGCACCACGGACCAGGACATGCTGTTTCATTCATGTTAAATTAATGTTGCTATTATTATAAATTGACCTGCTAATGCTATATTACTAGGCACCTCATCTCCCCGGTCACACATGTATGATTCTTTGACCTGCATTTACTGGGACAAGGTTGGTTCTGGAGAAAAGATTTAATTTGGTTGTTTAGCGCACTCTGAGTTCTCTAGGTAAGTGTAATGTATTTTAGCTTGCATAATGACTTAGATAGTGTATTCATAGAACTCCGCGGCGCACAGTTAAGCAGCTGATGGTTCTGAAAAGAAAATGAGTGGGGTTAAAGGTTGAGGGAGCAGAAAATGGAAGTGTTCTCCTAAATGGTTTTGGGTAGCGTGGTTTTGGAGTAGATCGGGGCTGCAGGGAGGGAGGGAGACGGGGGGGAATTAGCTCGGGGACATGCACAAAAGAGCGTCAAGGCTGGGGACGGGCTGGCCGTGTGACAACGTCCTCTGTCTTCAAAGGCAGCCGGGCAGGGGACGGAGAGGAGAGAGAAGGGGGACAGCAGTCAGTGAGGGAAAGGGCTGTATCTCTCTGGAGCAGGGAGCACTTTCATGAGGAAAAGAACAGATAGTTTGCATTTTTAATAGAATCAATCTCGTAGGGGTGGGTGATTTTGACCAAAAAAAAAAAAAAAAAAAATTACCTGATGCTGTTATTCAAGTCAAGTTAGGCCAAATTTATTTACAAGGCACATTTTAAAACAACCATAGCTGCTCAAAGTGCTGCACAAAGGTGAAATAAAGTGCAATCTTAGAAAAAAAAACAACATGCAAAAACACAGTAAAACAATCCAATACAAGTGTCCCATTCAGCTTGTGTTAAAAGCCAGTGCAAACAAATTAGTCTTTTTTTTATGTTGATTTAAAAATATTTAAAGATTGGGCTGTTTTAATACCCAAAAAGAAGATAGTTTCAGAGTCTGGGACCAGCTACAGCAAGTTTTTAGCCGGGACTTTGGAACATTCAGAATCGTCATATTTAAACACCATTATGGGAGTAAATCTAAAACTGTTCTAAAATGTGCCTGTAAATGTCTTGGTTGAGGGTTAAGTATGTAACCTGAACATAACTAACATGTGGATAATGGAAAAAAATAAAATAAAATAAAATAAATCAAGTATATTGTCTGTATTAAAACAATTTGAAAATATTTGGTGAGGTTATCTTCTTGAAAACTTTTACCTGCTTGATAGTGCATTTCAACTTGATTACTCCATCAATACAACAATGAAAATAAAAACTCTACTCTACTAGGCCAATACAATGAACTGTGGGCTCCTAAACCATCTCCATGGCAATAATATTATGATTATCATCAGCATAGCACTGGAGTTTCAAAGATAGAAGTACCATAGACGTTATGTACAAGTGGGAATGTGCCAGTACCCATAGCCTTCAGTAGCAACCAAATGAAGCCACTCGAGCGCTAAGCAACAAGCTTCAATCTGTCAATCACACCTGCTACGAGCGTTAGCAGGAGCCAACCTTGGGAAAAGAAGGCCCCTGATTATCTTGATTAAATGGACATAAAACATTTTAAGGTCAGAATGAGAAGTCTGACAGCAGCAGTTACAGACGGAGTGGTGCTGATATTTCAATATGATTTGGAACCAGACCTCATTCAGACTCATGCTCATTTCCTATCTGGAACACGGCAGCTCACGGGCTGGCTACATCCATCTATATATGCAGACTATGAGAAGAGCTAAATATCTGAGCTGACTGAGATGCACAGTATGCAGGTTTTGATGATAGTGATAGGCTACACCAGTGGTTCCCATAGGGGGGCGCGGTGGAGGGGACGGAGATGATTTCCAGAAAGTATAATTTTTTAATAGCCTATATATATATATTGTATAATGTGAGTAAATATCACATGATTACTGAAATAAACTGGGTCCCAAACCAGATTTGCCTGCTGTGTCGTCAGATGTGCGCTCCTCCTCTATTGCAAACACTCTCACATAAATCTGTTAATTCCTATTTTAAAACACACTTTGAGTTATAACTGGACAGATGTCAGATAGACTAGTACAAAGTAAATATGCAAACAAATGAACTAGAGGAGCACAGCTGATCTTCACATGAACTGACATGCACTTAAGTTTCACTTTTGTTTTCCCCATTACAGAATTTTATACCAGAGGCAGTGCTGCAGAGAACATGTTTTTGTTTTCATAACTTCAAGATTATGGACATGCACACACGCTCCACAATGGAAATGCAAAACACGTTTATTTGGGAATTACCCTTTTACCAGGACCGAAGAGGAGGAGGGTTTTGTCGCAAGGGCTGTGGGTCGACAGAAGCCTGACATTAGGGGTCACGGTCTGAAAAGTTTGGAAACCTCTGAGCTACACAATTTTATGAACATGGAACATTATAGTTAAAGCTTTCTCCCAAACTTTGTATCTGCTTTTGTGTGGGGCACTTACACAACAACATGGCAAATAACTAATAAGCCCACCATTTTGTCTCTCTATTGAGCTGTCCTGGTTCTTTTCCAGTCAGCGGTGAATCATAAATGCCGACATGAGTAGCATTGGGAGCGATCAGACATAAAAGACTTCACAGGAGAAGATCCGACTTCAATGAGAGTCTAATTAGCTTTGTGAGCAGCCCACTAGCCCTGCAGTCTGGGAGATAGTTAAACCCATTCACCTAGCCACCGCAGAATCAACACAATCTTAAGAACTTTCCATTTTCTGTAGAACAAATAGTGTCTAAAAGCTATCTGGAATCTCTCCAATTACTCCTTTGAACAACAGTGAAAAGCAACTGAAATGTGCTTCGACTAAATGGCTTTTTACAAAAATGTGTTGGCTGAATTGTTCCATTATAAAACTCCAAGTTTTGTACAAATATTAGCCTTGAAAATACGTTTTGGTTGGGGCTGCAAGAAACAATTATTTTAATGGTCCACTAGTCAGCGAATATATTTTTTTGATTTGTTAACTAGTCAAATTATTATTTTTATTGTGAATTTAGGATTTAAAAACACATTTTAACCAAATAAAGGTTGAAATATGGTGACCAATGGCTTCTGAATAGATAATATATATGAACCACAGCGCTTAGCAACGCTGTCAATCAAACCTGTTGCCAACGCTAGCAGGAGCAACCTCTGGAGAAAAAAGGCAGATGATTTGTTTATATTAATGTTCATATGTTGAGTTACGGACACCATAATGAAATAAAAATACCAGGATCACGTAGTGCGAGCCAATACAAACAATTTAGAGCCAAATTGATGAGCGGGACAGCCCCATTTACAGAGAGACGGGTGCCAGTTTTCTAATATAAAGTGAATTGGAGCCAGAGTCGATGGAGCCTGAAGCGCAGCCCATGATCACTTTCTATTTGGAACGTGGCGGCTAGCGGGTTAGCTTTGTCCATTTATATACACAGAGTCGAAAGTCTGTAGCTAAGAGAAGATCATTGAGAAGTTTTACCAGGTTTGTTTCTATGCTGTGTAGAGGACAGAAAGATTATTGTTGAAACGCAAATGTACATGTTATAAAAATGAAATACCTAAACTTATATTTGAAACAATCTCCTCTTTGACTGGACTTCTGCAGAACAGTTTGTGCGTTTGGTTATTTCATCGGTCTGTGTGTGTCCAAGTGTTGACAATATAAGTGTACCATGGGGTCAAAGGTTTCAGAAAATGTTCATTAGATTAGACATCTTTGTTATAAAAAGGTATTTTCATATGTGTCCAGTCCAGATAACGATTATTTGTTATAGTCTATTAGTCATGATTAATTGATTGATTGTTGCAGCGCTAGTTTTGGTACCAGCTTGGAAATTAAAGGCCTTGTAGTCGAATGGGAACCATGAATAAAGAGCTTGGAATAAACTGTTACCTCATCCACTTACTCCAATTATATTAATCAGATGTTGGACCGTTACAGATAAATAACTGTTTCCACATAGTTCTTATTCAACAATGCCCACTTTTGCCTCTAAATGCTACTAAACCGCACTTTCTTTGTGGTGGCACTTCCGGTTAAGCGGGAATCCCATTCATTTCAATGGAGAATCTGAGAAAAGTTTTGCCGCTAAAATATGATATAAAGTAGGGTTGATTTGTGTAAAATGGTCTATGCTCATGTGCAACAATAAGTCAACACTGCACCGATTCCCTGGGAGACTTTTTAACAGCTCTATAGTCCATGTACAACTTATTATTGGTCCAGATCTGCAGCTTCATGCAAAATAATACGACCCAAACGACGACGGCGGGCCCCACGGTAACATCCGGAATAAGGTGAATAGATAAAATGATTTTAGGTTAAGAAGACCTATTTTGGCCTGTTTGACTTTGATTTAAAAGTTCAGCTCGCAACATTAATCCACAACGTCTACAACAACAGAGGAGAACGAAACGAGGGGGAGCAGAGTTTGGATGTGTGTATGAGTGTCCAGCGGCGTTGGAACAGGTGGAGCAGACGTGTGAGTTGGCTGCAGAGCCTCCTACCACATCAGCAGTATCATTCATGTAGCAGTAGTCGGCTGGACCTCTACGGTTCAGACTTTGCTGTCCAGTACCATCCGGTCCAAGCGGAGACGGAAGTAAACTGGCCTGTACAAAACATTCCAGTTTCAGTATTCTATATAATAACAATAAATAATGTACATTAGTTCTAGACGTACATGACAGTGGTACCATAACAATTCATAAATCCACAGTTTTTATACATTAAACTGTTCAAATAAGACAAGTGCTTGATAACCAATAGTCCTTCAATGGATGTATGAATGACAGCAGACAGCACTGTTAGCAGCTAGTCTCAAACAAAAACATATCCCTACAGTTGCTGCATTAAACTGGTTCAAATTCAGATAATTATCAGCTCACACTTTAAACATTTAAGTCACCGGCATTAATGATCAAAATGAAGACAGTATGTGCCAAAAACACTTAAAAATATCATTAGTACTTCGCAATGGCTGCAGCTAGCACCAATTAGCATTAGCAACTCACCAGTTCCTTTCATTTAATAGCACACAGGCCCTAACGAGGTTCTGTCGCAGTGAAGGCATCTGCAAGTTAAGGGGCACAAAGCTCCAGTAGCATGAGGTGACTTTTATGGGTAGGCAAGACGAGTTGGGGTGGACATTAATATTTAGTTGATAACAATATAATAATGACACTTTTTGAACAAACTACATGCAACAACAGTGGACAGGTGAACTTGTAATAATGGTTACTCTTGTAATGTGCTATACAGGCTCGACAAAGCCTCTCAAAATGCTGAAGTATAGTCATTATTTATTCATGCCACTCTGCACCATTGGCCCCTCCAACCACGACCAATCATTCACACACACACCACTTCCACACTAGGCAATGTTGTGAAGTGTCTTGCCTGAGGACACAGTGACAGAGCGTGGTCTGAGTGGAAATCAATCCTCAAATCTTTTTTTGTTTTATATTTTTATTGATGTGTGAACAAGTATTACAGTATACTGTCATTTAAAACCACAAATGCGTACACAGCTTTTAAATTTTTATGTAACAAGAACTTAATATATATATATATATATATATATATATATATAAATAATATAAAATGATGATGATAATAATACAAAAATAAAAAAATAAATTGGCACACAAATCTTGACTGTAAATAAGTAAGAAGAACAAATAATAAAATAAATAATAAAAACATATCAATAAATTAATATTATTATTATTATTATTATTATTATTATTATTATTATTATGGATAAAGTTTTACACAAAAAAGGGGAAAAACGGGGAAAAAAGGGGGGGGGTGGAGGTTGGGGGGTGGAGACAGTTTCAAAAAAGTCAATAAATGGTTGCCACTCACTATAAAATTTGTTTACAATACCCTTCTTGGAATATCTAATCTTCTCTACTTTCAAAAAGGACATAACCTCATTAATCCATTGAGTGCTGGATGGGGAATTAATTGATTTCAATCCTCAAATCTTTGGGTTGAGGGACGACTGCTCCAACCACTGAGTAACTGTCTCCGCTTATAACACAGCCTCATGTGCCACAAACATCCCCTTAAACACAATCCTCATGCTCACCTCTCACAGATGCAAATCAAACCACCTCTTTTATGTAGAAACGTTCTGTATTTCCCTGAAGCGGAGCAGCTCCAGAACAGCCACGTGTTCCTCCACACACGTGTAATAGTCTCGTTATTCCACTGATGCAGTTGCTTCATAAACACACAAGTCAGACACGAGACGGGCTCCTCTCCAACCACTGTCAGTCCACCGCTCTGTCCTGATCCTTCATTTCACACAAACTAGCTCACTATTTGAGTTATTTTAGTCACTTGTGTTGAAAGTTCGGGCTGCTGTCGTCTCCTGCTGCACATACGCACTTATTAGAAATCTCCTCAGATGTCCAAGCAGTATCACATTTATACAACACATCCTGCGAGTGGAGATGTGTCTTGTACAAGTACGCAACACCAGTATACATTCGTCAGAGATGGGATGGAACCGATAAGTCATTATTATGATTATTTAGGTCAAAATATAACTAAAATAAATACATAATAACAATAATTGTGAGAGTTTTAGAGGCAACAATTACTTCAACTCAAACTAGACTCCAAAAAAGTAAGCCTAAATGGAAAGTTTGTGTTTTTTCGGGGGATTTTTTTGCACATTAATTGTCCTGTACCTGATTTTTTACCATCTTAAAAACATAAAAAAAAAAAACCAGTACTAATTAGTTTTATACAGTTTGCCGTTGTCAGAAATGTGCCATGACGGTAAGATATTTGTGTAATTCCTTTCATCATCCAGGTACAATCCATAGCAAAATAAAAATTCAATTCATGACAGTAAGGCTAAGAATAACTAGCATGCTAACACTTCCTGATTACTGGACAATAAAATGCTTTCTAAACACATGCAGAGATCGTGCCGTGGACTTATTTTGACCTCAAGAGGTGAATACACAATATATCTGTACTCGGGTAAGACACGTTTTGCTCAAATACATGGGTAAAACAGCAAAAGAGTCGCATTGGTCCATTTCAAAACCAAATGAAAGTCTGAAAGAGCCATACGTTTTTTACAGGTAACGAGACAATGTGAGAATTAATTTAAAAGACACCTGCACCAAGGCCTCGGTGTATAAAAGACACTGCAGTGGACGAAGAGGCGTGGTCAGAGGAACTGTGAAATAAGCATGAGTCACTATTAACGATTTCTTATATGTCCAACCAATTCAGTTTGTTACAGTATAGGAAGATGAAATGAAACCAAAAATTAAGACCTGTTTTCAGGCCCAAATCTAATTATCTTTTAAAATCTTCGAAGGTTTGAACTTCGAGAGTGTTTAAACAAGAGAGAAATGTGAGAAAATGTTAATGTCTATGTGAGAAAAGTGTATAAAGTGTGTGGTGAGGGGTTTTACAGCTACAAAACATATAGAATAATTGTAAATAATAAAGCTGACTACTTCAAATTTCACCTATTGCGGGTTATTTTTAAAACGTAACCCCCGTGAAAAACGAGGGACCACTGTATATGTGAACTGTGTATATGTGGACTTGTTTGAAGTGTTTTGGGGTCTGGAGGTTTTGAGCAAATTATATGTAATTTCCTGCATTGTGGTGCATTTTATGTGTGATATTTAGTCTGCAAAATTATCATTATCCTTTCTTTTATTCAGATTTTATGGGATTTGCTCAGACGAAAAGTAAAAAACTATATATAAATAAATAAAAAATTACAATTTCAATAGAATGAATGCTCTTTGGTACGCCACAAACACTGTCAAATACAAACTTAATGAATAAAGAATATCCCAAAGAGCCACACGGGAAGTTTTAAAGAGCCGCATGTGGTAGCAAACCCCTGGACTAGAGGAATGGTGATCTATCGGACAATATGTGGATCAGAGAACATTTTGGATTTTAGTAGCGTTTTGTCATGGTGTCAATAAAAAGCAGATATGGAGACATCCCTTGTGTCCTCATATCGACGTCTCCACAGTTGGTGCCACACACAGTCAGTGCATTTTTCTGTGCTGTTTTAAATGTATTCCTGGCCTCACAGCTGTACCTTTTAGGCAATCCATCAGCGGCTTTATCCTCCGGCTCTCTTCAAATGCAGCAGACGTTATCGACAGACGTGTCAATTCTACTCCTGGAGAGCGCTGGTATTTTTGTACGGCGAGAGGCAGAGCAGGCTGGTGAATTAGCAACTAGAAATGAACCTGCGTTTAGAACTGGTGGTTTTTAGCTGATCGTATACGCCGTTATGAAAAGAATGCAGGAAAATAATCACTAACAATTTGTTTTTTGCTTGTTTGTAGCACCTAGCTTCGCGAACGAGAGATTCTTTGATCCATTGATGACACAAAAAGATCCAAAACCAGCCAAATTAGCGGCTCCCAAAATGATTTCTCTCATTGGCCCCTATTTTACTAGTGCGGATGTTCTCCAACCTGAAAAAGTACTCTCTTACTGGATTTCATGTGATCTTTGTTAAACGGTCCATATTAATCGTTTTTCTGATCCAAATTATAACTTTGTTTCCTCATCACAAACATACGTGTGTTTTGTTTCATTCACGCAAACGCTGCATATTTCGTTTTTGCGATGCCATGTGGTAATACAGGAAGTGCTCCACTGTGTTTTTAAACAAGTAACAAAAGAAAACCAAGATGGAAAAAGGTAAAGTAAAAAGTAATTTAATTTACAGGAATGTTAAGGGTAAACTAAACAAAAGGGGTCTAAAAATGTTGAAACAAAGGGTACCTTGCAAGGGTTTAAACAAAAACAAAGAAAAGGTAAAGTTAACTAAAACACACATTTTAAAGTAATTTAAAAAAATCTTGACAAACCGACAAAGTCAGTACTGACAATGAAGTGTCTCACCACAAAAAGTCACTACCCCTGTAGTGACTTGACCAAAAGAGACACGCACAAATTGCCATACTGGCCCCTCCAGGCCAGCAGCCCCAAACAGGTGTCCCCAATCTTCTTAAGTAGTTGGGAGGTGGCTGAAGGTGGGCCCCAGGATTGGCCAGGCTGGAAAACCGTCCTCCAATCACGGCCAAGGGCTCACACAGCCAGGGATATAGGAAAGGTAGACAAATTCAGGGACACCCACATGAAATATAGTCTACAAACACAAACAATTACAGAAGCCTAGGACCGTAACAACTTTCACTATAATCATTTAGATCATTTCAGCCCTAGAATTGTCAATCTCTACTGAACAAAATGTAAAGCTTCATTTGAGTGGAGCCGAACACTATGGGTGACGTCACACTCCCTTAGTCCACTTCTTTTTACAATGGATTGAATGTCATATAATGAATTTAATTGAAATACATTGGCAAAATTGACCATCTCTTTTTAAAATGATCCATGAATATGCAATAGCAAAAACTACTGTAGCGTTCTGGTGTAAGGAAACACACCAAATTTCTTCTGGTTGTTTATTTTCTGAACACAAGAGATTCTGTAGACCGTAAACCACGCCAAAACAAGAGGAAAACAACAGCAGTCTTCACTCACGAGAGCCAGTCCAAAAACAGACCAGCAACTGACGAATAAAACCTTCACATCAGCTTGTTGGCATAGCAACTAAGTGTCACATACAAAAGGAGTTACATTTACAACAACACATTAACAGCTACAAAAACAACAAAAGGTGTCAACTCTGAGCGAAACACAAAATATCACATCATCACACTATTCAAACAAGCTGTGTTGCTGGGTCAGAATAGCTGTTTTGTTTTGGATTAACAATAACGCAAATGTGCCATATTTAAATCTCCATTGGTTTATCAGTCAGCTAACTTAGATTTACGCTATGTGCCCGTAATTCAAGATATGAACATGAATAACAGACAAATCAGGCGCGTTCTTTCTCTGACATTGCACCCGCTAGCTTGGTTTGACTGACAGCGTCGCTAAACTCCCTGCTAAACTAGCGGTGCAGCCTCGCTCCGGATTGGCTCTTTGGTTGCTATGATACTCGCGAATATGGAACCTGGCTCCAAATTCGCCTGATAACTGCTAGCCTCGACGAGCTCGATTTGGCTGAAGCTGAACGCTATGGGTGACATCACACTCCCTCAGTCTACATTTTTTTTTCCCTTCTATAATGTTCTAACGTTGCGCCCCCTTACAGAGATTTTATTTCTTAATGCCATAGCAGCACTTACAATCAATTTCCTCTCTACTGACAGACAGGTTTCAATCACACATTAGAATTGCCACGGTAGACGTCACTGCTGGAAGTCACAGCTTGACATGGAAACGTTGAACAAGTCCTAACTGAATCAATGGCTTTACGCAGCACCATTCATACCAACTGCATATTACAAGAACATTGCCTTAGTGTTATATAGCTCTTTTCCAGACGTCAAGTTGCTTTACAATTTCGTTCATTATTCATAAAGGGGACATATTATGTACAATCAACAGTACACAGTAGGTTCCATCGTGGTCCATGGGCGTATACTGGTCTACGTGGTTTTATGCTTGTTCGGATACAGCTCAAGATCTTTCTAAAGCGATTTGAGAAAGATTCATTTCTGTCCCGTGAATGTGACTTTTAAGTATTGATACCTGCTCAAATGAGTATAAAATTTCCTCTTCATGTTTTCGTGTTTGAGTATGTCTCTCGGCTGGCCTGGAAACGCCTTGGGGTCCCACTAGAGGAGCTGGAGGACGTGTCTGGGGACTGCTGCCCCCGCGACCTGGCCCTGGATGGATGCTTTGAATTACTGACTGGTTTGAGAATGTCTGTGTTCACCTACCCCCTGTCCCCGCCCACTGCTCTACACTTATTTATGAGTATTCACACAATTTTGAATCCAGGTTATGCGCACTGATGAACTGCCACTATGACAAGGCGGGGCTTCTCAGTTCTGCGCTTTTGAGCAGGAAGTCAACGCTCTTGTTGTTATTAAGTCATTCAGCATTGGGTTTGTATGTTTTATTTGTCACAGTTTTTTGTTGTTTTTTTTTCTGAAATCACTTCAGAAAAAAACAACAAAAAACGGTGACACAGTGGGCCAATTATTGTTATTTTCCCACCATCACCACTGACCTCTCAGCTGTTGGCTCTATTGGACATGGATTCCAAAAAGTCTGTATCACAAATAACCATGGAAAAAACCTGCCAAATACAATAAAAAATGATTTGGGACGGCACAGGGTCTTACGGAGAATTGCCAGTTTCCCCTACCACAGAAAAAAAAAAAAAAAAAAAATGCCCAGGACTCCTTTCCATGGGTGTTAATGGCGTTAATGGTAATGCTTGTAAAATTGAAAATCAAAATCTTGTATATGATTCTTTTTATGACATTCCAGTTTAAAAATTGATCCCAAAAATCCCAATCCTCAATGCTAGTTAAAGCTTTGTTGACAAAACGCATCCAAAACCGAAGCTGCCCTGGTTTGTATTGTTGCCACCCATTCATTCCAACTCTTGTGTGATCCAGTTCAGCCCCAACCTGGACCTGAGCACGGAGCTAATCAGCTGGAATAAATGATAACTCCATTTGGCAGTGCTCTGAAGTCCACCTCCCCAGACCCATTAGAGGCCGAGACAGTTGACTGCACATCCCCACTTCCCTGCTCCTTTTTCTGGGCTCCACATACCTCACCATACCCTTGTTGCAATGGGGAATATGTTTCCGCCAGTGTTTGATGTCAGTGATGGAAAGTGTGTTGGAAATCTGTACGTAAGTAAAAGGAGTTACTTGGCTAATAATGTTCTCAATGAATTAAGTAAAAGCATCGATGCCAAATGTGTACTTAAAATGGGGGAATTGCACTTTTTTTTTTTTTTAACGCATAACATATTTAGATCACCATGTTACTCTTCTGTAATTTTGAAGACACTTTATTCATATTTGCCCTCCGTGCTAAGTCACTCCCCCTTCAGAGTGCAATCACAACACAATCAAAGTGTATTCCGCTAATAAAACTACTGTACATTGCGGGAGGAGGAGGAGAAGTAGAAACACAGGGAGGAGGAGGAGAGACACAGGGAGGAGGAGGAGGAGGAGAGACGAAGGGAGGAGGAGGAGGAGGAGGAGAAGGAGAGACAAAGGGAGGAGGAGGAGAAGGAGAAACACAGGGAGGAGGAGGAGAGACACAGGGAGGAGGAGGAGGAGAAGAGACACAGGGAGGAGGAGGAGAGACACAGGGAGGAGGAGAGACACAGGGAGGAGGAGGAGGAGGAGAGACACAGGGAGGAGGAGGAGGAGGAGGAGAAGAAGGAGAGACACAGGGAGGAGGAGGAGGAGAAGGAGAGACAAAGGGAGGAGGAGGAGAAGGAGAAACAAAGGGAGGAGGAGGAGAAGGAGAAACACAGGGAGGAGGAGGAGAGACACAGGGAGGAGGAGGAGGAGAAGAGACACAGGGAGGAGGAGGAGGAGAAGAGACACAGGGAGGAGGAGGAGGAGGAGGAGGGACACAGGGAGGAGGAGGAGGAGAGACACAGGGAGGAGGAGAAGGAGAGACAAAGGGAGGAGGAGAAGAAGGAGAGACAAAGGGAGGAGGAGAGACACAGGGAGGAGGAGAAGGAGAGACAAAGGGAGGAGGAGAAGGAGAGACAAAGGGAGGAGAAGAGGAAAAACCCCTCTGTACTTGTTGAGGGCTGATGAGGGAGGAGAAGCAACATGGTTGACATCGGCGTAGCAAAAGTAAAAAGTACACATGAAAAATGCTACTCAGTGTACAAGTTTCCAGTTTACTTTTAAGACCATTATAGGACCATGTTCTGATATAGCTCAAAATCATTCTCCATCTATTTAGGAAAGATTCATTTCTGTCCCGTGAATGTGACTTTTTGTATCGATACCTTCTCAAATCGGTATCTAGTTTCTTCTTCTTGTATTGAGTGCTTTGAAAGTTTCTGTGTTCACCTACCCCCTATCCCCGCCCTACAATTACACTCAATTAGAAGTACTGGTTTAAAAATGTACTCAGTTACAGTAACGTGAGTATTTGGACTTTCCTGCCCTGGCCTTTTGTTCCACCACTTCCCTGGGGACTGCTGGACATAATGAAAGACATAGCCGGGTGCAGCGAGAGGGGACTTTTCATCAAACCAATGCGGGCTGCCATGTAGGTTCTTCCATTATTAAACGCCTCAAATTAGCTTCCGTCCGGGTCTCTTTAGCTGCTGTGGAGAAAAACTGGAAATGCATTGTTTTGGTGGTGATGAGATTTGGATTATAGTTATGAAATAGCAGCGATATCCGGCAGTGATTGTGACAGAAATAGTTGCACCATTCGGAGAGCTAGAATTGGAATGGGAGAGAGGCAAAATAAGGTTGTCAGATGAATGTCAAAACAGGCTCATTCTGCGTTCATGTGGTCAAAATTAAAGTGCCTTTAGCAGATTTTTTTTTTTTGCCCTGCACAGATATATTGTATAAGCAGCTTTTTGAGTTCAAAATAAGGCTGCTGCGGGCTGTCTGCGACTAATTTTGAGGTGTTTTATTGTTTGATAATGAGGAAGTGTGTGTTAGCATGGTAGTTGTTACAGTTGTCCTCACTATATCACGGCCTCGCTGTTTTTCGCGGATTGTGTTCTGTGTCCTGATTGGCTAAGGGACTGTAGACCATTGTCCATCAGTCTCCTCTGTCCCGTGTCTCCCGTACAGTCCAAATGCGTACAGCAAAAGTTACATAAATGTTGGATCGCAGTGTGACTCTGAAGTGCTGTACGTTTGCAAGTTTTCTCCCCGACAAAACCCACAATGTCGATGCAACGTGTGTGGTGAGGGGTTTTACAGCCTTTAAACATATAATAATCATAAAAAATAAAGCTGATCACTGTATTAGCTTTACCGTCATGACAAAACTATGCTCTAGTCTCTGAAACTCTTATAAACTCAGGGCTGTGAATAATTATGATATTGCATAAAGTAAGAGGAATAACTTTGGACCACTGCAAACCGTTTAAATGAAGTACTTCTGTTTTTCACATTTTTAAGTAAGTCAGTTAAAGTTTAAGTTAAAGCAGCTACAGCTAAAGTATACCTTATCTCTCTGACTTTATTGTTTTACTAATAATACGAACCATTTAAACGTGCGCTTAGTAACTTTTGTGGTGGAAGGTATGCAGCGACATGTTTTTCCTTTGCCAGGAATATTCCACAGTATGGCATTAAACTGATTCATCTTGAGTTTGTCCAACTGCAGATTTGAATTTAGAATTGGAATCTAATGCATCCAGCAATACTTAGGTTATTTTGGTGATATTGGCCTGGCAAATGATGATTCAGTGTCTGTTTAAAACTGCTCTATGCTCATACGCACACTTTTTCTCACTCTTGTTATTGGTCAGATTCTTTCATAATCTGAGTCTGTGGCAGGTGGAATAATCCAATCACAATGAAGCTTGTTACAAAAACTATTCTATCTTGTTTCTTCATTAAACACGTCCCTGAAGCTGGTTTAAAATGTCATCCATGCATGTTTGAGTTTGTCGTGCATGTCTATTTGAATCCTCCTTACAGTTAGTGAGTTACAAGACTCAGCCCACAAGCCTCTGTCACCCATCCTCCTGCACGGCCATTTTTATTTTTTCAATATACACAAGCAGGACACAAAACAGCACACTACAACTTCACAAACCTGATGTAATGCGCAGTACTTTCATTAGCGGAATGCCCCATAGAACAAAAATTTCCCCTCTTAACCTAAAAAAACTAGTCCACCAATAGCAAAAGACAAAATTTAAATCTGTCAAATTGTTGTAGGAGTGAAGACGTTTCGCTGCTCGTCCAAGTTCTTCAGTTCTGGTCAGATTTCTGGTAGACACTGAAACTGTAAACAGCTATTGCCTCCAGTTTCAGCCTTAACGAACCTATTCAACCTTTAATGGCCCTCCTATTGTTCTCTTTTATTTCTGTTTGCTTTGGGTCTGAAGATGGAGTCATAGAGCTGTGAGAAATTATGTCTCAGGCCCCCATTCCTGTTTAAAGAAGGATTGTCTTTCCTAACAAAAATATCTTCTTTAACTCCCCTTAAGTCTATTGAGCTTATTCTGCCCACGTTTTCCGTATTTTTAGGAAAAGTTTCAGTGTTAAAATATTACATAAAATAGGTTGATTTGTGTCAAATGTTCAATGTTCACGTACAACAACAAATCAACACTGCCCCGATTCTCTGGGAAGCTTCAAAACGGCCCTGTAGTCCCTATAGAACTTATTCGCTGCCAAGATCGACTGCTCCGTGCACAATAATACAACCAGAATGACGATGGCAGCGCTTACGGCAACTTCTGGAATAAGGTGAATCAAAAAATCTATTGTGGGATCATTTTTTGGCATATCGCCTTCCACTAACCTGAGCTACTTTTCAAGGGTCACCAGTTCTAGTGCTAAATGAGGTAAACGGGCACTCAAAGCACTTAGGTTCCATTCTGTTTTGGGAGTTCATTACGCCAGATGTCCTTCCTATCCCAACCAGACACATTACTATGACTGGAGTGAGCATTGTGGGTGTTTTTAAGTGTCTTACCCGGGCACGCAACAAGAATAAGCACTTGGAGCAGGGACAGCACCATTATCACGTAGCGGGCTCAAGCGAACAAGGACTATTTAAGCATCAAGTCAACCGGAAAGACTGTACCTCGTCCCAACCACTCACCGCATCACCTCAGAACACCCATCATTTCCTCCTTTTCGTGCTCCTGCTTCAGGCCAAGCCCCATCTGAACAATACAGGATACTAAACATGTCCTGTGCCGCGAGTGTTTGTTATTGGATCATCCCGAAATTGGATTGTTGTCTGATGCGTTGTACGGTGTAGTTCCAGGCGCTCCTGCTTTTGAACTGAAAGGACTTCGTTGCTAGAATCACTAACAGCCATGGTCTCCCATTTAAAGTCTCTATGTCCCACTTTGATTTGTCTTTATGTGTTGGAAAATATCTTTATTCCATGTTTTAAAGCTGTTTTGTACATTCTGAAAGGCGTTTTGTTGGATGAGGACCACTTATTGGACAACCTTGTTCTTTACTCATGGTTCGAAATTAAGTACAGGCCCCTAAAGTAGACAGTTTGTAGATAATGACACATGACCAAATTAAACGTGACACTCATACAACACTTATAAAGTCAATGTATACAACTCTTTGCTATAATAAAAACGATGCTTATATGGAAATGGAAAAGTAGCCAAATAAAGGCTCAGTGAATTATTATTGCTCATTAAGTTATTTAGGCTAAGAAATAAATAAATTATAGAGCACATAACATAAATGGCTGGTCATATCATCACCAAGAACAACACTGGCATTCACATACACACACACACAATCATAAAACCAGGCTTATTAGACGAACTAGACTTGCTGTAACATCAAAAAGTTTCAACTAAAACATCATAAAATAAAAGCTTTGATGTGCCCTGATTCAAATTAATTCGATTATGATGTCTAGACTATTGAGTTAGTCCTATCTGAGGATTTAAGGGACCGGCCTCCTGCTGGGGCCCAGAGTCAGGACTAAACATAACCCAACCCATCAGCGTTTCAGTTTTATGCAGCTAAAACCTGAAGACTTTGACCATGTTTAAATTCAGGCTCAAAACGGTTCTGTTGAGCTGTGCAGATGACTGAAAGGGGTTTATTCTGCACTCTTTATGATGATTATTTATGTTTTGTATTGTCTTTCTTATTCCGTAACGCACTTTGAATTACTTTGCGTCGAACAGTGCTATACAAATAAACTTGTCTTACCTTATCTGCATCAGCTAAAATTGTCAAATATTTAAATGTACATATTCTGTAGGGTAGTGACCTTTGTGTAATTTATTAAAATGTACTTTACTGCTTAAATAACGTTAGAAAAAAAACGAAAAGCTGCAGTGCATTGTGGGTAATTTGCAGCGCTCCAAGGCGGCGAAGGATTCACAGGTGGATTCTCGGTAAATGAGCCAAACGGAGGAGTCGATGCGAGGAGGACGTGAGGGCTTTGGGTGAATGACGTGGATCCCTCTAAAGTGGTTCAGGAACCGAGGATCCGGGCAATTGGGGCCCCAGCAGGAGGCAGAGTGTCTGGAGATAAGAAGCAGACCGTCTAAGGTGTAGTTCAGGGATAATACAAACCAGACAAGTCGGAGGCATGAACACATCGTAAAGCTGCACACGTGTTACCAGTGGTGGAAGGTAATGAAGTAGAAGTAGTAAAGTAATGCGCTTAAGAAGAATTTTTAGCTATCTTTACTTTACTTCTGTACATTTTACAGTGGATACTTTTTACTTTCTACTCCACTACATTTTCGAACTGGACTGAAAGTAAAAAGTAAGTTTCATATGATTTGAGTGCTTATTTTTATCATGTTCCTGCTTAATTTTTGCGTTCAAGCGTCGACTTTGAGCAAACAAAAGTAAATACACAAAATTCAAAAGAAAAATTAAGAAACTGATTTGCATAGTTACTGTTGACCATAATATGTATAATTTTTTTTATTAATATCTCTGCATCTACACTATAAACACTAAGTGAAATACTTTTACGTTTTATTCTAAAAGTACATTTTTTTAATGGGTACTTACTACTTAATACTTTTACTTAAGTAGATTTATTACTTGAGTAACTTTTTGCTTCTGTATCTGCACTTTTACTTGAGTAACAAAAGTACTGCGTACTTTATCGACCCATTGCTTGTTTCACAGTACCACAACAGCTCTGGAAATGAGTTTAACATGACTTTTATGGAAAAAAACGAAAAGTATAAGCGATCTATAATGGTGTATAATGTGCTCAGTCCGTTCAAGGAACCGTTAAGGTTAAGGAACTGTTCAAAAGAGCCGACCCGTTCGCGAATGTCGCATCACTACTTTAAAAAAAACGTAGTATATACAAAAAAAGATATATACAAGTGATCTGTTGAACAAAATTGTGCAAAAATCTTTATCAAAATTACAACATTTGAAGCTTTATTACATCTTAAAATATGCACAACACGCTGTTACTTTTTACTCCTTATGTACATTTTTAAATGGGTACTTAAATACTCGAGTAAAAGTATCATATGAAAAACTCTACTTAAGTAAATGTATTAGTCTTGCTCATGTATCTGTACTTTTACTCAAATAACAAAATTGAGTATTGTACTTCTTCCACCACTGCCAACAAGATATAAAGATCATGTTCATTAAAGTCTACCTTCAAATCTACACACACACACACACACACACACCCCCACACACCCACACACACACACACACACACACACAATCTATTTAAATAGTCACCCTTTTCCATTTAACTAATTTGTGTTAAATGAGCGTATATATTTTATTAGATAATTTCACATGGGGTCAACATTAAAAGGGTAGTAGAGGGCAAAAAAATAAATCAAATCAATTTTGCATAATGCTCCCTGTTTAAGAGCAACAAAATCAAAGAGCTCGAGGTATAGAAGCAATTTTGTGTTTTCTAATCAACCAAGGCTCTAATGCTTTTCTGAAACATGTTTGGGAAACTTTCAGTCAGAACAGCAGCCAGCTCTGGTGTGCACTGGCTCCTTTACAGAACAAACTGGCTCTTTTGTCTTTGTTGGTTAAACTAGACCAATTTGAACCGTTTAAGGACTGACTAACTAAAAGGTTAACATGGATGTTTAGAACCGGATCTAGTTTTTTAAAAGAACCAAATCTTTTTCAAATTTGTATGCATTTTTATAGAAAAAAACACAAGTATTATTTATTATATCCTACTATTATTGTAGTGAAACGTTTTATTAGTTTATTGTTAAAATGAGTTCTCACATTGGTTTGTGTCGCATAAAAACACAGTAAAAGACCCAGTCGTTTGAACGGCTCTTTGAAAGGAACAGATCCAAAAGATTTGAATCCCCCAAAAGAGTCGAAAGTCACATCAGTAGTAAGAAGTATCCAGTTTAAAATGCACTTAAATAAAGTACAGATACCTAAAATGTATACTTAACTACTTTTACTTCGTTATGTTCACCACTGCTTGCTGGAAGACCATTCTAGAGATGTTTTTAATTGGTCAGAAACATCGAAACTCAGGTCTCACAGTGTGGAAATCAAACATGGCACCTTGTTGTTGGCATGCCCACCAGAGAAGTCAGGATTTCATTTGAGAAGAAACAAGGTACGAATGTATTGGCAGAAACATTCCAATTAGCGTGTGTGCTAGGGCTATTCTGAACCTGGAGTTAACAACGGTACCTATTGTGAGGAGACAGAATCAGATCAGCACTGCTATTGTCGTCCTTGAATCGTGTTGCCGGGAGAACGACTATCAGCAAGCGTGGATACAATGACGCTTTCTGGTCCCAATATAAACTGCCACATCGCGTCGAAAAATTACCATCGAGTTTGTGTACAGAGGATGCAGAATAGCAAATTGAGCAAATTTTAAGTTTTCTCAGATAAAAATTAGGATAAGTATTCTGAATTCAACCCATTGCAATTCATTTTCTTTTGCAGGGCAGTCATCTCGTCCACATGCACACTCAGCTACACATGCACTCTCATCTGCACGAGTTCATTTAAGCGGGTTCACTCGGTCCATTCCTGTCCGCACACTGGGGTCTCTGCTGCTGTAATAATTATAGTCAATGTTCCGCACATCACCAAAATCAAACATCGCCTCTTCATCACATTTGACACCAGGTCATTTCAGAGCTGCTATTCCAGAGACAGGGAGATAATACATGCTGTGTTCTGATTGCCTGCTGTTTAAGATAATGTGTAGCATAAGTTTAACTTTGTGTAACTTTGTTGGTTTATTGTACATACTGTCTCCATCTATTTATAAGGGACTACTTCATAAACTGCCTGAATATATCACTTGCTTGTTAATCACTGATATGGGAACATTTAATATGAGAGTAAGGACTGACCACGCCAGAACTGAGATGGGGAAAAAGGACTTTTGGCTGTTCTGGTTCACAAAAAATGGAATATATTTCAAGAACATCTAAAATATGTTGGCGCCACAATTGCTATTTATTTATTTTATATTTTTATTTTTTAATTGATTTATTCTTTTTTTATTATATTTTTAAATGTAATTTATTATTATTAATTATTATTATTATTATTATTTTTTTTTATAGATTTATGTAGTTTTTCTTTTTTGGGTTTTTTTTTCTGTATTTTCAGCCTATAAAAAAGAGAGTCTAAGTGGTCTCATCTCTCATAAAGATAAATAAAAATTATAAATCATCATTTATCATACTAGCATTACCATGACACCAAAACTCTGCTCTGGTGTCTGGAAGTTGTGAAAAGTAAACTCTTACATTTGGAAAGTGAGGAATATGTTTGGAACACTGCAAATCGTTTAAAATGAACTAGTACAGTGTTTCAAATGTTAGAACAGTAAACATCAGGTACAGTGTCTTTAAACTCATCTGCCTTGAGCATATTCAATTAGTAGTGTTTAAATCGCTCAAAATACCTAGAAAAAACATGCCAAACATACTAGGATTTGGCATGTTGTGTAGTCATTTTGGTACAAATGAAAAAAAATCAAAAAATCTGCTGCTCACTATGTCATCTTTAATATACTTTATTATCCCTGTAGGAAGATCAGTCTTTTGCATTTGACCCATCCCTCCATGCTGCTAAGCGGACAACCAGTTCACGGCACCTGGGGACCCATTTCCAGGACTACCTAACTCGAAGATTACCCTAATGGTTCTGTTTTGTATCTTTTAGCAATAATATCCCCCTCAAACTTCCCAAATTGTCTCTGCCAAGGGTTAAAATCAGGCCATCATTTACTTGAGCTCCCAAAACTGTTCTGTCCCCAGTGTTCTAATTTAATCTGAGTCATTAAATCAAGAGCGAACGTAGCTAAAACTTTAGTCTTGAATAGGCCTCTAATTGGCTGGAGGTTACCACGTAGTCAAGGCCAGACGGGGCTGCCAACTGGAGAGCTCCTTCACTTGGAAAATGGAGCACTTGGTCGGTGATTGCTTGATTAGCTGCTACCTTTGAAATCACAGTCATCGGAGGGAATTTTAAACTTAAAGAGGGAGTATTACGCAAAATCGCTGTTTTTTTTTTAGCTTCCTACCATGTTATAATGTTGTTCCCTCATCAAAAAAATGTCTGAAGAGGTTTTAGATCTCATCCATGCATGTTTGAGTAATTCCGTGATCTCTCCGGAGAATATTTGAACTTTCCGTTAGCAGTAGGATTCTGTGCAAGACAACACAACACAACAATTCTCCATAAATATACAAAAGCATGATACAAAACTGTAAAGAACAACATGACAAATGTGACGTGATTAGCAAGATGTGCGCTGATTGTGTTGTGATAGCGCTCTGAATGGGTAGTAATTTAGCATGGAGAGCAAAAACAAAACTGAAACGTAATAAAAATTTGAATACATTGTTTTCAGCGAATATAGCATTTTCAAAAACAATTAAAAAGTAACATGGTGATCTAAACATGTTATATGTTAGCAGGTAATACCCCGTAGAAATGAAATACCCCCTTTTTAAATTGCACTTTTTGGAATAAAAAAGCTCTCAGAAGTTCATCATAAACTGAGACTGTCTACATATATTTGTATCAGCAGCTCTTGAGGTTAAAATAAGTCAGTTGTGTGCTGTCTGAATCTAATAAAATGTTTTATTGTCCGATAATTAGGAAGGAAGGTTGTTAAAAGTGTCAAAAAACTAGATACGCATTTTAGCAAGACACTTAAAAGTATAGAGTAGTGTACGACCATGGACCATGCAATTACCAGGATGATTGAAGGACTACACAGATATAAGGTCACATGGTAATATAAGAAGAAAGTGCTACAACTGAAATCACATTCTATTGTCTAGAAATATATTGGTATTGAGTATCGAGTCTATTCCTCAGTATCAAAATTGGGTTTGAGAATTAAGTATCTTGACAACACTAGCAGGAATTGCACTTTGCGTTGTTAGCTTTATGTCACAACAAAACCCGCTCTGATCTCTGAAAATTGTGAAAAGAGCTTATAAACTCATCAAGGTGAATAACTCGGATGCTCGGAATGAATAAGGTTAGTGAGGAATAATGTTGGATCACTGCAAACTGTTAAAAATTTATGTTTTTAAGCGAGTAAAAATCATATACAGCTCCTTTCGAGTTGGCTTAGTCATTGGTCATATGTTTCTTCCCTCTTTCTTTCTACAGCCATTTGAACTCAGTTGAATACGACAACACTTTGGCTTGAAAAGTAAAAAAAGGTAAAAGCTTAAAACTGCTTAATCATCAGGACTGTGAGATTTATTAAAGCAACCAATGCCCAACTTTGGTAAATTACTTAATATTTATTTGACTTGCAGCGCTGTCAGCTCCTGGCTGCTATTTAATCAAATATCACATTTGAATATGTTTGTATTTGGCCTCCAAAGAGCTGGGATTGAAAACCTCATAATGGGATTCAGTAAGCAAAGCAGTGCTTGATATTTAAGACCATAGAGGTGTTTTGAGGTCAGCTTTTTAGAGGAAAAAAGCTTAGGATTTGATGCTTCTGGACAGTAAGAAATGTTGTACAAAGAAGTGGGTACATAAAATTGTACTCCAATGATAGTACTGTTACTTAAAGACCACATATTGTGCTTGTAGATGTACCGTAAATTTCGGATTATAAGCCGCTACTTTTTTTCCACGCTTTGAACCCTGCGGCTTGTACAGCAGTGCGGCTTATTTATGGATTTTTTACTGGATAACGGCCCCTGGGTTTTATTTTCACGGACAAGCCTTCTACACGTGGCAGATAAATATGGCAAAAACAACTTAAGTGCATTAAAAAAATACAACTCACCAAACCGCTGCATCAGAGGGAGCCCTGCGCTGATTATGTGATTATGTCTACTCTGCTCCGCAGTTTCTTTCAAAAACTCTAAAGGCGTATCGTTTAATCCCAGGTGCTTATTCTCCATGTGCCAAAGCAGTTTTGAAGGTTTCATTGCCTTATTTGCTTTTCCCGTATGTTACGTAGAGCGGACTCTGTGCGTGAGTCACCTGCAGCGACAAACCCAGATTTTAAGTAGGCATTGTCTGTTAAATTTATCTTTCTTTTTCTTGGAGGTGTAGTCTCCTCTTCTGGCTCCTCAGTTGTCCTTTTCCCCTTTGTTAAAAGCTCTCCAAAGACTTTTGTTTTGGCTCATTTTCACTCGCTTGTGGCTCTACTTTTGGGCGACGTGTCTGATGTGTTATATGTGATACGTCACCGCGGAGACAAGAGCAGATAATAAACTTGCTACAACATCAAATAGATTTCTGTGGCGATTTCCAGCAGGATTTTCATGATACATCTACGGACGAGCTTATTAGTGTGTCATTAGGGAGGGGCGAAAGTTGCTCCTGACCCATGTGTGCACAGCGTCTGAAAATCAGGGCTCTTTACGCAGGACTGTGAGCTGTGTCTGTGTCTGTGAGACGTGAGACGTGAGACGTGTTTGTTTTGAACATTGTTCCGCGAGTGTGACGCTTATTTTGAGCAACGAAAAATAAGAAAATATAATTTTATTTTAAGATCATAATAATCTTCCAATTTAAACTACAACAAAAAAGAGCTAACACAAATAAAATACACTTCAGCCACGCAGAGCCGCAGTATAAGGCTGAAAGAGGCGCATACGGCTCCGGAGCCGCGGGTTGCTGACTCCTGAAATAGAGCCACTGCACGTAAGCTCGACATCAATGAATCCAACTTGGTCAATGTAAAAGACGACAAAAGTTTTCAGAGGAAATAAAAGCAGATTTTCCGTTTTGGTGCAGTTTTATTTTCTAAACCTGCAGATGTGTTCATCCCGTGTTGTTGTCGTGTTGGTTCCAATTTTCAGGCACAGTTTTAAAAAAAAGCGTGTCAGTGCACCGTCTTTCTGTGTAAATATCTCATGTTACAATATGAAAACCTGCGGCTTTTATTCAGGTGCGGCTTATATATGTACAAAATTGATTTTCTCTTCAAATTTAGCTGGTGCGGCTTTTAATCAGGTGCGCTCTGTAGTCCGAAATTTACGGTAGATATATTCTCTGACACCTGTGGATCATAAAGTCATAATGTGGACATTTAAAATCACAATATTAAACTGAAACGCCTTAATAAAAGATACAACTCTGCTGACTTCCTCATTAAAAAACTGCGTCGCTGTAAATGTCATCACAACATAGAGCCGCGCAGCTGTCGGCTCGTCCTATGGATAACTGCAGATCACACTAGGGGGCGGCAGATTTTTTTTTTTCAATTTGTACCAAAATGACTATGGCACGCTGCTGAATCATACGCGTATCACAGATAAAAAATAAAATAAAATTGGGCATATGCTGGTGGCGGTGAAAACGGCAAAATAGCGTCTTGAAAATAAGCAATTACTCAAATATGCACGAATCACTCCAAATACAACTTCGGGTGAGTAGATGGTGAGGGGTAACAACTATAACATGATTTAAACTCTGAAAAGTTGATTTTGCATAATAGGCCCACTGTAAAAATATGATTCCTCAAGTAAAAATGAATTTTATTGTAGGTTAAAATAGTACTTAAGTAAAAGTGGTTGTAAAGACTAACTCTTTTGGCATGAATTTAAAGAGCAAAACATGAAATAATGCACAAAATCTAAGCCACACATATTAGAAACCTTCTTGCTGTGCATATTCATACCTTTTAAGTGATGTCCTCAACATTTTAACTAAAGGCACTCCTTTGTCTGAAGCTATGTTGTTGTTTTTACAGAAACTTTGTTTTTAAACTCCAAACACCTTCACTAGAATCATTTAGATGATTTGAGCCCTGGAATTGCCTACCTCTACTGAACAGAAAGGTAAAACGTAGCTGTTAACCTGAAAAGTACTACTACATGACATCACAAGGTGGAACAGAGTATTTTGAACTTGGACTAATAATGCCCGATTACTCAAACATGTGCGAATGAAACAAAACACAACTCCGGGTATGTTTTTGATGAGGTAACAACATTACACATGGTTTAAAGCTCATGAGAGTCCATTTCGTGTAATACAGTACCTTTATAGGCCTACACAGTAAACATACAATGCATAAACCTCTTTTACAACACGCATATGAATAAAAGGCAATCTGTGACAAGAGGCCCCTTTATGAGTTGCTATGGTTACAGAATAAGTTTAGTTCTTATGAGTGTTGAGTAGCGTTACATCAGAAGTAAACACTGTTAGCATGTTTATACTAAAACTCAATCCACCTTTGGACAATGGGATTTTTCAGTGAAGGCCAGTACACAGTGGAACATGCTGCCGGACTCCGTTAAGTCATGTGTCACAATGAAAAGTTTTATGATTTAACTAAAAAAAAGCACTTTAAGAGCATTCAAAACTGTAACCAGTCACCTCTTTAGGATTGTATGAATGTCACTTGTCTGTTTTGTCGATGCACCAGACCAGCATCCCACCATAGATATTTATACAAGAGGTACTGAAGTAAAGCTAAGTATTGCCAGCTTCAGATACCTAGTCTTAGTAGTACCACCTGCCACTGGAGCACCATCTTCCCCAACCCAATTTCCATCGCAGCAACCGAACCATCAGCCTCCTCAATATTCACCATCACCTGTGTACAAACTCTTCTACAAACCCTCACTAGGTTATGCAATATCTTCAAAACATCCCATCTTCCGACATCCTAACCGTCCACAGCAAAATGGATTCTCGTGATATTTGTGAGTTCACAGACTTGCGGGAATCCATCTTGGCATTGATGTTTGTGTCGAAGCCAAAAGGTGAAATGCCAAAGTGAACCAAAACAAACATGGTGATCACGACAGATGTACTACCTATTTGAGCAAAAATATGGGCTATTTTGTTCGTGAAAATGTGCCGAAGCGCAAACGACTGGTGCGTTTGTGGACGGAGGAAATGACTGTGTTTGTCTCAACTGAATGTAACACAATTTTGATTTATTAGCTTGTTCGCTGTTGTGAGGCTTTGATCAATCAGATGCAAATATTCGGCATATTTAAATATTTATTCCGGGGTGAGCCAGGTCAGTGTTAGGGACTTACACTTAAAACCTGCGAACAGTTTAAATCTCAACAAAGATGTTCTGAAATGCATGAGATTCTTGTACTAGTTCAACAGTATATTTAATTGTTCTGAAATGTAAATCCTCTTGGACAAGTTTAGAATGTTCACTGCGAATTGAGTCTGAAAATTAAGTCAAATTGCAAATCGAATCACAGCAAGACATTTGTTCAAAATCGCCTCATGGTGTATTTACCTACAGGTTGCATTGCAGACAACAATTCTTGCAAGTTTTAAGGTTCCGAAATAACTTTCTACCATGTTATAACATTGTTCTCTCATCAAAAACCTGCTTGAAGAGTTTTTTTTTAAATAATATGTCATCCATGCATGTTTGAGTAATCTAGTGATCTCTCCCAGGCACTATTTGAACCCTCCTTATGATACAGTTCTGCTTGGCTCAGTCTAGGTTTGTACTTATGATCTCTCTGCTCAGCTGGTTCTTTTTGTTTTTCGACAGATCCCGCTCCCTGGAACTACTCTGCACCTCCGCCTCCGACCCAGCTCTCCACGACCGTTATGAACACCTCAGCCTCCGACCCAGCTCACCTCAACTGGTAGGAACACCCCAGCCTCTGACCCCACTACCTACGACCTGCTCAAAGACTCACTTATCTCCTCCGCCAATCTACATTTAAATTTCCGTGTTTGTAAATAAACTTTTTTTCAATCTCGCGTCTGAATCTTCAGACATTACGACAGTTATGTGTTAGCAGTTAGGACCCCGTAGACATGTAATACCCCCTTTTTAAATTAAACCCGTCAACATTCTGAAATGCATAAGATTCATGTGTTAGTTCAGCAGTTCATATTTCACTGTTTTCTACAATTCAAATTTGCAACTCGATGTTTGTTCAAAACTGCCTGGTGGTGTATTTTCCTGTTTGCATTGCAGACACTTCTTCCTCCAAGAGTTTTAAAGGCCACAGTCTGTCTATCATTTCAGTCAATGCATTCACTCACTAATTATACCTCAAACATTAGTCCCCCTTTTACAGCTCTGGTTGAAATGTTATTGATTGAAACACTGACAGAATACAACCACATGCCGAGCACTTAGTTGACACTGGCGCATTCAAATGTGTAGTTAATTTCCTGACAAACTATACACTTGTCTAAACAGAGCCATGACCTTGCACTTTGGCGGTAAACAAGCAAACATGTTTTCCTCTGAATAATCCTCCGTGCAAAGGTGGAAAGTAACTATTTAGAAATACTCACATTAAAGTAATTGAGTAGATTTTTGGGGGTATTTGTATTTGTATTTGTACTTGTTTGAGCAGATATCAATAGTAAAAAAGTCACATGCACAGGACAGACATGAACCTTTCCTGAATACCTTTAGAACGATCTTAAACTGTATTACACATATTTCAAACTCAGCCCCGCCAAATCTGGCCCGTGGTGTAATTATATTTGGCCCGTGAAATTATATCAAATGTGCATTAGATCTGGTCCGCTGGTATACAGTGAATGCACCACTAATACTACAAATACCAAAATGCTTTACTAGTGCACTACAGTCGAGACCAGCGAGCGTCCCTGTTTTTCTCTTGACACTCATTAGCAACCAAGCTACTGGTCACCTCAGCCAAATTAATTGCTACAAAGACAGACATAATTTATTTTATTTATTTACATAAGAAATGAACACTACTGATGTGTCTTTTATTTCAAATTTAATTTCTCATCAAACTTGAGATGTTCCAGATTTTGTCTTCAAGCAAAACAAAAGTTTGTTTCCATTTGAAAAGGTTAAACATTACTTGTCCGGTGTAGTAAATTTTTCAATAAACACTGAGTTTGGCCCATGAATTTGTCTTAGTTTTTAATTTTGGCCCAGTGTGAATATGAGTTTGACACCTCTGCTGTATCAGAACAAATATAAGACACATAATTTGTTTTATTATGATCATTGTATCGGAGTCAGTATTGAGCATCAAGTCCTTAGTATCGAAATCGAGTTTGGAACTTTAATATTATGAAAACACTAGTATAATCCTACACATGTCAATTTTTCCTCCTTTCTACCACTTTCAATCTTACAAACACAGCACTGCATCGCCTGCTCTGATTGGCCACAGCTCAGAGAATATGCAGATTGTTATATATTCAATTTTACACTTTTTGATTGACCTAAAATTCTTCTAAAACTGTCAAAAGCGAGTAATCTTTTTCATGTTTTACTTTTACTTAATACTAGTTTTGGCAGCAGTGCTTGTAATCAAGTACATTATTAGCCATGTATTTTTACTTGAGTACAAATTCTCAGTACTCTTTCCATCGCAAACCATCTCGGAGGACTTTGAAACCGCAAACTCTGTCTCTCCTCTCTGTCTCTCTTCCACTGACCAGCGTGTAAATCTGATAACGCGTTTGCACTTATTACACCTCCAGCTCCACTCCAGAACTCCATGCTGGCACAGAACTGCGTGTTAAGATTTTAATGCTTTAATAAAACATGTAGGTATTTGGGTCGGGTATATGTCTTTTATGTTTGGGTCACTGTTCGAGAAGATGTCTGCATTAAGACATGAAAATTGTTCGAAAAATCAGATCGTCAGTCACTACAAGTACCTAGGGATATGGCTTGATTCTTTTTTTTTTTCCGAAATGCACATAGATAGTCTGCTTACTAATGCAAAATCAAGAGTAGTTATTTTTTAAACCACTACAAAAACTGCTTTAGAGTCCTCCCGATCCTCGATTACGCAGATTCAGTCTATAGATCAGCATTAAAGACCCTGCTACACCAGCTCCATGCGATTTGTCATGCAGCGATCCGTTTTGTTACAGGTACTGCACACTTTACTCCCTGGTGAAGTGGCCATCTCCGCACACCCGCACACAAACACACAGGTTATTGTTCATTTACAAGTCTTTAATCATTAAAACTCCATCCTACCTCAGCTCACTACTAAACATCCACCGCTCTACCTGCAAACTCTGCTCCAACAGCTGCATTAACCTGGTGATTCCTAAAGCCCACACAGTTTTTGGCTGCCCCTCATTTCAGTTCTCTGCAGCAAGTGACTGGAACCACCTACAGCAGCAGACTTAGTTCATTTTTACCTCTGTCGACTTCTAAAAACTCAATCCAGAGTATTTTACAGAGTGCACATGTTTATAGCTTTATATCTTTAATCTGCAAATGTTTCACAGTCTCACATTATGATTGAAGTGTGAGTGTATTCTGTGCTGTATTGTCCTGCTTTTTGGCCAGGTTCCCATTGCAAAAGGCCTTCTCAATTGACTTACTTGGCAAAATATTGAAAAAAGACACTACTAGGGCAGTTTCTAGCTATTTTAGGTCTCTGTGCATGTGAATTTTCATGCATGTATTTGAGCAAAATTGCAAAAGTACCTCTTGAGGTCAAAATACTGTAAGTCCACTGTTTACTGTCTTTTTTAATACTTTAAATTCTGACGTACAGTTGTCTGTTTATTTCACACCTCGACAGTTTCGGCTTCAACTTTCTCAGAAGTGTCACGTCTTACTTGGAGCAGTAGGACAACAGTGCCATTTGCAGTCTGACTTCTTCAGATCTGTACTCCAGGTGTGAGAAAGTTGGTAAGCCCCTCATCACAGTTTATAGTCTAATAGGTGCGTTTCCAGATCTTGATAGGCTCCCCTGATCCAGTGATGGAACTTGTTGCTCTCTGTGCCTTTGACCTTAGCGTTGTCCCAATCCATGAGATGGTTTTCCCTCTTGCAGTGAGCCGATACTGCGGACTTAAGTCGTTCTTGGTGGGGTTGTTCGTTCGTGCTCGGGTGCATGTTTTGATTGCTTCTTGTACCAATGTATAGTAATGATAGAAGACCTAATGAACTTAATCGGACTATTACGTTTTTTTATTGCCCGATAATGAGGACGTGCGTGTTACACTATGACAGCAAACTCCGCTCTGGCCTTTAAAAGTTGGGAAAAGTGCTAAAAAAATCTTATAACAGTGAATAATCAGGATGCTCGGAATGCGTAAGGTGAATAAGGAACAACTTTGGACCACTGCAAAACTAGAATTTATCCACATGATGTAACAAAATTTGGACTTACACCTGAAGCAATTTGACAAATGGAAACAAATACAAATCAATTTAATATTTAATTGACTGCTCACGTCTAAATATAAAACTGAAACAAACAATAAAACAATAAACAATAATATGGGCTGTGCGTTTCTGGGTCAGTGCATTGTTGAGATTTAGATGTTGTTGGCCGAGGTTTATCTCTCCTTTGTTGTTAGCCAATAATCTGACCAGAATCACAGCAACGAAAGAAAACTTTAAACTGCTGTAAGTAAATTTCCATTTTGATTGAAAGAGACTGTACCTATGTTCCCACAACTCTAGGTTCCTTCGGCTCTATTTTTTCACATTTAAAGAAAGCTACTTGGACTGCATGGCAAAACACTCTTGTCCAGTTATCAGAATTTAGTTTTCTTTTGCTATGGAGCCTACTTGGAATAACTGAGGGATTAAACTGATATTTTTTAAAGTAAATCCACAAACTTAACCATAACCTTTAACCCAATTAATGTGACATACATAGAGTTGACCCCAATTGGGAATAACACTAATATCCTCATGCCAATCCAATCCAATACTAGACTGATTGGCTAAGCTCCTTGTTGCTTTGATGGCTTTGGGATAGAGAATTTGACCTTCAAAATGCATCAAGAAAAACTGACATACTGACCTATATCAACTAATATGGACTGCCCCAACCATCCCTTTTCACCTTCTAGTCTTGAAAATAAATCAGGACGTGGCATCTCAAAGCCCAAAGCTCGGTCGTCTCTAATCTGTATCTTGGGAGCAATCAGCATCTCTCCGCCTCTATCCAAGTAACTCCTGAAATACTGGGGAACTTTAAATGCTTCATTACCAGTACATAAATTATAGTTTTCGTGGGCAGGCGTCTCTAACACTGTAGGGACTATACACATTCAATCCATGGGGACCTGCCTACCTTATGGAGACAAAAAGCAGGTTCTCACAGCAAAAATCCTTTCTTTATTAGATCAACTATGATTTAAAATTCAGATATGGGTTAAAACAGGTTAAGGTTAGAGTAGGGTTTAGGTTAGGCAAGTAGCGACTATGGTTAAGCTTAGGATCAGTCTCCATGAAATGAATGTAAGTCAATGTAATATCTCCAAAAAGCCCAACCCAACATGTGTATACGTTGGCATTGGTAGAATCGTAACCTTTTTGGTGCCATAGAGTTACTTTTCAACAAACTGAGCCCTACACCTGGCCATAAAGACTCTGTATCAGATTTTTTACTGTCTTAAAAACAAAAAAGAACAGAATTTGTTTATTTGAAACAGTTGGAGTGGTCCAAAGTTATTCCTCACTTAGCTTAAGCATTCTGAGCATCTTATTTACTTACCATGATGAGTTTACAAGTACTTTTCACAACCTCCAGAGACCAGTGCTGAGTTTTGCCATCACAGTAATGCTAACAACAACTACCATGTTAACTGATCACTTCACAAGTACTGGACAATAAAATGCTTTACAATTAGACGCAGACAGTACTTAATGGACTTATTTTGACCTCAAGAGCTGCTTATACAATGTATGTCACTGGCAAGACACATTTTGCTCAGATGCATGGGAAAAATCTGGTACAGGGCCTTTTAACTCAATGCTTTATTAAATAACCAGGTTACACAACTGGCACTACACTCACAATAAACCATTTACGCTCACTTTAGTACATAGGGTCTCCAGTTCTATATCTTTTGACAATGAAAAGAAGTGATCGCAAACTTTTCTCATAAAAACAACGGTGTCTTTCCATAACAAATGTTTGCACTCCTAGCGTCACAAACATGCTACATACTCTATTAAAAGATATGAAGAAAGTACTGCCCGAGGCTTTATGGTATGCTACGTACTGTTTATCCTCATTATCTATCCTGTGCATGTATACCCTAACACCACACTATACGCTCTTATTTATAACTTCAAAAGGTGTGAGTCATGCTAGGCACATTTTAGTGTCTGAAAGAAACATGTTCCCAATTATTCACAGTGGATTGAATCAAAGCTGAACGAGGGGGCCGGATTAAAAAGGCAACTTAGAAGTGGGAGAGATAATGAGACTAAATCAGTATTTTATGTAAATACAGCCCCGCTCATTTAACCTTGCAAACACAATTTTTGTAATTTGCTGTTAGGTTCAAAGGGCCTGACCTTGTATCTAGGCATCGGCTAATGAAAATGCTAAATAAATATCAAGCAACAGTCTATACATAATACATTTAGAATCATTTTTGATAACACTTTATAATAACTACAGTTTAATAAGGGGGCGTTAGGCAAAATTTACTATTTGCAGTTTTCTACCACATTATAACACTGTTCGCTCATCAAAAACTTGCCTTATCGTTAGCAGAGAAAGCCTGTGTAATCCTAAACCTACAAGCCTACGTCACCCTAAGAGCCGTCTATGAAAAAATGCACTACGACTTCACAAACTTGATATGATGTGCAGTAGTTTCATTAGCAGGATGCACGCTGATTTTACTGTGATAGCGCTCTAAAAGGGGAGTCACTTAGCGTGGGGAGCAAGGAGTAGCAGGGACTCATAGCATCAAAAATTTAACTGAAACTAATTTAACATTTTAATATGTTGCTTTCATTAAGAATAGCATTTTCAAACCAATAAAAGGTAACATTATAATCTAAATATGTAGGCCTAAAACCCCATAGAACTGTTCTCCTTCTCTTTAATAACGCATGAACAAAAACTGAATCCACAATGAGCAAATTGTTTATTAAGAATAACATAGTACCGACACATCAATCAAAGGCAAAGTAAGGTGTAGTTATTATAAAGTGGTACCTGTTTTTGCAAACATACATGAGCATTCAAGATGAATTTCTTTCTTATGTAAAAAGATGGGAAATTAGCCAAATAAAGACACATTTCTACGTGTGAAAACTATTCAAACCAGTGAACAAATTATAGACGTCCAAGCAAATTTTTAACAATTCAACATATTTCACTGGAGTGGTTTGTAGGCCTATTCACATTCAAATGCCATTCGTCTCCTATCTCCATTCACAATGCAATTTCAGCACCATACCCACCATTCAAAACTGTCTTTTTGTGAAACCAATGAATGATCAAATACACTCGGGAGAAGGAAAGTACCCAAGTGTAAATATCTGACATCAATATTCTTACTGAGAAATTAACAGAGAGTGAAGATGAAGAAGTAAGCAGACAGCTGAGAGGATTACAGTTAAAGATGGCAGTGTTAAAGCTCCATAAACAATACACGGCAATTAGATCAGTTAAGTCTTTCAGACCTTTATTTAACCAGGACAGTCCCGCAGAGATTGTGCCCGGGATAAGGATGTACCAATCCATTACTGGTATCAGATACTGAAACATTTGCTGGATTGGATATTGGCCAAATATCAGTTCAACTGATGTCCTTTTTGGAGATATAAATTGAAGTAATAAAAAAAAATCTCAGAATGTTTGAACTTTACTCACAAGAAGCTGTTCTGTAGTCACTTGAGAGATAACTAACACATTTGAATCAGCTCTGTCTGATTATATTTTTGTTTAAGGAAAAGAAATGCTGTTTTCGGTCTTTGCACTGGTAACAAAGACTGGTTGACGTTGGGTATTGGCAGATACTTAAAACTATAGTATTGTAATCGTATCGGAACTGATAAAGCTGGATCGGTGCATCCCTACCCGGAGGAAACCACAGAGGCAAAGGGAGAACATGCAAACAACTCATAGAAAGGCCTCGTGCCGCCCCTGAACTGAACCTAGGACCCTGGTACTAGCTGACACCCTCTTGTTTATTCACAGTTTCACTTTTAAGGGAAAAGTACAGGGGACTGGCTCCAGTCTTCCAATATCTTCACAGACTAGCGGAGCTGCTAAGTGGATGATAGCATTAGCATCAGACACTGCATTATACACAACCAGAATTGCCCAGGAAGATTAAAGGGCCACTATCCAAGTTTAAAGGTGAAGGGTCTGAGGCCTTCTTTTCTCAATGTGGATGTTTTTTGCCAGGAATAATCCACAAAATGTCATGAAACTTTACGATCTCCTTGGAGACAAATACATGAAATTGAATAAATGAAAGATAAATAACTTTATACCATCCTGTGGAACATTCCAAGCAAAGTCAGAGCCAGCGACAAAGCAGAGAATCAAAAATCAAATTCCCACTACTCTAGATTTACATTTTGCTCAATTTGTCAAAAAAAAAAAAAAAAAAAATCTCATTAAAACACTGAAATAACCAATAATGTGTGCTCAAACTATATACGCATATGATTCAACAGTGGTATTTAACATTGCATAACTTTTATAAAACATTTACCTCTTTGTTGAATCTTTGCATTGTCATTTTTCAGATTTAACTTTTTTTTGGGGGGGATGCGACGGGTCATACCTCACACTCCCGGGATCTGGACAGTGTGCAAGTGCAGGATCCCGTGCCGTTCCCGAGGACTTCCAATGCTTCTGGACTGGCCGCGGGGTTGTAGCTCATGTAATACTCTTGCAACTGGGAGCTGAGGTTCTGCTCTGGTTCGGGACTCTTTTTGCGCCGCTTCCGACCCACCACGGACCTCTCCTGGAGCAGCCTGGTGGCCCCCGGGTACCTCCTCCATGCGACATAGACTATTGTCAAAATGAGGGACATGGTAAAGAATAGTGCCACGCTTCCAACTACCACCTTGTGCAGAGTCATGTGTTCGTATTCCGGAGGTGGTGGTAAGGTTGATCTCGCGCGAGGCATTGAGTCTCTAGGATTCTTGCTCATGTGTCCTGGGACAGTTGGGTTGGGAATGGGTCTTGGCCTGTATGGGGGTAGAGGATCGTACATTTCAGTAGGTGCCATCGGTGGAAAGCCACTTGTAGGAGCGAAAGTTGGTTCGGCGGTTGCTTCCGAAATGAGTTCCGACATCGGGGAGGGAGTTTCTGTCAAAATGTAATCGGTCTCTTCGCAGATGCCGTGGTTCCTGGTAGCTTCCATGATCTTTTCCCCTTGGAGATACTTGGGACTACTGCAGATCATAGTGGTGTCTTTAGTTCCGCGGAAGTTTCTCAGCCAACCGACAAGGGGGCAAATGCCAGGGCCGCAGTCCCAGATGTTGCCTGCAAGACTGATCGAAGTCAGGGATATCCAAGCCGAAACAGCTTCCTGGGAGACGTTGGACAGTTTGTTGGATTCCAGATTGAGAACTTGGAGATTGGGCAAGCAATGGAAAACAGCTGGGTCTAATGTTTGGATTTCATTCCCAGAAAGATCCAACTTTTGAAGGGTATACCAGGTCCATGGAAGGCCTTGGTTGACCACTCTTATACGGTTCCATTGCAGATAAAGCGATCTCAAATTGGCTAGTCGAGGGAACAGAAAAAAGTTGATCCGTGAGAATTGATTGTGCTCCAAATGCAATTCCATAAGCTTCTGAAGCCCCAAAAAGGTGGTTCGGGTGAGCGCCTTGATCCGATTGTAGCCTAAATCCAGAAATTCCAAACTTCGACATTCCAGAAATGCACGGATAGGAATGTTAGAGAGGCCATTTGATCTGAGATGAAGATTTTGCAACTTTCTCAGACCATGAAACTGTCCTGGCTGAAGGACTTCCAATTTGTTGTAGGAAAGGTCCAAACTGCGAAGATTGGGAATCCCATGGAAAGTCGAATTGTGTAGAGACGTGATCCGGTTGGAGCTTAAAATAAGCTCCTTTAGCCTGCGAACTCCTTGGAATGCTCTACTGTCCACTGCAGATATCTGATTGTGATCCAAGTAAATCCAAAGGAGTTGACCGAGATGGGCAAACTGGTAGGGTAGCAAAGTATGCAGTTCGTTGTAGCGCAAAGAAAGTCCTTGACATCCTACTGTTATGTTCTCCGGGACTTCCAGTAAACTAGAGGAATCGCAATGCACGGTTTTTCCCTCGCATCGGCAATTGTTGGGACATGTGCGCTCTCCGTAGCTGTGGAGGAGTGGGGCCCTCAGGAGCAGAAGGAGAGGGAGGAGCAGGTGAGCCAGCCGCCCATCACACATCAGTGGACCTAAGGGGAGAAAAGAAAAAAAAAAAGTTCATCAATGTGTTTGTTGATGTGGTTGTTTGTAATTCAATTATATTTCCTAAAGCATAAGGCGACGACAGATGCTCACTGGTATGTGGCATTTAAAATATAGATGTTAACTCCGAGTGATGAATTATGGATGGGACTTAGCGTCTGGAGGGGCATGGTAGACGATTGTGGTGGTTATGTTTTGAATAGAATCAAAAAAGAACGCAAGGTGAAACATGAAAGCTAAAAAAACAAAAAACTGTGTGGTCTATGAATATTGTGACTTTCCCTAATTTGACTGTTTTATGTCAGTACTCCCCAACTGTATTGCCTGTGGAATCTGAGAAAAAATGATGTTAATGCGTTGTTTTCAGCTAAGATCGCATTTTAAATCCATAAAAAGGTAATACAGTGATCTAAATATGTTGCCTTTTAGCAATAATACCCCATAGAAGTGTAATACCCCCGAAATGAAGCATGGACAGAAATTTAACTCACAGTGAACAAATTGTTTATTAAGAATGACTAATGTGTGGTAACTACTAAATTAATACCCTAATCAAAAGGGAAATTACGGTGTTTTTACTAGTGATACTTCATTTTTAGTCAACGCACATGAGCATTCAAGGTTCATTTTTTCCTTATAAGATTGAAAATTAGCCAAATAAAGACAAATTTCTACTTGAGCGGACACTAACAAACGTCCAGACAAATTAGGGACAGTTCAACATAGATTTTGCTGTAGTGGTTTGCAGCCTCATTCACATTCCGGTGTCATTCCTCTCCAAACATCATTCACAATGCAATTCCAGCAACATCCTGACCATCCAAAATAGGGAGAAGGAAAGAGCCCAAGTGTAGATATCCAACACTGAAATTCATAAAGATTGAAAATACATGCTTGAAATGTGCTAAAACATGCCATACAGTAAGATCAGACACACAAAAATGTAGAAATATCTTTTTTTCTCCCTAAAACAATATTCAAACTTTGCATAGCATCTCCAAAACTACTTTCCAATATATGTCCCCACTATAAGTCAACTAATTGCATCTGCCTTCATTCACTCCCATGGACTATTCACGCATTTGTCATATCAGCTCCGTCATAAATTCCACATGGCATCACAACATTTGGAATTACAGCAGAGTGACAAAAGCTGTTTGAGTGTCAGTGGTGAGTAATGAACAACTACAAATCTTAGTTGACTGCTGTCATCTTAAAAAAGAAACACAACAGTAATCAGTAAAACTATAAAACTGCCGGGACACTGCGGGCTTTGAGTACACTTCTTCCAAATTTCCGAATAACTTTTGACTGTGAATTACAATCAGAGAAAGACACTCCACCACAGTTACTATAATCAGCGTAAGAACATTAACAACAATTCCAAAAGCGAAGATTCTTGTCCCACATTAAGGATTTCTAGGGCTTGTTTCAAATTTAACAGTCCCTTTTAATAGTCCTTTCACTCCCTGCAGTATACATTATAAAAATCTAAACAATAGTGCTTATAAATTCAACATTTTAAAAGGCATTTTGTTGGAAGTGAACCATGTGGAAATGACACAGTGACTATCCCAGACAGTTCTTTGGGTACAGGCCCTTTAATAGATTAAGTTTATGAGCCTTTATTGAAAATGGGTTGGACATATTTCACTTTACAAGGTGCTCCCACAGCACTTTACTTCCATTAAACATTCAAACTACTTCTGCGTCCACAGTTGCCTTGGGGCAGACTGATAGTGATGTGTCTGCGATTCTGTGCACTATGTCCACCGCCAAGTCGAGTTGCCCAACAACACAACACCAGCACCCAATCTTGGCAGGGATTAAAGTACTTTTAGTTTAGAAGGCAAATCAAAGTACCTACAAGTACCCAGTGTTTTGATAAATAAATAGCAAAAAGTATCAACCTTTTTCTAATAATCACAAGGGACAGACATATTGAATGGCTCTTGTTCTTTCGCAGCACATAGAAATTATGAAAATATCCTGCATAATCATTTGGAAAGCGCCCAAAGATCATTCACAAAGCCACAATAAGCCAGGATTAAAGCCTTAATCACTCCTGAGTGGGAATGAGAGGTGGCATGGGAGTGGGTTTATACAGACAGCAAATGTACTCTTGGTAAGCTATCTGAGGTCTCTCTCTGGCATCTAAGGCCAGTTCAGGTGATAGGTCTGGTTGTAAGATTAGTTTTTTATTGCCAGGCAAGTCCAGCATGATATCTTTCTGTATCAGTCTGGTCCCTGAGCGCTGCGTTGCGGCTCGAGACAGAACCAAACACACCTGTGCAATAAGGCTGGGAAATATGGCAATAAAAATCTAATTGTGATCTCATTCCTGTCCAATGCATGATCTTTCCGAAGAACTTTATTTACTAGTTCCATAATTGCATCGTCAGACCCAAAGCAAACAAAAACAAAGGGAACAATAGTGTGAGCTATTAGTGCCATTAAAGGTTGAGTAGGGCCGTTAAGGCTGAAACTGGAGACAATAGCTGTTTATAGTTTCAGTGTAGTTAGCTTCTCCCTTTAGACAGCTATGAGGCAATGTCCACCAACAATCTGACCAGAACTGAAGAAGCGGCTTGGGTGAGCAGGGAAACGTCCTCACTCCTACAACATTTTGTCCAGTTGACAGATTTAACTTCGGCTTTTGCTATAATGATACTAACTTTTACATGAATCTTGTGATCTGGATTCAAGAAAATCATGGTATAAATATTTTGCCGTATCGCTGACCTCTACCGTGGAATCAGATTTGTTTATTTCAGTGATGCATACGAAACGAAGGAGCTCGCTGGCCAGCTATCATTTTGAACAAACTATTTTCATTTTGATTGATTCTCCAGAAATCCTCAATGTTCTTCCGTCCCCTGTGATATTCTTTCCTTTCTTTTTTCCTGGTAAGTAGCCATATTTGTTTTGATACAGGCGGACAATGTGTATCCCTGATCGGCCAATGTCAATCACTCATTTCAATTCTGGGAGACAATTTAGATAACAAACAAACAGCTCCTCTTTGAATAATAGTCCCGTTATTTGCCCTTCTTTCTTTTTCTTTCAAACTCTTCCAAAAGTGAAACAGATTAAGCTAATCACCCAGACAAACAATCCGCCGCAAACTGGAGGTTACGACAAAGGCAGAGTCCGATTGGTCAGCAGCTTGCAGACCCCCAAAAAACACCAAATCTGGTTAGATACCTTAGTTTATTGTTAAGAGAACATTAACCCTTCATATCTGTGCTATATTTGAAAGAATTGTAGATATAAAAATACAAAATAATGTAGTTTGTAATTATGATATTAGAGACATTACAAACCATACAAGACATTAGACATTTTGACTTGAGGGGAGAGGGAGTGCATACATCCAGGTTTGAAGGGGGTGACGAGACCATAAGAATGGCATCTGTTCTTTTTTATCTTCTTATACGGGAGTGCTAGTGTGTGCCTGTGTGCCAGTGTGTGTATGGGTAAGTAATAAAACAGAAAAGAAACCTAAAGAAATAAGAGGAAAAGGGTGGAAAATTTAGAAAGCGGTATAATCATTTAGTGAAGTTCCAATATTTTTTCATTTCCTTTTTTTCAAACAAAATATACAGTAGTCAGCTTTATTTTTTACAATTATTATATAAGTTTTAAGGCTGTAAAACCCCTCACCACACACTTTATACACTTTTCTCAGACTGGCATTAACATTTTCTCACATTTCTCTCTTGTTTAAACACTTTAAAGTTCAAACCTTCGTAGGCGCCTTTGACAGTGCAGAATGTTTCATCGACATTGTGGGTTTTGTCGGGGAGAAAACGTGCAAACATACAGCACTTCAGAGTCACACTTCGATCGGACATTTTTGCTGTACAGGAGACACAGCACAGAGAGTGACTGACAATGGTCTACAGTCCCTTAGCCAATCAGGACGCAGAACACAATGCACGTTCATACGCTATAAAAAAAAAGCATACAAAACTGTACTTTAAAAAATCCACAAAAAATAGCGAGGCCGCGAAAGGTTAACTGCAGTGAAGGACAACTGTACTTGTTTTCTCCTTCCATCCCTCTCCTTCCGTTGCCTCTTTGCTTCTTTTATGAATTGTTTTTTTTTTTTTTTTTTTTTGCCAAATAAGGTCAATACAGCTAAGGGCAGTCGGCCGTGTACCTGGTCACACCTTGACCCTGAACGGGGCGCTGAACAGGACCACTCGATTGTTAGTGAGGTAACCCTCTGACTAAATGTGGAGTTGGTCTGCCTCATTTGTTGAGAAGGCCTGGCAGATAATTTTTTTTCTTTTATTTAAATTGTAGGGATAAAAAAGGGGGTTGGGGTCCTACAGCAAAGGTGGGGAGTTTTGAAGAATACATCGTCAGAAATTACTGATACAGATTAAGGTGAGTAAGTTGTTTTGAAATTATCATTTGACTGATGAATATATCTGCACTGGGCAAGACATATTTTGCTCAAATACACGGGAAAGACTTCAAATGTGTTGTCAGATTGAATCCAGTAGGGCTCTCCGTGTGTTGTTTGTGTTTTGCTTCGCTGTGCTTAGTCATGACATTTATGCATCGTCGTAACACTCACTCAGCCGCACTGTCCGCTGCGTCCGTGTGCTGAACAGCTGTGAGAATTACCAGCTCATTAAGTCCACCTCAAATGTCTACAGTAATTAGCAAAATCCTGAAATCGAGTCCTACAAACATCTCTAAAACTGTATGATGACATCAGTTGCAAAAGGCAGAATGACTCAGTGTGTTGTGTTCTGCTATGGTAAAGGATAAACACAGTAAAATAAAATAAAGAATCATAATCTGTTAACTGGACTAAATGTTGTAAGAGTGAAGACGTTTCGCTGCTCATCCAATCCACTTCTTCAGTTCTGGTCAGATTACTACTGGACACTGCCTCATATCTATCTGCAGGGAGGAGCTAACAACACTGAAACTAACACACCTATTGTTTACAGTTTCTGTTTGCAGGCTAGATCTAAGTGTGAACTGTGCCTGAGTCATGTTTTGCATAATCATTCAGGCCTCTAATGGGTGATTTCACACCTATTAGCATACTGGCTAGCCCTACTATTTTCGTTGTCTTGATCTGGGTCAGAGGATGGAGTTATAAATAGGAGATAGATTATGTCTGAAGGGCAAAGATGGATTGTCTTTCTTTCCTAACAAAAATATCTTCTTTAACTCCCCTCTCAAACCATTTCTTTACTCTGGCTATGATCTGAACTTCACTATCTTCAAAGGAGTGGCTCAGTGAATGGCTTTGAGATGGAGATGTACAACAGACTGGGGTCCTGAGGAGCTCTCACGACGGTACGTTCTCTTATGGAGTGGCTGTTTAGTTTCTCCAATGTAACGCTCACTGCACTCTTCACTACACTGAATGGAGTAGACCACATTGCTTTGTTTGTGGCTCGAGGTTTTGTCCTTTGGATGAACCAGTTTCTGTCTTAAAGTATTTGTAGGACACAGACAGGAATTTCATACTCTCTGAAATTTTCTGAAGCTTCAGACACACCAGCTGTAAAGGAAATTTAATGAAGTTAAATAGGCTCAAAACGGATGTTCTTGCAATTAGCATTACACAAGGGCTGCACATATTATAGGAGATCTAAGTTAAGTTTAACTATTTATTTTCAAGAAGGAGCCAGTAATTAAAATTGTGGGTTAATGGAGTGCAAAGATATGATTTCATCTGAGTAAAACTGGGTATTTTAGTATGCGAATGTAAACTTAATTCAATTTACATAAAGGAACTGTATGTAGTAGGTCTGTCATGATACCAAATTTGAAGTGTGATATATTGCTGAACTAAATATAGACATTAAATGATAATACTGAAACTAATTTATGCCACTGACACAAAAACCCAAGAGCAAATTTAAACCACAAAAACTATCCCAAATCTACAATATGGTTAAAAAAAAATCATGAGCTGCAATAAATAAACAGCAGAATGAAACACTTTAGTGATTAGTTTGCATCTGTAATGAGTCATAGAATGTATTAATTCAACCTTTTACGTCTTAAATGTTAGTATATAGCCAAAAATAACCAAACATTTCCCAGTAATGCAAAGAAAAAGTACACGCGATAAATATTGACCCTCCAAAAACTTGATAAACTATAAGCTGATGTTGTAATTATCACGACAGACCTAGTATGTAGCCTGTGCTCTTAATGTTAAAAAAAATATACTATAATCACAACTGAACATGGGTTGCCAGTGCCTTAACCTGCAGATAGAGAACTCAAAGACACAGTTTTTCTCATTTTCTCATTCTGTCATTCTATTTCTACTACTAACTGGTCCTTTAAATAATGATTGCATTAAAATGAAATAAAGTAGAGGAAAAAGATGTCCTATTTTGGATGACTAATTTTCATGCAGTTACACTTTTTAAGTTCCCATGCTATTACAATGCTAAAGGTAAAAAAGGCACTAGCATCGGTTTGTGATTTAATAGTGTTTGCATTGTTTTATCTATGTGCTTGTTGACACCATGTGCAAACTAACTTCCTTAGGTATAATAATAAAGTTGAAAGTAATTTCATAGTTTGCCACCGAGCGGATTTCATTACTGATAAGTGTAAGAGTATAAATTGCTGTCAGAAGTTTAATAGAGAAGTTATTTGTGTTTTGCATTAACTATAGATATAATTTATGCAAGGACAGACTTAAATAATGATTGGATTTATATAGCTTTCTGGATACTCAAAGTGCTTTCACGATGCGTTTTCTGCTCCTGGGGTCTGGACGTTAAATGAGTGGCTTGATGTTTGGTTGAAAGGCAAAGATGACGGGCTGTGGTTGGCTCTCTGGGGAGGAAGAAACTACTTCCTGGTTGAAATCCTGCTTCAGTCTAGATTTGAATTGTCAATTTATAAAGATTTACATCATTGTTACAGAGACATCGTAATGATCATAGCATTCAAGTACAAAAATGCCAACATGCAAGCAGTTCACTAAAACGAAAATATTGGTAAATGTCTAATTAGCAGAGAAATGTTATGCGGAATAAAATATTAAGGGCAAAATAATTACTAATTAACCCAGAATTAACAACTTACGACTTAAGCATGCAGATTAGCAGCTAGTTTACCCTAAAATTCAGTGTTACCATTGCTCCTTTTGAAGAACATTACATCCACTTAATGAATAACAATTTATGCAATGCCGGTTCACTCTGTATCGAGTTTCAAAACAATAAGCAGGGAATGTTTGTCTAAGTGTCAAAGTGACAGAATATTTTTGCATCTAATGAGCAAAGACAAAGCCTAATGGTAACTCATTCCTAGTCCTAATACATTTGAATAAATAATGTGTTTAAAGTCAAGTATATCAACGCGTGTTTCTAAAATAGTATCAGTTGTGTCAGACATATAGAACAAAAACTTGCTCATATACACCAACAAAGCAGAACACTTACTGATGACGACAACTGTTATACAATGTCCTTCTTAATAATAATAATAATGCATTGTATTTATATAACATCTTTCAATCAATCAAACTTTATTTCTATAGCACCTTCCAACAACCAAAGCCGACCAAAGTGCTGTACAACATTAAAAACAAGATAAAAAACAATAAACATCATACAAATAGCTCAACAAAGCACTTTACACCATTAAAATAAAGAAATGAAAAGAAATGTTAAAAGCCATTCTAAATAAGTAGGTTTTAAGTTTGGCTTTGAACAAAGGTAGGTCAGTGATGGAACGTAACTCAATGGGCAAAGAGTTCCAGAGTTTTGGACCGACCACTTCAAAAGAACGATCACCCCACTGTTTGCACCGGGACCGGGGAACCTCCAGCAGATGTTGCCCGTCAGATCGTAGAGCTCTGCTGGGTTGGTGAGGGGTCAAAATCTCACATAAGTAGGAAGGTGCAAGACCATAGACTGCATTAAAAACAAACATCAAAATCAAAATCAAGCATGAGCTACAAACGGTGAAGACCAGCTTGATTAATCCCCACGTAGAGCATTACAATAGTCTATGCGGGAATCTTTCAAGACGCCCAACGTGCTTTACATTCTCTCAACATTCAGTGGTCGTAAGCTACAGCATTGTTTCTACAGGTTTCCACTAGTTTGCTTTGGAGTGGATCAGTGCTTTCGCCATTGTTTTATGTGAACCGTATCTCTGGGAGCTAGTATCCTGGAGGGTACTAGCTCCCAGAAATGTCTGGGGCAGGTACGGCTCCAGGCAAAGTTAAAACAACTACATAGATGATTGGAAAAGAGAGAACGCAGACTCAGGTGAAAAGATGTCAAACACAATATAGATATAACATAAAATAATAATTCCTCACCAAACGCTGACTTGATCTTATGACAAACCGACGTATTTCCCATGATGTGACTTACTTTTGAGCCGATGTGCTTCACAAAACAAAGCTGGCACATTAGCAACAGCTGTTTCAGGCCACTCATATATAAAAATATACAATGGTGTAGTGCCTAATGCAACTAACATGAGCCGAACCCAATGCATTACATAAAGAGATGCTAAAATACAGTTTAGTGGTGCAGAGAAGTGAAATAATTGCAGAAAAAGCCAACGATAAAAGGTAGACAGAGATAGTTTTGGGTTCGCTTTAGCCCCGTCTCACAGCACCACAAACTTAGAATTCCTAAACGTGCTTTTGTGAACTGCTGAGATTGGCCTTATAATTTAAAAAAAGTATATTTCAGATATGATGTGTAATGTTTTGGGTGATGTCTGTTGCCTTTCTCGGGGCATGGAAAGGCAACTTGGCTGGAGGGAGCCACACCATTCTCCAATCCAAGTACTAACCAGGTCTCGCTTAGATTCCAAGAACAGATGAGATCGGGCATTGGCGAGGGGCTATGGCCTCAGTGATCGACCTGCTGAACAAACTACTACTCTGCAACCCCTATTTTGTACAAGAGGCAATCTTTACAGCTATGGCAGCAGCAGCATCAGGCAGTTGGACCTTACCCTGACAGGAGAAGTATGTGAGGGGTGGGGAGGACAAAGCGGAGCCGCAGGTGCACAATCATCATGAGACCAGCCAGCTGAACACGGCAGGCCCAGGCTATCATTATCATAAATACAAGTGCCATTTTCAATTACATATCCATTTAGCATGCAGTCTGCTCATTCCAAACCATGACACTAATAGGTTGCGGTCTGAATATTAAAGAATTGTATGTGGTAATTTCAGACGAAGGGCAGGGACTTTCATAACTCCATGACGATTATCTGTTTTGTTGATAATGTCACCACGTTTGAAGCGATAGTTCAGACATAGTTCATAATTTAGTTCATTTATGTTGACAGAGAAGACATTGGTAGGCTCAAAGAAATGAGATGTGTGCTGTTTGCATGCTAGTTGTTCCACTCTGACCTCTGAAAGTTGTGAAATGAGATTATAAAATGTGAATAATTTGAATCCCTGGAATTCCTAAGGTAAGTGAGAAATAACTTTAAACTTCCGCAAACTGTTTTAAATTAACTAGTTCAGTTTTTCAAGTTTTTAAGTAAAAAAAAACAGGTACAGTGCTACATTTTATGCAAGTGTACTTTTTTGAGCTTTTACCCCATGTTTTACTTTTGCTCCCTCATCCTGGAGTTGTATTTTCATTTTACTCTTGTTTCAATAATCTACTAATCCTATTAACTGGTGACATTATCAGGACACTCAAGCTCTTTTTGCATTTTGCCTGGATTGTTGCATCACAGGGAAAAATCTAGACGTCTCCTATGTAGTTTTTAAGTCTTCACTGGACTAATTCCGAGGTCAAATTGTGTTCACAAATGCATGGCTCTATTGTCTTACGGACGATAAGGGTTTTATTCATTTATTTTACCATTGTTCATTCTAGTTGTTGACAGCAGAGGGAGCTCCAACACTTAAATACCTAATTGGAAACGGTGAAGTTTATAAATTGAGCATTGTATAAGTATTATTTTAAACTAGAAAATGTGAAATACTTACTCTATGGTAAACAAAAGTCACGTTTTTTTAAAAGTTTTTTTTAATGGTAGTTATGAAATTCTGAATATTAATTGTGATATTTAGCAGAATAAAAAGAATAGAAAATAGAGCCAGTATGCCTGTTTTTGTGGCTATGGCAATGAGGAAAAAAAAAAAATTAAAAATCCTTGTCTATTTGGCATTTGACAAGTGTTAGTAGGACTAATTAAAAAAGGTAGGTGAGACAATTTAAAAATATCACCAAGGATAAAAGAAAAAAATATATATTGGGAATTTTTTCCACTTCTGACTAATTTCAAAGTTTGGAAAGAATTAAGGATGGTCTCAATATCAGCGCTAATATACTGTCAATCCCTGATCATAGAATAGTTTTTGGGTCAGAGCTATAGCCTGGAAGAGAGGTAAGTGTGAGAGGGTGATGTTCAACCCAAGTGAAAAATATCAATCAATCAAGCTTTATTTCAGATTCAAGGTTAGACTACTGTAATGGCCTGCTCACAAACAAGCCTTAAGACGGCTGCAGTGCATCCAGAACACTGCTGCTTGGGTCCTGACTAGAACCAGGAAGAACGAGCACATGCGTCCTGTGCTCAGGTCTCTGCACTGGCTCCTGTGGCTCAGAGAATAGACTTTAAAGTGGCTCTGCTCCATGGCCTAGTACCAAAGTACATCTCCGACATGTTAGTGCCATATGAAACATCTCACACTCTGAGGACTCTTGCTGGTGCTAGAGTCAGGGGTTAACAAGGGGAATCAGTCAAGCATCAATCAAACATTACAAAACAATTTAACATTTCAAATTCATAGTGTCTGACCCCATGACTCCGTGACCTTTCCTCACAAACTGTTAATAGTTTTTAATGTTTTCCCTGGTAAGACAGAACCACACAATTTCGAGTGGCCACTGTATTTCTGTTTAAAGAAGATTAAGTTCATTCTTTTGGGGCCCAAAGAAAAAGGTCCACAGCTACAACTGAAGCAGCTGTCTGTGAAAGAGAGAGAGTCAGATTTTATGATGATTATTTACATTTTAATTTGTTTGTATTGTGATTTTAATGTCTTTCTTATTCTGTAAAGCACTTTGAAATACTCCGTCTGTGAATCGTGCTATACAAATAAACTCGCCTCACCAAACAGAACAACAGTCCATATGAGCAGTTCCTCCAGTGCCTCCAGAGTTGTATCTGACACTGCTCTGCCCAGGCACTATTCAAACATTTATAATTTCATTTTGTGAGTCCTCAAGGTGCTTCAAAAATTTAAACACAAACTTTCTGATCACAGGAACCATTATTCTGCACAACCAACAAACTGGGACTTATCCATTGAGATACTTTAAATAAAACAAGAGTGTATCATTATATGCAACCTGTAGCTTCTTGAATTTACTTTTACTGCAACTGTTACTTTAAAGTGGGACTAAACACAGAACAATCACTTTTAAAATTGAAACCTGTGGACTAAAGGAGAGAGGGACAGGATCAGAGGGTATAAGGAACAGTGTGATTGGTCTGACAGGTATACACACTTCAAACTCCGCCCCTGCAGCCAGGTGTTGGTAATCAGAAACACCTGGCTGTAATCAGGGCAGTCCCGTGTGATGTCATGTTGAATTTGCAGTGGCCAATGGAGGCAGCACACACTCTGTTTTGACTGTTTTTTAATACAAAACTGCAAATTTGCCTAGTTTGCTCAAAAAAAAAAAAAATCCCAAAAGGACTATGGTCAATAAACACCATCTAGGCAAGGCAAGTTTATCTGTATAACACATTGCTTTAAAGAATGAGAATGACATTCAAATCGCAATACAAACAAATCAAAACATAAATAATCACCATAAAATTTACATTAAAAGAGAAGACTTCAGTCACATGCACAGCTAAACAGAACCACTTTGAGCCTGGATTTAAATATTGTCAAAGTAGAGGCCTGTCTCACATCTTCAGAAAGATTGTTCCAGGTTTTAGCTGCTTAAAACTAAAACGCTAATTCCCCATGTTTAGTCCTGACTCTGGGCACCAGCAGGAGGCCAGTCCCCGAAGTCCTCAAATCGTGAGACGATTCATATGGTACTACAATGTCGGAGATGTACTTCGTTGCTAGGCCATGGAGAGACCGAATGCCATCATCGTCGTCACAGAAGTCACTCCTGATGATGTGACTAAGATATTTGACAAAGATGTTTTTATTTGTGTTTACTTTGCTTAGTTTGTAAAGTTTGCTATTACTTTGCAATTCCCTCCAATGTACACCATCTTTAATGCGATACTGCCGGCGCCATTTGCCAAACCATTCTACCAAAAACCACTGTTCCCTGACGAAAGCAAGATTACACTTTCAATACCCATAAGCAAGCAGACGCATGCAGCCGGGCGATTCTCTTTCAGGATGACGTTGGACCCGTACAGTTCATAAAATGGTGTCTCATTATCAGCGTGTGCAGGCAGAAAGCAAACAAAGTCAAACAAACTCGAGATACCGCAACTTTTATCTGAGACGCTGGTGTTTACAGAATGAATGAATGAACTTCTGCCCTTTAGTCTTCAAAATATATGAACAATATGTGTGGGATGCAGTTTTCATTAGAGTGAAGTTTTCAGGTTAATATAAGCAGAGGCAGAAACGGTGCTGGGAGAACGTACACGACTGCACTGCGGTAAAATTGTGGACACATTTGCCTCGCCTGTGGGAGGGGTCTATGTGAATTCATGTGTCTTGTTTGGAGGCTTTTACGAAAGGAATTCTCCATCAACATGTATATTCATGTTTTTGTTTTTGTTTGCGTTAAAGGCCCTGGTTTCTTTCCATGTATTTGAGCAGCAAAGTTTGTTTTTGCCCCGGTACAGATTTTTTGTGTTAGCAGCTCTTGAGGTCCAAATAGTCCACTGTAGTCTGCATCTAATTATAAAGTGTTGCATTGTTAGCATGCTAGTTGTTTTTAGCTTTATTGTGGTGGCAAAACTCTGCTCCGTGTAAAATTTGTCAAATTTTCACTGTAACTTTCTCGAGGGCAACTGCATAATTCTTTGAAAACAGATACGACTTTAATGTCATACTCTGGACAAGTATTGACCTTATTCTGCCCTGTCCACTTTTGCAATAAATGCTACTAAAAACACTTTCTTTGAGGTGGCATTATCCCACAATCCCATGCATTTCAATGGAGACTCTGGGCAAAGTTTCACCGCTAAAATCTGATATAAAGCAGGTTGATTTGTGTAAAATGTTCTATGCTCACATGACACTGAATCGATTCTCTAGAGGCTTTAAAACGGCTTTGTAGTCGCTATAGAACTTAATTTCTGTCAAGATCGGCAGCCCCATGCAAAATAATACAACCTCAATCGCGATGGCTGTGCCTATGGTAAGTTCTGGAGTGAATAGCCAAAGGAACAACATTTAGATGGAGACAAGCAGGCGGAGGCCGTCCTTCAGGCCAAATAAGAGTCAGGTTTTTGGAGACGAAAACCCACTCACAGTAAGGACACATGTTTTTCAGTGCAATAAAAATGTGATTTCATTTAACTTTTTTGGCTAAAAGTTTACATACTGAGGCTTTAAAATGTCAAAATACAAATATCTTCCTGATGAGCTGGCAAACACGAAGCAGAAGTCCTGGTTGATTTGATTTATTTAGTTTAATTTTAGTTTACGGGATATTTTCCTGCTTTTGGTCCTGTTGCATTCATGTTGTTTTGAAAGCCGTCCTTGTAATATGTTTCAATATAGAAATGGAAGAGTTTACCCTTCATAAAGAATATCTAGGTGTCCATATAAGCTATGTCACATGTGGTAGCAGTAGCAGAGTAGGGTCAGCAGTTTGAGGTAAAATGTGTGGTGTAGCCTGTGTATAAGGAGTAGAAGTCTTTGAGTATAGTGAGAGTGGCTCTTTAGAATTGCCGTGTTGGTGGTCTGGGTGCTTAGAGATAAGCTTCCCTATCCCTAACTGTAACTGCACGTTGTTTATAGACTTTACAAATGCATCGAATTGGAATCCAAGAGTCACAATCAATACATTACTAAACAGGAGTAGGAGTAGGGATGTCAAGTTTGAAATACAGGAAGTCAAAGAACATCATGACATGGGAAGAGGGAATTCATCCAAACAGACCAGAATTCAGGCACTCATTTACTTTTTGTAATTTTAGTTTTATTTGCTGTAAATAAAATGTAAATAATGATGTAGCTACAATAGAACATAATTACTGCACTTACCCCCCCCAAAAAACCTAACAAACCCTATTGTTGTAGCATGTAGATGAGGTCATTCAGAGTCAGAATCATCAGTTGTTGGCTGGTTCTTGTTGACAGCTCTGTTTGAAATGAGCTGTCTAACCTGTCACGTGCACTTAACTTGCTTTATATCCTTCCCTTTCTTGTTTCCTCTTAGATTCTTCCCTTTGTAGTAGATTAGATGTGGTGTACGCTGATCCATCCTGACTCTGACACATTAAGACAGGGTTGTCCAAACTACGGCTCAGGGGCCAAATCCAGCCCTCAGATCAATTTTTGTTGGCCTCCTCCTAAACAATTGATCAGGGAGTATTTTTACTACAACCTGAAGATATTCTACCTCTATAATCTGAATAGCATCACATCGCATTGTGACACAGACCAAAAAATAGCTTTCCAAGTCTTATTAATGGTGGAATGTTTCTGTCAAACCTGTGTTAAATGCACCATTTGACTCCCTGTATCGACTCCACTTCAAATATGTTTCAGGATGTGCCCTCGGGGAAAAAAGTTTGGACATTTTTGGATGTGTTTTTGACATAGGCCGAGTAATGCACACACTATAGAGATATACTACTCTGCTCCAAAATGTGCCGGCACAGCCCCTTCGGCACCGGTCGGAAGCCCATTCAGTTAATTCTGATGGGAGCCGCCACACCTGCGCTAAGACTTACTAGCATGCTAACACTGGCGTTCCTCATTCTCGAACAATGACATCCTTTATAATCACATGCAGGCAGCACACAGCCATTTCATTTTGACTCTTAAGGGCTGCTTTTAAAATATATCTGTGCTAGCAAAAAACCCTCAAATACAGCTTCTAACTTTGTTACAGTAATAGATATGTCTTCTTTAAAATAATGTCATTATAACAAAGAGTTAAGGTGCACTAAGTAACTTTTTGAGAGAATGGTAAACCGCTTGCTATATTTAGTTTGCTCCAAGATATATGGACAAATATCCTATTCAAGTTAATACGGCACAACATTGGATGAATTCTATGAAACATTGAGTCCTAAATTGTAAGGTAAGGTGTCTTATAGAAACAGAAAAACATACATCAACACACTCAACTTCACAGCCATTACTCCAAAATCAACTAGACAACCAAAGCACATTCAAATCATTGTTTCCTCATCAAAAACATAATTGGAGTTGTATTTAGCTTTGTTCTCGCTGTTTTCAGTAATTATCTGTAAAACATCCTTTGCATGTGAGCCTCAGGAAATACGCAGTTTTAATAGTCCCAGGATTGTTGCGTCACAGGTAGAAACCCTAAACAGTTTTTAAGTCCATAAATCATCGCCATAATCATTGAAAATAATTGTGCCGTCAAACCAGATTCAGCCCAGTTGTGTTAATATTGTTTCACCCTGATAATTCCACTTTCTGTCAGTTGAGGGACTCTCACACCAGATTGTAGTACGGGGGAGCACCCAAGATGGAAAAAAATGTCTGTTTCAATATATGGTCATTATATTAGGTTATAAAATACAGGTATTTTAATGAAACGAACTGTCTAACCTGTCACATGCACTTTTAACTTGCTTTACAACCTTCCCTTCTTCATTTCATCTTGATTCACTCCTTTGTAGTAGATTAGATGTGGCATAATCCATCCTGACTCCTATACATCAGACAACGTATTTTTGACCTAGGGCTGACTAATGCACTCACTATAGAGATAACTCCACACTCTGCTCCAAAATGTGCCGGCACAGCTCCTCCGGCACCTGTCTGAGGCCTGTTGAGTTCTTTCTGCTGGGTGACAGGTGCCTTAGCTGTAGCCTCCTTAAGCAACAAAGAAAAAACTCAATTTAATTTTTACTTGTGTTAGTTGTGACAGGTGCAGTGTTGTGGGAAATGAGGGAGGTGCTGGTAAAAATAAGGATGGGTGAAGTTATTATCACACAGATGACATGGTTGAATGCGTTGTAGTAATGGCTGTGGATAGTACATTTGTGCAAGGAAGTGTAACTGTCTCATTCAATATAAATAAAAGCCAGAATGCATCTTATTTTGTTTTCTATTTTATGCATAATCAGGATTCATAAATTACTTGTTGACATTTTAGTATTTTGGTGGTGAGAATAGATGTGGTGGGAACGTCTTGAGGTCCCACCGGAGGAGCTGGAGGAAGTGACTGGGGTGAGGGAAGAAGTCTGGGCGTCCTTGCTTAGACTGGTGCCTCGTGGGCCGGGTCAATACAATGACAATAATAATGCATTGGATTTAGATTGGATTTAGCGTTTAGACTGTATAAAGAAGTGGAGTGAGTGTGACGTCATCCATAGCGAGGCTAGCAGTTATAGCGGCTAATTTGGAGCCCAGTTCTATATTTGGAAATCCGACCGTGTGAATCATATCAACCAAAGAGTCAATCAGGAGCGAGGGTGTTGACGGTAACTCTTCTTCCCGCCCACACCGCTGGTTTGGCAGGGAGCGGGTAATTAGCAACTCTGTCAAACCAGTTGTTAACGTTAGCGGGAGCGACCTTGGTGAAATAGGTCTGTTATTAATGTTCTTATCTTGATTTACGGACTAAATAAAAAAAATAAAGTAGGATCATATATAGAGGATTAGTATGAACATTTTAAGACCAAAATGACGAGTTTGACAGTAGCAGTTACAGAGAGAGGCCCGACGGCTTTTCAATAGAAAGTGAATTGGAGCCAGAGTCAATTGAGCCGAATCGTGCCCGTGCTCACTTCCTATTTCAAATGCAGTGGACAGCAGGCTATTTATGTTCATTTACATATGCAGTCTATTGTTATTTACAGTATACAGTCTATGGTTATTCATTTACCACTATTACTGCTATTGTAGCCGTAGCTGCCCAGGTGTAGAGTAACAGATGTAAGGCTGCCAATCTGCCAATCACTTACTCACACATCACCTTCACACTTATGGAATGTGGGTGAAGTGTCTTGCCTAAAGACACAACAGTATGCACTATAGTCACTGCTGCCCAGCCACCTGATATTTGCAGCGGTCTCCCATTCAAGTATTAACTATGCCCAAACCTGCTTAGCTTCTGAGATATATATCGGATATTCTCAAGATCGTATGGCCATGACACACGATTACATCCATAAGAACAAGACAGGATAAGATTAATGGTGCATTCACACTTGCATGGACATAGAAATTCGGACTTAACTGGGATGAAACCAAAAATTGAGCTTGCACAAGATCAGGACTAAATCAGGACTAGAACAGGACCAAGTCAGGACTATACTGGGGGCAAACCAAGAGCCAACCAGGTCAAGGAAACACCCTTAGATATTAGTAGATATTTTCACTTTACTCATGATTTTTCTCCCCCTTTTTTTTTTTTTCTTTTTTTTTTTTTTTTAAGTTATAAACAAATTTTTAAAATACATAAGTGGTTAGAAATAAATAAAAAGTAATAATAATAATGCATAATTAATTAATAAATAAACATTGGATCCCAAATTAGCAAATAATTATCATCTTTGCATTTTTCTGCTATGTAAAGCTTTATGTCTGTGAATATGTGATGCTTGTAGAGGGCAAAGGAACTGAAGTTAAGCCATTTTGCAGAAATAAAATATTGAGCATTCAAATTAGTCTGATCTATGATTTTAAAAACAGAGGAGCAGTTCTGAAATACCACCTGATGACATCAAGAAGTCGGGGAGAGTGTTTTGAGGTCGGGACAAGGCTACAGACTGAATATGGATCATTCAAAAATATAAACAAACACAATGCTACTCCTTAGTAACAGTGGAGCCATTAATAAAAGCATTTAATAGAAAGGTAAGAAGTTTGCAAGTTCAAATCTCACTTGAGGTGTATAGATCGCTAAAAACCACGTGCTACTGTTACATTGCAACTAGGCCTGTCACGATAACAAATTTTGTGTTTGTGTTATATATACCAATGAAGAAAATATAGGCGATAAACGATAATATTAAAACTAATTTATGCCACTGATACAATAACCCTAAAACAGAATTACCCCAAAAACTATTCAAAATTCTAAATCTACAATATTGCAATAATAATAATAATAAATAAAAATTAATTTAAAAAATATATGAGTATTTATCGTCACAGGTCTAGCTTTGGCAAGAATAAGGGCATGGGGAAAAAAATCTAATAAAATAACCCTTTTTTTAAGCCATTGCCCTCAACAAGCAGAAAGACAACTTGTTCCTCTTGTGAATGTGAAGTTGGCAATTTTGCAGCAATAGCCGTTCGCACGCAGGAAAGCGAGAATAACTGTGACTTAACCGAACCCAGGGCGCAACCAAAAGGCATTATCTGCACTCCTCAAGAAAGTAACATTCTTAGCAAAAAAATTCTATCTTTCACACTAACTACTGCCCGGCCTTGTCACATCGGATCTTAGGTGAATTCAGTCTGTATTTTTAGGAACTACGGAGGTGGCACTGACTTGAGTTGTTCAAAAAAAGATTACTGTGAGATAAGGGAGCGTGAACTATCTTTTTACCCGGATTTGGAGAGAGTAAAGTCACATTAGAGCTAAGCGAAAGTCGACAGGGTTGTGCAGGGTGTGTCAGAGTCAAGTGATGAAAGAAGCTGCGTGCGTAAAGCGCTGTACCAGATTTTTACTCTTAAAAATGTGAAAAACAGAACTAGTTCATTTTAAACGGTGTGCAGTGGCCTGTATTTATTCCTTTATTTCTCTCATGCATTCCGAGCATCCTAATTATTCACCGAGATGAGTTTATAAGCACGTTTCACAACTTTCAGAAGCAGTGGAGGAGTTTGCCGTAACAATAACTTGCATGCAAACTGTGGACTTCCTGACTGTCAGACAATAAAACGCTTTATAATTTGATACAGACAATACACATCGGACTTATTTTAACCTCAAGAGCTACTTATACAATATATCTGTACTGGTCCAAGACGAGGTGAAGATGTGGATATGATGGTTTATTAAAGGGGTATTATGAAATTTCTGGCTTTTCAATTAAAATTTGGGATACATCTAGAGTAGAATTATATGTTCAAAACAAAAAAATCTATATTTGACGTAAAAAAAACATGAGTATTCAAGTTATAGTGGTCCCTCGTTTATCACGGGGGTTATGTTCTAAAAATAACCCACAATAGGCGACATTCGCAAAGTATCAGCTTTATTTTTTACAATTATTATACATGTTTTAAGGCTGTAAAACCCCTCACCACACACTTTATACAATTTTCTCACATTTCTCTCTTGTTTAAACACTCTCAAAGTTCAAACCTCTGTATATTATATCCTCCTTCCTTCCTCAATGATCGCTTTAAATGTGTTGTTCGTGTGCCTCTGCTCCAGCGGTATACACAGAGGCGCCTCTCCGTGCACAGAAACAAGTCCAAAGTGTTTCTGAAATTTGCAGAACGTTTCATCGACATTGTGGGTTTTGTCGGGGAGAAAACTTGCAAACATACAGCACTTCAGAGTCACACTGCGATCAAACATTTATGTAAATTTGGCTGAACACATTTTGCATTTTACAGGAGACATGGCACGGACGAGAGTGATTGACAATGGTCTACGGTCCCTTAGCGAAAGGTGAACTGCGATACAGCGAGGGACCACTGTATATTTAGAAACAGGTTGACTGGACAACAGAGGGCAGTACTGGAGTGCTGTTCAGACCAAACAGGAGATTTTAGGCATTAAGCGTGATCGGGCATCTTTTGGCCGAAAAAACGGAAAAATGGGCTTGGTTCTCCTCAAACCTGACTCCTGACCCGAGCAGCACATCCTCCTGGTTGTCTTAATGAAAACATTGTTCCTTTGGCTTTAGTAATACTCAGCATGTCATAAATATACCTATCTCTATGGAGAATGTTCCGAAGTCTGGTTTTATCTTTGTATTTCCATGGATTCATGCAGGTGACGAACGCTACGCTTTGTTGTTTTAAATAGGATAAAACAATAGTACAAACACATAAAAAACAAGCATTTTGTGGAATCGAAATTGGTGTTGAGAATCAAACTTTTCCCTTAGTTTCAAAATCAGGTTTGAAATTTTAGTCTCATGACAACACCATAACATACACAATAATAAAATACATGACTGTGCAGTACATCTTTTTGGTCGTGCATCAAAAACCCGACACCCCACATAAGAACTAGGAGCACCCTTCCTGCTAACACACATCACTCCAGCCGCGTGCAGCCTCCAGCTTGCAATAAACACTATGCAGACGACATTTTTATGCATCATTATGAGCAGTTGGCGGTGTCACTCTTCATGGGGTACAATTCTGTCCTATAATAAGTAGCAAACAACAATGCATATAATCACACAGCCTTATGTACCTGACATCAACACCAAGCCATCAGCGTAAATGAACCCTATAGGACTATATCATCTGGAGAAGTGCTATGTAAAACTATTTGGAAGGACCACAATCGGAAAGAAATATATGGTTTGCAGATTCAGTTATAGAACATGTTGTGTTAAATTGGCCCGTGATGCCAATTGAAAGTGGAAAAAATATGCTAATGTAAAGGATGCAAATTTAACCAAATAAGGGTTGAATACAGACTTCTAAATAGAGAATATTTATGAATAATGAGCTATGGATGAAAATCAAAAGTTGTTTTTAATATTTGGATTTAATAATGCCACTGTCACTACCACTTTGTTATAAAAATGTATCTGTTTTTGAGTCTGTATAGTCCACATAACAATTCCGACTCTCCAGCCATCCATTTTCTTTCGCTTATCATGAAGGCAGCAGTCTAAGCAGGGGCTTCCCTCACCCCAGACACTTTCTCCAGCTCCTCCAGTGGAATCCCAAGGCAATCCCAGGTCAGTCAAGAGACATAGTCCCTCCCTCCTTCTGTCCTGGGTCTTTCCCGGGGGTCTCCTCCCTGTGGGACATACCCGGGACACCTCTCCAGAAAGACATGAAGACGATATCCAGAACAGATGCCCGAGCCACCTCAGCGGACTCCTCCCGACGTACAGGAGCAGCGGCCCTTCCGTGTGACTGAACTTACCCTATCTCTAAGGCAGCTCTCAGCCCACCTGCAGAGGACACTGATTTTAACCAAACGTATCCGTCATCTTGTCCTTTTGGTCATTACCCAAAGCTCATGACCACAGGGTGAGTGTAGGAATGTAGATTATCAGGTAACGACTCAGCTCCTTCTTTACCACAACAGTAAAGAAAAGACTCCTTCTTTAAATATTGGAAAATGTTCACTTTCCATGGGATGTATTGGGAAAACAGAAAGATTAGGGTTTGGGTTTGATAATCAAGTACTCCAGTTTAACAAGCTACAAAATGGAATGTCCCAAGTCAACCAGAAACTAACTTCCACACTATTAATTTAAAGAGCCCTTTTAATTACTTTTACCTCTAGGGATTATCATGGTAACATCTTTGATTCAAATCTATATGCTAATATGCAACATAGTACTTTCAAGTACATTAATGAAAAGTTATGTCTGCAGTCCCTGTTAAGTCAGCATTGTGTTTGCCAGGGAATATTAAACATATCCTGGGGAATCTATTCTGCTTGAGTTAGAAAGCTAAAGTTAATACATGGACTGTCCCAAGATTCCTTTCAGTTCGCGTATCCTATAATAAAAATTGTTTGGTACATTTTATACCAGAGTGATCAGTCAGCCAAGCAGAAGCCTGATGATTCATGCTCACCTCTCCTCCATTTCACATTTGTGTTTCCTTGTATCACAGGCCAATTTCAGTAGTAAAATTTCCATTCATTTTTCCAACAGACTTGTAAAAATTCAAATATTAAAAAGGGTGTATTTTACTTCTAAGGGGTATTAACTGCTAACACATAACATATTTAGGTCACCATGTTACCTTTTATTGTTTTGAAAATGCTGAATTTGCCAAAAAACAACGTATTTACACCCTTTATAAGTTTCACTTTTGTTTGTCATACTGCGTCAAATGTCACTTCCCCTTCAGAGCAATCACCTACAATCAGCGTGTGCTCCGGTAATGAAGCTACTGCACATCACATCAGGTTTATAGGTTTATAAAGCTGTAGTGCATTGTTTTGTATCATGCATTTCTATATTTATGATGAATTGTCACGTGGGAGCATGGATGGAGCATTGGACAAATCTTATAGCTAACAGTGAGAAGGGTGGGAAAAGGGCCTGTGAGAGATCGCTAAATTACCCGAACATGCATGGATGATATCTAAAACAACTTTCTCCAGCTAAACTCAGACAACACTGAAGTCACAGGAACATGGAGAAAATGTACATAGTCACCTCCAGTCTCTCTCTCTCTAAAACCTTCAAATCAGGCTAGAAATCTAGGGGTAATAATGGACTCAGACTTGAACTTTAACAGTCACATCAAATCAATAACATCTGCAGCTTTTTACAATCTAAAAACTTTGTAAAAATCAAAGGTTTACTGTCAAAACCAGACTTAGAGAGATGTATCCATGCATTTGTCTCAAGTAGGTTAGACTATTGTAACGGCCTGCTCACTGGTCTCTCTAAACGAGCATTAAAACAGCTGCAGTACATCCAGAACACTGCTGCTCAGGTCCTGACTAGAACCAGGAAGTACTTCACACATGCGTCCTGTGCTCAGGTCTCTGCACTGGCTCCTGTGGCTCAGAGAATAGACTTTAAAGCAGCTCTGCTTGTGAACAAGTCTCTCCATGGCCTAGCGCCAAAGTACATCTCCCACATGTTAGTGCCATATGAACCATGTCACACTCTGGGCACCAGCAGGAGGCCGATCCTTGAAGTACTCAGAGTCAGGACTAAACATGGAGAATCAGAGTTTCAGTTTTATGCAGCTAAAACCATGAAGGTGTGAGACAGGCCTCTACTTTGACAATGTTTAAATCCAGGCTCAAAATGGTTCTGTTTAGCTGTGCATACGACTGAAAGGTTTTATTCTGCACTCCTCTGTTTTAATGTTAATTTTATGATGATTATTTGTGATTATTTATGTTTTGATTTGTGTCATTTTAATGTCTTTCTTATTCTGTAAAGGACTTTGAATTACTTTGTGTACAAATTGTGCTATACAAATAAACTTGCCTTGCCAGGTGACTTTATATTGTCACAATCAATAATCAAACATGGATATCTTGAATATGATACGCTTATAGATCCGGCACACAGCCACTGCCCTGTACTTACTTTGTTCTCCAATTCTAGTTTGTTAGTGATACATGTAAAATTCAGCAACACCGCGTAGCCATTTTACTGCAAATGAAAAAATCTGCTGGTCGCTAGTGTGATCTGCAGCTATCCATAGGAGGCGCCAACAGCATGCGGTGCTTTGTTGTGATAAAGAGCAAGCAGAATTTACTCTTATTGCGGTCCGCAATTTTCCAGCAAGGGAATCAGCGCCATTGTTTCTTTTATTTAGTTGGTTTAGATCAATATTGTGATTTGAAATATCCAAAATACAGCATAATGATCCACAGGTGTCATAAATTATAACTATATTGCAAACAGAAGCACAATAGGTCTTCTTTATAAATGTACTATCTTTTATCATAGCTTGCCAACTTCTTCTGGCAACTACACACTTCCAACTCCCCCCCGGTTGATTGCAACTCTCTGTTAAAGTGTAGGTGGCAGACAGACCCGTCGGATCCATTGTGTTGTGTTCATAGACCCTCGGGAGAATGGAAGCTGCGCACACCACCCAGGATCCATTCACTGTGGCTGCTGCTCATTATCTCTGCTTGGGCCAGACTCTTTCCTCCAAAGACGAGGCTTTGTTTTAGTTGTCTCGAGCACACCTCTTTAGGTAAGGCCGGGTTTGTTTGTAGTTACATGGAAGAGCTTCAAAGACCGGTGCACCAAAGTATCTGGCCAAACCGTAATGAGGACACGGCGGACAATACGGAAGGGAGACAAAGGTTTGAGAAAGGTTTAAATGTATAAGACTTAAAAGAAAGTCTATTATCAGTACCAACCAAAGGGGAGTACTTATCGTATTAATATTATCATTTTTTCTTGTACTATTTCCTTCTATTTTAGGTTTTTACTATCTTTTCTTTTCTATTTTTAATTACAATTGTTCCTCATTATAACGTGTTTCACCTTTTTTTGTGCAATTTTTCATGCTCTTTTTACTTTTTTTTCAGCGTGACAAATTTACATAAATGTTGGATCGCAGTGTGACTCTAAAGTGCTGTATGTTGGCAAGTTTTCTCCCCAACAAAATCCACAATGTCGATGAAACGTTCTGCACCGACAAAGGCGCCTACGAAGGTGTGAACTTTGAGAGTGTTTAAACAAGAGAGAAATGTGCGAAAATTAAGCTGCCTGTCTGAGAAAAGTGTATAAAGTGTGTGGTGAGGGGTTTTACAGCTGCAAAGGGCATTACAGTAGTCTATACGACTGGTGATAAAAGCATCAGCATCTCTGTGTTGGCCCGAGAGAGAATGGGACGGACTCTGGCTATGTTTTTCAAATGGTAAAAAACAATTTTTGTGATGTTTTTAATGTGTGGAATAAAAGTCAGCTCAGAGTCAAAAATAACGCCCAGGTTTCTTACTTGTGATGATGGATTAAAAGACTGTGACTGTAATTTGGGTAAAAGTTTCTCTCTCTGGGCCTCAGGACCGATGATTAAAACCTCAGTTTTGTCCTGGTTAAGCTGGAGGAAGTTTTCTGCCATCCAGGATGTGATGTCTAAAATACAGTTAAAAAGAGCATCCACTGGACAGGTGTCATCAGGAGACATGGAGATGTAAAGCTGTGTATCATCTGCATAGCTGTGGAAGCTGATTCCATGTCTCCTGATGACATCACCAAGAGGGAGAATGTACAGGTTAAAAAGTATAGGACCTAAAATGGAACCCTGTGGCACACCACATGTGATTTTATGAACCTGAGAGGAGCAGGTGTCTAAACTTAGCATAAATGTTCTGTCTGTGAGGTAGGAAGTAAACCATTTGTGTACAGTACCAGAGAGGCCGACCAGGTGTTTGAGTCTGTTTAAAAGAATAGTGTGGTCTACTGTATCAAAGGCAGCGCTTAGATCCAGTAGAACCAACACTGTCACCTGTTTAGAATCATAATTTAGTCTAAAATCATTTAAAATCTTTGTCAAGGCTGTCGGATCCATTGTGTTGTGTTCATAGACCCTCGGGAGAATGGAAGCTGCGCACACCACCCAGGATCCATTCACTGTGGCTGCTGCTCATTATCTCTGCTTGGGCCAGACTCTTTCCTCCAAAGACGAGGCTTTGTTTTAGTTGTCTCGAGCACACCTCTTTAGGTAAGGCCGGGTTTGTTTGTAGTTACATGGAAGAGCTTCAAAGACCGGTGCACCAAAGTATCTGGCCAAACCGTAATGAGGACACGGCGGACAATACGGAAGGGAGACAAAGGTTTGAGAAAGGTTTAAATGTATAAGACTTAAAAGAAAGTCTATTATCAGTACCAACCAAAGGGGAGTACTTATCGTATTAATATTATCATTTTTTCTTGTACTATTTCCTTCTATTTTAGGTTTTTACTATCTTTTCTTTTCTATTTTTAATTACAATTGTTCCTCATTATAACGTGTTTCACCTTTTTTTGTGCAATTTTTCATGCTCTTTTTACTTTTTTTTCAGCGTGACAAATTTACATAAATGTTGGATCGCAGTGTGACTCTAAAGTGCTGTATGTTGGCAAGTTTTCTCCCCAACAAAATCCACAATGTCGATGAAACGTTCTGCACCGACAAAGGCGCCTACGAAGGTGTGAACTTTGAGAGTGTTTAAACAAGAGAGAAATGTGCGAAAATTAAGCTGCCTGTCTGAGAAAAGTGTATAAAGTGTGTGGTGAGGGGTTTTACAGCTGCAAAACATATATAATAACTGTAAAAAAAAAATAAAGCAGACTACTTCGATTTCACCTATTGTGGGTTATTTTTAGAACGTAAACCCCGCGATAAACCACTGTATTTTTTTTTCTTTAAAGGTACAGTATGTAACTTTCTGGAGGTGGCAGGTCATCTAAATGATTCTATAGAGCTAGAAAGTTAAAACCGTACTTTGGAACATTCTCCTTGGCGATAGATACATTTTATGCCATACTGTGGAATATTATCGGCAAAAGACAAACATTTCCATGGAATTGTGCACTTTTTTTTTTTTTTTTTTTTTCCATAATGCCTGTTTTTATTGCACTGAAAAATGTAGAAAATCAAGCTTCCTTTCTATAACTGGGCTTGCATCTCCACAAACTTGACTCTTATTTGGCGTGTTTTTATGGACATGCTCTTTTGGCTCTAATAGATGGTAAATGGTCATTTTTATATTGCGCTTTTCCACCTTTAAGGCACTCAAAGCGCTTTAATCAAGGAAACACTCACCCATTCATACATCAGTGTACACTGACACTTAAGCAGCAGCATTCATCTTGGGAGCTGGAATCACACCGCCAACTTGTGGGTCAGTGAATCTGACTGCTCAACTACAACAACAACAACAAACTTTATTTATAAAGCGCTTTTCATACAAGAAAAATGTAACACAAAGTGCTTTACAGTGCATTAAAATCAGTCCCACCCACCAAACCCACCCAACCACCCCACAGCCAAACAACCCAACCCCAACACATCAATAAACACAACCAGACAACCCCCCACCCCAACGCACACTCCCACCCCCCACCTCAACACATGTTAAAATGCCTTTGGTTTCATTAAAATATGTTTACGTGCCATAGGCTGGATAAAGATGAACCAGATGAGAGAGCGCCACCAGAGGAACCATCTGCACCAGGAGCAGGGTCACCCGCAGCCACAGGACACCAGCCCAGGGCCCAGAGAAGAGATGAGGTCAAGACTAAACCTCCAGGGCCCACGAGCCAGGGCCCAGCAGCCACAGCCAACCACAGCTCCTGGTGCAGAGGGCTCCTCAGAGGAAACACTGGCAAATCTAAAATGATTAAAAATAATAAAATAAGCCAAAGCTAAACAAGTAAATAAAACATAAGTAAAACATGGATATCAACATAAACACACTAGCCACAGCCTAAATAAGCCAAAATAAATAGAGAAGTAAACTAAAGTGATAAATACTAATCAAAAGCTATGCTAAAAAGATGGGTCTTGAGCCTGCTTTTAAAAACCTGAATGTTCTCTGCGGCCCTGAGGTCCTCCGGCAGGCTGTTCCATAGACGGGGGCCATAAAACTGGAAAGAGGCCTCTCCATGCGTGTATGTACTGACTTTGGAGATGACTAGGAGCCTGCTGCCGGAGGAGCGCAGGGGCCACGAGGGTTCATAGGATAAAAGCAGTTCTGTAAGATAAGAAGGCCCAAGACCATTAAGACATTTAAAGACCAGTAAAAGAACTTTAAAATCGATCCTGAAACACACAGGGAGCCAATGCAGGGATTCTAAAACCGGTGTAATGTGGTCCCGCCCCCTGGTCTTAGTCGGGACACGTGCTGCTGAATTTTGTAATAATTGTAGACCTGAAATAGCCTTTTTGGGAAGACCAGAGAGCAGGGCATTACAGTAGTCTATACGACTGGTGATAAAAGCATCAGCATCTCTGTGTTGGCCCGAGAGAGAATGGGACGGACTCTGGCTATGTTTTTCAAATGGTAAAAAACAATTTTTGTGATGTTTTTAATGTGTGGAATAAAAGTCAGCTCAGAGTCAAAAATAACGCCCAGGTTTCTTACTTGTGATGATGGATTAAAAGACTGTGACTGTAATTTGGGTAAAAGTTTCTCTCTCTGGGCCTCAGGACCGATGATTAAAACCTCAGTTTTGTCCTGGTTAAGCTGGAGGAAGTTTTCTGCCATCCAGGATGTGATGTCTAAAATACAGTTAAAAAGAGCATCCACTGGACAGGTGTCATCAGGAGACATGGAGATGTAAAGCTGTGTATCATCTGCATAGCTGTGGAAGCTGATTCCATGTCTCCTGATGACATCACCAAGAGGGAGAATGTACAGGTTAAAAAGTATAGGACCTAAAATGGAACCCTGTGGCACACCACATGTGATTTTATGAACCTGAGAGGAGCAGGTGTCTAAACTTAGCATAAATGTTCTGTCTGTGAGGTAGGAAGTAAACCATTTGTGTACAGTACCAGAGAGGCCGACCAGGTGTTTGAGTCTGTTTAAAAGAATAGTGTGGTCTACTGTATCAAAGGCAGCGCTTAGATCCAGTAGAACCAACACTGTCACCTGTTTAGAATCATAATTTAGTCTAAAATCATTTAAAATCTTTGTCAAGGCTGTCTCTGTACTGTGGTTTACTCTAAAACCAGACTGACATTCTTCAAGAATGTTCTGTGTGTTTAAAAAATAATTAAGCTGGGTAAAAACAAGTTTTTCTAAAAGTTTGCTTAAAAATGGTAAGTTAGACACTGGTCTGTAATTGTTAAAATCATTAAAATCTAAATTGCTCTTCTTCAGCAGGGGCCTCACCACTGCAGCTTTAAAGGCAGTGGGAAAGACCCCTGTCTGAAGAGAGTAGTTCATCATGTTTAAAAGCTCGTCTCTAAAAGATTCATAAAATGACTTGAAAAACAGTGTTGGAATGGGGTCAAAAAGACATGTGGTGGGTCTCACTGAGGAGAAAACTTCATCAAGCCTCTCAACATTAACCAGGACAAAACTGTCTAGTGTTTCCTCTGGAAAAGACAAACAATCAGATGTGTTAAAACAGTGGTTTGGTTAGATAAAATAAACTAAATAGATATCACTTTCTCTATCTATCTATCTCTAAGTTAAGTTCCGTGAAATACTGCTGAGGACTTCCCACCTGCAGAAAGTGACACTATCACTGTAAACTGTAGCCAACTGTATCTATCTCCATGGAGAAATTCAGGCAATACCACAATGCCAAGTTACAGGTCAGATTTGCCTATTCGCAGTAACAATCCATTTTCTTTTTTTTTGTCATCTGTGATTGCATAAATGCTGCGTTCTTTCTCTAAACCACCCGTGTCTTGTTCCAGCTGCATTGACATTATGCTCATTCATTTTTTCCGATGGAACGCCAGTGCCAATGAATAATTCTACTTCTGTCGGTATTATTATAAACCTTGCACAAAAACAGGGAGTGCATTGGGTTTCAGTACACGGCTACCACGTTTCATCGACCGAAATGTACTTCTCTCTGACAGATAGAAAAATGGGCCTTGAGCTAAACAAGACCTTTTCATTACTTTTGGAAAGATTTCTGCAGAAGTGGTTGTGTCTAAAAGGAAGCACCTGAAGCCATAAATATCAATTAAAGAGCAGGCGGAGTGCAAAGATGGTCCATGCGCTCATGTCTGGAGGAGCACACTGAAGCGTCAACTAAGAGTTCAAATCAATCACTTTCAAAGAAGATGCATATGTTTTTTGAGTTTTTAGTGTTGAAAGAACTGTATGCAGACTGTGATATTACAGTTTTAAAAGGTATTACAACCCCAATTGAACGTGAGATGCCAGTGTCCTAACCTGCAGATAGAGGACACGTACAAGTTTTCTCATTCTCAGTTTATGGACAGGCCTCATGTGAAAGCTCAGAACCTGCAGAATTCACTCACTAAGCTACAGAGGCTGCACTAGCACTGATTCATGACTGGCTGCAGGTGCTGGGGTTTAGGTAGTGACCATTCAGATCAGAGAGAGTCCGTTTAGGTTTAAAACAACTGGATTTTAGAGATTGTTGGATTACTCTGGGTGGAAATAAATCTTGTGACATTGCAGAAGCAAAATCGAAACAATGCAACAGTGAATGCGTGCTGTAATCAAAGCTAAAGGCGGTCCAACAAAATATGAATTGCCCTTTTTTTTGGTGGCGACTTTTTTTGGCCGGACAGTGTATAAAGGTTGTTTTTGTTTTTTTTGTTTTTTTTTGCATAATACCCCCTCTTTAAATAAATGAGACTAACAATACATCAACATTAGAATTTTATCAGTAAAAGCTATATTTGATTTGAACATGTTTACCTCATAGGTCAAGTTAATACTTTTTTTTTTTTTTTTTTACCAAAATCTTGAATACAGTTCATTTAATTAGCTTTTTAAGTTCTGAGCAATATATTGATACTTTGACTTTTGGTATTTGCTGACACCCTAAATTAACTGATACCACTTGGGGACTGAAAAAGGCATTTTACTTCCATCAAAACACGGTTAACTTATTACAAAATGCATCCAATTGTGTCAGTTATCCAGCAAGTGACTGTTTAACTACTTTGTTTGACTAAATGTTCAAAGAATATGAACTGTTCTAGGCCATTAGAAAGTTTTACATCCAATAAAAGGCCCAACCATCATTGGCTGAATCAAAATCATGGATCCAATACCTGATTCAGCAAATTTTACCAGTATTTGTATCGATGCATACCTACCTTTAATCCTTTGAAACTTTGCATATGAAGTGAACCGTGGAAGTTTCCCAGTTCAGCGACTCCTCTTCATCTTCCTCCACTCCCTACTCCTCCACATGATTGGTTTAAACTCACGACCTCGCCCAGGGTCACCTCCTACGGCCACCTTTGTAAAATCTCCTCAAAGCCGGAGCTCTCTCCCTGGTGCACGCTGCCTCCAGTTTTTGGCAAAGCCCGTGGTCAGCTGTCATACTGGCTGGCCCCGAAACTACTTGATATTTCATTTGAATGCACTGATGTAGAGGCCATTACCCAGAGTGCCCTGTGGACTGGCCTTCGTAGCTCCAGTCTGTGAGCTTTGGCACTTTGCAGAAATGAAAAGTGGGCACAAATGTACAGTATTCACTATTTTCAACTCAATGTCTGCCTTATATGGATTCAGCTTAATGAGTGGTTTCTTTAACACAGCTGTTTCAAGAAGAGTGTTTGTATAGGAGAAGAAAAGAGTAGGGTTGTCAAAAGTATCGAAAACCAGATACTAATCGAAGCTTGAGCAATATTGATACTAAAAAAGTCACATTTACAGAACATAAATGAACCTTTTCTGAGTAGCTTTAAAATGATCTCTGATTATCTCTAGCTGTATCAGAACAAGTATAAGACCACATAGACTAGTATACGCCCATGGACTACTATAGAACCTACCTGGACGACTGAGGGGTTACACAGATATAAGACTACATAGTAATACAGTGGTCCCTCGATTATCGCGGGGGTTACGTTCTAAAAATAACCCGCAATAGGCAAAATCCACGAAGGAGTCAGCTTTATTTTTTACAATTATTACATATGTTTTAAGGTGGTAAAACCCCTCACCACACACTTTATACGCTTTTCTCAGACAGGCATTAACATTTTCTCACATTTCTCTCTTGTTTAAACACTCTCAAAGTTTAAACCTTCGTATATTATATCCCCCTTCCTCAATGATCGCTTTAAATTCGTTGTTCCCGTGCCTCTGCTCCAGCGGTATCCACAGAGCAGAGAACTTTTGAGTCCAAAGCGTTTCTGAAATTTGTCGGTGCAACGTTTCATCGACATTGTGCGTTTTGTCGGGGAAAACTTGCAAATTTACAGCATTTCAGAGTCACACTGCGATCAAACATTCATGTAAATTTGGCTGAACACATTCTGTACTGTACAGGAGACACGGTACGGAGGAGACTGATGGACAATGGTCTACATCTTCATGCAAAAGTGCGTAAAAAATATATCTGTGAAACAGCGAGACCGCGAAAGCTGAACTGCGATATAGCGAGGGACCACTGTATAAATGAAAGAGTGTTTTATTGTCATTGTTGTATTAGAATCTGTCTGGAGTATCGAATCTATTCCTTACCATCAAAATCGAGTTTAAAATTCTAGTATCGTGACAACACTAAGTCCGATTTGCGAAAATGACGATATTTCAGTCTGCAGTAAAAGGTAAAAGAAGGTATTAAACTTATCTATCTCCATGAAGAAAAGCAGTTAGTAAAACATGGCCAAGTTTCAGGTCAGCTGCTTTCTTTCTCTAAACAGCTTGTGCCTTGTTCCAGTTGCATCGACATTTTGTTCATTCATTCCTTCCGATGCCTTCGCCAATGAATCTTCTACTTCTGCCAGTATTATTATAAACCTTGCACAAATACACGGAGCGCATTGGGTTTCGATACACGGCTCCCACGTTTCATCGACGAAATTGTACCTCCGTCTGACAGATAGAAAAATGGGCCTTGAGCAAAACGAGACCATTTCATTACTTTCGGAAAGATTTCATAGCGAGGGGATTTTACCTATTGTGTATGGTTTGGGTTGATGGGGGAAACCGGAGCGCACAGAGGAAACCCATCAGGTGTGGACTCTGCCTCTTGCTTGTGTCTGTAGCGGTTTTCTTGTTATTTTATGTATAGGATTAAACTGATCAAGCTACATTTATTCAATTATAGATGTTTTATTGTTAAGATATTCCCTTTAAAAACATGCATGCTTACTGTGAATGGAAATTCTTGAAAAAACAATCATACAGTGGAATTTTCTTGAATAAATTGGAATTTGCAAGGACAGATAATATAGCTGTGAAGGTCTTGAAACAAATTAAAAGCAGGTGGAAACAAAATGCTGAATAAATAAAATATTGGAACTCAAACTGCAAACTGCAATCAAATCATGACTATTGTAGTATTTCTATCTGGAATCAGTCACATTGCAATTTACTGTATACAGAAGTAGCATTCATTTATAATAATAACACTAATAATGCCTTTTATAGGGTTGTCAGCCTCTCAAAGCACTACACTGTAATCATTATTCATTCACTTTATACTCACTTAGACGTATGGAAACGACGCTGCTAATCTGCGCCATCAGCCCCTCCCGCCAACACCAACACTCACGTACGTACCACTTTCAAACTGAGCAAGGAGGGTGAAGTGTCTTTCGGGACCAAGTTCTCCATAAAGATATTATTGCTTTGCCGTGAATGTTCCATAGTAGCGTAATAAATGTATCTGTATCTATCTGTATCCATAACTGCAGTGGCAATCAGGAGACACAGGAGATTTCCCAGTCGGCCAGCAGTGTTGGGAGACGGAGAGATGCGAGAAGGATGCGTGGTCGAAGAAGCGGAACTGCAGCGGCCACCAGAGAGTGCAGCTGGTCCCCTCTCGCATCTATCCTGCCTGGCATATACCGACTCTTCTGCGGCTCTTTGATCAGCTGTCAGCGGTTGACCCTTCCCCTGCGGGCCATCATTTCTTTCTGCTTTCTTTCATCGTGGGCTGCAGAGTGCCGTCAAGTCGTACGTTTTTATTCCCATGTAGCCCAAACCTTAGAAAAGTTCCTCCAGCGCATACTGTTTAAGTCAACGCGCTGCTAACGTCGACTAATCACTTCCCGTGGCTCTTTTGAAATAAAACCATCTGCCATGACGAACTGCAGAATGGGCTGTATTACAAAGAGGTTTTAAAATGAAAAGACATTAACGGCGCAAAACACAAAAAGCTGTACTGTCCAGAGCATCATGGGTTCAGCTGATTTTTAGGCGAAAATTTATTCTTGAGAGAGAAGAAACCCTTCAAACCCCCCATACACATTTGGATGATTTATGTAGTCTATTTTATCTTTTTTTTTTCTTTAAATAACCATGCTGAAAAGAGGGCTGGCAGATTGGTGATGGGCCGCTGTATTGCAAACGCTCCTGGTCGCTTTCAGAGCTTCACTTTGCCCCTGCATAACTGTAACCTTCTCCTATTTTGATGACATAGGAATACAAATTATGTCAAAAGTTACACAATGCACCTTCAAGCAGACGAGCACCTACCAACTTAAGAAAAGTTTACTTCCTTCAAAAGGTAAAAATCCTGATACGTAAAAACTGTTGACATGATTTCTTCTTGCCTCCCAATATACGCAACTTCAAAGTGGTCTATATTTCATCGACCAAAAACTACCGCGAGCAGACAGACGGAAAAATGAGCCACGAGCAAAACAAGACCTTTTTCCATCATTATTTTTGGAAAGAGTTCTGCAGTGTTTGTGTCTAAAAAGGAAGAAAGCAATTGAAGCCAATAAATACCAATTAAAGAGCAGGCTGAGTGCAGAGACGGCCCATCGGCTCACAGTCTGGAGGAGGAGACAGCGGCATCGATACAGACATCAATCACTTTTACACAAGTGCTAATGTGTTCAGCTATTCTAAGCAAAATCCTGGCAAGTCCTTCAAAAAACTAGGACTGGGCAGCAAAAAAGGCCTGTACCCAATTTTGAAAGATGCATGTTTAAAAATGAACTGTTAGCCCTGCCCACTTAGGCCCTAATCTCACTCCGATGATGAAGCATGACAGAAAATAAAGTTTTAGTTACAGGAAGTTGTTTCCACAGAGCTCTCATCCCACAGCTTCTTTGATTGGATATGATAGTCTGTCCATAGCCAGTGGCTTCCTTACAGTTCTCATCCAACAAAGTGCCTTTTAAAAGAGGAAAGAGCACTATAGAAAATTACTAGGTAGAGTCACCACAAAGGATTGATTACAGTAACAGTTTTATCCACAGAGACATACATTCAATTTATTAACCTTTTATTGTTTTTAAATGTGCATTCTGCAACGTTTCTGGTAGAGGATCGTCCACCTGCTTGTTGCCATGGAGATGTTATTGCATTGCCTGTAATGTTCCACAGTATGGGCAGTAAACATCATAACGGTCAGTTACGTGCACACTCAAAATCTCATTATTATCAGATTTTTGGAGTTATAAGACTATTAAAATGATAAACAGCAACATCATTTAGTTTCTTTCTGATTATATTCCCTCCGATTATTCACATCAGAAAAATAAATGAAAAATAAAATAAATAAATAAATAAATAAAGTAAAAGTAAAGATACAATACAATACAATACAATGAAATAAAATTCAATTCAATAAAAAAAGTATTTTTATGGCCACGTTTCCTGCACTGAAAAATGTAGAAAAAACATCTAAGCAAGCTTGCATCTCCACAAACCTGTCTCTCATTTGTCTGCTTATAATATTCCAGAATATGGCATAAAACACATCTCCATCAGGACTGTTCTGAAGTAGGATTTTAATTTTCTGTTTCCATGGAATCACTCGGTTGACTTTCCACCTCCAGTTAGTAGTTACATATTCCCTGATTGTGGGAAAGATGGACCGGCGTGGGCAGAGTTGTGTTTTAGCTTTTGTTTTTCCTCGAGTGATGCAGAAATGAAGGAGCCACTGCCTGTGTGAATGGCCATGTATGTTAGCATTTTTTTAGATGCATTGTTCCTGATAAATAAACAAATAAATTCTGTCACTTTAATATTTGGACATGATATAATAATCAGATTTATGTGTGCTTACAAGCCAAGTCAGTGATACCTATATTAGCACCGCTGTCGTAGCTCATAACTCGCTGCTATCCTCCTTCTCTACACGCCTATGCTACCGTTTACATGCTAAAGTGTTCCATCCTCTATAATTGAACCAATGAATCTCACCTTACATTCTTATGCAAATGAAATGTGAACAAAGCTATGTGGCTTTTTTTCACTCAGTTAACTTTTACTCGTTTGCTGTAGGTACCCGCAGCTCCGCTTTGCCTGTCAACGAATGGGTTTTTTAACAGCGAGGTGATGTGTGATCGCGCTTAGGCTAGCAAAACTCCACCGCGCTGTACCTCTTGATATATTGCAATATCGAGTGCATAAAATTAAAAATACTTCTACTGTAGCGTGAGATGTATTGCCGTTCAGGCTGCGATCATAGTACTGTGATTAATAGCTGGAGTTGGTATAATGTTATTAAAATGAACTAGCTTTTACATACTAAGAAGGCATTATTTCACATTAATTTGGCCATTGAAAGGAGTTGTAAGTTTGAATTATGGTAACTGCAGAATGTAGCTTGGAAATTTATGGTAAAACAGTATCTAAGTGTGACTACATGCAGCGCTAGAGATAAGGCGTATTAAACACACCCATGTATTTAATGTCCTTTAGGATGGCTGGAGATATTTAACCGTTCAAATGTTTCTAAATGCAAATGCCTTAGCGATACATCAAAAGCAGACATGATCACCATACCATGCATTAGTGGTGAGAATCTATGGACGTTCTACATTTTACTTGCTGCTTTTCTGTCCGCTCGACTAATGAAATTCTGAGATATTTTTGCATGAGAATGAATCCCTCTATGACAGGGATTAGTTTAGCAGGTGAGAATCAGTTTATTTCAAAAGGTTCATGTCTATTTAGCCTAAACTATGCCCAATGGTCTTATCCTCCAGCTTGGTACTTCACAGGATATGGAAAATTGAATTAGTCCGCAATCGTCAATAAGGTTCATTTTTGAATATTTTTCTTTTTCAGGGTATTTAGAGTTGAACAATATCACATGTACCATAAATTTCAACGCACCTGAATATAAGCCGTAGGTTTTTATGTTGTAACATGACATTTACACAGAAGTTTTTTATGAGTTATAATTTAAGATATGCTTTTTTTCAAATTGTGACTGAAAATCAGCAGTTCGACACTAAAACGGCATCAATATACCTGCAGGTTTAGAAAATAAAACAGCACCAACACGTGCCATCTGCTTTTATTTCCTCTGAAAGCTTTTATTGTCTTTTTATGTTGACTAAGTTCTTCCCCCAATGTCGCACCATCGGTTCGTTAATGCCAAGCTTACGTGCAGTGGCTCTATTTCCTTCCTTGATGCCAGATCCATTGCCTTTAAGTTGCAAAGCTGCATCATATACATTTATTCATGTGTTTTCCATGATGAGTCTGTGTGCATGTTTCGCAAAGACAGTTCAAAATCAAAACTAGTGTATTCTTCAGCGCATAATCTTTCCACACGTCTGTCTCACTTTTACGTTTACTGTTAGAAAATTAGCTGCACCTTTGTCTAGGCCGCAGGTTTCAAAGCGCTGGAAAAAAGTAGCGGCTTATAGTTTGAAAATTTACGGTAGATCATGACTTTACATTTTGTTCACAACAGTATTGATCTAATTAATAGAAACAGGTCAACTGAATTTCTATTAAAAACTGCAGAACATCTTTTCACAGTGAAACAAAACTGTAGCAAGCAGTACATTTTCATTTACTTTGTTTTATTGTTGAAAATTGTCTCTGTGACATAAACGTCTGTTGTTTCAGGGGTAGGTAAAAATAGAAATGTTCTGAGCAAATGTTCTGAATGCAGGACAACACAAGGCTACTGAAAAATACCCAAGCTGAGTAAGCTAATGACGAGGGAGCGCTGTTAAAACGCATTATGTCATCTTTAAGCTAATGCACCTTTTGTTATTGTAGGGCTGTTATTACCCTGTGTTTTTAGATATGAGATAGTTAACCTTGTTTGTTATGGGGTTTAGATAGTACTCTTAAAACCCAGTATTTTATAAGCTGTCACTGTCACTGATGTACTGTTAGGATATAGGCAGAGTGTTTCAATAACTTAATTTGCATTGATAGGCGTTTGACTGATACGTAATAAAAAAGCCTGGTGGGCGCGGCCATATTTTACACCCCCACTGTTCCACCAGACGGCGATGTATTGGATCCTAACCGCATAATCTCCCTCCGTAATGACAAAGCCCATAACAAATGAGGCAGCCTTCATTTAAAAATTGGAAGGCAATGAGCAAGTCAATTTCCCCCACCTCCCTTATCCTTGCGCAACACTGTAACCGTCTCTGTGACCTACTGAAGCGCGTCAACTCACAAGAAAAGTACCCCATCTAATAGCTTCATCTCCCAGCCCCGATGAGGGAAGAAAAATACCCTTAATGATTCACTGTTAAGCACCCAATGGCGTGATTAGCTGTATTGACGCGCTAAATCTGGGCATCAGAATGGCAGATCGATAGGATTTGCAACATGCTGTAAGGGAGGGCGTATTAATCTACAAGACAAACAGCTTCGAACATACATCAGAGCAGTTACATGTAAGTACAGGAGCCGCGGACGTGTTACCGGGTGAATTTATGGAAGTTAAATGTGTGTGGAGTCTTTAAAGACTGAGGATGTGAAAGAACGAGTCTAGAAGTCTTTGTCTTGATGCTGCCGGAGAAGACATGGCTGTACTGAATAGAGATTAGACATTGACAGTTTATGGGCAGCGGTTTTAAGGGAAAAAGCAAATAAAGGTGTCTTAGGAGTCTATTTAAGAGATGGAGCAGTATTTAAGAGATGGAGCGCCACTCGTGTAAGACGCTGTGAACGTTTAATGAGAGTGAGCCTTTGAGAAGAGCTTCCGTCGCGTGTCCAGAGTTCACCTGGCTCCCCCTCGATACTGCCGTGATGCCCCAACTGCAGGACACAGAGGACACACAGCAGGGACACTTTTATCCTGAGGGCTATTACTCGCCTCAAACCGCCCTGACACTCGATCTGATGACCGTATCTGTTTGAGCTGCACTAAGACTTTTGTGTGAGCTTTTCTATTAGGGATATTTTGTCCTGAGGGCTGTTACTCTCCTCAAACTGCTCTGACACTGGATCTGATGACCCTGTTTGAGCTGCAATGAGACTTTTGTTTGAGCTTTTCTATTGTTATTGTATTTTACTGTTCTATTTGCTTAAATTGCCTCTCAGTGACAAAGTGATATTGAGTGATTAGCCTCTTTTCTAGATGATGACATGACAGCCCCAGCATTACATATATATAGAATGATTTACTGACCCTTATATGATGTTTACTTCATAATCCTCGCCCCTCCACTGCACCACGAACCACAAGACACAGAGAAATGTTAATATAAACATTTTAAGACCAAAATGATGAGCCTGACAGCAGCAGTTACCGAGAGAGGGGCGGCAGATTTTCAGTATTAAGTGAATTGGAGCCAGAGCCGATGGAGCCGGAATCCCACCCACGCTCACTTCCTATTTGGAACGTGGCAACTAACAGGTTATCTATGTCCATTTATATATACAGACTATGGTCCTTCCAAAGCTATGCAGACAATATGCCGTTGTATGTCTCAAAAGAGCTCCACCAAACTGAAGCCATATCATCCATCGTAAACCACACGATAGTAACTTCCTCAAACTGAATGAAAACAAAACAGAAATCCTTGTGGTTGGCCCAAAAACTAACAGGGACAAGGTATCTGCAGACTTTGAAGGTTTGGCTGAATTTTCGATGCGTATTAAAACTGTAATGCACATGTGACCAAAGGAACTCAAGCAGCATTTTATCACCTCAAATCCTTGCTAAAATTAGACCCTTTTTAAATAGAAAAAATGCCGAGAAGCTAATCCACGCATTCATTGCTAGTAGAATTGACTACTGTAATGCAATTCTCACTGGACTGGTATATAAAACTCTGGCTTTTAACTAAACCAAAAAGAGTGATCACACAACTCCTGTTTTAACTTCACTTCATTGGTTACCTGTACACTTAGAATTGATTTTAGTTCTTTTATTTATTTATAAAGCACTAAATGACCGAGACTACATTACCAGCTCCCTTGTATACGACCTCCCTAACAGAACAATGCGGTCCTCCTCAGCCTGCCTTCTACAAATCTCAAAAACAATAGGGGATAAAATGGGTGACTCTGCCTTCGTCGACCATGCCTCAAAGCTATGGACCTCACTCCCTCTTGAAATCCGAAGCCTCTGCTCGCTCAGCACTTTTAAAACAAACACACCTTTTCACCCCGGCTTATACATTATTGCACTGTATATGTATATATTGACACCACTGGAGCCGCAGAACCATACGCCACCTCAGCCTCTCCACACGTAACACGTCTCTGGAACTACATTGACCTACATTCGCATGACCCACCAATGGGAAATCATTAGTCTAAATATTATGAGGTCATATCCATCAAAATGATCAATGGAAACTAATTTTAGAGAGAGCCTTGAGGTCAGAACACATCATCAGTTATTAAATTGAACATTAAACATTAAATAATACGCAAAATCAACAAAGTGACGTCAGAATGTAAGAACTCATTTAACTACAAAACTAATTACAGGCAGAAATGACCAAGGTTTGTTTAAACTGCTCAAACTAAGAGTGGAAGTGTGTTTACCCTTTGAAATTATGAAATCCGAAATAAAATGCTGCACTGCCATGATAGGCCGAATTTAAAACAAACTGTTAGGGCCTATTAAGATGCCATATATGTTTCTCGTGCACAAATCTCTCACTCATGTCGCTTTCTCTGCTTCTGTTCTGATTCTTGTGTTGATTCCGTGTTAATCAGTGTAAAAATTAATAACATTTGTAAAGAAAAAGATTTCTTTAAAAAAAAATTAGATTAGGATCCAACTGGAACCATTCTAAAAAGCCAACTCGATCATGAAAGTCACATCACACTCCGGAGATGGAGATTGGAGATGATCGACACGGTTCTTTTCTTGTTAGGGTTGTCAAAAGTATTAAAAATCACATACTCATTCACTCATTTGAGCAAGTATAGATACTAAAAATGTCAAATTCACAGGATAGAAATGAACCTTTCCTGAATAGCTTAAGAATGATCTTGAGCTGTATTAAAACAAGTATAAGACACATAGACTAGTATACAGTCCCTCACTATAACACGGTTCATCTTTTGCGGTCTCGCTGTTTTGCGTATTTTTTTGCCTTTTTTTTCTACGTATGAACGAGCATTTTGTTCTGATTGATTGTTCATGATTGGCTAAGAGGCAGTACAGAATGCGTTCAGCCAAATTTACATAAATATTGGATCGCAGTGTGACTCTAAAGTGCTGTATCTTTGCAAGTTTTCTCCCCGACAAAACCCACAATGTCGATGAAACGTTCTGCACCGACAAAGGCACCTGCGGGTTTTACAGCCTTAAAACATATAATAATTGTAAAAAATAAAGCTGATTACTTTGTGGATTTCGCCTATTACGGGTTATTTTTTAGAACGTAACCCCGCGATAAACGAGGGACCACTGTACGCCTGTGGACCACTATGGAACCTACCTCGACAACTGACAGATTACAGATAAATAAGGCCACATGGTAATATAAAATAAAGTGCTATTATTTAATGTTGAAAATCACATTCTATTGTCTAAATAAATATCTCTAAATTTAAGCTTTGTTCCTATTCACCTAAAAGTCCTCAGACAACCTTTTGTATCCTTCTACTAAATGTCATGAAAATATACTGTACGGCATCAAATCTGCTCTCGACTCCTACCAAAATAGATTTCCCCAACCTCCGCAGAATTGTTTTTAATCACCTCACTTAATTCTGCCTTATTCTATCACGAGGCCACTGGAGACCAACAACAGTCATTTCGAAGCTTTGCAAGTACGGAGGCGCAGTCGGCGATAATTAAGTCTGAAAACATACTATTGTCTCATGACCTCCGCCAGTCCCGCTTCTGATGCCAATGTCAAGGGTGTAACACATAATTTGCGAGAAGGGGCAACCTCTGGAAAGGCTAATTGGTTATTTTGAATGTCATCTTTTTTTATTTTTTTACGGCGGTGGCAGAGGGAGATGGTTGCTGGGGAAGTGGCAGGATTATGAGTCACTGAGGATAAATGGAAGCAGACATCAGCCTTGAAACTAGCATCAAAGAGCAATTTAAATTTTTCTATTATTGTTTTTTATGAGGTCTGCACTTGAAGAAACCTTTCAAGAAACAAGCTAATTGGCTGTATTTTCAAGTGCGGATTTTTATTTTATTAGAAAAATGTACATACTTTTGCAAAGTTGGAAGCACAATCTCAACGTGAAGTTTCGGCTTCTCCCAGGGGCCTTGGTATACCTTAAAATATTCACCTTTGGCTACTACCATAGACTGTATGTACACTGCCTGGACAAAAAAAAAGTCATTACCTGGATTGAACTAAGCAAATAAGTACAAGTTGCTGCAGTTGGTCAGGTCTAGATTCAGCAACAGTCTGTGCTCAAAGAATGAGGTCAGCTGACACCTGAATATACTGAATGACCAGGTTATTCCACCAATGAATTTTTCTTCCCTGATGACACGGGCATATTCCAAGATGACAATGCCAGGATTCATTGGGCTCAAATTGTGACAGAGTGGTTCAGAGACATCATTTTCACACATGGATTGTCCACCACAGAGTCCAGACCTTAACCCCACTGAGAATCTTTGGGATGTGCTGGAGAAGCTTTGTGCAGCGTCAGACTCGACCATCATCAATGCAATGTCTTAGAGTGTGTGACATTTTTTTTGGGTGGCGACTTTTCTTTTGTTGGCCAGGCAGTGTATAAATGGGCATAGCTAATCTACCAGCTGCAGCGTTCCAAATAGAAGTTGAGCATGGATGCACTTCCCACTCCATTGACTCTGGCTCCAATTCGCTTAACATTAGAAAACTGTCACCTCTCTCTCTGTAACTGCTGCTGTCAGGGTTGTCATTTTGATCTCAAAATGTTCGTATTGACCCGCTCTATGCGATTCTGACAGTTGGATTAGCCAACACATAGTCACACACGGTCTGTCCCCATCAAATAAAGTCTGTTCTGCTTTCGAAATCTGAAATCTGATTTTGGTTGTAAATTATGAGTGACCTTTGTTGTGTCATGCCATGAGTCATTGAAATAAAAAATTTTAAAAAAGTAAAAAATCTGATTGCGTCATCGTGTTTGGTTCTGACTCGTAATTAAATTAAGTTTCCAGGCTCCACTTAAGAAATCAACCTCATCCTCCCACTTAAAGGTCAGAGGCACCAACTATTTCACTAACTCTTTAATTTGATCATGTGTAATGTTTCTGTTTATGCTGTCTGTGATGTGATCTACACTAGTGAACGGCTTTTGAACGGCTCCTTAACGTGAATGGTTAGATCCGAATTTTTTAAAAGAGCCGAATAATTTTCGTTCTACTTTGTATGCTTTTTTACACTGATTAGCACTCAACCGACACAAGAATCAGCACAGAAGTAGAGGCGACGCAAGTGAGAGATTTGTGCACAAAAAACATATTTGACATCATAATAACAGTTAGTTTTAAATTATTGTTATTGTAGTGCAACGTTTAGTTAGAGTATGCATAACTCCAAAGGGTACACACTCTCCCACTCTCAGTTTGAACCATTTTAAAGACATTTAAGCCTTGTTTGTTTCTGTCTGTGATTAGTTTGTTGTTAAAATGAGTTCTCTCATTGAATTCTGTCATATAAATAAATGGTAAAAGAGCCAGTCTTTTGAATGTTTCTTTGAAATAAATAGATTCAAAAGAGCCGTAAGTCCCATCACTAATGTACGTAAGTGCAGAGTGGAGTCTTGTCGATTTGAGTAGCTTTGTACCACAGAGTTATGTTTGGAATAAAAGGCTCTCTTGAAGACGTGCTGTTACATGCATGTACTCTGTATCTATGGGGTTGAAACTGAAGTATCTGCTCTGCTGTTTACCTCTACTAAAAGCAATAGTTATATTTTTTGACAATAAGAAATTACTACATCTCGATTTTGATCAAAATTAAACTCACTGCACAGCCTTTGAGCTATATCTTGTGTTTTGTATTCAAAACAGACTACACAAAGAATTGCAATTTGAATGGTCACAAATCACAAAGACTGCATTTATCTAAGGAACAGAATTTTCCTAAAAATGTTATTGTCAGATGTGTGCGTTAACATGCTAGTCAAAATGCTGCACTGGTCTCTGAAAGTTGTGAATCATGGTAAATAATTAGGATGTTCTCAAGTGAAGAGTAGCTTTGGACCACTGCAAACTGTGTAAAATGAACTAGTTCTGTTTGTTGCTGTTTTTAGATTTAGTTTTGATTTTTAGCGTCAACTTTTCACATTATCAGATGCTTTCAAGTGCATTTTTATTTTTTTTTATTTTCATTTTTTTAATGCCATAAATGCAATTTAATAATTTTTAGCTTAGGTAAGACATATAAAAGGGATGCAAACTTTGAAGTAGTATAATGGATTTTTTCAATACAACCCTTCATCTGATCTAATTTATTTGTACAACTTATCATAATTATAATTTAATGGCTTTTCTGGTAGAGGGTCTCCCTCCTGCTTCTCCCCATGGAGATGTTATTGCTAATCTCCTTGTTAAAGTCTGTTGGTGGTGGATGGAGGGGCTGATGGTACAGATTGGCAGCCTCGCTTCTGTCAGTCTGCCTCAGGGCAGCTGTCGTTACAATAAAAGCTTAACACCACAGAGTGTGGAGTGAATGAATAATGCACAAAATTGTAAAGCAACTTTGATGGTCTGGAAAAGTGTTGTTGTTATTGAATCAATCTCCAAACAAACAAGTGGGGCCACCAGGCCAAGATACAGGTCAGATCTGTGATCATGTTTTTATAGTAAACCTATGGAAGCCCGTTTCCGCCATGAAAAAAAAAATAAAAGCCCCACAGAAAGTCGAAAATTATGAGTTTAAAACTCGTAATTATGAGTTTAAAACTCGTAATTACGAGTTTAAAACTCGTAATTAGGACTTTTAAAACTACTAATTATGAGTTTAAAACTCGTAATTAGGACTTTTAAAAGTATGAATTATGAGTTTATAACTCGTAATTTTGGGAATGTAACATTTACAAAAAGTGAACCTTATCAATTTTGATTAAATGAATTTGGTATTTTAATAATTTCCTCAATAAACCAGCGGGGTTGTGACCAGCTGGCACTCTGCTCAGACCAGGAAAACGAGCGCTCACAGACACAGAGCACAGCTCATGAGTGGTCAGAACAGCACTCAGGGCCCACTGATTTGTTCAAGACGCCAGAAACTTTACTGGAGCTTAATTTATTCATTTTTTAAAAGTATGTAGGTGATAAACATAACAGTCCTCCTCCTGTCTCCTCTGCTCTGTACACTCAGTTGCAGTGTGCTACAAGCTCAATTAAGACTTTAAAAGTTCTAATTACGAGTTTTAAACTCATAATTAGTAGTTTTAAAACTCATAATTACGAGTTTTAAACTCATAATTAGTAGTTTTAAAAGTCCTAATTACGAGTTTTAAACTCGTAATTACGAGTTTTAAACTCGTAATTACGAGTTTTAAACTCGTAATTACGAGTTTTAAACTCGTAATTACGAGTTTTAAACTCATAATCACGAGTTTTAAACTCATAATTACGAGTTTAAAACTCGTAATTTCGACTTTCTGTGGGGCTTTTATTTTTTTTTTCATGGCGGAAACGGGCTTCCATATAAACCCCTTGCGCAATAAAAAAAAAAACCACCTGTAACTGACTAAATGCAACATAGATTTAATGCCACACTGTGCAACATTACAGATAAATCAATAACCTCTTCATGGAGGCAAGCAGGTGCTGGAACCCCTCCAGAAAAGTTGCATTGTGGACATTACATATGATGCAAATGTGCTAAACTGTTAAATTGTTTAAAAGGCCTGCACTTGATTTTCTTCTATGTGTTTGAGCAAACTGTATCTCGCCCCAGCGCAGATATATTGTATAAGCAGCTCTTGAGGTCAAAAGAAGTCCATTGTGTACGGTCCGCATCTGCATAAAGCGTTTTATTGTCCGATAATCAGGAAGTGCACAGTAAGCACGGTCATGCTAGTTGTTGTTAGCATTACTGTGACGGCAAAACTCCAGTCTGACCTCTGAAAGATGAGAAAAGCACATATTAACTCACTGAGGTGAATAAATAGGATGCTCTGAATGCATGAGGAATGAGGAATAACTCTGGGCCAGAGCAGACCATTTAAAATTAAGTAGTTCAGCTTTTTCACATTTTTCAGACAGTAAAAATGAGGTACAGTGCCATTAGGTTAAGCTAATTAGTCATCTAGAACTTGACAGACTGAAACCTGAAAACTGAAAAAGTAGCACACAACCAACGTACACATGACTGCAAATCACACATTGCCCTTTACTCGCCGCAATATCTGCATAATTAATGTCTTTTATTTTGTTTAGTTCCAAAATAGGTACTCAGGAAGGCTATTGAAAAGTACAGCCCCCCCTTTAAAAGATGTGGGCTTCCTTTAGCGCTAAACTAACCTCCTATACTCCTTTCTCTACATATGTTCATTTTAGATAAGAGTTTGCCAGAGCCGATGCCACTTTTTGAACAGCTTCGCTAATTAACCGCTAATAGCTGGCACCGCATTGTACCTCCACTGACGTTCTAGGTCAGAGACAAAACCACGCACTCTTTTATGTCCTCATTAAAACTTTAATTATGTATCGCTCCATGCTTTTTCATCTGACAAGGTGCCTGAGACTGATGAATATCCATTAGTGATCGAAACAACGACACAATCGTTAATTACTGCAACCAGATATTATCCTTGACTTAATATCTGGAGTTTTAACCAACCGTGCTGTGCCTTATCTCACTCAGGCACGTTCATTTATTTCATGAAGTTACTTATTTTTTTCATGAATGACTAATACGCACTTGGATATGCCAGGGACTTACTTTAGCTGGCACTTCCTTAAGTTTGTCCCGGGCTGTCGGATCCAGGTAGGAGCTTAAATAATTCACCCGAGCTGGAAATTAGGTTCATTCAAAAAAATAGCTGAGCAAAACTGAAAATTTGGGGACTGGAAAAGTTTTTGTGATGAAAGTGAAATTGTATTCGGTTTGTTTTCACGTTTTTTTGGAGTTTTTTTTCCCCATGTATTTGAGTAAAATTCGTCTTGCCCCAGGACAGATGTACAGAGTGTCCATAAAGTCTCTCTACAATTTAAAAATATATTACAAAGACAATTGATAAGATACCTTAATCAGACTTGTTCTGTTGTACTCAGTGGTTTCCAAAGTGTTTTTCCTCATTTAATAAACCTATATGTGGACACCATTAGTCACACCAAGCACATCAAGACGATCCACGAGTTCTTGTTATGTTCACTGTAGCAATGTGATTAAAAACTTCTATAACCACTGAGTACAACAAGACAAATCTAATTCATATATCTTATCAATTGCCTTTGTAACTAAATTGTAAAGAGACTTCATGGACACTGTGTTATACAGTAAGTCTGCTATGCGTAGGTGTTAAAGCTAATTACTGCGTTACTGTCATGGCAAATCTCTCTGGTCTTTGAGAGTTGAGAAATGTGCTTATAAACTGAATAATTAGGATGCTTGTTATACGTAATTGCGTATGACAGGTTTAAGTACTTTTTTTTTCATACTAAAACATAATTATCATCAGTATACCGTACATTTCACACTATAAACTGCTACTTTTTTCCCACGCTTTGAACCTTGCGGCTTATACAACGGTGCAGCTAATTTATAGATTTTTACTGGCTAACGACCACCGGGGGCACTCTAACAGTAAATGCAAAAGTGAAACAGACGTGAGGAAAGATTATGCTCTGATGCTTTAAGTGTTTCCTAAATTAAAACAAAAAAAACCCTTCTGTGTACCATCTTTCTGTGTAAACATCTCATAAGCTGCACGTTTTTGTGTTGTAACATATGTACAAAATAGATTTTCTTTTCAAATTTAGCTGGTGCGGCTTATATTCCGGTGCGCTCTATTGTCTAAAATTTACGGTATATACATTTTGCAAACATTTGTGTCTAGTTTTGTGTAGTTTTTTAGCTCTGGTGAAGTTTATAGCCTTATTGTACTTACTGGTTTAACACGGGCAGCAGATACAGTATAAGATCCGTAGAGTTAATTCCAGTGCTGTTACCTAGCAACCATAACGTTAAGGGACACACTAGTTACGATTAGACTAAAAAGTTTAATCTGTCAGTTCCTTGTGCATAATTTGTCTCTGGATTTTGGATGGAATATTCAGTGTTGAAGACATAGGTAGAGGGATTGCGTTTCAGAACTCATCTCTAGATAGACAGGTAAATACTTATTAATCCAGAGGTTATTCATTCAAGTTTAGCTGCAGCAACATACTGTGCTTTTTCACTCAGCTTTATGTCTCAGTCAAAGGTCTCAGCGCAGCATAACTTCCTGTATTCTTGAACTTTTCTTCTCATCTTCCTCCCCGTCAAACTGCCACTTTAATTAACCACTGCAAGACTTCCAGGATTGTCAGATTGAGGTAGGAGCTTAAATAATTCACTTGAGCTGGGAGTTAGGTTCATTCAAAAACCAGTGCAGAGCAAAAGAGAAAATTGTGGGATTGGAAATGTCTGTGAGGAAAGTGAAATCCAATCCGTTTTTTGACACCATTGGGTCGGTTCTGCTTGAGCTCCAGAGGTATAGTTAAGACAATAAAAGGGATTTGAATGTGAATGCCCACCCTGAAGTTAAAACGAGTGGACATATTATGCATCCTTGTGGCTTTAATTGGATTATAAAAATTCTTTTGGCCCCATTGTCATTACTGTTTCACTTTTTAAAAATAACATCTACATTTGGAAAACCCACTTCAAAGGCCTTGTACCATTTTGAGCGAAATTCGTTTTACCCCAATACAGAAATACTGAGGTCCAAATGTGTCCAGTGTGTGCTGTATTAAGGTGCTAGTTGTTGTTAGCAAAAGAAAAATAATATCTGTCAACTGGACAAAACGTTGTATGAGTGAAGACTTTCTTTGAGAACTGAAGAAGCGGCTTGGATGAGCAGCGAAACGTCTTGACTCCTTCAACGTTTTGTCCAGTTGACAGATTTTATTTTTCTTTTGCTATGGATCAGACTTGGACGACTGGGGGATTACACATATATAGTTGTTGTTAGCTTGTTAGCTTTACCGTGATGGCAAAAACTCCGCCCTGCTCTCAGAAGGTAGTGAAAAACGCTTATAAACTCATTGCAGTGAATAAGTAGCCTGTTCAGAATGCATAAGGTAAGTGAGGAATAACTATAAACCACTGCAAACTATTTAAAATGAACTAATACTAATTCTGTACCTTTAAATACAACACCAGACATTCCCAGAGTAGGTCAGGTGATGGTTTCTGGTCTTCGTGCCACAGCAGCAGCTCTTGCAGGATGTTTGTGCAGCACTGGGTCTGTATTTGTCGATGAAGAAGCCGTTCTTTGTCTGTGCACATATAAGCACAGGTCTACGGTGAAAATAACTGAATAGATTTGTATTTACCGTTCGGGAAGGTCGACCACGGGAAACGCAAGGCTTTCTAAACCTGGGCTCCGTCAAGCGAAACATAACTACTCCAGGAATATGTTGGGCACAAATAGAAATGCAACGCTTTTTCTGTATTTTGAATGGGACATGTGCTCTATTCTCACGTCTCGCTTCAAACGGTCGGATACTCAAGTTACGGGTCAGATCTATGGAGAGGTGACCTTGCTAACAGTAAGAATATTCTTTGATACTTTTGATTTCGTAAATAAAAAAAGAATAATTGAATAAATGCAAGGTTGATTAGTTATGTAATACTGAGGAATAATCCAGGCAAAACTTGTTATTGCTTTGCCTGGTTTGTCTAGAAAGGTTACGTAGTGCAACTTTAAAAGGCCTGTAGTCACCTGTACCCCGGATTTATTTAAGCAAAATTTATCTTACCCCAAAGCAGATATATTGTACACGGTTGGCATGCTAGTTGTAGTAGACTTTACTTTACGATTGCAAACTTCTGTGCTTATAAAGTCATCATGGTGAATAATTAAGATGCTCTGAATTCATAAGGATTAACATTGAACCACTGCAAACCGTTTAAAATGAACTAGTTCTGATTTTTAAGACAGTAAAAATCAGATACAGTCTTTTAACAAGGAATCTATGAATGTTCCCACACAGTAACATGTAGGAAACGCTGATTTTAAAAGCACAACTTGACGCAAAAGCAGTCGCCAACAAATGATTGACCACATTGTAACAATTCCACCAGGCTCGTACCAACTCATAAGCGCTATTTATTTCCCTCCTGGTTTTGTCGGAACTTTTCAACCATCTATAAAACCCCACCGCTCCGATCAATGCCTTTACCACCCTGCCCGTATAGCGCTAGCCCTATACTTTCATGGAGAAGTTATTAGCTGGGCGCGAAGAGGCCGAGCGCTGCAGTGATCGATACCGGTGCTTATGTCAAAAGATCAGTGTGCTACCAGATGTCTTGTCCGGGCCACCGTAGAGGCTGCTTGTCAGGACTGCCGAGCGTGTGACGGTAGCGCGGTGTGGGGGTTTGCTAGCCGTACGGGAAAGGGCATTGGCGTCGTTAAAGTGCAGGAGGCAATTTGTATTTAACCGTCAAAGTGATTAATCCATAAAGAGGAAGAGGAGGGAGCAAGTGGGGGAGCTGGAGAACAGCTAAAGCGGTGGTGCAAAGAGTTAGCATGGGAGCAGGAAGAAATCAATTGTAAAGACGTGTTTAGTTTAGCAGTTATTCATGATCGGGTTTCAGTTTCCTGTTTATAGGCGCCATTTTGAGGTCTTAGCATCATCATCAGAAGATAATATGTTTGAATTTGTAAATTGCTATGGCAACATTCTCAATTATTCCTCATTTAAAAGGTACAGTGTGTAACTTTGTGGAAGTGGCACATCACCTGCCTGATTCCATGGACATAGAAAGTTAAAACCATACTTTCTCCATGGGGAAAAATAAGTTTTATGCCATACTATAGGCATACTGTGGCCCTCTGCATCATTTTATGTGGCCCTCGACAGGGTAAATTAAAAGGTATGATGGTCTTAAGGTCTCAATTTATCAGGAGATGCCCAGTTACACAGCATATTTTTACATCTAGGCAAATGCATAAGCAATATTTGTAACTCGAATAAGTAATAAATAAACAAACAGTTAATTAAAAAGTTTTTAAAAAATTAGATTTATTTTACATTACATTACAAAAGTTAAATTTATTTTACATTTGGCCCATTTTGCTGATGTGGCCCTTGGTGAAAATGTGTTGTTGCTGTAGAAGATTATAACCAAAGTAATAGCATTTCCATGGAAACAAACAGGAATAGGCCCCCATCCAGGTCAATTAAGAGTCAGATTTGTGGAAATGTAAGACCGCTCAGAGTGAGGACACATGTATTTCAGTGCAATGTACACAACAAAAATTAAGCTTTTATATTAGTTAGCCTATCTATTTCTGCCAAAAGTTTTGCTAATTATGGTAATTGCAGCTGCATTTTTTTTTTTTTTTTTTTTGGTGCAAATTCTGAATTACTATACCCCCCTGAACCCCTTGTAACTTAGGGCTGGGCAATTGATCTAGAGATTGTGAAATAGTCATGTCTAATCATCCGTGATATGGTTGGGTTGGTTTTTGTATCAAGAGGTCCACAGATTACATGGATTAAAAATCTGTATCGTTTCTGTTCATGAAACCAATACCGAGAGCCTTAATTGTGTTTTTGAAAAGACTAAATAAAGTTGAATAAAAAAATCAAGATTGATCAATATGAGGGATAAAATCGACATCGCCCAGCCCTATCGTAGCCTCCCATTCGCACCTATGGGGTTCTTTGACCTGCCTGTAGACTGGGACAGGAGTGGCTCGATATGTTTTGGCACAAAGACGATTTGAATGCGGTTGATTAGCGCACTCAGAGTTCTTTGTGCATGTAAACGCGGTAAATATCTCATTTAAACAACACTGCAATAAGGGTAAAAAGTGCGTGTTTGATTTTGCATGCCGCCTTCCATTACAAATTCACAACTTGTATCAAACACGATCCAAACTACTTGCTTTAAAAACATCCTCTGCATCTTAAGTTCTCATTGGCCTCATAGATCTCTCCACTCCCCTCCCTGAAAGCAGAATGTATGGCTGCCCTCTCCAGTTAAATGAGAAAACACATGGAGCTGTATTTGATCAGTGCCCAGATCCATCTCTGCCAGCTCCAGCGGCTTTGGGAGGAATCACTCCTTTGAATGCATTAATCAGGCTTCTTTAAATGAACATTTTGTAGCTTTTTTGGCCACGTTCAGTCTGGCAAAGTTGCACTAAAGTAATGGGTCGGCGTACCACGGGATATGATTCATTCCGTGACTTTCTTGGCTACCTCGGACTCCTTTGTAGCACTGGGCCACCCTGCTCAGCACTGCAGACTGCGAATAATCTTTTATACTTTTTCTGTGTCAGGCTATGAATTGTACTCTAAAAAAATTGGAATCTATCTAAAAATATCATGTCATATTCATTTCATGTGATTATGTTGTTCCAAGCCAAAAAATAAGTAATGTTTAAAATACCAAAAGACAAATCAAATCTATCAACTGGACAAATCGTTGTAGGAGTTAAGATAGTTCGCTGCTCATCCAAGCCATTTCTGGTCAGATTGCTGGTGGACACTGCCTTATATCTATCTGAAGGAAGGGACTAACCACACTGGAACTGTAAACATCTATTGTCTCCTTTTTCAGGTGAAACTACCCTCTTCAGCCTTAATGATCCTGCTATTGTTCTCTTTGTTTGGGGTCCGGGGATGGAGTTCTAGATGAGGGAGAGATTATGTCTCAGGCCCCCATTCCTGTTTAAGGAAGGATTCTCTTTCCTAACAAAAATAGCTTCTTTACCTCCCCTCTCAAACCATTTCTTTTCTATGGCTAAGATCTGAACTTCACTATCTTCAAAGGAGTGGTTAGTGGCTTTGGGATGGTGTCCAGAGGAGCTCTCACGCTGGTGTTGGTACGTCCTCTTATGTGTTAATGTTTAAAATAAATACATTAATTTGACATAAAATATGATGCATTTCGGTGTTGCTAAGACACTACTATAGCCACATCTGCCCTGGGGTAGACAGAAGGAAGTGAAGCTACCAATCTGCGTGATTGGCCCTTCCGATCACCACCAATCACTCACACCCACATCGTATTCATACCAAGCAAGAGTTTTGCTTAAGGACACAACAACAGTTTCCTCTAATGCCATTATTGCCCCACTGTACCACCAGTTAGCGTCAGAGATCAGACAAAATCGAACAATCTCAACTCAACGAACAATCTCAAGTCACAAAGTATAAGATTGTTCATTAAACTACTTAAAATGGTATATTTAATGGTAAAATCCGATGTAAAGTACTTTTTTTCATTGAAGTACTGTCAAAATACACATTACTGCGGCCTTGTCCTTAGTGATTGTATAGATCATGAGGCAAGAACTGAACACACAAGCAAAACATCATGGTAACTGGTGCCTTAAAATACAGCACGTTACACCTATTAACTAGTGGACTGGACACAAGGACCCTGAGGTATCTTGCCCAAGTGCACAATGGCAGTAAACATTGTCAGTAAAGAGCTTTGCAGCACTGCAATTGACTGTACAATACATAATTACTGTGACCTTGTTCTTAATGACGGGATTATGGATTTTGAGGGGGCGAAGCAAATGAATGCAACTGGCTGAATAGATATTTTAGGTCAGAGTCAACAATAGCAAGAAATATGTCCCTGAGTTGATTTGTGAAACATAAACTAATCATCCTCTGATTGTGCATTATGTGGTTTCATTTTAGATTATCATTTATTTTCATTTAAGTGGCTTGTACCTGTTTTTTTCTCCATGTATCTGAGCAAAATTGAGGATAGAAAAATATGCTCCAGTGCATATATTAGCAGCTCCTGAGTTCAGAATAAGGCTGCTGAGTGCTCTCCAAGTCTAATTAGAAAGTGTTTTACTGTACAAGAATCAAGAAGTGTGCAGTTAACATGCTATTTGTTGTTAGCTTTACCTCTGGTCTCTGAGAATTGTGAAAAGCGCTTATAAACTCATCAGGGTGAATAATTAGGATGCTCAGAATGCATAAGGTAAATGAGGAATAACTTTGACTTTGACAACTGCAAACTGTTTAAAATTAACTACTTTATATTTTTCTATGTAGTTGCTTGGAAAGAAATAGCCAGGTTAACCTTGTGTCTGGAAGGGGCTGTACCTGATTTTCAGCAACGAGTGACGGCCCACTTAGTCCCTTGTCTTATTCTGATGTTGAACCATGACCATAGACTATATAAAGTAGCGGACTAAGTGAGTATGGCGTCACCCATAGCGTTCAGCTCCAGTCAAATGAGGCTCACTCTGGCTAGCAGTTATGGAGGCGAATTTGAGCCAAGTTCCACATTTGGAATTCCGACTGTGAGTATCATTGCAACCAAAGAGCCAGGCTGTTGAAGGTAATGCCCCTTCCCGCTCACCCCGTTGGTTTAGCAGGGAGCGTGCAATCAAATGTCAATGTCAATCAAATGCTAGCAGGAGTGACCTCGGAGAGAGAAGGTGCCTGATTTGTGTGTTATTCGTGTTCATATCTTGAATTGTGGACTGGATAGTGAAATAAAAACACCTAGATCATGTAGAGCGGGTTAATACGAACATTTTAAGATCCAAATGATGAGGCTCACTGCAGCAGTTACAGAGAGAGGTGACGATTTTTCAATTTAAAGTGAATTGGAGTCGATGGAGTTCTGCCTGTTTACATGTTTATCCACAATCCAGTTCCATTTCCCAGCCTGTTCCAGTCCTTCTTTTGCTTACCTCCCTGTTTTACCGGCAGCTGCCATTCATTTGCCAATCAGCCCAGGGCAGTCTATATACACTCCCTCTGTTCAGTCAGTTTTTGCAAGATTGTTGACCAGCCAAGAGCAACACTCAAGCTCTTTATCTGTTATAATCTGTTGTTTGCATTTCTGCAATTCTGACCTTGTGTTTATCCCTGTTTGAGTTACCTGTTCCTGAGTTCGTTCTCCGAGTCTGTTTCCCTTATTGAATCCCCGAAGTGGAGGAGATTTTCATTGATATTAAATAAGACATTCATTCCTCAGTTGTTTATTGCCTGATTTACCATATTCTGAATTAGCTCTTTGAAGGACAAGGACACTTTCTGTTGTATTTACAATGACAATTGACTGTTCTCTTTGTTAATACTAAGTCTATATTAAATGCATAAGTTTGATATAACATGAAAAATTAAGTAGAAACTTGAAATCAGGAAATTACACACTCCTGCTCTCCTCACCTCAAAAATGAATGGCGACTCATACATTTTTCAGTGCTAAAGTGATGCAAGCAGCTAAATAATATAAAACACTTATAATCTTGTAAAAGTCTGGGCTGGTAAGTCCAGACTGGTATCTCAGTACTTTTTTATGCAGATTGATATCAGCCTGGTCCTCACACCCTCCGTCGCATATCGAGCCAGAACTAAATACAATCACCCAATCAAATTTGTTTATTTCAGTGACTCATGTGAAATGAAGGAGCTGATTGGCTATCTATCATTTTGAATAACCTCAGAGTTTAGTGCTTCGCTCAATGACTCTGCAGAAATCCACGATGTTTACCAGCTCCCTGTGATACTTTTAAAATTATTTTTTCCTCTTAAGCAGCGGCATTTGTTTCGATACGGACGGATTATGTGTGTCCCTGATTGGCTAATCCACCTGTCAATCACACCCACCTGAACTCTGTGAAATACAACTGTGACCAGACTCACATCTTCATAAAGTATTGGAGAAGTGTGTACTCTGGATCCCACGCAAGCGAAAGTGTTTTAATATTATTGACAACCACTATGGATTTTCTATTTTCTGAAATGGTTACAGGCAAATGGCTCCAAATGGTTCTCATCCAACAATGTCTCTGATTGGAAAGAAATCGTCTATCCCTTGTAACTGCATCTTTCTAAAATGCCTTTTATAATGTATAGGCTGTGTCATATATTTCTATACATTTGTGTTACTATAAACCACTTATATACCATGAAGTCCATGTTGGCACGTCTTTTAGTTGCCAGACGAGTCAGTCATTCCTCCTTTCTGTCCAAACGCAGGACGGTCTGGAACCAGATCATAAAGCGTGACAAACAAGCGTCCAATTTCACAATGTGCCAATCGCAACCTTATTTGAAAAGTCTCTCAAATGCATTCAGCATCTAAAACTAGAACTCAAAATATATTCTTTTAGCTCAGATACATAAGAGTTTTGTGCTTTGTTTACCGATTCTGCAGAAATCAATGCTGTTTCTCAATCGTCTGTGTAACTTTTGACTTTCGTTTATACCCGTGAGCCGCCATTTGTCTTTTGACACAAACGGATCATGTGTTTCTCTGATTGATTGGTTAATCCACCAGTCAACCACGCCCATCAGAAATTGTGGAGATAAGGTACAAGACTATACTATCTTTGTTAATTATCATAAAAGCGCGTGGTCTTGGTCAGTCAAGCCCTTTAGATCAACAAACTACATTCAGATGAGAAAAATAGAGTGTTTTGCTCTGCCTGAAATGTTCCATAGTATAATTAAACCTATATCTAGCCCGTATTTCTTTAAGGGTGTTTGTATTCTTCAAAAATACCCTGATAAACATGCAGTCTAATATTTGCCATGTCGTACAACACTCGAGGCAAACCAATAGCATCTCCATGGAGACAAGTACCCTCCACCGGTAAAGTTGTATAGTACACTTAAAAATTGCACTTAGAAGCAGCAGAAAAATAAAGCAAGAAAAAAACAAACAAAACTAGTCAGAAGTAATAGACAAAAACAGAACTAGTTCCTTTTAAACTGTTTGCAGGGGTCCAAAGATGATCCTCACGTACCTTATGCATCCTAATTATTCACCATGATGAGTTCATAAGTGTATTTACAACTCTCTGAGACCAGTTTGGAGTTTTGCTGTGATGGTAAAGCTAACAAAAACTAGCATGCTAACAGTTTTCCTGCTTATCGGACAATATAACAGTTAAGATCCCAGTTTGCCTTGTGTTTTTGTGCTGTTTACCCCCTCCCTTCTGTATCAGAGCCTGGAGCTGGGCGGAGACTACTCATTTTTACGTTGGATGTTTTTTTTGCTCCTCGTCAGACCCACTCAGCTCCTCTGTCTCCAGCCCAGCTCTCCACAACCGGTACTGCTCACTTCATCTCTGACCCCACTGCCCACTATCTACTCCGTGACTACTGCAAACAACTCTGCTCTCAACTATCTGATCAATCTTCATTTGAACCTTCATTTGCACATTTAAAAAACTGTAAAATAAACTCTTTATTACTAGATGCAGACACGGGGGCGTCGGACTGGTGGGGGATAAATGGTACTGTTTGCATGGGGCCCAGTGCAGCGAGGGGCCCCTGATAAAGTTATTTATTCAACGACATGTAGTGCACCAAAATAATTTGCACCCAGGGCTCAGAATTTGGTGCTACACCCGTGTGCAGACAGTACACAGCTGACTTATTTTGACCTCAAGAGCTGCTTATACAAAATATCTGTATTGGTCCAAGACAAAAAGTCATTTGAAGTTAGATATTCACTATGTTTTTACAGTGAAATGGCTTTAAGGGGCAGACTGTTGGGACTAATAAAGCATAACATGTTTTGACAAAATCACATTTGCGCAGTCGGATATGAAAGTTTATCCATCTTTAATTTTTAATGATGCTAACTCCATATCTACGCCCCGTAATGAGCTTTCTTGGGCAATCATTTTAAAGACTTGTTTATGGCGGAGCTGCAAAGTGTCATTCGGTCTACAGTTATAATTCTCACTTGGCTGGAGCTCGCAGTCATAATAAACTTTCTGACTAACCAACTTCCTCATTTAGTGCCTCTATAAATATTAAAAACATATCGATATAATGTGGATATAGTTTAACGGCAGGGAGAGATGAGATATGACTGTTGACCTTAAGTGGCTCCATATTGGAACTCCAGGCTTATGTAACTCAAGCTTTCACTGCAAGGTCAAAACTGAATTGAAATGTTCCTCAGTATGGCATTAAATTTACCTGGCCAGCTGGAACTACACGATGAGTGGGTCTGGAACTGTATCCCGTCTCCGTATTCCAAGAGGGTGTGACTGACAGATGGATTAACCAAACAAAGGTCTGATCCAGTCAAAACAAACAGGGCAGTTTAGGAGTAAAAAAACAACAAAAAAACACAACAACAGAGGACTGAAATGGCGTAGATCTGCAGAATCAGCAATCAAGGCACTAAACAGGTTTATTTATATGAGGTAAAGGAAGATATTTATTTTAATGTCTTGCGTATTTGAAGAACGTGATACAATTTAGCGGCTGTAGTTGGATCAGTAGTTTGAGGCATTTTATGGTCCGATTCCAGATCCTTCTCGATTCAAATACAACGTAGAATGGACTGGCTGATCAGGCAAGCATTAAATAGTGCTGTAAAGTGATTTGTGATCGAATTGAAATTTCAATGGCTGCATTGAATTCAATTAACAAAGGCTGCATTTTTTTTTTTTTTTTTTTTTTTTTAAAGGGATTACAATTTCCTTCAGAAACGACCAAATGTTCTTATTCTTCTTAAACTGCTGACCTTGTGAGTTTACAGGCTCATGAGAATCCATCTTTTAGAGACTCCCGCTGTAAGGTTAAGCAGGCAGACCAATCACAGAGCAGCACTGAGGTTTGTGGCCCAAGGCAAAGCTCCCAAACAAACCAAAACAAACATGGCGTCACTGTCGGACGTGCTTTAGCCTATTTTAGCATTAGTACAACTGTTTTTTGTTTGTGAAAAACATGCAGAAGGGAAGTACTTTGTGCACAGGGAAGATGTCTGTGCTTTTCTGTCAACTGCATTTAACAAGTTTGATTATTCGGCTTTTCTGCCGTTTTTGACATTTTGACCAATCAGATTTAAATAATAGTGTTTCGCATTTTCTGATCTTTCAGCGAGAGCCATCCCAGACTGATAGATGTGTAGAACTGATTTCACAGTGACACATCAATCTGTTGTGAGCCATGTTACATTTCTTCTGGACATGTTAAAAATGTGAACTTATTATTAACATAAACCATTAATCTAATTCCAATGCTTGTCAAAAAACACAATTTAATAATTTTTCCCAAATTGTGCAGCCCTAGCATTCAACTTATTATTTATCTCCATGGAGACAAACAAATGTAGTCACACAGTAAGTAATAAATCCTCTAAAATTATGTTTTAACAATAAATGCAAATAAGTTTAATGCCACACTCTGGAACAATCCAAACAAAGCATCAACATATTTATGTAGAGATTTACCCCCACCAGAAAAGTTAGACACGACACTGTTATAATGCAACACTTTGAGGACTTTTTCCCATTTAAAACCAGACATTCATAGACACAAAATTCTTTCTCTGTCGCTAGAATTCAATCACACGTCCAGACGATGCTACTCAGAGTTACATCAGTTCAAACGCTCCTTCACATACAAATTGAACAGTGAAGCCAATCCCCATATTAAAGTATATCAAATATTAATTTCATGATAACTATATTATTTGCCAATTTTACATGGAAATTATGAGCTAAATGAACCCATCAAATTTATGTGGTTGATGGGTTTGTACCAGTCAACACCCTCTGGATTATTCATAACTTGCAATTTTGGAGCAAACACTTATGGCTATTGGAAAAAAATACAGGGGATGGCCCCCAGAGTTTTGAAATCTTCAAACAGAGTTGTTAAGTAGTTGATAGCATGAGCATCAAACTTTGCGTTGATTAATTACAGGATTTATAATTTAAAATATAGTTTTTATTTGTTAATTGGCATGGCATGCTAATTATTTATCATCCTGACAGTTTACTTATCATCCTTGAGCAGTTCTATTAACAGTAATTTGTGCAAACTTTAGCACAATAGCCCCTCCTTCTTCCCTTTTGAAATCAGGGGGGTTCCAGCAAACTATTTCTCACAAAAGTTTGGTGTTGAACCATTTGCTGCTATTTTGTCTGCAGTGCATGATTGTATGTGATTATATACAAAGGATTTCAGCAGGGGGCACAAAGACTCCAAGAAGAAAGTAGTACTTCCAAACACTGAAGTGGGTTTTGAGTTCTGGAGGGCGTACAGCCTAAAAATGGAGGATTATGCAAATAATTGGAATGCAACTCCACCTATGGTATGTTTTTGATGAGAAAACATTATACGTAGGGTTTCCAAAAGCACAGAATATTGAATGATTATTTAAAATATGTTTACATTTGAACTGGATAAAAACAATAAAACAAATACATTTCAGATAAACAAGAGACATCCACCCTACACATTATTGCACAATCCCCATTATTTCAGTCAATTTGGCCACACATTCAAATCATGTACATTTTATACACACCTCCACTCATATCCACACAAAAGGAGCATTGCGCAGGTTACAAAGTTTTTGTACTAGTTCTGGTGTGAAGTGGAACTGCAATGTTGTGTGCATTCATTTTGCACAAGTTGTACGAGCACAAACTAAAACAACTTGAACAACGTCGATTCTATTTTGATTACATTATGCGGGTAAACTCGAGAGTTTCTAATATTGATTGGCTCTCCTCGCAAACAATAGTTACTATGTCATCGTGGTTCATGTAAATGCAGCTTATGAACGAGTCACACATTACTGCACAATCACAACTATATTGGGCGTAACGCTGCAAAGACACAGTGGGAGACCGATTTACAACAAGATGTTATTCACATACTGCAAATAAACTAAATGCATAATGTAAAGTGTACGTGCCAAACCAAAACACCATATGTAGCTGCACATTTTCTATGACTGGCTACCATCTAGATTAGCATGATAAATAAGCCTGATACACTATTCCTTATTTCCTAACTATTTCTTACCTCCTCATGAGAAGAAAAGCCAACTGTGTGTCCCTCCTTATACCCAGCGTAGATCTGAGCTCAAATGCTGCTCCCATGTTTACTCTTGTCTGACTCCAGCGCCGGTCAGACTCTAATTTTGCTCTTTTGGTCGCACTAGATAAACCCTGTCTTTTCTTGATTTTTACAGAGTTTCTGATGGTGTTTGGGAAGCGCTGAAGGCCGGTCTCTTACTTGATGATGCAGAATCTCTCTTCCAACTCTGCTATGATGGTCAAAAACCCCGCTCTGTTTAGTGACGGCGCCGTATCAGGAAGTCAGATCCAATGAACTTACATTCCATCACTTCCGCTGAGACAGTCCAGGCTTTTTCTAACCTGAATTACTCTCATATAATTGAGTGTGCGAGCTTATAGAGGCAGCCGCGGGGGAAACAGAAAAACTCATTCTGCACATGAGGCGATTGGTTAAGCAAGTATAGGAGTGAAACATGGTCATTTTGAGCATTTTACCTTGTGCAATGCACCTTTACATCTGAACAGAACATGAACTTCAATATAGCAGCACTGGTGCCCTGTACCCAAAGACTTAATTCATTGTTAAATAGTTTATCAAAGATGATTTTTAAAGCCACAGTATGTAACTTAAAAAAAAGTGACATACTGATCTATGTTTAAGGTTGTAAATACCTGGACTTGTGTTTTGTTTCATTGACACATATTTAACACACAAACCCTGTATATTTAGGTTCTTCCCTCAAACAGAAAACACTCTCTTCCACCTTGTGATGTCATGTCGTAATACAGGAAGTGCTCCACTGTGTTTAAATCCATACATCTTCACTAGCATAATTTGACTCATTTCAGCGCTAGAACTGCTAATCTCTACTGAACTAATGGTAAAAAGTAGTCATTAACTTAAATTATCACTTCATGACATCGCAAGGTGGAACAAAGTATTCTGACCTTTTGTCGATGTAAACAGACTAATAATGCACGGTTACTCAAACATGTGTGAATGAAAAAACACAACTCCAGGTGTGTTTTTGATGAGGTAACAGCATTATAACATGGCTTAATGCTCACAAGAGGCAGTTTTGTGTAATAGACTTTTAAACTATTTGTTCATTATAGATTCAGTCTTTGTTGCAGGTTTGAGCAGAAATCCATCGCCCATCTCCAGCTGGTACAAAACTCAACTACATGACTCATAACCAGCACAAAAAGCATCAGGACATAACTCCTGTCCTCGCTGCATTCCCAGTAAATCTTAGAAATGACTTTAAAATACTGCTGATTACTTTTAAAGCCATCCACGGCCTTGCTCCTGCCTACATCTGTGAGATATTGTCATCATATGTCCCTATTCTCTCCCTACACTCCTCACCACGCCCTCCTCCCGACTACAGACCAGACGGGACAGGGCCAGAGGAGATTAGACTATCGAACACTGTGGATCCTTTTATAGGTTTACTTTTAACCCTCTGGTGCACAGCGGTCACTGCAGTGGACAGCTACTAAAACAACTTTCTCTTTAATGCATTGGTTTATGTGGTGGAGCCTCTGGAGTGCTCTCTGCTGCCACACTCCATTGAGGTCAATTCAGTGGTCAGTCGGTGTAACTGCAAGTAAATTTCCTCTGATTGGTTTTCTTATTCAGGCCTAAACGTTGCATCTAAACAGTCTTGAAATTTCCCCAAAAACGTTGAAATGTTTTTCAAAGCATAAAAAGAAACATATGTCTGTATATTTACAATAGAACACAAGTTAATTCATATTTACAGGCAGTTCACAATGTTTTTTTCATGTCCTGAGAAGAAGAAAAATACTTCAGAAAAAAAAATAAAAATCTTGACCAAGGCTTTCATAATTCATGCATCAGAGGGTTAATATACAGTTGTCCCTCACTATAACGCGGCTCACGTTTTGCAAGGGACTGTAGACCATTGTCAATCTCCTCTGTGCCGTGTCTCCTGTACAGTACAGAATGTGTTCAGCCAAATTTACATAAATGTTCGATCGCAGTGTGACTCTGAAGTGCTGTGTGTTTGTCGGTCCAGAACGTTTCGACATTGTGGGTTTTGTCGGGGAGAAAACTGGCAAAGACGCCTACGAAGGTTTGAACTTTGAGAGTGTTTAAACAAGAGAAATGTGAGAAAATGTTAGTGCCCGTCTGAGAAAAGTGTATAAAGTGTGTGGTGAGGGGTTTTACAGCAAAAAACATATATAATTGTAAAAAATAAAGCTGACTACGTTGCGGGTTATTTTTCGAATGTAACCCCTCGCAATAAACGAGAGACCATTGTATTTTAAATGTTTTTAATGTTGTCAGGATTTGGGATGTTCTGTGCTGTTTTTTCCCCTCCCTTCTGTGTTGGGCGGAGACTCTGGCAACCACCTCCCCACACCTACTTCTGATCAAGCCTTCACCTGTCGGTACAAAAGGACTGAGGATCAGACACTCGGGACCAAATCATCTCGTCATTTTCAGTTTTTTCTTCATGTTATCCTTCCTCCGGTTGATTTGTTCGTGTATCCACCGCAATCCCACACTCTGGAACCACTCTGCACCTCCACGACCGGTACGAACACCCCAGCCTCTGACCCTGCGACCCACGACCTACTTCAAGACTACTACCTACGACACCGCTCCCAACTGTCTGCTCTGTCTACCTTCATTCACATTCATGTATCTACAAATAAACTCTGAACTGTTTCTCGAGTCTGTATCTTTGGTCCTTCCGTCAGTCTTTGCGACACATGTTTAAAAATGTGTTATTGCTGCAGGTGGTCAGTTAATGTTTTATTGTTTCTGTGTGTTGTGAACCACTTTGTAACTAGCTTTTGATAAGTGGTATACAAATAAAGTTATTATTATGTGTTATGGCTTTTGAAGAGTTATGGTATCGAGAAAATTGGTCTTGAGTATTGGCCATGTATGTGTGAAATGAACACTTTCTACACGATAATCGTACTATTTTCTTCAGTGTAATATTCGATGAGGACACATTATAATGGTTTAGCCTTAAAATAGTCCGCTTTGCATAAGATAGACGCCTGTTCTTAGATAATACCACCACTCAGACCATTTTTAAGTCCTGTTCTTGTAACTTGGTTTTGGTTTTTGTAAAAGTCTTCAATTTGATTCACTCCTCCACTCCAGCAGCCAGTTGGTGGGTGTGCAGGTCAAATATTGGCAGAAATTTTTAAAATCAGATATTTGAGAGTTTCACTAAAATAACACGGAAAGAGTTGTTATTCCAAATATTGTATAATAAGTAGGGCTGTAGTCAACTGTAGAAACTCTTGTTCGACTAAAGTCATGTGCTGATCGACGGAAAAGAGGTGGCGGCCAAAGTTTTTGTGTGACTGTATCCGGGGTGAAGCTGTGGAATGGTCTGGATTTAAAACAAAAGCAATGCCAAAGTATTCATAAATTCATGTTTTTCTATAAAGATATGGTCTGATCTGAATACAGCGAGGCCAGTTTAACATATAAAGTCATACTGAACTTTCTCTTTACCAGTGTTAGTTCTACTTTATGCTTAGTGTTTCCTTACCATTGCAGTATTCTTGTTCTTACCTTTTTTGGTGTGTTTTTGTTGCAATTTAGAAACGCCTCATACTAATTATAATAACACTGTACATCTAAAATTATTGTCAGTGACCTTTTGCTGCATTTATCGTCATGAATTGAATGAGTCTGTATGTGTATATGTATCTGTATTCTTTTGTTTAAGCTTCTTATCCAAGTTTTAAAAAAGTACTTAATGTATGTCCTAATAGAGGATAGGGGTGGGATTTAATAAGTTTTCTCCTTCCCACTCCTTTTCGAGCTTATGTAAGAACAAATTTGTGAAATGTGCTTTAAGTGTACCTGATACATGTGCTCTAAATAAATAATTCAAATGAAATAAATGAATTTTGTTGCAACTAAATAAAGCTCATCGTGGCTATTCTGCAACCAAGGAGCATATTTGGAAATCTGAGCAGCAAAAAAGATCCAAATAGCCAATCAGGAGCGAGGTTGTTGAAGGTACATGACCCCTCCCGCTCGCACAACGACGCTGTCAATCGACTTGTTGCTAACACTAAATGTCACCAACATTCTCGGGGGTGTGAAGCTAACTGGAGGCTCTACTCTGTGTTAAAATTAAGAGCAACAGAGCTTCAGACAATCTGACCAGAAAAAAGTGACTTTGTTTAGAACTACAACAGGTGAGCACTGAAACAAGTCTCTCACACATAAAATTACAGTCACACGCGAGCCAATTAGCCAAAAGTTTTTCATTTTTATTGAAAATCAAACAACTAAACAGGACCATGAAGGCTCATATTGATCACAGGCCCTTATGTGTTTAAATCCATTTTGTATTTTCTCTTGACAATGTTCGCTAATGTGTGCATTGTGTCAGAATAGTGACTGAACATTTCACCATAAACATGCATGCAGAACACCTCCAGCATGATGTCACTGCAAAGAATCAATATTATACTATTTTTTGATTTACGTTATGTTTCCTCATCAAAAACTTACTTGGAGTTTTGGTTTTAACCCCTAAACCCTGCATATTCAGCATATTCATCTCTTAAACAGAAAACACTCTTCCACCTTGTGATGTCATGTGGTAATACAGGAAGTGGAGGATTTGGAGATGCAGACAGGCTTATAATAAAGGATTACTCAAACATGTGTGAATGAAACAAAACACAACTCCAGGTCTGTTTTAATCAGGTAACAATGCTCAGTTTTGCATAATATAGGAGCATTAACTTAAGTATAACTAAGAGTTTCACCAAAGTAACATTTGAGATTCGTTCGATTGTGTATAATACGTTATGTTGACGGTTTACTCCAGGACACAGCCTATCGCCATCTCGTTTTGAACAGCCACTTGTTTGGGCTGTTGTTATTTGGGATTAAAACACAATCTCTCCAAAGCGTCCCTGGGAAGGTCATCTTTTCCTTTGGCATTTTAAGGCGCTTAGAACGGGCGAAGTGGACACGGAAAAACATGGCTACTGTCTGTTTATAATAATAATAAAGAATATGGACAATAAGCTAGCTTTTTTGGAAGAGAAAGGAACAAACTTTGCCATAACTAACATTTCTGGTGGGGTACTGTGTAATCTTTCAGTTGTCCAGGTAGGTTTTATCGCAATATATATTTACAGTAATGCCCTATTGTGGTACATTCAAGGCAAAGCTCTAATACATCTCCATGGAGACAAGCAGGTGGAAGTCCCTCCACCCGAAACATTGCAAAAAGAAATTGAATTCAATCAGCTGGACACAAAAGTAAGTTTGACCACTCATTCGAGAATCTTCTTCAGGGTTCTGGTCATTGATCTGTCTAAAGGGCGGAGCTAAATACACTGAAACTAACAGAGTAGTTGTTTAGTTGTTCAAACAGAATTAAATTTTCTAGTGATGTTTTCTGGTGGAGGGGCTTTCACATGTTTGTCTCCATGGAGATGATTCTTTAGCCTTGAATGTCCCAGGCTAGAGGCTAATTAAAACTTGTCTATCTCCATGGAGACAAGAAGATAGTGCCATCAAGCTGGTATTGATACTTTGTGATATGACGCAGGAGGTGTTCTAAATGCATTTCTACCGTGGAATGTTCAGCAGTTACCATGGCGACACAATGCACACATTTGCAAACGCTCTGAAATAAGTATTAAGATTGTCTGAAAACTCTGCACAAGTCATTTCACCTGTTGTATTTCCAGCTACGTCCGGTCTTTTTAACGTCAGATTGTGTTCAAATAAAGCTCAGATTAAAGTCTAATAGAGCTTTTCACAGAGTAGTGCTTTCAGTTAGCATCACACCTGCAGGGAATGTTGACATTAGCTGAAAAATATCAATGGGTCAGATCTGTGGTGGGGCAAGCCTGCTCACAGTAAGAATGCATTTTTTTTTTTTACCCAATGGGACCTGACGTCGCCATGGACGCCATCACAACAAAGAGCTGTGTAGCTGTTGGCACCTCTGATGGATAGCTGCAGATTACACTAGCAAGTGGCAATTTTTTTTTTTTTCATTTGTACCAAAATTACTATGCTATACTACTGAATCCTACACTTATCACCAATTAAGAAAATAAATGAAGTACAGAGCAGTGGGCGCATGGCGGTGAAAACAGGGATTGATATGGGTGGCGTCTTGAATTGAAAACAAGTCATTAAAGATTGCTCAAACATGGACAAATCACTCCAAAAACAACTCTGAGATAGTAAACGAGAAGGGGAAACAACTATGACATGGTTAAAAGCTCTGAAAAGTTGTTGCATAATAGGTCTGCTTGAATGCAGACACTTCCCAGCACCTAATCCTTCTATTTGTCTGCTTCTATCATGCTCTAAGTGAGTGACAGGTGGAAATAACCAAGCACAGTGCAGACTGAACTTTTTGTTACCTCTAGAAGTCACTAAGAAAACGTATATTGTGATCCGGCTCTAAGGAAATCGTGATATGATTTCTTTTGGCATATCACCCAGCCCTACTTTAAATACATGAAATTGCCTGCAGAACATAGTGACATTAACATAAGAAAGGTTAATATTATAACTACATACCTGAAATTGCCCAAACAAGTTAGGCAAAAGGGCCATTGAAAGCTTAACTCGAAGGTAATATTCCACATGATAAAACAGAACACATATTTATGCACTATATAATCTTTTCATTGCTTTTACCAGTGTTTCCCATCAAAATATGCTACATTCATTGAAAGGTTTGAAAAGGTAAACATAAAATAAACTATTCATTGCTTGCAGTTGAAGAGCGCTTAAACTAACCTTGAAAACTCTTTAGATTGAAATGCATCAGTGACATTGCAACAAAACATGGGACACATTCATTAAAAGCAGTTGCACTATATTGTATAAGCTTTTAACGCAAGACTTTGAATTAGGTTTAGTGTTAAAGAAAACATTGCGCTTGAGCCTGCTGTATAGTTATAATGTACGACGCCCGTGGATTATTATGCATCACATGACAGGGCTGTTCCTTCTATGGATAGCTGCAGATCACAGTAGCGAATAGCGCGTTTTTTTTTTGGTTTTTTTTCCAATTGTACCAAAATGACTATACGACACTGCCGAATCCGTGTAAAACGTGTATCGTCTATTAAGAAAATAAAATTGGAGAACGAAGTATGTCCAAAGCAGTGGCTGTGAAAACGAGGGTTGATCAATATGGCGTCTTGAAAATAAGAAATAAAGATTGCTCAAACATGCACAAATTGCTCCTAATACATGGGTAAAGGGTAAATGAGAAGCAGAGACGGCTATAATAAGGTTAAAAGCTCTGAAAAGTCAATTTTGTAGATAATTTGCCTGATTTAGGATTCAATTTTCTTCCCATTCCTCAATTGAAAGTGCGGCTGTCCACTGATCTGAAGGTTGGCGGTTCGAATCCCGCTCTTAACGTAAACATTATTGGTTTTACTATTGAAAAATGGCTACATGACATTTTTGAAACCTACAGATTTTTTTTTTTACATAATTGCAAGTTAAGCATAGAGAAATGGTTGGAGATAATCAGAATCAGAAGTTCTTGGTGTAGTATGAGCAGTTTTATAACACTTAGAGAAAAAAACCATTTCTTAGTTCTGAAATAGATACTTGGAGATTGAGTAGCAAGCAATACCAGCCGATATGTGTACTTTCTTCAAAACCGAGTGCCAAGAGGTTAAAAGGAACAGGCTACAAACCATCTTCGGCATTGTTCACAGTTAAGATGCTTTTTCATGCACATGTCATTATTTGAAGAAGTGTTTTGAAAGTTATTTTTGAAATTTGTGCAGAACAGTATGGGCTGAGGCAAAAGCTTGGATAAAAGTTTGTTGAGTTCAAGACAAAGATGAGCCTGTATGACCCTGGGCAGGCTGGAGGAGCCGGCATGTTGTGTTTTGACATCTTGATTGGATTGTGTGGGTAGTGACTCTAGCGAAAGAGCACTAGAGAACATGGTGGGGTGGTTCAGTTTGCCTCTGATTTAGAGCTGCACTAGATATCAGGATTCTGTTCAAAGTTCACATTTTAAAGACACCCAAAACATTAAAGAGGGGCTACTATGCAAAACCTTTGGAGCTTTCTACCATGTTATAACAATCTCTCATCAAAAGCATGCCTGAAGAGGTTTTAGATGTCATCTGTGCATTTTTTTAGTAATTTAGTGATCTCTCCAGGGCCATATTCATACCCTTCTTACGCTTGGCTGTAAGATTCTGTCCAACCCAATAAAAATACAAAAGCAGGATACAAAACAACACTACAACTTCACAAATCTGAGATGATGTGCTGTAATTTCATTAGCAGGATGCATGCCACTTGTGATGTGATAGAACTCTGAAGGGGGAGTGACTTAACTCAGAGAGAAAAGGGATGGGGGAACTGATATAATTAAAAACAAAACTTATTAAACATGTTAATATGTTGTTTTTGGCAAATATAGCATTTTCCAAACAAATATTAAAGAGGATGTATTACACACTACACATATTAACTGCTAACACATAACATAGACCACCCTGTTCCTTTTGAGAGAAGTAGAAATAGACCAGTTGGCCTATATACCAAGCTGATATTTGGGCTTTTTAGCGTATCAGCTATCGGCCTTAAATCTCCAGCCCAAGCCGATACTTTGGTCGATTTGCTGCCTAGAACATACACATAAAGCTTCATATTAACACTTTAATGCACTAAATGTGATACATGGCTCTCTTAAAGGTTTGTGGTTAAAAAAAATGTCTCTGGGTGAGTTGGTAGTAAATTTTAATTAAATAATTTGGGTAAAATAATCAAAATCCGTCCTACGTATTGGCACAAAATTATCGGGAAAGCTAATCGGCCATTGGTTGCTCTGGATTCTTAACAATTGGTATCGCCATTAGCCATGAAAAAAACCCAAAACATATCCCGTTACTACAGAGGGTCCCTTAATTTGGGGACTCTGGGAAGCGTATTTTCGTTTAGCCATGAGCCAACACACTAATCATGGAAAATACATTAATGTGGCACATCAAATTAAACAGCATTGCTAGCACTACAATGCTATGTAGACTATTTTCACAGTCCACAAACACAACTCAGATGACACCCAAGAGAACACCTCAAAACCAAATCCTCCAACCTCAGTTTGGCCAAACCACTCAATGCATGTACGGCTCTACAACAGCCGTACTTCATACTAGCCACACAAACAACCACTCAAACAAAAGCAGAGACTCTACTGGTTCCAAAGATGTAATCCCCAGCACTGTACACCAAAGCATCGTGGAGATATAAGCCAGCGCATCAGATCACAAAACATTGCTTTTCAAAACCACATTAGTAAAAATTGTCTTACCTTTGTCGTCTTGCCGTGAAAAGTTTATTCCATTTGTAAATAAAAGCTATTTCCTGTTAGCCCCAGCTGTTGTCCGTCACTTAAAACAGTCCGAGTGGTTCTATAGTGATATATGGTTCCTACCGAGCGCTTACAGTAAACCAATGGAGGAGCATGGCACTTTCACATGGCTTTGTTTTCCCCTTCTGGTTGGCTGGCTGTGTTGTCAATCTTGTATTGCAAGTTATCGCCTTATTCTATTGGCTTTCACGATTCCAGAGAGGTGTCACTCATGCATATTGACCAATCCGCTGGGGAGTAAGATCTGCACGCAAAGGGAAGAGGCCACCAGGACCATTACGCACGAGGACGCAGAGCGCACGGGACAAACTTAGTTTTGCTTCTTTCACTAAATTAATTTCTAAAAAAATATTCAAATGCTTTATGTGGGCATTTTATTTGTAGGGGAAACATTCATATACACATATTTACATTACTGAATTATTTAAAAAAAAATAAAAATCCAAAAAATGGTGTTCAGTAGACCTAAAGAAAACATTAGTGATATAAAAATGAAATATATAACTTTTACATGACAGAAATGCAAATGGTACTATGTGTGCCAAATGGTGCCAAATGGTGCCAAAATGGACACCTCGCCTGACATACCTGTACTAAAATCTCTTTTGATCTGCTTCATCTAATCAGTTTCAACCTTTGCAGAGATAATGTTCACATGTTTGGTTTCTATTTTATGAAGTAAAAAGGCTATGTTAGCAACATTCCAAAGAGTTATTCATCATAAAACATGTTTTTTTTAGGCGAGGCAAAAAACATCTAAATTTTTGCTGTGTTTCATCCTAATTTTCTCTTTATCAGTAACACATACATGGATAAATGACATATCAAATTATTCTGCCCAATGATCCCTTTACAGTGGCACAAAAATAATTCAAATACACCTTGGGGTTGTTGAAATAGACCAATTTATAAATATAAGATATACATTTTTCGAAAAATTTGTCTTCAAAATAGGCTTAGGTAGTAACGGGATAATGGTCTGAGTTAAGTAATACAAGACTCATGAATTTCAGAACATGTTTGTGACGGGCTGAAGGACAGGCATATTAGGAGAGGATATGTTTGTAGAAGAAATTGTTACTTAACCTACTGCAGCCTTTGGCATTTGCTAACTCTGACCATTTAATTGCTATTTCAATTTCATTCTGATCAGTCTTGCTGCCCAACTCCAAATGGTGACACATACCTCACAGCCACATTATGCACACTGAGAGATTTAAAACTCAGCTTTTGTGGCTTGTCAAGGTTGCATACTACAAATTCTGTGAAGTACAGTAAGATGTTAACTTATCTTAGGAATTAAAGGACACATAATGTACTTTTGAGCTTTCAACCTTGTTAAAAATTGTTACTGTATCAAAAATGTAGCTGGAGTTGTATTTAGCATTATTCATGTTTGTTGAACTAATCATCTCATTTAAGTCTACTCTCCCTTAAGACTCAAATAACACACCATTTTGAATTTGCCTAATTTTGTTACATCACAGGTAAAAGTCCAGAGGTTTCCTGTGCTGTTTTTAATTCCATAAATCATCCCCAGACTCGTATTATGCATTTCTATAGTCAGTTGCATTCATTACAGTTGCATGCTTCTGTGTTAGCATGTTGGAAAAGTTGCTAACCATAGTTTTTCCAAAAGTAATTCCCTCCACTGCCAGGCGACGGTAATGCAAGACAGTATAGGTTGAATGTTATAACATGTTATAGCATGGTACAGATATAAAAAAAAATGTATATTGTATTATCCTCTTCAAATTTTAAAATGCTTTGTTCTACCTGTCTACATCACAGAGTGCATACACCTTCATCTAACTCACTGTTATCACGTCAGCGCTTAACTGCAGCTTCTGTTTTTAGCCTCATTTAAATGGCTTTTCCCTCGGTGCACAAGGAGTTCGCCGTTTTTTTGGCAATAGTGGCAGAGAAATCATCATTACTTTACCATGAAAATACCAACCCCGATGCTTTTCTATAACGACTTTTTAAATTCAAAGATATTGCAAGTTTTGAGCAAAGACGCATAATGGTTGTGTAATCCGTATTGATGGATTGAAAACTCAGCTGAAGCTTTTATGGCTCTTCAAGGTAACTTTTTAGTTTTAGTGCAGGCTTAAGAGCAGAGATGTTTACTTAGAATAAAGCCACTTAAAATAATTGGTCCACGGGGAATAGCTTTTGAAGTAAATATTTGCATTAAGCCCATTCAGAGATTGCATTTCAATGACATTTAATGAGCTATTAGTGTATGTAGTCCATGGTCAACTTGCCATCTGTTGAACAGCATTGCATATTTTAATGCTTTTAGGTATTCCTTCATTTAATATGTTTAGGTATTCTAAGTTTCTCTATTTGTACAATTATTGAAAAACCTCAGACTCTGGGTCATACATGTAAGGTCTAAAACTGTCAAAAAACTTGTAATTTTCAACAATAAAAACAACAGCTAAAAATCCATTGAGGCCGTTAGGGCTGTCATCACCGAAGGAAATTCTTAGTCGACAAAATACACGTCCTGCTGATCGATTCGTCTACTAAAAAGGGAGGCGTGGCAAAAGCTTTGAAAACTGTTATATCTCTGTTTCTGATGCAAACTCACTCTCATAAGACTGCACCTGCACGGGAGTTCATGCAAAAACAACTTTTTATGCAGAAAAAAACATGTTTTTATATGTAAAAGGCTGATTGAACTCAAAATTCACTTCCACATCTTCAGCTAACTCACTCCATATCTTTTCCTTTCTGCCATTGTCCTTTATAATCAGTAAAATAACTACTGAACTAATACAAATTTAGCTTGACTAAGACTCCAAAACAACCAAAGGCCAATCACCATAGAAGCCAGAATTCTCAATTAGCTATCAATGACTGACTAGCATGCTAACCACAAGTAAGCTAGGAAAAAACTATGTGCACCAACATATCAAAGCACCCTTTGTCTGTTGGGCTTGAAAACGTCTTTGAGTCTGTATAGAACGTATTTACTGCATATATAGTACAATTTCCTTGGTCAAATGTGCTTAATTAACTTTTTTGAGTTGTGTTGTGGTTTCCTCATCCAAAACACACCTGCTAGCCGAGGTGTTATATTCATTTGCATTTTTAGGTACACGCTATTCCTCACCACAGCACAAAACTACATCATCAGGTGGTACTCCAAGAGGGGCCCATCTGTTTGGTCATTCACCCTAAGAATCCATGTTTTTTTTCTAAGGTATGTGAATCGTCACACACTGTTGCATTAATAGCTGGCAATTTTTTGCTTTCAGCCTAATTTTCTGAGCGCAACAGCAGATGGTGAGTCCAGTGGCGTATTTTATATTCTCAGAAATCAATCAAATTAATTTATCTACACACAGATACCATTTTGTAAACTGGGCAGAGTCTGAAAGGTTAAGAAAAGTCCTGCACTGTCTCACTCTTGGTTCACTTTTATTCAAACGTATTCGGTCCCTCTGATCATCTTCAGGAATGAGGACAGCCCCTTCCACTCCCCGTATAGAAGTTAAGGCACTGCCCCTTTAAGAGTAAACAACCAATCACAACAGTTGAGTTATTGTTATTGCTTTATTGTTACTATATTGTGAATGCATTAACTTGTTTTGTGAGTGAACAAAGTTTTCAGAATGTTTTTTTTATTTTTTTTTATTCTATTAATAAAGTTTGACTGACTTATCTGACTGTTTTGTTGACATTCCCTTCAGCGCAGCTCCATCTCGTGGATGCATAACACAACCCCAGATACTACAGTAGTTTCTATTCTATGCACCTTATAATGCGGTGCGCCCTATATATGAAATTTGTTTTTAAAATAGGCCATTCATTGAAGGTGCGCCTTATATTCCGATGCGCCTTATAGTGCGGAAAATACGGTAGTAATTTTCAAACACTTTCTATCTTACGATGTCCCTTGATCACAAATATACTGTCTTCACCCTGTATGGAAACATTTGTGTTTAGCAAATACCAAATGCAGACACAAAAGTTCAAATCTGTAGGACTCAAGACTAAGGGACAGAGGGGGGCTCATCCAGGATGGGGTAGGGGTCATCCAGCCAGGTAATGGGTCATCGTCAACGTAACCATTAAACATTCAATTGGATACAGAGCTCATCCTGGACTTGATTTGAATCTAATACATCGGGGAATCATGTCAGGATTCTTTGTTCTAATTTTCATTACTGTGGCACACTCTATGTTAATATAGCAACACTTTTTACTAACGCACAACATTCCGACTGAGGCATGGTCCAAAAAAGAAAGGGCTTTTGGAGACCTGATACTGAACAGGGCTGAACTGAAACAAAAACTCTAAACTTGTAATGGACCAAGGTGTAAATTAATGAAAAAAAAAATAGTAAGAAAAACTAAGAAAGATTATTGCTTGGAATGTTCCACAGTTTGGCATTAAGCTTGTCGACTCTAGAGACAAGCAGAGGGGACCACCTGACCACGTTACAGGTCAGATCTGTGGAGAGGCGGCCAGGCTAACAGTGAGGAAACTTGATTTTTAGGTATTTTTAACCAATAAAAACACCATTATTTGAAGAAATGCTAAATAGATCAATATAATTACTAAACCTTAAAAATGCTAAACATATGTTGGTATAATAACTAAACCTTAAACATGAATAAAGCTTAAAGGCAGTGTACCTGATGTCTTAAAAGTGTGAAAGTCTGAACCAGGAACTCTCAGGGAGCAGTGCAAAGTTTGGCATGACAGTAAAGCTACAAACAAACAACAACTACCATGTGAACGCACACTTCCTGATTATTGGACAATAAAATGCGTTCAAATTAGATGCACAAAGCATGCAGCTGACTTATTTTGCTCAAATACGTAGGAAAAAATCTTGTACAGGTCCTTTAATTCACAACAAACAAATGGATATAATTATTTAAAAATAATTCAGGCTTAGTAACTACTTAATTCTTTCACTACTGTTTTGTCTTTTGGCCAGAGTTTTTGCTTGTTTTCAACAACTTTGCAATATCATAGATAAATAAATAGTGCCACATTAAAATATAAATGTGTGCCAAAGGAAAGATCCAAGTCTGTGCTTCCATTTAAAAAAATAAATGTTCTATGTTCAGCTGTTCTTGCTATCAACAGTTGAACAGCAGCAGTTTTAGAGAAAAGCAGCCATTTTGAAGCAGAAAGCTGAGATAAATGCACTTTTATGATGCGTGTATATGAAAATGTTTTGGTTTGTTGTACTATTTTAAAGGAGCAATACATTTATTTTATTATTTTGTTATTTAATTCTACAAACATGACTATATGAGGTAGGTGTGTTCTTTTACTTTGGTGTTTTAGTTCTCAAAATGATTATCCAATTAGAGAGAAGAATGGGCCTCACATGAGTCTCATTTGGGTCTGAATGGTCTCTACCTAAACCCCAGCACTGACAGCCAATCATCATCTAAGTTCTCATTTATTTATCTGTACCGCATGTGGCTCCAAGTACAAGTATGTATGTGCACCATGGCGCCCCCTATCATGATATTAATAAATCCTTATGATTGAAATTTCTGGCCTTAGCAGGGAACGGTTGGGATTTATAGCACAAACATTTCCATCCTTGTTTTTCCTGTGATCTGCTGTAGCCACTGCTTTTATATAGAAAACTTACTGTGTGCAGCTTTAACAACACAGAGATGTACACGCAGAGAAATTCAGAGAGAACAAAGAGGAGAGTTAATAATGTCTGCCTGTTGCTTTGTTAAAGCTTATACCCAGTGATGAAGAAAAGCTTTTGTTTACACACAGATCTATTATATTGCTCACCTTGAACCGTGGTAATCTGCAAGCTGCTCCTACGGCTCTTGTTCTGATATCGTATTGTGTAACACTGTAAAACATTTGTGCATGAAGTTAAAGGCTAATAGAACAATCAGACTGGTTTCATATGTCAAGTGTCTTTGGTATATATATATATATATATATATATATATATATATATAAATAATAATTGCAAGGAAAAAGAAAAGAGGCACACTTGCTTTTGGTGCACTGAGGGGTGAAACCGTGTAAACGAGGTTAAAAACAGTAGCTGCAAACTTCCAGCTTGTGATGAGTTTAGAAATAGGGATGTATAAATCTTGTTTGAGGCAACAATTCCACTGTATCTGCGCAGACACACACACGACAAAAGGGCTTGGTTCGGTTTGGCCAAGACATGATCAATAGTGTGTAAATCAGGGTGGGCTCGGGCGTGTTATGAAAGGCTGACCACCGTCTCCTATCTCTGTATTTTTGCAGGTGCGTCACCATAAAACAAAACAAAAACAAAAAAACATCATTTTTCAGCTTCACAACTAAAAAAAAAATGTGTCTGTAGAGTCACCACTGCTTTGCAGGCAGGTTGAAGTAATAGATGCCGTGATGCAGGACTCATGCTGATTTGTTATATCTGAAGTTGTGAATGTGAGCGGTGGACAGGAGAAGGGAGGTAAGAGGTAGTGCTCACACTGAGCTGCAGCACGCCTTATCACTCATAAAAATCTTCCTGCATTAATAGTTTTGAGAGTAAGTTGGTGTTTTATTCATATGTGGAGGGACTGGACTGTTTTTAGGTAGTCTTCTCTACACTGCACTGAGAGTTAGATTCCAAACACATATTCACATGGAAGTCTCCCTCCACCTACCTTTGGGTCATAACCCTAAGGTTGAAAACCAATGCTCTATACTGCACTAAACCATTGTAAGGAATAACATCTCCACTGAGAGAAGCAGGTGGTGGACCATTCACCAGAAAAGACTGGAAATTACTTAACATATTATAAGATCTTCAAGTCTTTTGACAAAAGTTGTAATATTTGAAAACATACAAAAAATAATGCCAGCTCCCCAAGTGGAGACTTCATTCGGCTAATTTCCAACTGTTGACCTTCAAATTAGTGGGCGTGCCTTTAACTACTGATGAACATACATCAAGATCCAATGCATTTCAGAAAAGGTTTACAGCAAGTAAACAAGTTTGAAACATTGGTCACAATTTAAGTCCAAAACCTTCTCCATGAAAACAAACAGGTGACTCCACAAATCCACAAAAGTATTTTTGGCAATAAAAACACCTGTAATTACATTAATAAAAGTCCTGTTTATATTATGCTGTGGATAATGAGATTATATAGTACCTTTAATTGCACCTTTAAATATATGCACTGTATGTAGCAGACGCTCTTAATGGTACATTTACTCAGCGTTTGTGTAAAGTCTAAATGCATTGGATACGTTACAAAGACACAGTTGAGATTAGCGTCTCTTATAGACTCTTTATGGACCAAATGATGCAAAACAAGTGCTGAAGTTGCTTAGCAGGTGCTGCTTAATATATCAGGACAACAAAGAAAACTTTATGGAAATAGAACATTGGAGCTGTCTATCCTCCACAGACTATTTACACCTGTCTTTCCAGTGTGTGCCCCAAAGCTGCAGTAAAAGTGATGTTAAGTCTAAGTCCACATTTGTCCATATTTGCTAATTCACAAAGTTAAATAGTATAATAATAACATTGTGTAAAAGGCAGCTGTGACGTGATAAAATGATGCATTGTGACACTTTGGTTCTGTCCCTTATAATCCACAAAAGCAGCGAGTGCCCCAGCAGCTGTACTGTCAGGTGAAGTCCACACAGAGTGCAGGAGCAGGAACACCTGTTGTGGTTCATGGATCACGATCTTTTCCCAGACCCAGCCGGCCAAGCTGTGTGCACTGCACCTTTGTCCATGTCCTTTATTCTCCCGCTAATTCAGCTCTGCTATTTTGTACTCTGCAGCACTAGTAGGACACAGTAAAAGTTTTGCCTGGGTTTCTCATACACGCACATCAGAGATTTCTCCTTTATGCTGGACTCTTATGAGTAAAATGTAAAATTAAAGTGGAACTAAACACTAACACTAAATCTCCCTTTTTTGCTATTAAACTGTGTGTGTGGTCTTTTAATAGCATCATCCACTGTTCTACCTTTTACCTTTTAGTGCAAGCTAGGTCAATTTGGAGCTTTCTGGTCAAAAAAGCTGGTCAGCTACAGTAGCTGGTGACATAACACAAGACTGTAATCAGAAACACCTGACTGTAATCAGGCCAAACTACAAAATACACTCCCAGACTCCGCCCCTGAATAATAAGGAGTTAGGTTTATAACCTGGCACTGCACCTTTTCTGAGACTTTGTCTTGGTCATTATTGTAATTGTGGAGGAAGCGATTGCAGACCAGGTACAGAGTTGAAAGAAGTTCTATCTTATCAGATGTGTGAAAGTACAGACAGCAGGCACATGCATTATATTACAAAGGACCCTTCCTGGTACTTATACCCTGAGAAAGGTAGTGTCTATTGAAGGCTGGTCCTACAAGGACTTAAACTAATTTTACAAACTGTCCATACAATGCCATAAATGGATATAACATTAACTGTTTAGAGAATATGTCAGTGAAAAGACTGCGTCCTCTTGAGGAATATGGAGAGACGTAGCATGTAACTGAAGGAGCTGGTTCCAGTGAACACATCTTAAAATAAGTATGTGTAGCATGTTGTATTTTTACTGAGAAACAAGTTAATCTCAGAGTGTTAGGATTCCAGTTTTTCCCTGTGTGTTCTTGTGCTGTCTCCCCCCCTTCCTTCCGTGTGCCTGGAGCTGGGCAGAGACCAATGTTACCACCCACTACTCAGCTGCAGCCCATCAACAATGAAGCTTCAACCTCTGGACTACAAAGACTCTGCTCATTTCTCCACACGTTGCCAGATCGTTAGTTAATCTTCCCGTGACCTCGATTTTTGGACCCACTGATCACCTCAGTCTCCAACCCAGCTCCTCACACCCTGCTTTTGCAATTTCTTTGAAATAAACCCTGTTCATTTTTTACTGTACTGCAGCGCATTGTGCGCTCTGCTGAGAAGGTGATTGGCTGCAGCCTTCCATCTCTACAGGACCTGTACGTCTCCAGGACTCGGGGGCGAGCAGGCCGTATAGCAGCTGACACTTCTCACCCTGGACATGGACTATTTGAGCCACTTCCCTCTGGCAGGAGGCTACGGTCCATTGGGACCAGAACCTCTCGTCCTAAGAACAGTTTCTTCCCCTCTGCTGTTTGTCTCAAACACTTTATAATATTTGCACAAAACTGGACACTTTATAACACCGGCCACTTTAATATGTCATGTTTGCACTGTTGTTCTGATGCTGCTGTTGTATATATTTTTTCTACCTTTAAGTATTTTATTTGATTTTTAAGCATATCTTTTTTTAACTTTGTGCATGCCCTTATTTGTATTTGTATTTATTCAGTGTGTTTTATGTTGCACTTTATCACCAAAATAAGTTCGTAGTTTGTGAACTGTGTTCACAAACGATGGCAATAAAAGGATTCTGATTCTGATTTTGAGTCCTGTGTCTGCACCTTTTGATCCACCAGTCATTACGACACAGTGTCAACACAAGGTTTAAGAGCAAAGAGATTAGACAGAAATCATGCTTCCAATTGTCTTGGTGTGTTTTCCTGTGCAAATGAGAGAATGTCACACCATACCATCTGGTCTTAAATATACTGATGGCACAAAGTGTTACACATTTTCATTCTTGTGTCAATATACAGTACTTCATCGTATGACTTGGAACAGCGCCTGAAACTACAACTGAAATATTTTTTGCTGCAGACCTTATAATGTTATTAGCAAAAGTAATAATTGCATCCACCACTTGCATTGTGAGTGTTCCATAACCAGAAGCAAAAATAAACTGCAGCGTACATTTAAAAAGTTCTAAACCAATTATTATACACCAACCTTTTGCTCTTTTCACAGAAGAATAGAAAACAATATTTAAAGAGACGGTACACATTTTTTTCCCCATGTATTTGAGCAAAATGTTTCTTTCGCCAGTACAGAAATATTGTATAAGTAGCTCTTGAGGCCAAAATAAGTTTGCCACGTACTGTCTGCATCTAATTATTGCAGACAGTACATGGTTTTACTGCCAGATGATCAGAAAATGTGTGTTAGCATGCAAAACAGCAAAACTCCGCTCTGGTCTCTGAAAAAATCGTGTATAAATTAATCGTGGGGAATGATTAGCATGTTCAGAATGCACAAGGAAAGTGAGAAATTACTTTGGACCGCGCTACAGTGCCTTTAACATGAAGAATACGTAACTAATGTCTATGATTCATTTGAACTATGTTTGGAAGTGTCAATGCATCGTATCTGTTCAACTGCGTGGTCCGTTTCTGCTCATATCCCATGATTCAAGGTCTGCAGCACTGGAGCTAGTGGAGGTAATACAATTAGCATGCTCTAGCTTCCCTGACGGCGGTGCTCTATCCAGGGACTGACCGGGCTGCCCTCAATCTGCTGCCTGGGACCACCGCTTTGCTCCTGAAGGGAGACGACAAACCGGGAGGGAGACGGCGCCATCTCTCCTGTGCTAGTCTGCAAAGTCAGTTTCATTATACGTTTGGTTATATTATGATTTATCCTGGCTAAAAGTACTGCACGCTACTTCTATGCATGATTATAGACTAATTAACGGTTTTAATGATTTCTATTTTGAACTTAAAGGTGCATTATGATGACGAGCTTTCCGATGGAGCGCGCTTGTCTCCATGGAGAGGATACTGTGTTAAGCAATTAGGCATAAACAAACACTTAAAGGAACTGTATAGTCTGTGCTAATGCTGCTTAAAATCCTGGGTTGCCAATGCCTTAATCTGCAGATACAGGACACGTACATGCTTTTCTCATTCTCAGTACATGGACAAAACTGAGCAACAGTGGCTGCACTAGCACTGGTTGTTTGCAGGTGCTGAGGTTTAAATAGTGACGATTCAAATAGAACAGAGTGGATATGGGTTTAATCTAACAGGAATTCAGCGTTGAAACGGGCAACCCAAATGACAGACTCATGCGAGGCTCATTCTGTTTTCTGATTAGATGATTATCTTGACAATTAAAACACCAAATAAATAGGGCATCATGTCTAATGTTTTTGTAACTAAGAATAAATCAGGATTAGTATCTGGGGACACAGCTGGGTCAAGTTTATGAAATTTTAAATGAAAATCTTACATATAGTGCCATTAATTTCTAATCAATTTATACCGTAACACATTAATTAATTAGAATAGATACAACTCTGTCACATAGACGCAATACAAGGACATTGCACACAGACGTAAAAACACAGGACAATTTAAAGGGCCCGTGTTACACTATTCACTGATCTATGTTATAATGTTGTTTGCTTATTACAAAACACACCTAAAGTTGTATTTTTTTGACAAAGGAACAGCATTTAAACATAACAAAGCTCACAAGGGTCAATTTTGTGTAATATAGGACCTTTAACAAAGACCGTCATCATTCAACTTTAGGATACAGTGGTCCCTCGTTTATCGCGGGGGTTACGTTCTAAAAATAACCCGCAATAGGCGAAATCCGCGAAGTATCAGCTTATTTTTTCACCACACACTTTATACACTTTTCTCAGACAGGTATTAACATTTTCTCAAATTTCTCTCTTGTTTAAACACTCTCAAAGTTCAAACCTTCGCCTTTGTCGGTGCAGAACGTTCGATCGACATTGTGGGTTTCGTCGGGGAGAAAACTTGCAAACGTACAGCATTTCAGAGTCACACTGCGATCCAACATTTCGAGACACGGCACGGAGGAGACTGATTGGCAATGGTCTACGGTCCCTTAGCCAATCAGGACGCAGAACACAATGTACGTTCATACAATGTAAAAAAACAAAAAAGCATGGAAAACAACAGCGAGGCAGTGAAAGGTGAACCACAATATAGCGAGGGACAACTGTAGACTGATGTATGTACTGAGCGTGTTTAGAACATGGGGTCAGAGATGATTTTCTTGATCTTTTTTCCAACTTTCCTCATTTGCATTAAATACGGTAGCAGCTCACTAAGATTGGACACGCATAAGTCTTACTATTATTAATTAACGCAAGAGATATTCCCAATAGACTGCAACATAGCTGTACTTCAAATGCCACTATTCCTCTGGAGATGGTAGATGAGGTGTCTGGGGAGAGGGGAGGTCAGGGAATCAAACCACTTACACAATACAAAAACAGTCTTCTAAAAAGGATAATTCAGTTCAGTTTGTCCAAGTAGATTTCACAAGTGCATTTTGCTACGTGACAGGGCACATATTTAGATAGGATGCTAATTATGGAGCTTTTAGCTGAAATCGCACATGCTAATTGGCAGTACTTGGAAAGCCCCTCGAACAGATGTGTAGGCAGCTTCTGAAGAGGTAAAAGAAATCAGGGGAAAAATGCATTAAAATGAAAATGGCAACAAGTGTGTAGCCGGGATAATGCGTTTAAACCTATTGGTATCACTCGATAATACACTTAAATTAGCCTTACTAAAGCATGAACAAAAGGTCAGAAGACATTTTGTGCTTTTGTCTGCTTTATATTTATAATTTATGCCCCTCGTGGGTCATTATGTTATGATTTGGATATTTAAAATTGCAATATTGATCTAAAAAAACTTAAAGAAATAAATCCGCTGAGTTCTGGGTTGGGGAAATTCCAGAGCGCAGTGGGAGCCCAATGAGAGCCCAACAGGAGCTCAAAGGGAGGCCAATGAGAAATAAATGGGAACACAGTGAGAGCCCAACGGGAGCCCAATGGGAGCCCAATGTGAGCCCAATAGGAGCCAACGTCGGCGGAAAGGTAATCACAACAAAGTGACGCAACTTTGCTGAAACACACTCTTCAGATCATGTTAACAAGCAGCGGATTTTTTATTTTTTTTGTGCCAAAACATGTATCACCAATTAAGTAAGCACACAACCGTGGGCTTGTACCAGTGATGGTAAAAAACAGATCTGAGCAATGACTCAAACATGAATCACTCTTAATTAGACCAGTCATGAAAATTACTGTATCAACTTATGTGAAAGCTGGAACAATTTATTATTATTTTTTTTCAGGGTCAGGATTAATCGTGTGTACATTGTCTTTGTATTATTTTTTCTATATGACAAGAATTGAGCCGTAAAAGGTTGAATTAATGACTTCTATGACTCATGACAGATGAAAACTAACGACTTAAGTGTGTCATTATGCTGTTTATTTATTGCAGCTCATGATTTCTAGAACAGTTTTTGTGGTTTAAAATCTGCTCTTGGGTTGTTGTGTCAGTGGCATAAATGAGTTTCAATAGTATCGTTTATCGTTTATAATTACTTCAGCGAATTGTTATTGTGACAGACCTATTCTGAGTAAAATTTTGAGAGGTTAAATGAGAAGAGAAAAAAATATAACAACTCTTTAACTCATAACAAGTCTTTTCTTGCTTACTAATTAAGAGTGTTGATTTATCTGTTTCGTTCCACCTGTTGATAATATGGTATGTCTAAAATCCAAGTTATTTTATTACAGAAATAATAAAGAAAAGAAACTGACATCGACTTTGAAAATGACGTCGGTTCATGGAAAAGGGTCAGGCACCTATTTGTCTCTGGAATGTTCCACTGAATGGCATTAAATGTTTATAACAAATCAATATCACTTTATTTGTCTCTGAAGGGCATTTCAAGTGTGATGTGCAGTAAAATCCCATAATTAAACTCAAACAAAAGTCTCAGTGCAGCTCAACAGGTACGGTCAGATGCAGTGTCAGGGAATTATGTAAAATTATTAAAATAATATTACATAAACAAATATTGTGTCCCAATAAATTACAGAAAAGTATAATGCAAGCAACTTTAGTTTCTGTAGTGGATTTCTGGGGATGTGGTACATGCAGACTTCAGCCTCTGCTTTGAAAACGTTGGATTCACTATTTCACTCTGCTCTTCGTTTTATTACAGGTGATGGATCTGAAACCCATCACTGCATTCTGTATGAAAAAGTGGAAGAGAACAGCCCTGTATGAAATGTATCTATAAGGGACTATTTGAAAACTGCCAGAATACCTCACCTGTTTGTTGAACATTGAGACCGGAACATTTAATACCAGATCACATCCCTGTATAAGACTAAGGACTAGCCACACCAAAGCTAAGACGGGAAACAAGGGCTTTTAGCTGTTTTGCATCACAATCGTAATTTAATAATCTGCTAACAAACTTTTATACACACGCCTGCACCTGTTTTTAATGTTTTATATGGACTTGTATACTTGTTTTTTCTGCTTGTATTGTATTTTAAATGGGGGCGCCCATGAAAAAAAGAACCCAAGTCTTCTCACTGGGTTCCCCTGTATAAATAAACAAAGAAAGTTACTACAATGCTTTACTTTGTGGAAAATATGCAGTGTGTAACTTTTCCTGTTGCATGATCTGCTGCCAGCTTCTGTCTATGGAGTTGTTTCGTCTTTGCTTAGAAAGTTCCACAGTATGGCATTGAATATAATTATCTCCATAGCGACAGGCAGGTGAGATTACCCCACTGACACCAATCATGCATTTTCCCATGTATTTATTTACCAATAAAAAGTAAAGTCCTGTAATGGAACAAATTAATGATAGATAAGTTTAATATCACACTGTGGAACATTCCAGGCAAAGCGGTAACATCTCCATGGAGAGTTTGGAGAGGAGTTTCAAAGTCCACCTTGAAAAAGCATGCAATAGTGAAGCCAAGATTGTCAAAATGTTTTCTTAATTCAGGGACTAAACCAGGACTAAACCAGGACTAAACCAGGACTAAACCAGGACTAAGCCAAGACTAAACCAAGATTAAACCAGAACTAAACCAGGACTAAGCCGAGAGTAAACCAGGACTAAGCCGAGAGTAAACCAGGACTAAACCAGAAATTGAACCAGGACTAAACCAAGACTAAACCAAGACTAAACCTGAAAATGAACCTGAAACTGAACCAGGACTAAACCAAGACTAAACCAGAACTAAACTAGCACTAAACTAGCACTAAACCAGGACTAAACCAAGACTAAACCAAGACTAAAAAAGGACTAAACCAGGATTACACCAGGACTAGAACTTGACCAAACCAAGTCTACCCCAGAACTCTACTGCCTCAAACCATGGACCAGGTGCAGCCTCATACTAGAATGCTTAAATTGTATTTTAATAGCAATAAACCTGCAGATATTTGTAACAATAACCAAAGATATTGAAAAGAGAAAAAAAAAAGTCATGGCCACAGATATTTAGACCCTCGACAAAAACTCCAAAGTTCAAACCCCCTTTATAGCCTTTAGTCATATTTAGAAACTCTTTGAAGCCTGTAAAATCCCTCATTTCCTTCATGGATAGTAAAATGGTAAAAAGGTACAGCTGTATAAAGTGGAGCGCTCTCAGTGTTGGATAAATCTAATGAAATAGGAATTGCGTGGAGACGTTCCGAACCAAATACGCATATGGCAACTTCTGACGCAGACTCCAGGCAAAGGGCATCGATATTAAACGTTTATTCCTCTCAATAAAACGAGTGCCTGGGGACAGAGTTCACAATGGAGCGAAGTTCTTGTACCCAAAAGTTCAGTTTGGCACAGTGAAAAACGCGATTCCATCCAAAAGCGCAATTACGCAGAGACATCCAACCACTAAAGTCCAGACCACAGGGGATTGTAATGGTTTAAACAGCTTAAAATATGGGATGTAATGCGCAGAGTGAGATGGAACGAAAAGGAACCGAGGAAGCTGTCACACCAGAGCCACGCGCGTCAGTCAAAATATGCCAGAAAACCGAAGCAACATACCAGGAGACGGCGAACACTAAAAGGGGGAGGATATAACCAAGATTTCAGGCGTTTTGAGGTCAGCCACAGGGGAATAAACTTGTCGCTGGAGCTCTGGGGCAGACAACTGACTAATAGTGTATTGTATTGGGATTTTACGCACCATTTAAGCGAGATAGACCGCTTAAGTCGTGCTCCTTTGCAGTGCTATACTTGGCCACAAAAAAGGAGAGAGATTTGGTGAGTCGTATTCCCAGCGCTGTCACACGCATCCCCGCCCCGAAACAAGCAATTTCACGCCTACTTGGAAGAAAGAAAGTGAAAAGAAGTCGTCTATAATTGTTGTTTGAAGCGAAGATAGCGCATGGTAAATAAAGGTATAGCCAGTTGCGCAGTCATGGAAAGGTTTGGAGATGGGAGAGCAATGGTGATGCGACAAATCAATTATAGAAAACAAGCAAAGAGTGACATTTTACGCATTGGGAATAAGAAAAAACATGTTGTCTTACCCATGCTGGCTCATCCGGATGCTCGTTCTCCCCTCCGTATAGCGCAGTCCACCTGGATGCAAGCTTGAACCCAGTGCCTCCTGCTTCGTCTGACAGCGACGCTTTTTTACACCAAGGGAGACTCACCTGCTTTCATTTTTTTCCAAGTAAAAAATGCAACTGAAGCATGTATTTGCTGTTAAACGTGTTCAAAGTTCGCTTCCATGTCTCCAGGCGCTGCGTAATGACTTTCCCCAAAATGATCCGCTACTCCGGAATCGTGCCATTCGGATCCAAGTTGAATGATGGTGTATTCTCATTAGGAAAGCGTAGAGTTTGGGATGGAGAAAGCACGCGCGGTGGAAGTGGTTGGGGAAATACGCGGGGAGAAGGACGAGGATTAGAGCGGGTTATGCGTAAAAAGCGAGAAGGAGAGAGAAAGAGAAGAGAGAGGAGAAGAGAGGAGAGGAGAGAGAACCGTACTGGAAGGCAGCAGCCACGGCCACTGCCAGAGCACCTCTAGCGCGCGGCTACAGCGGGCAGGATCCGTGCGCGCGCCTGGTTGCGTGGGAAAGACGTGCACGCGCATACATGTGGGAGAGAGAGAGAGAGAGAGAGAGAAAGGCAAAGAAAAAAGAGGAGGAGGGAGGAGAGATAGAGGTAAAAAATTGGCTGTGTCTGAGCCCGAGATAGCGCGAGCGGTGGTGTTACGTCCTCGTGCAGGTGTGCGCTCTTGTGCAGCGCGTGTGCGTGGTCCCGTCGGGTCGGGTCGGGCGTGTGGGAGGCTGCGACACATGATAAACACAGTACACGCAGGACGCACGCAACAGTGGCAATGCGAGGATGTGAACGGTGCACTAAGTAACTTTTCTGTTGATGGGGCTGCCTCTTGCGTGTTTCCATGGAGATGTGTTTGCCTTGCCTGGAATGTTCCACAGTGTAGCATTAAACTCATTACCCATAGATGCAAGCAGGTGATATCAGACTGAGTTAGAGTTCATGTCTGTGGAGAGGCAAGACTGCACCAATCTGTCTTGTATTTATTAAATTACAAGAGTTTTTCGTCATTCTTGTTGTGATCTGGCTCGCCTCTCCACAGTCATGATCTAAAACTTGGCTTGGTGTGACCTTCTTACCTCTGTAGAGATGTATAATTTGATGAATGATATCCTTTGAACTTTATAGGGAATGCAATATAATCTCCATGGAAGCAAGCAGGTAGACCTCTGGAAAAGTTACATGGAACGCCTTTGTATCAAACATCTTCACTTCAGAATATGTGTGATATTTAGTTTTATTTGTTTTACTCTTAAACCTTGTGTTGAAGACTGTGTGTTACAGATATTGAGGTGAACTTGTTTCTCAGAAAGAATATGACACATACTTATTTTAAGATGTCTACACTTGAAGCTGCTACTTCGGTTATAGGATACAGCTCTTCATTTTTAGGTTAAGAGCCCTTGTAAAACATCTTTTCAGTGACTACAATCATCTTCTCAGTGACATATTCTACCTTCATTTAAACAGTTAATGGTATATCCATGTATGAACTTGTATGGACGGTATATCAAATTATCCTTTCTTAAGTGCTGGAAAGGTTCCCTTGTAATGTAACATGTGCCTGTGGTCTGTACTTCCTCTTCTGATGTCATATAAAACTTCTTTCAACTCTCTACCTTGTCTGCAATCACTTCCTTCAGAATTACATATTTGATTCATTTTATTGCCTTCTTGTGCCCAAGTATGTAACTAGTGAGTGGTTCTCTACCTGCAGGTATCCTGAAGTTTTTGCTTCATCTGCAAAGTTCCTCAGTATGGCATTAAACACAACCATATCCGTGGTGACAATGAGGTGATAAAGCCGAATTACAAATAATATCCATGGAGAGGCGAGTCTCCTCACAAGAATCCATGTTTTACAAGATATTATTATTAAACTATTATTAATATTAAACATATGTTTGATATTTGATGCCATACATACAGGAAATACAGTAACATCTCCATGGAGACAAACAGGTGCATCTTTTCGACTCGTGTCAGTAAATCATTTTGTACTATGTCATTGAGTGGACATGTTTTAAATGATTGTACTTTCTTTTGATTGTTCTTCTTCTTGAACATTCTTGAGGACATTTTGTTATGGGAGCATTTTGGATATAAATATATTAATACAAGAAATAATAAAAAGGTGCTCAAATGTAACTTTTTCTGTTTGTCTCTATGGAGATGGTAGTGCTTTACCTGGAATGCTCTTCAGTCATGCATTCAAAGATATATTTAAAAAAAAATGTTTAGGGTGTTCCAGGCAGGGCAATAACATGTAACACACCTTCACCAGTAAAGTTACATAATACACCTTTAACAGTACAATAGTAAAACTGAGTTATACTTACAAATATCACTAAATATGCAGTATTTAACTTTAAATAGAACATTAAAACCCATACTTTGAAACGTTCACCTTGAAGATAAATACTTTTGCCATGCTGTAGAAAAATTATAGCCAAAGGAGCAACATATCCATGGAAACAAGGTGGAGGAGTCAAGCTTTGTGCAGATGCAAGCCCGCTCACAATAACAACGCATGTTTTTCAGCGCAATAACCACATCCAAAATGAAAAAAAAAAAAAAAAACATACTTTGCTTCTGTTTTTTTGAGTTGAAAGTAACATACTATGGCTTAAATTTTCAACTCAAAACATGGTTATATCTTTTAATTCAATTTTCCTTTTATAGAGACTTCAAAATCTCAAGAACGTGTTAACACTTCTCTTTTCTTTTTTTTTTTTCTTTCTTTTACCATAGGCTAAATCTATTAACTCCACAAGGTCGCGCTAACAACGTCTGTCTGTGCATGTAAAATTCATGTCAACACCTTGTCAGAGCATGAAGGACAACCGTGGCATCGCGTCCTTGGGTAAACCACCTCACAGCTACAGACATGGCCGCGTTTAACAGGGAGGGCATCTGATTTAAAAACGTAATATGCTACAGCGTGATAGGTGGATATGTTTGTTATGTTTTATCTTGTTTATTTAGGTCGTCTGGTAGATTCTTTTAAAAGTTGAGCAGGAGGCGCAGTACAGGACGCTCACTATGTTTACACGCACATCCAAACCGACATCATGATCTGGTTTCTGGAGGTATCGGGTTATTCAAATGCCGTGTAAACAGTTAGGCTTCATCTGATGTGAGTAATCTGATTTCTTTCTGATCATATGTGAAATTATGCAAAAAAGGGCAGACAAATGTGGCACAGGGGAAGACAAAATCTAAAAAAATGAGAGATTTATATTCATTGTACTTCAATATCACATTAAGATCTAATATTTGGTTTTAAATCGCTATGGTAACGGTCCTAATTTTTTATCATTCTGAAACGCAGTGACAGCTCTGGTCCCTGGAGTCACATTCATACCATATATACCGACTGTACAACAATTTACCCTTATGCCATAGATAACTGTGTCTCATCACCTGTCCATAAAGTCTTTTTACAATAAAAAAAAATATATTACAAAGGCAAATGATAAGATATGTTAATCAGACTTGTTTTATTGTACTCAGTGGTTTCCAAGGTTTTTTTTAAACCTCATTTATACACCTCTATATGGGCACCATTAGTCGCACAAAGCACATCAAGACGGACCTCGATTTCTTGTCATGTTCGCTGTAGCCTCATCAGTGGTTGTAATCACATCTTTTATCTTTTGCTTTAGTTCAGTAATGTCCCATATCTTTGTTTGATACAGGACATCTTCAGCATAGCCCCATACAAAATAAAAATAAATCATGACACATCGTGCGTTCTCTTGAGGAGTAGCCATTTCATGAGTTCATTCAAAAAGATGCCTGAAATACAAAAATGCAGTGTGATTAAAAACGTGTTTAACCACTGAGTTTAATAGAACACATTTATTTAATATATCTTATCAAATGCCTTTGTAATTACATTTAAAAAAAAAAAAAAAAAAAAAAAAAAGACTTCATGGTCACCCTGTAATTTATTCGCAATGGCAAGGCAAGTTTATTTGTATAGCACAATTTGTACACAATCCCGAGTTCAGATAAATATGGAGAGGTGGATTAGCCAATCAGGGACACACATGGTCCATCCATATCAAAACAAATATGGCTGCTTACAAGGAAAATATATCACAGAGGACTGAAAAACAGCAAAACTAAATCTAATCTAAACTAAAAAGCACTAAATCTGTTAATCTGAGGTGAGAGGAAATGCGATTTTATTCAAAACGATCGATAACCAATGAGCTACTTTGTCGCATCTCGATCTGTGACACGTGTAACAGAGAGAGTTGTGACCAGAGCGACTTATTCCTTTTTATGAATAATACAGAAAAAGAGAGATATTCTGGATCCGCTCTGCAACTCTATCCGTGGTCAGAAGTTGAAATCTCAGTATCTCAGAATGCAGTTAAAACCGTGTAATCCAAAGGGGACGGTATATTCAGCGAGCGATTATTTACTACACTTGGCTAACCCACCTACGCTCCAATTTGAAACGCTCACCAAAGACATGCCCGCTCTAATCGTATCAGAGTTCTCATTGTGATTCAGTGCTTAGGAGCTGGTGCTAAGTCTTTGGTTCTGGTGCATTGGAAAGATTCAGGGATGAAACGAGACAATGAATAATAAAAATGTGGCCATTAGAGCCAGTCGCCCCGGAGACGCTGGGAGACGGTCAAACTTTTATGAAGACGTGGCGTTAAAAAGTACCAACTACTAAAGTCTCCGGAGTCTTTCATGTCCTCCCTAGTCGTGTCTCTGCATTGTGTCCAGTACAAACGACTCGACGCGAATGGTTTGATGTGCTGCTAATTTGAAAACGTTTAGAAATAGTTTAATTTGTTATTGATGTTGTTGTATATATCTACCTCTAAGTATTTTTAAGCATATCTTTTTTAACTTTATTCATGCCCTTATTTGTACTTATTCAGTATTTTTATGTTGCACTTTATCGCCAAAGACTGTTCCTAGTTTGTGAGCTGTATTCACTGACAATGGCAATAAAAAGTCTTCTGATTCTGATTCTTCTGATTCAGCAGGAGGTCTGAGGGCCGATAAAAACTGGTGTGAGGGCCGCATTTTGCCCCTGGGCCATAGTTTGGACACCCCTACTATAGGGACTTTGCAGCCAAAATTCCATGAAAAACATAGAATAATTCAAAGCACACTGCGTAGCTTTTCAGGTCCACCACCACCAAATGTTCCGCAGTATTGCATTAAGCTTATCTATCTTGCAAACATTCAGTTACAGAGGTCTGTTGACAAAATACCTTGAAAAACATACATTCTTACATTGAACGGTGGTTCTTTACCGCAGATTTGCACGGAAATAGTTAAGTTTAATGCTATTCTGGGGTACTTTCAAGGCAACACAATAACATCTCCATGGAGACGAGGAGATGGCAGACCACTCCACCTTCAGCCACCGCATGGAGAAGCTTTAAACTGAAAAGGAAATCCACTTGTTTTTCTTGTTTAACCCATCATCTTTTTGTATTTTTGCAGAAATTGCTTGTTACAATTACATCTCCACTGCTGCACCACTCTCCTGCTCTTCACCATAATTATTTGAAAAATCTTAGACTGTTTGTTATTTTTATTCATTTTGTATTCTGGTTTCCATATTTTCCCCCTCCCCGAACCGCCACCTTAACGTGGTGGAGGGGTTTGAGTACCCGAATGATCCTGGGAGCTATGTTGTCGGGGGCTTCATGCCCCTGGTAGGGTCACCCATGGCAAACAGGTCCTGGGAGACGGGTCTGACTAAGAGCGGTTCAGAAGCCCATCATGAATAGAGAAACAACGAGGCCAGTTACGTCGCCCGGACTGGCGTTACCGGGGCCCCACCCTGGAGCCAGGCCTGGGGTGGGTGCTCGGCAGCGAGCGCCTGGTGGCCGGGCCTTTCCCCACGGGGCCCGGTCGGGCCCAGCCCGAAGAAACGACGTGGGGCCGTCCTCCCGTGGACCCACCACCTGCGGGAGGAGCCATGAGGGGCGGGTGCGGAGAGATCCGGGCAGCAGTCGAAGGCGGGGACCTCGACGACCGGATCTCCGGACATGGAGACTAGCTCTGGGGACATGGAATGTCACCTCGCTGGGGGGGAAGGAGCCTGAGCTTGTGCGGGAGGTTGAGCGTTACCGGCTAGATATAGTCGGCCTCACCTCCACGCACAGCTTGGGCTCTGGAACCCAACTTCTCGAGAGGGGTTGGACTCTCCATTTCTCTGGCGTTGCCCGCGGGGAGCGGCGGCGAGCTGGTGTGGGCTTGCTCATTGCCCCACAGCTCAGCCGCTGCGTGTTGGGGTTCACTCCGGTGAACGAGAGGGTCGCGTCCCTGCGCCTTCGGGTCGGGGACAGGTCTCTGTTGTGTCGGCCTACGGGCCAAACGGCAGTGCAGAGTACCCGGCCTTCTTGGAGTCCCTGGGAGGGGTACTAGACAGTGCACCAACCGGAGACTCCGTTGTTCTCCTGGGGGACTTCAACGCCCATGTGGGTAACGACAGTGACACTTGGAGGGGCGTGATTGGGAGGAACGGCCTCCCCGATCTGAACCCGAGCGGTGTTTTGTTATTGGACTTCTGTGCTAGTCACAGCTTGTCCATAACAAACACCATGTTCGAGCACAAGGGTGTCCATCGGTGCACGTGGCACCAGGACACTCTAGGTCGGAGGTCGATGATCGACTTTGTTGTCGTGTCATCTGACCTCCGACCGCGTGTCTTGGACACTCGGGTGAAGAGAGGGGCTGAGCTGTCAACTGATCACCACCTGGTGGTGAGTTGGATCCGCTGGCGGAGGAGGAAGCCGGACAGACCTGGCAGGCCCAAGCGCATTGTGAGGGTCTGCTGGGAACGTCTGGCGGAGCCCTCTGTCAGGGGGGTCTTCAACTCCCACCTCCGGGAGAGCTTCTCCCTGATCCCGGGGGAGGTTGGAGACATGGACTCCGAGTGGGCCATGTTCTCCACCTCTATTGTCGATGCGGCTGCTCGTAGCTGTGGTCGTAAGGTCTGTGGTGCTTGTCGCGGCGGCAATCCCCGAACCCGGTGGTGGACACCGGAAGTAAGGGATGCCGTCAAGCTGAAGAAGGAGTCCTATCGAGCCTTGTTGGCTCGTGGGACTCCTGAGGCAGCTGATGAGTAGCGACGGGCCAAGCGTGCCGCGGCTCGGGCAGTCAGAGGCAAAAACTCGGGGTTGGGAGGAGTTCGGGGAGGCCATGGAGGAGGACTATCGGACGGCCTCAAAGAGATTCTGGCAAACCGTCCGACGCCTCAGGAGGGGAAAGCAGTGCTTCACCAACACTGTTTACAGTGCGGGTGGAGAGCTGCTGACCTCGACTGGGGATGTTGTCGGGCGGTGGAAGGAATACTTTGAGGATCTCCTCAATCCCACTGTCACGTCTTCCGAGGAGGAAGCAGAAACTGGGGACCCAGAGGCGGACTCGTCCATCACCCTGGCTGAAGTCACTGAGGTGGTTGGCAAGCTCCTCGGTGGCAAGGCTCCGGGGGTGGACGAGATCCGTCCTGAGTACCTCAAGTCTCTGGATGTTGTGGGACTGTCTTGGCTGACACGTCTCTGCAACATCGCGTGGCAGTCGGGGACAGTACCTGTGGAATGGCAGACCGGGGTGGTGGTCCCTCTGTATAAGAAGGGGGACCGGAGGGTGTGTTCCAATTACAGGGGAATCACACTCCTCAGCCTTCCCGGTAAGGTCTATTCCAGGGTACTGGAGAGGAGAATCCGACCGATAGTCGAACCTCGGATTCAGGAGGAGCAGTGTGGTTTTCGTCCTGGTCGTGGAACACTGGACCAGCTCTATACTCTCCATCGGGTCCTCGAGGGCTCATGGGAGTATGCCCAACCAGTCCACATGTGTTTTGTGGATCTGGAGAAGGCATTCGACCGTGTCCCTCGTGGTGTCCTTTGGGGGGTGCTCTGGGAGTATGGGGTCCGGGGCTCTTTGCTAAGGGCTGTCCGGTCCCTGTATGACCGGAGCAGGAGCTGTGTTCGCATTGCCGGCAGTAAGTCAGACCTGTTCCCGGTGCATGTTGGACTCCGCCAGGGCTGCCCTTTGTCACCGGTTCTGTTCATTATATTTATGGACAGAATTTCTAGGCGCAGCCAGGGGCCGGAGGGGGCCTGGTTTGGGAACCACAGGATTTCATCTCTGCTGTTTGCAGATGATGTTGTCCTGATGGCTTCTTCGAGCCAGGACCTGCAGCAGGCACTGGGGCGGTTTGCAGCCGAGTGTGAAGCGGCTGGGATGAGAATCAGCTCCTCCAAATCCGAGGCCATGGTTCTCGACCGGAAAAAGGTGGTTTGCTCTCTCCGGGTGGGTGGTGAGTCTCTGCCCCAAGTGGAGGAGTTCAAGTATCTCGGGGTCTTGTTCATGAGTGAGGGAAGGATGGAGCGGGAGATTGACAGGCGGATCGGTGCAGCGTCTGCAGTGATGCGGTCGCTGTATCGGTCCGTTGTGGTAAAGAAGGAGCTGAGCCGGAAGGCGAAGCTCTCGATTTACCGGTCAATCTACGTTCCTACCCTCACCTATGGTCATGAGCTTTGGGTAATGACCGAAAGGACAAGATCGCGGATACAAGCGGCTGAAATGGGCTTCCTCCGCAGAGTGGCCAGGCGCACCCTTAGGGATAGGGTGAGGAGCTCGGTCACACGGGAGGAGCTCGGAGTAGAGCCGCTGCTCCTACACGTTGAGAGGAACCAGCTGAGGTGGCTCGGGCATCTGCTCAGGATGCCTCCTGGACGCCTCCCTAGGGAGGTGTTCTGGGCATGTCCCACCGGGAGGAGGCCCCGGGGAAGACCCAGGACACGCTGGAGGGACTATGTCTCTCGGCTGGCCTGGGAACGCCTTGGGGTCCCACCGGAGGAGCTGGAGGACGTGTCCGGGGTGAGGGAAGTCTGGGAGTCCCTGCTTAGACTGCTGCCCCCGCGACCCAGCCCCGGATAAGCGGAAGAAAATGGATGGATGGATATTTCCCATGGCTGCTGTTTTTGTTAAATTTCCAACATGCCAATAGAGGTTTTGACCACTCGTCTTTACTCATGGCAATAAAAGACTTCTTCACCATTTCCGGCATCTTCTCTGTCATTTCTCAGTCTTGGTTGTGATTGCTACTCCAAAATGTTTATACTGTGTCTGGCAATCATTTTTTTGACAACTTGGGAAGTGTTTTGTTCCTTTTTGTCATCATGAAAGATCGACTACAGGCAAGTCAACGAACTCGTGCTGCCATTGATCACAAATAAGAAACAAAACTAAAAAAAAAATGGGCACTTTAATAAAAAATACAAAAATACAAAAAATGGACATACTGACTACATTCAGACATTTTACATTTGACTTGCTTTATACTTGTGCTCTACAGTTGCGTTTTGCCTTGGCACATGGCACCAGCTACAGTTCAGGTCAAAGTTGACGAAAAATATCTACAGTGATAGTTTTGCCTTTCAAACACAGCTGACCTCAAACTCTGCGTGTGATCACTTAGGTTTGAGAATCATCAAAACATGGACAAATATCTACTCAGTTTTTTTCTTGTTCTGCATACCAACTTTCTGTACAAAGTTCAAAAGTTCAATGCTTGATTTTGTTGAGCAAGAGCAGTGGAGAGTGCATCTTTTGTTGGAAATAATCTGAAGCATGCCCATACACATTATTACTGCTGCTCCTACTACTACTACTACTGCAGCTACTACTACTACTGCTGCCACTACAGCTAATACTATTGCTACTACCACTACTATTATTACTACCACTACTGCTGCTACTACTACTGTTGCTGTTACCAATACTACTGCTGTTTCTGCTACTACAGCTAATACTATTGCTACTACTACTATCAATAAATTGTTAAAAAAATATATATATATATATACACACACAATTTTAAAATGTACATAATAAATCTGAGAAGACCCTTAACAAACCAAACAGACAAACACACTATTCTTACTCAGGGTGATGGAAGTGTCTTGCCCAAGGACACGACAACCCCAACACTCTTAACTACTGAGTCACATTCACTAACACTGCACTAGACACGACAGACAAGTTTGTAATCGTGTAAAATTCCATTTATGTTCATTGCAACCCTTTGGATCGACGGTGAATGCTTAACCCACTACACCACAGCACATACATTTACACACAGATTTCAGTTTTTAGCCTGTTGATACTTATAAATTATTGAAACACAGAAAAACTACAGTAAAGGGAAGGTAAAGAAGAGTCTCTGCTCCTTTTGCTCCCTACGCTAAGTCACTCCCCCTATTGCAAAACAGTCACTATGCAGAAACTACTGCACATCGCATCAGGTTTGTGAAGTTGTACATTATTTTACATCGTGGCTTTGTAAGTTTGTGAAAAATGGCCGTGACATAGAGCAGGGGTGACATAGGCTGGTGGGAGGAGCCTTGTACAAGAGGCGTGGGCTCGTACCACTAACCGTAAAGGAGGGTTTGGGAGGGAATAGTGCCTGGGAGAGATCGCTAGATTACTCAAACCTCTTCAAGGATGCGATTGCATGGTAGAAAGCTCCAAAAAAGTTGATTTTGGATAATAACCCCTCTTTAAAAAAATAATAATAATAAAATAAAATGTATATCTAAAAAACATTTTTCCTAGAACCAGGTCATTTTTTTTTTTTTTTTTTTTTTTTTAAAGAATGAATAACTACAATCTCACAATTATCCTACGTTATTTATCCAGTGTATTGTATTTAACCACTGTAACAACCCAATGACTGACTCTCTTATGATTAATATTTCATTTCTTGATATCTCTCGTTTTCATACGAATCCTTGAACTCTTTGAACCGCTCTTTTGGGACACTCCTTTCTGATTTCGGTTTCTTCTGAAGTTGTAGTTGTCTTCGTACTTCCCAAAACTTCTAAGTCTACAACAGCCTCGTTTATATTTCAGGGCAAGGAGCCAGCCACAAAACAAGTCGAAGTATCTGGGAGAGAGAAAGGGAAGATGGTAGAAGTTACAGCTGGTGGCATTGGTTGAAACGCTGTTGCAAAGAGGTGCAGGTATCAATTTGTACTTTCATATATCTTCCATAGGAGGAGAGGAATACTTCATGGCCGGTACGCATTTGTTTTGATGCAGTATTCACTCATGCTCTCAATCAAACAGTTAAATGTGGGTAGTACTCAGTTACGTTTAATCAGCTGCATTTACTTGAGTACATGTCTGTGTAATCCCTCAGTTGTCCAGGTATGATCCATAGTAAAAAAAAAAAAAAAAAAAAAAAAAGTAACTTTGAGTACCTTTTTGAAGGAATTGCACTTTTCTAGCAGCCTACTTGAGTAATCTGTATAATGAAGTAACAGTACTCTTTCTTGAGTAAATGTGTTGGGTTGCTCTTCGCATTGTGAGAAGTCTACTACAACTACTACTATTCCATTTGCTCGCACTGAACTGGGCATAAAGGCTTTTGTCCACTCTGCACCTTATGCATGGAACATGTTGCAGAAAGACTGGAACTTGACAGAGTTGATTTCCTTGAATGCTTTTAAATCTAAACTGAGAGGTCTCGAGGCTGACTCCATAACATGCACTTATTTTTTATAATCTCTCTTTTCCTGTTATCTTGTCTTTTTAATTATGTAACTGTATTTTTTATTTGCTGCTGCCGCTTGGCCAGGACTCCCTTGAATAAGACATTTTTAATCTCAATGGGACCTTCCTGGTTAAATAAAAAATACAAATAAAACTACTTGCTGCTGCTGCTAATACTACTACTACTACCACTTCTACTGCTGCTGCTACCATTACTACTACTACTATTACTGCCACTACTGCTATTACTGCTGCTACTACTGTTGCTGCTCCTTCAGATATGATTTAGTTTGTCTCATTTTTAGTCAAAAAATAATATATATTAAGTTCAATATTACTTAGGCAGGTATGCAATAATTATATATATATATATATATATATATATATCACACACACATACACAATGAATTATAAATATGAAATTACTTTATATATTCAGTAGATATGGTAGATATGATTAATACAAAAAAACAAAATGCAATGCAACAGAACCAAAAACAAAAATGTCCCGTTCCAGTTCCAGGTTCGAGTATTTGTTCCAAAGGTTGTGTTCAGTGTGTAATGTCTTTATAATCCAAAACTTGTTATAATCCAAGAAGCAGGAAAATGAAAAGGTTCGTTTGTTCCTACCAGTCTATGAAGGAAAAGGGTAGCTCGCCATCCAGGTTATTGTGAGGTTGTCGTTGGATTCAGTGCAGGGAAAAAAAAACGACCTAAAAACAGGGTCAGTAAACCAAAAATAAAATTAACATACAATTAAATAAATTAGCTCAAAGTAATTCATCATTACTATAACTTCAATAAATAACGAATAAATACATGCCATACATGCAGTATATATAACCAAATAATTCTTGTTACATAAAAATTAACTTATCAATAACATAATTAATCCCAATAAACTAGCTTTGATTTTAAAGCAAAGTAAAGTAAAGTCAGGTAAAGTCAGGTAAAGTCAAGTAAAGTCAAATCAAGTAAAGTCAGGTCAAGTCAGGTCAAACCAAGTAAAGTGCACTTTTCAAATTTCATTAATAAATCAAATGTCATGGCATCTTAGCCTAATCCATTAAAAAAAAAAAAAGAACATGGAGCTTCTAATGCTGCGCATCACATAAGAATGCTCCGTTCAAAACATCGTGGTTACATTAACTCAGTGTTCAAAAAGTTATCAAAAGCAGCGAACCGTATCAAATTGAATCAAAATAAAGTAATAAATTAACACTAGCCTTTATGGCAAAAGGTTCGGCTTACGCGTAAATGGAAATAAAGTAAAAATTAAACCAAAAAGACCGTTCTTGGTCGCGCCGACCGCATTATCCTAAATGCTACTGGTAGCATTAGCCCCGACGCATGTTAAAAGGGAGATCCGCAGCTCTGCAAAACATACGTAACTTTGTGGAAAATCAATTAAATTGCTTACCGTTGAGCGGATAGTGATAGCGGTAAGTATCTGTCGAGTCCAAATGTAGTTTTATGTATTTTCTTCCATGAAATTGCCAAGAGAAACAGCCAGAAACAGCCAGAAACAGCCAGAATCAGCCACAGCAGGAGCAGCATGAGACAGATCTTGGCGTCTGACGTCACCGCTAATAAAGGAAATTGTCCCGCCACAACCAACTCCTCACCGGAAGTGGGACATTATTTGACACGGGTTACAAACAGTTGTCTCGAAGGGCGTTCATGTTTTGGTTGATGGGGGAAACCGGAGTACCCGGAGGAAACCCATCCAGCCACGGGGAGAAACATGAAAAAGTCCACACAGAAAGGCCTGGGTGACCTGGGGATTGAACCAAACCTTCTTGCTGTGAGACATGAGTGTTGCCACTCAGCCACCGTGCTGCCTACACACAAGAACAAGAGTGTGGCGCGTATTATGAGTGACGAAAAATAATAAAGTATCATTTTATTTTAATATTTCAAGGCAGTGGGTAGGCGCTTAGGAACGAGGAACAACAGTTGTCGAACCTGTTGCTAATGCTAGCTCCAGCCACTCTTGAGGAAAGAAGGCATCTGATTGGTCTGTTATTATTGTTCATATTGATATATTGGCAAAATAGTGAAACAAAAACACTATAGGAACGGGTTAAAAAAACAAAGATTTTTGTTGTAGAGAGGGGGATGACCGTTTTTCAATAGAAAGTGAAGTGGAACTGGAGAGTCGGAGAGCCGGAAGTGTGCCCATGCTTACTTCCTACTTGTGAATCTGCCAGTTAACAGGCTAGTTATGTCCATTTATATATAGAGTCTCGTCAGGATTTGTGTTTTTTGGTGTGTTCTGCCCTGCAGAAAGTACTATGCACTGTTCCCTCCAAGCTGCGCGCGTGCGCAATTGCGCACTGCTGACACAGTCTCCGAGCACAGAAAATCTGTGCTGCGCACAAAAAAATCGAACTGGAGTTGAAAATAAAAAACAGCAACAACAATTCATTCTGCGCTCTTTTTCAGTGTGAGTCAGTGAGTGTGACCGGGGACGAGCTGCTCCAGACAATTATGTGATTCACAGACGTATTTGCGCAGCTTATCTACGTCATTGACAGGCTCCTCATGCGCCGCTACCAGAGTTTTAGCCGATGTGGAGTGAAAACTCGCTAATGATGCTAAGTGTTTAATCCCTTATCGTTCTGACGGCCCGCCCTCGGGCAAAGATCCGCGCGTAATTGCATAATTGTACGCACTGTTTTGTAGCAGTTTTGCGTTTTAAACATGACGAAACGGACAAAACAAAGAACGTACGCGACCGAGGACACTGTGGATGTTTGTACAAGTTAAACTAGAGGCATCTGGACCCGGAGCGGCTCGTGGAACCGAGTGAAGATCTCATGATGGACTCAGGAGCAGAGGACCTGATGTGCTGATGGACTGGATGCTGTTCCTGATCGGTAAGTGTGGTTTATTCTGCTATTGACTTAATTGTGGGTCAAATGTGTATCATGTGTAATCATTAGCATTAGCTAATGCCAATCTGCGCACACACAATGGTTTATACTCATAATACAAGTCAGAGCTTTATCATAAAAATGTTAAGTGTGTTTTCAACATTGGAGTTTACAGTTGTCTTGGTTTAGTTGGAAGCTCATGTTTTGCCATAGTTAAAATAAAATATTTATACTTCCAATAGCATTAACATACTACACAGGTCATGAGCAAGATTTTTGTCATTTTGTAGAAGTGACTAAAGCACTTAATTAAAAGTCTTATAACAGAAATGTAAATGCGGTAATTTGATTCTTTTAATAAACCATTTAACTTGGATGGATGTGATGCAGCATGACCACAGTGCACACGTCTGATGTCGCTCACACTGGTCCATGGGACGCTCAGGGTGTTTGTGTGTTTGCTCAGACTCGTGAAAAATTAGAGGGAACATTGGTACTATGATTTTGTTTATTGAAATTACAAAGGAGCATGTTTTATCTTCACCGTGGTTTCGTAATCAGTATTGAGTCAATTCCTTATTATCTCTCTTCCTGTAGTCTTCAATCCAAACAGTAAAAGCAAGTCGCGCGTACACATCTTCTCCAACCCGTGGATGTAACGCACCATTTAAACACCCACCCTCCATTCACTTGAACAAAGCAGATTCTTGATGGAAAGCTCTTTACCTCCAGGTGCTGCTGAAGGAGTGGATGAGGTATTGTTTGATCAAATCTACGCTGAGGAATTAAAGTACCAGTGGCCATTTTGAGCAAAATTAAAGCAGCCAGTGAAGGAGAGATAAGCGACTTTGTTTCATTCGAATGCAGATCTTGTCTATATGCAAATAGTAATGTGCGTTACAAGGCTCTCAAAGCGTTTCACAGAAATCATTCAATAACTCACAGCGGCGGTAAGGTACTTCTGGAGCTGCTCCGACCACCAACAGTGCACTAGATTTATACATTTAAGTTGGGGGCAGTGTTTTGCTCAAGAACACAGCAACAGTATGTCTGCATAATCCTTCAGTTTCCCCACGTATGATCCATAGTAAAAGAAAAAAACATCTTCACTCTAAAACTTAGATTTTTCTTACTACAGCAACAGTATGGTCACTGGTGATGGGACTTTCGGCTCTTTTACGGGATCTGAATCTTCCTGATCCGGTCATTTCAAAGAGCCATTCAAAAACTGATTCTTTTACTTTTTATTTATATGACAGAAGCCAATGTGAGAACTCATTTTAAGAATAACCTAATCACAGAGCAAAACTGAGAGTGGGAGTGTGTTTAGCCTTGGAAATGCAATAATAATCATTTTTTATTATTTAACGTTTATTACAAATATATTTTTTCAATTCAATTCATTTATTTTTGTAACGCCCAAAATCACAACAACAGTTGTCTCGAAGGGCGTTCATGTTTTGGTTGATGGGGGAAACCGGAGTACCCGGAGGAAACCCATCCAGACACGGGGAGAAACATGAAAAACTCCACACAGAAAGGCCTGGGCGACCCGGGGATTGAACCAAACCTTCTTGCTGTGAGGCATGAGTGTTGCCACTCAGCCACCATGCTTTCAGTGCACAAGGCTCTCACTCATGTTGCTTGCTCTGCTTCTGCTGATTCTTTTTGTTAGATTAGCGTTCAGTATAATAATAAGTATGAAAATGTTTATAAATTAAAAAGAAAGATTCGGCTCTTTTGATCTGATTCCAACCGTTCACATTAAGGAACCATTCAAAAGACATTAAAATCACAATAAAACAAATCAAAATATAAATAATCACAAATAATCATCATAAAATTTACATTAAAGGAGAAAAGAATAAAAACCAATCAGTCATATGCACAGCTAAACAGAACTGTTTTGAGCCTGGATTTAAACATTGTCAAAGTATTCTAGTAGTAAAATCTATTCTCTGAGCCACAGGAGCCAGTGCAGAGACCTGAGCACAGGACTAATGTGCACGTACTCCCTGGTTCTAGGCAGGACCTGAGCAGCAGTGTTCTGGATGTACTGCAGCTGTGTTAAAGCTCGTTTTAAAATGAACTATTTCTGTTTTTTCACATTTTTAAGACAGTAAAGATGCGGTACAGCGCCTTAAACACTAAAAGCATCTGGTCCTTAATGAACTGACATGTGCATTAAGTACATACTGTTAACCTATGCTTTACCTTGGCTTACCTGCCTATAAACACGCACACACGTCATCTGTTATAGCATGTTTTTCAAATTTGCATAATATGACCTGACTTTAAGCTAATCATGATGCATTAATCATAAAACACCCTCGATTGGTTCTGCTGCTTGACCTCATATGATGCAAACTAGTGACAAGACACTTGAAAAAAGGACCAATTATTATGCAAACTCAACTTTTAAGAGCTTTTAATCATGTTATAATTGATTTACATTCTCTTTTACCCACTCAAAGTTGTATCCAGAGTGGTTGATGCATGTTTGAGTGATCTTTACTCTTTATTCAAGGTGCCATTGCTCAGAAATTTTCTATTCTCCATTATCCCTCCCCCCATTCACAGTCACTGCTCTGTACGTGTTTTGAGCTTCCATATTGTGACGTATGCTTGTTCTGCTATAGTTATAATCTATGACACCTGCAGATCATTATGGTCTAAATTATAAATAATCAAAAACAACATAAAGCAGACCAACTTTTCAGAGCTCGTAACTACATTTTAGTTGTTTCTCCTTCTCATTTCTCCTCTCAAAGTTGTATTTGCCGTGATTTTTGCACGTTTGATCAATCTTTAATCGCTTATTTTCAAGACACCATCTTGCCGATCAACCCCCGTTTTCACCATCACGAACATATGCCCCAGGGTACTTACTTTGTTCTCCAATTTGATGTTTTAAATATTGCTCATACCTGCACAAATCACTCCAGATACAATTTTGAGGGGTTAAATAAGAAGGGGAAACAAGTATAACAAGCTCTGAAAAGTTGATTTTGCAAATAAACCTGCTTTAAATGGTGATACAGGAAGGATTGAAAAAAACAAAAAAAAACAACAACATTATTCTCATGTGTCATAGATGATAACTATACAGAAGAATCTTACATCTTAACTTAAAGGAGAGTCTGAATAGGGCCAAGGAGAGATCAATAACTTACTGAAAAATGCATGGATGATACCTAAAGCCTTTTCATGTATGTTTTTGATGAGTAGACCGCTTTAAAATGGGTCTTTGAGCAATCAAAATAGGGCTTTTATATACAGTTCACGTGAAAAGACACTGACGGACAAGCACCAATCATTAACAGTCTCTGGTGTGAGAATGTGAAGAAGGCCGTTTGCTTTGTCAGTCTCACATTCTTTCACTATAGGTCAGGGCATACACATTGACTACTTCTGCTGTACATGCTTGTCTTTGAATGGTGGAATTTGATGCACAAGTTTAACACAGATACACTAAAACCATGAAAGAAACGCAAATTCTGTATATGTCTCCTTAGTGCCGCACTTTTCAGTTAGATTAGAGCTGCAGAAATGAATTGGCATTGTAATGATATAATAATGTGATTACTTTAAGGTTGATACTTTTTGTTATTCTTCTAACTATTGTAATGTGTGTAATATATCTGGTTTTGTATGTGGCACTTGGTCGCTATACTAACAAGTGTGTTACGTGATCGTTCGATTTGTCAGACTGGTCAGTCAGGAGACCGGCTCTGCTGACTGGAGACTGCTGTTGTTTTGTTCTTGTTTTTGGCATGGACTACGGCCGACAGTAGCCCTTGTGTTCAGAGAATAAACAACAAGAAGTAATTTGCCATGTTTCCTTACGCTAGAACGCTACAGTATTTTCACAATATTAACACTTCTATTACATTTCTATGGGAGTATTTATTGCTAACACATAACATATTTAGATTATCAAGTTACCTTTAATTGAGTCCCCGTTCCTCTAGCTTTCTGTTTACTAAATCACTCCTCCGCAAAACAACCATCACGCATCCCACTAATGAAACTGCAGCACATCGCATCAGGTTTGTGAAGTTGTAGTTTTTTATTTTGCCATGCTTTTGTAAATTTAATAAAAATGGCAATGTATGGTGTATGTATGCTTGTGGGCTGAACATTGTACAGGAAGCGTGCGCTCGTACTAGTTTACTCAAACATGCATGGTTTTCTGGATTAGGGTTTTTTGTGTGTTTTTTTTTTGGGGGGGGGGAGCTGGGTGGAGACCCTGACACCACCTCCCCACACCTGCATCTGATCAAGCAGTCAAGCCTTCACCTGGGGAATACTGAGAGGCTGAGGATTCCTACAGTCGCCACCAGATCATCAGTGTGTCTTTGTGATTTTGCTCCTTGGACTATCCATGCTCTGCAGCCTCCGATCCAGCTCACCTCGAGCAGTAGGAACACCTCCGCCTCCGACCCATTTCGCCTCTACAGTTACGAACGCCCACCGCCAACCCAGCCTTCTACCACTTGCTCCGACAACCATCTTTCACATTTTTGTAATGTTAATAAACTCTGTTGAACTGTTTGGTCTGTATCTTTGGTCCCTCCGGACGTTACGACAATGGTTCACATATAAAACCTCTTCAGGCATGTTACTGATGAGGGAACAATGTTATAACATGGTAGAAAGCTCAAAAAAGTTGATTTTGCATAATATCGCCTCTTTAATATTACCATAATCTCATACTAGCTCTTGACCACTCAACTATTCTTTACAGAAGTTGCCAATTTTTTTACTATTTATGTGTTGATTTTTGCCAGTATTTATACAAATATTATATAAAATTAAACTTTGTATCAGAGGGGATTAAGTCGTTGGGCAACCCTATGATTAAAAAAAAAAATAAAATAAAAAATCCCCCCTAGCATACAAAACCTCTATATGGTAGCACTATGTTAATTTAAGTAAAAAAAAAACAACTTAAATCCACAAACTTGTCTACGTTTTAGCTAAAATCGTTGGGCAACCTCACGATAAAAAAAATTAAAATACCCCCTCACATACAATACCTTAATACGGAACCACTATGTTGATTTAACTAAAAAAACAAAAAAAAAAGAACCAAAAAAAACCCAAAAACTTAAATCCACAAACTTGTCTATCTCTTAGCTAACAATAGCCGCTCCGGGAGATAGTCTGAATGTGTTCCCCTATCCTCTGCCTTCCCCTTGGCAGACTGCCCAGCTTCAGAGGAGTCCAGGGGCTGAGCTGGAGTGATGGAGCGGGGGGTCTGGGGGCAGCATGAGCAGAAAGCAGAGGTGATTTAAGCGCTCGCCTGGGGTCTCTGCGGGTGGAGGAAGAGTGAGATCACTGGCACTAAAGATTGATGAGCTGCCTGCCTTTGCCCAACCCGCTGGGAGTATATCGCAAATGCAGTTATGTGCTTCACCGAGCCTTCTGGTAGGGGGGGATATCGGAGAACACTGCGATCGCTCCTGGAGGGGTTTGGAGACAAGCTGAAGGATCAACTTAATAAAGCGATTTGCTTTTGGAGTTGGAGAAATAAAATGTCTCTGCAAGCAAGAAAGGTAAAGTCATGTATTTTAAGGTTAACGTTTATCAGCCTTGTAGGAGAGTTATTGCAATTCAACCGCCGGAACGATCTCTTTCTTGTGGCGGTGTGGTGGCTGTGTGGAGGTGCGTAGAGTAGCTGAAAATTGTGCTCAATTAAGAGTAATGTTACTTCAAAATAATATTACTTAAGTAGAAGTACAAAGAAGAGGTTCGTCAAGAATGAGAATTGCCTTTAATTATATCTCTATTATGGTTGTGAAAAGAATCAGACAATCAGATACCAATTCATAATAAAACTGGTATCGAAACTAGATACTCATTTAAGCAAGTACCGATACTGAAAAAATCAATAACTGGATAAAATTTTACCTTTCCTGAACAATTTAATTTAGAGTTTTATCAGAACTAACAAAAGGCCACATGGTAAAATAAACAAACTGTTTTATTTAGTGTTGCAAAATTACAATATTGTCTACAAAGAGAGCTTTTAAAATGATCATTTGCAGATCAAAGTCGTGATCGAGTATTGAGTTTATTCTGTAGTATCGAAATTTGAAAGTTTAGTATCATGACAACACTAATCTCTATGGGGTTTTTGCAAGAGTCTGGCTGCAGACCTCCACCTAGAAGACCCTATGCCATCCTTACTTTTCCATTAGTTTACTCTTCATAATTAAATTTCATTACACTTTTTTTTATCGGTTGTTGTCTTAGTTGGTTAATAATGTTATTAAAAGTACTTATGTCCTAATTTCATTGAGAATATCTTTGTGTTGTCTGAGCTCTTCTCTTCTTGCAAAGGGAAGTTAGTGGTTTAAAAATACATACATACAGATAAAACATATTTGATTGTCAATATGTAGCCTACAGTGACGTAAATACAAATAACATCGGCATTTTGTCTGGTTAATGTTAGGCACAAGTCTATAATGGTTAGGGTCTTTAGTGCAAAACAGTGTCAACTTTTATAAGGTAGACGTTGAAAACAGCCAGGAAACAATGGACTCTGGCAGTTTTTTGGCATGGCAGCTGTTACTTTTAAGGACCTGTGGATGGAGGTGAGTCACGTAAGGGCCAACTCCAAAGCTCAAAATGCTCTGTTCAACTTTGTAATGTCATGAAGCTGTAGCTTTCAAGCTAACAACTACCTTTTACCTTTTGTTCAGTAGATATTGGCAAGTCCTTTGCTGACCCAAATCATCCAAATGATTCTAGTGAAGGTGTATGGACTTTAAAATCACAGTGGAGCACTTCTTGTATTAGCATAGGTGGAACGAAGTGTTTCTGTTGCCAACTTTTATAGGGTATATGTTGAAAATGGTCACGAAACGGTTGACGTTAACAGTCTTTTGACATGGCTGCTATTGGGTTAGATCTTCTGAGTGGAGGTCTGCAGCCAGATCCTTCTCGTTTTTTGCTAATTCACACTAAAAACAATACATACTTACATACTTGTGTGTTTAGAGATTTGCATCAATGCTAACCACTACTTTGTCCCATTTGTACTTCTTCTTCTGGTTTCGATTGCTGCACTCTCTTGAACATAGGCCAGGTGGTTCCAGGGCTAATAAACAGAGAATTCACGGCCACATTCATTCAGTATAGACGATTTAGAGACGATACTTTAGACCTTGGACGGGAGAGAGCCAAAGATTTATTTTTGCAGGCTAATCCCTCTTCTGTGCCCTCTGTATATGGCATATTAGGTTACAAGTTTATGCATTTTAATTAGGCCATTTTTAATATTACTTTGATATTGCAATAGACAGTTTGCCTTCACACCTCAAACAGGATTAAGATTATTTGTCCTGATGCAAAAGCTATTAATAAAAATGTGTTGCAATAGCACTCTGAATGAGGGCTGAGCGAAGGGAGGGGAATTTAGAGTGCCAAAAATGAAAGTGAAAGTTATTAAACATGTTAATACTTTGTTTTCGGCGAATGTAGTATTTTTAAAACGATAAAAGGTAACATGGTGGTCTAAGTATGTAACACGTTAGCAATTCATACCCCATAGATTAGCTTCAAAAAAGTGAAAGGTAGCTGTTAACTTCAAAACTACCACTTCATGACATCACAAGGTGGAACAGAGCATTTTGAGCTTTCGAAATGTAGTCAGCCTAAAAATCCAGGATTACTCAAACATGTGTGAATGAAACAAAACACAACTCCAGCTATGTTTTTGAGGAGGTAACAATATTTTAACATGACTTAAAACTCGCAATAATCAATTTTGTGTAATATATGACTCCTTTAAAGAAATTGTTGTGTGTTAAATAACTATTTCAGACATTAAGGGCCTGTACCTGATTCTTCCCATGTATCTGAGCAAAAATTGTCTTGTCCCAGTACAGATATATTGTATAAGCAGCTCTTGAGGTCAAAGTTCACTGCATACTATCTGCATTTAATTATAAAGTGTTTCATTCTCCCATAATCAGGAAGTGAACTGTTAGCATGCTATCTGTTGTTAGATTTAAGGCAGGGGTGTCAAACTCAATTTCACCGAGGGCCGCATCAGCAAAATGGTTCGTCTCAAATTTGCAAAGATATAAAAAATATGTCTGTGTAACTGCGTAACTCCTGATAAACTGACATTTTAAGACAGTCATACAATTAAATTTACCTTGTCTAGGGCCACATAAAACGACATGGCGAGCCGCATTTGGCCCTCGGGCCTTGAGTTTGACACATGTGATTTAAGGTGACGCCAAAGTAGCTTTCTAGTGTTTGAAAGTTTTGAAAAGTGCGGTGAATAATTGAGAAAGTAAAAAAAAAAAAAAAAAAAAACGGTACAAGAAGTAACAAGTTGAAAACTGGAGGGCTCTGATTGGCTGTCAGCGTCACGCAACATCTGACGACAGCGAGGAAGGTAATGTACAGTTTCTGGTTGAATTTAGTCACGGTTAGCAGGGAACAATGCATCATACTGTACCACAATGAAGCACAATCCAAAAATTTGATCATAATGCATGTTCCTTGGTCGGGCTGGTTTTATAATACCACTAGAGTCTCGTCCTGGGGTCCATTTCAGCGCTAATGGTGTTCCGGTTGTAGAGAGTAGGAAGCTTATGTTTTTTAAAATATAAAAGGAGAAACTACTACTCATGACTAGCTCTGACAAACCCTTTGATTAGTACTTACGTGCATGAATTTCTGAGTCACTGAAGCAAAGCAGAGCGGGTCGCCCACGCACAGCAAACCTGCTCCCATTCGAAAACGCAACATAACAATGCACTGGCTGGTTATTTGTTATAACAATGCATTGGATTTATATAGCGGCTTTTAAGATATCCACAGTGCTTTACAATGTATTACTCATTCACTTCATTCACTCGCTTGTGGTAAGATTCAATTGTAGCCAAAGCTGTCCTGGGGTGGACTGAGAAAAGCGAAGCTGCCAATCTGCGTCATTTGCCCCTCTGAGATCCTTCAATGCTTACGCACACACCGCTTTCATGCTAGGTAATGTGGGTGAAGTGTCTTGCCTAAGGACACAACGACAAAACTTGGTCAGAGTGTCAATCGATCCTCCGACATTTGAGTTTGGGGAGCTCTGTGGTATGCTAAGACAGACTTGTGTTTGTAACAAGTGCAAAAATGCTCCTATAATGTGTGGACCTAAAATGTCTGTGTAATCCCTCAGTCGTCCAGCTGGGATCTATAGTACAAGAGAAATTTAGATCTGTCAACTGGACAAAAAGTTGTGGGAGTGAAGACTTTGTAAACAGGATTAATAAAACAAGCATGAATGAAGCAAAATACAACTCCAAGTATGATTTTGATAAGAGGACATTATAGTATAGTTAAAAGTTTACCCAAAACTGCTGAACTGATGTTTTTTCTTACTTTCTACCATGTTATTACATTGTTCCCTCACCAAAAAAACACATCTGAAGACGTTTTAGATTCCCTCCATGCATGTTTGAGTAATTTTGCAATCTTTCCAGGGCTCTATTCAAACCCTCCTTAGCTGTAAGATTCTGTCCGATGCTCAGCCGACAAGCGTACATACATGACAATTCTCCATAAATATACAAAAACATGATACAAAACTGTAGAACTTCAAAACCTAATGCGATGTGCAGTAGTTTCATTAGCGGGATGCACACTGACTGAATTAATAGTTTCTGGCAAATATAGCATTTCCAAAACAACATTTTTTTTCCTCTTCATGTTAAAATGTTTCTGTTTATCCTTACCTGACAGGAACAAGGACGTTCCAAATTATTTAATGGCATTGTGATTCAATAAAATGACAGGTCTTGCATCAAACTGAATCGTGACCGGGTAATACTGTTACACTTCTTGTAGTTTTTTTTACTGTCTGGTTCACATTTAAAGGGTTTGCAGTGGTCCAAAGTTATTCATCACTTGTGTATTCCATCCTAATTATTCACTGCAATGACGTTTTAAGCACTTTTTGCAACTTTCATAGACTACAGGGCTGTTTTGCACCTTAAATTTAACAATAACTAGCATGCTAACAGTGCACTTCCTTATTTATGGAGAGTAAAACACTAAAGCTCCTTTAAAGGGGTCCTATATTAGATATTTATTTAGAAATTTATTTATTTATTTGGTCATTCCATTCAAATCAAACGTTATTCAACTTGCATAAGGTTGTACATAACATTTCTATCATGACCGAAAGAGTTTAGGCTGAAGTAAAAAAATAAAAATAAAAAAAAACTTATAATGCCTGACCCATTTTAATAATAACACACAGGAATTCAAAGAAAAGCAGCATCAGTTCTACAACATTTGACTAAATATGTAAACAAAAGAAAAACTACAAACCATGACAGTTCACATGAATCATTCCTGAGTCCTGTACTTTTTAAGAGTAATGTTTTATACCTCTTGTTTCGATTGTGTAGGAGCTTTTTAATTCATCATCAAGGTTCCACACAAACCCCTCGAACAGAAACGCACTGATGTTTTTTATTGGTTCTAGTCTTATTGTTTTTTTAATATACCTGTTCGTCTAAAATTATATTGACTCTCTCTGTTTGAGTAACATCTGTAAACAAGCTTATGATTATCTACATATGCATACATCATTATGGCTTTGCTCAAATCAACAAGATCAAATTATTTTACTAGTTTAAACTTAACAAAAACAGGATTTGTTGGTGCGAGATAGTCTGCTTGGTTAACTAATCTAATGACCTTCTTTTGGAGTTGAAAAAATGATTTTATGGTAGATTTATAAGTATCAACCCAGATTTCTACACGATAATTCAAATATGGTAGATGTAGACTATTGTACAATAATTTAAGTGACACTATTAAATGTAATATTAAACTGACTCTTGTGAGCTTTAAGTCATGTTATAATGCTCTTACCTTACCAAAAACACAGCTGGAGTTGTGTTTTGTTTCATTCACACGTGTTTGAATAATCCTACATTATTAGTCTATCTACATCTCCAAAGCTCAAAATGCTCCATTCCACCTTGTGATGTCATGAAGTGGTTCTTTTTAAGTTAACAGCTACATTTTACCTTTTTGTTCAGTTGTAGATTGGCAATTCCAGGGCTGATCCAAATCATCCAAATGATTCTAGTGAAGTTGTATAGACTTTTAAAACACAGTGGAGCACTTCCTGTATTGACATGACATCACAAGGTGGAACAGAGTGTTTTCTGTTTGAGAGAAGAACGCAGCTTAAATATGCAGGATTTGTGTTAAACATGCGTCTATGAAACAAAAAAAACAACTCCAGGTCTGTTTTGGATGAGGAAACAACATTATAACATCGATCAAAAAATGGCATAATATGGGCCCTTTAAAACACGTTTACAAAACATACTTCCTATTTAGTTTTTCATAGTAGACTCAACCCTTATACCACTTTTCCTTTCTTCCATATTTAACAAAGTACTCTCTCCCATACTGTCGCCCTGGCAGTGAGACATGGAAGTTGTGTAAGAGCTGCAAAGTGCATAGATGTTCATTAGTGAAAGTTGTAGGCTCATAGCATTAGGGGGCTCTCTTCTGATTGGCTGGACGGGGCTGGCCCACTCTGGGTATTGATCGGACATGAGCGGGCGGTGCGTGCCTGGACATATGGATCAGGCATCATACAGACATGACATTTCATATGAACTCAGTGACTGCACTCGCTTAAGCTGTTCAACCCGCTGCTCTGTTTGTTCTGTATAATGAGCTGGTGCCATAGACTGGATTAGTTTGCATTAGAAGGACGAATGTTAAAAGCTGCGTACTCGATTTTCACCTTCTTGAAAAGGTGAAAAACTGAATTTGGTCAGGCCTTTTGAATGATGCTGTCGATTTATAAATGGTTCACTAAAATAGGACGAGGTTATATTATTGTTATTGTGTCAGTGATATAAAGTAGCTTCAATATTCTTACAGGTTTTTTGCTTCCATTGTTGATTCTGATGCTGTTTTTCAGTTTACTTTACCTTCATGTTTTTAAATATAAGCAGCCATGTTTGTTTTGACACAAACCGATCATGCTTCTCTCTGATTGGTTAATCCACCTGTCAATCAATAATTGCAGGTGCATGTAGAGGGTCTTTAAAGAGGGAGTATTAAGCAAAATTGTCTGTTTGGAGCTTTATAATGTTATAACGTTGTTCCGTTGCCAAAAACATGCCTGAAGAGGTTTTTTATATGTGATCCATGCATGTTTGAGTAATCTAGCGATCTCTCCTGGGCCCTATTCAAACCCTCCTTATGGTTAGCAGTGAGTTAGCAGCAAGTTCCTATCACTGGAGGATAAAGTACTCCATTTTGTTAGTAAAAGTACAGATACAGAAGCTAAAAGTGACTCATGTAAAAGTATAAGTATCACATGAAAAATCTATGTAAGTAAAGGTATTAAAGTATCTGATTGAAAATGCACTTTCAGAGTAAAAAGTAAAAGTATTTCACACAAGTGTTGTTCATTTGTTAATGTGTACATGTAGTGATATTGATTTAAATTTATGGATATTTTGGTCAATTTATTAACTTTTCTTATGAATTTTGTGTATTTATTTTTGTTTGAAGCTTGAACTCAAAAACTTAATTCAGGATGTTTCCACAAACATGGTAAAAATAACAGTAATAATAAGTACATTTTTTACTTTTCGGCCCGTTTCAAAAATGTAGTAGAGCAGAAAGTAGAGACACCTGCTCTCAAATGTCATAAAGTAAAAAGTATACAGTGTAAAATGTACATAAGTAAAGTACAGATACCTAAAAATTCTAGTACTTTACTAGTTGTACTATGTTACCTTCCACCACTCATTTCTATTTATGGCTAAACAAAAGGTAAAAAGTAAACGTTATCTTGAAAACTACCACTTCATGACATCATAAGGTGGAACAGAGCAGTTTGCTTTTTGGAGATGTAGACAGACTAATAATAATAAAGGGTTAGTCAAAACACAAAACACAACTTTGGGTATATTTTTGAGGAGGTAATAAAATTAGAGCACGGTTTAAGCTCACAAGAGTCCTTTTTACATAATATAGGACCTTTATGTTGTTTTAGATCAATATGGCAGTTTCATTTTACAATCAATCTGCGTAATGATTTTTCACTAAATACCTCAAATAAACCTTAATGCGTCTTATTTAACACAGCTACAATCCTCTCCCTGAAACATGTTTTAATCACTGTGTTAAAATGATAAGCTGTGGCTCCCATCACCTTGATTAGCTTCATGTTGTTTTGGCATTTTGTTAACAGCAGGATCTGCAAATCCCCCATTTCTTAATTAAAAAGAAAATCTAGGATCTGGAGCGTAATTTGGCAGCGTCATTTGCAGCACTGCGGTGTAAAAGGTCCAAACCGTAAACCTTCTCAACTATGGGCGGGATATACAACTTGCACATAACATACTTAACTCACCATGTTACGTTTTATTGTTTTGAAAATGCTTTGCAGCGGTCCCTCACTATATCGTGGTTCATCTTTCGCTGCCTCGCTGTTTCTCGGATTGTTTTGTGTGAAATTTTGCATGCTTTTTTTTTTCCATCACAGCGAGAAACAGGATGATACAGAACCCAGGCCATCGACGAGTACTTTTCAGAAACGCTTTGTACTCAAAAGCGTGAGCATGTTAACATATTAAATTCCAGCCACCCCCCCCCTTCAGAGCGCTATCACGACACAATCAGCGTGCAACACAATCCTGCTAATTTAAGAACTGCACATCGCATCAGGTTTGTGAAGTTGTAGTGTGCAGTTTTGTGTCATGCTTTTATATATTTGTGGACAGTTGTCATGTGTGAATATAAGTGATGTTTGGCCTTTGGGGGTTGAGCATTGCACAGAATCCTACACCTGACTGTAAGGAGGGTTTGAAAAGGACTCAAGAGAGATCACTAGATTACTCAAACATGCATGGATGATGTTTAAAACCTCTATAGAGATGTTTTTTTTATGGTGGGACAATGTTACAGCATGGTACAAAGCTTGATTTTACATAATACCTCTTGGGTAAATCTCCTTGTAACAATAATCAGATTTAATTACTTGTGCTTTCATTGGTTAAATGCAATGGGAAAACCTCATCTCCCCACAGATCTGATGTGTAACTTGGCCTGGATGCGTTTACTGTTACACTGTGAGCAAAGAAATCTCCAAACTTATTTGACAATAGTTTTCAAGGTCAAACTCTTTCAGGCTACTGTTACTAATAGAAAAGTTCCCAGAATGCAGTGCAGTGTGACGTGGCCCTAAAAAACTCCATTAAGAGCTGTCATTGCCTGAACTGACTCACGGTTTGATTTGGCATGTTTTTCATTTATCTCATTTAGTGGGTTTATTCTGTGTTATGTCCACAAGCTCCATGTAGAAAGTCTGGACTATTTCAGTGTATTCCCAGAAAGTGAAACGACCTTCAAACATATTATTAGTAGTAGTATTAAGAGAGTATTTATACAGGTTAACCTCATTTTACATTCACACAGCAGTAGTAGAAATAGTCCTAGGACTCATAGCAAAAGAAACAGCAGGAGTACTAGTAGTAGTAGCTAAGTCCTGCAGTAACTGGGGCATGCTCATCTACTGGCCACCTGCCTGGACCCTCACCCCCGTCACACTCCACCTGCACAGGTAAGTGATGGTGTAAATCTTTGGTAAACAACAGCATGGTGGAGTCAACAGTGAGCTACAGCTTTTTTGTTATTGGGCTACTATGGGCTGGGAGCTCAACACAAGAAATAGTAGGAATAGCAGTAGTAGTTGTAGTTGTAGTCGTAGTAGTATTAACACTACAGTTCTGATACCCATAATATTATAAACTAAATAGAAAACTTTATTTGTCCTTATGGGGAAACGACTTTACAGTGAATTCACACGGCTGGCTTCAGTCACGCGAAACATGTAAACAAAAAGTCAGCTTAGCAAGTTTATACAAGTTAACAAAATATATTTATTTACAGATTTTTTTTTTTTTTATTTTTTTTTTGGCTCTACTGAATGAATAGAACAATTGTGAGAACATTTGCTCAGACAAACAATCACCTTAATTAACCCCTCATTGTTGTTGCCGTATTGTTAACAGCAAGAATCCGCATATTCCTCCTTCCCTAATTAAAATGCCAGTGTCTGGGATATCGGAGGCTTGTTTGCAGAAATGAAACGTGTTAATCATAATTCTGACTTAAGCTATGCAAATTCACCTTGAGGGTTTGTGGATTCTGAATACCTTAAATTATTAAAGCATCGGCAGAGGTGGAGAGTTCAGTTCAAAGAATCTCAGATGTTTTTAAAGGAGGGAACATTGTTAAAAACTTATAAAAGTCAAGTTTATATAATGTGTCTCCTCGTTAGATTATTCAGACTTGGGTCATGTATGTTTGAGTAATCCAGTATCGCCCTGCATTTGAGGCTTGTGTGTTTGGAAAATTTCAGTTTTCACCTACCACTTGTCTCCACCCACTGCTCTGTATATAGCCATTTTTCAAGAATAAAATAAATAAACAAAAATCTGACACTATGAAGAGGTGGGGCATCCCAGTTCTGCAGTTTAAAAAGAAAAAAAAAGGGGCTGAGAAATGCGCCTGTCATAATTCGTCATAAAGTTTGAAGTGATGTCTTGCAGGGAAAGCATTAAAAATATCATTTCTGGAGTCATTTAACGGCGCTATACCTAATTTGATTCTGTCTTAAAATCATAAAAAGTTCAACTAGTTTATTTGCAGTGGTCCAAAGTTATTCGGAGCGTCTCATCATAATTATTCACTATGATGAGTTTAGTGCTTTTCACAACTTTCAGAGTTTACCGTGATGGAAATCCTCGGTACACTTCTTATTTTGCAACGAAGAAAACACTAGATAAAGCGATTTGAATTTAATTTTATTTATTTCATTTATGTAATATCAGTCATAAAATTTAGACCATGGGTGCCCAAACTCTTTTCACCGAGGGCCATATCTTGAAAAATATTAAACACGGAGGGCCAGTGCTCAATGGATGTATTTAACATAGTTTTTACTTTAAATAAGGCTTGAAATATTAACATTAGGTCTGTATGACAATGCAATGAGATGTTATTTAGGTTATATTGGTAGGATTACTCAAAATTGTCATAAGAAGTACTGATAATGATCAATTGGGCCAGTTCATCTGAAGGCATGTGGGCCAACAAAAATTGGTCTGTGGGCTGTATTGGGTCCCCGGGCCATAGTTTGGACACTCTTGATTTAGACATACTTTTTCATTTTTGTTTTGTCTTTATTTCCCTGATTACTTACATCGTAGATTCTCACTAAAGTAGGAATGTAGTAAACAAAAAATAACCTCAAAATTACTCAAAATGTGTTAGATTTTTAAAGATAGCCATCGTTTGCTTTGAACTCTGGTTTGCACTTTTGGCATTTCTTGACCCTGACGCAGCACCTGTGAAGTGAAGGCCGAGGGTTTGCAGCGCTGTCGACAAAGTAAAGGTGCTTACTTTGAGGAATCTAAATTATAAAAAAAAAAGAAAAAAAAAAATACTAAAAAAATTTTATATAAAAAAAAAGAGTTGGGTTATTTGATCATTATTTTCTTTGCTTCATAATTCTATATATCTTTCTTTGTATATTTGATGTCCTCTGTTTCTATATAAAATGTAGAAAGTTGTTGATATAAATATCAAAAATAAATAAATAAATTGAATGAAAAAGTATATCAGAACTTTTGACTGGTAGCATATATATATAGACCTCAGTTTCATTTTCACCCTGAGAGCTGCTATAATATATCTGTACTGCAGCAGGACGGAGTTTACAGGTCTGTTAAACAGTTACATTTGATGTGAGTAATATGATGTTGTAATATAATGTGGCAAAGGCAAACGAAAGAAAATATTAGAGACTGAAAGTAATTTTAATATGAATTGTACTTTTACTGACCACATAAATGTACAGTTTTTGAGTATGAGTATGCTGTACTCAAACGGGCAAGGAGTTAGTACCTGGTGTTGTTATATGTCGCCTGCAAACATTATTTAAAGAGGAGGTATTATGCATTGTTCCCTCATTAAAAAACATGTCTGAAGAGGTTTAACATGTTATCCAGTCATGTTTGAGTATTTTAGCGATCTCTCCTGGGCCCTATTAAAGACCCTCCTTATGGTTAGCTGTAAGATTCTGTACAATGCTCCGCCCACAAGCCTTCATCATCCACGCTCCCGCACGATAATTCTCCATAAATACACAAACACATGATACAAAACCGCACACACAAACTTAACAAACCTGATGCGATGTGCAGTAGCTTCATTAGCGGAAGGCACACAGGTTGTGTTGAGTTGTTTTGAAGGGTGGAGCAACTTAGCACAGAGAGTAAAAGGCAGGGGAGACTCAGAGCATCAAAAACAAAAGTGAATTTGTTGTTGTTTTTGGTGAATATAGCATTTTCAAAACTATAAAAAGGCAACACGGCGATTTAAATATGTTGTGTGTTAGCAGTTAATACTCCACAAAGATAAAACAGCACAGTATTGGCAGTATTGGCTGTTGAATTGGCAGTAAACTCACGCGTAAACGTCACTTTTCTAATGAGGTTTATAATCAACATTATTATCAGCCCTAGAGTCGTAACAGCAGACATCAAAACCTTGGACAGCTTCTCCCAGTTGCCCGGCAGCAGGATCAGCACCACGGACAGCGCCACAGCCCAGCACTGATAAAACACGCAGAGCTACATGTATGTTTACTGCAGGATTATAAACGGCTCCTGGTCAGATAAGCTCTTTTCCCTGGTAATGCGGGCGTGAGGTTTCGTACAGGGGCCGACCTTGGGAGGGGGCAGAAAAATGAGGCTAAAATGACTGTAGGTGCAGGAGACGGGAATGAATGAAGGTATTTCAAACATGCAAACTGTATAACACAAGTCACATCACAAATTATGACATCACAAGAGCAGTTACAAGTCAAAATGAAAGATGGAAGTGGGTTTAACTTATTTAAAGAGGGAGTATTATTATTATTTTTGTTTTTCTATGGGGAATTAACTGCTAACACATAACATATAGATCAAAATGTTGCCTTTTATTGTTTTGAAAATGCTATACTCGCACAAAACAACGTATGAACATGTTTTATAAGTCACCCCCCCTTCAGAGCGCTATCACATTACAATCAGCATGCATCCCACTAACGAAACTACTGCATCAAGTTTGTGAAGTTGTTGCGTACAGTTTTGTGTATTTGTGGAGAATTGTCATGTGGCAGCACAGTCCTCGTAAAGGATTGTTCTGCTAACCGTAAGGGAGGTCGGAATAGGGCCCAGGAGAGATCGCTAAATTACTGAAGCATGCATGCGTGACGTCTAAAACCTCTTCAAGCATGTTATAATATGTTTGAAAGTTAAAGAACATCGAGTTTTTGTAATACATTCTGAAAAGTACTTGTCGATGGCCTGGGCTTTGTAATACCCCCTCTTTAGTCTCAGTTTACAGTTCATGTATTCAAAAACAGACAAAAAACATGCACATTTTCACAGTTTTTATGATTCAGCAACAGTCATTTCTTTATATTTCTTCTTCTTAAATGCTCATGTTTGAACGTTGTTTCAAATCTAGACTCAAGTCATTCCCAAGTTTAACACCAGAAACTGATACAGAAGCTTTCCATTGTCCTGAATCTGTGTATAGTACATTTCTCAACTTTGCAGCGGAGAGTTCTGCTTTACGCATCATTTGAGCTATTTGATATTCTCCAAGGGCCCTGCATGGAGAAGAATTGTCAACAGGGTATGTTTATGTTTTAAAGGTGCACTATGCAACATTTTTATTATCAGGATTTGGAAGGGACAACAGCAGAAAGGAGAAGATAGTGAGTGTGTTAGCTGAAGATTTGGTATTAGTGTAGGCTTTTGTTTATGTGTAAAAAGGCAGATTAAACTCATGATTTACAAGTTTAATCTGTTTTGTTGTTGTTGTTGTTTTTTTAATAAATACATTTTTGCTAGTACTTTTTTTCATCATAAATAGTTTCCCAACATCATTAACTTCAAAGCTGTAAATAAAAGGAATGCGAGTATCAGTACTGAAGTATCGATACGCTGATATAGACTGTATATATAAATGGACATAGCTAATCTGCTAGCCACCACATTCCAAATAAAAAGTGATCATGGGTGCACTTCCAGCTCCATCGACTCTGGCTCCAGTTCACTTTACATTAAACAACTGACACCTCTCTCTCTCTCCAAATGCTGTTGTCAGGCTCGCTCGCTCATTTTGGTCTTAAAATGTTCGTATTATCCCACTCTACATGATTCTGGTATTTTTATTTTGCTATTGTGTCCGTAACTCAAGATATGAACATTAATAACAGAGGTCGCTCCTGCTAGCATTGGCAATAGGTTTCATTGACATCGTTGCTAAGTGCCCACCTCCTGCTTCGCTCCAGATTGGCTCTTTGGTTGCTATGATACTCGCAGTCAGAATTCCAAATACAGAGCCTGACTCCAGATTTGCTCCTATAACTGCTAGCTTCCCTGAGCTTTTGATGAGATTTGGCTGGAGCTGAACACTACAGATGACGTCACATTCACTTAATCCACTTCTTTATACAGTCTATGGTTGATACTGATTCAGTACAAATGTCGGTATCCTGTTTGTCCTTTAGAGCCTAACTGAAGCCCTTTTGTACACATGTATTTACTGAAATGCCTTCACCCAAGACCAGACTAGTATCAAGTATTAGTACCAAAAAATAAATAAATAACCTCCAAAAGTACTTGGTATTGTATGATACCAACAGTTGTGGTATCGCCCATACCAAATATAACTTAGCCAAACCTCCTGTCAAAGTTCTTCTTGTCAAATCTCAGAAGCTATTAGAGCTGGGCCTGGTTAGTACTTGGATGGGAGACCACTGGTAACCATTGTGTCCTTAGGCAAGACACTTCACCAACATTGCCTAATATGGAAGTGGTGTGTGTGTATGTCTGTGTGTGTGTTGGTGGTTCTCAGACGGGCTGATCATGCAGATTGGCAGCCTTACTTCCATCAGTCTACCCCAGGGCAGCTGTGGCTACAATAATAACTTATCACTCCCAGGTATTGAGTGGATGAATAATGCAGAAAATTGTAAAGTGATTTTGAGTGTCTGGAAAAGCACTATATAAGACAAATGTATTATTATTATTATTATTATTATTATTATTATTATTATTATGTATTTATATTGTATTTATTTTTTATTATTATTTGTTTTGTTTTTTTGTTTTTTTTTTTCTACAATATCAACAAGTGGAAACCTACTGCTTGTTACAATGGAATGGCACTACGAAGAGGCAGGGTCTATCAGTCGCATTGTGGTCCATGGACAGTGACAAACAAGCTCCTGTCCACTGAGGGCTAAGCGAATGTCTAACCAGGACCCCCAGCGAGGCCGGAGTGACAGGGGAGAGGAGCAGTGAGTGAGCCCGGGCAGCTGTGTTTACGGTCAGCCCCTTTATCAGCTCCATCACGGCTCCTCTGGGCCTGCTCCTGTGAGGATGTGCTCTCCGGGCTGCTGTCCTCTGTCACTGCCAACACAACTGACAGGAGATTTACTGAAGATGGACAGCTCAGAAACACACAGCAGCAATCGCGTGTCTGCAGGCTGTTTTGGTAGAACTGGTGATCGGGTAAGAAGTGAAGATCTGATAGATGGGAATAAAGTGCACACGCTCTTATATTGATGGTGTAAAGTTGATCCTTGTGTCCTTTTAAACATGTTACAACATCATCAAAAACATGCCTGGAGTTGGATTTTGATCCTTTCGTACTTGTTTTGCAACTTCGATGTTTTAGAGATTTAAACATTTTATGTTTCTCCTCAGCATTTACCAGTTTACTCTCTTGTTGTTGTATTATGGTTAAAGTTGTATTTAACATAATTGATGCAAGTTTGAGTCAGCTTTATACTTGTTTTTTCAAGACGTCATTGATCTGATCTACCCACGTTTTCATCACAATCTGCTCTGTACTTCATTTTCCAATTTTATTTTCTTAACCAGTGATATGCATGTGAGGTTGTGTACTTATTATTACAACTGAAAAACACTCTGCTACTCAAATAGTTACGTCACAAATCAGAAACCTGGCAGTTTTTAAGCCTATCATCAAACTCTTTCTGTCAGGATTTGTTTTGTTTTTTTCTTCTTTTCTGTACACTATGATCCCAGTCTGTCTATGTTTTCTGTGCTATTTTCCCCGCTTTCTTCTGTGTCCTTGCCTAGACCTGGGTGCAGACTCTGGCACCACCCACTACACACCTGCAGCCCATGAGCAATCAAGCCTGCACCTTGTGAGTACAAAGGGGCTGGGGATCGCTACAGAGGCTGCCAGATCATTAAACCAATCCTTCATGTCATCGTCATGTGTTTCTACAAGTCATTCCTCATGTCATCCTCCAGTTTTCTCCGTGATCCCGTTTCTTGGACCCACCGTGCACCTCAGCCTCCGACCCAGCTACCTACTACCAGCTCCTCCAACCAGCATTCACATAAAACTCCTGTTTGCAGTTAAACCCGTACCCAGAGTCTGTATGTTTACGACACTTTCTGAAAATTTTGTTTTCCGCACTAAGTAACCATGTTTGTTCGGTGGTCTGGAGGATGTCAGGCAGGAGGTCTAGGTCAGCCAGGTCAACTGTGCAGGACCGTGGGCAAGGAATTGGCCCTTACCCCTCTTTATGACAACCACAACGGGGGTGACCTGCTTGAGTGTAGACATCGTCATTAGTGACATTATCAAGAGGGTCCTGGTTTCAACACAGGTTAATATGAACATAGATGTATCACCATGAAGCTCTGAAGTGAAGAATCTGCTAAATGTGTGTGCGTGTTTGTGTGTTTTGTTGTTTTTTTCCATGGATCATTCCTATTGTTCTTATGTGTTTTACCTGGACCAAAAATATGCATCTTTTTAAGTTCTAAAACATGAAATACAAATGCCAGGTGGACCAAAACCAAAATGCAGCCTGATATGTCGACATAAATCTGCTGTATTATCTTTACTAATCATATTGTTTTAGTTAGATCGTTTTAACATCTGTTCAGGGGCAATGGATGAAAACCTTTTGGTGCATTTACAGTAATATTGATGTAAGTACACAGCCCATGTCAAATAAATAACAATCAGAAGTGAAAATTAGATGCCATTTGCTGACACTGACAACACAGCTACTTTAGGGTATTTACAAACCGGGTTTTAGCCTTAGAATCTGGGAACCAAAAGTCATTCTGCTTTAGGTACTACAATAACCTTATGGTATCCTGGGGTGCATAAAATGAGCACTTGCTGCTTCATAACAAAAAAAAAACTACGTAATTTTTCATTATTTTTGTATGTTTTCAATTCAAATGTTGTTCTTGTATGGGTTTTCTTTACACTCCCAAAATGACACTATAATTAGCTCATTGTAAATAAAGAAAACTGCCAGAGTAGCACACACCATTGCGATTGCTGCGTCTTGTGTTGATGAACAGTTAGTACCTTTCCCACGACGCTGTTCATTTCACCAGTAGATGGCCAAAAATCCAGGGAGGTGTGGCTATGGAAAATTTTGACAACATCTGTTGTTGGAAGCAGCTGTGCCTGGGGGTTGTCTGTAAACTTGAAGAAGCAGGACAGAGCAGCTCCAGAGCGTAACCAAAGACAGAGGGTGATGACTGATGGGGTGAGAGGAGCAAAAGTCACAACAAAGTGACAACTTCTTCACCTCATACAGTCTCGCTGCAGAGCTGTTACAGAAAAGAAATGCTTTGGTGGGAACAAATCAGGTGCAACCAACTAGAGTTCCCCTGGAAACTTCATGACCAGAGGAGGAGAGCTGTTCTGTCCTCAGTTTTTGTATTTGCAAAAGAGGAAGAATGTGTTGCATTTATGACTACAACTGCCACAAAGGAGCTGTGGACACTCTGGACAAGGTATGAACAAATGTTTGAATATTTACAAAATTGTACTGCATCATATTTGATATAATGTCTGTATTCATCTGGATTATACTCTTTCCCGCTGCTTGCTGCTACATACACCTGTTGGCAAACAACAAAGTATTGGCCCTTGTCCTCTTTTACCATCTGCTGGTTGTCAGTGGCTACAATGCATTTGTCCTCTGGACCTCAGTCAACCCAACGTGGGAGGAGCACAAAAGCTTCCGCTGCCGCATCTTCCTGGAGCAGTTGGGAGAGTGCGTGATTTCCTCCTCAGTATTGATGAATCAATTGTCCTAGGCTCCAAGGACAGTATCAGGGAGGCCCAACCACATTCTCCCCTGACGACGCTGTATAATGTGCATAAATAGGTGTCAAGTGTACTCCACTTGCAGGTAATGTGGAGTTCCAGTTTGTTGCAGGGAGAACTACTTACTGTCTGTGGTACTTTCTTTGTAGACCTGTAAACTGTTCATTAATAGTGAGTTTTGAAGTTTACCGTTCTTGCCAAAGCATTTGTAATAGCTTTGTGGATACATTCAAGATTCAATGTTCTGTGTGTTTTTTGTGATTCTCACTTGTTGGTAGTTTATGCACAAACGTGACAGATGTTAGTATTTGGTTATAATGTTTTACATTGTTGACTCCGTGGCTTGGCATCCAAAATATAGTCACTTTGTGAACATTATATGGCACTTAAAGGAATAAAAACACAACATAAATAAGTACTTATTACATACAGTTAGGGCTGCTCCAGACTTTCTAGAATGTATATGGTTTTAGGTCAAAATAATATTTGTTGCATGAAGTGAATGGTAATGGGACTGAACCACTAACCATTAATAAAAGAGCTTGTTGGACTTTGCATGACTCTATGTGATTCTCATTGTTAGTAACATGAGCCAGCTGCAAAAGAGTCAGTCTTTGCCAGCTACATTTTCTGCCACTATTGATGCATTGTTCAGTGTCCACAGCTGCAGCTGGTTTCAGAATGTTCACAATGTGCACAAACCTGTTTTAAGCCTTTGGTAACAATAAACACACTGGTCTACAACAATATTTCTTAATTGTAAAGTATAGTTTCTACAGTAGTAAATTAAGGCTTTTACCAAACAAATGCCAAGTTTAAATGTTCTTTGTACACACTGTAATTAAACCTGAATGAGACAAGAATTGCATTGACATAGTTGCTATCTGCCTGTCACCATCTTTTCTCTTTCTTTGAGTTCAAACAAGTATATTTATATATATTTAAATATATTTATTTTTTGCAATTAGTAATTAGTAATAATAGTTGAAGTAATATTTTACTATTATTTACTAAAGCATCTGTTGTGGAATTTTCTAAAAAACTCTTAAAATTTTAAATAAACTGAGAAGTTGTCTTGAATGAGAGTCTATGGAAGTTTTATGGAAGCAATTGTGCACAATCTAAACGAGCGTTAAGACAGCTACAGTACATCCAGAACACTGCTGCTCAGGTCCTGACTAGAACCAGGAAGTACTAGCACATGCGTCCTGTGCTCAGGTCTCTGCACTGGCTCCTGTGGCTCAGAGAATAAACTTTAAACCAGCTCTGTTTATGAACAAGTCTCTCCATGGACCAGCACTAAAGTACATCTCCGACATGTTAGTGCCACATGAACAATCTCACACTGGGCACCAGCAGGAGGCCGATCCTTGAAGTCTCAGAGTCAGGACTAAACATGGAGAATCAGAATATTGTCTAGTTTTTCAATAGAAATCTTTTATTTGATTTATATATTTATATATATATATATATATATATACACACATGAAAACTATCAAATAAATATTGGGTTTTTCCATTAAGTTTTGATTAAAACAATTTATAATTCTAAATGTACATGGCCTGGTTGTTGTGGACCTGGTTGCACATGATCTGGCTGTTAGATGCCTGGTTCAACAGAGCCTGAGTGTACAGGGCCTGGTTGCTGTGGGCCTGGCTGCTGTGGGCCTGGCTGCAGTGGGCCTGGTTGCTGTGGGCCTGGTTGCTGCTCATTGGATGTGTAGTATTGATCCACGGCACAGGCTGAAGAGCGGCCGCTGTGGGGGAACACCATCCTGTTGGTTTGTGATGACTGGAAGGCCGTTATTTTTCCTCTTTTTAGCCCTGACCCTGAAATGACACAAAGGTTTTCGTAATAATGCACTTTAACCACTGAAATGTTCTGGATGAGTGTGTATAATACAGTCTATGATTCTCCTTATATAAGATGTGTGTTGAGCACTTATTTAGCGAGGTAGTTTGAAGGATAAAACAAAACAACTAAGTTAACTTTATTTATATCACGCTTTTCACAGATAAAAAGCAAAGTGCTTTACTGAACAAAATAATAATTTTAAAAGATGTGACATTGTTCTATGTGAAAAAAATAATGATTTTTATTAACAATGCACAAATTAACATAACCAGCCGCTGCTTTTGTCAAACTCAGCTCCAACAGGAAAAGGACTTCCTGCGTTTTAACTCCTCGTTATATGTGACATTTTCACCATTTAAAAGATTAAATATTTAGTTAATTCATAAGGCAACAGTCCTGATATTGCACCATTCTCAAACACATAGACAGTTTCAAGCCACTGCTCACGTTTGTGCAACACCAATGACCTTTAATGTGAACATAATGGAGACATAATTACACTCTGTGAATTAAGCAGATTAATCTTAAAAGATAAATGTAAAGATTTTTTTACTTGTCTCAGTAAGATTTTTTAGCTTGTTTCAAGATATTCCACCACGATCCACTTTATTTAGATTTACAACTTACTCTAAGCACATTTTATGTTAAATCAAGGCAACTTGTTGAGTTTATGACCACATGTTTTCTTGAAACTAATGTACTTGTATCAAGATATTTTATCAGAAAGTAATCGTATAATGCTGTTTTGGGGTTATGTTGTTGTCAAGGAAAAGAAGCGTAAACTCTTGAAGGTGCAGCTCAATCATTCTCTTAAGTTTCTGTAACGTCACAACAGGAGAAAATGTTATCTGTGTTATCTCCAGTAGCCCTATGATAAACTGGACACATACATTAGCACAGGTGATGTTCAAAATAAAGGGGAATTTAAAAATATCAGCATCTGTCCTGAAGACTGTTTAAGATTAACACAGTGGTAACAGTGATGGGGCCAAGCTTGTCTCTTTGATCTACAAGAGAATAAGAGAAACCTTGTATAACTGATTTTACAGAGTCACATTCAATATCTCCAGACAAAATAAAGGTGCTTCAACACATTTAAGCTCACAGGCATGACACCCTCAAGCATGACGTGCATTATATCCTGCAGAGTTTGCTGTATCAGATCATAAGCGGGAAAATCTACAAGTTTGCTCCTTCTAGTAAGTCCATTAGTAGTTAAGAAGACACTTTTAAGAAAATCTGTCCTGGCCTTCTCCTAACTTCAAGTACGTTTAAAACACCACACTTAACTCGACACAGTTTTTGTGATATGACTACCTCTTGGATCAAAAAGTTCTTTCATAGTTTGTTTTTGCATGTCGGCTGTGGACAGGGTGGTAAAAGGATCTGCAAAGTCCTTAAATGCTGCAAGTAGCTCAATCTGGAGATGCTCAATGTTGTACAATGTCTCACGTCTTTCAAACACAGTCCTCACCCTCTCCTGCAGGTTTTCCAGAAAGGTGAACTGAAATAGTTGAACTTTAGCGACAATACTGTTCACGTTCGCCTGTACGCCAGAACAAATTTCAGAGATTTACAATAAAACACACAGACAGGTAGAGGTTTTACCTGAGAGATGCCACATATTTCACAGACATCAACAGTAAAACCACCAGCACGTCTAATTAAAACCTGTAAAAACACGAGATGCAAGGTTAGGCTGTGCTAATGAACGAGTTTTTTTCATTCATTATTTAACTTTTTATATTATTATTATTTTTGATTACATTGTATTATTTCTGTATGTTTATTTTGTATTTATTTTGTCTTTATTGGTGGTTGAAAAGTGGGAGAAATGTAATTCAGGGGTGTCAAACTCATTTTCACCAAGGGACACATCAGGAAAATGGCTGCCGTCAAAGGGCCAGAAGTAAAATAAATGTAGATACTTTTTAAACTTTTTAATTAACTGTTTCTGTATTTATTGCTTATTCAAGTTACAAATATTGCATATGCGTTTGCAAAGATGTAAAAATATGGCTGTGTAACTGCGTATCTCCTGATAAAGTGACATTTTAAGACCATCATACCTTTTAATTTACCCTGTCGAGGACCACATAAAATGATGAAGAGGGCCACATCTGATCCGTGGGCCTTGAGTTTGACACATGTGATGTAATTAGATTGTAATCTGTATAGCTCCAGTTGAGAACAATACTTGAATAAAAATTTGATCTCAAAAAAAAAAAAAAAAAAAAGCTTGTGCTAATCGTCAAGTATCCATCCCCCTTTCCTCCAGTTAACCTAAAAATGGTAAGGTTACAGCTAAATATATAATAAAACATACAGTACAACATGATGACAGTTTTTGTGCATTTAATAATAATAATAAAGAAGTTAGTGTTTAGTGGCTATGCTGAAAGTACCTGGTACACTCTGTACTGTCAGAGACTGTTTTGCATTTATAAATTCTGAATAACTTTGTACTAATCTGGACTGTGACAAATTGCAATGCTGTTCCGCTGTAGCTTTTCTTGTGAGTTTAAGTCCAATTAAAATTTTTTAACCTTTTGCACCAACATTTTGAACTATAATCTATAATATAATCATTTTAAAGTAATATCAGCCATTAGATTTTTGCTGCATGCCTCTTTATGCAGTTAACACTTACTTCAATGACAAAGGCTGAATCATTTGCAGTTTACTATGGATTCATTCTTAAACAAGCCGTCTAAAGATTCACAGCACCCTGGCATTTAAAACCTGCCCAGTGTCTCCATACGGTGTTGTAGCCTCTGTACTTCCTGTAATAATAAGAAATCACATGTGTCAAAGGGCAAAAAATGACGTTTTACCATGAGAACAAGCAGCCCTAAGCACATTCTAACGCACATGTGTCAAACTGAAGGCCCGTGGGCCAAATGCGGCCTGCCATGTCATTTTATGTGGCCCGCGACAAAGTAAATTAAAAGGTCTGACTGTCTTAAAATGTCAGTTGATCATTAGCTACACAGTTAAACAGTCATTTTTTTCATATCTATGCGAATCCATATGGAATATTTATAACTTGAATAAGCGGTAAATATAGAAACGGTTAATTAACAAGATTAAAACGTAGTGACATTTATCTTACAGTTAAATCTGGCCCTTTGAGAGCAACCATTTTGTTGATGTGGCCCTCGAAGAAAATTAGCTTGACACCCCTGTTCTAACGGGAAACATAGAAACATATCCTCTTTAGGGGTCCGAAAAGTCCCAAAGCATCAAGTTACGTTGTCAGATTTGTATTTTCACGATATGACATTACCAAATTAAAACAGGTTCTCACAAAATCTCACAAATCATTTCTATTGACGCCTATTGAGCATGAGCTACGGTAGTTTATGCACACCTACATTTTGCGTTATATTTAGGTCACGTTAACATGTTATTTTCGTACAGTGTGTGTGCGTTTACTCTGTGTGCGGGTAACGGGGTTTCAGGAGATGGAACGTCAAGTGTTGGATTATATCTTTCCTCTTCCTGGTTGGCTATTTCTGCTCCGGTATTGCAGCTAATATTGGTTGCAGCTTGTGGATGTGGAGAAAATGGGTATGTCGAACCTTTTCTTCTCCTTGCACGGTGAATAACTGGTCATTGATGAAGCAGAGGAGGGTGTCTATGGGCCAAAAAGGATACATGCCTGTGTTTTATGTGTTAGTAGAAGGAATTAAATACTCTATATTCTTCCATGCAGTCATCAATTACACAAAGAGCACAAAAATTCCCATTTCTCACTAAGTATTACTTTCAGAGTCAATGCCATGAACACAAAACTAATGACACAGCACCAGCTCATCTTCTCGAAAAGAATTTTAAATCACGCCGCTGTACTCGGTTGATTGGAGGACTATTCCATTACAACAAAATAGGGGGAGGCTGTAGTTTTTTTGCTTTTGTGCTCAAACCCAACTGATTTTTATATATTATTAATTTCTAATATTTAAAGTGTTTATTGGTTTTAAATCTAGTTATACACTGGATACTGCAACAACAGCAAAATAAATATGTTTGGTTTGATCCAAGTCAGAGTAAACACCCCCCCCATACTGGTGATTTGGAATAACCCTCTGACAAGCGAGAGCGTGTGGGAGGAGGCTAAAATAAAATAAAATAAAATAGAATAAAATAATAAAAAAAGGGAGGAGACTAAGAGCTCTCTAATGACTCATGTTAAATGTGTTTGTTTTTTTTTATTTTAGCTAATGGCAGGCGGTGGAATGTCACAGAGAGCGGCTCATCCTGTGGGTGACACTGACATTTTTACCAGAAGAGAAGGAAAAGGGTACAAAACAAAGCAAAATCACAAATGAAACAATTTTCTGTAATTAAACCACTAATCTCATTTTTGTTTGTTTTGTGTTCAGGAATATGGACAAGCTAGACGGCAAATTTTAAAGGGTAAGTCAGTGTTTCCCCATTGTGATGAATCCTGTTAAGATTTTAAAAATACTTAACCCATTAATTGACTTGCATTTGTGATGTCTGTCTGCTATTACCATCACTATATATTTTCTTATCTAATTTATCAACACTATCACTTGTATATTCCTCAGCTGCAAACACTGATGCAGACTGTCTCCATATATCATCAAGAGAAGACCTGAAAGAAAGTAACATTTGCTAAGAGTGAATGAAATTGTTGGTTTGTCCAAATCCCATATTCTCATGGTAATGTAATGTCTGTGCAGGCAGCAGAAACATGTGAGAAACCTGAGGGTAATTCTCGTGGAGTTAAAACCAGCTCCATCAAGATAGTTCAGCTCCCAAGTCCTCAACATGTGCTCCACACTGACAGTGAGTTAGAGCATGTCAGGAAAGAGTACTCTGAGTTAAAACGCACAGGACAAGAAAAGGACTGTAGGGTTTCAAAGGAGCTAAACTGCAGGATCATCAGAAATACTATAGTGAGCGTGGTGTCTATAGTGAGGGCTGCAAGTGGGACTGACTCCCAACTAAGGACGACCTGCAGGACATGGCAAGGTGAATCCCTGGGTATTACCCAATGCTCATTGACCGGGCCGACTCTGACTGTCCATGTTTATGTATAATTACTATGCAGTACTACTAATATCAGGTCAAACTAGTGTTTTATGCTAAAATTAAGACTTATAACACACTAATATTTTGTCTTTTTTAAGAAAACTTAGTAAGTGAAATTTTCTTACTGCACTGGCAGATAATTTAACTTGAAATAGGTAATTTTTACATAAAAATTTGTTTATTTTTCTTATTGTTTGATAGGCCTTTTTTGCAGGGCACTGTTAAATAAATGGTTATTGTTGGGCGAAAATCACACTCCTGCACGTTTGAGCGTCGCCAGCCAGTGACACAGACGTTTTGTGAGAATGTGGCACAAAAAGCAAGCTAACAAGTAAGATAAACAAGTAGAAATAGCAGAAAAGAAATATTTCACATCGAAAGGGAATCAACCAAAACATTTTAACGGATGGAAAGCAACTAATTACAAATGCTCACAATACTGTAAATGAGTAGCCTATAATTCTAGCATCTAACTGCAGTAAGTTACATTTTAAATTAGCGTTTGAGTGAGAACTGTCCCAGTTGTCCTAATGCAGCTCTGTCTCTCCTCCTTTATAAACAGCACTGCCTCTCCCAGAATAAGATTGTTGATTGTTGCACATGGGTGTTGGGGGCACCTCTAACTTCCAGGTAAATGGACGTGCTATGCTAACGTTTGAGCTACTGCCTCTCCACACCATGACAAGGAGGACACTGAGGACATGTCCACGCACCACTACATTATGAATGAGTGAAGACCCCCATCTGACTGTGCTATGACAAGGGCAAACGCACAGCAAGTTCTCTAGGAGTTCAAACAAGATTTATCTGTTGAGTTGCAAGGATTTGAAGGTCTTACGGTAAAGATGCGATACCTGATTTTTTTTTTGTCTTTGCAGTTTGTTTCCTGATGTATTCTGAGTTTCAAATCAAATAAAGTGTCATCAAAACATTTCAAGTCCAGAAGTGGATCTCTCTGTATTTTGTCCCCAAGCCAAATCCCAAACAGGGAGGTACAACCAGATTTGTTTATTTAAGTGACCCATGTGAAACAAAGAAGCTCATTGGTCACCCATCATTTTGAACAAAACTATACTTCCCTCACCTCAGATTAATGCAGTTTAAAGCAGACCTCGACTTTTTTTAGAGCTTTTAACCATGTTATAGTTCCCCTCACTATTTACCCTCTCGAAGTTGTATTTGGAGTGATTCGTACATATTGGAGCAAAGTTTAATTGATTATTTTCAAGACGCCATATTGCTGATTAACCCCTTTTCACAGTCCCAAGTACACGGCCTCTTCTCTGTACTTACTTTGTTGTGTAGTTTTATTTTCTTAATTGGTGATGCACAAAGGATTTGGCAGCACTGTGTAGTTATTTTGGTATGCAAAAAAACCCCAAAAAGACATCTTGCTAGCGTGATGTGCAGCTATCAATTGGGCTATGATGTTTACGGCAATGTCAGCTCCCATTGGGCACCTCAGTTTTCTAACTTGTTCCTTTTATTAAGTCATTTTAGATCAATTCTGTGATTTAAAATGTACAAATTATAACATACTGATACAGAGGTGTCATAGATTATAACTATTGTTCTGCCTCCAGTGGAGAAAGATATTTCTGTTTTGAGTTAATGTGTTTTGTCTATTCAGAGCTACCGTACTGCTATATTTTTGCAGAGTTTCATCAGTTCAGTCATTTTTTCACTGTGTCTAAGCCCTGTAAACTGTCATTTAGCCCCATGCAAATATCTGTCTGTAAATATTGTAACGTTATGACATGTTAGCTCGCTTTATAAACTCATTTGAGGCACTTTAAGTTGATTTACAGTGGAAATTTGTGCTAAAACAGAAGACGCTAATAGGGCTAGCATGTCTATGTGATTTTCCTTTCATGTTAGCACGATGCTAATCAACAGTTTTACACACTTTTTCATTATTTGTGGCTACCTTTAAGCTAATGTTATGCATATATGGTATTGTAATAAGCTACTATATGTTGTTTTAAGTAGCTCTGTTACACTTTTACAATCTACTCTTCATTAAATGTGTTGGAGAAACTGTTCACTATCTGTAAAGCTAGCTCCCAAACACTAGTGGAGGCAGAATAACTATATACTGTAGCAGACACAAGCACAATGTTTTCTTTAATACTTAACGCTCAATGATTCTTCAGAAATCTGCAATATTTTTTAGTTCCTTGTGATCTTTTTTTTTCCTTTCTTTTTTCCTCATAAGTAGCCATATTTGTTTTGACCATGCGTGTCCCTGATTGGCTAATCCAACTGTCAATCACACCCATCTGAACTCGGGGAGACTCACATGTGACCAGACTCATATCGCATCACTTCAGTCTCGAAACTTTGATGTCAAGTCTATATGTTTAAGTTTCAGATTGACAGTTACAGTATAAAGTATTGCCTTTGGTATGAAATTCACCAAAAAATACATTAAAATACATTTCTGGCTCCAAATTTTTGATCACTCCCCCAATTTCAAACACTCATAAACCCTTCCACATGTGCTGATTCTTGGTGTGTACGACTTTTTATGCTTGTTTTACAACTTTAAAGCGCGCAAGGTTATAGTCAATACAACAACAAAAGCCAGAGATACTGTTTTTCGATTATAACAAGCGCTCATAATACAGTACAGACACTCAACATACTTTTTTCTTTCTTTTTTTATCTGGCAACCTTGATTGAGATACTTGGATTCCAGTTATTATGTAGACGTGACTATGTATAAATATAAGATATACTGTACCTCCAACCTTCAGATTAGTCGACAAACACTCAAATGAGCTACTGTTTGAATTTCATGAATTTAATCAGTCAGTTTGGTCTCTCAACAAACAACCTTTTATGTGGAAACAACAAAACTATCCAATCTTCACCAAAAGATGCTATTTCATTTCATCACCTTGCTCCCATAGAGTTATGCAGCAAAACATAACTTCAAAGACAGTTTTCTCCAAATGTATTTTTCTCCCTTAAGGACATGAGGATCACCCCTTAGAGTAGCACCTATACACCAAACTTTCCAGTGTTGTACAAGATATTGAAAAATTGCACAGAAGGATTTGCTGATTTATTAAAAAGCAGGTATTATGGAAAGTTTTTCAGCTTTCCACGATGTTATAACGTTCCCTCATCAAAAACATGCCTTAAGAGGTTTTGGATGGCATGTTTTAGTATTTTAGCGAACCGTTAGCTGTAAAATTCTGTGCAATGCTAAGCCCACAAGCGTATAAGTCACCCACGCTTCCACATAACGTTCAAAATACAAGAGCATGATACAAAACTTTATACTACAACTTCACAAACCTGACGCGATGTGGAGTAGTTTCATTTGCAGGATGTGTGATAGCGCTCTGACTAAGGGAGGGCAGATGAAATTAAACATGTCAGGATGGGTTTTTTTCTGCAAATATAGCATTTTCAAAACAATAAAAGGTAACACGGTGATCTAAATATATGTGCTAGCAGTTAATACCTTACAGAAGTTAAAAACGAAGGCAAAATTCTAGTTTTAAGGCACATTTTTAGTCCGAATTGTTTTACTGAGATACTAAACAAGATAAATTCATAGGTTTTTACACCTAAAATACATGGAAATTTATATGAAAACACTGCACGACACATTTTTGGCCTTATATTTATGTGCGTACACTATAGAAGAAGTTTCAAATTGATATAAATTAACATTTAGAGATCTCACCTGCAGTGTCTCGCTTTAAGAACACGAACCCTTTGGCGTGTAGTCAGAATAATCCTTCACACGCTAGCAGATGCTGTGAACATGTGATGTGGTTCCATTGCACTATTATTAGCTTATTTATTGACCTATTTAGCTTTCTGACACATGTCACACAGGAAACACTATCTCTGTCTTCTTTCTTTCACTTTGACATTCTATAATGCATCAGAAAATCTCCAGAGAGTTGTTGTTTTTTTTCTCTGTTCCTGTATAGTATTGGTGGTTTTCAGATGTCATAGTCCCAGATGGGGGGCAAGGACATGATACCTTGCCATGAAATATACTGCATATCTCAAAGGTAAACTCACAAATGTTGAACCTAATGATTTCTTTCAGTGACTAGACCTAAGAACTCACTGTACTACAAAATATGTCTGCATTTTAACAATATTGACTTTATCTGCCTAAGTTATTTGCCTATAGAATGTCATGAAGTCATCTGAAACCCAGCAATACGTACAAAGGGAAATGACAATACAGTATATGATGGTCTAAATGTTTTTCCTTTTGTGTCTTTTAGGCTTTTAAATGTCTTGGCAACATGGCATTGGTATTTTATATAGAACACTTGAAATGTGTTTGCTTGGAACACATTTTAAAACACAAATACCTCTAATTCCATTGCACACTTTAGACCCTCTGAATGAACAACAAAAGAAGTAATTAAACAAGACATTTTGAAACATAGCTGGAAATAAGCCTGCAACAATTAATCAACAAATCGTGACCAGTCGGCTGTAAAAATCAGTTGTATTTTGATAATTGTAATCATTATCTGGATTATACACTCTAAAATACATACTAAAAGAGCTTTTTTTAATGACAAAGACCGTGGCATTATTAAATCAGGATATTAAAAAAAGAATACACACTTTCTGAATTACAGCAATAATACACTTTTAACGTATATTCTCAATTTAGAAACTTTCAGCCGCCATATTTCAGGCTTTAGTTGGTTTAAAAAGTCTTAGTGCACAATAGAAATAATTCATAGTAAAACGCTGTAGGAGTGAAGACGTTTTGCTGCTTATCCAAGCCGCTTCTTCAGTTCTGGTCAGATAATAATAATAAGATAGAGAAAAACAAGTTGAATACCAGCACAGCAGGCTAACATAACACATTTATATTTATTCAGCTACATGAAGCATAGACAGTGAAATGAATGTGTCTGGTCTGTTAATGTAAGATATTAACAGCTAATCAGACAACTAAAGCATAAAAAACAAGCTAACACGTTTACTCTTCATCTCACTCCAAATCACTAAATCCATTGAACAAGTCCGCCTACTTTTGAAGTAGATGAAGCGCGGCTGTGCTACTGGTACACAAGTCCAGAGAGCCCTCACGCAGTCGTTTGTGTGACAAAGATGTGAAATTATATAGTTTAATCATTTCAAATATAAGTCGCATCTGAGTATAAGTCACTCCCCCGGCCAAATTATGAAAAAAGTGCGACTTATAGCCTGGAAAATACGATACACTCTATGGACACAACAGGTACGCACGCTTCTAAACCCCATTCTTACTTCACTCTTTGTTTTCAGTTTGGTGTTAGCTTAGCCCTTTTGCCTTTGTGCTGGTTTAGCTGCATCCCAAATGTTCAAACTACTGTGGAGCAAATTTGAATCCTTGAATTCCAAATTGTGTTACAAAATTGAACAGTACCGGTCTTACACTGACCCGCAGACGTCATGACCTCGTGTGCTTTATACAAGTAAGTTTTAAAAGGAATGGCATCTTCAATTAAAATACCTGTCATCTCTTTTATTGCTGAATAGAATTGTATTATTACACTATAGCCACACTCTTCTGTACAGATGGATTTGGGGTAGTTTTTACTCGATTATGATGAAACTGTACAGACTGTCAACAACTTTTCAATCAAACACACACAAATATGATCTTGCTTAAAAAAGGAGCATTATGCAAAGTCAACTTTTTTTGAGCTTTCTACCATATTATAGACGACCCTAGGACTTAAGTTCTTTTAGTTGTGTGTATTTATACATTATGTTTCCTGTGTGCATCCCTCAATCTTCAACTTTCCCCATATCCCTGTCTGTGTGAGCCCTTGGCCGTGATTGGAGGACGGTTTTCCAGTTTGGCCAATCCTGGGGCCCACCTTCAGCCGCCTCCCAACTACTTAAGAAGATTCGGGACACCTGTGGAGTGGCCAGTTTGCCAATTTGTGTGTCTCTTTTGTGGACAAGTCATTACAGGCGTAGCGACTTTGTGCTGTGAGATACTTTATTTTCAGTAATGACTCTGTTCGTCAAGATTTTGTTTTGTTACTGTAAAATTTGTGTTTTAGTTAACTTTATCTTTTCGTTTTTGTTTAACCCTTGTGTGTTCCTCCCAGTAGAGTCACATTGAAGTTCCTCTGGGCTCGATTTGACCCCAATTTGTTTCTCTTATAACTCAGCCATAAAATAACATACTTTTTTTTACTAGGCCGTATTTTAGTAAAGATTGTGCATTTTTGGACCTCAAAATCTCCTGCAACTCTTAATTTCCATCACTGTACTGTGTTTGTCAAGTACAGTCATGGAAATGAAGTTGATTTGAGTTATAAGAGAAACAAATTGGCGTCAAATTGAACTTTAGCGTGACTTGTTTTCCAGACAGTTCTTATTATACAATCAACATTTTTTTCCATTTTTTTGAGCTATTTGATGAAGAAATGACCGAGTTCTTGTGAGTGAGTTATTTTTTGGGGTCATAAATTACCCCAGGACAACACAAGAGTTAAACCTTTGCAACGTACCCTTCGTTTATGTATTTTAATCTCTTTTTGTTTAGTTTACCCTTACCATGCCTGTTAATTACGCTACTTGTGTTGTGATAGTGCTCTGACGGGGGAGCGACTTAGCCCGGAGAGCGAAAGGGAGAGGGGATTTTCAGAGCATCAAAAAACCCCAAAACGGAAGCGTATTAAACATGCTAATGCGTTGTTTTCAGCGAATATATTGTCAGTCCCCTGGGGCAGACTGACGGATATGAGGCTGCCATCGCCAACAGTAAAACGCACACACCGCGTTCATATCAGGCAATGGGTGAAGTTTCTCGCTTAAGGACCCTATATATAGACCTTATCCCAGGCCTGCTCACTTTTGTCTACTAAATTGCACTTTCGCTGCGCTAAAATATGATATAAAGACGATTGATTTGTGTAAAATATTTAATGTTCATGCGCGCTAACAAGTCAAAACTGAGGCTTTAAAACGGATTTGTAGTCCCTATAGAACTTATTTGCTGTATTATTTGCTGTCAATAATACAACCCGATGATGGGGGCGCCTACGATATTTCCAGAATAAAGTGGATAGCAGCATAATAGCTTCCCACCCATATAAGAAGTGTATATTCTTGAAATTCACATTAGAAAAGCACGTAATGGATGTGTCTTTACGCCCGTTTCCATCGAACAATGTGAGCTCATAACGGGGTGTTGGTTACCTCCTGTGTCAGAAAACCATTAACTTTCCCTAAGTTACTCTACGAATGAAGATCAGACGAAGAATATAAGTCTCTGGACACGTTGTTAGTGTTTCGGCATACTTTGTTTTTAGCCTGAACCTCCTGCGTTACACTAGTGCGGCGAAGTTAGTTTAACTTTGGGCAAACAAAAAGCCAACACGATGGGATTATTCTGGCTTCAGGGGGACAGCAGACAGATTCCAGCTCCCACAGATGAATGCTGTCGTTGCGTCCTTGGGCAAGACACTTAACCCACGTCACCCTCAGTGTCTGCGTACACCGGTGTATGAATGTGCGTGTCAATGGATGAGTGGTTCCTTGCAGTAAAGGTCTTTAAGTGCCTTGAATGTGCAAAAAAAGCTATATAAATCTGACTATTTTTACTTTGTTCATCACCTGTGTCCACTCCGGTCCGTGGGTTTTATATTCGCTTCTTGAGTTAATGCAGCTAAGCGCGTTTCCACCTTCCAGAATGCGTTTTAACTACTATGCGCTTCATCAAAGTCCACCTGAAGTGACCAAATACATTTTTATGCAAATGAAATGTCAATTAAATGTGATTTTTTTTTTTCATTTCCACCCTTTTCTTTCCGTTACTTATACAAATCTCCAAAGTGCACATTCAAAATAAACTGATGGAAACTAATGTGTGACAAATGAGGTCGGGAAAACAGCTCAGAGTGCGTGGTTGCCATGGCGTTGGCAATGTATGTGAAAGGACTAATCGAGAGACAGAAACTCGACTGACCTTCTATGAGTGATGTGTTTAGAAGAGCTACACGTGCATTGGTCCAGAGTCTATTTATTTTAATGAAGCACCAATATTTAAAAAAAAAAAAAGCTTTATTTTTACTTCTGCGACCTGGCCCCGGATAAAGCGGAAGAAAATTGAAAGAGAAAAACTTTTTTTTTTAATGTTTGAAGACCGCTGACACAAATAGTTAATTCAAAATCAGACTTTAAGCTTGTTTTCTTGTGAACTTAATTAGGCAGGATTTTAGTTTTTTGTTTTTTTTTGTCAAGCCACATGACAAATCTTTCGCCATCTGCCGCCATATTGTATTTTAAGTCTTTTTATGCCATTTAAAGTCTTTTTCATGCCATTTATTTTAAGCTATGGAAAAAAATGTTTTGTAGTTGTCATTGTCGTCATATTGTCAAGGCAAGGCTAAAGTCTGCCTCAAACTGCACTGTTTTATAATAATAATACACATTATGCTTTTCTTTGGTCTGTAGATTCACAATACAACCTTGAGTGAGTGAAGAACGAGGAGTCACCATTGCGACACAATTAAAGGGCGTATATTGCACTATTTTGATCTATTTTATAAAGTTGTTTCGTCATCACAAACAGACCTGGAGTTGTGTTTTGTTTCGCACGTTTGACACAAAAACCTTCCATATTTAGGTTGTGTTCTTTTCTCAAACTGAAATCACTCTGTTCCACCTTGTGATGTCATGTGGCAATACAGGAAGTGCTCCACGGTGTTTTTAAACTCCATACACCTTCATTTCAGCCCTGGAACTGCCAGTTTGAAACCAGAGCTATTGAAATGTGACACTTTCTATTGATAATCTCAACTGTACAAAAGGTAAAAGTTAAATATTCAAAAATAAAAGCAACAACTTAAGGTTTTTCTAGAGTAAATCAGTTCAATTGAGGCTAAAAATTGCTGTTAACATTAAAACTACATTTATATGACAGTACAAGGTAGACCTGGTTGGAGTTAAAAGCATTTTGGGGATGCAGACATTCTTGAGAAACCCAGGACTTACTCAAGCATCCAAAACTCCAGGTATATTTTTGATGAGCGCACATGGCTAAAAAGCACACACGAGTCAGTTTTGTGTAATATAGGACCTTTAAGCATTATATGTTTCCTGGTAAACATGATCAGCTGATAAAATGGTGTGAACATAAACCAGTGATTCAGATTTGAGGGCTCTGGTTGATCTGTACAATGTCATATATAATAATGTTCAATTTGTATCCATAAACCTCCTTTATCAGACTTTTGTGCTCCATATTTCACAGTCACTTTGAGGATGGGTTAAGTGTCTTGCCCAATGATACAACGTATAAACTCAAACCACTGGCCTCAAATGTGTTGTAATCTGTTTTTATTTGTGTAATCATAACCAGTGGTGGATGAGGTACTCAGTTTTGTTACTTAAGCAAAAATACAGATACAGAGGTAAAAAGTTAGTCAAGTTAAAGTTTAATATGGAAAAAAAAATAAAATAAATATATATATATATATATATATTAACCTTATCGGCCATCGGTCGCTCTGTAACATAAACAATTGGTATCGGCCATGAACAAACCCATATCGGTTGATCGCTAAATAATACAAGTTTATACAGACTCTAAAACACTTAAAAAAAGACCGTGCCATCATTAAAGTGACACTGTGTAACTTTCCGAAGGTGGAAAGTCAGCCGCATGGTTTCATGGAAATAGAATGTTAAAACTATAGTTTGGGACATTTTCCTTGGAGGTAGATGCGTTTAGCCAAACGGACAACATCTCCATAGAAACAAGCAGATGGAAGTCATCAAATAAGAGTCAGGTTTGACTATTCATCTTTCTTTTTTTTTTTTTTGTCTTTGTCAGTATATAGTTACATACTGGGATTTAAATCAAAATGTCAAAAAGAAAAGATTTTATTTGTAAATGTTCTCTATCCTACAGTGTGCATATTTCAACTTTTATTTTAAAAGTGTAAAAAATACAATAGAAATAATTGTTTGAGTCATTACTGACAACTACTAAAATACTACTACTACTACTAATAATAATAATAATAATAATAATAATGCATGCTTTTCAATGCTATAAAAACACCCATCATGTCTGTTTTTGTCAAAATATAGTCACATACTGGGACTTTAAATCCAAATGTAAAAAAAAATATATATATGATTTTGCTCTACAGTACAACACTTTGTTTATAAAATGTGCCATAGAAATAAAGTGGATTGGGTCATTGCTGAAAACTACAAAAATAATAAGTTACTTATACTGATACTTTTCCGACTGATGTCATCAACATTCCCTCGAAACCTGAAAGAAACCTTACCTTACCGATTCCCTCTCAAACAGCATTACAGTCACAAGCTAGCATTAGCAAACAGTTTTTCAGTTAGCCATTCTCAGCGTTTTTTTATTGAAAATCAAACATCTAACCAGGACCATGAACGCTTGTATTGATCACAAACTTCTGAAAATGCATTGTTTAAATCCAGTTTTCAGACAATCTAAAACCCTATCAGGCTGCGTTTGCTATTGTGTGCATTGCGTCACCATGGTAACTGCTAATTATTCCACCATAGACATACATGCAGAACCTTCCAAAGTGATATCGCTGCTGCCAAGTGTCAATAAACACATGGTAGATAAATGGCTGGCTCTGAATGGTCGCTCTAAAAGAATGCAGCAAGTCCAAGCCGAGAGATCATGTGGGAATGAATTATTAGTGCTAAAGTGAAGAGAGTGATAACAGCCAAAGTCTCAAGGCTGACCAAAGTGGAGAGCAACAAAAAGCTTCTGTCAAACCTCACATTCAAACATGAAAAACAAGTGAAAAATAGTTCTAGCTACAATGAATAGAACAATGTGTGCAGTAACCTTGTCTTTGGGAAGAAAATATCATTTAATCTGTTTTTAGGAAGTGACTGAAAATAGTGAAAATGAAAAGTTTATCTTCACTCATACACAAAGTCAGGCAATTACTAAAAATATGTATTGTTTATGTAAAAATGAATCTTTTTTCGTGAAGTCCATCCATTTTCTTCCACTTAGCCGGGGGCAGCAGTCTAAGCAGGGACTCCCAAAGGCGTTCCCAGGCCGACCGAGAAACATAGTCCCTCCAGCGTGTCCTGGGTCTTCCCCTGTGAAGTAAAATTGTAAAAATATTGCAAGCAGTGTTGAACGGCGCACCTCTGGCAACTGTGGAGGAAGGAAGAAGTAGAGTGGAATCACCAAACGCTAACTGAATGCACAACATGTCAGATTTGTGAAGTTGTAGTGTGTTGTTTTGTATCGTGGGGGTTACGTTCTAAAAATAACCCGCAATAGGTAAAATCCGCAAAGTAGTCAGCTTTATTTTTTACAATTATTATATATGTTTTGCAGCTGTAAAACCCCTCACCACACATTTTATACACTTTTCTCAGACTGGCATTAACATTTTCTCACATTTCTCTCTCATTTAAACACTCTCAAAGTTCAAACCTTCATATATTAAATCCAAAGTCCAAAGTGTTTCTGAAATTTGTCGGTGCAGAACGTTTCATCGACATTGTGGGTTTTGTTGGGGAAAAAACTTGCAAACATACAGCACTTCAGAGTCACACTGCGATTGAACATTTATATAAAATATTTATATAAATTTGTCTGAATACATTCTGTACTGTACAAGGAGACACGGCACGGAGGAGACTGATGGACATTGGTCTGCGGTCCCTTAGCCAATCAGAACGCAGAACACAATGCACGTTCATATGCTGTAAAAAAAAAAAAAAAAAAAAAAAAAACATGCAAAATTGCAAAAAAAAAAAAAAATCTGTGAAAGGTGATGATAAATTGTTGCGCAAAAGCATGGGTGATAGAGGCTTGTGGATTGAGCATTGGACAGGATCATACCACTTCGAATAGGGCCCAGGAGAGATCGCTAGATTACTCAAACATGCATGGATGACATATAAAACTGTCCTCTTCATAGTGACATTTCACAGCCACAAGCAGCTGATTTTTTTTTTTTATTATTTATTTTTTCCTACTGGGTTTTTGTTTTCAAAAAATTGTTTCACAACCTTTTTGAACATTTGGCCCAGAGCAGATTTTTTGTTTTGAATATTCATAAATAAGTACTGAGCTTTGGGGAGCATACCTTTGTTCAGAAAGCTCTATGTTTTTATCACTTTTAAAATATATTTTTGAAAGTAAATCCACAGCCTCCACCCTCATCCAGGTCCTAACCTTTATGTGGAAGTAAACACTAAATCTGTGTAATCCCTCAGTCGTCCAGGTCTGATCCATTATAAAAGCCCAAAGTTAAATAGGACAACTGGACAAAAAGTAACACTAAATCAACTTTTTTTGCTACTAAACTGTGTACATGCTGTTTGAATCACACCATCTACTGTTCCTAGTCCTTTTTTTCAGGCAATTTTTGTACAAACCAAGTATATTTGTAACTTTCTGCTTAAAAATGTATAAAAATGGGTGTGCCCCGGCGCCAATGTCCGCTGCTATTTCCAGTAGTTGGTAACATCACACAGAACTGCTCTGATTACAGCCAGGTTTATCTGATTACAAACACTTGGCTGCAGGGGCGGAGTTTGAAGTGTTTGAAGTTAAACCAATCGCACTGTCAGCCATTAGTTTAACGTAATATCTCCTTTAAGCACATTATAGTTGATCACATGTTACAGTGGGTGGTCACGTTTCTTTTTCCTGATATGTGTTGGATAACCGCAGCTTATTTTGAAACTTGACAACAACTTGACTCATTAACTATACATTCAAATTGCTCCGAGCGCCGCACCCTCTCGAGGATACCGCCACTTAAACGTCCATTTCCATCTGCTTCATGTTAAAGTCTTTATTGTCACTCTTTCTAATAATTTCCGAATCACATCTCCCTGCAGGTTTGGCACAACACAAGCGCGTTATGCTTTCAGCCTTGGTTTGCGCGAGCAGCTAATAGTCATGCATAATGGAGCCAGGCAAGTGTGGAAGCAGGCTCACGGGCGGTGCTAATGCTAATTGAATGTGAAGATGGAGTATCTGGTGGACAAATTGTTTGCGACTTCATCCACGGGCTATAATCAGTCATGCTAAATGGGGGTGAGACACGGGGTCATGTTAAAAATGCAGCGCGATGCTTTTCAACAATAGTGTTTTGGTTCGCTGTTGTCTTGAGTGCATTGCCGTGCTAGCTGTCTGTCTACAACATAATGAGGGCGCGGGTCTGATATTATGGTGATGGTATGGGAGGTCCTGATAGTGTCTAGCTGTGTGGAAAAAGTAAAAAAATGTACTCGGTTTGGTAGCGTGGCCAGCCAACGCTACACGCTTTTAAAGGGCAGATTTTACGCAATTTTATGTTCTAAGTTATAAAGTTATTTCCTCATCAAAATCATATCTGGAGTTTTGTTTTGTTTCATTCTCACATGTTTAACGCACAAATTCTGCATATTTAAGTGAAGTTTTTCTTTTAACCCATTAAGGACTGAGCACATTATAGACCAGACATGGGCAATCCACGGCCCAGGGGCCACACACAGCCCTTTGGGTTTATTAATCTGGCCCGCCGAAAGTGACCACATTATATTAAAAATACAATGAGCATTGTATGTTCATGCTACATGTTACAGGCCAAAACTTTAATGTAATGTATACATATGTATATCCTGGCCCGGCCCCTCTGTCAAATTTTAGAACCTACTGTGGCCCATGTGTCAAAGTTTGCCCACCCACGTTATAGACCATTATCGCTTGACTTTTATTCGTTTTTTTAGCCATAAAGTATCAGCATGTACTTCCTTTTTTCACACAACTTCCTCTATTTTACATATCCATCCTTTTTACTTTGATGCATCACATAACTGACTGGGAGAATCCCGGTGGCACCTGCGCTCTGATTGGTCATCTTCGAGGGACAACATAAGCACATTACAGTAATGACAGTAACATATTTAAAGAGCCCCATGCCTCTGCTTTGAGATGCCATTTGAATTTACATGATAGCACAATTGGTTACAGCATCATGGTAATGGAAAGTCCACAACCACGAGTCTATCAGCGGCGATAGCATCCGACGCTATAGAGTTAAAGAGAAAATGCTGTATTCCTCCTTGTGATGCCATGTGGTAATACAGGAAGTGCTCCAACATGGTTTTAAACTCCATTCAATTTGAAATTGCCTGAAACTTTAATGCTTCATGACATCATAAGGTGGGACAGACCATTTTGAGCTTTGGACATGTACACAGACTAATAATAAAGGATTACTCAAACATGTGTCAAGGAAAGTAAAGACAATTTCAAGTATGTTTTTGATGAGTTACATTATACAGTTCACAAGAATCATGTTTTTTTGTGAAAATAGGACCTTTAACAAACTCCCAGACTTGTCAATCACACCCCTTAGAGATAAGCACATTAGCCAATCAGAGAAACATCTGGTCCGTTCATTTTAAAACAAAGATGGTGGTTTGCAAATAACAGTAATCACCAGCACTCATCGCCAGCTTAAGCAGGAACTGGGGGTGAAGACGGTTAACGGTCTATAGCAGAAGTATTCATCTGTGGGAGCTGGGATTGCACCACCAACCTGCAGGCTAGGGCCGTTTTTTTCATGTCGGGTGCGGGATTCGGGGACAAGCGCTCTACTAACTGAGCTACAAGTGAAGCACTAATCTGAGCTGAGAGGTTATGAGCTTGTTTGTTGGTTTGTTGTTGAAGGTTAGACACCACCTGCTGCTGTGTTCAATTATGTATGACTATATAAATCTATGGAAAACAAGATAGTTGGTGGTATATCTTAAAATAGACATCAGGATACTTCAGATGTTTCCTGAAAAGTGAAGGGTTGAGCCAAGAACTTAAGAGGAATATGGCGTACCAGTGAAATATACCTTTTGTTGTAGTTGTCTATAATCAACTACGTATTGTTTACCTGGACAGCCGGAACCACACGCTTGGTCAAAACTTAACAACGATAAGTAGATCTGGAACCCTGATTTCAGAGGGTGGTGTTTACAGGTGAATTAGGCGGGTTACATGTTAAAAAGGAGAAAAAAACAACTGAGCTTGGATTTCTTCCATATCAACAATCAAAGCATTCAACTGTTATTTTTCTCAGATAAAAGAGTTTTATATTGTGTTTTGAATCATACATTTTCGAGAAGAGATGCCTTCCACATTTGACCCGTGATACAGATTTCCAAAGACTAAATGAAGACAATTGGAATAACTTTGTGTAAACTGCCGGAGGTATGAAGCAAGTTGAGCTTTACCGTCCACAACTTCAAAGTTTTTACACCGGATACGACGATTTTAAATGCCTTTTTGACGGCTGATGTTTGAGGATCTGCTGCTCCAATTGTTTCCGACATGTATGCACTTGAGGGAACACATTACAGGAATTCTAAATCTATTGGGAAATTGAGGACAAAGATGGTTGGTTGGAGCGTGGTTGGACCGTCCCAAATTAGGACACGAGTCCAATTTCAAATTCTTCTGGATTCAAACAGGAAGTAGAAAGCACTGACTGAATGTAGTTGCACCATGGCAGTGTTTCTCGCAGTATGAAAGTCTCCCTCATAATATAAAAATCACCTGGGCCCTGTTTCTCAAAGGAGGTTCAATAAAACCTAGTCTTAAGAGTTAACTCGGGGTTAATCTACCCTGAGACAGACAATTCAGAGTTTTCTGTGTCACGAAGCAGGTTTGGAGATGGTAAACCCGGAGTTTAGCAGAGGATACAAGACTTTATAATTGGATCCCAGAAAAAAGCATTCACCATGGCAACGGTAAACCAGAGGAAACGTCTATTTTAGAGGGACAGAAAGTCACTGTAACTGTGGAACTTCCTTTGGACAGATCAGGTTTAATATAAAGAAAATGATGAAGATACACATAAGATTACACTAAAGGCCTGCGTTAGATAAAAAAGCTTCAAATGACACTTAATATTTGAGTTTAGAATTTAAATACATTTGCTAATTACTATTTTTAACTGATCTAACATGTTGAGAGCTGTGTAACTTAAATGCATTCGACATAAGTCAAAGTCGTCAACCAAAACGCGCTGCTCCTCGTTGTTTGCTCAAATAACGCCACAAGTTACAACAGTCTATACCTAAAAATAATCAGGTATTCTTGAGTTAATGTTTTAATAGGAGTTAGCATTAGCATTGAGACACAACGGCCTACCTTTCTAAAAGCAGCAGTGTCGTTTGGTGAAGTTTTCCCTTGCATTTGTAAATGTCATAACGACTGACAGGGAGACCGAAGATTCAGAAGTCGAGTAACAGTTTAACAATGTTTATTTACAGATTGAAATAAGCAGATGAAGGTAGATGGATCAGACAGTTGAGAGCGAGGTTGTTTTCTTGAGCGGATCGTGGGCAGCGGGGTCAGAGACGAGGTAATCCGTAACGGTCGGAGGGCGTGAGGTTCGTACCGGTTGCGGAGAGCTGGGTCGGAGGCGGAGGAGCTGAGCAGTTCCAGAGAGCGGGATCTGACGAGGAGCAAAAAACATCCAACTTAGTGAAAAGTAACAAATGCAAAACATGAGACTGACCCAAGCAGAGTTGTACCACTGTGGATAGGTCCTTGGTCCCTTTGTTCTTCCCAGGTACAGCACAAAACACAAGGCAGACTGGGATCTTGACAGTAAAGTGTAACATGTTCTCAGTGACATCCACACACACCTCCCTGTCCACCGCCCGATCTGTCTGGATTTACTGATTTTAGCACGACTCTGCAAAAACCTCACAGACATTACAACAGACCGGAAATGACCCTCCTTCTGACCGGACGTAATCAGCTGCCATTATGCACAGAGCCTATAGTTATGATTACTTTAATAAAAATAAAGGACAACACTCATTTATTTTGTTAAATGAAGGTTTAAACTGCTAGAAAAATGACTTCCTTAAGCGTAAACTGTCTTTGCATTTGCAGTATTCATCTGTGGGAACTGGAATCACACCATCAACCCGTAATACTTTAGCTTTAAGTCATGTTATAATGCTGTTACCTCCTCAAAAACATACCTGGAGTTGTGTTTTGTTTCATTCACGCACGTTTGAGTTATCCTTTATTATTAGTCTGTCTACATATCGAAACCTCAAAATGCTCCGTTCCACCTTGTGATGTCACGAATCAGTAGTTTTCAAGTTAACAGCTACTATTTACCTGCTGTTCAGTAGAGATTAGCAATTCCAGGGCTAAAATTATCCAAATGACTCTAGTGAAGGAGTGTGGAGTTTAAAAACACAGTGGAGCACTTCCTGTATTACATCGTGACATCACAAGGTGGAGTGTTTCTGTTTCCCGGTATGTTTTAGATGAGGAAACAGCATTATAACGTACTGTAGATCAGAAAACAGCGTGATGTGGGCCTCCTGTCTCTGAGCTGAGAGGTTATGAGCTTGTTTGTTGGTTTGTTGTTGAAGGTTGGACACCACCTGCTGCTGCTTTCAATTATGTATGAAGATATAAATCTATGGAAAACAAGTTCTTGTCTCTGCCCTTTACTTTCCAGTGGGCTGCATGAAGTACTCTGACGTCTTGTACATATAAAAACACGGTGTAGCTGCGCGGTTTAGTTCCTGTTGTCCTTGTCTCTAATCAACTACTCAGTGAAGATGCCACTTATTGTTAGTGCGTTCTCAGGTTGTGTTACTCTGATCTGCCATTATGACTGTCATTATGCTAAAGTGGTGCAGGTAACAAGATGTATTTATTTTTTAATTAATAACAATAATAATAACGTCATAAACTCGGCAAAGTCACGAACATATGTAACTTTTCTCGCGTAGTTGGGGGAAGAGGCATTCACAAGCATCTTCACATATGGTTCGATTTTTTTGGTGTTTTCGAGTTATTTTTGGCGCTCAGACCCCGGAAGAAGACATTGTTTTTCTTGTTTCTTATTTTGTTTATTTGTAAAGGGACGGCACATATGAATGAGCACATACAAATGTAAATATATAAAGATTATAAGTCGTACCAGTGAAAAAAACGCTTAATAATGAAGAAAAAAACATACATAAGTCGCATTTTTGGGGGGAAATTTATTTTACAAAATCCGACACCAAGAACAGACATTTTATTTTTGTAGGCAAGTTACAATAATAACAATAAAATAGAAAACGATAGGCTGAATAGCAGTAGAGCGCGCTAAAGTAACAAGACGACGAACTGAATACATGTCTGGTATGTTAACGTAAGATATTAACAGTTAATCGGATAACTACAGCATAAAACACAAGCTAACAAGTTTACTCTCAATCACATATAAGTCGCATCTGAGTATAAGTCGCACCCCCGACCAAACTATGAAAAAAAGCCTAGTAAATACGGTGCATGGAGACATATTTGACCCTCAAACAACCACTGTTTTAAAGCTTTTGATGTGTTGATGTTAAGTTAAACAGAATTGTCCAAAGGCACTTTCACTAAACGGCACAAACTCCTTTAGAGGAGCCAGATTGTTAAGTCAGATGTCTTCACCATGGGGCCTGGACACTGGAGGTGGTTAAGGTGAGGCTGAGATGAGTGAAGGGGACGATGAGATGACGTGAACCTGACGGGGGTGTAAGTAGGGCAGACTGGGTTCTGATTGGACGAGGTGGAGGTGCAACGAGCGGCGAGGAGGAGTAATAGGAGTGAGGTGAATTTCTTTGCCAAACCTTTCACTTATTTCAAGCCACAAACACTAAAAAATATCATTCAACCCCTTTTGCGGACAGATTATGCCTTGGCTGCTACTACTTTTCACATTTATAACTCTTACAGTTTTTTTTTATTAGCAATTAAAACAAGCTGAAATTTTACAGTTGACTTCAGTGAATATATAGGTCCCTGAGTCTATAGGAGAGGTGAGCAAACTGTGGCCCAGGGGTCACATCCGGCCCAATTAATGCTTCCACCTGCCCCTCCAGTATTACTCTACAGCACCAGACCCACACATCTGCAAAATAGAAAAATAGAAAAAGTGAAATAGTAGTGCAGTTTTGTTAGTTTGGGGGGTGTTATGCAAAACTAACTTCTTGGAGCTTCCTATGTTATAATATTGCTCATCAAAAACATGCCTGAAGTGGTTTTATGTCATCCATGCATGTTTGAGTAATTTAGTGATCTCTCCTGGGCCCTATCCGAACCCTTTTTTATAGTTAGCTGTAAAATTTGTGCTGTAAAATGCTCTTGCTTACAACAATTCTCCATAAATATACAAAAACATGATACTAAACGATACACAGCAACTTGACAAACTTGATGCGATGTGCAATAGACTCATTAAAACGTAACGCGGGCTAATTGTAAAGTGATAGGACTGTGAACGGGGTGAGTGACTGTTTACTCAGAGTGTCAAAAACATGTTAATATGTTATGAATATAGGATTATCAGAACAATAAAAGGTAACAAGGTGGTTTAAATACAGTATCATAGGGTTAAGAACCAGCTCGATGACACATATTGTTTAATTCACTACATTGACTATTTCAAACTTAGTTATGGTATATTCAACGCTGAAACTTAAATAAATTAAGCCGTACAGAAACAGGTGGATGTTCCTCGGGGGAAAAGGCGTGCCCAGCCCCGCTCTGCTCTATAGGATACTTCATTCTGCAGTCTATACAAATAACAGATGGTGCCAAAGTGTCTCTAACTGACACTTTAAATTCACTCTTTCTTAACTCCTTTTCTACTTCTCCTACGTCTTTAAACTTTCAACTATTTTCAAACTTCTTTAAAGGCTGTTAAAGATCACATTTTTGCTCATGTATGCTATTTGTGCAAAATGTGTCTGCATCTAATAAGCTCCGTGCACAGCAGTGTGCTGGCGAGCCCGCAGTGTCTCAAAGCAAACAGTCACTTTCATTAAAATTGGAAAACATAAAATAAACAACCTATTAAAGTTCAGTTTGTTATGCCTCAATTAGTATTAGGGTTAGCACTAAGGTACAAACATCTCTCTAAGAACAGAAAGTGAAGTATTAATTTTATTGTTGTAGTGTTGTCAGTGACATTCACCCACAGCTCCCTGTCCACCGCCTGATCTTTAAATATGTATTCATTTTAACTCGGTAAAAATATTAATTAATTTTAAATATATTTTAATTTTAACTTGGTAAAAATATGAATTAATTTTAAATATGCATAAATTTTAACTCAGTGAAAATATGAATAAATTTTAAATATGTATTAATTTTAACTTGGTAAATATATTAATTAAATTCAAATATGTATTAATTTTAACTCTGTAAAAATACAAATTAATTTAAAATATGTATTAATTTTAACTCTGTGAAAATATTAATTAATTTTAAATATATATTCATTTTAACTTTGTAAAAATATAAATTCATGTTAAATATGTATTAATTTTAATATCTGCACAAAACTGGACACTTTATAACACCGGTCACTTTAATGTCATGTTTGCACTGTTGTTCTGATGCTGCTGTTGTATATATTTTCTACCTCTAACAATTTTATTTAAATTTTGGGCATATCTTTTTTAACTTTGTGCATGCCCTTATTTGTATTTGTATTTATTCAGCATGTTTTTTTTTACCGCAGTAAGTTCCTAGTTTGGGAGCTGTGTTCACTGACGATGGCAATAAAACTCTTCTTCTTCTTCTGATTCTAATTTTAACTTAAAGCTCATAGAAGCTCCGCCCTCACTTATTGGATGTGTTTCATCTCCTCAGAAGAGAAGAGCATGCACAGAAGCCTCGAGTTTGTATTTTGGTCTTAAATTGAGACTTATTTTACATACACTTTGTTACATGAGATGGATTTTTAGCTCATGTCAGTTTACACGTGTTTCTCCACCACGAGAGTCATTAGACGTTAAACTATTGCGTGAATGAGTCCAATAAAGTTTTCACATCATTGTGCTCGATAACGGCAGCGCAGCGGAGGTGCACGATGTGGAATCAGCCCATAACGGCGCGGTTGCTAGGTGCTACGGCGCGCAAGGCCTGTTAGAAAGCATTTTATTGTCCGTTAATCAGGAAGCGCACGTAGTTGTTGTTCAACCGCTGCAAACCGTTTAAAAATAGTTCTGTTTTTCACATTTTTAAGACAATATGGTACTTTAACTGTTGCCAGATGTTAGTCCAAGTCATCAGTTCAGCCAATTTCCTGGTTGGGACTTTAACTGGATGGAATGAGAATATTTACCGACCCAGGATGTTTCATAATGTTTGAACTTTAATTCATACGAAGCTGTTGTGTAGCTACTTTCAGGGTAAATACAGTAACAGCTACATAACTTTAGAAACTGATCGATATATTTTGTAATAAGTGAACAGTGTTTTGAGGAAAAAATATGCCATTTCCAATCCCTACAGATACTTAAAGCTATAGTGTCAATATTGGTGTTGGAACTGAAAAAGCTGGATCAGTGCATCCTTAAAACCCACAAGTTCTGCCAAGTCACTAGTTGATTTGCTGCTTTATTTTCATGTCAGTACAGGTCCTTCTCTTGGCTCCGATGGTTTCGCTGCTCGCAATATTTCCTTGCACGTCGCATGTTTTATTACCAGACATGCCGTGTTCTTCACAGCTGACACGAGTTATTTAGTGGTGAGGAGAGAACCTAATGTGAAAACAAAAATTCCAGCTGGTGATGTAGTGGATGGATGCGCCATTCGCTTTTGGTCGCTGGTTGAAATCCCACTTCTGCTTATGCTACTTATGATACTGTGCCTGTATGCAGTCATTAAGCTGTGCCTAGTTTAGCTTGAAATGTGATTAAAAACAGAAAAAATACTTAAAGAAGACATATTAAATTGTCTGTTGTCTGCTATATAGTCATAATCTACGACACACACACACAGTATTTGGAACATTTTAAATCACAATATTGCAAAACGGCCTGATAAAACTCACAAGTCTGACTTCCGAGTTGGAAAATGTCACGATCCCTGCCTGTCCTTCCTTATTTGTTGACCTTTCCCCTCCCTCATGTGTCTGAGCCTGGAGCTGGGCGGAGATCTTGGCTCCTCCCGTGCACACCTGGAAGCAATCACAATCAGATGGATAAGACAGGACCCGACACTCGGCGCTAGTTCGTCTGTGCGTTCATGTGAAAACACCTTGCTTGGCTCAGTTCATGTTTTTTCCTGCTTTTTACCTTGCTTACCGGATACTTTTTGCTCCTCACCAGATCCCTCACCAGCTCAGCTCTCTCGTCTTTGATCCTGCTTCCCTGTACCAGTACTGTTCTCCCCGTCTCTGACTCAGCTACTCACGCTTTCCCTTGGACCACGGCAAACTTCTCGCTCCCGACACGCCGTCTGATCTACCGTCATTTGCCTTTCAGCACTTTTGTAAATAAACACTGTTAAAACTTCCCCGAGTTCTGTCATTTTGGTCCCTCATGCCTAACGTTATGACAGAAAATTGCAGTGTCCAACGGGAGCTGATTCCCGCCTGCCTTTTTTCTTCTCGCTACAAAGTGCTGCATGATGTCGGTCCCTGTGATAGCTAGTTGCACATGCACATCACGCTGATTAGTAGCAGATCTTTTCTTTTTTTTAAATTTGTACCAAAATGTCTGTGTGGCGCTGACAAATCTGACGTGTATCACCAATTTCGAACATAAAATTGGTGAATAAAGTGAGTACCGAGCTGACATATAGGCATATACTGGTGACGGTGAAAACAAGGGTAGTTCGGAGTGTCTTGAATACGGTGGTCCCTCGTTTATCGCGGGGTTACGTTCTAAAAATAGGCGAAATCCATGAAGTAGTCAATTATTATATATGTTTTGCAGCTGTAAAACCCCTCACCACACACTTTATACACTTTTCTCACACAGGCGTTAACATTTTCTCAAATTTCTCTCTTGTTTAAACACTCTCAAAAATCATCCATATTACAAAAAAAAAACCTTGTTGAGGCTTATATCCTCCTTCCTGCTTTAAATTTCTTGCTCACGTACCTCTGTCCCAGTGGTATCCATGCGGAGAAACACTTGTGGGTCCAAAGCGTTTCTGAAATTTGTCAAACCAGCCCTTGCTAGCATTAAATGGGCTCGGTTCTGTGTGAAAATTTCTCGTCGTTGGCCTGGGCTCGGCATCATCCTGCTCTAAAAATCCGCGAAAGAGCGAGACCTCGAAAGGTGAACCGCGATATAGCGAGGGACGACTGTACACGAGTATAAACATTACTCACATACGCATGAATCGTGCTTAATGCAATTTCAAGAGCGTAAATGAGAATGGAAAACAATTAGAACAAATACAAGCTCTGAAAAGTAAATTTTGCAGTATCCCGAAACAAAATTCTAATTCAATTTAAAACATACTTCTTTGCAGCGTAACTAAGCCGTTGCCACTTACAATTCTATCAGCCTAAAAGAGCAAAGTGAGAGGGAGAATCCTACGAATGGACTAGATTAACTTTCAAGTCTAAAAACAGTCACTATTGCCTCTCTGATAAAACGCCTTCAATAAACAATCAGCAGCACAAGAACGGACCGAGAATTCATTATAAAAGCACTTTATATTCTGTCTCACGTTGGGTTTGGCACTAGAGCGCGGCTCCGACCTCGTATCTGGATAAATAAGCCGCTAATGAAAAAGAAAATGTTTAAGTAACCGTTAACCCTTTGCTGTTGAAACACTCGTGGTAAACTGAGGCTGTTTGGATGCGGGTTAGTGTCATCCATCCATCCATCCATTTTCTTCCGCTTATCCGGGGCCGGGTCGCGGGGGCAGCAGTCTAAGCAGGGACTCCCAGACTTCCCTCACCCCGGACACGTCCTCCAGCTCCTCCGGTGGGACCCCAAGGCGTTCCCAGGACAGCCGAGAGACATAGTCCCTCCAGCGTGTCCTGGGTCTTCCCCGGGGCCTCCTCCCGGTGGGACATGCCCAGAACACCTCCCTAGGGAGGCGTCCAGGAGGCATCCTGAGCAGATGCCCGAGCCACCTCAGCTGGTTCCTCTCAACGTGTAGGAACCCTCCCCGAACCGCCACCTTAACGTGGTGGAGGGGTTTGAGCACCCGAATGATCCTGGGAGCTATGTTGTCGGGGGCTTCATGCCCCTGGTAGGGTCACCCATGGCAAACAGGTCCTGGGAGACGGGTCTGACTAAGAGCGGTTCAGAAGCCCAGCATGGAAAGTAAAAGATCAAGGCCGGTTACGTCGCCCGGACTGGCGTTACCGGGGCCCCACCCTGGAGCCAGGCCTGGGGTGGGTGCTCGGCAGCGAGCGCCTGGTGGCCGGGCCTTTCCCCACGGGGCCCGGTCGGGCCCAGCCCGAAGAAACGACGTGGGGCCGTCCTCCCGTGGACCCACCACCTGCGGGAGGAGCCATGAGGGGCGGGTGCGGAGAGATCCGGGTAGCAGTCGAAGGCGGGGACCTCGACGACCGGATCTCCGGACATGGAGACTAGCTCTGGGGACATGGAATGTCACCTCGGGTTAGTGTCATTCAAATAGAAATGATGATGTTGCACGTCAAAAAGCTGCACATTAAAGTGATTACAGCGTTTGACTTAGGTTAAGAATCAAATGGTAAACATCAGTGACGAGGGGCCATTAATATTATAGACAGCCTTGGTTATTAATGAAACCCAGGGTAGTGTGATGACATGGGCAATTAAGTAAAATGGACTATATTATGTAAAGCTGAAGCAACAACCCCGCTAGAAAATAATACAAACGACACAGGCTCTAAAACATTAGCGTTAGCAGTGCAGCCAAACAATTACACAATTTACAGCGAGCGTTTATCTGTGATACGCAGCGTTTAGTTGTGTTATTCATGTTGTTGGCTTTTACAGCTTTTGTTGCTGGCTTCACGCCGCTATCACGAGCACGACGAACATCAACATCTTTACACACTAGCTTCTACTCTGCAAAGCGGCGTGTGACGTCAGAGAAGGGAGACATCGCTCCAGGTGAACATTTAAATTATAACGTTAAAATGATTAGCTAAATAAGGGCCGCTTTACACCGCCGCTTTACGCTGTCTGATTTATTTATTTATTATTTTGTCTTTCTTTTTGTTCACCATCGGATACAAAAGAACTGTGGAGCTGCTGGACAAGTGGAACATGAAAGGAAAGCTGAAACCCAAATCAGCCATTCTGGGAAGAGTCTGGACCAGTTTGTACTCCAAACACAAATAAAAAATGATAATAATAATTTAAAAAAAAGTTAATAGCACCCTGAATCTTTACTTGTATTGTTATGTTTGTTATGGATCTCTTTACCTTAAATATTTATTCATGGTGACGTCTGCTGGCGTCACACCCAATCTTCCTAATACTATCTGTTGTTATTCATGGGTGTATTTCTTGTCTGTTAGCCTTTGCATTCGTACAGGAAGATGCATCCAGCAGCCTCAAGCCAGAGAAAGGCTAAACTGTTTTTCTTGTACTATTATTTTCATGGTATAAATACACTATATGTATGTTCACTTGACAGCTGAGGGCGAGATGACACTTTGCTAAAGACAACAGCGCGCACGATTGATTCAATAAACCAGACTCTTTGATTCAAGACAACCTGGCTTTCTTTTCTTTTTAACCTTAATACATGTGCCTCAATGTAATTTTTAGTAATATATGCTTCAGTTTTGACATGGGAATTGTCAAAAACCAACAAGTAATCAATCTACTCCATATCAGACCATCCCTGCAGACACCAGCTTTACCTAATCTTATATTTACCAAATAAAATTCAGCTGGGATTTGAAATCTGCTGTTCTTCTGCGCAGAGCTTATTCCCAGTCATAATGAGAGTCGATCAGACAGGCCAAAACTTCAGAGCTTCAGTTTCACAAAGAGCCTAGCTATTTCTCTGTGCAACAGCTTCAGACACACATTTGAATTAGGGCTTATTTTGGTCAGGCATTTTAGGGAAAAAAGGGTTACGAAAAGTCATCGCCATCTGAAAAGTTAATAAACCTTCACAGAATATAATTAATTGTAATGTAATGTAAAACAGTGATCTGCATTTGACCCGACCTTCAAGGGACACACTGTGATCTCAAGCCATGCCTGGTCAGGACAGTCTTAGAAAATACTTATTGTGCATGTTTTATGTGGATGGAAACCGACGTACCTAGACTAAACCCGCACAGACACAGGGAGAACATGCAAACTGTACATAAGTTACATTGTACACCTATAACACTTACCCATATACCATTTGAATAGACTTTCTTCAGCTTTATTCCAGCCAAATGAAACTACGCACCTGTAAATCTACTCAAAATCATTAAATCACACATGAAATATCACCACAGAGATTTCCATTTGTTTTACGTTTTATCAATAAGAAAAACTGTGCATCCAGCTAATATTACTTTTGCTGCGGTCATCCATCTGCAGATCACATCCTCGCTGCTTGGAGGAGGTAGTAGCAGATATGGATATTAAGCTATTGTATGTGCCTGTAGAACCAGTGGGCTGTGTCCCTGCGGAATACAAATGCATTACTGGTTTCTCCGTTCTATTGTTATCTGTAAGCATCGGCTGCCAGAAAATAATATGCTTGTGTTTACACCGCCGTCTTGCCATAAAAAATAGCTTTTTATGAATTAAACATGCCAATCCAACAAAAACAGCAAAATGCATTTAAAAAACAAAAAAACTAAACATACACATTCACTATCTACTATACCATATTGTTCTAAGACATCACTAACGTGCTAGCCGCTAGTCGCTCCAAATAGGAAGTGAGCATGGGCACGCTTCCGGCTCCATCGACTCTGGCTCCAATTCACTTTAGATTGAAAAATGGTCACCCCTCTCTCAGTAATTGCTGCAGTGAGCCTCATTATTTTGGTCTTAAAATGTTCGCATTAACTCGCTCTGAATGATTTTGTCCGTAAATCAAGAGCTGCCTTCCTTCCCCGCGGTCGCTCCCACTAGCGTTAGCAACACGTTTGATTGACAGTGTTGCTCAGCCCCCTGTCAAACCAGCGATGTGGGCGAGAAGGGGCGTTACTTTCAACAACCTGGCTCCGTATTGGCTCTTTGGTTGCCATGATACTAGGGGTCGGAATTCCAAATATGGAAATCGACTCCAAATTCGCCCCATCAACTGCTAACCGATGAGCTTCATTTGACTTCTTTATACAGTCAGTACTTATGAATTAAGTGTGTGTTAAGATGTGTTTGGTGACAAATTCAAGATAAAAAACTGAGTAGACAGAGTGATGAGATTGATTGGGATTATTAAAGTATTGGCGATTCTAAGACAAAGGCATTTCATTACAGAATACATAGCTGGTATTTTATTTGTATTCCCGTGATAAACTGTACTACTTGTATATTAATAGTAGAGGAAATCCCATGTTCTAATTCCCCGAAGAGCCCAGACCAGGGATTACATTTTCCCACTTTGCATTTCAATACATGAACGCGCAGTACCTGATTTTTTTTTTTTTTTTAACGCAAAAAAAAGGTTTCCAGAGTTATTCCTCGCTTAATGTATACATTCCGAATATCGTAATTATTCACTGTGATGAGTTTAGGAGCGCTTTTCACTTGGCTAACACGCACTTCCTGATTCTTGGCCAATAAAATTGTAAATGAAACTGGAATCACACCGCCAACCTGTGGGTCGGTGGATTTGACCGCTCTACCGATGATGTTTATGTCAACAGTGGGATTCGAACCACCAACCTTGACTTGTTTTTCGTCTTGTATCGTATCGTATCTGAAGCGAGAGATAGTTACGGGTTCAGTAGTTCTTGATTTAGTCCAATATACTGGGCAATTATTATCAAAAAAGACTGTGGAATATTAACCAAGAAGATCAGAAGTAGCAACAGTGTAGTCATTAATCATTTGACTATTATCTAGAGGGTTGCCAGTTCAAGTTCCATCTTATTTCCTACCCCAATCCACCTTCTGTCACCTGTCTTTCTGTCGACCAATCACATTCACCTATCTTTGCCTCTAAAATAACCACGTTTCAAGACATGTGCATCATATAAACGCACTATCTCTCCCCTCCTCCATTGCATCATCGTTGGGCCTGGTCTGTTTTAGTCTAATAATATGTTTTGGCATGAAATACGTCTTGCGGCTGTATTTCACAAGCTATTAAAAGTTTTAAGTCAGAAATGTGCAAACTAGTGATTAGCTATGTTTCAAGTGAGTTAATGCGATCTGAATTGGAGTCCTGCCACGTTGGATACACAGGCCAAGAACTTGGGCGAAAATTTTTCATGGTGGACTTCTTCAAGGGTTTATCTTCAGGGGTTATTGTACCATGACCTTCCAAGTAAAATGGGCAATTTCAAAGTAGAAAAACTTGTCCAAAACTTCACTTTACCATACAGAAAGCAGGCTTTTTCATCAATTGTTGAAGAGTAAAATTGCTTTGCACAGGAAAGAATTCTGCAGTGACAAAGATGGAGAAGCAATGGCAACAAAGCTTTTAGGAAGTTAGAGGCCAGAAATGTGACTTTTTCTACTCAGGCATCGGTTAGTATCATGTTGAGGTAGATATGTGTAAGCCAAACTTTCATAATCAAAGTTACACAAAACCTAAATTTGGTTGTTTTTTCAATTTTTGGTTGCGGAATCACAGGGTGTCCATAAAGTCTCTCTACAATTACAGAAATATATTACAAAGGCAACTGATAAGATACTTTAATCAGACTTTTTCTTTTGTACAGTGGTCCCTCGTTTAACGCGGGGGTTACATTCTAAAAATAACCCGCAATAGGCGAAATCCGCAAAGTAGTCAGCTTTATTTTTTACAATTATTATATGTTTTAACGGTGTAAAAACAGACAGGCATTAACATTTTCTCACATTTCTCTCTTGTTTAAACACTCTCAAAAGTTCAAACCTTCATAGGCGCCTTTGTCGGTGCAGAACGTTTCATCGACGTTATGGGTTTTGTCGGGGAGAAAACCTGCAGAGACACAGCACTTCAGAGTCACACTGCGATCTAACATTGATGTAAATTTGGCTGAACGTATTCTGTACAGGAGACACGGCATGGAGGAGACTGATCGACTGTACTGTACTCAGGTTACTGAAGGTCTTTTTTACCTCGTTTAAATCACTTCTATATGGGCACCATTTGTCGCTCGAAGCACATCAAGACGGTGCTCGAGTTACTCATCAATGGTTGCAGTCGCATTCTTTTACTTTAGTTCAGTAATGTATCTTTGTTTGATACACAATATCTTTAAAAAGGATGCCTCTTTAATCAACTGAACACCTGAAATACAAAAATGCAATGTGATTAAAAACGTTTATAACCACTGAGTGCAAGAGAACCAATCTAGTTCTATACCTTATCAATTGGCTTTGTAATTAAATGTTAAGCTTGTAAACAGACTTTATGGACACCTTGTACTACCGAGTTACCTGGAAAATATTGTACAATACATATTAAAGAAAATGCTTTGAAAGACTTTGAAAGAAATATCCAGAGTTACCATTACTTGTTAACATTGGCGATAAGTCTAGTAATTACAGATATACAAAAGAAAAACCAGGTCAACAAATCTGCAAGCTTACAGTTAAAGATACAGTATGTAACTTTTGGATAACGGCACGTCAACTGCATGATTCAGTGGAAATAGAAAGTTAAAACCGTTTGGGATATTCTCCATAAAGATAGTCATGCCATACTGTGGACAATTAGAGCAAAAGGGACAAAATTTCTATAAAAACAACTAGGAGGAAGTCAGGTTTGTGGAGAAGCAAGCTCACTCAGGATAGGTTTTCCATAGTTTTTTTTTTCAGTAAAAGAACTTTATTGTCTATATTTTTAGCTAAAATGTGGCTATAAACAGCAAAATCCACCACAAAATTCCTCCAGCTTCAGTGTTTCTTGAAGTTTGTAATTTCAAGTGAACACAATCTATTTCTTTCCGAGTGCATCGACGTGGGAGGTCTCTTCAAATCCTCAAACAAAGCCGACAACATGGCTCAAGCATGTCTGGAAGAAGCTCACGTCTCCTCTGGTGTGCGGAATCAGAACTGTGAGTGCAATTTGTGTATTTGATATTTGTAGGCAGTTTGTGTGTGCGATTCGAGCGTGATTTGTGTGTACCTGAGATATAAGACAAAGTCAAAGTGAGGCGGACTTGGCTGCAGCAGCACACTCCTGGCAAACTGCGCTCTTACATCACTGTCCTGAAGGGTCTATCACTGAGCCCTGATTCACACGAGCTGCCACGAGGTGTGAAGGGAGCAGACGGAGGTCAAGGTGTGCGGACATTCAACAAACACCCCAAATTAGCTCTTCACTGACAGAAAGTGTGTAGTATTTATTTTACTATTTAATGCTGTTTTATCTACAAAATATAGCACTTTTACAGCACAACAATAACTTAAATTGTAATGGACAATGTGGAAAATTACAGTCATCTCTGATTCACACGGAGCAGCCACGAGGTGTGAAGGGAGCAGACGGAGGTCAAGGTGTGCGGACATTCAACAATCACCCCAAATTAGCTCAGTGTTACATGTTAGCTGGAACTCAAAAGTATTTATTTTACTATTTAATGCTATTTTATCTACCAAAGACAGCACAACAGTAACCCAAAAATTGTAATGGACAATGTGGGGAATTACAGTGGTCCCTGATTCACACAGAGCAGCCACGGGTGTGAAGGGAGCTACCGGAGGTCATGGGAAGTGTGCGTAAATCCAACAAAGACCCCAAATTAGCCATTCACTGGGTATTTATTTTACTGCTCAGTGCTAATTTATCTACCAAAGACAGCACTTTTACAGCAGAACAACATTAAAAGTAAAAAATTGTATTGAGCAATGTGGAAAAATACAATGGACACTGAGCTGTTGGAGGTCAAGGGAAGTACACAGTATGAAATAAAACAAATCTATCACCATGTACAATGTTCCAAAGGGCAGTTTTAACTTTTTATTTCCATTAGGAACGTCAAAACTACCGCAAATCTGATGCTAATTTTTACTAAAACTAGTACCAAAACTAGATACTCATTTGAGCAGGTATCAAAACTAAATAAGTCACATTCACAGGACAGAAATGAACCAATAATGAATATCTAAGACGACATAGACTAGTATACGCCCATGGACCACTATGGAAGCTACCTGGACGACTGAAGGATTACGCAGATATAAGGCCGCATGGTAATATAAAAAAGTACTATGATTTAATGTTGAAAAGCACATTTTATTGTCTAAATAAAGAAAGTTTTTTATTATCATTGTGGTATCAGAATCAGTAATGAATATTGAGTATATACCTCAGTATTGAAATCGAGTTTCCCCTCATTGTCATAGAATCATGCAATATGTCTTCCAGAAAGTGGCTGTACTGTAAATTAAAAAAAAAAAAATGCCATGAGTAATGTGGATGAACTCACTCACTCGCGCCTCCTGCATAAAAAAACAACAACAAAAAAAACGATGTCTCCTTTGGGTATCTTCAAACGTGCTGTACAAGTGTTGTGCATTATTATCCCGCCCTTGACATGAACATCATTGGTAGAGTGAGCAAATCTACTGACCTACAGGTTGGCGGTGCGATTCCAGCTCTCACAGATGAATGCTGGTGTCGTGTCCTTGGGCAAGACACTTAAAACACCTCAATCCCAGTGTTTCTCTTGAAGGTGGAAAAGCGTTATATACCATTTCTACTTACTAATCCACTCAAAAGTCGACTATGGGTGATGCTAATACCATCAATAGATCGAGATGCTAGATTATTGCTGTTAGTTGTTTTCTTAGTCTTTGAAAAAAAAATTAATAAATGGAATGAAGCACGTTGGAGCAAAGACAGGTAGAGACATGTGCCAAACTTGACCTGTTTTAAGAATGCCGTCGTATACGTTGGTTCTTGCTGACGTCTCTACTATGGAAGCGTCTATAGAATTGTACAGTGACTTGTTTGACGTGTCTGAAGGATTATTCATGTTTGATGGTGTGTTTTCATAGAATGGCATATACCGTATTGTCACTCAACGTCATCCATTGTGACAGCAGCAAATCTTCAATATTTTATAAAAGAACATAACTGCCCCTTTCATCTTGTTGTCATATTGTATGTTTAAAGGCCTTGTACCTGATGTTTTCCAATTTATTTGAGGTAAATTTCTTTCATCCCAGTATAGATATATTGTATAAGCAGCTCTTGAATTCAATATATATTAACTGGAAAGCATTATATTGTGCAAGAACCTGAAAATGTGCGCTAACATGCTAATTTTTATTCTTTGAGGTGGATAATTATGAAGCTCAGAATGCATATAGTAAGTTAGGAATAACTTTGAACCACTGCAAACTGTTTAAAACGAATTGGTTCTGTTTGTCACGTTTTTTAAAAATCAGGTTTATTCATACTTACTGCTATTATGCATAACTTAAAGGCTGGGCTTGTTGGTTTCCATGGCATTTTGAGGTCACAATAAAAATGTTGCTACTGTTGACCATCTTGCTCACAACTCTTGATAGAGGATAGATAATGTATTGATACTTTGCAGCTGATATCATCAACATTCCCTGGGGGTCTGGTGCTAACTGTAGACACTAATTTGAGCTTTATTTGAACACAATCTGACCATAGAGAGCTGATTTAGCTGGATCTAGCTGCAATTACAGTTTTTTGGGGTTTTTTTTTTCATTTAGACATTCTTACCTTTTTTGAAAGACCTAAACAGGACCATGAACCCTCATATTGATCGCAGACTCCTAAAAATGTGTTGTTTATATCGATTTTGTGTTTTTCTTGAGTATTCAGACTGTAAACCAGTACTTACATTTGAAAGTGAAATCCATAGCGCTCGCGGACTCCATTTTCTCCTGTAGAAGAAGTGACACGCGGTTCATGATGGGATATAGAAGGGCGCGAAGTCTGCTCTGATGTACTCTTCATTCACGGCCGATCTCCATGGAAACGCATTTGTGGGGTGCATCAAATGGGACAGGCCTTGTTGTTCCAGAAGTGACGCAAGTGCCCTTCAAATGCAGCCGATGAAGTGTGCACCTGTTGAATTGGGACACGGCTACCATATGCACTGTATCTCCATGGTTTCTGCAGAACATTCCACCATGGGAATACATGTAGAACACCCCCAGCATGATGTCACTGCAAAGAATAATCATGATATAAGGATCTTGGATATAAGCATTGAGAGCGTTCCTAAGCGCCTGGCTCCAGATTCGCTTTTTGGCTGCTATGATCTTCGAGGTTGGAACTCGACTCCAAATTCGCCCCATAACCGCTGGCCTCGATGAGCTTCATTTGACTGGAGCTGAACTCGAGCCTATGGGTGATGTCACACTCACTTAGTCCACTTCTTTATACATATTCTAGTTTTAAAAAATACACATCCATTTTTGTGGCTTCACTGCTCTTTTAAACATGTTTTTGGTCACCTTGGGATTAGCATTTCACATTTTCTTGCTTAAAATATTGTCTCCATTTGGAAAACACACTTTATAAACTACACTTCTGGTTGCTAGGTAACAGAACTGGAATTACCTGTACATATGGCATACAGTATCTGCTGCCCATGTCCAACCAGGAAGTAAAATGAACTTAACCGAAATAGCTGAGATAGAGGCAATAGATGTGATTTTAGATTTTAGAAGCGTTTGTCCTTGGTGCTAGAACTACGCTCTTTGAACCTTGTATTGCGGTGCATCTTGTCATCGGTCACTACAGAACCCCCCTCTGAGGTTACTGACTCTAATTGATGGTTGTACCGGGGGCTAAATGGAGGGCTAAGGCATACCCATAGTTCCACAGCTCAGTCTGAAGCCGATGTGCACGAGCGGAGAGGCAGCACGTCGTGATCTTATCCTCTCTGTAATTAAAACCAGTGGGGCGACTCCTCAATAGTGCCGCCATGCAAGACCGTGCGCTTAAAATATTCAGCCATCATCATAAGGGTCTATATGTATTATGGAAAGTAAGTTGCTGCTCTTTGCATTGAAACTTGAATATATAGTGGTTTCAAAGTAGATGAGGTTCTGTAGTAGTAGTAGCAGTGGTAGTAGCAATAATGTGCAGTTATTTGTTTCATAAAACCAAAGGTGGGTCTCAAGTCTTCGGAGTCAAGTCCCAAGTCAGTGGTTCCCAAGTCCAAGTCCAAGTCCAAGTCCTCTGTTTTGAGCTTCAAATAATTTCAAATTCTTAAACTGAAGTACCAAATACAGGTTGTAAATTGTTCTACTTTAACAAATCATGCAACAAATAGAGATTTTTTTAACAATATCCAAATCGCAAGGTACGATACTTACTGTGATATTTTGGAGAGACGAACAAAATTGTACATATTTGCGTAAAAGCCACAGAATTAAGATTTCAAATTGAGTCATAACAGTTACTTCGTCTGCATTGAAATGGAGCAAAGGATCATGGTAGTTCCCTCTGTTTTAGCTGTTGCTGCATCAAAACAATGTGTTTGAACAAGGGAGCTTGTAATGCAATTTATTGTGACACTGTAAGACTGTCGTAAGGACTGATGGTCGTGGGTCGCAGGGTCGGTGGCTGGGGTGTTTGTACCAGTCGAGGCGAGCTGGATCTGAGGCTGAGGTTTTCGTACCGGTCGTGGAGAGCTGGGTAAAAGGCGGAGATGCGGAGCGGCTCCAAGGAGCGGGATCACTATGGATACAAGGTCGATCTGGCGCTGAGTGTCGGATCCTCAGTCCATTTGTCCTCACAGGTGCAGCTTGATTCATGATGAGTTGCAGGTGTGTGTGGGAGGAACCAGAAACTCCGCCCAGCTCCAGGTAAGACACAGAAGGGAGAAGGACAGCACAAAAACACAAGGTAGACTGGGATCTTGACAATGACACAATATGATATCACAGTATTTCAGTTGCTGTTACATCCCTTATAACCCCTTTGAGAGAAGCATTGAGTCTTCTCAAGTCACAGGACCGAGTCAAGTCTAGAGTCATTGGCTTCCAAGTCCAAGTCGAGTTACAAGTCTTAGTCCATTTTATCAAGTCAAATCTCAAGTCATCAAAATAGTGACTCAAGTCTGACTCGAGTCCAAGTCACGACATCCCCATTTTTGCATAAAATCTTTGCTCCAGCTGCCAAAAAGAGCAATGCCAATAATCAACAAAAAGGGTTTCAGCGAGCACACCCATCAGCTGTTTACGTCCAATAAACTCAAGTTAAAAGACTTAGTTGATCTACTAACTGTTTCTTAGAAGAGAACAGCACTGTATAAAATGTATCTATGAGGAACTACTTCAAAAACTGCCAGAATACCTCACCTGCTTGTTAACGTTGATACTAGAACATTTAATACCACATCACATGACTGTATAAGACTAAGGACTAGCTGCACCAAAACTGAGACGGGAAAGAAGGTTTTTAGCTGTTTTTCTTCACAAAAATGGAATACACTCCAAGAAAAAGCAAAACTGGATACTTTTGTGACAATTTAATAATCTGGTAACAAAGTTTTATAGACACCTGCTCCTGTGTGTAATGTTTTATATGACCTTGTATACTTGAATTTGTTGTTTTTTTCCTGCATGTAGTGCATTTTAAACAGAGCGCCCATGATGTCATTGGATATCAATAACAATAAAGAAAGAAGAAAGATTGTATTAGTTATGTGCAGAGCCAAACAAAGACAATTTGTTCCAAACTGTATTCTCAAGGACAACATTCAAACAGAAATGAGTCTCTGTATGCGGAGTCAAGCTATGAAACACCTTAAATCATGATTTCAAATGTTGTGCCAGTGTTTCTAAATTTAAAAAAAAGTACAAGGACAAAATAATGATGGATTATGGACTATGTGACTAAGGAAAAGATTTAATTTAATGAAAACCTCAAGACGGTATTGGGGATGGGGGACAATTATTAAAGGGGCCCATATTACGCTGTTTTCTGACCTGTGTCATAATGCTCTATCCTTGTCACAAACAGACCTGGAGTTGTGTTTCGTTTCATTCACACATGTTTAACACACAAATCCTGCATATTTAGGCTTAGTTCTTCTCTCAAACAGAAAACGCTCTATTCCACCTTGTGATGTCATGTGGTAATATAGGAAGTGCTCTGCTATGGTTTTTAAAAGGCATACACCTTTATTAGAATAATTTGGATGATTTCAGCCCTGGAATTGCCAATCTCTACTGAATTAAATTAAACGGTAGCTTTTAACTTAAAAACTACCACTTCAGACATGTGTGAACGAAACAAAACTCAACTCCAGGTGTTTTTTGAGGCAGTAACAAGATTATAACCTGGTTTAGAGCTCATAAAAGTCAATGTTGGGTAATATTTGACCTTTAGAGAAATGTTTGATATGATGTGTGAATACTGAAATTGCGTGTGTGTGCGTGTGTGTGTTTAGGGCTCAGAGGGAGTGGACGAACTAAACAGGATTCATCAAACAAGTGTGAATAAAGCAAACTACAACTCCAGGTATATTTTTGATGAGGGAATAAAGTGCCTCATTTCAACAAACCTCAAAAGGAGTAAGTCATGTTTTTGAATCTGTCTAACTACTAATTTGCTTTAACAAACCTTTTAACATATCCACGGCATGGCTGAAGAACAACTTCATTCAGATGGTAAAGTGAAACTGGAGTGGACCACCAAAGCGCGGCCAATCACTCATACTTTATTATTAACTGCAGAAAGCTCACAGCAGTCTCACCACTGTACCTTAGCAACTTGTGTGCAACTTGACAGTGAGCGCTGCATACAATGAAAAGGAATCTTTTAGGATTTAACAACACTGTAAAACTGTTAAACATAGTACTAAGTGTTTGTAACTGGACTAGGCTTTGGCTTTCTGATTAATTTAAAGCAGACCTCAACTTTTAACCATGTTATAGTTGTTTGTTGTTTGCTGTGCTGCTCACCATTTACTCACCCGAAGTTGTATTTGGAGCAATTAGTGCATATCGCTTATTTTCAAGACGCCATATTGGCAATCAACTTCAGTTTTCCCCATCCCAGTATACGCCCGATTCTCTGTACCTACTTTATTCTCCAAGTTTATTTTCTTAATCAGTGATTCGCCAGCGTTGCATAGTAATTTTGGTACAAATGATGATCCTCGAGAGTCATAGATCGTAACTCTATAGCAGACACAAATACAACAGGTCTTCTTTAAATGCAGTTTAGTATCACCGTTGACATCTGTACTCTGCTGGATGTTTTACCTTATCATGTTCACTACGTCAGTTATCTGAAGTGTGTTCTGTCCCAGTTCTCATTCTTAGCACCCCCCACGATGCCTTTGTACACTCACGCACTACATGTACTATCAGAAAATGCATACTTCATTCAAGTGCGGTGTGTGGATTAGGACTGGACCTGTCTATAACTCCCCAATTCATTATTATTTATTGCAAACGCCACAATAAACCATTTTTATAGCACGGCACTACTCCTCAGTTTGCAGCCATTTTTACTCACAAAGTGTATCCGCCTCATTGTCCACCCATCCTCTTCCTTGACATGCCCGTATAATCCATTTAAAGCTAGTATTTAATTATATTGTAAAGCGTGGCAGAGTGGGGTGGGTGTGGAAATGTGCATCTCAGCTATTTGCCTGCCTCCATTTAGACCTCGTACCTTCCATTAATTCTTGAAGTTCTTGAAGCTCTGTAATCCCAAGGAGATAGCGTTTGGGCGGGCAGAGGCAGCGGGAGAGTGGTGGCGGTGGTAGTGGTGGTGGAGGTGGTGGGGCCTGGGAGACGCACACAGACACAGTGGGGGCTTTCTCCACGGAACACAAGTCGGTATTCATGAGGCGGTTCAGAGCAGAGGGCGGGGGAGCTGATCACTGCTGACAGTCTGAACAGAGAAGGGACATTTAAAGGTCCTATAGTACACAAAATTGACTCCTGTGAGCTTTACGCCATGTTAGAACGTTATTACCTCATTAAATGCGCACACCCAGTATTAGTAGGCTTAATGGCTTTAATGACATCACTAGGAGGAACGAAGTGCTTTGATTTGGAGAGAAGAACACAGCCGAAATATGCAGAGTTTGTGCGTTCAGCTTGTGTGAATGAAACAACGTGGCTACAGGTATGTTTTTCATGAGGGGATAATATTATAATATAGACAAGTGTAATGTAGGACCTTTAAGGACCTTTTGATATCTTGTATGTCGTGTGTGATGGGAGAATACATAAATAAGGACTGCATGTGTTTTGTGTGAATTTCCCCACTGTGGGACTAATAAAGGCATAGCTTATCTTATCTTATGAAGACCAAGGTGGCACCAAGTCTTGTAAGTTTCAAGAAAGGCTCAAGATTTTGGCCTCAAGTCCCAAGTTAAAAAGAGGCCAGGTCATGTCCTAAGTCAATGACAGGCAAATCTAAGTTAAGTCCCAATTCAAGCCCCAAGTCAAAGTTAAGGTCAAAGTCTAAGTCAGGCCAAGTCAAGTCCCGAGTCAAAAAACAAAGTCAAGTCCAAAGTCAAAAACCCAAGTCAAGTCCCAAGTCAAAGTCCAAGTCAAACTTCTAAGTCAAAGACAGGGTAAGTCATGTCCTAAGTCAAAGTTCAAGTCCCAAGTCAATGTCCAAGTCAAGTCCCAAGACTTAATAAATTGGGTTCAGTTTGTTCCTGTAAAACTGAATCAAGTCTCAAGTCATTAAAATAGTGACTCAAATCTGTCTGGAGTCCAAGTCCCCACCCCTACATATAAGAATATCAACAATAAGTGACTCTGTGGCTATATTCTACTGTTTGTCTTATTTAAAGGTACACTATATGTCTGGTGAAAGACTTTGCCTAGAATGTTCCACAGTATGGCATTAAACAATTTCCATCAGGAAGAGCAGCTAAGAATGCATGTTTGTCAGTGCGTTTTAGAAATAAAAATACCTGTTCACATGCAAGATGGAACACTGAAGGCAAAGTACTAACATCACTATAAAGTCAAAAGATGCTGGACCTATCAACGAAAAAGTTACAGAATGCACCTTTAAAGTTTTGACACGTGAGAAATGAGGAAGCTCTCTGGTCATTTGTCATTTTAGAAAATCTAATTAAGATGCGATAAACCTAACTTCCAAATTAGGAGAAATCTGTTTTGTTTTTTTCTTTTTTTGCAATTTTCCTTTGTTCACATATACTGCCGTGTTTGTTTTGACACTAACAGACCAATCGTTCTCAGACTGGCTAAACCCTCCGTCAATCACACCCATCGTAAATCAAATAACTGCACATTTTTCTATAGTATAGGAAAAACATGTAGTCTAGAAATTCCCACGTTATTATTTTGCAACGGTCCAAAATAATTCCTCACCTTATAAAATCAGAACATCCAGATTTTTCACAGCAATGAGTTTATAAGCACATGTTTCAGAGACCACAGCAGAGTTTTACTTACCACACCTTCTGATTCTGTGACAGTAAAACACTTTATTAGTAGATGCAGACAGCACACAGCAGACTCATTTTAACCTTCAGAGCTTTTACAATACATCTGCACTGGGACGAGACGCATTTTGCTCAAACTTCAACGAAGAGTCCTGCAGTCTTTGAAACCTTACCATGCATTTATCCACCATATCTTTTGTAAACAGTAACTGTGCACTGTTACAAAGCTTATTTCAAAAACCTACAGTCAGAACAGTTTTGCGTATGTGCTTGGTAATTAGCAGTTAGCTGTATACGCAGAGTTGCTGTTGTTATCAGCGGAAGTCTAACCTCCTTCCTTACTCAGTCTGCGTGGAGCTCCATTGTTTGGCCATTGTAATCATGCAATTATCTCAACAGTAAGAAATATTTGCTCCTCCTTTCTGTGTTTATCTCATTTCCTTTTTGTATGTCAGTGTAAATGCAATAGCAATAGTAATGAATAAGGACCGTGTTACATGAATCCAGCCTGCTACATCCGCTAGATTTTGCCCAATGGAGTAAATTATAGCATTGATTAGCAGCAGTGGATCTCTTAGTGGGTTGTGTTCAGTTGGTAGAACGTTTGTCCACTGATCTGAAGGTTGGTGGAACTCTCTCTCAACATAAACATCCCTGTACTTGGGCAAGACACTGAACCCTCCTCGCCTCCAATGTCTGTGTGCGCTGGTGTATGAATGTGTGTGGATAGGTGAGTGCTTCCTTAATGTAAAGTCCTTCGAGTGCCTTGCAAGTGGAAAAGTGCTATACAGTGGTCCCTCATTTATCGGCCCTTGTTACGTTCTAAAAATAACCCACAATAGGCAAAATCCACAAAGTAGTCAGCTTTATTTTTTACAATTATATATATTTTAAGGCTGTAAAACCCCTCACCCTCTCTTGTTTAATGAATTAATAGTGACTTACGCATATTTCACAGTTCTTCTGACTGTGCCTCTTCGTCCTGGCGCTGATCCGCTGTAGTGTCGATCAAACATTTTTGTAAATTTGGCTGAACACATTCTGTACTGTACAGGAGACATGGCACAGAGGAGACTGATGGACAATGCTCTACGCAAAATTCCACTAAAAAAGTCTGCGAAACAGTGAGGCCATGAAATGTGAACCATGTTATAGCGAGGGACCACTATATAAAAACATGACCATTTACCATGTACCATTTAACTGATACATTTAAAGTGATGTCATGTCATGGGTAAGGCGAACTGTAGGCACTGCGCTGTTTCAAGCTTTGTTACTCAAGCTAGATTTTAAATGGAGTTTTGTTATAACACAATCTGTCCATTAAAAAAAAAAAAAAAAATGACTTAGTTGAGCTGATTTGAGTTGTAAAACAATTCCCTTGCAAATTCCACTAGGGTCAGTCTCAGTCCTAGTCTCTTGTCACTCTTGGTTGTACAGTCCTGCTGTTTGTGCTTTAGTCCCACATTCCAGATATCTACACTATAGTTTCATTGATTTTCAAAGAGAGTTCAGTTCAGAACACAAGCGCTCTGTAGCTGCAATGCCAAGAAAGGACATTCAGCAAAGATTCATGACAGTAGGGTCAATAAACTCACAGAGCGTAGGAATTCAGACTATGAAAAGATAGTATACTGTAGCTATAGGCTTAAATGTTATTTTGAAGAGGGGTTTATTAAGCAAAATAAATTTACCGAGCTTTCTACCGTGTTATAAAACGTGGTTCGCTCATCAAAAATATGCTTGAAGAGGTTTTAGATGTCATCCATGCATGTTTCAGTAATTTAGCGATCTCTCACAGACCGTATTCAAACCCTCCTTATGTTTAGCTGTGAGGTTCTGTTCAATCCCCAGCCCACAAGCCTACATCATCCACGCTCCCACGTGACATTTCTCCATAAATATACATGAGAAAGATACAAAACTGTACACAACAACTTGACAAACCTGATGTGATGTGCAGTAGTTTCATTAATAGAACACACGATGATTGTGTTGTGATAGCGCTCTGAAGGGACAGCAAAGGGAGCGGGGACTCGGAACGTCAAAACCGAAACTGAACCTTATAAACATGTTACACAATCAATTGTTTTTTGGCAATGCAGTGGTCCCTTGTTTATCGCAGGGGTTACGTTCTAAAAATATCGACGAGTAGTCAGCTTTATTTTTTTTACAATTATTATATATGTTTTTTGCTGTAAAACCCCTCACCACACATTTTATACACTTTTCTCAGACAGGCACATTTTCTCACATTTCTCTCTTGTTTAAACACTCTCAAAGTTCAAACCTTCATATATACAGCATACAGCACTTAAGAGTCACACTGCGATCCAACATTGATGTAAATTTGGCCGAACACATTCTGTACTGTACAGGAGACACAGCGAAGAGGAGATTGATTGACAATGGTCTACAGTCCCTCAGCCAATCAGGACGCAGAACACAATGCACGTTCATACAGTGTAAAAAAAAAAAAGTACAGCATTTTCAAAACAATAAAAGGTAATATGTTGATCTAAATATGTTGTGTTAGCAGTTAATACCCCATAGAATTAAAATATCCCTTCTTTAAGTAAGTTATTATATCAAGCCGCGTCTCTCCCACCAAATCCCATGCTTTTTAAGACTTTCACACTGGTGGTGTTCTACATGTATCTCGATTGGCAGAATGTTCAGCAGTTACCATGGTGAGACAAGAGAAATCGTTTTAAGATTGTTAGAAAAGTCAAGAAAAAATACAATATGGATTTAAACAACACATTTTCAGGAGTCTGCGATGAGTACGAGCGTTCATGGTTCTGTTTAGGTGTTTTCAACAAAAAGATGAAACTGATTAACTGAAGGAATATTGACTAATGATAACTAGCTTCTGTAGTTCCAATCAACTCGGCTGTTTCTGGGCAGATTGTACTAAAACAAAGCTCAGATTAAAGCGTAACTTGAGTAACAGAGCTTTTAACACAGTAGTGCTTCCAGTTAGCTTCACACCCTCAGGAAATGTTGGTGACATCAGCCGCAAAGTATCAATATACAGTTTCACATATGTCGCACAGTCAAAACTCAGAGTCTGCGTCTTGGTGCAGTTTTTTCTGGATGTCTTTTTTTGTACCAGACAGAAAGTGTGTGTGCGTGTGTGTGTGTGTTTGTGTTTTGTGTGTTGTGTGTGTGAGGCTCAGCCAGAGGCACAGCAGCAGCTCCCAAATCCACCGAAGCCCCAACAAATGCAGTGAGGAGCGGCATGAGGCCTGTCAACGCTACTGGGTACGGATGAGCCCACACCCACGTATACTCTCTCTCTCTCTCTTCTGTCTCTCCTTTTCTCCGTCTCTCTTCCTTTATCTCTTTGTGTCTCTCTTTCCCTAATTCCCTCTCCCTCCTGTCTAACCATCTCCTTCCATTTTTCTCTTGCCCCTCCCTCCGTCCTTCGTCCTCTCCTTCCCTCATTCTCTCCCCTTTCTCTTTCTCACCCTCTCTTCTTTCCTCTCCTTTATCTCTCTAACCCTTTTTGTCCCTTCCTCTCTCTCCCTTTTACTTTCTATCCCTCATTCTCTTTCTCCTTTGTCTACTTGTCACTACCCCTCTTTTTGTGACTCCTTCTCTAGCCTTCCATTTTCTCCCTATCTCTTTTTTCTTTGTGTACCTTTTTCTGTCTCTCTATGTCCCTCCCTCAGTGTTTCTTTTTCATTCTTTCTTTCTATCTCTTGCACTCACTCCCTCTCTCCCCTGACTTTTTTCTCTCTCACCCCCTCTACCCCATCTTTTTCCTCTCTCTCTCTCATTCCCACTGTCTCCTGTCTTTTTCTTCCTCTCTCCACCCCCTTCTTTCTGTTCTCTCTCTGTCACTCCCTCTCTGCATCCCTATTTTCCTTTGTCTTTCTCTTTCTCATTCCCTCTCTTCTGTCTCTTTCCTCCTCTCTCTACCTCCCTCTTTTCTCTCTGTCACTCCCTCTCTCCTGTCTCTTTCTTCCTCTCTCTCACCCTCTCTTTACCTCCCTTTTTCCATTCTCTCTGTCCCACTCACCCACTCCCTCTCTCCTGTCTCTTTCTTCCTCTCTCCCCTTCTCTTTCCTTTCTCTCGCTCATGCCTTCTCTCTTCTGTCTCTTCCTTCGGCTTTCTCCCCTTCTCCCTCCTCCCTCTTTTTCCTTTCTTTCTCTCATACCTTCTCTCTTCTATATCTTTCTTCCTCTCTCTCTCTTTCTCCCTCCCTCTCTTTCCTTTCTCTCTCTGTCACTTCCTCTTTCTTCTGTCTCTATCTTCCTTTCTCCACCCTCCTCTTCTTCCTTTCTCTCTCTCTCTCATGCCCTCTCTTTCTTCTCTCTTTCTTCCTCTCTCCCCTTCTCTTTCCTTTCTCTCTCTCATGCTCTCTCTCTTCTATCTCTTTCTTCCTCTCTCTCTCTTTCTCCCTCCCTCTCTTTCCATTCTCTCTCTCTGTCACTCCCCCTCTCCCTCCTGCTCCTTTCTCTCTCTCTCTCCATCCTGACATGCAGAAATGTCCCCAATCCGCTGCCACATTAATGCATGTAAGCTCACACCTCCACAGCGCTCTCTCCATCCCCCCTGCAGACTGCACTAATGTGGGCACGACTGCACCAGGAGTTCAGCTCACATGTGCACTTCTTTAGTATTCTTAAAGGGCCTATTTTATGTCATTTTTTATCTACATCTATGTTATAATACTGAATCTTCATCAAAAACAGATCTGGAGTTGTGTTATGTTTCACTCTGTTCCACCTTGTGATGTCATGTGGTAAAACAGGAAGTGCTTTTAAACTCCAAACGCCTTCACTAGAATCATCTGAATAAATTGCAGACCTAAAATTGCCAAACTTTGAAGCTACGACTGTTGTTTTAGCCTCTGTGAAATGTCTTTGCTTCTTTGTGCACTGGCAGATATTGTAGACTCTGGTAATCTCGATAGAATTAAAGGTCAAACAAAAAATATATATATTAAAAAGGCAACAATTTATGGTTATTATAGTTTATTGTAGGGTAAAGCAGTTCTAATGAAGCTAAAAATTGTTACCAGTTCAAGACATCACAAGGTGGAACAGAGGATTTTGAGTTTTGAAGATGTAGGCAACCTAATAATGCAGGATTACTCAAACACTCAGGTGAATAAAACAAAACTCCAGGTATGTTTCTAAAGAGGTAGTGATCTTCTAACGTGGCTTAAAGCTCATGGTTGTTGACGTTTTTTTCCATCAGTCAGCCATGAATTGTATCACCATGGAGACATGCATCTTATGTCCCTGGGTATAATGGTACATTCAACTTGTTCTTGGAACATGGACAAAGACGTATGCACAGGTTATGTTCCAAGAACAAGTTGAATACCTACAGCTTATTCAAGGTGTGGAGCTCCGTGGCTCAACACTAAGTCATCTGTTACTAAACTTTGTATCTGGCTTTTTAATAGCATTGTCTACTTTCTCATATTTTGGGACATTTTTGTGCAAACTAAGTAAATTTGCAGCTTTGCGGTCAAAGAAATGTATCCAAAATTGTTGTGGCCAGGTTTCAGTGTCCTCTCTAATTTCAAGTAGTTGGTGACAACACAAGAGACTGCCCAGATGACAGTCAATAGTTTCTGTTTACAAAACCTGGCTGTGGGGGTGGAGTTTGAAATGTGGACACCTGTTAGACCAATCACACTTTTCCTCATACGTCCAGCCCCGCCAGTCCTCTCTTCTCCCCTACTTTAGTCCACAGACAGCGTCCGGTTTAGAGGCGCTATTTAAAATGTGGTTTTGGGTTGGTAGGTGTTTAGTCCCACTTTAATCAACTTGCATCCATAGATATATGTGCATTTTCTAAAAATGTCTGTCATCTCTCCCCCAGGTATGATCCATAGCAAAAAAAATGTAATTCTGTCAACTGCACAAAGGTTTCAGAGTCAGGTCAGTCAGGTCGTTTCGCCACTCACTCAAACGGCTTCTTCAGTTCAGCCAGTATGCTAATAGATATGAGATTACCCATTAGGGGCAAAACGATTATGCTAAATATGACTCAGGGACAGACAGAAATGGTAAACAAATAGGTGTTTCAGGTCATTTTCACACATTAGTGCGCTCTGTGGACTGACCCGAGTGGGCACTAGATTTAGTTCTATTTACTTCACTTTTGGGTAGGTCATGGTCACATACTCCGTGCACCTTTCACTCCCACGTGAGAGGCCATCAGTTGATTGCTGAACTTATTTCCACAACAATGCACTTCAAAGTGCTGGAGTGTGGTGCCTAAATACACCATGAGGGTGACAGCAGAGAAAAGCTTTCAGAATGACACAGATAAACTCAGCCTCACCTGCTCAGACAGAGAGGGGCAGACTGCAGTGCACATTCATACAAATATATAAGTGATCCGAGCATTTTTCTTTTTGCCCCAATTCCAAACACTGTTACTTGCACCATGGACGGCATAGGTCGGCCCAAGGTTGGCCACGTTCACACCACTTTGGGCCCGCTCCAGAGTGAGAGAGGAGTCTTTCTGAGACCACCTGTTTCAAGTGCTCAAAATGCAACTGTTGGGTTTGCACCGGCCCAAGCACAGCACTTTCAGAGTGGATGCCCTTTTACATCGACCTGGCAGTGGCAGTGTGAAAACAACCTTAGTTTCAGTGTAGTTAGCTCTGCCCTTCAGACAGACATAAGGCAGTCTCCAAACAGCTATGTGACCAGAACTGAAGAAGACACAGATGAGCAGCAAAAACATCTGCACTTGAAAACTTTTGTTCAGTTGACAGAATTGATCTTTATGTAAGGACATAAAGATCACTTAATGTAAAGGGGCGGCATGGGGAGCATTGGCCATCCTGTAGGGGACGGAAATGGCTGCAGAAAGATATTATGACCTCAAGAGCTGCTTATAATATCATATAATATATTTGCACTGGGGCAAGACAAACCTTGCTCAAATACATGGAAAAAAATCTGGTGCAGGATCTTTAAGCTAATATAAAACAATTTTCTCTAAACATTATCTTACTTGGACCTGTACTTTGATTGAGCATCTGAAATAGTTGTACTTATCTATATCTAATATTCGATATTGTCAAATACATTTACATTTTGGTGTGTAGACCATCTTGATTTCCAGTGTGTTCTACATACACAGAAATAGCCCTCCGCTTGGGGCAGACTTTGTATGACAGCCCAGGTAACTTAATTGACTTTCTAATGTTGCTAATGTTGCCTTCAAAATCACACAGAATAATATTATAATGGAATCCATTTGTTTTGGTGACCGGGTCAGAAAAGTGTGCCAAGGACAGCCGTTTCATAATGTCACTCACACTCTCTCGTACTCGTGTGACGAGACTGGAGTGTCATTGAACTCTACATGCAATTATTTCTGAGCAGACTCAACCTTTTATCACAGTAATGGAATGCCACAGGAGTGTTTGAGCGGGAATGAAGAACATGCATTAGAACAATTATCCAGGACTTGCTCCATGGAAATGGTTCATAAGTGAAATATTCAATAGTGCTTGTGTAATACTATGCACTGAATATACATAAGTTATGGGATTTTTATGTTTAGTTATACATTTATAGAAGTTGAAGCAGTAACTTACATTTAGTTACTATGGAGCCCCACATCTGTGAAAGTGTCTCTCGATCCTGTATCTGTTGATCTTGTGAAAGTATTTTGTGATCATCTGAAAGTATCTCTTGATCCTGTGAATATATCTTGTGATCCTGTGAACCTGTGAAAGTATCTCATGATCCTGAAAAAGTATCTCTTGATCCTGTATCTGTTGATCCTGTGAAAGTATCTCCTGATCCTGTGAAAGTATCTCATGATCCTGTAAAACGTTCTGACATTGAATGAATGAAGAGGTAGTCAGGGAAGGAGCAGTTTCTGGGGGCACAATTCATTTGACCTTGTTCTGTCCTTGTTCTATCTGTAGACTGTCGTTCTGTCCTTTCCTGGCTCTCATGCTGAGTGCTCTTGGCTGTTTGTCCAAAGGAGGAGCAGCTCTGTATGAAGATAAACAAATGCGTACAAGCCGTTCATTTTTAAGTGCGTGCAACAGGAGAAGTGGCTGTGCAGCCGTCTTGCGCCAATGGAGTCGTGAACCTGGCGCCTCCACTGCGCCCCCATCACAGCCTCGTGAGGTGGTGGAGTGGAGCTTTACACACAGCACGTTCCATTGGCACAAGAGGCCGCCACAGATGGAGCCACTCCTCTGGACAAACAGCCGACTCACCCTCTCTCAACTTCCACAACTGATGTTAAACCAAACCAAGTAATAATTAGAAAAACATGAACACCTGTCATGCACTTTAAGTTATCATTTGTCCCTCTTCCTCTGGTTTATTCGAAGAAAAACCTTTCACTCACAGAAAAAACAAAAGTTTAAACTCCCAAAGTGCAGAGAAAGAAGTACTCTTACTAAAATCCCAAATTACACGGTCCACGTTTGAAGTATTTTTCAACACAGAAGTCCACATTTGAAATCAAATCATCAGGAAAAAAATCAAAAGTGCCTTTAATTGTACCAGTAGTCGTTTTATAATTAGCAAAATGAATGACTGAATATAATTAGTCATAGTTTCCAGCAAAACTGCATTGACTACAAAAAAACAGTTATGATTAGTTTTAATTTTTACCTTGGCAGACAGATCCACAACTCTGACAACAGAACTAGAACAATTTGTATCACTTAATATTGTGCAATTTTCCTTTCACAAAACAAACACCCAACATAGAGTCAGTTTTGAAATAGTTAATTACTTATCACCCAATAACAGCATGTACTTGGGCAGGAATCAACCCAGCTACTCTATTCTACTGTTTATGATATCAGTCCGATCACCATGCCCTCCGTCGCATCTCAAGCCAAACTAATTTTTTTCTCATTCGTTTTTACTTGTAAGCAGCCATATTTGTTTTGATACCTCATTTCCTATTGCTGACAGCAGAGGGAGCTCCAGTGCCAGTCCTTTCAAGACAAGTAAAGCGCTTTGCAGGGCATTATTTGTTTATTACATACTTCATGGTGGTAAGCTTTTGCACCATGGCCTCTTCGACAATCAACAACCTTCATTCATTCACCATATTCATAATAGACAATGTGGATGGATAGTTTTCCCTAAAGGCACAACAACCGATTCTACGAGAGCCATCGCCGCCCGACTGTGGCACCTGGTATTCCCAACAGTCTCTCATCCAAGTACTGACCAGGCCCGTCTTGCTTAGCTACCAAGAGCCATTATTTTAAGTTAGAAAATGTGAAATTCTGCTCCCAAGATGACGAAAAGCATGTTTAAAAGGGAATTAAACCACGGAAATGCATCATATGTGTTCTTTAAGGCAATGGGCCCCAAGCACTGCACCAGGGAACGCTACCGGTCGTTACGCATTTGCTATCGGGCCGCACAAAAACAGTAAATAATTTGTCGGCGACCGCATCTTCTCCGACGTAACTTTCGCCCGTCCCTCATGACACGCTAATAAGCTTGTCCGTAGATATATGATGAAAATCCTGATAGGAAATCCCCACAGAAATCAAGTTGATATAATGGCGAGTTTATTATATCTGTGATAGATCTGTTCTTGTCCTCCGCGATGACGTATCACGTATAACGCATCAGACACGTCGCTCAAAAGTAGAGCCACAAGCGAGTGAAAATGAGCCAAAAACAAAACTTTGGAGAGTTTTTTTGCAAAGGGGAAAAGGCAAACTGAAGACCCAGAAGAGGAGCCTACGACCTCCAAGAAAATGACAGCGAAATTTAACAGACAACACTAGGAGTCCTACTTAAAATATGGGTTTTGTCGCTACAGGTGACTCTCACGCGCCGAGTCCGCTCTGTGTAATGTGCGGGGAAAAGGAAACGAGGCAACGAAAGCTTCAAAACTGCTTCGGCACAACCTGGATTAAAGGATAAGCCTTTAGAGGTTTTTGAAAGAGAAAAACGTGAACAAGGAGGAAAGAAGAAACAAGCGCAGGGCTCCCACTGATTCAGTTTATAGTGAGTTGTATTTTTATGAGCTTAACTTATTTATCTGCCACGCGTAGATGGCTGTTGCGTGAAAATAAAACCTACATTATTCCGTTCCGTGGTTCAAAAAAGGTTGGAGACCCCCGCTTTAAGGCGAGCCAACTCCAACTCCAAACCTATTCTACCACATATTAGTAAAGCTACCCGATCTGACCTTCCCATCACTTCTTGCAACACGATTAAACTGGTCCGTTGCTGTCATGTTTTTGTCATTTCAATCCAATTACAACTGAAGTTTTATTCCAGTCTATCCTTCCTTCCCTTAATCTCACCTGTTGATGTGACCAAATCCTTCCCTTATTCCATGTACTTTGAACGTGCCGCGGTTCTATTAGCAACGACAGGCTGATCTCCTTCCCATCAGGAGGGCACCAGATCTGGCTTCAAAAGACACGGCCCTGTCAGACCTGCCCACGGCCCTCGGCGAGATCGGGACTATTATCGGAGCTCGGCTGAAAGGTTGGACACCACTGACATACCATTATCACACGGTAATGACCTCAAACACATGAATATTATCAGGGCAGTGAGTGCGACAAATGTGGAACGCATGCTCGACACGGACACTAGTATTTGATTACTGCTCTAACCTGACAGAAAGGTTACGCTCTTTGCTTAACTGGCATTTAGCAGCAATTTGGCACAAGAGAAACTGTGTGTGTGGGTTTTTTTGGGTTTTTTTTTCCTGCTTTTTCTTCGTTTTTTCAGGTGCAGCATTGTAATAAGCAGTGAATGTTTTTTTTTGTTTGTTTGTTTCGTTTTGTGCGTTATCTTAAGAGGTGTGAACTATTTACCATAGTTTACAAAAGTTAATTGGCAGTTTGTGGAAAAAAAAAAAAGTTGGAAAGAAAAAAACAGAATTACAGGAAGTAAAGGAGAATTCTAACATGGAACAACTCACCAACACTGACATTCTATCCAAAAACATTTGTCAGATTAAACATTGATTTAACAAAATAAAGGTGTTGCCGTCTATTTTTATTAGTCTACTCATCACTATTGTGTAACTTAGACACATTTTGGCCCTTGTTAACATTATGGTTGCTAGGTAACAGAGCTGGAATTACTGCGATTGCTGGTTTTCAGATGACATTCTGTTATTGTGTTTTTCAAATTCAAGAATGTGGTGATGTTATACAGTCAGACGGAGGCAAGACACAGACTTTCCTATTTATTACATGTATTTTGCTATGAAATATCTAAAAGGTTAATTCACAAATATTGAACCTGATCATTTCTATTAGTGACTAGACTGCTGTGATGTCATCTGAAACCCAACGATAGGACAAATAGGACAGTAATATTTAATGCAGATGGGGCAGCTAAAGAGAATATAGTTAAAATGCAGATTTCTGTTGTAATACAGTGAATTCTTGGGGTCTGTCATTAATAGAAATGATCAGGTTCAACATTAACGAATTTACCTTTTGGATATTTCATGGTAAAGTACAATGTGATCAATAGAGAAAACTGGCTCTGGCCCCCAATTGGGAGAATGACATCATGACTTTCTACAAACTGAAATCCACCTCATATACCTTACTGTCAGTGTCAAACCAGGAAGTAAAATAATAAACTTCACCAAAATTTAAAAAAGTAGACAAAACTAGGTTACATTAAGTAAAATCTTATATAATGACGTCATCCATGTTTTAGTGAAAAAAGTACTCTAACCTGCCGTAAGCACTTTAAATTAATGTTTTAACCATATTAACTAATTAAATGCCAACAACGCCACATAACAGAACAATATTAAAAAAAAAATAAAAAATAACTTAACCTTAACTAAGTGAACTTAACACACAGGCTTGTGCACTGACTTGACAATTAATTAAAAATGGTATGTATGATTCTTTTACTGGGTCTAGTTTAAAAGTGTGAGTTATCCATTCACATTGACACATGTCCATATTCAGGCTTCAGACAGATCCAGGCTTCTGCACGGGTTAGCTAGTTAACAGCTAGTAAAGTTAAATACAATGAAATACGTAGCTTCAATAAATCAAACCAAAAACAAAGCAGCAGTTTGAGCTCCAAGTGTCCTGGCTCCACAGACCAGCTATTAAATGAATTGACGTTAGCATATCCTACATGTTGGTCTGGTGCTAACAGACAGACTACATCTACCTAGCCTGACCAGACGTCCTTATTCACCTGGGACAGTCACAGTTTGAACCATGTGTCCCCTGTCCCAGCATATTTATCCAAAGCCATTGATTTGTCCCAGGTTTATACAAAACATGTCCCAGGTGTCCCTTTTTTGGCCAATCTGATCCCTGCCAAAAGTAAAAAGAGGAATATATTGTCATTTGTTTAGCTTAAAAACAGAACAGCGAACTTGAAAATGAGCATAAGGCAAAAAAAAGTCCCTCAGATAATGACAGATTATGATATAAAGTGAGTCCAAGAATACACAATGTTACGCTCTTTTCACAATTTTATTTATCCCAAACATCCAAACCTGGGCGTGTCCCATTTTTGAATTTTGAAAATCTGGTCCCGCCACCGCATAGGCCGAACAACCCACAGGACCATGACATAAAGTGGACCGGTGAACGTAACAGCGATGCCGACTGCCATTATGTGACCTCAGCGTAAAGATGGCGGAGACAACAAGAGCTACTAATAAGCTGGTTACCATAGCGACCTGGATGCCTAAAGTAAACAGTGTTGTGTGCGTTCTCCCTTTTACAACAGGCACTACAAGATTAAATAGTGAGTAAAGAAGTGAGTATTTTCTAAGTAGTATTTATTACCTGTAAAGAGAGGGTGGCAGCACACGGTAAAACCCGGAAGTGTGTGAAGTCAGAGGGCACGGGGTTAAGGGTGTGTCCTATAGCAATACAATACTACAACACTCATTTTTAGTTGATAGTGAAATCCGTGGTGAATATTTTCTCATTTATCCCCTGCAATAAATACTTCCAAAACTTATATTTAATACATGAGTTCACATTCTGCCAAAAAATGAATTTGCGTGTCTCAGTTTGTGATAAACAGCCAGGTGGATTGTAGGCCTACTCAAGTTAATGGTACTTTTCTTTGAGTACAGTATTTGTATTGTAATGTATGTACTGATGGGGACTGCTATAAAATGCACCACATATTGAAATATAAACCAGCAGCCCTGTAAACACTGTTTTCCAATTGCCACAATTAGATTAAGGTCATATTGTAATGAGGCATAATCATAAAATAACATCTGGAATTTCTGATCCTAATGACATTAATGCTCCATGTAGACACTTTAATCACATTACGGCTGGCAACTGTTTTAGTGACAGTTGCCAGAAGCTTGGAGATGGTTTACAGTGCTGTGTTGCAGGATTACTGCATCATAAGACTGCTAAGGATGTGATTGTACGTTTGGCTGGATCATTTATGTGTGAATATGAAAAATGTAATATACGTACTATACCACATGTGTCAAACTCAAGGCCGGGGGGCCAAATGCGGCCCACCATGTTATTTTATGTATCTTAAAATGTCAGTCTATCAGGAGTTACGCATTTACACATTTTATATCTTTGCAAATTTGAGACAAACCATTTTGCTGGTGTGGCCTTCAGTGAAATTGAGTTTGACACCCCTGTACTATACAAAAAAATATATACATTTAAAAAAAAATATAAGCAAATTGTGCAATAAAAGAGTAAAAAATAGATGGTGGCAGGGAGATAGAGGAAGACACTTCGTTCAATTTACCTGGGGATAGTTTGAAGACCTTTGGTGCAGATTAGTAACTGTAGCACCTCAGTTAAGTATGGATCTATAATAGCTTCACTTCATTCAGTCCTCAGTGGTGGTAAGGCACTCACAACTTGTGTAGGCAAGGAAGGTAAAGGTGTCTTGCTTGATCGAAGTGGGATTAGAACTGCCGACCTTAGTTCTATCAGGTATTAACTGAACATATTTAGATCACCATGTTACCTTAAGTAATACGAAAACAATGTATTGACATGTTTAATACATTTCACTTTCTTTTTTTGATGCTGTGAGTCCCCTTTCCTCTGCTCTCTATGCCAAGTCACTCCCCCTTCTGAGTGCTACCACAGCACAATGAGCGTATATCCCGTTAATGAAACTACTGCACATTGCATCAGGTTTGTCAAGTAGTTGTTGTGTACAGTTTTTTATCATACATGGGTGACGTAGGCTTGTGGGCAAAGCGTTGGGTAGAATCTAAGGGCCTGGGAGAGATCGCTAAATGACTCAAACATACACGGATGACATCTAAAACCGCTTCAGGCATGTTTTTGATGTGGGAACAACTTTATAACATGATAGAATGCTTAAATAAAATTACGTTATTACTTACTTTGCTTGAAACTATTTGTTCATGATGACGGCGTTTTTCTTCATGCTTTAAGACAAATTAAGGTGAAGTTATTATTAAATGTTTTTGAGTGAGCGTTGGTAGTAGTAGTAGTAGTAGTGTTGGTTGTTTTTGACAATAGTTTTAACTCAGAAAGTCATACAGGGCTTCAAGTCTTGTGCTTTTTCAATCGAGACAGAAATACGTTTGAGTTGAAGTAAACGTAAATTTGTTTTGCTGGTGAAGGCTGCACGCTAGGACACAGACAATAACCCCACTGAAGGCTCGGGAGGACAAAACGGCTCTGCTCAAAACACTGGTGAAATGATCCATTAGACTCCACCCCAGTAATGACCACTATTTAAGTGTTTGAATACTGCATTTAACTATTCATTAAGGTACAAAAGGAATACAGAGAAATGTTTGTGCCCACATTATGTGAAATGGTATTAATGGGTTAGGATAAGAAGGACAAGGACCATGTTTTAAAAAGGTGTTGCAGGTGTTGTTCGTTTTAAACTGTTTGCAGTGGTCCAAAGTTATTCCTCATTTACCTTATGCACTCACAGCGTCCTAATTATTCACCATGGGGCGACAGTAGATCAATTGGTAGAGTGCGATCCGAAGGTTGGCAGTTCAAATCCCACTCTAGACATAAACACCACTGGTTGAGCGGGCAGATCCACTGACCCACAAGTGTGATTCCGGCTCCCACAGATGAATACTGTCGTCGTGTCCTTGGGCAAGACACTTAACTCATCTCGCCCCCAGTGTCTGCGCACGTTGGTGTGTGAATGGGTGAGCGGTTCGTGGACGTAAAGTGCTTTGAGTGCCTTGAAAGTGGAAAAGCGCTATATAAAAAGGTGACCATTTATTACGATGAGTTTATGAGTCACATCGGAGTTTTCCTATCAACAACTAGCATGTTAACATATTCTGTAAAGTTAAGCTGATTACACAGGCATAACCGCGGGAACTCGAGGTGCTGTGGGAACTGCTGCCCGTTGGTTGCTGGATCTGCCTTGAGCAAAGCTAGATCTTTTCCTAACAGAGATAAAAAATAAACTAAGTCCAAAAGTACACATTTTGTTTTTAAATACACACATATTTTTACTTTATTGAATCATTTCTGCAATTAATTCTTTGCCTGAAGGTTAAACTGTGGGTGAACTAAACTTGAATGCGATGCCGCCTGCTCATATGCGGCGAGCTAACGTGACAGCTCTTGAGCACTTTTGACAAAAGAACAGAGAAAAGGACAACCCTGTACTGGATTAAGAGGAAGAAACAACAAAATGGATCCGTAAAAGTTTAGTCTTTGCTGGAGTTATAGCCTGGATTTGTTGTAGGTCGTGTTTGTGTAAAACTAATGCATCAGGACTTGTTGTCCTTGTTCACACGCTGAGAAAAGACAAGCGCGGGACAAAAGCATCTGTCCTCTTTCTCACAGCGGTGGATTTGGCTTCACCTGAGCAGGATGAAGTTACAGTGCGTCGCTTGGCTTTATGGGCTGGACACAGGTGTGGGGGTAAGACGTCAGGCAATGCTTTTGATATTGTAGGACAGATCGTGCTGGTGGACATTCAGGACATGAATGTGTTGGGTTCAGGAGGTTACAGATGTGATCAGCAGTGTCACACTCATGAGGATAGTGAAGTCAGATTGATTAAGACCAGGCTATGTGTTGCTACGATAACGCGATGCAGTTAAACAATGATATTTACCGTCAAATGTGTAGGGACCGTATTTCCACACAACCTTATTTCCACGAGTTTCATTATTTATCTTACTCTGATGCTAGCTTGCTTGTTGTGTGTGGTTAAGTGAGGCTGAACATGGTCCAAATTATGTTATGTTATCACTTTGTATTCGTTGTGTAATTTTGTGTAGGTTAAAAAGGTCAAAAGCCAATTCAGCACAGCCCACTTTTGCCTCTAAATGCTCCAAACCGCGCTTTCTTTGTGGTGGCTCCTCTGGTTTATGAAGAAATCACATTCTTTTCAATGGCCCGATTCTCTGGGAGGCTTTAAAACGGCTTCGTAGTCCAAATATAACGTATTTGCCATATAAAATAGTACAACCCAAATGATGATGGCGGCGCCCACGGCAACGTCCGGAAAAAGGTGAATCAAGTACGTAGGCTATTAAGGCATGCAAATCTATATTCTTTGGAAAAAAAACAAACAAAAACTCTGCACCCCCATCCAAAAATTCTCATGGCTATGTACCCCTGTCATCCATTAAATTTAACTCTGATCATATACTCTACTTTCTTCTTTACAATAGAAGGACTTTTTCCTCATCAAAATATACCAATGTTTCCATATGGGAGTATTTGGGGTTGAAAAATGATGATTATACATTCATTTCCAGTATTGCAGAACTTACTCATGAAACTTTGACAATTTTATGGGTGTTTTAGAAAACTTAAAATCTCATTTGATAAGAAATTTGACACCACCGAAACTGGAGAATATCTTAGAGGAAACCAGAAACTGTCAAGATTTGTTATACAGCTCTGTAACCACCTTACATTTAAAGTTCCATTCATTGAGTTGGTCAGTGGTATTCAGCCCGTCTTCTTCTAAAGATCTAACAATGCCATTTTACCTTATGTAATGGTAACGGTAATGGACACATCTTTAGATAGCGCTTTTCCACCTTCAAGGCACTCAAAGCGCTTTAGATCAAGGAACCACTCACCCATTCACACGCACAGACACTGGCGGTGAAGTGGGTTAAATGTCTTGCCCAAGGACACTTTCATCTATGGACACTGGAAACACACTGCCAATCTGTGGGTTAGAATATCTCAGCCATAGCTCAACCAGTGATGTTTACGTCGAGAGCGGGACTCAAACCGTCAATCTTCCGATCATTGGACAAACACAGAGAAAAAGTGTTATTTTGATTGATTTGTTTAATGATTTTCTGAATTCCCTGAGTATGCAGGGTCAATAAGTCTCGAGAGTCCTTCCCTGTTAGAGAGAAGTAATCTTCCAAATATAGATAAGTCTCTCTGTAACTCTCTGTCACGAAGACAAGTTTGATATATCGCTGAAGTAAATATAGATGATAAACGACAACAATGAAACTCATTTATGCCACTGACACAAAAACCCAAGAGCAGATTTAAACTACAAAACTATTCTAAATCTACAATATTGTTAAAAATTATAAGCTGCGATAAATAAACAGCAGAATGAAACACTTATGTTCTTAGTTTGCATCTATAATGAGTGACAGAAGTTATTAATTCAACTTTTAACAGCTTAAATTGTACTCTATAGCCAAAAAATAACCAACAAATTCCCAGTACTGCAAAGAAAAAGTAAACGTGATAAATAATGACACCAAAAATATATTGTTCCAACTTTAAAATACTGAATGATATGTTGATGTTGTAATTATCGTGGCAGGTCGATCTGTAATCACATGTTTAAATTCAAAATATGTTTTCTTCTCTGCCTGCTTCATTTTTGGTTATGTAATTCCTAAGTAGTTGATTCAAACCATACACCAGACTTTCCCAAACTGTATTTTTCTTGGCCCTCAAGGTTCCAGGTGAATCGGCCCATATTACTTTAAACAGTACTTTTTACTGTGCATTTCTGAAAATCTACTTTAATATAAATGGACATAGCTAACCTGCTAGCCTCCCCCGTTTAAAATGGAAGTGATCATAGGCGCTCATGGTCGGAATTCCAAATATGGAGCTTTAGTTGATTGGAACCCGACATTATGGGTGACGTCACATTCGCTTAGACTACTTCTTTACACAGTCTATGGTTTAAACCTAAAAGGACTCTCTCTGACCTGAATCTTCACTATCTAAACCCCAGCACCAGCAGCCAATCATGAACCAGCGCTAGTCCAGCCTCTGCAGCTCAGTGAGTGAATTCTGGAGGTTCACGTACGGCCTGCCCCCCTCCCAAGGACAGTAACCCCATCCACCAATACAATAACATTGAACTGGTCTTGGCATTGTTGCGTAAGAGCATTAAAACTCCATATCACATATCTGACCTTTATGCTGCTGCTAAAACTGATTATTGTGTATGTGCTGCTCTGAATGTCATTGTGCCATGTTTACATAGGGGATATTTATGGAGATTATCGGATGGGGTCTTGCACTTTTGATATTCCACACAGTTGCTGACAAAAAGTAGCTATAAAGGCATGTAAACGGTGGATGACATGCATTGTTGTATATGGTAAGAAATCGTTGCTAGAGCTGACGAGCCTATTTCTAAGCGGTCGTAGTGACTTTCTACTAGGCCAGCTATAGGTCTACTGCACTACTGCTACAGCAATACTACAACCACTACCGTATTACAACATACTACACTACCGTACTACTATCTATATTGTCTTGTACTTGTAGCAAATTCTTGGTACAAAGATCGAAACCACCAGCGCTTGCCCTTCTTTCTGGCACGCCGAAGTGATGCCCAATTTTCCGGTCTGCTGCGTACGCACATAAACCTGCAAACATGTTGGATCCAGTACAACGATCATTAGCATACTCTGACTGCCCCTGTTGTTTTCTTTGTTTAGACTCGGGTCCGGGGTGTGGAGTTGGAAATGGATGACAAATTGTATCTTAGACCCCATTTCAGTTCAGAGCTGACTCTTTGACCCCTCTTTCAAACCACCTCTTCACTTTTGCTAGGATCTGTACCTCGCTGTTATATTGGCACTATTACACAGGTACAGATCTTAGCTATTTGGAAGAGGCGGCTTGAGAGGCTTAGCTTAGCAAGATTAATCGCAATCGAATCGAAATTGCAGTTTGAATGAGTGCAATTTTTGAGGTACGTATAAGTATGTATACTTCTTGTAAGAATGTTCGTTTCTAAGCGTCAAAGAGGACCAAGAGACCGAAACATAAAGTCAGAAGGGTTTTAATGAGTTCCACAACACCTAATTCACTTGTATTATTACTAGTATTATTATTACTATTATTGTTATGAATGTATTATTATTATTATTATTATTATTATTATTATTATTATTATTATTATCCAACTGTATATTATTATTATTTTATTTATTTATTTATTTATTTATTGTATTATTTATTTATTTTTATTTTATTTATTTATTTATTTATTTATTTTCTTTCTTTTCTTTCTTTCTTTTCTTCTTTTCTTTCTTCCCATCTATATTCTCTATACCTTCCTTTCTCACTTATGAATGACTAGTACTAGCGCTCTCCTCTCCCATCTTCACCTTACCCCCCTCCAAAATCATGGAAATATCACACACAGGTACACACACAACACACAACACACAACACACAATTAAATAGCTGTTACGTTCACAAACCATGTTATGTCTTGGTACATCTTGGTACGTCTTGTATGTCTTATCTCCACTTGTCTCTATTGTATATGTATGGTCACTATGTATGTATGTTTTGCATTAAATAGATTAATAAAAATAAATAAATTAATAATGAGTTACACACAGGTAACGTGAACAATGAAGCAACAGACTCTACAGAAAGGACAGAGAGAAGAGAGAGTCCTGAGATGTGCATGTTGACAACTTTTATAGTGTCTCTCTTGTATGTGAGTGTGTGTGTGTGTGTGTGTGCGTACGAGGAGGGTCCTTCTTCTGGTCTGCATGGCCTGCGCCCCCCTGGTGAGCACATGTCATTTACTGCAGTGCTAGAAAATACTTTACATTTTGTACGTTCATATTTCTGGCTGTTTATCAATTCTTCTGGTCGCGTTTAACAGGTGAATTTTGAACACAATCCTATTATTAAAACATTGTAATTATTATATTTTTCATTCAGTCATAAATCATTCAGTCTTTTTTAGCAGTTTTATTAGCAATTATAGCGGTGGATACTAACTTAGCTCGCTGTTCGCAGCTCTTTGGCTATTTTCTTACCCGCGTGTAGAATAGGAAAAGAGTTGGCAGACTGGTGTACTCTGTGCATGTAACCGTGGTGAATGTGGACAAGTTGGACAATTGGACAAGTTCACCTGCTAATGTCCCTTATTCAGAACTATCAAAATGGCGGAATAGGTTCGTTTCTGCTTCAGTGTCCTGTTAAATGAAGAAGGATTTAAGTCTTTAAAACCTCACTAGCTGACAGCCTTGACAAAACCTTCCTTTGTATTTTAATTTGCTAAGGTTACATCCTAGGCTAGTCTGTTCATTTAGCTGGGCACCTCTTGGGACAATCATTTGATACAAAATAGCACTCCAAGGACTCACCAAAACACACAAGTTCACAGTCATATCCATGCACCAGTTGTCACTTCACCAACTGGCAAAAAATAACCAAAAACTACCGTACAATTATGTTAAAATGAAACCAAAATGTCCCATTGGGAATGTTTTGGCAGACGGTGGGCCAATAAGATTAAAAGCATCTGGCAATAATAAGCAAGAACTAATTAGTAGAGATAGCTTAATTTTCTCCACTACCAGAATTAATTAACAAAACTTTAGGTTTACATAAAACAAATTATTTTACCACAGTAACTTTGAAATCTAATTAAATTTCTATTCTTACACAAAAAGTACTTTCATCAAGCAAATAGAAAAGGATGTCATTGATAGACTGTTGAGTGCATTTGATTAGTTTGAAAAAGCTTTTCACAACTTTCAAGGGCCAGATCGGAGTTTTGGCATCAACAATGACTAGCGTGCTAAATGTGCACTTTCTGACTCTCTGACCAAAAAAAAAAGAAAAAAGTTTCATAATTAGACACAGACAGCGCTCAGTGACTTTTGATTTTTACCCCAAAAGCCACTTATACCTTATATCTGTACTGGGGGAAGACGAATTTTGCTTAAATACATGGAAAAAATCGTGAACAGAGCCTTGAACACAGTCCAACCCAACTGATTTTGGCAGTTTTTGGCCATTGGACCCAGACACTTAGCAGCCACTTTGAACAAGATTGAGTGCTCAGTGCGTTTGCTCAGGGCGTTTGAACACTGACCCAAAAAAGTGCCAAGCCAGTCCCAGCTTTGTTGTATCCCATGAACCAATAAAATCATGTGATGTGCGCACAAGTGATTATTGGTGATTCAAAGGGGCCGATAAAGCAGATTTGGTAGCCTCATTTTTGCCCTAATCCAGAGATTTCAAACTCATGGCCGACTACAGTTCCCACAATGCAATGCAGAGTAGCACAGAAATGACCAATCGCCTGCTGCCAACGCTGCAGTGGTAGAAAACAAACACTGCACACTGAGAGAAAAGGAGAAAGACGGGGTTTCTAGAGTGACTTTTAAACTGCTCCCATCAAAGTTGGCTGTGTAATCCCTCAGTCATCCAGGTATGATCCATAATAAAAGAAAAATCTGCAAACTGACAGATTTGACTTTGCTCCCATCAAAGACACAGACAGAGGACACATGGATTCTGAGAGCAGAAACTTCAGAAACAGGTTGGAGTGACTATTAAAAGGAGGCATCCCCAGTCAGAGTGTGTGTATATATATATATATAATTTTCTCTTCTGCTTATCTGGGGCCGGGTTGTGGAGGGAGTAGTCTAAGCAGAGACTCACTCACCCCACAGCAGGACCGGCACAGCCTATAAGCAGACTAAGCAGCTGCTTAGGGCCCTGAGGCCACCAGAGGGCCCCCAAGAGTCAGTGCATTTATATTGAAAATAATGATTGGAAAGTTTTTTTCTGAAAACTAAATGACACTAGGATGACTAGTCTAAATATACCACTTGAACAATTAGATGTGTTTTATTTCCAGTAACTAGATATGTGCTGCCTACATTTTTTGAGTTGGGCAGTGGTGTGGACAGCTAAGCCGGTGTGAAGGACCCCTCCCCTGGACGTGTGCTCTGGGTGTGCTGAGGAAGCATGGGACATTTGAATGGGTATTTTCCAACCTAAAAGACTAAATGTTGGTGAAGTTCAGTTTATCTAAAGGACAGGACAATGTATGAAGAGCCCAGAGGATGTTCGCTTTGGAGAAAGGACTTTTCAGAGAAGACTCACCACTTTACACCATTGGACCTGCAGATAAAGCAGTGAAGCTGGATGTGCAGTTCCTGTGCAGACAGAAGAGGCAGACGGCAGCAGGTGAGTCCATTTATTACACTGGCTGTTTGTGGCTGTGATTCGTCCTTTTGTGGTAATTTATTTAGATAAGCATCTGGCTTTAATATTTACCACTTCCTCTTTGCTGACTGCACTCTGTGCTAACTGCTAACGAGCCACTGTTAGCATAAGTGTGTTGTCATACTTTTACCATGGCCACACTTTGACCAATTACAGTGCATGCACTAGCAAGCACTGTTCCCTCCAAGCTGCGCGCGTGCGCAATAGCGCACTGCTGACACGGTCTCCGCGCACAGAAAATCTGTGCTGCGCACAAAAAAATCGAACCGGAGTTGAAAATAAAATAAACACACAACAATTCATTCTGCGCTATTTTTCAATGTGAGTCAGTGACTGTGACCGGAGACGAGCTGCTCCAGACAATTATGTGATTCACATACGTATTTGCGCAGCTTATCCACGTCATTGACACGCGTCCTCATGCGCCGCTACCAGAGTTTTAGCCGATGTGGAGTGAAGACTCGCTAATGATGCTAAGTGTTTAACCCCTTAACGTTCCGACGGCCCGCCCTCGGGCGCACTGTTACGCACTGTTTTGTAGCAGTTTTGCGTTTTAAACATGACGAAACGGACAAAACAAAGGAAGTACGCGACCGAGGACACTGGATGTTTGTACAAGTTAAACTAGAGACATCTCGGACCCGGAGCGGCTCGTGGAAGATCTAATGATGGACTCAGGAGCAGAGGATCTTATGTGCTGATGGACTGGATGCTGTTCCTGATCGGTAAGTGTGGTTTATTCTGCTATTGACTTAATTGTGGGTCAAATGTGTATCATGTGTAATCATTAGCATTAGCATTAGCTAATGCCAATCTGCGCCCCCCGACCACCACCAGTCATCACACACACCACTTGGGTGAAGTGTCTTGCCTAAGGACACAATGACAGAACTAAGGACACAATGACAGAACTAAGGACACAATGACAGAACTAAGGACACAATGACAGAAGTTGGTCCGAGCGGGACTCGATCCTCCAACCTCTGTCACAGAATGACTGTCTCACTGTACAATCATGTCCAGTGTGTTCTTAGTTTCCAGTGTGTGTTGGGTTTACATTTTGAAGTGTGTGTGTTTTTTTACTGTTTGCAGTGTGTGGTTTGTAAATATATATTTATTTTGACCCATAGCACTTGTTTTGACTGTATTTTATATACAAATATACATTTTATATTGTGTTTTGATATGATATATAAATGTACAGTAATAGAGCAGCTGTGCAGATACAGATTCCTCTCAGTGTGTATTGGTCATTGACTGTCACTAGTTTATGAGTTGTAAAAATCAAATGATCGTGTCATATACTGAAAAAGAGTTAACGGACTGTCTCCCAGACACAGTAGGACAATCTCACTCAGTGCACAGCAAAAGCTTCACACAATGGCTTATACTCATAATACGAGTCAGAGCTTTATAAAAAAAAAACATGTGTAAAAGGTGTAAAAGTGTGTTTTCAAGTGTGTTGGAGTTTAGTTGTCTTGGTTTGGTTGGAAGCTCATGTTTTGCCATAGTTAAAATTAAATATTTATACTTCCAATAGCATTAACATACTACACAGGTCATGAGCAAGATTTTTGTCATTTTCATTGTATAAGTGGCTAAAGCACTTAATTAAAAGTCTTATAACAGAAATGTAAATGTGGTAATTTGATTATTTTAATAAACCATTTAACTTGGATGGATGTGATGCAGCATGACCACAGTGCGCACGTCTGATGTCGCTCACACTGGTCCATGGGACGCTCAGGGTGTTTGTGTGTTTGCTCAGACTCGTGAAAGTAGAGGGAACATTACTAGCAAGTAATCACCAGCTCCACTTAGCAATGTTAGCATGCTACTGTTGTAAACATGAGGACTGGGCTGGTATCCTCTGTGAACTATAAAAACCTTTAAAGTCCTAAATATTTGTATTTTTCAAGTGACCTATGATTGATATAAATGTGATATGATCACGTATGATTACAGCTGTGCTTAATGTGCAGAACAGTTAATGTGCAGCTTCATGTCCAGAGCTCACTGCTCTGTGGAGAGAGGAGCTGTGAGCCTCAAACAAGAGGCAGCACAGCTACTGTGGTATCAGCTCTTGGTAACGGCAGCCCATTGACGAGTACAAGTACTGGCACCCGATACTGGTATGGGTATCTGTGCATCCCTACTCATTAATATATGTATTTATGTGAAATCACAGCATCCAAAGCCTGACAATAAACATAAAAATGATGTGATCCTAAAATCCTCTTATTTAATGTCCAGTCCTTCCAAACGATCTGATGATTATAAATCTGATGTCATGTCCAGGCTGTTTCTCTTATGCAGCGCTTAACTTGGAGCACTACTTTAACTTCTTGACTGATATGATTTTGAAGTAAGTGTACCTTTTGCTTAAGTACATCGTTTGGCTTCTCTATCCAATTCTGCATTTTATAAAGAATTGATAAATGTAAGCCAAAAATGGCAGACCCCCCCCTTCCTTACATGTTTTTTATACTGTTATACTGTTGTTGTGGTTATTGCTGTTGTGAGCCTCTAGAATTTGTGTTTTTATCAGTGGTTGTGATGAAGTGGCGATGGCCACCAGGGTAAATTCAGCTTAGGGCCCCCTAAAGACTAGGACCGGCCCAGACACATCCATCAGTTCCTCCGGTGAGATCCCCAAGGCGTTCCCAGGCCAGCCGAGAGACATAGTCCCTCCAGCATGTCCTGGGTCTTCCTCGGGGCCTCCTCCCAGTGGGACATGCCCGAAACACCTCCCTAGGGAGGTGTCCAGGAGGCATACTAAACAGATGCCCGAGCCACCTCAGCTGGCTCCTCTTGACGTAGAGGAGCAGCGGCTCTACTCAGAGCTCCTCCTGTGTGACCAAGCTCCTTACCCTATCTCTAAGTGTGCGCCCAGCCACCCTGCGGAGGAAACTCATTTTGGCCACTTGTGTCCGCGATCTTATCCTTTCCGTATTTACTCAAAGCTCATGACCATAGGTGAGAGTAGGAACATAAGTTGACCGGTAATAGAGCTTTGCCTTTCAGCTCAGCTCCCTCTTTACCACAACGGACCGATACAGTGACCTCATCACTGCAGACGCTGCACCGATCCACCTGTCAGTCTCACGCTCCATCCTTCCCTCACTCATGAACAAGATGTGTTATGTCTGTTATGTATTTCATAAAAAAATTAAATAAAATCCTTCAAATGTCATTTTACTCAAATTTCCATAATTCTACTGTAGGCCTGTCATGATAATTACTATATCAACTTATCGCAATATTTTTTCAGGCTCAATATATATAGTATTAACCCTTTCTTTACAGTACTGGGGAAATTTTCCTAAATTTTATGTAGTGTTACTATCATGTAGTCACGATGACATTTGATTTGTTGATGGTCCAATAATTATTAATTAACAGGACACACACAGAGATACAGATACTAGAACTAACTACTTTCATGTTTCTGGCCACATTACATTTAAAATGATTCACTTAGAAAAGGGTCTACTGTTAATATACTGTTTTAAGCTTATCCTGAAAGTCATTTCAATTCATGTCAATATTATCGTGATATTTTCATCCATCCATTTTCTTCTGCTTATCCGGGGCAGCAGTCTAAGCAGGGACTCCTAGACTTCCCTCACCCCAGACACATCCTTCAGCTCCTCCAGTGGGACCCCAAGACCTTCCAGTGTGTCCTGGGTCTTGTGATATTTTCAGAATCAATATATTGCACTTCAAAATGTGTTATCATGACAGGCCTGTTCTACTGTGACAAGAGACCTGACAGCAGACAGGCCTTTTGTCCAGGTTGGAGATGCCCGAGTTTGGGCCATTCTAGTTTCTGCTGGTTGCTTTTACAGAAGAAACAAATGAGAAGTGACTCTGGTGACATTATGGTACGGTTATGTCACAGATGGCCTGACACTGAACAGTTATGCAAATATGTTCTTTGCGGCCTCATCTGAAAATACCCTCTGTCCCTGAAATGGAACAAGCTGCATCTAAATTGAAAGGAACATTAAATGAATAGACTCTGTACTTGTATACATGTCTTGTGGACTGGTTGTAAAACGGTGTTATGATTTTCTCTCAAGGTTTGCACAGAATAAGCAGTTTACCTCTAGTGATAATTTAAGTTTGGGAAATTGGTTCTTTTTCTTTTTCTCTTCATTTTTTCCCATTTTTGTTGTTCCTGGTGGACCCATTTGGCAACAGTGGGGTGGAAGCAGACAATGCGCATGTACTATACTTTACCATTGTGATTTTTTGCTAGAATAATTAACTTTTAGCTAGCATTGGCTTTGCACGGGTAGCCAAGGCCCCTGCTCATTCACAAACCGATGCACGTAACATAAACGTGTACGTGTTCCTCCCATTGAGTTGGCGCACCCAGGTTTTCGTTTGTGAGCAAGCGGGAGCCTCATTCTCAAGGTAAAAGAGATTGTTATCGACGAAAGAGAATATACACCGTAGCGAAGCAATCTATATCAGTATTTTATAAAATAAGTCTCACTGAGATTCAGAATATCTTTCACAAGAGACGTGGAAAAAATCTTCAAAGGGACTTCCTGGTTAAATAAAACCAGAAAAATGTTGGTTATCTCCCCTTTGTCAATGCAAATCTCTGTTTCCTGTTAACATTCATCTGAAAAAATGATGATAAATGCCTCATGTCATACTGAAGTAGTCCCGCCTCAATATGAAGAAACACATTATCCACAAACACTTCCTCACAGGATGTCCAGTCTGCACTCGGCACAGCGTTATTACATCATCAGCTGTTAATACATTAAACAACAGTGCACTCATTGGCTACACCGGGGACTGGTCTAGTCAGTCAATGGTAAACAACATCTCTGTAGGAAGTCTGCTCCTCTGTGCTGCTGTTTCTTTTCACTTTATCATCACTCCGGCGGGTTTCCAAAAACTAACTACAAGTAAAACAATTTGTGTTTCTGAGACTTGCTTCTATAAGCACCAGTACGCTTCCCAACTGTGACCTGGCAGCCGAAACTACAACGGGAAGATCTCATCAGACAGGCATTAGTAGTTTACAGAGGAATGAGGTTGGCAATAGTGTAAGAATTTTTACAGTTTGAGGACGTTATGTACATTACGTCATCTGTTTCACTGTCTTCTTTCTATTTCTGTGTGTCTATAAATTCAAAATGAACCGAAGCGTAGATGTAGGTTGGTCTCATTTGTGCTTCACTGGTCTGGCACAAAGCGCGGCCTGGCAGGGCATCAGAGGTAGATCCATCAAACCCCACACTCTCTGATGGGGGCAATCGAGACCAAACTGGCTCTTCACTGAGAGCCCACTTCAGAAGGACAACCCTCTCATGTGCTCATCTGACGGAACGGTCAATTCATGGAGATGATCGGAACTGCCTTAGAGCGTGCGTGTCAGTTCAGTTTTTTGTTAGAGTATTTAGATTATGACATGATGGCACAGCTAGAATTGACAATATTCTTATCTAAAAGTATTACTGATTAAAAAAGTAATACGGACTAATGGATTTTGAAAAGTGGAAAGTGAAATCCGTGATGAAACCCACCCAAATGCGGGAAAACTCCACACTTAAGTCTCCACGCTGCCTGGGAGTCGAACTCTTTTTTGCTGTGATGAAAACGTGCTTTACACTCAGACCCCTTGCAGAAAGATAACCAAAAAAACCCTACAGCTATAGTTTAAAGGTACTAAGAAACGGAGAATCAAAAATGATGATATGATGAAAACAGCAGATGGTCGCAGGGATGAGATCGTGATTCTATTATTATCACCATAGCGCCCAGCTCTAATTTGAATTGAATTGACGCTAAGGTTAAAGGAACTTTATGTAGGCTCTTACTGCTAAGATCTGCATTATAATGGAACTGGGGTTGTTAGGGCCTAAACCTGCATATAGGGAACACATAAAAACAACGTTCTCAGAGCTCAGAACCTCCAGAATTCACTCCTTGAGCTGCAGAGGCCGCACTAGCACTGATTCATGATCGGCTGCAGGTGCTGGAGTTTAGGTATTGACAATTCAGATCAGAGAGAGTCCTTTTAAGTTCAAATCCAACCCAAATGAGACTCACGTGAGGCTTCCGTTTTGAGAACAAAAACACCAAATTATAACAGACGTAAATGGGACATCGTGTTCAGAGTTTTTGCTATCAAGATTAAATCAGTATTAGGATTGTTATCTGTCGAAGCCATATTTGATTTTAACATGTTTACCTCGTAGATAGAGACATAGATCAAGTGTGTGAAATTACAAAAACAAACTCCTACATAGAGCTCATTTAAATGAAGTAAATTCTTGGTATTGTCCTTGTCCCCTCCACAAATTAGCTTTTTCACCCTATCCTCACCGTTATACTGTAGTTACTTTGTTTTTGTAGAACTTTTTGCGACATCAACAAACTTCATCACAACCTGTTGCCTTCTTTTCCGGTTTCTCACCCTGAGTCATACCTGTGAAATTATTTGAAGTAAAAGACCAAGAACATGATCAACATCTTGCAGGAAATAGAAAAGGAACATTCTACACATTACTCTCTGTTCAAATCCAAAATGCAGCGTTACATTTGCAGCTTTCTGGTGTGTTCACTGACTGCGAGGACAAAACAAAGCCTGCCTTCACAAAGCACCAGAAAGTCAGAGGAGCCTTTGAAGTGACTGACAGCAGACTACCTGTTTTTCATCCTCCTCACTCAGCTTTACAGTACGTGCTGTAATTCAACAAACAACGCAATGACAGGAAACAATGTGAAGGAACAGAGGCTTTTCAAAAGGGTTGGTAGACGGTGACGGGGCAAATTTATCACGCAGAGAAGAAATAGTGATGCAGGTCTTAAAAAAAATTTATGGAAAGAATGGATTTACGTGAACTTCTCACCCAACATAAGGTCCAAATGCAGTGGGGCCAATCCAAAGTCTGAATAAAGGTGTATTTATGTATTTGTGTGAGAGGTAACTTGCATGATTGTGACAGCAGGCATCCATCCATCTACTTCCAGCAGTCTAAGCTTTGACTCCCAGACTTCCCTCACCCTAGACATTTCCTCCAGCTCCTCTGGTTGGACCCGAAGGTGATCCCAGGCCAGCCGAAAGGCATAGTCCCTTCTGGGTGTTCCCCGGGGCCTTCTCCCAGTGGGACATGCCCCGAGAGCAGTCATGATACTGCATACGCTACATGAAATCAATTTAAAAGAAAGATTTCCAGTAACTGACATTTGTTATTCATTGTTTTTATTAAATTGTTCACACCTTAGGTAGTTCAACTAATAACAGATACTCCTTATTATAAACAACTACATGCTTTCACAACACTTTAGAAAGACGAGCGTGTCCGGAACCATACCCTGTCTCTAGACTTGTCACGATAACAAATTTTGAAGTGTGATATGTTGCAGAAGTAAATACAGACGATAAACGATAATATTGAAACTAATTTATGCCGCTGACACAACAACCCAAGAGCAGACTTAAGACAAAAATTTTAAATCACAATATTGCTAAAAAATCATCATGATCAAAAATCAGCTGCAATAAATAAACAGAATCAAACACTTTAGTTGTTAGTTTGCATCAGTGATGAGTCAGAGAAGTTATTAATCCAACCTTTTATGACTTAAATCTTATCACATAACCAAGAAAAAACAAAACAAAAATTTTCCCAGTAGCGCATGTAAAAAATGAGAAAAAATAAGGCAGGTATTTCAAGTTTTAAAAAAAATTAAAAAATTTCTGAATGTTATGCGATTTTTCGAGAGGTGACGCCTTCCACATTTGCTACAAATTGACTGATTGGATTGGTTTGTTACACGCTATGGTCCAATTCCAGACCCTTCTGCATTTGAAAAGAATGTAGAGGTCTGGCTGATGTGTTCGTTTCAGTGTAGTTAGCGTAGTTTTTCAGTGTAGTTTTTCACGATTCAACCTTGCTTTGCTGTTTACTTATGGGAGCAAAATCCTGATAATTTTCATATCTCGTAAACATACACTTACATGGTTAATTTTTCAACACCACATGAGCACTGTGTACACAATTCCCAGTTGTACTTCATCCCATGCAGAACCAGCAAAACCTAACCAGGAATCGGAAAAAGTTTAATCTGGCAAACAATATTCCGCAGTCTTATTACTCAGTCTAGGGCAGGGGAAAACTGTTCAGATCGATGTGTCTTGCCAGTATTCAGATGCAAGCCAAAGCACTCATTGGGGGGAGTGAACATAAAATGAAAAAAGTTCCAGACTCCTTACAATCTGTTTATCAGTTTCACAAACGTAATCACAAGGTTCATTTTCTTACAATCGAAAGACTATTAGGATCTCAGAGCAGCGTATTTGAACTGAATGCTTTTTACGTAGATGGCCAAAAGCGTCAGCCAACAGCAATCATTTAAAAAGTAATTAACATCTGGGAAGGGGTGGTACTCTATGTTTTAAAACCTTGGGAGTCTTCTGTCTCCTTCTCGCTTGCATTCTGTTTGTCTATGTCTCCAGGTCAGTTTAATCGGCAGCAACACTCATTCCACTTGTCTTTGTTAATGGCACAGTTAAGGTTAAATGGGTGGGAAAGGGGATTTTGGTGCATCAATCCAACTGAACCAATCGAACTGGCATCACGATACAAAATGTTTGCTCTCTTTTACATCCAGCCAGGCTCCTCCAGGCAATCCTAAAACCAGTCAGTTGCTGTCTGGGAGAACTGAGGCATGTTTAGGACTCAGCTTAGCCTAACTAGGGCGATAGTGGCTCAGTTGGTGGAGTGTTTATTCCCTGATCTCAAGGTTGGCAGTTCAAATCCTGCTCTCGACGTAAACATCGTTGGTTGAGCGGTCAGATCCACTGACCCACAGGTTGGCAATGCAACTCCAGCTCTCACAGTTGAATGTTGTTGTTGTTGGGTCACACTTGAATCCTCCTCGTCACCATTGTATGCTCACCCACTGATAAATGAATATGTCCGTGAACGAGTGAGTGGTTCCTTGATGTAAAGCCCTTTGATGGCGTTGAAGGAAAAACGGTATATAAAAATGTGACTCTTTACCATTTAACTGTAGCCTGGACCCTCAGAAAAGCCCCCACACCCAAAAATTTACTTTGACTTCCCTTTTTGTGCTTCAACCATCCCATCCCCAGACTATTTTTGACTAAGAACTGAACTTATTATAATATAAGCATTGAAACCGAATTGCTGTGTCAATAGTTCTCTTGGTATCCTCAAAATCCGCTGTAATGGTGCAATGTGTGTCAGACCTCTTTTTACAGTCTCCTTTTCATTTATTAACACTCGGGCTCTTCTTTGCATCTTCCTTTTCAGGCTCTGTGTTGCAGCCTCTATTTATCATAAGAGAGTGGACTCAGCCTTGACTAGTTACATCTCACGTTATTATACTGGCAACCTCTCAATTATATGTTTGTACAAATGTTTTAATTATGTTTTTAATTAGAGGTCACATTAAACTGTACTGAGTGGGCAGCTTGTTAAATACCTCTGCTTAAAGCGTGACTAAAAACTCAAAAGTGTACATGGCACCTTTAGTAGGATTTTCTACTGTTGCTCCTACCCCTCTATCCCCGTTTTTCTTTCAGTCCTCCCTTCCTCCTCCCTCACTCTCCCCTTTAGTCCTCCAGAATCCTCCACCCCCCCTTTAGTTCTTCAGCCCCTATCCCTTCCCAGCTCATTCCCCCTTTAGTCCTCCAGACCTTCCCCCCTCGCTTTCCCCTTTAGTCCTCCAGATGCCAGTCCTCCTCTTCCCTCACTTTCTATTTTAGTCCTCCAAAATCCTACATCCTCCCTTTAGTTATCCAGGCCCTGGCCCTTCCCACCTCACTCTCCCCTTTAGTCCGCCAGACACCTCCCCTCCTTCCCCTTTACTCTCCCATTTAATCCTCCAGATCCCACTCCTCCCTTCCTTCCCTTTTGTCCTCCAGAATCATCCATCCCTCTTTAGTTCCCACTTCACTCTCCCCTTTAGTCCTCCAGACACTGCCTCTCCTTCCCCTTCACTCTTCCCTTTAGTCCTCCAGATGCCACACCTCCTCTTTCCTCACTCTCTCCTTTAGTCCTTCAGAATCCTACACCTCCCCTTTAGTTCTTCAGCCGTTATCCCTTCCCACCTCACTCTCCCCTTTAGCCCTACAAATCCTGCCACATCTCCTTCTCCCTCTTTTTTCTCTTTAGCTCTCCAGGCCCCTCTTGATCCAGATCCAACTTCTATCCTCACTGTCCCCTTTAGTCCTCCAGACCCTCCCCTGTCCTCCCCTCATTCTCCCTTTAGTCCTCCAGGCAAATCTAGACTTTGGGAAGAGTTTAGGCCTTTTGTCACTCTAAATAAAATAAAATAAAAAATGTTTTAACTTACTACAGAACCTTTAAAACCCATGATCAAAGCTTTCAAAATCATGGCCGCCATATTGTCCCTGGACATTCATACATTACTCATGGCCACATTGATTCCCGGTGGTGGCTTCACGCTGTGGGGTCCGGGGCCCCGCTGGGTTCCAGTGATTGGCTTTGTGTTGATTTTGTTATTGCTGGTCCCACGTAGCGAGCGTCGACTTCACCACAGCTGGAGTCAATATTACACCATCATAGTGTGCAGGGCATCTGGGTTTAATGTGTTTTTTAAGTGATACCAGCAAAAAGAAAATGTAAAAGCGTTCTATGTAGCTTTTCAGGTACACGTCTCAATGAAGATGCTATGGTTTCGCCTTCAGTGCTTCACAATATGGCATTTACAGGTCTGATCTGTGGAAAGGCAACAGTCAAGCTATAAAATAAGGCATTTCAAAAGGTGGAGTTTATATGATTAACTGAGATTTAGGAGCAGGACCATGCCTCCACTTCCTTCTGCTCCTCTCCAGCGAACCACAACTCACTTGAACCACACCTCTAATTACCCAGAAGCCCTATTTATACTGTCTGTCTCTGCGCTCTTGAACCCTCCCTCCGACCGTGTGTCTTTTGTTCATCTTTCAGCCTGAAGACCTCACCATGTACAGACAGATTGGACCCTGAATTGGCTCTCCACCCAGCATCCATATCAATAAATATCTTTATCGTATATAGACATGGTATACTGTATAACGATTATATTACGATCATCATTAAAGTTGCCGATAATTTAAAAATGTTATGATATGAATAATTATGATTGTAATATTATGAACAGGTTCCATATTTAAACAGCTGTTATTGTATTGTACTTTGTTATAATTGAAAACAACAAGGATCTAGACGTGGAGAAGGTTCTTTCTGCACATTCTGGTGATGTAATGCCGATTATCTTTGTTGGTGATTATCACAATTACATAAAATATCCCGTGAATGATTACCGTCTACCCTTTTCATCGCTCCATGCATATATAATCGTGTGCCGGTGCTGTAGCGTGAAATCAACAGTGAAAGTAAAACTACTGAAGCTTCAATGTGTTTATTTGTCCTTCAAAAGAGCCAATAACTACTGATGTGATGTTCGTAAACGAGTCGGCTCTTTTCAACGGTTCCTTAACGTGAATGCTTGAATCCGCATCTCGTTTTTTAAAAGAACCGAATCTTTTTATTTCCAATTTTTATGCATTTTTAAACTGATCAACCTTGAACCGACACAAGAATCAGAGCAGAAGCAGAGCAGGTGACACAAGTGAGAGATTTGTGCACAAAAAAAAGATTTCACATCGTAATAAGTTAGTTTTTAGATGATTAGTTTCGTAGTGCAACATTATATTTAGGTGATGCATAAATTGAAAGATTAAACACCCTCCTACTCTCACTTTAAACCATTTTAAACACATTTGGTCGTTAAATAAAATGAAATGAAATGTAAACGACATGCCACTTATACAGTATAATTCTGCCAAAAGTGGTTATATGTGTAATAGTCATTTCATCAGCAGTTATAACTGGAAAGTATTAGTGCTAAAGCTAAATTACTAGATGCACTTGAACATCTCATAGTCCCTCGTTTGCACCTATTTTGTTCGTTGACCTGCGTGTAGACTGGGAGAAGAAGGATCAGGCAGGTTTTGGGTCAAACGTGTTTTAAATTTAGCTGCTCAGTGCACTGAGTTCTCTGCATGTGAACATAGTGACTGATACATTTACTGAATGTGTGATTCTTTGTAACAATGGGACTTTCGGCTCTTTTTCAGGATCATATTTTTACTGTTTGTTTAAATGAGTTCTCTCATTGACAAAAGCCAGTGTGAGAACTCATTTTAACAACAAACTAATCACAGAGAAACAACGATGGCTTAAATGTGTGTGAGTGTGTTCATCTTTTCAAATTAAGCATAATCAAAATAAAACACTAATAATAATTTTTAAAGTAACTGTTAACATGATGCCAAATATGTTTTTTGTGCACAAATCTCTCACTTGTGTCGCCGGTGTTAACCAGTATAAAAATGCAGACAAATCGGAAAACAAAAAGATTGGACTTTTAAAAAATGATTATCCGGATCCAAAATTTCACGTTAAGGAACCGTTCAAACCGTTCAAACATCACATCACTAATTCTTTGTCACAAAATGCTGTTTGTACTCAGCGTGATTGTCCACTCCAGTCCACAATTACGATTATAATGCCCCATTTTTAGCTTTTCACTGGGTATTTTTGCATGGCCAGTAAAAATTTGCGTAACTTGTATTTGGAAGACAAAGTACACTGAATTTTAAAACAACCTCACTATTTTCTCTTTCCATTTTTGTCTTAGCTACAAACCTGTCAAAACCTGCACAGATAAGAACAATCAGAGAAATCAGATTACTCACGTCAGATGTAGCTGTTTAGGTGACATTCTTTATTTGTCAGGGACCGTGCACAAATTCATTAATCTTACAAAAGAAAAGATGATTTGTACCAGATTTGGCTACTGCTGCTTTCCATGTGCAGTCCCTGGGCAGGTGAACACACATTAAAACACACACATTTTAGTACAATTCAGCTCCTTCAAATTCCGAGGCCATGGTTCTCGAGCGGAAAAAGGTGGCTTGCCCTCTCCGGGTGGGTGCGGAGTCTCTGCCTCAAGTGGAGGAGTTCAAGTAGTAGAAGTTCAAGTGCGGTCGCTGTATCGGACTGTTGTGGTAAAGGAGATGACTCGAAAGGCAAAGCTCTCGATTTACCGGTCAGTCTAGGTTCCTACCCTCACCTATGGTCATGAGCTCTGGGTAATAACCGAAAAGACAAGATTCGGCTGAAATGGGTAAGCGAAAGAAGATGGATGGATGGATTTTATTACAATTACATTATAAGACTAGCAATTCATCATTAACATTAGCAGGTAACAATAAATAATAAAATAACGATAAAATGTCTCCATGTTCAGTGCATTGTTTCCTACAGTCCATACCAATATATATAAAAAAAATCATTACATGCAGGTTTTTACAGTGAATACAGATCAGTACAAATTAACTAAACTGATGTCGACACATTTGATTTGATCTAGTAAAATTATTCAAATCTACAGACAATTTCAGACTGTCTTGAAGCTGATTCCACTGTCTGATGGTTTGAAAGAAAAACGCCACCTGAGAAATGGCTGAGGATCTTTTCGGAACTACGCAATAATCTGATAACTCCAGAAATCAGATTACGTTCAAACTTTTGGTGCATAGAAACATCGCCGGCGACTCCCATTGTAGCAGAAACACTCCCCTTGTTAACATTCATCGAGCGCACGTTCAGTCTCACGTCTCCCTTGACAGCTTTGCCCTATCCGTCACCCCGACCCCGCTCGCTCCCCTTTCCCTACACACTCCTGATCCGGCCTTTGACCCGCCGCTCCCGACACGCAGGGTATTACGAGCGCGCGTGACAGCCCCCTCTAGAGGTCGACCTCGGATGCCCTTGAGCAAGAGCGGGGCGACAGATGGAGCGATGATAGTACGCTGATATAACACGACGTACAAGGAGAATACATTTGGAGTCGAATTCCCGGGGGCAGTAATAATGTTTTCTGCGGCACAGATGTTTAGCAGCTGCCACTGTTAGCGAGCTGTTAGCGCTGTTGAACTGCCGTATGAGTGTCAGAGAGATCGAGCTGAGTGGGAGGCAGCACGTGTCGGTCTGCCAATATATTTGAAAGGAGGAAACTAGTAAATATGCGATAATTTCTATTAAAGGAGACACATTTTTCTTGGATACTGTACGCTTTTTGATGCCGCTTAATTGGTGTAAAATAATGAACATGACAAGTTGTTGGTTTTGAGTGGGAGGAGGAGTCAGGGAAAAAATGGCAGCAAATTGTGTCTAAGATGTCAACAGCTAAAAGCTTTTTAAAGAATCGTAGGATTTCTGTATTATTTGATCTAATATACACTACCAGGCAAATGTTTGGAGACATTTTTTTCATTTATTAATTTTTTCTTTGCTTCTAATAATAAAAGAAACATATAAAATCTGAAAACTGCTCAAAACGTTGTAGGATTGAAGACATTTCCTGGATTTAAAAAGACTTTGGCCTGTTTAAATTGAGGCTCAAAACGTATTTATTCAGACTGGCTTTGGGTCCCACTGGAGGAGCTGGAGGACATGTCTGGGGTGAGGGAAGTCTGGGAGTCCCTGCTTAGACTGGTGCCCCCGCGACCTGACCCCAGATAAGCAGAAGAAAATGGATGGATGCTCTTTAAACACTTAATAATGTGGTGACACGTTGTACAATTTGTTTTTATTTCATTGCTTAATGTTTTAAATGTCCTAATATTGTGTTGATTTTATTGGAAAGCACTTTGGTCACCGTGAGTGTTGTAAAGGGCTCTACAAATAAAGTGATTGATTGATCCAAGCCGCTTCTTCAGTTCTGGTCTGATCACTGGTGGACGCTGCCTTATTGGACTTCTAAGACATCACAGACGTCTTTGTTTCTATGATTATTTACATCGTAGATTCTCAGTGAAGGCATCAAAACTACGAATGGACACATATGGAATGAAATAGACAAAAAGTACGCTTGTTTCAGATTTTCAGCAGTTAAAATAGTCAACCTTTGCTTTGAAATCAGGTTTGCCCTTTAGCATTTCTTGACCCTGATGCCGCACATCTGTGAAAATCATCAAAAAGCTCATTAATATAAGGCCAAGGGTTTGCACCGCTGTCGACAAAGCAAAGGGTGGATACTTTGAGGATTTGAATGCGAAATATTTTTTAAAATGTAGTTGTTATTTCGCTTTTTTCTTTGCCACATACGTCCATATACCTTGCACCATATATTTGATCTATTCCGTTTGTATCTAAAATGTAAAAAGTAGTAAATATAAAGAAAAAAGCATTGAATGAGAGGGTTTGTCCAAACTTTTGACTGGTAGTGTTGGCTTGGGCGATGTGCCAGAAATACATCACAGTATTTTAGAGCTTAGATTACAGTTGGATCACAATTTTGTTTTTTAAAGTGACTATGATCACAAAACAGGCTGACCAAATACATAAGTGTGATAAGTGTATGTTTGAACATTTTTGAACATTGGTATTTTGGTGTTCATGTATCCCCTGCGTTGTGAGGTTTGATGGGTGGTATGCTGCTTCTTATTTATTTGCTCTCCTCACAAGTTACCCCTTTTTTAGATTAAATGAAACTACTGCACATCGCATCAGGTTTGTGAAGTTGTAGTGCATTGTTTTGTATCATGCTTTTGTATATTCACTGGAAATTGCAGTGTAGGAGCATGGGTGAAGGGGTGGAGTCTTGGACAGGCTCGTGCTGCTAACCTTAAGGAGGGTTTGAATAGTACCCAGGAGAGCTTGCTTGCTTGCTAGATTGCTTGAGGAAGTCTGGGAGTCCCTGCTTAGGCTGGACCCTGCTGCCCCACGACCCGGCCCTGGGTAAGCGGAAGAAGATGGATGGACAGATGGATGAATAGACCCGCTTTCTTGTTGTTTAGCTAAAACTCAGAGATGCCAGCCCCCTTTAATGGGTGCTATTCCAGATCAATATTTCAGAGCTAACCTTATTAGCACTGTAATATTGCTCTGGCTTTTCCCACGTTAATTGATCTGCCCTTTAACATTTGTGAAGCTTTTTGGGTCTGAAGATACTAAATAATCAATACAGATTATGCATCTAATTTAGGGCTGAACATCCATCCATTTTCTTTTCCGCTAATCTGGGACGGGGTCACGGGGCAGCAGTCTAAGCCGGGACTCCCAGACTTCCCTCACCCCAGACACGTCCTCCAGCTTCTCTAGTGGAACCCCAAGGCGTCCTTTGGGAGCATGGAACAGATGCCTGAATCACCTTAGCGGGCTTCTCTCGATGTAGAGGAGCAGAGGCTATACGGGTTCCTCCTGAGAGCCTCACTCTATCTCTAAGGGAATTTTGGCCACTTGTATCGGCGATCTTGTCCTTTCGATCATCACTCGAAGCTCATGACTATAGGTGAGGGTAGGAATGTAGATTGACCCATAAATCAAGAGCTTTGCCTTTGAACAATTTGGAAAAAAACATCTAATTGCGATTTTTCTGAGAAGCATTGCCATTGCGATATGATTTTAAAATTATGTTAATAGGATTCTGTTTAAAGTTCACATTTTAAACACATCCAGAAGAATTGACAAAAAGACTGAAATATGAACAAACTAATACAAGAATCACATTTTAGAACATGTTTGTACAGATCTGAACTACAGGATTAGCAGTTTTAATGCAGAGTAAGACTTTATTTAGTAGTAATGAGACTAAGGAAATGATGGTACTTCAGAAACTGCAGCCTCTGAGACTTGCTAATGCCATCAAATACAATTGCTATTCCGATTCTCTTGCGATTAATCTCACAGTTGTACTCCAAACAATCTATAATCTACAATATAATTCCAATGAACAATAATAGAAAAGTACCAAGACAGTTTGTAGCCCATAATCCAGCACTTAGCTCAGTTTGCCGTTCTGACTTGTGTTTAGCCGTGACAGAGGGCTTCATCATATCACCTCTGCTGCTGTCAACTCCAACTCGAGTCAAACCCCCACATCATTGGAGCTGTAGGCCGCACCTGCCCACTCCGGCCGCGTCTCGTGATTCATTCATATTGTCCTGACATCTGTGCCTGGGCCCGGTGCTGTCAGAGGCTGAGCAGGAGTGACAGCTGTGCCTCTGGCTAGCACATGAAGCATTAATGGGCCTCCGTCACCGTGGGGTAAGTGAACCGACCGTCCAAGCCTCCCCACAGCCCACTCGCAGCGCGGCCCTGTCTCTGCACAGTTGTTACAGCCGAGACAGCAGACAAGACAAGCAGGCATTGATTTCTTCGCACGCTCAACGCCGCCGGAAAGTCTAATGTGGCCCAGGTGAAGCAAAACAAGTCGACAAAGGTTTGGGGGGGATGCTTTACAGTCCTGCAGTGTACCACGAGGGACAACATAGAGACATGATAATGTTATTTAAAGGGCCCATGTTACACTCTTTTTGATCAGTGTTATAATATTGTTTCCTCATCACAAACAGGCCTGGAGTTGTGTTTTGTTTCATTCACATGTTTAACACACAAATCCTGCATATTTAGGCTGAGTTCTTCTCTCAAACTGAAAACACTCTGTTCCACTTTGTGATGTCACGTGGTAATACAGGAAGTGCTCCACTGTGTTTTTAAACTCCATACACCTCCATACAGGTAACTGTCACCATCACAAGGTAGAACAGAACATTTTGAGATTTTGAGATAGACAGGCTAATAATGCAGGATTTGTCAAACGTGTGAATGAAACAAAACACAACTCTAGGTATGTTTTTGATGAGGTAACAGTATTATAGCAGTTTTCATAGTCAATTTTTTGTAATATATAACCTTTAACACATGTACTGCACTGCTTGTGTCTGCTATACAGTTACACCCATGGATCATTATAATCCATTATAATTTGGAATTTCAAATTGCAATATTCATCTAAAATAAATAATTAAAAAAAAATAAAAAATTACTTAAATACATAAAAATAATAATAAAAAATGAATGAATGAATGGGTATGTCCACACTTTTGACTGGTAGAGTAGGAAATCCCTCAGTCGTCCAGGACATGATGATGGATGTTATATTTTGGTGTTTTGGTTTCCAATCAGAAAACAGAATGATCCTCACATCAGTTTCTCATTTGGGTATGTTGCTGAAATCCAGTTGGTTTAAATCTGACTGACTGACAATATTCATCTAAAATGGCTTAAAACAGGGGTGTTCAAACTTTTCTCATTAAGGACCACATATAAAAACACAGACAAAGCTGACGGCCGATTGAGGGCCCTAGACTGGTCACCAATACAGTGAATACTTCAAATCTGCCTGTCATTATTACAAGTTAGACAGAACCAATAGACCTTTACTCATGCTTACATCCTCAGTAGGGACACATTAAATATTTGATATGGGCTTGATAAAGTAAATTTTCAGAAATGTACAGTAAAAAGTACTGTTTAAAGTAATATGTGCCAATTCACCTGGAAGCTTGAGGGCCAAGAAAAATTGGTCTGAGGACCGCATTTGGCCCCCGGGCCACAGTTTGGGTATGCCTGGCTTAAAACATCACTAGAAAAAGCCGTGAAGCTGTTGGCACCTCCTATAGTCGCACGCCACGCTAGCAAGTAGTGTTTTTTTTTTTCTTTTCATCCGATGTGTATTAGAGAACGAAGTAAGTACAGAGCAGTAGGCGTATGCCAGTGGCTGTGAAAATGGGAGTTAATCAGCGAAATGTCGTCTTGAAAATAAGTGAGTAAAGGTTGCTCAAACACGCATGAATCATCCAAATACAAATTCAGGTGAGTAAATGGTGAAGAGAAACAAGTATAACATGGTTAAAAGCTCTGAATTTTACATAATAGGTCTACTTGAAGGCTCTCAAACATTATACTCATTGGGGTCATCCGAGTCTGCTGACCCGGAGAGGTTTTACTGTCTATGCAACCAATTAGGATGAACACATAAAAGGCCCATATTACAGTATTTTCTGATCGATGTTATGTTGTTTCCTCATCACAAACAGACCTGGAGTTGTGTTTTGTTTCATTCACACGTTTAACACACAAATCCTGCATATTTAGCTCTTCTCTCAAACTAAAAACTCCGTTCCACCGTGTGATGTCATGTGGTAATACAGGAAGTGCGCCACTGTGTTTTTAAACTCCATGCACCTTCACTAGAATCATTTCAGTGATTTCAGGAATTACCCATGTCTACTGACCTAAAGGTAAAAGGTCCAGGTGTGTTTTTGAGGAGGTTTTTGATGAGGTAACAACATTATAACATGGCTTAGAGCTCACAAGAGTCAGTTTTGTGTAATATAGGACCTTTAAGTCATGCTATACGTTTATAAGGAGCACTATAACAACCTTCAATGGTAAATTAGAAATCCTGTCCAATCAACCCAGCTTCTGATGAGCATAAAATTGACTAGAAGAGAGACTTTTTGAGCATTTTATCAGCGTGCTCCACATGCTAAGCTACCAAGACGCCACATGCTATGATAGTTTTCCAAATTCCAAATCTATGTAAAATAACCACATGGCATGTCATGTGTGTCCCCAAATGGTACTACTGCGAAGCCTCATTCAACCCTAATTTCTCCCAATACTACAATTCCAAACACAATTTCGAGACTATATTATAGAGTCAATAGGCTTTTCAATGTTAAATCAGTACTTTATTTTATATTACCATGTGCTGTTCTATGTGCACTACCAGTCACAAGTTTGGACACACTTTTTTCTAAATGTTTCTTCTTTATTTACATGATTATTTGCATTGTAGATTCTCACTGAAGGGATAAAATGAATGGACAAATATGGAATGTAGCAACAAAATAAATCTCAACCCTTTGCTTTGAACCTTGGTTTGTACTTTTTACATTTCTTGACCCTGATAAGGCACAGCTTCTTTAACAAGAAGCTCATTAACATAAAGCCAAGGGTTTGCAGCGCTGTCAACAAAGCAAAGGTCAGGAACTTTGAGGGAAAAAAAAAATAAATGTGTTGAGTTATTTACCTTTTTTTCTGTACTTCATAATTCCATATATCCCACTTCTTATATATGATGTATTTTGTGTGTATCTTAAATTTTGAAAGTAGATAATATATTAAAAAAATAAATTAATACACAAATAAACAAACAGATAAATAAATAATGCAAAATATAATAATAATTATTATTATTATTATAATGATAATAATAAAACCAAATAAATAAATAAAACAAATACATAAATACAAAAATTAAATACAAAATAAATAAATAAATAAATACAATAAATTAAAAAATATATATATAAAAAATGGTTGGTAGGTAGGTAGGTATCCAAACTTTTGACTGGTAGAGTAGGTAATCCCTCAGTCATCCAGGACATTATGACATATGATATATTTTGGTGTTTTGGTTTCCAATCAGAAAACAGAATGAGCCTCACATCAGTCTCTCATTTGGGCTTGTTGCTGAAATCCAGTTGGTTTAAACCTAAAAGGACCCTCTCAGATCTGAATGGTCACTACCTAAACCCCAGCAATTGCAGCCAATCACTATTCAGTGCTAGTCCAGCCTCTGCAGCTCAGTGAGTGAATTCTGGAGGTTCTGAGCTTTCACATAAGGCCTGTCCTGTCCTCTATCAGCACATTTAGGCTTTGGCAACAAACTACATACACTTCTTTTAAATCATGATATCAGATTAAAGAATGTCATGAAAGGACTGCCTCAAATAATCGCACACTCTACACAAATATAGATGTAACTGTTGATCATCTTGATTGTCTTTAGAACTTTGTCAAACACTTTTCCTTGGGCAGATGGAACTGCGGCGTGCACCACAAACTCCAGACTGTTGTTACATTGGTTTGACAGCAGACAAACACGCATTGGTTTCGTTGCTTCTTGGGAAAAAGGAGAGAAATCAGTCTTGTTGAAACTGGTGGGGGCATGTGCCAACAGATGGGCATAGCTCTGAATCACTAATGCGCCGAAGTGACCCCACCATCACCTCTCACTGGTTTAAATAACGCCATGTTCGCCCGGAGCTGCAGAAAGCCCCCAGTCGAGAGCAGAGCTGGGGTGTTTACAGGCAGCTGTGATTGGCATAACGCAGATCAAAGCTGTTACATATTTACATGATTCAAATGAGCCCTGATGCTTTCTTTATGAACGCCTCAAAACATGTATGACTAATCCGCGCTACCCACACCGTGTATTCTCTTTCCAACATGTGGAGAGGTCATGGGATGTACTACTGCTGCTGTGAGGTGAGCGAGTGCATTTCCATAATCTTTTCTTCAGATACTAGGGCTGTAAAGTATTGCAAATCAGATACTAATCCATACTAAAATGAGTATTGAAGATAGATACTAAGAAATTTACATTGACAGGACGGAAATGAACCTTTCCTGAGTCGCTTTAGAATGATCTTGAGCTGCATCAGAACAAGTATAAGACACATAGACAAGTATACGCACATGGACGACTATGGAGCCTACATGGACGACTGAGGGATTACACAGATATAAGAGCGCGTGGTGACATAAAAGAAAGTACTATGATTTTTTTTTAATATGACTCTCCATTGTCTAAATAAACAGTTTTTTGTTTTTTTTTTTATTATGACTGCGGTATCAGTATTGAGTCTATTCCTTAGTATCAAAATTGAGTTTGAAATTTTAGTATCGTGTTAACACTACTGTGAAGTGCATTTATAATCTCATTTTTCATACATATGGAAAGTTCAGATATCATGGGCTGGAAATCATTTTAAAAACCAAAGCACTGGCCTTTTATATTTATAACAGACTGTACATAAATGGAAAAGCAGCCCTGACAACAGAGCAGACAACTCACTTGAGTAGGTGCTAAAGCCTTTGGTGGCAAATGTCAGGAGTGTGAATCCTTTTAAAAACAATGGCTGATAGCATCTTATTCAGACGCTCACGTTACATCATTCATTTACTGCGTCTCTGGCCGTAGGAGCTCTGTGGACCAGTACTGGGTGTACGCTAACCACAAATTGGGCACAGTTTGGGATCCACACAGCCTTAGTCAAATACACACCATAAAACAATCTGCAAGTAACTCATTCAAAGTAAAGCAAGGTAAGTTTATTTGTAGCACAATTTGTACAAAAAGTAATTCAAAGTGCTTTACAGAATAAGAAAGACATTAAAATCACACAAATCAAAACATAAATAATCACAAATAAGCATCATAAAATTAACATTAAAACAGAAGAGTGCAGAATAAAACCCTTTCAGTCGTATGCACAGCTAAACAGAACCATTTTGAGCCTGGATTTAAACATTGTCAAATTAGAGGCCTGTCTCACACCTTCATGAAGACTGTTCTAGGTTTTAGCTGCATAAAACTGAAACTCTGATTCTCCATGTTTAGTCCTGACTCTGAGTACTTCAAGGATCGGCCTCCTGCTGGTGCCCAGAGTGTGAGATGGTTCATATGGCACTAACATGTGGGAGATGTACTTTGGCGCTAGGCCATGGAGAGACTTGTTCACAAGCAGAGCTGCTTTAAAGTCTATTCTCTGAGCCACAGGAGCCAGTGCAGAGACCTGAGCACAGGACGCATGTGTGAAGTACTTCCTGGTTCTATTCAGGACCCGAGCAGCAGTGTTCTGGATGTACTGCACCTGTCTTAATGCTCGTTTAGAGAGACCAGTGAGCAGGCCGTTACAGTAGTCTAACCTACTGGAGACAAATGCATGGATAAGTCTCTCCAAGTCTGGCTTTGACTGTACACCTTTGATTTTTGCAATGTTTTTAGATGGCAAAAAGCTGCAGATGTTGTTGATTCGGCGATGGAGAGAAAGTAAGTGCTGAACCTACTCAGTATTAAGTATCAGTTCAGCGCGATGATGAATGCCAATCTGCAACAACAGCTTTTCTGACAGTCATCCATCATGCACACGCCATATTCAAACATGTGCACACAACAACAGCATGCAACAAGACCTCTTCACCATTTGACTGTCACCCAAATCTCATGTAAATAGATTTGATTCATAGACTATACAGTTAACATGTATCAGTAGTGTTTCGTGTTTTTTTTCCCCCCACATTCCAAAGCAATTTTCCCAATTTATCGAGCCAATGCTGGTTGAGGTCTCAGTATATATCTTCCAGCCATGTAACTAGCTTGTCATTGTCCAAGCAAGACGCATTTCACGCAAGACTCCAGTCACCCACCAGCTTTAAGCAGCACTAAATAAATGATTCACATGTACACATCGAAGTTCCATTCGGCAGCGGCGTCTGTGTGATTTAGAACACATCGTACAGCTTCATCACACAACCCAGTGGTGGCGTGGTTATGGATATACTGCCTCCACCATATATCACACATGTGGAGCCAATAAAAACCTCATCAAACCTAATCTCAACCTAGTCATTATTTCACTTGAGAAATGCCCAAGCCTCAAAACTCGAAACTCTTCATTTTGGGACTATGATGAAATTCCAGCAATAATACCATCAGATCCATGGCAATTTCCTGCAATGTTTTCATTTATTAATAGAGCTGCTAATGCCATGTGGTTAATGCCTGCCAAGAAATGCATGTGCTATTTACATGTATGGGGATTTTTCTCAGAATGTATGAAACTGGGGCTGGAAACATACAGCTGCATCCTTAATGAGAATGAGGCGGAATATTTACATTCTGTTTTCTGGAAATCTGTTTTGTCAACATTTTGCTACACGTCATTTATTTTATTTTCTTGAGAAGATTAAAGTAATTAAGCCTGATTTAGGCCAGATGCCCTTACCCGTTGTATCCAGCCAGTAAGTAAACAAGCTGGTCCGAGGAGTTGGTCATGGTCCGAGTCCAGATGGAGCAAGGTAGGGTTTACTTACGGCGCAGTTGGCCTTGGGCAGGACTAACATCTGCCCTTTTTGGGTTTAACAAGCTCCCAGAGGTGGAAAACAAACACCGAAGTCCTGCTAATCTCAACAACCTCAAGCGCTGGACAAACCGCACAGATCTGGCAGTATGAGTAGAAACAGGATGAAGGACAGGAGGTTTGGATGCTCTGACAGCACGCTCATCTTCACAGCAAATCCCTGGAACCGGTCTGTGCCGAGACAAGCTTTACATCTGGAAATGGGTCTCTGGTCACTGCACTGAGGTGGACGGAACAGCAGTGAAGGGTCAAATGCAGAGAACTTATTTCCTCATCATCCTCCACTGACAACAAAAACTGTTACGCATGTGATGACCAGATGATACGTGATATATAATCACACAACCAATAGTTTCAGAGATAAGTTATGGAAAGTGACCGAACTGGAGACCAAAATCTTCATGATTGTCAAGTTTTGCCGAAGCACACTTTTTTGAGGGTGATTATGGGTCACTTGGTCCTGCTTTGAGCCCAGTTTAATTCTGATGTAGACTTGGTTTGGCTCTGTTCTAGTCCTAGTTTAGTTCTTGGTTTAGTCCGCTTCAGGTTTAGTTCTGGGGGTTAATCCAAATTTTGTCCCAAATCTACAATTACAATATAAATACTCAAATGGACCTGCACTTGTATTGCTCTTCTAAGAAATAAATTAATGACGATAAGATAACCCACTTTTTCCACATGTCACTTTAGCCTGAGTGAATACTACTACTACTACTCCTACTCCTACTACTACTACTCCTACTACTACTACTAATAATAATAATAATAAAAACATTGTGTGACCTCTCATTTGTGGAGACCTGCTTCAGTCTGAAAACCTGCACTTAAGTGTTTCTGCATCATCTCTACTCTGGTCCTTTGAATTACACATTATCTTCATCACTGTAATGTTCTGGGTCGACAAATTACACTAACAAAGATCTTTTAACTAAACTTAAAAGTGAAACGTTTTAATTGCATTGTATTTGATTGGTTTCTTTATCTGGTCTGGTTGAAGGTTCTGTACCGCTGCAACTGAGCCTGCTGTTATTATTGGCCACAGATGGGTAGAGTAGGCAAAAAGTGTACTCAGGTAATGCTACTTCTAAACAATATTCAAAATAATATTACTCAAGTAGAAGTACAAAGTAGTGGTGCCAAGAAAATAACTCAAGTAAGAGTAAAGTATTTGGGAAAGCTACTACTCGAGTAAAAGTAACAATAAATAATGCAATCGAGTATTTTCAAAAGGTATAACACAAAAAATGAAAAAAAAATGAGTGGTGCAAGAAACAAATGAACAGTGGTGGAATGTAACAAAATAAAAGTAGAAAGTTCTGTACTTAAGGAAAAAATCTACATATCTGTACTTTACTTAAAGAGATTTTAAAGTGGATACGTTTTACTTTTACTTCACTACATATGAGAGCAGGTATCTGTACTTTCTACTACACTACACTTTTAAGTGGACTGAAAAGTAAAAGGGTTTTTTTTATTATTGTTCGAGAGCTGCTGAAAAGACTGAGGGTTTATTTTAAGCATGTTCATAATTTGATGAAACAAAAATATACAAATAAAAACAGCGAGGAAAAAAACTCTATTCAGTTGTTTCTGATTATTAAAATTCCGCACAAATCTCTACATTTCAAAATCACTACATTTGAAGCTTTACAAGACTTTAAAATCTGCACGAAATACTTTACTTTTTACTCTTTAAGTACATTTTTACAACAGGTACTTTAATACGTTTTTACTCAAGTAGATTTTTTTCAGTTAATACTTTTACTTGAGGTTTGTTTTGTTTTTTTGCTCAGGTATCTGTACTTTTACTTAAGTAACAAAACTACGAGTACTTCTTCCAGCACTGCAAACGAAATGTAATATTGTCAGCATACAGCGTTGGTCACTTGTAGACTTACTCACAGTGGGAAGAGTAACCAAAACTTTTACTTAAGTTAGAGTACTGTTACTTCAATAAAACATTACTCAAGTAGGAGTAAAAGTATGCTGCTAGCAAAGTACTCTTCTTTCAAAATCTAACTGAGTAAATGTAACTGATAACCCACCTATGCTTTTGTCCAAATGGTATTAATGGACACAATTAGTCGTGTTACCCAGGCCCTTCTACTTCCTATTTAAAAGGAGGAGGAGTCTGATTAGTGATGTGACGTTCATGAACGAGTCGGCTCTTTGGAACGGTTCCTTAAAGTGAACGGCTGGAACCGAATCTCTCCTTTTTTTTTTTTTAAAAGAACGGAATCTTTTCTTTCTAATTTTAACACAAGACTCAGAGCAGGTGACACGAGTGAGAGCTTTGTGCACAAAAACATGATAATAACAGTTCTTAAAAAAATATTTTAGCTTATTATTATAATTGTAGTGCAACATATTACTTCGATTTTCATAATTTCACAGGATAAACACTCTCCCACTCTCAGTTTTAAAACATTGCTTCCTGTGATTAGTTTGTAGCTAAAATGAGTTCTCACATTGGCTTCTCTCATTTGAAAGGCTCTTGAAGAGAAGGGATCCAAAAGATTCGAATCTCGCAAAGGAGCCGAAAGTCCCATCACTACGTCTGCTGCACTCCGCAAAGCAAATCAATGTTCCATTTTGTGGATGACAAATCAGCCATTTTTCTGCAGTGTGTGTGACTGATTAAACTGTATAACATGGTGTTCCCTGGCTCACTCAGAGTTGTATTTCAATTGATTCGTGTGTGTTTCAGTAAACTTGTATTGTCTTGCATTTGAAGCTCGAGTGCTCAGAAAGTTCCCTCTTCACCAATCACCAACCGATTTCGAGTGTGAGCCAGCCAAAGGGTTCAAAATGTCGCAGTTTCTAGCCATGCAATTGTAATTTATTTTATTTTAAATCAAAGGAGCAAGTAAGTACAGCGCAAGTCTCAATTGTCCTAATCCACGGCTGTCTCACCCCAGTCTCTGCGCTTTTTAAAATGACACATAACTTCACTACATCTCCTGTTCTGATTGTCCAGACCTCAGAGAATATGTGGATTGCAGTTTAAACACCTAAATTCAACTTTACACTTTTTGACTGGCCAGGTGTTGTATACAGTTGTCCCTAACTATAACGCGGTTCACTTTTCGCAGACTCACTGTTTCGCGGATTTTTTGTGTGCAAAGGACAGTATAGAATGCATTCAGCTTGCCAAATTTACATAACTGTGAGCTCGTAGTGTGACTCTTAAGTGCTGTACGTTCGCAAGTTTTCTCCCCGACAAAACCCACGATGTCGATGAAACGTTCTGCACCGTCAAAGGCGCCTACGAAGGTTTGAACTTTGAGAGTGTTTAAACAAGAGAGAAATGTGAGAAAATGTTAATGCCTGTCTGAGAAAAGTGTATAAAGTGTGTGGTGAGGGGTTTTACAGCTGCAAAACATATAGAATAATTGTAAAAAATAAAGCTGATACTTCGCGGGTTATTTTTTAGAATGTAACCCCCGCGATAAACGAAGGACCCCTGTAAAAGTTTGATCTAAAATGCTTCTAAAATGGTGTTAAAAGTGACTAACTAGTACTTTGAGTTGTCTTTCACATACATACTTTTAACATTTGTACAATTTTGACAGCAGTAAATGTACTTGTACTTGATTACAAACTTTCAGTACTCTTTCCACCCCTGCTTATAGACATTAAAAAATAATAATAATCTGCTGCTTGCTATGGTGAAATGTCAAAATGAGGATATAGAGCCAGCAGAAGACAATCGCTTCTGCAAATTAGAACCTGATGTCGATCGACCAGTTTCTCTTAACTCATTTTGGATCAATATTGCGGGTTTCAACAAACAAAATGCTCAAAGCAGATCAATGTATGTGATGGTTTATTATTAACATCAGAAAAGCCAAGTCTTCTTTAAAACGCTTGCCAATAAGTGCTTATAAACTCATCATGGTGAATAATCAGGATGCTCTGAATGCATGAGGTAAGTGAGGCATAACTTCGGAAACCATTTAAAATGAACCAGCTCTGAGTTCACATTTTTTAGGCAGTAAAAATCAGGTACAGCATTTTTAAATACAGTCTCATAATTTTAAAATGACATAATGAAATCAGCTCGCAACCCCCGCTAAGTGCTCTGTGACCTTCACTTTGGGAAACATTGATTTTAGGCGAAGGTTATTCAAGTTAGCTACAAGGAGAACATGCAAACAAAAAGAACACAGACGAAAAGCCCATTTAAAAAGCCAAGAAATCTCATTTAATAATTTGGCCCACATGGAAAAGCCTGACATGGTATCATAGACTGTATATATAAATTGACATAGCTAACCTGCTAGCCGCCTTGTTCCAAATATGAAGTGAACATAAGTGCGCTTCTGGCTTCATCGAATCTGGCTCAAATTCACTTTACACCCCTCTGTCCCCCCTCTCTCTGTAACTGCTGCTGTGTTTGTTATTAATAGTCATATCTTGATTTTTCAGACAAATCAGGCGCCTTCTTTCCCTGAGGTTGCTCCCGCTCTCGAGGAGGCGTTACCTTTTACCTTCAACATCCTCGCTCCGGATTGGCTCTTTGGTTGCTGTGATAGTTGTGGTCGGAATTCTTAATATGAAACTTGGCTCCAAATTTGTCCGTATAGCTGGTAGCAACGATGAGCCTCATTTGACTGGAGCTGAACGCTATGGGTGACGTCACAGTCCCTTAGTCCACTTCTTGATACGGTCTGTGCATGGTACATAGTAAAAATAGTAAAAGCTTCTTTAGTTCTGGTCAGATTGTAGATAGATATAAGGCAGTGTCCAGAAGCAATCTGACCAGAACTGAAGAAGCGGCTTGGACGAGCAGCGAAACGTGTTCACTCCTACAACTTTTTGTGCAGTTGACTGTTTTACGTTTGTCGTTTACTATGGATCAGACCTGGACGACTGAGGGATTACACAGACAATATGTCCCATGCACAGGGGATGTCTGTGTAATCCCTCAGTCGTCCAGGTCTGATCCATAAATTTCGTCTTTTTGCCATGGTACAATCACAGGTTAGCGTGACAGTTCTTCTTCCGAGCCAAATCAGCCACGAGAAGAACATGCAAACTAAAAGAAGGCCATTTAAAAAGACAAAGTAAAGTCATATAAAAATTCTGTTCACTTGGGAAAGTCTGGTGCATGGTACATACTAGAGCCAAGGGACTGTGACATCTTCCATAATGTTCGGTTTCAAATGAAGCCCGTTGAAGCTAGGAGTTATAGCGGCCATTATGCCACCGGGGACCATATTTGAATCACTGAACGTATGTATCGTAGCCAATAGCCTAAAGAGCCAATCGGGAGTGACGCTGTTGTAGGTAACACCTCTTCCCACCCGCGCCACCGGTTTGGCAGGGCGGTTTTGCAACACTGTCAATTAAACCTGTTGCTACCGCTAGCGAGGGCGACCTTGGGAAAAGAAAGCCCCTGACTGGTCTGTTATTAATGTTCATATCTTGATTTAGGGACGAAATAGTGAAATAAAAATGACGAGCCTGACAGCAGTAGCTACGGGCGTGGGAGGACTTTTTTTTTTTTCAAGTCAATTGCAGCCAGACCTTGAATGAACCACTTTGTGCCCATGTTTACTTCCTATTTGAAACGTTGTGGCTATCAGGTTAGCTATGTCTATTTATATATACAGTCTAAGTGCTGTACCTGACTTTTATGGTCTTAAAAACATATTTTAAAAAGCAGAATTAACTCACTTTAAACAGTTTGCAGTGGTCTAAAGTTATTCTTCACTTACCTTATGGATTCAGATGCGTTCAGATAGCAGGCTAACGGACACTTCCTAATTATTGGACAACAAAACGCTTTCTGACAACACACAGCGAATATATTTTGACCTCAAGAGCTGCTTATACAATATATCTGTACTGGGGCAAAACCGATTTTGTCCAAACACGGGGAAAAAAACATGTACAGCGCCTTTAATCTGCCCGAGCTCTACATTTCCATTCGGGGCTGTCTGTACGCCAAAGCAGCCGTGCCATGTAATGAATAATTTTTCATTTCTCACAAATCAGTGCAGGACTGGGAGGCTGGCAGAAATAAGTGCCCTGCTGTGCTTGTTTGTCGGTTTGTGGATAGCTTTTGGTCCAAGCCTGATTTTTTTTACTGCTAACATTTTACAAACTGTATCATATGAAAGTGTTTAATCATGTGAAGGATTAGTAGAATTAGCCGCTAAGTGTAATTCAAAATATTAATTAAGCTCATTTGATAAATTGCATTAGTTCTGGTAGAAATTCCTTATGTGACATTAGGGCGTTGGAATATAGTAAAAATAAAAAATTAGAATAAGCTAAAAATAAACAAAACACCATTGGAAATAAATCCAGGAAAAAAATGCATATATAACTACGCATAAGACGCACAGGTAAGGCCACAGCATGAGGCAAGAAGATCCATTTTAAATACTTTAGCATTTTATTATGTTAGAAAATGCTTTAAGTAATTTCTGTTTAGTTTTGCATCTTTAGTTTTCAGTTAAAACCATAGACTGTATAAATAAATTGACATAGCTACCCTGCTAGCCGCTGCGTTCCAAATGCGCTGCACTTCTGGCTCCATCGACTCTGGCTCCAGCTCACTTTATATTAGAAAACTGTCACCTCTCTCTGTGTAAATGCTGCTGTCAGGCCCATCATATGATAATTAATAAGAGACAAATCACCTGCCTCATTTCCCTCGAGGTCGCGCCCAGTAGCGTTAGCAACAGGTTTGATTGACAGCGTTGCTAAGGGCTCAACACTGCTAAAACGAATACGGATGGAAAGGGACCCATACTTGGATCTTCAAAAGTTTCGCTCCAGATTGGCTCTTTGGTTGCTATGATACTCGAGGTCAGAATTCTAAATGTGTAGCCTGGCTCCAAATTTGGCCCTTGACCTCTAGCCTCGCTGAGCTTCATTTGACTCGAGCCGAACGCTACAGGTGTCGTCGCTTAATCCACTTTCTTATACAATCTATGGTTAAAACTCATAATCGTTTTGTTCTAAGTGTCAGCGTCAATAGAGTAGGTTCAAAGAGGTTTCATTTCAAGTTCAAGATCAAAATGAAATAGAAACAGGGAAGACAAGACAAAGGTAGAGTGTCTGTAGCATAGAACCTCAAAGCTACGTGCCTTCACACTCCATGACTGACCACTCAGCCTCAACGAAGGACTCCAGAGGGGAACAGAACCAACCAGACCACCAGCTGCAACCCCGAGGGACCCCCAAGACCCCTGGCAGCCGAAACACAGCATGGAAGGGCTTAGGGCACCATGGCTAATTTCGGGGCTCTTTGGTGCACTGACCCAATAGACGACAAGCCGCAACCCAAACCAGAAGACGGATGTGTCAGGGGCAGAGGGGGAACGAGGGGTCGGGGGGGACTTTTATAGTCTGGGGTGACGCCACATATTGGTCGTCAAGGTGACCCAGATAACCCATACTGTCATACTTAGAAAATAAATGTCATTAAAATGCACGTTTTTGACAGTTGCTGCAGCGAACGGCATTTTGGAACAGAATCTAACATCTTCTGAACGAGAAAAAGCTCTAAAAATGTTAAGCTGAAAGCCATGAATATCTATGGGTTTTCCGAATGATGAAGAATTGGAACATTTTAACTTGGGGATGGGTGGTTTTAGTTTTATGGGCACGTTGGTGGGCAGGGAGGGAAGAAAATATCTAAAAAATTCAACTGTACCAGTCCATAACTTTTGATCAACAGCTTGAATTGAGAAAATAAAGGTGGATGTGGCAACTGCAAGTAAAAAAACACGGTAATTATCACACGGTTATTATTGTAGTTTATAAAGTTGTAAACAGAAATTCCAATAACTTGTTCTCTATGGGATTGTTACATTCCATAACTGAAGCTAGCATTAGCCGATGACATTGAAAAGCTTGTTTTATAGAGTGATAATTAAATTACATAGATGTTCTGTACTAAAGGAACACCCACATACCTACAGAACACATATATATTACAGTTATTAAAGTACAGTTGACACGTCATCTACATGATTCCATGGAAATAGAAAATTAAAACCGTACTTTTGAACATTTTCCGTGGAGATAAATATGTTTATGCCATACTGTGGAATATTGCAGCCAATTTTAATGGAAACAAGCCAAGAGAGATGTTCTTTCAGGCCAAATAACAAAAGAAAAGAATAAAAAAACAACAATATGCTTTGATTTTTTTTCTGTATTGGGTTAACAAGTTACATATAGTGGCTTTAAAAAGGTATGGGGCACTATGTAACTATTCTGCTGGTAGGTCTGCCACCTGCTTGTTTCCATAGAGAAACAAGCAGGTGGCAGAAGGTTTTCTATTACACAAAATTGACTTTATGAGCTTTAAACCATGATATAACCTTCTCAAAAACATACATGGAGTTGTGTTTTGTTTTATTCACACATGTCTGAGTAACCTCATATTATAATCCTTTATTATTAACAGCTACTTTTTACTTTTTGTTCAGTGGAGATTGACATTTCCAGGGCTGAAATCATCAAAATGATACTAGGGAAGGTGCATGGAGTTTAAAAACACAGTGGAGCACTTGGTGGAACAGTTTGGAAGAAGAACTCAGCGTAAATATGCAGGGTTTGTGTTAAATTAAACAAAATGCAACTTCACATATGTTTTCGATGAGGAAACAAAATTACAACATATATCAGTAAATAGTGTAATATGAGCCTATGCAAGACTGAGTAGGTGTCAGGCCCCCGCCTCCAAAAAAGTTACATAGTGCACCTAAAATTGGTAGAACTGGGATAATTGAGAGCACAGTACATACACAGTTAGTGATTACGTCAACGTGTCCAAAAATAGTGCTCGTCTAGTGCGGGAGTCAGCTGACGGATCATGACACCGCCATTACTAAATTCTGCATGCATTCTTTCAAACACCAACAAATAGTTAATTTCTTGTGTGTTGTCTTATACATTTTATTTTTTCCTGTTGTTCATATAAGGACTCCATTATATCGTTTCACGGTGGTATTCCTGGAGCTAGCCCAGGGCAAGTTAGGATTACTGATACTCCTCCAATCAGTGCGTTTAGAGAAGCCCACATTTCTCACGCAGCAGGTAATTAAAGGCACTGTACCTGATTTTTACTGTCTTAAAACCTTTGCAGTGGTCCAAAGTTACTCCTCACTTATCTTATGGTAAAAGGTCACATTTGGATAAAACTTTTTTTACTTCCAAGCGCATTACATCAAGGAACCATGAGTTTATAAGCAGCTTTCAGAGATGAGAGCAGAGTTTATTGTGACGGTAAAGTTAGCAACTACCTTATGTGTATATTGTAGTCCAGCGTTATAGTTAGATCATGCAGGACTTCAAAGAGCAAACACAACCCCACTTTTAGTTTGGACTCTTTTAAACAAATCTGAGCCTCAGTCATTTCTCTCTGTGATTAGTTTGTAGATAAAACGAGTTCCCAAATTGCCCTAATAAATCTAAAAAGAGCCAGTCGTTTGAATGGCTCGTTGAAATGAATGGATCCAAAATGTTTGAAATGCATGAAGAAGCCGAAAGTCCTATCACTATTTTAGAATTTTAAAAAAGAATCAGGTACAAAGTCTTTTAAGAGGAGGTATTACACTTCTACGGGGTATTAACTACTAACACATAACATATTCAGATTACCGTGTTACTTTTTATTGTTTTGAAAATGCTATACTCACCAAAAAATTGCTAAATCCCCCCTTCCTTAGCTCTCCATAATCACTCCCCATTGCGAACGCTATGACATAACAATCGACATGGATTTCACTACACATTGCATCAGGTTTGTGAAGTTGTAGTGTATCATGCTTTTGTATATTTACGGAAAATTGCCATGTGGGAGCCTGGATGACGTAGACTTGTGGACCGAAATTTGGATAGGATCGTACCGCTGATAGAAACGAGAGTACAGCTAGACCCAAGAGAGATCACGAAAACACTTAAACATGCATGGATGGCATCTAAAACCTCTTCAGGCGAGTTTTTGATTAGGAAACAACATAATAAGATAGAAGACTCCAAAAAGTCGATCTTTAAAAGCTTTCGCCCAGCAGCAGCCTTCACAGTGGTATACGGCTGGATGTAGCACAGGAGTTTTAGCATGGTACTCTGGAGTGTGTGCGCCACAGGCAGTTTGGGCACGTTTTAAGACCGGAGCTTCAAACTGATCAGGGAAGACTTGGCAACAGTTTAGCAGCTGCTCCGCTCCGGTCCCTCGTCTTCGGCGTTGGCTCTGTTTGTGTGGTAACCATATCCATAATGAGAATTGTATTACAGGTCTCACAGCAACAATAATTGAGTCTTCATCAGTTCGCTGGAAGGGAAACACCACAATGGACTCATCAAAGACTGGCTACATCATTATTAAGGTGGTAACAAGTAAACAAAGAATAGTACTATGTATGTGTGTGTGGTTTTCGAGGCATTCGCAGTGCTGTTCAGATAAACAGGTACATTTTTATTGTCCCTGTGGAGAAATCCGTAGCCTTCGAGCTTAATGCATTAAAACTACTACTACTACGACTACTACTGATGCTCAGGTCTATGTCTCACTGCAGCAGGTGAATATGGACCAGTGGATTCACTCTGCCACTGCATCCAACAGATCAGTGTGTGGATGCAACAACTTTCTTTCAGCTAAACACAGACAAGACTTAAGTCATCATCTTTGGCCCACAGAAACATAGAGAAAGTGTCAGCAGTCTGTCTAAAAACATTGCAAAAATCAAAGGTTTACTGTCAAAGTCAGACTTAGAGAGACCTATCCATGAGTTTGTCTCAAGAAGGTTAGACTACTGTAACGTCCTGCTCACTGGCCTCTCCAAGTGCTCAGGTCTCTGCACTGGCTCCTGTGGCTCAGAGAATAGACTTTAAAGCAGCTCTGCTTGTGTACAAGTCTCTCCATGGACCAGCACCAAAATACATCTCTGACATGTTAGTGACATATGAACCATCTCACACTCTGATGACTTCGGGGACCGGCCTCCTGCTGGTGAGTCAAGGCTAAACACGGGGAATCAGTGTTTCAGTTTTATGCAGTTAAAACCTGGAACAGTTTTCCGGAAGATGAGAGACAAACCTCTACTTTGACAATGTTTAAATCCAGGCTCAAAACTGTTCTGTTTAGCTGTGCATATGACTGAAAGGTTTTAATCTGCACTCTTCTGTTTTAATGTTAATTTTATGATGATTATTTGTGATTATTTATGTTTTGATTTGTGTGATTTTAATGTTGTTACCAGTTACCATGATGACACAATGCACACAAACAGACAGATATGTTATTTGAGTGCGACTTGTTTAACAGCACAAATCTGTTCTGTTGTAGTTCCATCTAAACCAGCTCTTTCTGGTCAAATCGTGTTAAAATAAACCTCAGATTAAAGTCTAACACGCCTCAGAGCAGTGCTTACAGTTAGCATCACACCCCCAGGGAAAGTTGACGACATCAGCTGCAAAGTCTCATTTCCATTTTTCACGCCGTTATCGTCCAGTCGTATTGTGCAAGTCTTTTCTCCTCAGACTGGTCATTCCAAAGACCGACTCGCGAGGCGCAACCTACAGTATTTTACAGTGCTTTTTATTTCTCAGGGGGCTTCTTAAAATAAACAATGTTGTAATTAATTAAGCTTAAATGAACAAAGAATCAGATGAAATACGCAGCAACTGAGCAGTTAATTATCACCTATTTTGACCATCAAATAAAAAAAGAAATGCGCCACTTGTGTTTTGTTAAGATTAGTGATGGGACTTTCGGCTCTTTTATGGGATCTGAATCTTTTGTATCCTTTAATTTCAAAGAGTCGTTCAAAAGACGCTCTTTTTTTTACTATTTATGCATGAAAGCCAATGTGAGAACTCATTTTAACAACAAACTAATCACAGAGAGAATCCATTAAGGCTTCAGCGTGTTTAACCTCTTACAATTCGGGGTCATTTTGGTGAAATTGCCTTTGTTCTAACCTCTACAAATTAAAATGATACACAAGACTTTGTAATGGTAACACCCTATAGTTTTAATCACAAGTGCCAGAATCACTTAAGTATGTCTGCTCGCCTACATTTTTTTGTTAAAATTAAGGTGTAGAAAGCTGCAGTAGGTAGCTGGGGACAAAAATACACTATATCCCAACTGAAAATATAATCGAAATACAACCTTTTAGTGAAATAATAATGATAATTTAAAAACTAACAGTTATTATGATGTCAAATATGTGTTTTTGTGCACAAATCTCTCAAATCTCACGTCACTTGCTCTGCTTCTGTGCTGACTCTTGTGTCGTTTCAGTGTTAATCAGTGCAAAAATTCAAAAGAAACAAATTAGAAAGAAAAAGATTAGGCTCTTTTAAAAAATGAATCCAGATCAAACCAAACCATTCACGTTACGGCACTGTTCAAAAAAGAGCCGACTCGTTCACAAAAGTCACATCACTAATTAAGATTATATTTCAAATTATAGCTGTGTCCTTGGAGTTGTAATTCTGTGGTAGAGTAAATTTGGTTATATCTGCGGGGGGATCTGGGAAGTAATTAGTTAGTTTCTCTTGCCCTGAAAAATTCTTAAAACCATTCTTGAATCTTTACTATGTTTATGCTCACTGTGTTGGTCATTTTACTTATAATATTATAATAGTTACACACAGTACTCATTGTTAGTTACACACAGCGATCAAATCCGGCAAACACGTGTATATGGATTTCTATTGATACTGATGCCATCAACATTGTGAAGCTAACTGGAGGCACTGCTCTGTCTGAAGCTGTTACTCAAGTTAGACGATAACCTAAGCCTCTGAGCATCTGATTTTTAAAAATCGATTTAGCTGGAACTGCAACATCCTCCCGTGGACCCACCACCTGCGGGAGGAGCCATGAGGGGCGGGTGCGGAGAGATCCGGGTAGCAGTCGAAGGCGGGGACCTCGACGACCGGATCTCCGGACATGGAGACTAGCTCTGGGGACATGGAATGTCACCTCGCTGGGGGGGAAGGAGCCTGAGCTTGTGCGGGAGGTGGAGCGTTACCGGCTAGATATAGTCGGCCTCACCTCCACGCACAGCTTGGGCTCTGGAACCCATCTTCTTGAGAGGGGTTGGACTCTCCATTTCTCTGGCGTTGCCCGCGGGGAGCGGCGGCGAGCTGGTGTGGGCTTGCTCATTGCCCCACAGCTCAGCCGCTGCGTGTTGGGGTTCACTCCGGTGAACGAGAGGGTCGCGTCCCTGCGCCTTCGGGTCGGGGACAGGTCTCTCACTGTTGTGTCGGCCTACGGGCCAAACAGCAGTGCAGAGTACCCGGCCTTCTTGGAGTCCCTGGGAGGGGTACTAGACAGTGCACCAACCGGGGACTCCGTTGTTCTCCTGGGGGACTTCAACGCCCATGTGGGTAACGACAGTGACACTTGGAGGGGCGTGATTGGGAGGAACGGCCTCCCCGATCTGAACCCGAGCGGTGTTTTGTTATTGGACTTCTGTGCTAGTCACAGCTTGTCCATAACAAACACCATGTTCGAGCACAAGGGTGTCCATCGGTGCACATGGCACCAGGACACTCTAGGTCGGAGGTCGATGATCGACTTTGTCGTCGTGTCATCTGACCTCCGACCGCGTGTCTTGGACACTCGGGTGAAGAGAGGGGCTGAGCTGTCAACTGATCACCACCTGGTGGTGAGTTGGATCCGCTGGCGGAGGAGGAAGCCGGACAGACCTGGCAGGCCCAAGCGTATTGTGAGGGTCTGCTGGGAACGTCTGGCGGAGCCCTCTGTCAGGGGGGTCTTCAACTCCCACCTCCGGGAGAGCTTCTCCCTGATCCCGGGGGAGGTTGGAGACATGGACTCCGAGTGGGCCATGTTCTCCACCTCTATTGTTGATGCGGCTGCTCGTAGCTGTGGTCGTAAGGTCTGTGGTGCTTGTCGCGGCGGCAATCCCCGAACCCGGTGGTGGACACCGGAAGTAAGGGATGCCGTCAAGCTGAAGAAGGAGTCCTATCGAGCCTTGTTGGCTCGTGGGACTCCTGAGGCAGCTGATGAGTACCGGCAGGCCAAGCGTGCCGCGGCTCGGGCAGTCACAGAGGCAAAAACTCGGGGTTGGGAGGAGTTCGGGGAGGCCATGGAGGAGGACTATCGGACGGCCTCAAAGAGATTCTGGCAAACCGTCCGACGCCTCAGGAGGGGAAAGCAGTGCTTCACCAACACTGTTTACAGTGCGGGTGGAGAGCTGCTGACCTCGACTGGGGATGTTGTCGGGCGGTGGAAGGAATACTTTGAGGATCTCCTCAATCCCACTGTCACGTCTTCCGAGGAGGAAGCAGAAACTGGGGACCCAGGGGCGGACTCGTCCATCACCCTGGCTGAAGTCACTGAGGTGGTTGGCAAGCTCCTCGGTGGCAAGGCTCCGGGGGTGGATGAGATCCGTCCTGAGTACCTCAAGTCTCTGGATGTTGTGGGACTGTCTTGGCTGACACGTCTCTGCAACATCGCGTGGCGGTCGGGGACAGTACCTGTGGAATGGCAGACCGGGGTGGTGGTCCCTCTGTATAAGAAGGGGGACCGGAGGGTGTGTTCCAATTACAGGGGAATCACACTCCTCAGCCTTCCCGGTAAGGTCTATTCCAGGGTGCTGGAGAGGAGAATCCGACCGATAGTCGAACCTCGGATTCAGGAGGAGCAGTGTGGTTTTCGTCCTGGTCGTGGAACACTGGACCAGCTCTATACTCTCCATCGGGTCCTCGAGGGCTCATGGGAGTATGCCCAACCAGTCCACATGTGTTTTGTGGATCTGGAGAAGGCATTCGACCGTGTCCCTCGTGGTGTCCTTTGGGGGGTGCTCTGGGAGTATGGGGTCCGGGGCTCTTTGCTAAGGGCTGTCCGGTCCCTGTATGACCGGAGCAGGAGCTGTGTTCGCATTGCCGGCAGTAAGTCAGACCTGTTCCCAGTGCATGTTGGACTCCGCCAGGGCTGCCCTTTGTCACCGGTTCTGTTCATTATATTTATGGACAGAATTTCTAGGCGCAGCCAGGGGCCGGAGGGGGCCTGGTTTGGGAACCACAGGATTTCATCTCTGCTGTTTGCAGATGATGTTGTCCTGATGGCTTCTTCGAGCCAGGACCTGCAGCAGGCACTGGGGCGGTTTGCAGCCGAGTGTGAAGCGGCTGGGATGAGAATCAGCTCCTCCAAATCCGAGGCCATGGTTCTCGACCGGAAAAAGGTGGTTTGCTCTCTCCGGGTGGGTGGTGAGTCTCTGCCCCAAGTGGAGGAGTTCAAGTATCTCGGGGTCTTGTTCACGAGTGAGGGAAGGATGGAGCGTGAGATTGACAGGCGGATCGGTGCAGCGTCTGCAGTGATGCGGTCGCTGTATCGGTCCGTTGTGGTAAAGAAGGAGCTGAGCCGGAAGGCGAAGCTCTCGATTTACCGGTCAATCTACGTTCCTACCCTCACCTATGGTCATGAGCTTTGGGTAATGACCGAAAGGACAAGATCGCGGATACAAGCGGCTGAAATGGGCTTCCTCCGCAGAGTGGCCGGGCGCACCCTTAGGGATAGGGTGAGGAGCTCGGTCACACGGGAGGAGCTCGGAGTAGAGCCGCTGCTCCTACACGTTGAGAGGAACCAGCTGAGGTGGCTCGGGCATCTGCTCAGGATGCCTCCTGGACGCCTCCCTAGGGAGGTGTTCTGGGCATGTCCCACCGGGAGGAGGCCCCGGGGAAGACCCAGGACACGCTGGAGGGACTATGTCTCTCGGCTGGCCTGGGAACGCCTTGGGGTCCCACCGGAGGAGCTGGAGGACGTGTCCGGGGTGAGGGAAGTCTGGGAGTCCCTTCTTAGACTGCTGCCCCCGCGACCCGGCCCCGGATAAGCGGAAGAAAATGGATGGATGGATGGATGGAACTGCAACAGGTGAGCAGTACTGTATTATTAAACTTTTCCTTCTCAAATAACATTACAAGAGTTAGCTTGCGTTAGCCATGAGTTACTCTCACGATTTTTGTTGTAAATCAAAGTGTTTTGGGTAGTCCCTTTCTTCCAATGATATGGTGTAAATCTCTCTCGAAATCTTGATGTAATAATAGACCCACACATGAACTTTAATAGCCACTAAAAGTCAATAACATCTGCAACTTTTTACCATCTAAAAACATTTCAAAAATTAAAGGTATAATGTCAAAACCAGACTTAAAGAGACTTATCCATGCATTTGTCTCCATTAGGTTAGACTACCGTAACGGCCTGTTCACTGGCCTCTCCAAATGAGTGTTAAGACAGCTGCAGTACATCCACAATGTTGCTGCTCGGGTCCATACCCATCTCACACTCTGAGGACTTCAGGGACCGGCCTCCTGCTGGTGCCCAGAGTCAGGACTAAACATGGGGAATCAGAGTTTCAGTTTTATGCAGCTAAAACCTGGAACAATATTCCTGAAGATGTGAGACAGGCCTCTACTTTGACAGTGTTTAAATCCAGGCTCAAAACGGTTGTGTTTAGCTGTGCATATGACTGAAAGGGTTTTATTCTGCACTATTCTCTTTCAATGTTAATTTTATGATGATTATTTATCTTTTGATTCTATAAAGCACTTTGAATTACTCTGTGTGCGAACAGTGCTATACAAATAAACTTGCCTTGCCTTGCCTAAGTATTTTAAAACCAAAGAAATGAGTCTAACTAACTCAACAGCCCGGGGGGACATCCGGGGACACATTCTTTGACCTGGGATGCACTACAAAGATGGCCTCATTAGCAATGCCAATGCGGTGCAGCAGGACGGCCGATGGGACTTTGGCAACCATTAATGTGAATGGACTTCGCCAGGCCATCTGAAAGTACCAGCACCACCGCATCAAACAGACCATCAGCAGTCGGGGGGTATGCGGCAGCTTTGACATGAGTGCACTCTCAAAGAAGATCACAAGAACCATTCTCTGCCTAAGAGGATAAATGGATTGTAAATTGTGGAATGGAGGGAAATGTGAAGTGGAACGTATGGAGAGTGTAATGGGGGAATTTGGATTACAGTTAAGCGTTTTTGAAGGGTTCATGGCATCACAACACTCTCGAATCCTTGTAGTTTAAAGTGCATATGACAGGTTAGACCACTCATTTCTCTAAAACATAGTTAACATGATTATATTCAAGCTTTTACTGAAACTCTTGCCTAGTCTTGTTTAGTTTTTCAGTTTTGGTGAAGGTTATAAGTTCATGGCCTGGACATTGGCAGCAGAGCAATTTAGATTTGAATGATTTTAACAACTACAGACCAGTGTCTAACTTGCCATTTTTAAGCAAAGTTATAGAAAAAAGTTGTTTTTATCCAACTTAATGAATTTTTAGATGATCACAACATTTAAGAAAAAAATAATAAATTGTGGTTTCAGATGAACCACAGCACAGTGACTGCCTTGTACATGATTTTAAATGATTTTAGAGTAAATTATGACTCGCAAAAGGTGACAGTGTTGGTTCTATTGGACACTTTTGACACAGTAGACCACACTATGACACACTTTGAACTCACTTGAAGCACCTTGGCCTCTCCAGTTCTGTTCACAAATGGTTCACATCCCATCTCACAGATAGAACAATTATGGTGAGCGTAGACACTTGCTCCTCCCAGATTCATATTTGAATGCCCCCAGGGTTGCATTTTAGGTCCAGTGCTTTTCATGGCTTTTCTTGGTGGTGTCCTCAGGAAACATAAAATTAACTTCCATAGTTATGCAGATGATAAACAGCTTTTAATTTCCATATCTCCTGATGACACCAGGCCAAATGCTGCTCTTTCTAACCTCATTTAAGACATGAAATCCTGGATAGCAGAAAAATTTCTCCAATCTTAACCAGGACAAAACTGAGAATTTAATCATCCGTCCTGAGGCTCACAAAGAGAAACTTTTACCCAAACTACAAGCACGGTCTTTTAATCCATCTCCACAAGTGAAAAACCTCGGCATCATTTTTGACTCTGAACTGACATCCTAAAAAACCTAAAAACATCGCCAGTCTGCCTCATTCTTTGTCAGGCCAACACAGAGACAGAGATGCATGCTTTTATCACCAGTCGAATAAACTACTGCAATGCCCTGCTCGCTGGCCTTCCCAAAAAAAATTTCAGGTTTAAAGCTATTCCAAAATTCAGCAATACGTGTCCTGACTAAGACCAGAGGACAGGACCACATTACAGATTTTAATATCACTGCATTAACTTCCCCTGTGTTTCAGGATCGATTTTAAAGTTCTTTTCTTAACGGTCTTGGGCCTGCTTATATTTCAGAACTGCTTTTACCCTACAAACACTCCTGTGTTCCGACTAATCATTCCCAAAGTCAGGACATACACTCATGGCGAGGTGTCTTTCCAGTAGTATGACCCTCATCTATGGAGCAACCTGTTGGAAGACCTCAGGGCCACAGAGAACATTACCGTTTTTAAGAGCAGGCCCACCTTTTTGATGAACTTCGATTGTTTTATGAGTTATTATTACATGTATTTAGTGTATTAATTTATTGGACATTATGCTATTCTTGGCGCTATGTATATTCTGGTTCTTAGCTTTTGACTCATATTATTTTATCACTTTTAGGATCTTGAGTGTTTCCTCTGTAGGAGCCCTCTGCACTGGGGGTGGTGATTGGCTGCAGCTGCTAGGGCCAGTCCCGTGGGCCCCTGGTGGACGGCTATTGTTACGCCCTCATCTCTCCCTTGGGCCATATGTCCTTTGTTGGTGCTTTCTCAACTGGTTCATCTGTACTCAGCCTCATGCTTTACTTTATGTAGCCTCATGTATTTCAGCCTGTGTGTATGCGTACATGTGGGTGAAACTGTGCTTGTGATGGTGTCCATGTGTGGGTTGTTTGGTTGTGTGGGATTGGCCAGTTTTGGGGGTAGGCAGGGTGGTTGAGTGCTTTATAAATAAAGTTTGATTGATTGAACTGTTATCTAGCAACCATAGTGTTGACAAGGGCAGAAACGTATCTAAAGAGCCTTATATTTATGGTCTGACAAATACAAATACGTGACTATACATGTATTTTGTTAATCTGCCAGAAAAATGTGTTTGTTGCTCTTAAATTGTGTCTGTACAGTTGTCCCTCAGTATATCGTGGTTCACCTTTCACGGTCTCAATGTTTCGCAGATGTTTTTGGTGCAATTTTGCTTGCTTTTTACAGCGTATGAACGTGCATTGTGTTCTGTGTCCTGATTGGCTAAGGGACTGTAGACCATTGTCCATCAGTCTCCTCCGTGCCGTGTCTCCTGTACAGCACAGAATGTGTTCAGACAAATTTATATAAATGTTCGATCGCAGTGTGACTCTGAAGTGCTGAATATTTGCAAGTTTTCTCCCCGACAAAACCCACAATGTCGATGAAACATTCTGCACTGTCAAAGGCGCCTACGAAGGTTTGAACTTTGAGAGTGTTTAAACAAGAGAGAAATGTGAGAAAATGTTAATGCCTGTGTGAGTAAAGTGTATAAAGTGTGTGGTGAGGGGTTTTACAGCCTTAAAATATATATATAATAATTGTAAAAGTGATGTAAAACTATGATAAATATTTTCTACAAGTACTACACCACCAATACAAGTAACAACTAGACAAACATAGGCACTTTAAGCATTTTTTGCAGGGTCGCATTCATGCTCTCGGATCCCTGTAGTCTAAAACTGAACTGGGGGTCAGGTCAGAATTGTATGACGGAATTAGTTGTTTAATTGAATAATTCTTGTCCTTTTTTTCCCCCCTCTTTTTTCACAGAACTGAAGGTACAGAATACGTTTTATTTTACCTTGAACGTTCGATAGTAAGGCAAGCAGGTGATGCCACATGGTCAAGCTACTGTTACACGAAGAATGCAATCGCCAAAATAAACGCTTAATGGCTTACGGTGGAACATTCCAAGCAAAGCAATAGCATCGCCATGGAAACAAGCAGACGATACACCCCTCACGAGAAAAGTTACAAATCGCACCTTAGAGAAATGCTTTGTTTTCCCTCTGTGATAGCTTCAGAAAATGGTGCCATTATTCAACCCTAAAGAAGTGGTGTGAGTAAATCTTACATTGAGTAATAGCCCTCTATGCCCCTTGAATCAGATTATCTTTTCAAAAAATACACCAAAAGCCAATAAAAAACCTCTAAGTACTTACCAATCGCTAACCCACTTTCAAAATGGCCCTCGCATATGTCCACTCCTATCATACAAGTGGGTCCAGATTTGAGATTAAACTCTACATTTGATGCACGGGGCAAAAAAAAGGCTAGGGGGGAGATGGACTGGTCACAGTGGCAGCTCTTTATCGGGGCCTTATCTCACAGCGAGCGCGGCTTTGCTCCGAGGTGATAAGCAACAGCTACATGTCCCTTTGTGTTTTTTTTCAGCGCGTTCGCAGACAGACTTTCTCTCTAGGAGCTCAGCCGATTCTTATCTGCTTAGCCAATTACACACTCCAACTCAAGCCCACAGCCAGAAATAAAATTAGACAAGTTTTGTAGTTTGTTCAGGGTTGCCTCCAGTTCAGATTAGGGTAAGGCGAGACAATGCCGCCATTTTAGTTTGCTTATAAAGGTGGATTATGTAACTCTATTGGGGGCGTGTTCCGCATGTGGTATTGCAAGTGGGAGGCAAAAGTCAATACAGTTCCTCATTATAACCTGGTTCACCTTTCGCAGTTTTGCTGTTTTGTGGATTTTTTTTAGCGCTATTTTGCATGCGTGCTTTGTGTTCTGCGTCCTGATTGGCTAAGGGACTGGAGACAATTGTCCATCAGTCTCCTCCGTGCTGTGCCTGTACAGTACAAAATGTGTTCAGCCAAATTTACATAAATGTTGGATCGCAGTGTGACTCTGAAGTGCTGTATGTTTGCAAGTTTTTTTCCCCAACAAAACCCAAAATGTCGATGAAACGTTCTTCACCGGCAAAGGCGCCTATAAATGTTTGAACTTTGAGAGTGTTTAAACAAGAGAGAAATGTGACAAAATGTTAATGCCCGTCTGAGAAAAGTGTATAAAGTGTGTGGTGAGGGGTTTTACAGCTGCAAAACATATAAAATAATTGTAAAAAATAAAGCTGACTACTTTGCGAATTTTGCCTGTTGCAGGTTATTTTTTGAACGATAAACGAGGGACCACTGTATAACTAAATTATAATAAGCTAAAAATGAAAACTAAACTAATGTATAAGCCACACAGGTTCGCTCATTGATGGAAGCAAATGAGTTCCAGGTTTTATTCGCGTAAAGCTTGATTGTTATAATTTCATTCACTATAAAAAAGATCAATATAATTTCATTCACTTTTGACCCCTCACCAACATCTGCTGGAGAGAGATGACCGTTTTCCAATGTAAAGTGAACTGGAACCAGGGTCAATGGAGCCGGAAGGTTGTCCATGCTCACTTCCAATTTAGAACGCGGCAGCTAGCAGGTTAGCTATGTCCATTTATATATGTAGTCTATGGTTCTACAGAATGGTAGGCTTTAGAAACTGGGAGTTTTGTCAAGCTCCTGAAGAAGAGAGACTTTGGAGTGGAAAGTGAAAGTGAAGCTCATTTCTGTTGTATTGTCCATTTTATGATGAATTTAGAAATCCTTTATTTGATGAAATGTTCACTCAATTCCCTGATATTTTCTGATGCAATGGCGACAACAAGATGAAATGGTCGTTTCATTCTTTATAAGTTGGCATCATTTCTATGTAAAGCCTGGAAGAAGCGGCAGATGAGTTTGTTTAATTAGTCTATTGTTTTGTTAATGGTGTTTTATAAGATCATTAAAGGGCTCGACATTCTTTATATGCAAGACACAATAAACAAATTAAATCAAATATACAATTACAGGGATTGTTGCTAAGAAAACACCTTGTAATAGATTCTTAAGAGCAGTGATAGAGTGAGATCTGACTCGTAACTTGGCTTGACGGCTTCACCGGCTTATTTCCATGGAGATTCAATGCCATACTGCGCAACATTCCAGAAACAATCATGTAGACAAGCAGGGAGAGTGTTAAATTTATATATAGTGAGTATGTGTCACGATAATAGTGTTGTAGTAAATACGATAAAACCGAAACCAAACCATAAAGCAGAATTATCTCCCAAGCTGAATGTAACACTTAAGTAGTTAGTTTGTATTTATAATGTGTTATAGAAGTTCATAATCCAACCTTCTACACCTCAAATCTGATTATAATACAGAACATTACCCAAAAACATCCCAGTACTACAAAGAAAACGATAAATATTGACCCCTAAAAAGTATTGTTCTGCCTAAAACCTGCTATTGTCACTGATCTAACTGTCTCCATATGGTCCCTGCTGCTGAAGTGTTAGCAAAAAGAAACTCGTAACCCCTTTGGTCAGATTTATTCAAACCCATATCAGATGAGATCTATGTTCACCTACCATAAGGTGCGTGGGGCCCTCCCTGTATGAAGTGCGAAAGCTTTTGCCTGTCGTCTCAAAGTTTAATAATTTGCTTCTTTTCATGCGGCGCCGACTTCCGGAGCTCTGATAATGCAATTAAGTGTGCGTTTTTGTAGAAGGCTCCCAGACCCCAGCGACAAAATGTCAGCCCGAGTGTGTGAACTCAACTGTGGCAAGTTTTATTAAGAAGTCACTTAAGCCTTCTGCTGCACACTGTATTCTGCCACTTTGTGATTACCCCACAATTTCAAGTATGAGTCAGGACTCTTATATGTCAAACTATATAAATCTGGAAAGCGCTACTGCATTGTGTAAAATTAATAAAGCGCCCCTAAGTAAAGTGAGTAAAAGCTGGTGTTCGCATAGAAATAAAACATCAGTTTGTTAGATAAGATGTTTAAAGAGGAGTACACTTCCCCATTCCAAGCGCGATCACAACACAATCCATGTGTATTCCGCTAATGAAAGTACAGCGAATTACATCAGGATTGTGAAGTTGTAGTGTAATGTTACCTTAAATAGCCCATATTACACTATTTCCTAATCTATGTTATAATGTTGTTTCCTCATCAGTTGTAGAGTTGTGTTTTGTTTCATTGTCACGTGCCACTTTATCCAGGGGTGGTGGCACATAAAGTGATGTAAAAACCGGGTGTAGAACAAAACGGGAGCATGAAGGCGTAGTCAAAACGATACATTTGATTGAGTGTTACACAAATAAAAATAAAAGTGTCTACATATTAAACAACTAGGTAATACAAAAATAAAAAACAAATAAACCCACTTGTCGCTGATGTGGTGACGGCTCTGGGCTTTTATCCCCCAGTTGATCGCTGGCAGACCGGGTGCGGCTCATCAACTGGTGGGTGGAGCTGGCTGGGTGGATCTCGGTGAATGGAGGCAAGGCCAAACATAAAAAATAAAAAAAAAAGACTGGTCCGTAACATTCGTTCACACATTTTTAACACACAAATCCTGCATATTTAGACTTAGTTCTCGCAAACAGAAAACACTTTGTTCCGCCTTGTGATGTCATGTGGTAATACAGGAAGTGCTCCATTGTGTTTTTAAACTCCACACACCTTCACTAGAATCATTTGGATGATTTCAGCTCCACCATTGCCAATCTCGACTGAACTAAAGGTAAAAGGAGCTGTTAACATGAAAACTACTCCTTCGTGGCTTCGCAAGGTTACACCAACCTGTATGAACGAAACAAAACACAACTCCATGTATGTTTTTGAGGAGGTAACAACATTCTAACACGGCTAAAAGCTCACAAGAGTCCATTTTGCGTAATATAAGGCCCCAACAAATCCAAATGCATCTCTGAAGTCAAATGGAGCAGCGCAACAAGGATTATTGACCAAACTGTTCACCTAGCACGATGTTCTTCAGTCAGGGTAGGGCTGTAGAATTATTAAAACCTGCCTATTTGACATTGGGCACGCACAACACTCAAACAAGCCCCGGATCAGTCTCTTTTTTTCCCCTCCTATCTCACCGCACACAAGACTAGTGCCACCGCAGACTTGTTTTGAGTAAATGTGTGTGTATAGTGAGACGGAGCACCCACTTCTCCTGGTGTCACCCAGCCAGGCCACTCTATAAAACAAGTCAGTGCACTCAATAAGCAGGCAGTCTGAGTATTGGATAGGCTCGTACCGCTAACCATGAGGGGGGTTTGAAGAGGGTCTGGGAGAGATTGCAAGATTACTCAAACATGCATGGATGAGATCTAAAACCTGTTGTTTTTAATGAGCGAACAATGTTATAACATGGAAGGAAAGCTCCAAAACATCAGTTTGGAGTAATGCCCGCTCTTTCAAATTCTCACAAACATATTTCACAAACATCATCGGGTAACACTTTATTTTAGGTACTTTTAGGTACTGAAATCTAACTTGCATTTAATTTACATTCATATAAATTGTTAATTCAATTCTATTCAATTCAATTCATTTTATTTTTGTAACGCCCAAAATCACAACAACAGTTGTCTCGAAGGGCGTTCATGTTTTGGTTGATGGGGGAAACCGGAGTACCCGGAGGAAACCCATCCAGACACGGGGAGAAACATGCAAAACTCCACACAGAAAGGCCTGGGCGACCTGGGGATCGAACCAAACCTTCTTGCTGTGAGGCATGAGTGTTGCCACTCAGACAAAACAAGAAAAATCGGCCAGGCGAGGAGGAGGGAGGGGGGTGGAGGAGGAGAGCCAGAGGAGGAGGAGAGCCAGGCGAGGAGGAGGAGAGGGTCCAGCTGTCATTGGGGCATCTGAAAGAGTTACACTCCACAGGGGGAGTGGGACAGGGGACAACATGTGAATAGCATAATTCTGTGTAAAGATCAACAGATATGTTTTTTTTTTATATTCAGTGTTGATATGATCGTTTAGAATCGAGAAGATATTTTTAGGGCGATATATAGAGCCGATTCTGATTATCCATCCATCCATTTTCTCCCTAGGGACACGTCCAGGAGGCATCCTGAACAGATGCCCGACCCACCTCAGCTGGCTCCTCTCAACGTGGAGGAGCAACGGCTCTACTGTGAGCTCCTCCCGTGTGATCGAGCTCCTCACCCTATCCCTAAGGGTCCTAACCAAAGGTGAGAGTAGGAACATAGACTGACCAGTAAATCGAGAGCTTTGCCTTTTAGCTCAGGTCCTTCTTCACCACAACAGACCGATACAGCCTCACTGCAGACGCTGCACAGATCCACCTGTCAATCTCACGCTCCATCCTTCCCTGACTCATACCTGAGATACTTCAACTCCTCCACTTGAGGCAAGTGGAGGATACTGATTATTTTCCCCAAATTATATAATTAGAAGTGACTACAAACTCATCCACAGCCACATTTTACTACAAAAGTGAATAAGAGAATGGTGTAGTCACGTTTTGTACAGTGTCCTTTTCACTTTAAAATGTTCAAATAAAGCTTTATATGGATTCATCTGGTTGGCCCAAACAAAATATCGGCCTTGGCTGCAGATTTAAGGCCGATAGCCGATATGTTAAAAAGTACCTGATGTATTAGCCAACCCATATATCGGTCTATCTCTAATTGTTAGTAGATAGTAGTAGATGTAGTTAGTCTGCGTAACTTTATTTTGCTGCTAATTAGCATGTTTTAGCATGGTTTAATACAGTAGCATAATGAGATCCCAAGGCCAGTATGAAATTAGAGCACTTAAAGCCACATGCATGTAACAGTGAAGGCGGCAGTCGTACTGTGCTGCTGTCAGTGTAAATGATGGGCTTAAGATTTTTTCATTGTATAGAGTGGACTGACATGTTACATTGCACGTATTCCCACTCCTGCTTCACAGTGATAAACCTTAACAAGAAGTGATAAAGTTTTGTTCTTTCACTGGAATATTAACGCTTTAAGATTCACTTTGTTGTAACTTTTCTCTAGAGATGTTATATTTATACTTGAAACGTCTCAGAGTATTGTCTGTGTAACACGTTGGCTGTCCAGGTATGATCCATAGTAAACATTTAATTCTGTAAACTGGACATCAAGTTTTCGAGTAAAGACGTTTCGCCATGTATTCTTCCGTTCCGTCCCAGAGTATCATATAAAACTTGGATAGCCCGAAAAGCAGGAGATGCCACTAGGCCGAGTCGTAGATCAGATCTGTGTAGAAGCAATCCCACTGATGTATATGTGTAGCCCTCTGACTATAGTTCTACACATCAGTTTAGGATGGCTCTCGCTGAAGTGTTTGGAGCGTTCAAACAAATTCACGTTGATTGGTTGAAGCGCCCTCGGTCACTGAGAACATGCTTGATGTGTTCAGAGGACAGAAGTGCAAGTGAGGACGTGGGCGTCATTGTGTGTACTGGAAAGATCAATACGTGCAGTTCTTCATCCAGTTCTATAGATGTTGACATTTCTTTGTTAACTCTAACTATGATTGATGTCTTCTAACTGTACATTATTAACCCCTTTTTCTTCGGTCAACAACTCATCTCTCAGAAACTTGCAACACACTTTACAATGTGTCTTCATCAGCTTGTGTCCTGAGATATTAATGATGCCAACCTCAGACTATTTAAACTTCATAAAGTAGAAATGTGGGCACATTCTATAAATACCAAACAAAAGCATAAAATGTCTTTACTTATATTTCATTTAATGAGAAAATTTGGTAATGCAGCTTTAAAGGTGTACTTTGAAACTTTTTCTGGTAGAATTGCTTTGTTTCATGGGAATGTCTTACATTGCATGGAATCTTCCACAGACATTACACTTATCAAGTAATTTTATTGCAAAACATGGATTCTTATTATGAGCGAGGTCACCTTTCTACAAATCTGACATGCACTTGGCCTGAGGTGATACCTGCTTGTCTCCATGCACCAGTTTAAAGTGGGACTAAACACATAAACTCCATCCATATGCATATTTTGAATATAGCTGCTAAACAAAAGAGTGAGAAAAGGAGGAGTACACACTCTTTTTTATACATTTTTAATCACAAAGCTGCACATTTATGTAGTTTGCAGTAAAACTGCCAAGAAAAATGACTTGGAACCCCAGATAATACTATTGAAACAGCATATATGCAATTTAGTAAAAAATGGACTTTGTCATAGACAAACAAAATTGGCATGATAGACTGGTCATGTTGTTCCAGACCAAAATATATATATATATATATATTTATATAATTACACTGTCGGTAGACAACCAATAGGAAGTCGGCCATATTTCACTGACCATGTGACCTTCCATCCCCATATTTTAACAAACTCGTCCTGGGGTTTTGGACAAGAATCATTCTGTATCATCTAGACAAGTTGGATATTAAAATCTGTTAAAAACGTTATAAAACACTCAATGTTGTTGCCCTGGCAACCGTGATATTTTGTTTTTATGGCTTGTCATCAAACTTCGCCAAGTGATAATTTGCACATAGTATAAGGTCTCTGGGCAGAACTGAAGAAGCAGCTTGGATGAGCAGCAAAACGTCTTCACTTGAAAACTTGATGTCCAGTTGACAGAATAACATTTTTCTTTTACTATGGCTCATACCTGGATGACTGAGGCGTTACACAGACAGTACTTTATAGTTCAAGTAAAGGTATAACATCTCCAGAGAAAAGTTAAAGTGAATCTGAAGGTGTCAATATTCCAGTGAAAGAACAAAACTTTGTCACTTCTTGTTTAAGTAGGTTAATCACTGTGCAGCAGGCGTGGGAATATATGTCATTTAACCAGTTGATAAAGAAATTATAAGCCTCTCATTTACATTGACACACTGACAGCAGCACACTGCGACTACCACCTTCATATATGTGTGTGTGTGTGTGTGTGTGTATATATATATATAATTTGTTTTATTATAAAGAAATAATACATTTATTTCCGCCGTTCAGATCTTTTTTTTATATCCCCACAGTGACCACCTGCTTTTTTCATTGCATCAAAACTCGAAGCTTCACACTTTTGGAAATAATTTCATATTTCCTTCGACATTTCGAAACCCATTTTTACATCACTTATTGGTCCGTGGAGAACACATTTTTCTTCATAACCGTTATCGCATTTATTACTCTGCCACATCACACAAATGTACAATTGCCTATTTTTCACATTGCTCATTATGTTATGACTACCCCTTTTTATGCATCAGACATTGTTCAGGCTGTATAATGATAAACAATTCCGACATATCCATCTTGCCATAGTCTGAAGGCGCAGATAAATGCATGTTTCAGTGCAAATGTTTGGACGGATGTGCTGCATTGTGAATGGGGTTATTGAAAGCCAATTTGGGTGACTCATATGGCAAAGATGTGCTTAATTTCTTTGTAGGGAGGATTCCTAGTGGATTTTAATTCAGCTCAGTTAAGTGCAATTCAGCCCTGATTGCAGTGCTTTAAAAACAAGTGTGAGTAGGTGCTGCGCTCTCGACAGTGGAGGGTACAAAACTTGAAATGAGGCATAAAACGATAGCTAGTATGAAGTTAGTTATTACAAAAAAATGCTTTATGAGGGTAGGGTATGGACTGGACTCGTTCTGATGATTATAATAATGTGTTACACCACCAATGGCCTGTCTCCATGGAGATGTTATTGCTTTACTTAGATTAGAATATAGAATGGCATTAAATATACTCACTGTAAAAATGCTCCTTTCTTTCTTTGTTTTTTGAGCAATAAAAACACTGATAAGTTTAATTCCATAGCGAGGAACATTCCAGATAAGCAGGAGGCGAACCTTCCACTCATGAGAGAACAAGAAATGCTTAAAAAAATCAGTTTATCATATAGAACATTTCAGAGATTCAATACAACAGTTGCTAACTTTTTTCCATATAACAGAACATTAAAGTTGCACCACAGAACCTTTTTTTAGAGGAGGGTTTGCCACTTTTTAGCTTCCATGGATATTCTATTGCTTTGCTTGCAGTGTTAAATCTATGGAGCCAAACACGGCTAAATTACAGGTCAGATCTGTGAAGAGGCGATCACGCTCCCAGTAAGAATTCATTGTATTTTTTGATCCTTAAGACCTTTAAATAAATGCAAGACAAACAGGTTTGATGCTGTTGAAAAGTTACATAACTCAAGTAAATTCAAGTCACACTGCGTTGTTTACCATCTGAGGTAAGACTATTAAAGAGCAATCGTAATGACATTTCCAAATCAGCGGACATCGGGGTACCATCGTGGGAGAACATCGTATATATAAATTAAGAGTATCTGTAAATCCTGCTTCAGAGACAGTTAGCTTATAGTTAATGCGGACGACTGTTTGCACTTCAGAGATGTTTAAAAGCTGTTTACGCTGCCCGATGATGAATAGTGTCATATCCAAAAATGCTTGTCACAATTCCAGGATGTAGACCGCGCCGGGCTACAGTTATCCATCATGGCCGACGGGTGCTCTTGTGTATTAATGTGCTGAAGTTCCATTGAAGAGAGCTCCTCGTGATTGATGCAGCCGTTGGCTTTAACTTTGACAGGACACAAACTACTTCAGATGCCTCGTAATTTAAGTCAATGGTCCTGGTGAAGATTTTGAATTTTGGAAGGTCAGTTATGTATGTGTAGCAAGCACAGACTGTATATAGAAATGGAGTAATAACTTTTCAATTGACTATTACATACTTGTTTATCTTGCATTTGTTCAGTTACAAGGGTTTGATTGCAAAAATATCTGATACCTATGACACAACAATCCAGGTAAATTTCAAACTGAGCATTTTTGAGTGCTCAGAGAAGATGATTTTAAGATTAATGATTTAATAAAACAAGCATGAATGAAACAAAATACAACTCGAGGTACGGTTTTGATGACGAGTACATTGTTAAAAGCTCAAAAAAGTAAAGTTTTGCGTGTCCTTTCATTCAGAGTCTAAATGGAGGTGAGAGGCGATTGGAAACTATATGATACGATGAGCTACTGCTTCCTTTTGAGCACATTTTGATCAAATCCATTTCTCGCCTCGCAGTGTGAATAGAGAAATATGTCGCTCTCACAGTGTGCATCAATGTCAGTTTTTCCGACTGCACCAATGCGATCCACAGATAAGCTCAAACCAACATATTTTTATATTACAGACGTCTGCGCTCAATGGATTCCTTTCAACAACAAAAAAATAAACACTTTTTGCTACCTCCAAATCTTTTTAACGCATTTGTCCAATTGGCGATGAAAACAAGCTGTCTGCACACAGCAATTACACAGAAGCAGTAAGATAAAGTCGACATATGCTCATGCAGTGTTTAGGTGAGTGCTAGGCATGTCTTAATTAGATTTATCTTGTAATGATTTGACTTGAGAACTAATTGAGTTTATACTACAGACTTCTTTCACAGCACTGTTTAATGAATTATATACGGAAGCCCTGAGTGGCAAGCAAAAAAAAAAAAAAAAAAAAAAAAAAAGGACAAGGTTGTGGGGTTTTTTGGCGTTCTTATTCAAAGTGAAAAAAAAAAACCCCGCAGTTCGGGAAATGGGTCTTGAACCTCAGCCTCCCACAACCAACTCAACTGTGTCTGCTTGACTTTGGCATTTAAACTAATATACTGGGAAAACAGGCTCTAACATGTTACTTTTTTTTTTTTTTTTTTTTTGTCATCAGCCACACCAAAAAATTCAAAAAAAGAAAAAGAAAAAATTTGTTGTCAGTACAAAAAATGGACATGAAAAAGACAAGAAGAAATTTTGCTGGTTGCACAAAAAATAAATAAATAAAAAATAATAAGGAAGGAAATAATTCAGGGCTTCCACATTTGCTGTAAGTATAATGTTATTTATAAGTCTAAGTAAAGTAAAATGGTTACAATTGAAAATATGTTTTAACCTGGACCATGCTAGATTGATGTATGTAACACTCTGAACTGAGTTTCTTTTGACTCTTGCTGAAAAAAAAAAATCAGGAAAAAGGTGGAACAACATGCAGAATTCTTGAAGCTTATTGGTCGAAGCGGAACAAGCTCAAAAATGATCGAAACAGTCATCTAATGAGCAGCCTCTGACCTGTTGAGTCCTTGGGCAAGACACTTCACTCATCTTTCCTATGAGTGAATGTGGTGAATAAAAGGGCGATTGGTGCCACATCCCTGTCAGGTCTAAGAAGAAGAAATGTTGGAAATGAATAGTTTGTCGTGGAGCATTATATGGTTCTGTGAATATTTTTTTTCCAGGTATCTATGAATTATGCAAAACAAACAGGTCTGTATTTATGTAAGGCGATGTTTGTGCATCCTTCCTGACTGGTGCATGTCAATAACAGTAATTAGATTTCTACATTCACTTTGATCTCCTTTGACATGTTACCCTCGGCTTCAGAGAATCTACTCAGTGAAAAAAATCCACAAATTTAGAACTTTGTCGTGATGGTGCAACAGAAATCAAGGAATAATAATAATAATAATAATAATATAATATATAATACTTTTCTTTACTATCTCCAACAGTGATGTCTGTCTAATTAAAGTAACACCTTGTAACTTTCTGGAGATGGCATGTCACCTGCATGATTCCATGGAAACAGAAAGTAAAAACCATACTTCGTAACTTTCTCCATGGAGGTTTTAATGTCATACTGTGGGAGGATATAGTCAGTGGAACAGCATTTCTGTGGAGACATGCAGGAGACCCAGGCCAAATAAGAGCAACAACATGCTTTAATTTTAGTGTATTTTTTGGCTAATAAGTTAAACAGTGGGGCTTTAATAAAGTGAATACCATCTATTCATATCACTTCAAACAGAGGTATATTTTCTATTGCCATAATTACATATTGGATAAGTAATGCATTTGTGAATAGAGAGTGAATGGTCACATTTTTATATAGCGCTTTTCCCCCTTCAAGGCAATCAAAGGGCTTTATATCACGAAACCAGTCACCCATTCACACACACATTCATACACCAGTGTACAAAAACACTGATTCATGTTATTTCTGTTCAGCTTGAACATGAAGCACATGCCTTTGTGAGTTTGGTCAATTACAAAGCAGTTCAACTAAAGTGCATTTTGTTTAAGTGTCTAAGTGAGGTCCCGTGTAGGTCCAGAGAGAACACTTATATCATTGAAGGATTCTGAGGAGTGAAGCTTTTTGGAAAGGTCACCAGCTTCATAATGTTTCCTGATAATAGCTTTCAGATTGCACTGTACTAACAGCAACTATCTCCACTGCAAAGGTATTTTGGAACTCTATTTAAAGTAAAAGTCATTATCAATCCAAGTGTGACCGCCTGTTAGACCAACCACACTGTTCCTCCTATGCAGCGTGAACTGGCTGGTTACTCCTAATCAGAGGGACAGAGGGAAGTCAGAACGAGCTACTCCAAAGGAAAAAATGTGGAAAAGTTAATGATTTTATTTTATTTTTTTAAATCACACCCCCCAAAACTGTGTACATTTAGAACGAGAGCAACAAATGGCTTTTCTGAGTTCACTTTGCTCAAGTCGTCCACAGGAAGTTAACAATGAGTTTGTATGTATGTTTGTTTTTTTCTTAACTGTCTGGCTCTTAGCTCAGTGATATTGCTTCATATTTGGATAAAGTTGACTTCTGTTCAACTCTGCCACACTCTGCTACAGCCAGGCTCAAGTCTGTCGCTACTTCCGCTAGTTTCCCCTCCTGTGCCAGCCTGCAGAGAAAACAAATGGTTTGAGTGTACTGTCTGGAACTAATCCTAAAAAATACAACTGTACATTTTATTTGTCAAGGATTTTTGTATCTCAAACATTGTATTTGTTTTTATAAAGTTAGAAAAGGTTTCAAAGGTAGTCATCTGGACACTGTTTTTTAAAGAGGAGGTTTATGCGAAATCAATACAAAACAAAACTCTATAACGCATGTGTCAAACTCAAGGCCTGGGGGTCAAATGTGGCCCACCACGTCATTTTATTTGGCCCACGAGAAGGTAAATTAAAAGGCAAAATAAGTCTCTGCTGCTTTAATGTGTGCAATGACCATCAACTAATGAGATTTTCCCAACAAGTGGAACTGAGATATATATGCAAATGATGATCCCAAAATGTTCAGGAAGAGGAAAATTGTCGGCATGGAGGGCAGTTTCAAAAAAGGTGAAGGTGAATACAAGTTTGGGCTTCAAGGAGAAAAACCTGTATATTTTTTGCGTTATGAAGCAGAGTGGGTTGTGAAAGAGTACAATCTACGCCAGTATTTTGACACCAACATGGAGCTAAGTATGCAAAAGTTAGCCTTCAAGAAAAACAACAAATTGTCCAATAATTTAAAAGCTGTAAAAGGCTGTTTTTGAAGCAGTGCTGAAGGTCTGTGAGCAGATGTGCCCCGACCAGACACACACTTTTAAAAATGTCAGTCTATCAGGAGATACGCAGTTACACAGGCATATGATATTTGCAACTTGAATAAGTAATAAATACAGAAAAAGTTATTTAACAAGTTAAAACGTAGTGACATTTGGTTACGTTTAGTGCCATTTATACTTCCTTACAGTTACATCTGGCCCTTCATGGCAACCATTTTGCTGATGTGGCCCTCAGTGAAAATGAGTTTGACGCTCTATAACAAACCTGATGTGATGTGCAGTAGTTTCATTAGCGAAACGCAACCCAATTGTATTGTGATAGCGATCTGGAGGTGGAGTGACTTAACCCGGGAAGCAATAGGAAGGGGGGACTTATTAAACATGTTAATATGTTGTTTTGGCGAATACAGCATTTTCAAAACAATAAAAGGAACACGTCCATCTAAATATGTTATGTGTTAGCAGTGAATACCCCCGTAGAAATGTAATACCCCCTCTTTAAACATTTCCACATCCAGAATTTGAATTTTGAAAATTACTTTGAAACATCGTGATAACAAAAACAGCATCCAGGACGGCTTGATTTAATAAAGGTCAAATAAAACAAAAATGTACTCTTCAATGAGTCGTAGCTTACACATCACATGACCTCGTACTCTGCCAAATTCCCGGTTGCTGCTGACTCCCTGTTCCAGTCTGAATGCATCTTTTGTTCTTCATTGTGTTTGAAGATTAGCTCTTCAAGGCGACCCCCTCAGAACCACCAGCGGCCCACACTGTGAAATGGAAACAGGGAAACCCGCACCAAACCCGAATGCATAGTATAAGCAGACAGGAGCTTTGTACTCGCCATGTGCGCTGGGGCCATGCGGATGAAAGCCTCACTGTAGCCAGGGGAATGGAACTAAACTGGTGGCAAACAAGGAGAGAACGACAACGGAGCTGCTAAATAAACATTAGAAGCGCATGAAAGCAACAATAAGCCAGAACCAGTTAATATCAAAGTGTTTTTAAAGGATACAAATTGTTGCTTTTAAATATTTCATCAACCTTATATCATTATTGTACATACTGATAATTTATTCAGTGTTTTATAGAGCTGTTTAGGACATGGGACAGTTTAATAACATGGGAAAGTTATTAAACTGTCCCATGTATAATGCAAAATTGGCTTTTTGGAGCTTTCTACCATGAAAAGAAAATAGTCTCTGGATGGGTGTCTTGATCGCAAAAACAGTGTCCTGAAAGAATGAAAGATTACACCATCTCACTGTCAGCTCTCTGCCATGTTACAATGTTGATTCCTCGTGTCTGAAGAGGTTCTATATGTTATATCCATATGTTTCACACTTTATATCCATGCATGTTTGAGTAATCTTGTAATCTTTCCCACTATTTGAAAACTCCTTATGGTTAGCAGTAGCAGTAGCATTCTGTACAATGCTTTTACACAATATTAAAATTGTTTATGTTATGCATTTTCGTTTTAATTGTGACATCTACACATTGTCGCAGTGCAATAAGCCAACAGAGCCCTATGCTTAAGGTTGCCATATCCAACAGCAGGGGTGTCTAACACATTTTCACTGAAGGCCACATCAGCAAAATGGCTGCTGTCAAAGGGCCAGATGTAAAATAAATGTAACTACTTTTTTAAATTGTTACTTAACTGTTTCTATATTCATTACTTCTTCAAGGTACAAATATGACATATGCATTTGCAAAGATGTAAAAAATATGGTTGTGTAACTGCATGTCTCAAAATGACATTTTAAGCATCATACCTTTTAATTTACCCTGTCGAGGGCCACATAAAATGATGTGGAGGGCCAGATTTAGCCCACGGGCCTTGAGTTTGACACATGCGTCCTACAGCTAAAACCACTTAACACTAAACCTAAAAGCTTTCATGTCAAAGTACTCACCACCAGAATCCATGAAACTGTTCGTATTCATGAGATTTTTACCAGAGTCTAAGCAGAGTCAAAGTCAAGGCTCTAATGCCACTAAAGTTACATAGTACACCCATACTGTATATTGTACCTTAACCATAACTTTGGGTAAAATTCAGATGAAATATGTCCTCTGCATTTGACCTATCTTTTTTTTCCAGTAGAAAAACATGACAGGAGCAGTGAGCGACCAGAGGACTCATCTCTAGATCTCAGGACTACCTCAGTTGGAGGATTCTTCTTCATATATGTTTTGCGTTGAGAAAAAGTACATGAATATCAGGATAATTTCAATACCAGCTCCAATTGGTTTAGGACAATCATGAATAAAGTTAGTTAGCCTTGACCACGACAAAGTACAATATGTGATTAAAGATAATAATTAGGCTAATTATTATAACCAACCTCATTTTCAGACCACATTGAGTAATCCCAATCAAAATAAGTGTTCGTGACTCACTAATGGGCTCTCATCAGCCGCTGTGTAAAACATTCAAAGTGTGGACCTCCAAACATCACACAATTGAATGCGGTGTTTCAAAATGGCTTACTATTACAGGATTATCAGCACAGATCACACTGAGTGGCCTTAAAAGGAACACAATAGAGTTTTATCACACAAAAGAAAGTGACTGGGGCTGCTGATTCAAATCTGTAGCAGCTGCTCAGTCAGATTCACAATGTACAGTGTATTCCTAATAGAGTCTTTCCACTAGAATGGTTTTCAATATGTGTCTGCAGTTTAGGAATTATTAAACAAGTCACTCAGACGAAATGGGATGAAATAGAAATAACAATATGGCAGTGGTGATGGAAGAAGTTGTCAGTTTCAAGATGAGGGAAGGGTGAGACAGTGCATTTATATTGGTTTTAGAAGTGATCAGTCCAGAGTTAAGTTATGATGACGAATGACAGGTTTCGATTCGATAGAAAAAGACAATTAAAACCAAGGAGATGGAGGTTTTATGGCGTACTGTGGAACGTTAGAGCCAAAAGAACAACATGTCCATGGAATCAAGCAGGAGGAGGAGGAGTCTGAGTCGGGTCTGTGGAGAGGCTAGCCCGCTCAGTTAAGTTACATACTGTGTTGAATGAATGGTCTGTGATGTTTAGGACACTATCTCTAGAGCTATGAAAGATGGGTTAATGCATGTGTCACTATGGGGAAAAAATGATTCTTTCTTTCACTGTATCACTTCCTCACTGTTGGAAAATTGTGTAGGAATATGTAAATATGTCTGAGGGTCTTATAATGGCATGTTATAATAGTTTAGTTAAGATAAAATACTTGTATATGATCTTTACTGTGAGACTGATATTTAACTTTAAGATTCTCTCTCTGACTATTTGTTCTGCTGGTCTGGAACATAAATCATTTCCCATTGAGAATGACTAAAAGTAATTCTGATTTTGCCACAAAATTAGCCAAGGGACATACATTTTAGCCATTTTCGTTCTAAACCTAAGACTTTTTCTGTTTTAGTTTTATTTCGTTTTACATTTATTGATGTATTGGATGTGGACAATGGGTATATGGACCATAGACTGTATATATTAATGGCTAACCTAGCTAACCTCACTGCGTTCCAAATAGGGAGCGATCATGATCACACTTCCGACTCCATCAACCTCCTCTCTCTGTAACTGCTGCTGTCAGACTTAAAATGTTTGTATTAACCCGCTCTACATGATCCTGGTATTTTTATTTCGCGATTGTGTCCATAAATCAAGATATGAACATTAATAAGAGACAAATCCAGCGCCTTCTGTCCCCGAAGTCGCTCTTGCCAGTGTTAGCAACAGGTTTGATGGACAGCGTTGCTAAGCACTCGCTACCAAACCAGCGGTGCAGGCGGGAAGGGGCGTTACCTTCAGCAGCTTCTCTGTAGATTGGCTCTGGTTTTGGTTGGAATTTCAAATATGGAACTTGGCTCCAATTTCACCCCTATAACTGCTGTCCTCGATGAACTTCATTTGACTGCACTAGAACTCTATGGGTGACGTCACACTCCCTTAGACCACTTCTTTATACAGTCTATGATATGGACATAACAGTTACATAAAACATACAAGATGCATAGTGTTACAGCAAAAACGCAAATTCCAACACCTGTCCGCGGGAGACTTCTAGATCAGTTCAAATTGTACGAAAATGTAAAACTAAACGAAGAGCACAATATTAACAGCACTGCACCTGATTTTTAGTGTCTTCAAACTAGTTCATTTTAAACAGTTTGAAGTGGTCCAACAAATTCATTCTGAGCATCCTAATTATTCACCGCGATAAGACTAGACTTGAGCATAGTTTTGCCGTCATAGTAAAGCTAACAGTAACTAGCACTAGCACAGAAGGCAATTTAAAAAAATATCGTGTACAGCCAGCATATTTTAACCACTTTAGACATTTGAAGTAAAAATCATTGCACACTTCTGTTGTATACCAAGACTGAGGTTAGATCTACATTGAAATTCCCCGTGCGACCTTGCTGTACTGTGTTTGCGCCCGCGTCTTGTCTGAGTAAGTGTGATGTTGACGTGCTGCGGGGGCTGTGATGAGGTGCATCATGGAGGATGAGTATGTGTGAGCCCTGCCTGCAGACATCCTGTGGACCTGACTGTGGAGCGCACACACAGAACCACACACGGGCAGACCGGCTCCGACAGAGGATCTGCAGTATCAGCCCCCTGCAACCTCGTTATATTTGACAGATGTAGAGATGGGGCATAAGGCGAAGGAGATAATAGTGATTAAACACTCAAGTATAAACACTAAAAGTATGAATTGTTACAATATTAAATTATTAACAAATTAACGAATAGACTAATTACTCAATACTGATTCTGATAGTGTGATGATAATTTAACAAAATAAATAAAATTATTTAGACAATAGCATGTCGGTTTCAACATCTGTCGTACTTTCTTTTATGTTACCATGTGGCTTTATATCTGTGTAATCTCCCAGTTGTCCAGGCAGGTTTCATAGTGGTCCATGTGCGTATACTTGTCTTTGTGTCTTATACTTGTTCTGATACAGCCTAAGATCATTCTAAGGCTTTTCAGGAAAGGTTCATTTCTGTCCTGTGAATGTGACTTTTTTAGTATGGACACCTGCTCAAATAAGTATCTAGTTTCGATACTAGGTTTGATACTAGTGTGAATTAGTGTCTGATTTGGATACTTTTAAGGGTATTTAGTCTGTATTCTTGCAGTTAAACACAGTACTACAAACACAACTGAACCTGGGTTGCCAGAGCCTCAACAAGTTTTTCTCATTCTCAGTTTATGGACAGGCCTCATGTGAAACCTCAGAACCTCCAGAATTCACTCACTGAGCTGCAGAGGCTGCACTAGCACTGATTCATGACTGGCTAATCATTTTAAAAACACACCAAACAACACAACAGGCACCTCACCCGCATGATTCTACGGAAAAAGAAAGTGAAAACCATACTTCAAGACAACTTCAGAACATTCCCCATGGAGATAGATAAGCTGAACAACATTTCCATGGAAACAAGCAGGAGGGCGCCCTCCTCCAGGCCAAATAGGAGTGTTATTTGGGGTTTATACAGTGATGATTCAGATCAGAGAGAGTCCTTTTAGGCTTAAATAAACTGGATTTCTGCATTGGAACTGGCAACCTAAAAGAAAGGTTCATGGGTGGCTCATTCTGCTTTCTGACTGGATAATCATTTTGAGAACCTTGAGAACCAATCACGTCCAATGCTTTTGTAATAAAAAATGATTTCAGCATTACAATTGTTATATAGTTATAAAGACAAAGCGCTCGATTCACTGGTCAATCTATGTCCCTGTCCTCACCTGTGGTCATGAGCTTTGAGTAATGACAGAAAGCACAAAAGATACAGATGGCAGATACAGGCGGTTAAATGAGTTTCCTCCGCAGGGTGTCTGGGTACTCCCTCAGAGATAGGGTGAGGAGTTCAGTCACACAGGATGGATGACTCTTGATTTGATTAAATTCGATGCGGGTGTTGTTCCAAAGTTACTCCAAACTAGTATATGACCAATGACGCAGTGAGTCAGTGAAGTGCAGCTTGTTCCGGACATGTCTCTCTCCACAGAAGAGTGCACAGAAGAGTGCACAGAGGAGCGGCGATGGCGGGGGACTGATGAGCGCCTGCCTCTGCTTTGTCTTTTGGTGCTCATCTGTCGAACTCTCTCAAAGTCACACCCACACATCCCAGATTCTATTACGATTAACCTTCATGAAATTGTCCAAATTGAAAAACAACCCCAAATGTCATCTGCTGTTTCAAATACATTCAACAAACCTTTTATCTACTAGATATTTTTAAACTTAACTCCGTTTTTGATCTGTCCAAGTACAAATGCTATAGCCTGGAATCCAGAATACACACTTCTTCAATGTTTTATGAAGTATTGACTGAGTCTGGTCACCGGTGAATCTCTATATTTTCCGAGGTGCATGACTGACGGGTGGATTAACCAATCAGGGACTACTGGCTGCTTACAAAGAAGAAAAGAAAGGAACAAAAAGAAAAACATATTACATGGGACTGAAAAACAACAAATTTTATGTCTGATCTTTGAACAACTCACTTCATGAGTTTAAAGATGCACTATGTAACTTTTCGGGATCAGGTTTTGCCACCAACTTGTTTGCATGAAGAACTTTTTTGAGAATCTACATCAAGACAGAGGTCAGATCAGCGGAGAGGCGAGCCCACAAACAGGAAGAATGTCTGTCAAGATGTTTTGGAGCAATAAAAACATCTGTAATCACATAAATACGAGATTAGTTTAATGCCATACTGTGGATCATTCCAGGCAAAACAATACTTTCCCAATGGAGAAGTAGCTAACCTGCCATCGAAAAAGTTATATAATGCACCGTTCTTGTACTTGGAGTCCCCAGAAACCCACACGGACACATGGAGACAGGCCTGTCACGATAACACATTTTGAAGTGCGATATGTTGCTGAAGAAAATATCAGTGATAAACGATAATATTCAATTCATCTTTATTTTGGGCCATTGGCAATTTTTTAAAGACAAGGACAATACAGACAGTAAACATTTACATTTTAAAAAGACAGCCATACCAGTGTGTCCACATGTTGGACTGACACCGGATTGCACTGAATCTCATGTTCGTGAGTGACATTATTATTGTTTCATTTTCTGACTTATTCCTCCTGCAAATAAAACTGTACGTTAAAGTTCTTAGTACAGCAAAGTGTTGAGAGATTTCACAGTGAGAAAGTTTAGAAATTCATCCTCCCTTATTATTTTACCATCCACTGTCACGTAGACTTCTGTTTTCAGTCTAGAAGGAGCAAATGCAGGTGCAGCTGGAGCACAGAGGGCTGCACCATCCGCCATCTTGTTCTTCTTTACAATAGCCATCAATACCAAGAACCGATATTAAAATTATGTAGTAGGATTTTTTCTTTAAAATATTCTAAATGTACAATACGATGAAAAATTCAAATTAGTTAGTTAGATATTTATTTCAAACGTGCATGAATAATTCAAATAGTAACATAACAGTACAAACACAATACACACATGGTTTGAAAAGGCGATGGATGAAGCAAATCCAATTTCCAGTCTCCTCCCATTCATCACAGAACAACACTTCAACAATTCAATACACTCCTATATTATTCATGACAGACAAAACATTCACACTCACATCCAGACAAGACACTGGCCCAACGCTCTCCAACCTTACATCTCCCCCTGAAATTACACACTCTCTCTCTCTTTCCTCCAGGTATTTCCTCATTATTTCTCTTTTAAATACGTTTGCAAACTGAACCAGGTTCCTGCAAAGGGTTATTTCTTCTGTTAAGCCATTCCACAGACTTAACTCCACACACTGAGATGCACATTGATTTTAACGTACCGTAAATTTCGGACTGGTGCAGCACCTGAAATGAAGCCGCACCAGCAAACTTTTAAAAGAAAATCAATTTTGTACATATATAAGCCACACCTGAATATAAGCCGCAGGTTTTCATGTTGTAAGATGAGATATTTACACAGAAAGATGATACATGGAAGTTTTCTTTTTAGTTTTAATTTAAGACATGTTTTTTTATTTATTTTTTTTTAACTGCCCCTGAAAATTGGCAGTACGGCACCAACACACCATCAACACGGGATGAACATATCTGCACGTTTAGAAAATAAAACAGCACCCACACGGACCATCTGCTTTTATTTCTTTTGAAAGCTTTTGTCGTCTTTTTACATTGACTAAGTTCTTTCCTTTGCCGCCTCCAACGTCGCACCATTGGTTCATTAATGCCAAACTTACGTGCAGTGGCTCTATGTCCTTCTTTGATGCCAGATCCATTGCCTTTATCTTAAAAGCTGCATCATTTACATTTCTTGGTGTGTTTTCCATGTTGAGTGTCTGTGCATGATGCGCAAAATGACAGTTCAAAATCAAAACTAGTGTATTCTTCGGCACATAATCCTTCCTCACGTCTGTCTCACTTTTGCATTCAGTGTTAGAGAGTGCCCCCCGGTGGTCGTTCGCCAGTAAAAATCTATAAATTAGCCGCACCGTTGTATAAGCCGCAGGGTTCAAAGCGTGGGAAAAAAGTTAGCCAGGTAGTTCTAAATTTTGGGTAGTATAAGTGTGTATCCATGATGAGCATCTCGATCTTGAAATAGATATAAATTAGCTGGAAGGGAGTAAATAGATGCCCTGAACTTTATTTGATCTGTCTTAAAGTTTACCAGATCATGAAGTTTTAAATCTGATGCTTTTAAAAACATATATAATGAGTAGAAGTTATTTATTCAGCTCAAGTCGAATCTTAGAGCAGGAAAAATTACACAAAGACCCACACTAATACAAAGAAAAAGTACCCACGATTAATATTGACCCCCAAAATGTCTTGTTCCGTCCATCATGTATTCAACAATAAGTCGATATAGTAATTATCGTGACGGGTACATGGAGAACATGCAAACCCCACACAGAAAGGAGTGAAACTTGGGATGATAAGAATGCCACTCATCCCTTAAAACAGTGCACTTTTTTGTGTGTGCCCGTCACCAACCATTTCACAACTTTACGATTCAAGACACTTCATCCACTTTATTTGACTGATCGCAAAAGGAAAAGCATCCAGCATAAAACCTGTGAAATGGCTGTACCAGTAGTTTGCTGTGACAGTGCCTCACCTTACAAGAGCTCTGTAAGCATAAATGATGAAGTTCTCTCTGGTACTCATATTTTAGGATTCTCTTTCCAATATAAACTTGTGTTGAAGACTGGCCCTGAGCGTTTTTAAAAGCTGTGATTCTCCGACGCTTACTCCTGATGAAAAATGTCTCACTGGGCAACATCAAGTTGTGTGTGTGTGTGTGTGTGTGTGTGTGCGTGTGTGCATGTGTGCGTGCGTGCGAGCGTGTGTGTGAGTGATTGTTCAGCCGATCCATGAGAGTCATAATAGACTCCAAGTCTAAGTCCATTATGTGAACCAATGGTGGAATGTAAGTAAAGGTATCTGTACTTTACTAAAGTACTTTTTACTTTTACTTCACTACATTTGAGAGTAGGTATTTGTACTTTCTACTCTACTACATTTTTTAACAGGACTGAAAAGTACAAAGTACTTTTGATATGATTTTTATTAAAGATAATATCATGCTGAGGCCCTGTGATGGAGCTATATCTACAGTTACACCGCGTAGACTGATTAACAGAAGGACAGTTAGACTGTCCAATCAGAGACATTTAGTTCACATTCCCTGTAAGAAGATAACATCCAGTCCTACTGAAACTAATCTGAAACTTGCTGTGCTCAATGTCAGATCTTTATGTAACAAGTCCTTTTTAATTAATGATTTTATTTCTTCTTTTAGTCTTGACTTTATGTTTTTAACTGAAACATGGCTCGACAAAAACACAGGTAATGCAATTCTAGTGGAATCAACTCCACCCAACTTCAAATTTGAATCTGAAACACGAGTAAACAAAAAAGGTGGAGGTGTGTGCGCATTTTTTAGAGATAGTTTAGTTACTCACAGATTGTCATTTGGAGTGTTTCCATCTTTTGAGTATGTTTCATTCAAAATGGAGCTAAAACAATCCCCCTCCATACTCTACTTAGTCATATACAAACCTCCCCAGTACTGTCTGAGTTTTATTGATGATTTTACTGAGATGCTTTCAGTCATATGCACAGACTTTGATGGTTTAGTCATTACAGGTGATTTTAATGTACATGTGGATAATGTGTTTGACAGGAACGCTAAAGAGCTCAGTTCTGTCCTTGAAACCTTTGGCCTGACTCAGCATGTCAGCGAGCCCACCCACAACAGAGGACACACCTTGGACCTGCTCATTACAAAAGGAGTAAATATTTCAAATGTCAATGTGGTGGATGTTGCTCTGTCTGATCATTTCTGTGTCTTCTTTGACCTGTCTGTTATTCCCAAACCAGCGGCTGGTCCTGCAGTTGTTCGAAGGAGACACATAAATGATAACACAGGTGCACTGTTCATGGAAATGATACACTTTGAAAATGCCTCATGTTCTGATGTTGATGATTTGTTGAACTCTGTAATTTCGAGTGTTTTGAATGTTCTGGACACCATTGCCCCGATGAAGGTTAAAATGGTTAAAGATAAGCAGAAAGCGCCATGGAGGAATGATGACTCGGTCAGGGCACAGAAAAGGGAGTGCCGGAGGGCCGAGCGGGAATGGCGCAAGTCAAAGCTCCAGGTTCATTATGAAATTTACAGAGAAAAGATGCACATGTACAACCACAGTTTATGTAGAACAAGGCAAAGGTATTTTTCTGACATTATTGGAAGTTGTAGTAACAACTCTCGTATCCTGTTTGCAACGGTAAACAGATTAACAAACCCCCCAGCTCCACTGCCGTTAGAACTAATTTCCACATCTAAGTGCAATGAGTTTGCAGTATTCTTTAATGACAAGGTTCAGGGTATTAAAAATGCCATAAATTCCACAACACAAATAACAACCCAGCACCCACCTAGACACTTAGAGCTGACTCACTTTACACCTGTAACTGATAAAACTGTCCAAGAGATTGTCACCAGTCTGAGTTCATCTACATGCTGCCTCGATGTGCTACCCACTAAATTTTTAAAGTCTGTGCTCAACAGTTTGCTGTCACCACTCACTCACATAGTTAATATGTCACTTCAATCTGGAACATTCCCAAGTGCTTTGAAAACTGCGGTTATCAAGCCTCTCCTAAAGAAGAGCAGTCTTGATGCCACAATATTGAACAATTATCGACCAATCTCAAATCTGCCATTTTTAGGCAAAGTCCTTGAAAAAGTTGTTTACCAACAGCTTATTAACTTCCTTGAAATGAACAACTCCTTTGATGTTTTCCAATCAGGTTTTAGACCCCACCACAGCACTGAGACTGCTCTTATCAAGGTGACAAATGACATCCGCCTGAACACTGATGCAGGCAAAGTCTCAGTCTTGATCCTGTTAGATCTGAGTGCTGCTTTTGACACTGTTGATCATGGGATCCTCTTACAGAGACTGGAGGACTGGGTGGGCATCTCTGGTACGGCACTAAACTGGTTCAAGTCCTATTTAGAAAACAGGGAGTACTTTGTTGAAATTGGAAAATGTATATCAGATAAAATGTCCCTGACCTGTGGGGTGCCCCAGGGTTCAATCCTGGGACCCCTGCTGTTCAATCTCTACATGCTGCCGTTAGGCCAGTTAATACGCAGCAATAATGTGTCTTACCACAACTATGCAGATGACACTCAGATCTATGTCTCACTAGCAGCAGGTGAATATGGACCAGTGGATTCACTCTGCCACTGCATCCAACAGATCAGTGTGTGGATGCAAAACAACTTTCTCCAGCTAAACTCAGACAAGACTGAAGTTATCATCTTTGGCCCACAGAAACATAGAGAAAGTGTCAGCAGTCACCTCCAGTCTCTCTCTCTAAAACCTTCAAATCAGGCTAGAAATCTAGGGGTAATAATGGACTCAGACTTGAACTTTAACAGCCACATCAAATCAATAACATCTGCAGCTTTTTACCACCTAAAAAACATTGCAAAAATCAAAGGTATACTGTCGAAGCCAGACTTAGAGAGACTTATCCATGCATTTGTCTCCAGTAGGATAGACTACTGTAACGGCCTGCTCACTGGCCTCTCCAAACGAGCCTTAACACAGCTGCAGTACATCCAGAATGCTGCTGCTCGGGTCCTGACTAGAACCAGGAAGTATGAGCACATAAGTCCTGTGCTCAGGTCTCTGCACTGGCTTCCTGTAGCTCAAAGAATAGACTTTAAAGCAGCTCTGCTTGTGTATAAGTCTCTCCATGGCCTAAGTCCAAAGTATATCTCCGACATGTTAGTGCCATATGAACCATCTCGCAATTTGAGGACTTCAGGGATCGGCCTCCTGCTGGTGCCCAGAGTCAGGACTAAACATGGGGAATCAGCGTTTAAATTTTATGCAGCTAAAACTTGGAACAGTCTTCCTGAAGATGTGAGACAGGCCTCTACTTTGACAATGTTTAAATCCAGACTCAAAACAGTTCTGTTTAGCTGTGCATATGACTGACAGGTTTTTATTCTGCACTCTTCTCTTTTAATGTTGATTTTATGATGATTATTTGTGATTATTTATGTTTGATTTGTGTGATTTTAATGTCTTTCTTATTCTGTACAGCACTTTGAATTACCTTGTGTACGAATTGTGCTATACAAATAAACTTGCCTTGCCTTGCCTTGCCTTTGAGGGGTCATGTGTACTGTGTTTGTAGTAACATTCTGACTAAAGTTTTTGAGTTCAAGCTTCGGCTTTGAGCAAACAAAATTAAATACACAATTAAGAAACTGATTTGTGTTGCAACTGCTGATCAAAATCTCTATTTTTTTTTTTTTTACATAATCACAACATTTCCCACTTTAACAAATTAACAACACTTTATCAAAATCTGTGTGAAACACAAATACAAAAATGAGTACTTAATCCATCACTGATGTGAACAATGCTCTAATAATTATACAGCCACATGTAGTGCACTGTGTAACTTTTCTGGAGGAGTGTCCTCTACCTGTGTGTCTCCATGGAGACTGGCAGCATGGTGTGTAGCACTCTCACCTCACAACAAAAAGAGTCCACATATGACACTTCAGTGTGGAGTGTGTATGTTTCTCTCCCTCTGGGCATTCCAGTTTCCTCCATTATTGATTATTATTATTGGTAGTTGTGGATCAAAGGCAAATGACAAGTTTTCGTATGGGGACAATGACATGTACCTTAATCTTATAGAGAGGTCTTTGCTTGGTCTAGAATGTTCCTTACAAAACTAGCATATCTATCTCTAAGCAAATATTACCACTAAGCCAAGTTACAGGTCAGATCTGTGAAGAGGCACTGTGCAATTTTCGAGATATGTTCATGGAAACAAGCAGGTGGTGGACCCCTCACCAGAGAAGTAACAAAGTACACCTTTAAAGTAAAACTGTCAAAAGTACTGAAAATCAGATACTAGTCAATACTAAACATAATATCAAAACTAGCTATTTATTTGAGAAAGTATTGATACTGCAAAAAAATAATTAAATAAAATCACATGTGAGCTTTCCTCAACAGTTTTTAGTGTCATTCAAACTTTGTCAGAACTAGGATAAGATATCATGGGAACATAAAGTAAAAAAGGAGCATGTTGCATGGTTTTAAGTATTGAGTCAGTTCCTTTGTATCGAAACAGAGTTTGAAGTTTTAGTATCTTGACAACACTACTTTAAAGCCGCTGTACCTGATTTTTACCATCTTAAACATTGAACAGAACTTAAACAGAGCTAGTTCATTATTAATCACTGAATTATTCACAGCGATGATTTTCACAACTTTCTGAAGCCACAGCAGAACTTTGCCATCATGGTAAAGCTAACAACAACTAGCATGCAAACGTGCACTTCCTGATTACCAGAAAATACAATTAGATGCAGACAGCTAACATATTTCAACCACAACAGCCGCTTATGTGTTTACTAGCAGCAAGAAAAATACATGTAAAAAAACTGGGTACAGGGCAGATAAGCATTGAAAACAAAACAAATATATATTGTTTTCCATAATCTATCTTTGTGAAATATGCATAAAAAAAAAAAAAAAAAAATCATCATTACCAACGTTGTGCTGGTTATGCGTTTTACCAATTTTATAAGCACACTTTGATATTTTTTCTAATTAATGGCCACTGCACAAATCCATGGACATTTTGGGGTCAGCAGCTGCGTAATAAGGACTTTAATATATAGCAGCATAGGCCTGTGCATACTCTTACTGTATGCAGCTCACGCACTATTCAGCCAAATACTAATACGATCATTTGCACAACAAAACACTTCTATTGTTCGGTATTGACTGGCTCCGTGCTGTGGACCAGTGCAGCCAACACTATTATGATAATGTGACCACGCTTCTCTGACTTCCATTTAAAATAAGCAATAATATAAGCTATGAATATTCAGGACGGGTGTCATGTTTAGGATGCAACATTTGTTCAAAGGCAAAACACAACTGCAAGATACAAGGACTAGCGTTTCAGACAGTACCAGATGAAACAATCACTTTGTTTTTGCTCAGATTGAGTTGTATAAAATGATTTGTTGGTAATATTTACGTAAAATTTCATCAGATTCTTTTTTGGTTAAATCAGGCTTAAAATAAGATATCAACAAATCCTTCTGGACGCTTCATCAAAATCGTGTGAAAGACGCTGTATCTGATTTCTACTGTCTTGAAAACGTGAAAAAGTAGTTCATTTTAAACGGTTTGCGGTGGTCCAAAGTTATTCCTCACTTACCTTATGGATTCTGAGCATTCTAATTATTCACTGCATCGAGTTTATAAGCACTTTTCACAACAACAACTTGCATGCTAATGTGCACTTTGTAATTATCGGACAATAAAGACGCTTTTCTAATTAGATGCAGACAGCACGCAGCGGACATATTTTTGACCTTAAGAGCAGCTTGTACAATATATCTGTACTGGGGAAAGACATATAGTACAGTTGAATCCAGAAGTTTGTATACACTATATAAAAATACACATACGCTTTTGTTTCTCACTGTCTGACATGAAATCAGACTAAACCTTTTCTGTTTTAGGTCAATTAGGATTACTAAAATTACTGGATTTTGGATATCTTTTAACAAGCTTCTCACAATATTTGGCAGGAATTTTGTCCCATTCCTCCTGACAGAACTGGTGTAACTAAGCCAAGTTTATCGGTCGCCTCAGTCGCACATGCCTTTTCAGGTCTGCCCATAAACTTTCAAGCGGAGATGAGGGCTTTGTGATGGCCAAAACATTTTGAAGTAATGGCTTCTTCCTGCAGAGTGTCCTTTCAGCCCATGTCAGTACAGTCCTTGTTTCACTGTGGATAATGACACACTTTTACCAGCTCCAGCAGCATCTTCATAAGGTCTTTGGCTTTTGTTCTTGGGTTGATCTGCACATTTCAGACCAAAGCTCGTTCATCTCTAGGACACAGAACCCGCCTTCTTCCCAAGCAGTATGATGGCTGGACATTCTCATCATGTTTAAACTTGCATATAACTGAACAGATGAATGGAATGAACCAGACTTGCACCCATCCACAATTTTCTTCCTCATATCTTGGCTGATTTCTTTTGAGTTTCCCATGATGTTACACAAAGAAGCAGAGTGTTTCAGGTGTGCCTTCAAATACATCCACAGGTGTGTCTCTAATCAACTCAAATGTCATCAATAAACCAATCAGAAGCTTCCAAAGACATGACATCAACATCTGGGTTTAAATGCATAGTAATCTTATGTGTAAACTTCTGACTTTGAAGAAAATGATGAAAAAATGTAATATAATAAAATAAAAAATAAAAAAATAAAATATCCTTCTCTCATTATTCTGGCATTTAGCAAATAGAAGTAATTTTAGTAATCCTAATTGACCTAAAACAGGAAAAGTTTAGTCTGATTTCATGTCCGACTGTGAGCAAAAAAAAGTGTTGGTGCCTTTTTAAATATTGTATGTCTATGTTTCAACTGTATTTTGCTTAAATACATGGAAAAAACTAGGTACATACTTATCGATTTGGTCTCTGGTGTCTGCGTTTGCTCAGCACTGTGTTGTCAGATTGATTCTCATTGCCCTGTCAAACAAACAAAGCCTATGAACCTGCAAGTGGAAGGACTTGCCAAAGGACACAACAGTACGAACACGCTAAAACGACAATCTAATCGCCAACTTCAAAATTATAGAATGACCGCCTACCACTCCCACGTACTCCTGTATAAAATGAACTTTCTAGACAGGTCAGAAATTAACTTAATCCGCTGTGACATTTTTGATACAGGCAAAGAGGCAAAAGTTGGTGACCCCCGCTGCTAAATTACGCCACAATTACTGCCACGGAGAACTTTACTTTCAAAAACCTTGTCAATATAAAGTTGAATTCAAATCGCCGGCTGTACTTTGGTTTGCTGTTCACCCAGACAAATGTAATTATCGGTCTGGAATGGACTGAGCACCTGCGGAGTCTGAGTTCTCTCACATGTGTTGGCTCATTGTACATGCAGATCTAATAAACCTTCACGGCACACTCATCAGGGGCATGTCCAGTGGGGAGCACGTGTCAGGAATTTGAAAAATAATCGATTTTGCTGCAGCAGCTGGTCACTTGAGCTTTGAGGATACTTGGATAGTTGTAGTGATTATAGTGGTTTAGTCTTGTCTAAACTGATTATTTATCTATAGCCTTTTGCGGATTCCTAAACATCCTGATCTTTTTTCTTTAAGTACAGTATCTGTGCTTTCTTAGGAGGTTAATGGCATTGGAAAAAATGTTACGCTGATCTATATCGACTTATTGTTATTATGAATGGAACAGTATTTTTGGGGGGTCAATGTTTATCGTGGGTGTTTTTTCTTTACAGTACACTGATATTTTTGGTTATTTTTATGCAATATGATAAGATTTGAGCTGTGGAATGTTGAATTATGAACAAAACAATATTGTGCATTTAGAATACTTTTTTGGTGAATAATTTCACTTTATGGTTTCAATATTATTATTTATCGTCCATACCAGGGGTGTCAAATGCATTTTCACAGAAGGCCACATCAGCAAAATGGCTGCTCTGAAAGGACCAGATATAAAATAAATCTAACTACTTTTTTTAATTTGTTAACTGTTTCTGTATTTATTGCATGTGCATTTGCCTAGATGTAAAAATGGCTGTGTACCTGCATGTCTCCGGGTAAAATGACATTTTAAGTCTATCAAACCTTTTAATTTACCCTGTTGAGGGCCGTATAAAATGATGTAGAGGGCCGCATTTGGCTCGTGGGCCTTGAGTTTGACACATGTGGTCTATACGGTGATCCCTCGCTATATATCACTGTTCACCTTTTGCAGTCTCGCTGTGTCGCCCGCCAAATTTACACAAATGTTTGGTGCCAGGATGAAGAGGCACGGTCTGAGGAACTGTGAAATACGAGTGAGTCACTGTTACTCAATTGAACAAGAGAGAAATGTGAGAAAATGCCGATGCCTGTTTGAGAAAAGTGTATAAAGTGTGTGGTGAGGGGTTTTACAGCTGCAAAACATATAGAATAATTGTAAAAAATAAAGCTGATACTTCGCGGATTTCGCCTATTGCGGGTTATTTTTAGAACGTAACCCCCGCGATAAACGAGGGACCACTGTATCGACTTCAGCGTTATCGTGACAGGCCTATGCTGACCTTCTTTAGAGCGAGTATAAAGTCTGCGCTAAGGTATGGAATAGTCAGCTGGTTTGGAAACCTGACTGCGAAATATAAATGGAAGATCCTTAGTCTGGTAAATCCGTAGATGTCCCCACTCCAACCGCCCCATTAAGACAGACTCTGAAGATCATCATGTTGTCAACACACAGTATGAGAGACAGGCTTCCTTTATGCAAAAATAACAGATAAAAAACTCATTAGTGCCCCAGTCCATGCGTGGAACCTGAGTGACTGTATATCATCCAGATTTACATGTTTATCTTTTGTCTTTTGTCATGTCATATGTATGTTAATACCGCTGGCCCTGAGGAGACGAGATAAAAGCGAGATATGACGAATGTGTCGGGATAAATGGGCAGCATGACTCAGACTGTAGACCCGCATTTAACAGAAAAGCAGTCATAACATAACTACACTGTTTACACATTTTTACATTCACTTTTTTGCATCTTTCAAGTAAACCTATTCTGCAAAATTGACTTTTTAAAGCTTTTAACCACATCATAGTAGTTTCCCCTTTTCATGTACCCACCTGAAGTTGTATTTAGAGTGATTCATGCATGTTTGAGTAGTGTTTATACGCCTGTATTCAAGACGCCATCGCTCAGATAAATTCCCATTTTCACCGCGACCGGTATATGCACAGTACTTACTTCGTTCTCCAATTTTATCTTCTTAATCGGTGATACACGTAGGATTCAGCAGCATTGTCTAGTCATTTTACACATGGAGAAAATCTTTATCTCGCTAATGTGATGTGTAGCTATCCAGCAGCTCCCATTGGGCACCACTGTTTCCGAACACAGAAGTCAGCAAATTGTTTCTTTTATCACGCTGTTTTAGATCAATATCGCAATTTAAAATGATAACATAATGATTCACGGGTATTATAGATTATAACTATATCGCAGACACAAGCACAATATGTCTTTATGACCATTTTAAGCACATATTTTATAACTTAAATAATGAATGTACGTGGAAAATGTGCACGGAAATACTCTTTCTATTCTGAAATGGGGTATTTTTTGTGAATGACAGTGTAATAAGATTTTCTGGTCCAAAGCCTTTATTTGACCTGACTATATGGCTATAACCTGAAATGGGGAGAGAGGGTAGAGACATTCATTAAGTAGTCATGGCTGAGAATACTGGAGTAGTAACAGGCTCATATATGTAATGCTTTAAACTCCTACACCACTGGCGAGCGCAATCAAATTCAACTTAATCACCTACATTTTAAAAGTCGTTTTGTCAAATGAAAACCAACAACCAGGGACAGATGATTTTATCCAAACACAAGGAGCAAAGAGGAAACAGCTGTACCACCTCATACACTTGTTTCTCCGTTATAGTTCAACATCTGAGCAAGAACAGGTTCTAACACTTTCTTCCTTTACGGTTCAAAATTGGGTACAGGCCATCAATCTGACCGGCAAGATAAATGCTTGTGATATTTGTGAGATCACAAACTCAAAAGAATCCATCTGGCTTGGCTCCCGCTGTTGTGATTGCCCAGTTAACTAGTAGTTCACACCGTCCAAACAAACCAAAACAAACATAGCGATGCTGACCGATGTACTTCAGCCTATTTTAACAAAAGCATGGACTATTTTGTTTTTGAAAAAGGTGAAAAAGGGGGTAGGTGCTTTGTGAATTTGTGGGCAGGAAAGATTTACTTTTCTCTCAACTGGATGGAACAAACGTTTGCACTGTATTGCAACATAATTTAGCATTTTAAAGATATGAATTTAAACTGCCCATGTCTGTATTCATTAATATTGGCCTATAGAGTCTTGTGATATCATCTGAAACTCAGCAATTCAGAGTACTACACATATCAATTTGATTTATTTGCTTATGTAGAGAATTGGTGAGATTATTCTATAATAGAGATCGACCGATATGGGTTTTTTCATGTCCAACGCCGACACTGATTGTTTAGAATCCAGGGAAACCGATGGCCAATAAACACTGCCGATATTTCTGGGCCAATATATAGGACTGATTTTGTGTATTTTCCTCAAATTATGTCATTTGAATTTACTACAAACACACCGACCATGTTTCTTTTTTTTTAACCGTAAAACCCATGAGAGAGCTGTCTAGTCACGTTTTTGTCAATTTGCATTGAAGAGTTAAAATAAAGCTTTATGTGCATTTTTTAGACAGCAGATTGACCAAAATAAAATATCGGCCTGTGCTGGAGATTTAAGTTCGATAGCTAATATGCTAAAAAGTCCAAGAGTCTATCTCTACTCTATAACACTGAATGAAACAAATGTGTGCTAGATATATTTATGAGTTGCAAATATTAATATGCAGGTAAAAGCTTTAAAAAGTTGGCTGTAGGATATGTAAAATATATAAAATACATACATATATTCGTTTCTACTAGGAATGGGTTGATAAACAATAATATCATTTCTCGAGATAAAAAGGGTCGACAGTAATCGTTCATGGGACATTTCATATAATCGTGTTAATCGCCAACAAAGATAATCACATTACAGATCCTCTCAGTCTTAAGCCTAGACTGAAAACCCACCTCTTCTCCCTGGTATTTAATACTCACTAGACAGGATATCTTGGTGTTTTATAGTTCTTTTCCCATGTATCATATTTGTTTTTCTTTGTCGACTTTGGTCAGCTGAAGTTGTTTTAAATGTGCTGTATAAATAACCTTGAATTTAACCTTATGTTTAAATATGGAACCTGTTCATAATACAGTGGTCCCTCGTTTATCGCGGGGGGTTACGTTCTAAAAATAAACTGCAATAGGCGAAATCTGTGTAGTCAGCTTTATTTTTTACAATTTTTATATATGTTTTAAGGCTGTAAAACCCCTCACCACACACTTTATACACTTTTCTCACACAGGCATTAACATTTTCTCACATTTCTTCTCGTTTTCAGGACAAAGCGCTTTCATACGCTGTAAAAAAACATGTAAAATTGCACTAAAAAAATCCACGAAACAGCGAGACCGCGAAAGGTGAACCGCGGTATAGCGAGGGACAGCTGTATTAAAATGATAATAACGCATATCCAGAACATTTTGAAGCTGTCAGCAACTTTAATAATTATCGTGATATAATCGTTAATCGCAATTTTGACACCACATTTCAATATCGTCCCATGCCTAGTTTAAACATAAAAAACAAATATGACGTCTATCCCAGTGCTACCTGAAACACTGCTCTATGAGACCCATCAATCTCACTTCAAACCTTCTTAAAAAGACTAATCCAATGTGAACCTCGTGCTTGGGGAAAAAAAAAAAAAGTCCAGGTTCAAAGTTTTAGGAATTGGGAAGAGGCGCCCATAGCCCCATTATCCGGGCGTGTTGTGAGCGCTGACTCCTGCTCATCTTCCACTCGACCTCCATTCTGCTCGGCGTGATGGAGCACCGCCAGTTGGGATCGGTTTCCGGCAGAAAATCACTAACGCAGTGAGAGGCGGAAGGGAGGAGAGTGAGCAGACTTCAATAAAAGATGGGATTAAAAAGACTTCATTCTCCAGATGGAATGACTCAGAAATTACCTATTTATTATGGTTCACTTCATTCTACTACAGAAATGAGGCAGATTTTTCCAATGCCCACACAAATAATACAGCTGATGTAATCTGCGTCGAGTTTCCGAGTGTGAATAATTTTGGATCGAGACGTTAGTGACACAAATGATAATTTATGCATGAGCGGTTTGAGTTTTTGGCACGCGAAGCTGAAATATTCCGTGACCTGGCGAACCCAAGGGAGGTTAAGGAGTGATGATGAATGGAAAATATTTTGCAATATAAAATGATGCAGAGAAAAGTTTGAGCATCAGTTTCTTTTAAAAGTACAATCTGTAACTTTTCTGGTTGGGTGTCTGCCATCTGCTTGTCTCTATGGAGATGTAATGTTTTTGCCTAGTTCCAGAGCAAAAGATATAAAGGGAGATTTTGATTTTAAATTGTATAAACATCCCCAGATATGAGGTAGGCATGTTCAAACTAATTCTCTTACTGGTTAATATCACGCTGATTTATTGTTGATTACAGCGTTGGACATGATGGGTCCATTGTTTAGTTTATAATTTGGTATTTTTGTTCTCAGATGATTATTCAATCAGAGAGTCTCTCATTTGGGTTGCCGGTTTCAATGTTGAAATCCAGCTGGTTTAAACTCTCTAATGCACATGTGTCAAACTCAAGGCCCGGGGGCCAAATGTGGCCCTCCACATCATTTTATGTGGCCCTCAACATGGTAAATTCAAAGGTATGATGGTCTTATGTCATTTTATCAAGAGATATGTTGTTACACAGCCATATTTTTACATCTATGCAAATAAATATGCAATATTTGAAACTTCAATAAGTAATAAATACAGAAATAGTTAATTAACAAGTTAAAAAATAGTAGTATCTATTTTACATCTGACCCTTTGAAGACAGTCATTTTGCTGATGTGGCCCTCGGTGAAAATGTGTTTGACACCTCTACTCTAATGTGAACGTTACTGCCTAAACGCCAGCATCTGCAGGCAATCAGTGCTAGTGCAGCCTCTGCAGGTCAGTGAGTGAATTCTGGAGGTTCTGGGCTTTTACATAAGGCCTGTCCATGTACTGAGAATGAGAAAAACCTGTTTGTGGCAACACAGGGTCAATTGTCACTGTTGTACCTTTTTAAAACTCTAAGAGTGCATGCTACGTACAGTTCCTTTAACATATTTAATATCTGGCCAACTTATAGACCAGAACTGTGGGAAAGTATTTTAAGCTGTTAAGACATTTATAATTGAATAATGCCATACTGTGGAAGCTGCTGGTGGTTGGTTCACTTTGTTTATCTATTCCTTGTACAAAATCCAAATTTTGACCTTACAATTACCTTCAAGAAGTCTTTATTATCCCTGAGGGACAATTTGGTTTGCAGCAGCGGTACACAACACATACAGACCATACACACAACAAAACAAATGTTGTCTTTAAATAGCCTTGTCTTTAAAGGTCCTGTATTACACAAACCGGACTTTTAGGCTTTTCAGCTTTTAGGTCGTTTTCACACCGCCACTAGTTAGGTCGACGTAAAAGAGCATTCGCCTCGAGAGTGTTGCACTTGGGCACTCGTCTCCACCTGCCTCTGCACAGGTAAGATAAGGTCAGATTGTGTGTTGTTCCAAAAGCTTTTTCTCCTCTGCCACCTCGTCTCATCCACCACAGTCCTCACAATGTATTTAGCCACAGGTGGAAGAAAAGGCCACTGCATATAGAGGAAGTGAGCGTGTGCAGGTTTATTCATGGGGCTTTGTTTACTTAAAGCTCGTTGCCATAGAAATTTTTTGATCAGCTGATGGACTCTCACGTGGCTCATGTTGCGTATTTAGAGATAAGACCGACTCTAAAGTAAACAGAACTAGTCTGGTGTGCACTGGGGACGGTCCACAGAGCCACTAACCAGCCACTAAACTCAAAATGCTCTGTTCCACATTGTGATGTCATGCAGTAACAGTCAAGTTAACAGCTATGTACCTTTTACCTTTAGATGTCTGTTACCTTTAGTTCAGTCAAGATTGGAAATTCCACAGATGAAATTAACCAGATGATTCTAGTGAAGGTGTATGGAGTTTAAAAACACAATGAAGCACTTCCTGTATTACCACATGACATCACGAGGTGGAACAGACTGTTTTCTGTTTGAGAGAAGAAGGATTTGAGTGTTAAACTTGTGAGAATGAAACAAAACCCAACTCCAGGTCTGTTTTTGATGAGGAAACAACATTATAACTTCGATATGGGATCTTTAAATAGTTTCAAACATCACAGCTGCAGTCCGTGATTTTAATTTTTTTTTACATTTTTACGCTAAAGCTATCTCCTCTTTTCATGGTTTGACAATCAGGTACCGCAACGCTAATGTTCCAAAAAAACTTCATTCGACATTCGTGACACTCCTTGATTTTGGGTAGAATCTTTCTAGGCCTTAATGGTTTTAGATGGAGTGTGGCTGAAGACAGACGGGTGCAGAGCATTTGGTATTCACGGTTCAAAGACTGTTGTCCTAGATATGACAAAAAGTTTTCACCACAGACGAGCCGGCGCGGTGCACATCCTCGCCGCCGTAATCAAACGAACACGAGCTCAACTGAAACACTAGGCCCTCAATAAATATCTTATAAGCAGCTCTTTACTTGTCAGTTCATTAGCATCATAGTGGAACAGCGGGAGATACTGTACAGAAGCAAGAGCGTAGTAAACTCAAATGTCGGCAAACGAGATCAACTGTTGAAAGCCGTAGCTCCGCTGGTTTGATGACTTTATTTAACAGGTGCGAAAATTTGGATTATTGAACTAACGTGATCTGTGTCAAAGGATATGTGTGCAGGACTCTCGAGGAATACGGTATTCAACTGTATCATTGGGTTTTTTTATTACATCACAACATTCTGTAGGTCAATAATGTTTAATACAGATGGAAGCAGCCAAAAGTAGCATTTAATGACTTTATTTTTCACGGGGGAAATTCAGATTATCGATACCTTTCTGGTGAAGGGTGAAGGAATTGCATTAAACTTATCACGTCATCTAAGAGTAAGAAAGTAAGTTTCTTTTACAAATCCCTGTAAAATCCTTGTATATAATAAGTTGAATATACTGTTGAAAATGGTTGTTAATCACACAACACTATGGCACATTTTAGGCATCTCCGTGGTGACAAGCAGGTGCAGACGGACCACCATTGTGCACCATTGAAGGAGACTTATCGATTTTTTTTAGAGCTTTTAACTGTGTTGTTTTCCCTTCTTATTTACCCTCTTGAAGTTGTATTTAGAGTGACTGATGCATGTTTGAGTAATCTTTATTCTCCCGTATTCAAGACGTCATTGGTGCGATCAACCCCCGTTATCACTGCCACTGGTACACCCACTGGCGTCTGCAAATTTCCAACCCGCAAATAAGCGTACTTCCTTCTTTGATTAAGTTGTTTTAGATCTAGTAATATTTAAAACCCAAAGGTGTAATACAGGGGTGTCACACACATTTTCATCGAGGGCCACATCCGCAAAATGGCTGCCGTCAAAGGGCCAGATGTAAAATAAATGTAACTACTTTTTAAATTGTTAATTCATTGTTTCTGTATTTATTACTTGTTCAAGTTACAAATATTACATATGCATTTGCAAAGTTGTAAAATATGGCTGCGTAACTGTGTGTCTCCTGATAAAATGCCACTTTAAGACCATCATACCTTGTAATTTACCTTGTCGAGGGCCGCATAAAATGATGTGGTGGGCCAGATTTAGCCCGTGGGCCTTGAGTTTGACACATGTGGTGTAATAGATTATCACTATATAGCAGACAAAAGCATATGGCCTGTCTCCTGTTTCGGCCTCATCTCTCCTCTGGGTCTGGTGTCGGTGTCCTCGGGTCTCATTAATAAAACACTCACAAAAATGCTGCGTATGTGACGTTCCACATTATGTTTGTGATCTATGAAAAGAAGTGAGTGGTCTGGTCCACAAACTGAACTTTATACATTGGCGCTTTCAGAGATGAGGCAGAAGAAGTTGAGGTTTGTGGAAGTTAGTTTTTTATCTGTATGTACTGTTTTATAAATGAGACCTCTGGTAGCTCCGTGCTCCTGGTGCAGATGGTTCCTCTGATGGTGATTTCTCAACTGGTCCATCTGTCCTCAGCCTGATGTGCAGAATTTTAATGTGTATTTGTGTGTACATGCAAGGCTGTACATGTGACGGTTGTCTGTGGGCTGATCGGCAGTGAGGTCCAGTGGTTGTGGGTGTGCGTTTGCATGAGGGAAGGATTTTAATTGTCTACGTAAAGCACATTGGGTTACCTGCTATGTATGAAAAGCACTTTATAAATACAGTAATCCCTCACTATATTGCGGTTCAGCCTTCGCGGTCTTGCCGTTTCGCGGCTGTTCCCAGTGCAGTTCTACACACTTTTTTACAGTGTCTGCAACCCGAGCGGCCAAGGGACTGCAGATCACTGTCAATCAATCTCCTCTGTGCCCCATCTCCTGCACAGCACAGAACCTGTTCAGCCAAATTTACATAAATGCTCGATCGACATTACAGTAGAGCAGCTCAGGACGAAGAGGCACGATCAGAGGAAATGGGAAATGCACGCGAGTCACTATTAATTAATTGAACAAGAGAGAAATGTGAGAAAATGTTAATGTCTGTCTGAGAAAAGTGTATAAAGTGTGTGGTGAGGGGTTTTACAGCTGCAATAGAATAAATGTAAAAGATAAAGCTGACTATTTCGCCTTTTTTGTTTTTTTAGAGCATAACCCCGCTATAAACAAGGGACCACTGTAAAATAATATATAATCTAAACCACCTCAGACAGACAGAGGACAATCAGGTTCATATCAGGGACAATTTGAAAACATTTCAGCTCACTGGTCACAATCATTTAGAAGAACAAACTCAAACTTGTCTCAAAATTACAGCGCAATGATGTGTAACTGTACTGCAGGCGGTGGAGACAACAGTGAATGAACATCACACAGAGTTTCTAAGATAAAAAAATTTGTTTTGTAGAGCGGGAAAGGTCAGAATAAGCTTTAGGCTGTTATCCCAAATCCAAGAACTTGAAAAGAACTGTTCTAACGGGATTCACCCAATACAAGCAGTAAAGCTGGAGCACCAAACTCACTGTAAAATAGTACCTTTCTTTTTATCCCATGGGGTGTATTGTAAAAGCCCACATTTGGGAAAACACTCCGAAAGCTACTTGAAACATTTAAATATAAAAAACTTTTCATAAACCAGAAGAAATAGTCCGTGTTCATTGCTGTATAATGTTACTGCTTTCTGCATGTCAGCTTAAAATATTAAAGGGTAAAAGTGTTTGTGAAAGACGAACCCATCATTGTGAGAGGGTCCCAAAAAGCTATTTTTACCACAGGGAATCAGGACAATATTCAGTGATTTTATCCATCTATATACAGTATGCGCTTCAGCAGAGAGCACAGATACATGCATGTGCCCTGTTTTAGTTCTGTCTTGACCCCAAACACACAGCACATCCAAGGAGGCAACACTGAAAGCTGAAAATCAGAACTTTATGTGAAGTTTGTTCAAGTTATGTTGGATCCTATAAAAGTACAGGTAATTGCTTGATTTTTTACAAGTCAAAACAGACTGACAGACAGACCGCCTTCACAATTTTCCATCACATCTCAAATAATCCGTCAGTGATGGAAAATTCTTGATTAATGTAACCTCTGCTTCCTACTATTTCCCTGTTTCTCAATTTGAAAACAGGACATATCTGTGTTTGATTATAAGTAGATTTAGATTTCTTTATTAGATGGTGGCTATTCTTGAGCAGCCAGTAGCTTTCATTCAACATTCACTCTTAAAGGTCTTATAATACACTAAATTAATTGTTTTGAGCTTTAAGTCGTGTTAGAATGTTGTTACCTCCTCAAAAACAGACCTTGAGATGTGTTTTGTTTCATCCGCACATGTTTTAGTAACCCTTTATTATTAGTCTGTCTACATCGCCAAAGTTCAAAATACTCTGTCCCACCTTGTGATGTCATGCAGTGGTAGTTTTCAAGTTAACAGCTACCTCATACCGTTTGTCAAGTAGAAATTGGCAAATCCAAATGATTCTAGTGGAGCTTTTTGATGTTTAAAACCGTAATGGCGCACTTCCTGTATTGCCAGATGACATCACAAGGTGGAATAGAGTGTTTTGAGTTTGACAGAAGAACTCAACGGCCTAATTATGCAGGGTTTGTGTGTTAAACGTGTGAATCAATCAGAAAACAGCATAATATGGGCCCTTTAATTGGACAGATGCCATTGGTTGACATGCAGCCCTGACAAAAGGAATAGCCAAACTAAAATATGATTGCGTTAATTTTTCAACACGCCTTCTATAATTTATAAATACATTAATTTCCCAAGCCCCAATTATAATACATAGAGAGGTCATATCGTCTGGCACCGCATTCAATTAGATGCACCAGTGGCTATAGTTGATATGGATTCCTCTGACCTTTCCATCCATTTAACCTCTTGCTTTTTTGACCTTTACTTGACCTGCTCCTTATGAGAAAACTGCTCACTGACTGAAACCACTTCTAACACATCTCACTGGCCCTCTTACTCCTTCTTGTTCCTCCTCCTCCTCCTCGCTGTAATGACCGGTCCCTCCTGGTGATATTCTGCTGTGACAGGAGTTTAGGTTGTGTCCAGGTGAAGCGGGGGGGTCGCGGGGGTCTCTTGATTTACGTCCCGGGTCCCTGAGCTCCGGTCGGTCTCGGGCGTCAGGGCGGACGGGGCAGGTAGCGGTCATAGCCAGAGTCGCTAAGATTGTTAAATGAATTCGTGCCATGTCTGCTCACCAGAGATTATCCCAGAATATTTTTCAATTTTAAAGATGAAGTATCCAACTTTTTTTTTTTTTTTAATGAATGAGTTGAGTTCAGATGGGTGACGCTTTCTTCAAGTGAGTCACTACAGTTGTCCCTCACTATATCGTGGTTCACCTTTCGTGGTCTTGCTGTTTCGTGGATTATTTTAGTGGAATTTTACATGCTTTTTTACAGCGTATGAGGAACTGTAGACCATTGTCCATCAGTCTCCTCCGTGCCATGTCTTCAGTACAGTACAGAATGCAAATTTACATAAACGTTGGATCGCAGTGTGACTCCGAAGTGCTGTATGTTTGCAAGTTTTCTCCCCGACAAAACCACAATGTCGATGAAACGTTCTGCACCGACAAAGGCGCCTATGAACGTTTGAACTTTGACTTTGTGTGTTTAAACATGACAAAAATGTGACAAAATGTTAATGGCTGTCTGATAAAAGTGTATAAAGTGTGTGGTGAGGGGTTTTACAGCCTTAAAGGTTAGGGGTAGGGGCAGGTTATTTTTAGGGACCACTGTATACGATGCTTTGGGATGTGAGCTGATTGGCTGTCCAAATTTGGTCCTCCCTGCTTCACTTTTCTGTCTGATAAAGCTGTTCTAAAGTGTGACCAAATAATTCTTGCATGTGAATATTAGTGATGCGCCAAAAGGTTTGTGAAAAATACAACTAGTAAAATCAATTTAAATGCACACGTAATTTTTCACAGTTTGAAGATCACGCATCCCAGCTTTTCGATACTTCAATGACAATTCTAATGTATACTATACTATACTATATAATGTAAACATAACAACAGTGGCACAGTAGCTAGTTCTCACGTTTCACATTTTATTTTCTTAATCGGTGATACGCGTAGGATTTGGCAGTGTTGCACAATCATTTTTGTACAAATGTGAAAAAAAACAAACATCTACACAGCTGTCAGTGGACTAGTTTCTTTAATTAAATCATTTTAGATCAATATTGCAACTTGAAATGTGGAAATTATAACATAATGTAACTAACTATATAGCAGACAAAAGCACAATATGTCTTATTTAACACTTTTCATTATCTATGATCTGTATTTGACACAAATTGCTCTCCAACTGCACAGAAGTCTTTGCAAAAACAACAATTCAAACTGGAAAATACAAGGAAACAATGCAAGCTCACTCTGTACCCTTTAAATTTTTATATTAAATAAATAAAATCATTTGTCGGTTCTTACACATTAGTCTTATATAATTTTGATACTAAGGAATACATTTAATACTCAATACTGATTCTGATACCACACTGATAATAAAACACGCTCTTCCTTTAGACAATAGAATGTTATTTTCAACATTAAATATGCTAATAGTACTTTCTTTTATATTACCAAGTGGTTTATATCTGTGTAATCCCTCTATACTAGTCTAAGTGGTCTTATGTGGTCTAGCTATTCAGGAAGAGCTTATTTCTGCCATGTGAACAGGGATTGTTTGGTTTTGATACCTCCTCAAATGAGTATATAGTTTCAATACCAATTCAAATATCTATAACTATCTGATTTTGATACTTTTGACAACCCTGTTACACATTTTGACCGATTAATCGACTCAAGTATCTGCAGAATCCCCCTCGCCCTGCCCTGGCCTAGCTGTCTGGTGCACCTCATGCCTGGGTTGACTTGTGTTTTGGGCACTGCCTGACTCATGTGTGCTCATCCAGCCGGAGCATTAGTGAGGTCCTCCCATGGCGATGTGTCCAACTGCCCCTCCATCTAACCACTGCGGCTCTGAGGGCAAATGTTGTGCCTCTGTGAAGTTTGAGTTTTTCATTTGGAACTAGCCCAGCCGATATGAAATATATATAGATAGCAGCAGGTCAGGTTAAAGGCCCTGTATTTGTTCCCCATGTATTTGAGTGTCAGATGCCGTGCTTGTCAAAAGTATAAAAAAAATCTGAAAAAGTAATATCCAAACTAGATGCTCATTTGAAGTATCAATTCTGTAAAAAATCACAGGGAAAATTTGGAGATTTCTTGAACATTTTTATCAGAACGGATCTAAGACCTCATGCTAAGCTTGAGAAAATACTATTATTTTTTTATGACAATTACATTCTATTACTAAAAATGCATTTTCTGCTTCATAATAGACATAATATAATTTTTCTCTGACATGAAATCAGACAAAACTTTTTAGGCTTTAGGTCAATTATTTCTGTTTGCTGAATACCACAATAATGAGAGATGGATTTTTTTTTTAGACAATTTTGTTATTACCTTTTTCAAAGGCAGAAGTTTGCATACATTTCATTAGTATTTGGTATCATTTCCTTTAAATTGTATGACTTGGGTCAAATGTTTTGGACATCCCTCAACAAGCTTCTCACAATAGTTGGCAGGAATTTTGGTCCATTCCTCCTGACAGAACTGGTGTAACTGAGCCAAGTTTATCGGCCGCCTTGCTCACCCATGTCTCTTCAGGTCTGCTCATACATTTTTAATAGGATTGAGATCACGGCTTTGTGATGGCCACTCCAAAAGATTGACTTTGTCATTGTCCATTTGGAAGACCCATTTGCGCCAAAGCTTTAACTTCCTGGCTGACGTTATGAGATGTTGCTTCAGCATTTCCACATAATATTTTTTCCTCATGATGCCACCTATTTTGTGAAGTGCATCAGTTCTTCCTGCAGCACAACAACCCTACAACATAATGCTGCTGCCCCCAGTGGGATGGTGTTATCAAGCTTTTAAGTCTCCCTTTTTCCTCCCAAACGTAACAATGCTCATTTTGGCCAAACAGTTCGATTTTAGTTTCATCAGACCACAGGACATGTCTCCAAAAATTAAGGTCTTTGTCCCTGTGTGCATTTGCAAACAGTACTCTGTCTTTTATGTTTCTTTTGGAGTAATGGCTTCTTCCCGCAGAGTGTCCTTTCAGCCCATGTCAGTACAGTACTTGTTTCACTCTGGATAACAACACACTCTTACCAGCTCCAGCCGGCGTCTTCACAAGGCCTTTTGCTTTTGTTCTTGGGTTGATATGCACATTTCAGACCAAAGCACATTTATCTTTGGGACACAGAGCCGTCTCCTTCCTGAGCGGTTTGATAGCTGGACATTCCCATGGTGTTTATACTTGCATATAATTGTTTGAACAGATGAACGTAGCACCTTCAGGACCCAAGGATGGCGGCGCTAATTGGTCAACCATCATTTAAAACAAAATCAAAATTCTCTCACCTTAGATTAACAATTTAGTGCTTCGCTCATTGATTCTGCAGAAATCGACTTTGTTTTTCGTTCCCAGACCAAGCATTTCTCTGATTAGTTCATACAACAGTCATCTGAACTTAGGAAACCCTCACATCTTCCTTAAGTATTAAAGAAGTGTGTCCTCTGGATCCCAGGCAATTGTAACTGGGTAAAAGTCAAAGTAATGCAGGACTGACATCTGCTTTTCTGTGCATCTTGTGACCATAGCTGTTTGCCAATTCCCAACCTCATCACATCTTGGAAGCTATGCGAGGCTGGGGCTGGTGAGTACCTAGATGGGAGATCGTAGGGAATACCAGGTGCCACAGTGGAGCAGCGGGGTTAGCGTTGGCGGTATTTGAAGGGGTGGATGGCGCAGATTGATAGCCTCGTCTACCCTAGGGCAGCTGTGGCTACAATAGTATCTTACCACTACAGAATACGGAGTAACTGGGCAATGCTCTTACTTTCTTTCACATTTTTCATACAACATCAGATTTGTTAACCTGTGCCACAAGGTGATAAAGTCTGATACTGTAAAAATGTTCATGTGACCGGACGAAAAACCTATTAAAGTTAAGAGTGACCCTATCAATTCCATGTCAAGTTACTTTTGTAGGAATTGTATTTATCATAGGCATGTTTTTTTTCTCCTTTTATCTATTTCTTTTTCCGATCTTATATTTTTCAAAGCATGATTCCCCAGTTCTGATGTTATTTGTTGTGCTAGCTCCGACAGCCACTGTATAGACGTACCCTACACAGAATGATGAATGCATACTTACAATGGAAGAAATATTGAGCTACCACAAGGTCAAATGCGCCGTCTTCCAGTTCTTTATACTATAGTTCACAATGGTAGCTTCTGTATGAAACAAACTATAACCCAGGGGAATCAAAGGGAACAATGGAGATAAACAACCCATCTACGGCTGAACACGGCAAGGGCAACACCTTGGAACATTTCTGAAGATGTGGTCTCTGAAGGAATACAGTTTACAGTGGTCGCGTTTCCATCATCCTACTTTTTAATGTACATTTTGAAGATTCGTGGAAATAATGGGAGATGGAAATGCGCAGATTAGAACCCTTAATTTACATAAATATTTGCTTGCTTAAGGTGGATTTCGATTTAAGCGCATTTTGGAAGGTGGAAGCGCTTTAAGTTGCATAAACTCATGAAACGAATATAAAACCCACGTGATCATCGTACTGTCGATCTATATACCTGCACCAGACCAGAGTGGATGCAGGTGATGGTGGACAAGGCCAAAATAATCCCGTCATGCTTGTTATTGTTTACCCAGAGAAGAATAGCTAAACTTTGTTGCACTGCACAATGGGTGAGGTTCAGGCTAAAAACTAAAAATGTTGACCAACCTTAATAACTTGCCAGTAGTGGTGAGGCATTTCTCTGATAGTTTAATTTATTAGTTGAACAAATTGAAAAAAGCTGATGTAATTCATTTATATTATTCTAAACATACTTGTTGTGTAATTGAGATGTTTTAATCTTGTTATCATTATAGTTGCTAGGTTATGGAATTACCCCTGCATGTCATTTCTGCAGCCCATATCCAGCAAAAAGAAGAAGAAGTAAAATTACCTCCAACATTTAAAAACAAGAAAAAAAAAAACAGACAAGGTCTTAGTAAAATCTTAAATATAACATTGTTAATTATGATGTAGTGAAATAAGTAGTCTAACCTTATTTTACAATTTAAATTCAAGGACTCATCCAAGGGAGTCTAACCTGCTGGTGGTTTATGGGCTTGGGCTTTCTGGTTTCTGGTCTTTTTGCGTAACAGTGAAAATTGCAACAGCTACAGTTGCATGCACACTCAAAATCAGATTATTATCACATTTTTGGGGTTTTGGGGTTAGTCAAAAAGCAAAAAAAACATGAACTGAGCCAAGCAGGGAGTACCACAGAGATATGTGGACGATCTGGCGCTGTCAGGTCCTGGCTCCTCTTATCCTCCCCAGGTGCAGCTGATTGCGGATTAGCTCCAGGTGTGAATGGGAGGAGCCAAGATCTCCACCCCAGCTCCAGGCTCAGAAACAGAAGGGAAGGAAAAAGACCAAAAAAAGGGCAGGACAGACAGGGATCGTGACAGAACATGGTATCGTTGAGCGCTAAACGTCATTGCACTGTACCTGTGAGGTTCAGGCAACCCTAATAACTTGCCCAGAAACACATACCCCCTGTCTAATATTCATTAGTAGAGTAATTCGGCAAAGGTTTATGGTTGTCCAGCATTAAAAGTGTAGCAGGACTTCAGTGGCCGTTATTTTTCAACTTCAGTGCAGTGTTTTGGCAAAAACTGAGGTAGCAGCCTTGGGCTTGGTGGCAAACATATCTCTAGCATTATGTTGCAGTTTAAAGAATCAAGAGCTTGAAAAGCCTGCCAACTTTTGGACACGACACAAACAGCAGCAAACGGCTAAATAACAGAGAAAGTGCGTCTCCAGCAAAGCCAACCCAATCAAACTGTGCACGGCGCCCCCTCTGGAGGATTCACGGTGTCTTGACACAGAAGGCAGCAGTTCCCATAACTAGGTAACCAACACCCAGTTATGCACTCCAACACTTTGATGGAAACAGGGATAAAGTCGCATTTGTTTGGATTGTGCAAATTTTATATGAGTGGAATCGAGGCTACTGTTATTCAAGTAGTGTTTGGAGAATGTTCTATACTGTAGTACTGGATCAATGATTGTCCTCCCATTTATGCGTTTATATTATGTAGCCAGATTGACCAACTGTCTGCATTTTGCCAGGAATGCCTGTGATGAGGCAATCCAGCTCACGGTAAATTGCTTGGTCTGTAATTGAGTAAATGCAAGACTTGGATTAATTAAATGCTGTGCTGTGGAACATTCCAGGCAAAGGAAAAACATCTTCATGTTGAGGAGCATGTGGCTGACTACGCATCAGAAATGTTATATAATGCACCATCAAATCTTTCATCCAATGTGTTTCTTCCATATTCATTTTTTTTACTGTGTTACTGTAGCTACCAACCTAATTAGACACTAAGAAAAGGTATTGTTGGATGTGGGCAGAATTAGGTTTTTCACTACACTGTATCTAGGGAGCTATATTTATACCACTGTACCTATCAAGGGAACACCATTCAGCCGCAACTGTCATTACAAACCCGAGTGGAAATGTATTGCAGTGTGTTCTGTCATTCGAAAAGCCTCAAAACTCCACATGAGCGTACAGTATTTTTAAGGCCATAGTGAGTAGCTGTTTTGCCAAAGAAATACACTAAAATATAAGCCTTTTTTTCCATTTTGGGTGTTTATTGCACAAAAAAATATAAGCAAACGTGCATCCTTACTCTGAGCGTGCTTGCCTCTCCACAAACCTGGCTCTTAATTGGTCTGGAATAGGGCCTCATCCTCATTGTTTCCCTGGAAATGTTGTTCCTTTGGCTAACGATGTAATGGAATCATGCAGGTAACGTGTCGCATTCAGAGGGTTACAAACTATTGCTTTAATTCAAATGTTTATAGAAAAAATTGAAATAAAAAAGTGGGACGTGCTTTACAGAATTAACATAAAACATAAACAGTTGCAAATATGATTAAACAAAAAATGCCCCACATTATTAAGACTCACCAAACAATAGAAAAACAAGAGAAATAAGACCAGAGCAATAGTAAATGTTGTGTTGGAGTTTCCTGACAGAATCAATATGCAACACACAGAACTTTTAAGATTTTGATCAAGAAAAAATAAACAAACACACTGGTTTAGCAGAGACAAACGCAAACTGGTAAATTAATACGACCCACATAATTAAATTCTTCTATTTAAAGGGACATATTATGTAAATTCGACCATGTTATAACAGTCCTCCCTCATCATTAGTTGCTCAGTTGTATTTCATGCATGTTTGATTAATCCCACATTGTTCTGCATTTGAGGCCACATTCCAGTTCTTAGTTACAATTCTTTTAAAAATCCAGACTCCAGGTCAGACATTTGGGTTTGAAAAATGACACAGGCCTTTGTTGATAATAAAAAAGACAAATGATGGTGTGGTGGGATAGTACCTGTGGTAAATATTTATCATAGTTTTACGTCAGTCAAGTGGAAGTTTGTAGAAAAAAAGTTGAAAAGAAAAAGTACAGAAATACAGGAAGCTGAGGTGAGTGCTAAAATGGAATCTCTCTACCTATTCCATCCGAAACCCAAGACAATTTACACCATAGACTGTATATATATTGTATATTTTGGACATTGGAGCGCACCTGAATATAAGCCGCACCAGCTAAATTTGAAAAGAAAATCAATTTTGTACATATATAAGCCAAACCTGAATATAAGATGCAGGTTTTAATGTTGCAACATGACACATTTACACAGAAATATTGTTTTAACGTGACTGCTAATTTAAGACACGCTTTTTTAAAAACTGTACTCGACAGTACAACATCAACACGGGATGAACATATCTGCACGTTTAGAAAATAAAACAGCACCCACACGGGCCATCTGCTTTTATTTTCTCTGAAAGCTTTTGTTGTCTTTTTACATTGACTAAGTTCTTTCCGCTGTCGCCTCCAACGTCACACCATTGGTTCATTAATGCCAAACTTACGTGCAGTGGCTCTATTTCCTTCTTTGAGGCCAGATCAATTGCCTTCATCTTAAAAACTGCATCATCTGTATTTCTTTGTATGTTTTCCATGATGAGGGTGTGTACATGATGTGCAAAATGACAGTTCAAAATCAAAAATAGTGAATTCTGCAGCACATAATCTTTCCCCAAATCTGTCTCACTTTCGCATTTACTGTTAGAGAGTGCCCCCCGGTGGTCGTTAGCTAGTAAAAGTCTATAAATAAGCCACACCGTTGTATAGGCCGCAGGGTTCAAAGCGTGGGGAAAAAGTAGCGGCTTATAGTCTGAAATTTACAGTAAATGGACATAGCTAAACTGCTAGCTACCGCATTAGGAATAGGAAGTGATTATGGGTGCTTCCAGCTCCATTGGCTCCAATTCACTTTACATTGAAAAATTGTCACCCCTCTCTCTGTAACTGCTGCAGTGAGCCTCGTTATTTTGGTCTTATAATGTCCGTGTTAACCTACTCTATATGATCCTGGTATTTGTATTACACTATTGTGTCTATAAATCAAGATATGAACAATAATAAGAGACCAATCCGGCGACTCCATATTCGGCTTTATAACCGCTAGCCTTGATGAGCTTCATTTGCCTGGAGCCAAATGATAAGGGTGACATCGCACAATGTTAATTATGTTGCAGTGAAATAAGTAGTCTAACTTTATTTTACAATTTAAATTCAAGGACTCATCCAAGAGATTAACCCTATAGCGTCGGATGCTATCGCCGCCAATAGACTTGCCGTTGCGGACTTTTCATTACCGTAACTCTGCAACCAATTGTTCTATCATGTGAATTCAAACGGCATCTCAAAGCAGAGGGTTAAATCTGCTTTTGAGCGCCATCTGCTGACAGCAATAGGGATAAATCATGAAAAAAAAGCCTTTTAGCTGGTATTTTTGTGGTTAAAAGAGGTAAAACGACAGGTAAACAGCAAAATTATTATTCTTTCTGAACATGGTCGCTTTGATTACTCACACCAGATTTAGCCATTTGCATGTCATTTAAATAAGCTCACAGGTCCAGAAATCAGATAATAATCAGACTTTGGTGTGCATTTAAACAAACCCACTGATTTCTGCGCAATCATAGAAGAAAAGGAACAGGATTAATGAAACGACCAATGATGCAAAATACAACTCTGGTTATGTTTCTTGATGACAGGATAACAATAGAATATGGTTAAAAGCTGCAAAAACACAGTGGACTGATGAAAATGCTCAGCTACAAATTAAATGGGCAAAAGCCAGATTCATTTGTGAGTTAGGGGAGGTACTTTTGGGCTGATAAGTTGAACCGATTTTTAGCATTTTACCAATATTATATGACTATTAACTTCTACACACGTTTCATTCTGAGCAGTGGCCTTTTTGCAGTGTTCAAATGAAGCTAAATGTCTTTCCTTGGATCAAATGGTCAACTGAAACAACATATCGGTCCATGTTTGGGTTTATATGCTAAAACACTCCAGAGTTTAGGGCCTTTTCCCTGGTTGCAGTCACCATAAGCTGGAGCTGGCCTTCACACCTCAAATCTTGCATTGGTGTGTAAATATGGATGAGGTCTGAGATGCACTTAGAGACCAGTCTATTCAAAGCTTTCAAAACAAACTATAAAATCTTAAAATGAATTCAAAAATCAACAGGACGCCAGCGCAAAGATACAAGAACTGGCCTGCTGTGTTCATGTATTCTGGACTAACTGCTGACTCTAAAGCGCATTTTTGTTGCTTGGCAAATCCGGAATATGTCTCTCTATTTAATTTTTTTATACAGACTGAGTTAGTTTAGTCCCTACACCCTCTGCTGTGTCTCAAGCCTGGTCAAACGTGTTCATGCAGTCAGGTCAATTTTTTTCAGTGACACATGTGAAACAAGGGAGCTCATTGGTCACCTATAATTTATAAAAAAAATAATCAAATTCGCTCATTGATTCAGCAGAAATCCACGCTGTTTTTCATCCGCCTGTGATATTTTTTTTTTCCTTTATTTTTTACAATACGGACAGACCTTGCATGTCCCCGATTGGCTAATCCACATGTCAACCACGCCCATTTGAAAACGGGGAGATTCACTGGTGATCAGACTCACATCTTCGTGAAGTATTTAAGAAGTGTATTTAAGAACTCGATCCCAGGAGAGCATTTTGGTTAATTGCAGTGTAAATCTCTATCTGTAGCACGATATCCTTAATGGAAAAAGGAAAAGGGATCATTCATTCATCTATACAGCATATGGAAGCCAGACACTCCAACACAGACAGACGTATGGGGCTAAATATACCTGCACTCGTAATAACAGCCATCGGAAACCAATTAAGAGTAAGTGGGTTATGAGACTCTCCACCTGCTGATTGACTTCGAGCACAGTGTCACTGCAGGCCGGTTATTCTCAGATAAAGTATGATACAGTTGCCTGGCTCAAGGCTGGACGGGGAGAAAAGATCCACTTCAGATTATTTGAAAAGTGGACACTCCAGGTCATACTTGTAGGATTCAGAAAGGTAGAGTTGTAGCAGTAGTCGTAGCTGTACATTTTTGCAACAATAGAAACACGTCAATGAAAATCAGCTTCTTGCTACTGTGAAATGCCAGTATGAAGAGGCGGGTCTTTCTGCAGTTTCACAGGAAGTTGATGGGTTTAACGAACACATATTGCACATGTATTGGTTTTTGTCAGTTAAATATGTTCTTGACTAACTTTGCTTTGGAACTTCATGTTTTATAACTTGATGTTTTATAATGTAACATAATAATGAATTATCAAACATACGTATTCTCCAAGCTTTAGTGCTCTCCATACTGCGATCTACTCATCCACTGGCAGCAGAGGGAATTACCATGGGGAAAATGATTAAACTAGCTGATAACTGACCAGACATGTTAATGAAAGCATGTGGGTATAATGAACGCAATTTGATGGCACAAGTGCTTTGAATGAGTCTGGTGATGATTTCATGGACTTAAACTGTTTATGTTTCTGCCTGTGACATAACAATCCTGGGAAATTTTAGACTGTATGTTTGGTGAGGACTTTTTTTTTTTTTTTTTTTTTTTTTTTTTTTTTACAAAGGATTACTGAAAAACAACTCCAGGTAATGTTTTGGGGAGGGAACAATGTTACAATAGGTACAGGTTTTCCATTATATGTGTCCTTCAAGTTCAAATAGAGGCAAATTTTGATTATATTTTGTTCCCATTTGAATCATTCCCTTCCTGTAAGTTGTTGATAATATTATATCTATCATAGCATAGTAAAAGATTACAATAATCTGCAATTTACTGAGATTTGCTTATGAGCAGTTTTTACACAGATTTAGTTGGTGCGGCCTTCCATCATGCCTCTCAGACAAAAAACAATTGCCCAACCCTACTCTAGAGCGCGCGAAAGTGAATAACCTGAATGAGACATGGCCACTGAAGTGTGACATCAGGACTGTGCCTCTGAACACCCTCAGTAGCTTATGGCCAGACCACTTTCCATTGTTATCTTCCACGCATGCTAAATATAAGCTAACAGATGTGTTTGGAATGAGACACGGACACTGTACCAAGGGAGCTTTGTATTTATACCCTACACCACAGCCGAGGGAGCTCTGTTCAGCTGTGAGCGCGCAACCCATATTTTGTGGAGTAGAAGTGGGTTGGGATTTCTGATATTTGTAACACTGATCCACATGGGAGGGGGGGGTGTTAATTAAAATGAAAAGAATGTAGCAGTAGAAAAGATTTGCTGGGATTGGACAAACATAGGACAAAACATTCTCTCACTGTCATATCAGAAAAGCCTATAAAGTTGCATCTTTAAACATGGATTTGTGCACTATGTAACTTTTCTGGTATGAGATCATCCATATGCTGGTTTCCATGGAGATGTTATTGAGTTGCCTGAAATGTTCCACATTATGGCATTACACTTGTGATGCCACTCACAGTAATTAAAACACCAACAAGTTAATAAATGCAAGATATAGACGTTTAATGTTATATTGTGGAACATTCCAGACAAGCATGTGGTTTATTCCTGCATGCATGTCCTCCATGCATCTGGGGGTTTCCCCTAACGAAAATATGCTCTGGATTGTGTCATCACAATCAGAATTTTAGGGCTGTTCCACACCACCTTTGGTTCCATTCCGAGCTATAGAGGTATGTTGCCTCCATATGGAAGTCCTCACCAAGCCCAGCTCAAGATTTGGAAATGGGTCACTGAAGCAATGAAGGAACAATTATGTGTAGCTTAACCTTAAGGCAAACAAGGTGTATTTGTTGAGCACAATTTGTGCACAAAGTAATTCAAAATGTTTGCAATAAAATAAAACTCTACCTCTAGGATCTAAGTGCTTCAGTTATCTATGCAGTACATTTTATATCTCAGCTCATTTGTCTGTGTCTGTATAAGTCTTTTGTGATTGAACTGTTATAAGCTAAATATCCAATCCTATTTGTACTTGCATTGGCACCACCAGAAACCCTTGACGAGAATGACTTTGTGGAACTCCAGTAAACTTAAGCCAACAAAAAAACTGCTTGTTCTCCTCCTCACACTTACATGGAACATGGAATTGGGTGACAGACCATTAAGGGGAGTGCTCTGTCCAGTTAGACAAGTGCACTGGCCGTGCAGTGTTTAGTCGGTGACTAACACTTCACTGCTCCTGCTGTGCTGCTGTTACTGCCAGGAGGAAGCCACGGCAAAGGTGTCTCGTGAAACGCTTTGTCATACAACCAAACCAAGACAGAAAAACATATTGTGAAATAATAGAAAATGTAGTTTCTGTTGCCAGTTTCTTTTGATTTTTCAGTCTAGCCTGATTTTTCAATTTAGTCTGTCCTTGCATAGGGAAGAGTTACACCTGTGGTATTATGTTCAGAGATACAATTTTAAATTGGTATCACTAATGTAAATGTACAGCAAGGAAATGGAAAGTTGAAACCACACTTTGGAAAATGTTCTATGGAGATAAATATGTTTTATGCCATTCTATGGAAGATTATAGCCAAAGCAACATTTTCATGGAAACAAGCAGGAGGAGGCCCTCCACCAGGCCAAATGAGAGTCAGGTTTCCAAAATGAAAAAAATAAAAATTATATATATATATATATATATATATATATATATAATTATATATACACACACACACACATTAACATAAAGTCTATGTACAGACTTTATGAAGAAATAACTTTCTGTCCAGCTGTTTAGGTGTCTCTTTTTAGAGCTCGCACAGTAGAAAGGGCATTTTCTGAAACCTTGGTGAATTAAGTCAAATATAACTCCAGGTATGTGTTTGGAGAGGGAATGTTACAGCAAAGTTGAAAGTTCAAAAAGGTAAATTTTATATATTTTTCCAGTATAGCCATGGTATGTAATTTTTTATCCAAAAGAATTGACTAAAACAACACCATGTATTTTCATTTTGTTTGTGTTTATTGCACTGAAGGACTTTAAAAAACACGTGTCTTTAATATGAGCGGGCTACTGTCTCCAGAAATCTGACTCTTATTTGGCCTGGAGGACGGCCTTTTGCTGCTTGTTTCCCTGGAAATGTGGTTCCTTTGGCTATTGACCTCACTCGGCCGAGGTATTTTTTCTGTAAATGTGACTAAACCATGCTCTCTTTGTGGTGGCACTTCCGGTTAAGTGGGAATCCTGTTCCTTTCAATGGAGAATTTGGGAAAAGTTTGGACACTAAAGTTTTAGATAAAGTAGGCTGATTTGTGTCATATGTTCAAAGTTTATGTGCAATAACAAGTCAACACTGCACCGATTCTCTGGGAGGTTTTAAAACAGCTCTGTAGTCCATGTAGAACTTATTTCAGCAGCTCCATGCAAAATAATACAACCTGAATAGCCATGGCAGCGCCCACAGTGGAATAAGGTGAATAATCTTCCACAGTTTGGCATAAAGCACATGTAAGTAAGGTTTTAATTATGGAATCATCCAGCTGACACGCCTATTCCACAAAGTTACACACTGTACCTTTGAAAGTAGAATACTATTCACTAAGTCAAAGACCAAACTTGTCAAATCAAACTTTTTAAACAAACTTACAGCACTGACCTGTAACACATTTTACTAACACATTACACCTTATTCGTACCTTGTTTACTCAAAGGCCTAAGGTGAGAGGAGCAGTTTTTCTTATATTTTTTTCCTTAACATTGATGCATTTTCGTACTTAGCTTAGGTCACTGTATGCTCGCAGCGGAAGAACACAACAGACTGCAGGCGTGGGCGTTCCGGATTGGGATGATGCAGCGTCATATGTTTAACTTTGAGAACGTACCAACCTTTCCTTCCTGAATAATAATATCTCAGCCAACACAGAGCCACGCGGTTCCCTCTCCACTGTGGCTGCTATTGAAGTGGGCGTGAGAGGAGTCCAGAGTGCTCTTGAAATAAGGCCAACGTTCACACCTTTCACTTCAGAAAGTATTTGAAGGACATTCTTAAAGACACTGGGCCCCATACACTGTCATTCTAATGTAATTCTATAGCAAAAAAGAGTTTCAGTTCTCTTTTCCACAACATAATTATCTGTAATTATAGAGCATAATTATAGATTCTACTTGAGAGAAGAAGTAATTACGCGTTACTGAGATCTATAGTAATTAGTAAAGACATCATTGCTTTGTTTAATAGAATAGCAATAATACGTCTTTAGCTCTCAAATAAAAGACTGGGACATTTTTTTATTGGACAAGGACAGTACAGAAGTCATTGGCACCAGTTACGTGAGCAATGACATGTACGTAAAGCTTCTAAACAGGCTTACTTTGTACTCGTTAGGCCATCCATCCATTTTATTACGCTTATCCGGTGGGCAGCGGTCGAAGCAGGGACTCCCAGACTTCCTTCACCCAAGACACGTCCTCCAGCTCCTCCGGTGGGACCCCAAGGCGTTCCCAAGCCAGCCGAGAAACATAGTCCCTCCAGCGTGTCCTAGGTCTATCCCAAACTCATTAGGCCTGCCACGATGATTACTATATCGACTTTTCGTTCAGCAAGTACAGCGTCCATAAAGTATTTACAGTTTAAAAATGTGATTACAAAGGCAAGCGGTAAGACATATTAATTAGATTTGTTCTATTGTACTCGGGGGCTATAAAAGATTTTAATCACATTGCATTTTTCCTGAGATCAAACATTTCCAGAGCGTTGGATTGGAAGGGATGGGCGAATTCCTTGCTCACCACGTTCTCCAGATATCACACCTCTAGATTTCTTTCTAAGGGGTTATGTTAAAAATGTAGTGTATCGAACAGAGATACGGGACATTACTGAACTAAAGCAAAAGATAAATGTCGTAACTGGTGCGGGAAGGGCCAAGAGGTGCAGACTCGGGGCAAGGTTACAGTGTTTATTATACAAGTCTTTAGTGAAAAACAGTCTTAAACAGTCAGATAACAAGCACGAGGATCCGGGAAGCAGGAGGCAGGCGAGACGGACGGAGAGCGGGTCGGGAACGGGAAGCCGGGGCTGGAGTGAAGAGGGAGGCGGAGACGAGACCAGGACGAACAGGGCCGGCGTAGTCCAAGAAGCGGGACCCAGAGTCAGAGGCAGGCGGGACGCCAGAGACCAGGACAGGCAGAGCGGAGGGAGGTGACAGTACCAGAGCGTAGAGGCAGGTGCAGGAGCGGGCGGAGGCAGGAGTCGGAGCGTGGAGGCAGGTACAGAAGCGGGCGAAGGCAGGAGTCTGGAAGGGGAGACAAAATCCAAAGTAAGAGCTAGCAAGCGGGTAACAGCAATGCAAGAACTGAGCTGGAAACATTCACGTTTACACGCGGACGATCTGGCGCCGAGTGTAGACTGCCGAGCCCTCAAGTACTCAGCAGCAGGTGGCGGTGATTACGCTGATGCGCTCCAGGTGCGTGCGGAGAAGTCTCGAACTCCGCCCAGCTCCGGGCAGACAGGTCGGGGAGGGGTAGAGAGCACGGGAGGACAGGGACAAACGGGCATCATGACAATAAAAGATGTGACTATAACCATCGATGAGGCTCTGCTGCAGTGAACATGGCAAGAAATCGAGTACCGTCTTGATGTGCTTTGTGAGACTAATGGTGCTCATATAGAGGTGGATTATATGAGGTAAAAAAAATAAAAAATAAAAATAAAAAACTTTGGAAACCACTGAGTACAATAAAACAAGTCTGATTAAGATATCTTTATCAATTGCCTTTATTTTTGTTTTTGTTCATTGTTAATTGTAAAGAGATTCTAAGGACACCATGTATTTTTGGTTACTTTTTATTTGTGCGTTTTTCTGTACTATGTTAAGATCTGACCTGTACAGCGTTGAATAAATAACATCTATGACCCATTATGTGTTTCATTTATTTATTGCAGCTCATATTCATTAACGCTGCTGTACTTATAGAATAGTTCTTGGAGGTAAACTTGCTTTAGGGTTATTATGTCATCTATATTTTCAACATCAATATATCGTACTTCAAAATTTGTTATCATGACAGGTCTAGCAGCCGCTGTCCCAGGTTTTTTGGTTTTTTTTTTTTTTCAAATACAGGATATACTTTTGCTTAGTGAGTGCCACAGCTTTAAGAGAAAGCTATAGTGCAGATGTTTTTCTTGGGCTGGACCCCTCAATTCTTAATTATTCTGTTTTATTATGTCTGCTGAGATGCCTCTTGGCTGGTCTCCCTCAAAAAAGAGATTTGATCCAGAGGGACGTCTCGGTAAAGTAAAGGTTAAATAAATAAAATGTTCAAAAGACGTTCTGCTCTGTGGGATTTTGCAGTTTCGATTTGACAAGCTTCTGATGCTGTTTGCTTTATGTACTTAAAGCATTTCTGAGGTAAATAGATTATTTTTTCAGACCAAGGTTTAGTTTGTTTTTATATTTGACCGTTTCTAATGAACTATCAGAAGACCAGATAAACCTCATTGAACTATTCACCCCTAAATAATATTCAAGGTCAAAATTTGGTTAATAGAAAAAAACTCCCCAAGTTGCCTCGAAATTTGGATCACTGACGATTACTGCCAAATATGTGCAACTGCAGGATAAAGAAATGCAGAAACCAGCGCTGTCATTGTGATGGAAATGATTCTAGACCAGAAAGAGCTGAAAGAAGTTTTTATCTAATGAGATGAGTGAAGGTACAGACCGCAAACACATGCAATTGTCTCTTTACAAAGGAGCTTTCACTGTACATATACACATATATACACTGAGAAAGGTACTATCTATAGAATGCTGGACGTACATGATGGACATAAACTAATTGTACGTACTGTCTCGATAAGTTCATAAATGGATATACCTTTAACTGGGAGACAGAATATGTCACACAACAGATTGCTTGCAGTCGCTGAGAAGATGAGGAGGGCCTCTAGTCACAGGTACATGGAGAGCTGCGGCTTGTAAAGTGAAGGAGCTGGTTGCAGCGAAGACATCTTAAAATAAGTTTGTGTATCATTTTCACTCAATAAACAATTTATCTCTATGTCTATAATATACAGTATTTAACACAAGTTTTAATAGCATCAGTAGCTAAGTTGGTAGAGACCCAAATTTAGACCCAAAGAACTGCTTTCGTAATATACTGTGGGAACAGATTTCACTTTAACACACACAAAAAAAAAATTGGAAAGGGTTGTGATACCTTAAAAGTAACTCATCTTAAAACTAAGTTTTCTTTGTTGCCCACATTCAAGGAAGCTTGTATTTTCTAGGGTCAGTGCTCCGTGGAAAGGCTCCATTTCTCTGTTCCATCTGAGAAATTCAATACAGGAATAGAATACTATTTGTGTATAATAGACGACTATGAATACAGATGAAACTGTAACATTCAAAGCTTATAATAGTGATGAGCCATGCAAAGGGTCTGCAACTTGAAATGCATACATTGTAGTTTATGGTTACCAGTCCAGAATACCTGAATGGATTTTCATCTGCACAAGGCTCAGATAAAAGAGGTCCACATGATGCATTCACCACAATTCACAGTGTGTTTTGAAGCTTGCATCAAACAGAATGTGATATAGTGAGCTGTGTGTTTATATGTGTAAAGCACAAATTTCCCTCGAGTTTGTCACGGGCACATATTCAGTTATAAGCACATTTTAGGAATATGTTTTCATAGTTGAGAAAGTATTACTTGTTGGTTGCAGTTTGGTTCCAAAATTGTATACACCCCAAACAGGTGATAAAGGTGAGTTTGGTCACTGATGAATCTACTGAAGTTCAGATGGAGTGGCATATCAAAACAAATATGGCTGCTTAGAAGGAAAAAAAAAGATAGGGGAAAAAAATAACACAGGGGACTCTTCAAAAATTTAAAACTAAAAGATGCACTGTGCAGCTTTTCTTGCTGAGGGTGCTTGTGTCCATTGATACATTATTTCCTTGCATGTAATGTTCCACAGTATGGCATTAAACATCTGGCAAGCAAGTGACGCTACTAGACCAAAATACAAGCCTGCTGAAAGTAAGAACGCAAGTTTTCAATTGTATCATTTGTTAAATAAGAACAGTTGTAATTAAATCAATTCAAAATAGCTGTGTTTAATGCCATATTGTGTAAAAATTCCAGGCAAATAACATCACCATGGAGAGAAGCCGGTGGTGGACCTTGCATCTGAGAAGTTACTTAGTTCACCTTGGCTAAAAAAGTACGCCTTAACTAATAACATGTTTCAAAATTAAATAAACTTAACAGCGATACTACACAAAAACCATTCACTGCCCCGGTCCCGTTACGTCTTATTTGAGTTCATCATCGTTTATTGGTTGTGGCAATAAGTTGTTCTTTTCCTAGACAATACACATTTCCCATTAAAATTCCCCATCTACCATAACTTGTATAATTCAGGCTTTAAAAATGAAATGCAAACTCTAATTAACGTCCCTGCTATTGTTTTCATGCTTCTTAACCCGCGCGGTGACACGGCTATGCTACTTGTCATTATGCAAATCAAAACAAGGGAATAATTCACTTTCACCGCGAAATGAGTTGCGACGTGACGAGGGCTCCAATGTCACGCTCTGATTGAGGCTTTTACGAACAGCTCTCGACAACGCGGCAAGGCAAAGTGAATCATCGGCCCCAATCATCCCACCGTGCCAGCTCCGCAATCTCTATTGACTGTGCGTTTGGAAGCAGATTGGGTTAGCGGCGGTAATGTGACAGACAGATAAGTGGCAGTGCGTTGTTGTAGCCATCCCCGGGTACGGCCTCCCAGCAGAAAAGCAAAAGCTAGTGATTTTTTGCGGGAATTCAATGCTGCTGTCAGAGGTGCTTTGTCAGGTACTGATCCCTCTGATGATGACTGCGCGGGATCGTATTTCTTCAGTAGGCGTTTTTACTTTTTTGTTTTGTTTTGTAGGCTTTATTCAATAGGACGCTTGTTTGGCGATGAAGAGGCATTTAGTAAAATTCTCAAAGCCAGAAAGCAAACTCCTGGCGTATGGGCTGCTGTCTTGATCACTAGATGTCGGATGATTTGACCGGATTTATTAATGTGTTTATTTATTACTCAGCCTGGATAGTCCCGCTGAGACCTCTCTGAATCTCATGTTTAAGGGAGTTCTGGCCCCAGACGAAAGGCCTATACATGCTTTTAATTATAGAGGAAATCCAGCAACCAGATGAAACTTACGCAGGTACGAGGAGAACGTGCAAACACCTTTTAAATTCAAGGTGTCATGCCTCACTTGTCCAGGAGTGGTCCAAGGTAGAAAAGGTTTCATCTGAATGGAAACTTTTTCAGTTTGATCGTCAGGACCGGCCCAGTCTATAATCAGACTGAGCAGCTGCTTAGGGCCCCAAGGCCACCAGAGGGACCCCAAGAGCCCATACGTTTATATTGAAAATAATATAAAACAAGTTTCATTGGATGCAGGGCTTGTGTGTTTGCAGCAGCCTAAATATCCCTCTAAAACAGTTACATTTGTTTTATATCTATAGTAGCAAAATATATTTACTGCTGTTACATTTGTTTTTGAGTCAGGCAGAGGTGAGGGCAGCTCTGTGTTTACAACGGGGCAAGGACCCGACATAATGTAAAACACATTAAGACACACATTAAGATCCACCACAAAACAAAGAAAAAATGTCTAAAATTAAAAAAAAAATCTTGATCCCCTTTTATGTTTGTCTATTGTCTGTTCTTGTGGCTATAGTAGTTGTGACATTCTGGATGTTTTCAGTCTGATGTTGGTCAGATAAACACAAATACAACTGCTCAAGGTGATGAGAGCAGAGTCATAATGTTGAATCAAATGTGAATCACCAATAGCTGAGCCCCCAGAACAAATTCAGCTTAGGGCCCCCTGAAAGCTAAGACCGGCCCTGTTGATCGTAACAGGTTGAGACACTAGGATTTATCAACCTCAACAGTGACCGCCCACCCCCCAGTTCTGGAACAAAATCTCTCATTAATTTTCCCCATAGACTTTCCATAAAACAATTATATTAAGAGTTTCAAAGCTTGCTCAAGGCTACTCAGCTATGTGGTAACTAATGACCACAAGACCTATAATTTAATTTAAAAATCTGTGTTTTGAATTTGTTTTTAGGGCTTAAAACGACCACATTATTGTTATTAGTTACCACGGAGCTGGTTCGCCTCTGCTGTGGCTTTGAACTCCTAATATCTGAATACTGTTGAGCTCCATACTAAATCGTAGCGTCTCAAACCTGTAGCGTACCATCAAACTGAAAATGTCTTTTGGACGGGAGCCGAAAAATGTTGATTCTAAAAAAAAAGTGTCCAGATGAGTACCTCGGAAATCTTTTAAATTGTAATGTATCAGTTTGTCCCTGTGTTTTACAAAGCGACTTAATCAAATGAACAGAAAACACAAGTAACAAAACATTTTTCTTTTTTTAAATATATAATAAGAGGTTGTACGCGTTTTACCCTGGTCTTGTACTTCAAATTATTTCACACTAGAGCTGTTACGTTCTCTAAATCCTTCAGGTCAGACAATCTTTTTTAACCAATGTTCGACGTACCAAGGCCTATCTAACATCTACAATGAAACCGCACATCTGCATCGTGCCTTTTCAGTCTCTTTTAACACTCAGGTACACGCTGCACCTGAGTTTTACCGTCTTAAAAACGTAAAGAACAGAACTAACTCATTTTAAACCGCTCCTCACTTACCTCACGCATTCCAAGCATCTTAATTATTTACCGTGATCAGCTTTTTCTTCATTTAACTCTCGGAGGACACGACGACGTGACGGTAATGCTAACACCAACGTAGTAAAAGAAAAATCAAATCTGTCAAATGGATGAAAAGTTGTTGGAGTGAAGATGTTTCGCTTCTTCAGTTCTGGTTCTAGCATGCTAATACACACTTCCTGGTTATGAAACAATAAAATGCTTTAGATGCAGACAAGCATTTTGACCTAAAGAACTGCTTATACAATATATCTCTACAGGGAAAAGGCACATTTTGTTCAAAGACATGGTTTTTAAATTTAAATTCTCTTTCCAACAAGCCTTTATCTGCTCTAGAGATAAGTACGGACAGTTAAACAGAAAGATTTGTCCAAAGTTTTGAAGGAATCTATTTGCGGTCAGAAGTAAGTTTGGGCCGGTAAATTTAGTCTGCAAAAATGAAAATGCTACCGAACGACAAACACCCCAACAAAACTATTGTGATGTTTCATATTGAGCTGTAGCCTTCTCTCTATACCTCTATTCTCCTCTGTTGATTCTACTCATCCTTTCAGCTCTTTTGGAGATCTCAACAAATCAATACAGTACTGTACAGAGAAGAGGAAAAACCTTGAACCATTTGTGGTTTTTGAAATAACAAAGTTGAGAGAGGAGAGATGTTTTTCTTTTTTTTTTTTTTACTGCACAATAGGAACCTTTCTACTCCCAACACCTTGTTTACGAGGCTCCCCACCAGCAACTGACAAACTGGCAAAGATGCTAGCTTTTTCCATCATGTTTTAAACCAGGTGCCCCAGGCTTAGCTCACTATGAAGTATGAGTTGAAGGTTTTGGTTTTTTTTTGTTTGTTTGTTTTTTGGTTTTGTTTTTTGTGAATTGGTGTAATTGGTATTAATGGCCAACTCATAACATATTTACATATATTCACCATGTTGCCTTTTATTCTTTAGAAAGTGCTATATTCGCTGAAAACAACACATTTACCGTATTTTCCGGACTATACATCGCTCCAGAGTATAAGTCGCGGCAGCAAAAAATTTTATAATAATGAAGAAAAAAACATATATAAGTCGCACTGGACTATAAGTCACATTTTTTGAGGACATTTATTTAAAATAGAGAACAACAGGCTGAATAACAGTACAGCATGCTAAAGTAACACATTTATATTTATTCAGCTACATGAAGCATAGACAGAACTGAACACGTGTCTGCTCTGTTAACTTAAGATATTAACAGTTAATCAGATAAATAAAGCATAAAAAACAAGCTAACAAGTTTACTCTCGATCTCACTCTATATCACTAAATCCATTGAATTCTTCATGCTCGGTGTCGCTTCTGAGCAACTTCGCCTGCTCTGAAAGTAGATGAAACGCCGCTTCTGGGTGGCTGTGTTACTGATACACAAGACTAGAGTGCCCTCGTGAAGTTATCAGTGCAACAATGACCAACATCTGGAATTATATATTTTAATAATTTCGCATATAAGTCACATCTAAGTATCAGTCACCCCCCTCCCCCGGCCAAACTATGAAAAAAAGTGTGATATATAGTCTGGAAAATACAGTAATCAGTTTCATTTTCACCCTCCTACCTCTCTTTGCTCTCCACACTAAGTCACTCCCCCTTCAGAGTGCTATCACATTGCACATTTCACTGTTGAAATGAAAGTGTATTGTTTTGTATCATGTTTTTGTATATTTATGGCCGTGTGAGAGCGTGGGTGACACAGGCTTGTGGGCGGAGCATTGGACAGAATCTTACTGCTAAACGTAAGGAGGGTTTGAATAGTACCTGGGAGAGATCACTAGATTTCTCAAACTTTCATGGTTGATATCTAAAACCTCTTCAGGCACGTTTTTGATGAGGGATGGTCCGCCCCTTGTATGGCATTAAACATCTATCTATGAAGACAAGCAGGTGACACCACCAGACCAAGTTACTGGTCAGATTTGTGGAGAGGCGAACCTGCTCACATTAAAGATGTATGTTTGCAATGCAGTATTAACACGTGCAATTCAATACATGCTAAAATGCCATACTGTAGAACATTCAGGCAAAACAATAACTTCGACATGGAGACAAGCGAGTACTGGACCCTGTACCACCTCTTGTTTGCCTCCATAGAGATGATATTGCTTTGCCTGGAATGTTCCATTGTAGTACTTACATTTATGACTTTATTGCAAAAGAAATCTTAGTGCTGTTACCTGCTACTCTCCTTGGATATATATAAGTTAATGGAATACTCTGTAACATTCCAGGCAAAGCAGTAACATCTCCATCAATATAAGCACTGAAAGAATATTATATTTGTAGATTTGCAGTTTTTGGTTTAATTTCATTTCATTTTAAGATCCACATTATTCATATATTTCTGGACTGAGGAAGAAGCCGCATCAAAACTTATTTCTTGGCACTTTAGAAACATTTGAGTTCCAAACAGAATAAGTTACTTTCAATCGAACTGGTTATATTGCCACAAATAAAATGAAACGCACAAAATGAAAAAAGTCACGTGTCATGCTGGTTAAAAGCCAAAAAAAAAAAAGGTTTTACAAAATATGAGCCGTTTTTATGTTCCTACCACCACATGGTTTCCATTATGACACTTCTGCCCCTCTGCTCTCTTTTTTCACGATGGTTGCACCAGTTGAATATTTAATCCGGTTTGAGAATATCTACTCATTGATAAAAGCCATGCGGAAAATATATCTTAAGACAAGAGCCACTCCCTGATGTCAATGCCAGTGCACGTCCCGATGAAATTTTTATTACCACTTATTGTCGAACGCACTGTTTGGGGGCTCAGAGTACGATAACACTTCAGTAGTAGCTCTGAGCTGATCCTTTTGTGCTCGGAAACTCCCAGAGCGCTGCAGAAGTGGATGAAAGGACGGGAACATCAACAGGCAGACCAGCGCATATGTGAGAGAGACGCTCTAATCTCAGATGTCAGTGTTAGATGCTGTCACCGGCACAAATAAAGGCCCGCAGAACGTGTGCTATTGCGGGGGAGCCACAGTTGTTATGGATACTATGGTTTGTCTTTTCTTTCAGTGTGAGGATGATGTGGAAGTGCGCTGCAGGTATTTTTCTTATTCCTTTCGTACATATACTTCATTGTTTCATACATTAATACAATATAATGAAACAAAGATGGGACAGTATGTAATAGTTTGATTTTTTTGTTTTTTTTTCACTCAGAAATATACTTTTTATACGTTTTAAAATGCTCATGTCCAGTAACTCAGGTTCACTTATGATTGTAATACCTTTATCAAAACAGTCAGAGTGCAGTCTACATACAGTTCCTCATACTCCATTTATGCGTGATGGCATTTTTTGAAGCTGCCAAGACAATTTTAAGCATATATTGGTCTTTATTTAGAATGCCAAATATATTACTGAAGCAGTTTTTCCCTATAATGGTCGTATTTCTGCTTTGTTTTTGTATTTTTGTTTTTTTGGTTGTTTTTTTTCCATGTGCAGGAACTGAACGCAATCACACATTACAATTATAGCCTGATCTTGCGGTCAGCCTGTAGTTGTGAATGACCTTTATCTATCATCATGCACCACAGCTCAGAATGGACAGACGATGCAGCTGAGTCTAGAACGAATTGATCTCTTTTCCTCTTTTCTCTACCTCTTCTGCCCAGATTTCATATAGGGCTGCAAAATAAATGGAAATTTGAATGGTTGCAACAAATCGCAAATACTGCAATTATTCACATAACATAATTTCCTCTGCAAACAATAAAATACCCCATGAAAAACTGCTAACCTCTACAAACCTGCTCTGAAAGGCATGGTTTTTGTATCAGTTGAGGAGAGTAGATCAGTCGTCTCTCAAATGTTGCTTCTAAAATGTGCACTGTAACCAGAATATAAAATATAAAATGATAATCTGTGCAATTTTTTTCCAGAATCACTTTTGTATTTTACAGGTAGCTTATGTAGTTTAGGAAAAAAATATACTAATACACCGTACACTACTATATTATAATCCTAAGAGCATGTGTCCTCTTTCTATGTAAAAGATATTTTTGGAAACATGTTCTTAGAGCCCTGTATTTAAAAGATTATTTTATACACACGCACACACACGCACACACACTCTTATTGAAAGTATCTCATTCAGTTTGGAGCGTAAATGTCTCCAAAGTGCCAGGAAATAAGTTTTGATGTGATAACATATGCTTCTTCCTCAGTCTGGCAGCATACAAATTGTAAATCTTAAAAGTTGAAGAAAACAGTTTTAATGAAGACGATGGGAATGTAGCTGCAAACCTGTCAGCTCATACTGTACTGCCTGAAACTCATCAAAAGGGTGTAACTTTTCCCATGTTTAGACTCACTTATGCCAGTTTCACAAAAGCATTTTACCCCAGGGAAATCTGATCCTTCATCAAGTGGTTTCAGGGAGTTAAGGGTTTGATGGCCCTGACCCTAAGTAACTGACCCATCCTTATATGTCACTACACTTAATGTACCAGTGAGAAACTAATAAGTACTGCACATGGTCCTGTCTTATAACGGCACAGTGGCTACCAGCTGGCACAGGCCTTTCTGTACAAAGTTTGCATGTTTTCCCTGTGTCATGGTTGGTTTCCTTGGGACACTCTGGTTCACCCAACTCAAAACATGCACCCTAAATAACATCCTCTAGGTCAGGGGTGTCCACACTTTTTCCCCCGAGGGCCGTACACTGAGACATATTTAAAGCGGAGAGCCAGAGACCAGTGTATCGACCAGACCGATACAGGTTTGACAGAGACATTGTACCTTTAATGAGACTTGGAAGATTATTTTTAGGTCTGTGTCACAATGCAGTGTCATTATTCAGGTTATAGAGGTAGAATCTCTTCAGTTTGTAGTAAAAATACTTCCTGATCAATCAGGCCAGTTTAGGAGGAGGCATGAAGGCCAACAAAAATTGCTCTGGCCCCTGAGTCATAGTTTGGCCCTGCTCTAAGTAGTCCTGACCAAGCCTAGGAACAAAATCTGGAGATGGGTCCCTGAGCGCTGTACAGCAGTAGCTCACTGCTTCTCACAGGTTGCCCCAGTGGCACAAGTTTAAGAATAAGTCAAATGCAAAAAAAATAAATTTCCCTCATTTTTATGTAGGCTCAGAGGCTTATTTATGTACTACTCATTTGTGTGCGCAGTAACATTTCCATGATGACAAAGCCTGAAGTCATTATTCACTCCATTCACCACCAATTATTCACACCACATTCATATCATGCAAGGTGTTAAGTGTCTTGCCTTCGAATGCCTCATAGATTTCTTTTTTTCTTTTTTTATTTCCATAGCCATATGGTGTCACATTTACAAGAGTTTTATACAACACACACATTCATCCCTGGAACTCTGCAATCATAGCCTGCATTTTGAAAAGAAAAAAAGCCCTTTCAAACTTTCCTAAGAAACATGAAGACATTGAACTGACCTTGCCGATTTTGCCGTTAGAGTAACAATATCCAGAAAAAAAATCTTTGTAATTACCACTTCAACCAGCCTTTTAACTCATCTCACATATATTTAAACGATCAATCGGGATGAGTCACAGACAAGAGCGGTGTCATAGAGGTTATTTCGCTTAGAATTCTCACTTTAACTTTGTGAATTTCTGTTGCCAATAACCAGAAACAACTCACAAATATTTCAAAGGCAACTGCGGGCCACTGCCACTTGTGTCTTGGATATGAACCCAAACAGGAGTTTAATTCACCCTCTCAGCTGCTCAAAAAGTCATGAGACGCGAGTGCATTGTCTTGTCACTAAATCACCCATCCCTTCATTTGGAATTAATTCTCTCCAACTGCCTTGACAAATGAGAACCGCAGCCACAAGTTCACTCATCAACCAAACCACAATGCGTCTTTTATAATGCATTTATTAATTACCATTCGTAGTCTCCAAGGTCTCTCGCTCCCATTGCTATTCAAATCAAAACTGTTACCGTAATCAAACAGTAGATTGCAGTTATGAAACACTGCTGTGCCTCCGAAACGTTCTGCGAAACATCTTTGGAGTAGAAATCTTGACAAGACAATGCGCTCCCTGCTGTGATGGCTTCTTTATTAACATGCGTCGACATCTTGATTAGAATATTGTGAGTAATTCGGCCTTGGATTAATTCAAATGTTCGAGTCACACAGCACAATTGGTTTTCTCGATTAGCGCTGCTCTGGCTGCTGGCACATCCTTTTGTAATGTTTTTTCATGATTGGAAAAGTACGTTTCAGGGCGCACAATGGCACTTAGTTGGTCCTCGTTTGATCCCAGATTAGTCCTCATGTAGACTTTGGTTGGTTGGTTGGTGGGTGTTAAAATGGTTAAGCATGGTTCGAGAGAGATCACTAGATTACTCAAACATGCATGGATGATATATATGTTTTTGATTAGGGAATAACGTGGTTTAACGCTCCAAAAAGTCAAAAATTTTGCATAATACCATTTAAAGACAAGGTTTATCTGCAGCGCTTATCTGCAAAGTATTTAAAGCTGCACTGTGTGACTTTTCAAATGGAAGGTCCCATTAAACAAGATTAGGGGCTGGCTCTGCCCCAACGTGTCATTCAATACAAACGGCCCCCTTTTGGAGTCAAACACACTTGCTTCCTCATTGTTCGCTTCCAACAATGCACCTGAATGAGCAAATGTTCATTTGTGTATATGTCTCATCCAATAAAATGATAATTAAACTGCAATATGATAAATTTTATTTAGTGTGGAAATGAAATACAGTGAAAAATGTCAGGAGCGTTGTGCCTGATTTTTACTGTATTCAAAATGTAAAAAGTTGTCCAAACGTATCCCTCAGTTTCTTAAGTTATTCCTAGGAATTTATAAGTTTATACAATGCTAACAACAGCTAGCATGTTAACAACGCACTTCCGGGTTCTTGAACAAAGCGCTTTATAATTTATTTTGGCCCTAAGAGCTGCTTTAACATTATATCTGTACTGAAACGAAATTTTTGCTCAATGATATAGACAACAGTGTGGTACAGTCACTTTAACTACAACAAGATCATCTTAAACATCTTCTATTACGCAATATTTACTATTATGAGCGCTTAATCCATGTTATAATGCTGTTATGTCCTCAAAAACATACCTGGAGTTGTGTTTTTGCTTGAGTAATGGCTGCCTGCATCCCCAAACCTCACAGCGCTCTGTTCCACGTTGTGATGTCATGTAGTGGTAGATTTCAAGTTGACAGTTTACCTTTTGTTCCATAGAGATAGGAAATTCCAGGGTTGAAATGATCCAAATGATTTTCGTGAAGGTGTATGGAGTTTATAAACGCAGTGGAACACTTCCTGTATTAGCGCATGACATCACAAGGTGGAACAAGGTGGAGTGTTTTCCGTTTGAGAGAAGAACTCAGCCTAAACATGCAGGGTTTGTGCGTTAAACATGAGTGAATGAAACAAAACACAACTCCTGGCAGGTTTTTGATGAGGAAACATTATAACATTTCCTTTAAGAGTAACTTCTGCTGTCGGTATCTTCTTGTACTTTTCTATTCAGTTTCCATTATTTCTAAGGACAGAAAGTAGAAGCACACGTTCTGTCAAATGGGTCTGTTAAAATCTCTCAGTGAGATGAGCAAATGTTCCGAGGTCAGGCTGAGTCGGAGGGTGCAGGACTAATGAGACTGGGATCACTCCTCGTTATGAGAACGACATGTTTTCCTCGCTGTGCTGCAACTATAGTGCCCTCTGGTAATTATACTGCCCCCTGAGCCAAACCTGTGTGGCCCAAGAGAGAAAGAGTCCAGGAGAGTGGGTACATGTTGTGAGACACGAATTTGACAATTTTGGTGAAGTTTATAGTTTCATATCCCGGTTGGAGACGGGACGCAGATGCGACTTTATAATAAATGGTAAATAGTCACATTTTTATACAGTGGTCCCTCGTTTATCCTGGGAGTGATGTTCTAAAAATAACCCGCAATAGACAAAATCTGCAAGGTAGTTAGCTTTATTTTTTACAATTATTATATATGTTTTGCAGCTGTAAAACCCCTCACCACACACTTTATACACTTTTCTCACACAGGCATTAACATTTTCTCACATTTCTCTCTTGTTTAAACACTCTCAAAGTTCAAACCTTCATAGATTTTAAAAGATAAGTACAGTGTTATAGAATGAAACCATGTACTTTCCTCCTTCTTTATGTAACGAACAGAAGATTCATTTATTCCATAATGGTGCCCTACAGCCGCGTAATTTCGACCTTCCTTCAGCATGTCCAGAAGTCCAGCTTTTTCTGCAATGGTTAGCATCTTTCGAGATCTTTTGGGTGCAACTGCAGGTGCCTTTGTTGTGCAGATTGTTTCATCGACATTGTGGGTTTTGTCGGGGAGAAAACTTGCAAACATACAGCACTTCAGAGTCACACTGCGATCAAACATTTATGTAAATTTGGCTGAACACATTTTGCACTTTACAGGAGACTGATGGACAATGGTCTACAGTCCCTCAGCCAATCAGGACACAGAACACAATGCACGTTCATATGCTGTAAAAAAAAACATGCAAAATTGCACTAAAAAAATCCGGTGAGGAGAAACTAAACGCAACTATAACATAAAAGTGATACAAAGTCGATTTTGCATAATAGTTTTCCTTTAATTAACCGTAAATAACTTTTTTTGTAGCTTTAATTCCCTTTTAAACACGCTTTTAGTCATCTTGGGGTAAGTATTTGATATTATTTCACTTAAAACAATGTCTCCATGTCGAAAACCCACTTTATAAACTTCACCTGTTTCCAATTAGGTATTTACATATTGGAGCTCCCTCTGCAGTCAGCAATCGGAAGTACCATATAGAAAATAATCAAATGAGGTCCTTATCTACTGTGAATGCTATGCTAATGGAGCTAGGTGTTTTGTTGTGAACACACTCACAGAACTAGTCCAGTGATGGTTTATGGACTTAAAAACAACATAGGTGAAGTCTGCATTTTTACCTATGACACAACTAAACTGGCAAAATGCAAACAGAGCATTTTTGACTGCTCAGAGAAGATGACTTTGGATTAGTGGATTAATGAAATAAGCATCTAGGTAGGTTTTTGATGAAGGGGCGGCAATATAAATACTAAAAACACAATAAAAACAAAAGTATGTTATAGAAAATGTTCAGTAACTACCTATTTAAAGCGTTAGGGTTAGATGTTATGGCCTTACTTAAGTAGTTACTAAGCCTGAATCATTCTTAATAAACTATTTGTTCATCATGAATTAAGTCTTTATTGAGGCTAAATAAGGTGGATTTATTATAAAGTGCTCTGGTGACATATGTACAGGTAATTCCATAACTAAAACATTAACTTTGTACCATTAAGAACCCAATGGCTTCCAGTATTTTTAAACTTTTTTCTGAACTTTCTCACCCATTTAACAAAGTAATAAATAGAAAAACATGGAAAAATGAATCTGTTCCACATTTTAAACCAAAATTCAATGTACAATTTTCTAATATGAATCATTATTGGCGTTTACAGTGAACACAAGTAGATATGTGTCTGTGTCATCATCACTAAATACCAGAAAAAGTCATAATAAATCTTTAAAAGTACAGTATGTAAGTAACTAGAGCTGGCACGTCACCTGCAAGATCCCATGGAAATAGAAATCTAAAACCATACTTTGGAATATTCTCCATGGAGATATGTTTTATGCCATGCTGTGGAATATTATAGTCAAAGGAACAACATTTCCACTGAAATAGGCAGGAGGCCAGGCCAAATAAAGTCAGTTTTGTGGAGATGTAAGCCCACTTCAAGCAAGGACACATCATTTTCTCAGATTTCCAGAGCAATAAACACAACCGAAATGGGAAAAATAAAACAAAAACATGCTTTTATTTTAATCTCTTTTTTTTGGCCAAAAATATACTGTGACTTTAATCAAGGTTGCCAATATTACTGGAACACACCATACTAATTCTCCCATTGAATTACACTCTTTCAGAACATTTTATTTTGCTAACAACAAAAATAGCTTTACCGCCTGAATGAATGATGTATTGGCTCAGTCTGTGTGCTCTGATTGGCTGAGGCAGGACCCCGGTTCCCAGTCTTTTGTTATGCAGTAGTGTATGGGGGTCCTGGACAAACATGGTGTGTGTGACCTGCTCTACACAGGGGAGCCAGTGGTTGTTTATGGATCAGACAAAGACAGAACTCCTGGCAAGCTGCAACTGGCTCTGTATAACGCTGGTGAATAATGGGAGAAAACCTTTCAGCAGCTGCACGTGTCCAGGTTGTCAACAAACTGCTATTTTGTATCTCTGTGTTATGCTTTTGCATTTGGTGTTATTGGCAGAATGTTTCAAGTTCAGGTTCCTTTGACTGTAGGCAAAACATAAAACTCTACATAAAAAAACACAATTTCAGACCAATCCTGATAATGAGTTTATGGCTTAAAATGTGTTTCCATGGTAACATATTGCTTTTGTATTTTGAGTGAAGATAAAGATATTTGCTATGTTGGCCTACTGGAGCTCGATCCCAGCAACTTTAGGCAATCTGCAGTCTGACTCAGATGGTTGGTGGGTAGGTATGGATAAATCTGATGAAAAAACAATACTGAAAATCAACGTACAATTTAAAATTAGCTCTGTGCACAATGTCATACGGGTATTTACAGTCACTATCGTATTAATCGTGTCCTCAAATTCATTTTGGTTGCATTTATTACACTGGAAATCTTATGTCCTTAATCTGAGCTGTCCTCCAGCTCCGCTTTAACCTACGGGCCGTTTAGAGCGTTATGAACCCAATCTGTTTCAACTGGCTGATTCAGGTGTATAGAATAGTAAATGTAACTACAGCAGTTTGTGGCCCCTCCGCTTCCAGAGTTTTTACAGAGTTGTGTTGGTTAATGGCCACATTTACATCCTCCTTCAATCACTTTACATCTAAGAACCACTCACCTGTTCACACACACTTTCATGCTCCAGTACATGCAGACACTGGAGATGAGGCTAAGTGTTGTGTTAAGTGTTTTGCCCAAGCACACAACAACTAACCTGGCTCACGGCAGATTGATTTGTGTAGCACTCTGAACTGAGTTCTACACATTTATCTAATCTAGAACGGCTCTCACAGATTCTCGTGAGTTTGTGAACTCACAAATATCACAAGATATCTTGCTGTGCAAGTTTACTCAACAGGTTTTCACCTTTTCACCTCAAGCTGGGTACAAAACACAAACCCATGGGCCATTGGATATGACCAACAACCACACATGTGTATAATCACTGACAGTATGTTAAACACTTACCCAAAGTCACACCTGTGTTTATAAAGGTAACTTTATTTTGTTCTCAAACAATGACCCATGGAGTTCTCTAACAAATCAACTGTATAGAATAACAGCGTACATACAGCACTAGGGCATGGTTGTGCGTTCCTTTAAAGGGGAGAGCAGAGGACGCCAGCAGGGAGTGGTGGGCACAGCTTTACACACACTTTTTCTGGCTGTAAAAAATCAAATCTGCTGCCAAAATTGTGACGCACTGGGACAGAGGATTGCCACGGGATACGCCTCATGTTTTGATCTCTCTGTTCCAGCTTGACTACAGGCTAATCATGCACACAGCAGTGTCATAACGAAACATCATTTTATCTGCTCAAAGGATGCAGTTGGAATGCTTTCTAAGAATACATGGTTAGCTTTATTACAAGAAGTGATTGCCCTTGTTAATATTCTAGTGCTATCTGGATACTGAATAAACAGAAATTCTAACATCCATATCAAATAACAATGCATTATGTAACTTTTCTGGTGGAGGGTAGACTTGTTTTTCTCCATGGAGATGTAATGACTTTTCCTTGAATGTTTAAATATGGGATTAAATTTATCATAGAGAAGAGTCTGACACCACCACTAAATCTCAAAGTTGATTTCAATACTCTGATACCACTATGATGATAATAAAAAAAACACTTTATTTTGACAATTGAATGTGATTTTCAACATTAAATAATAGTACTTTCTTTTATATCACCATGTGGCCTTATAACTGTATAATCCCTCAGTCGTCCAGGTAGGTTCCAGAGTGGTCCATGGGTGTATATTAGTCTATGTGTCTTATACTTGTTCTGATGCAGCTTTAAGATCTAAAGCTATTCAGGAAATGCAGTGCTTTCAAAATGTCCAAATCCAAATATGATCAAAAGGCTCAGTATTGCCTATAGCCTATTTTATGATTTTAATTTTGTGTTATTTATGTCTACATTCAAATATAGCATTAGAAAGTTATTAAACCTTTCAAAGCCACAACTATGTCTATTCCTGTGGCTGTTCTGTGTGGTCTACTGCTCCTTCCTCTTCACTATGAGCCTTAAAGAAGTCTGCCAGTGTCCTGTTTCAGTCTTGATTTAGTCCTGATTTGTCCTTTGTTTAACCATGGTTCATTTCTGGTTCAGTCCTAGTTCAGACCAGCTCACTGCTTACTAAACACATGAGAATTGAATAGCTCCATAGTTTTCAAAATAAATATGATTGACGTGAGCGGTACATTCTGTGCAGATGGCGTCATTCTTGGTGACATGATCATTGACTCTTTTTGGATAGTTTAAAATCTCAGACGGGACTTGGACTCTCTGTACAGCAGGACGCTTTTCCTCATGTCCAGTGCACAGACACAGAGACACTGCAGACCCGTTACATCTGTGTGTGTGTGTGTGGGTGTGTGTGTGTGCTGAGCGGACAGAGAGGGAAAGAAAAAGGTGAGTGCAGCGGCTCACAGACCACAGCGGGACTTTTTAATTCTGTGGTTTTGACTGATACACGTGACCTGCGTTAACACACGACAGAATAATTCATCACGATTAATGATTTTTTTTGAGTTGACGTGATAAAATATGTTTCCAGCCCAATTTTTTTTTTTTTTTTAACAATAAAAACACCAGCAATTGTATAAAACTGGACTGACGGACAAAAATACAGTAGAAGATTCCATGCAAAACTGGCCTGGGATCCAAAATTTACACTACTTCAATACTTTATGAAGATGTGATGTGTCTGGTCACTGTTGAATCACCCTGTTTTCAAATGAGTGTGATTGACAAGTGGATTAGCCAATCAGGGACAAGCATGGTCCGTCTGTATTGGAAAAATAAAGGAAAAAAAATATTACAGGAGACTGAAAAAACTGTTAATCTGCAGTGAAAGAAATCTGATTTTATTTGTAAATCATAGGTGACCAATGAGCTCCTTTGTTTTATGTGTCACTGAAAAAAAAAATAAAAAAAATCTTATTGCACGATCACGTTTGACCGGGTTTAAGAGGCAAGAGATGGCGTGGGAACCAGACTGATATCAAGTTGTGTAAATAAATACACAAAGATGTCATTCTGGATTTATCAGGTAAATGCAAACATCTCAATGGAGAAAAACAGGTGGGCGGACCATCCTTCAGGAAAGTTACACAGTACACCTTTAATATATGTCTTCACTGTTAATCTGCTCAGATATTTTAATAGAAACCCGGCTCATTGCATCAGGAACCATATATTTCATCATACACTGCAGTGAGGGAGAGATTTGAACATTTAAAGCTACATTTTTCATATTTGGATATTTAGATGACAAATGAGGCGTGAGTAGATATAAATCCAAACCGTTGCTATTATTACATCATATTGTGTCATTTTGTGAGTAAAACTGAGACTGAATGATGCTGCTTATGCACTTAAAACGAGAACAATTTTATCCAATCAATCAGGGGCATCGTTGCGTGAGAACCATACAGAAATAACTGAGGGTCACTTTCCCAAACGTCCCAAAGTTTCTGAGTTTTTCATGTTGTTCACTCATGATTCAGATTACTTGGTTTGGTGGGATAGTACCTGTAGTAAATATTTATCATAGTTTTATACCAGTGAAGTGGCAGTTTGTGGAGAAAGGTTGAAAAGAAAAGTACAAAAATACAAGAAGTAGCACTGGTAAATAGCCTACCTCTGTCTAGTTTATTAATTATAAGTCATATTTGATAAGCTTAACAAAAAACTGGCAAGATTTTTATTAAAACCTTAAAGAGGAGGTACTATGCATGACTTTTTGGAGCTTCTACCATGTTATAACATTGTTCCCTCATCAAAAACATGCCTGAAGAGGTTCTACATGCCATACATGCATGTTTGAGTAATTTAGCGATCTCTCCCAGGTGCTATTTGAACCCTCTTCACAGTTAGGAGTACAATCCTACATCACACATACGCTCACACTGCATTTTTTTCATACAAATACAAAAGCAGGATACAAAACAATACACCACAGCTTCACAAACCTGATGTGAAACGTATTAAACATGTAAATACGCTGTTTTCTGTGAATATAGCATTTTGAAAACAACAAGGTAACATGGTGATCTAAATGTGTTGTGTGGTTGCAGTTATTACCCCATAGAAGTGTAATGCCCCCTCTTTAAATATACCTATAACCTGTCATATTAGCATTACTATAGGACTATGCTGTCAGTGTATTAGTGTATTCTGTCTTGTACACAGACAGACAAATCTAATTACGCATTTTAATAAATCTGTGAGCTGATTTAAAGCGCTCTGCATGTATAAACAGTGAGTTCACCTGATTAAACTCACACCGGAGCTGTGAAATTTGACTGGAAAAGAGCAGTGTGAAAAAGCAATGCCAATGACAATATAAAGTATGATGGCACTTTCCCCTTCTCATTCCTCCTGTTGAAATCTAATTAAAAGTACAAACACAGTCCACGAGCAGAGTTTTTGGATCGCTGCTTTTATTACCTGACGAAGAAGCAAAAAATGTGAGTTTACAAACAAAATCAAATCCATCTTGTTCTACTCAGAATATTGCAGTTACCTCAGCGGGGAATAAGCAGGTGGTTCATTAAAAGTTGGATTACAAAAGAAAGTGTAGTAGAGTGAATGTGTATATTTGTAATGTATATCTGTCTCTATGTGATGTGCAAGGCAAGTTTATTTGTATAGCACAATTCATACACAAAGTAATTCAAAGTGCTTTACAGAATAAGACATTAAAATCACACAAATCAAAACAGTGCAGAATAAAATCTCTCAGTCATACACACAGCTAAACAGCCTTTTTGAGCCTGGAGCCTGGAACATTGTCAAAGTAGAGGCCTGTCTCACATCTTCAGGAAGACTGTTCCAGGTTTTAGCTGCATAAAACTTAAACGCTGATTCCCCATGTTTAGTCCTGACTCTGGGCACCAGCAGGAGGTCGGTCCCTGAAGTCCTCAGAGTGTGAGATGGTTCACGTGGCACTACCATGTCAGAGATGTATTTTGGTGCTGGGCCATGGAGAGACTTGTTCACAAACAGAGCTGCTTTAAAGTCTATTCTCTGAGCCACAGGAGCCAGTGCAGAGACCTGAGCACAGGACGCATGTGTGAAGTACTTCCTGGTTCTAGTCAGGACAGCGTTCTGGATGTACTGCACCTGTCTTAATGCTCGTTTAGAGAGGCCAGTGAGCAGGACGTTACAGTAGTCTAACCTACTGGAGACAAATGCATGGATAAATCTCTCCAAGTCTGGTTTTGACTGTACACCTTTGATTTTTGCAATGTTTTTAGGTGGTAAAAAGCTGTAGATGTTATTGATTTGATGTGGCTGTTAAAGTTCAAGTCTGAGTCCATTATTACCCCGAGATTTCTAGCCTGATTTGAAGGTTTTAGAGAGAGAGACTGGATGTGACTGCTGACACTATCTTTATGTTTCTGTGGGCTAAAGATTATGACTTCAGTCTTGTTTGAGTTTAGCTTGAGAAAGTTGCTGCATCCACACACTGATCTGTTGGATGCAGTGGCAGAGTGAATCCACTGGTCCATATTCACCTGCTGCAGTGAGACATAGATCTGAGTGTCATCTGCAGAGTTATGGTAGGACACATTATATGTTCATTACATATAGTCAGGCTGCTGGGGAACATAGCATATCTGTAGAGGCTGGTGGTACAGTTCTGTCAGTTTGACATCCACATAGGCCTGTCACAATAACAAATTTTGAAGTGCGAAACTGCTGAAGTAAATATAGATGATAAACGATAATATTGTAACAACCTTATGCCACTGACAAAACAACCCACAAAAACTAAACTTCTAAATGTAGTTTGTTGTTTAGTTTGCATCTGCCTTTTTACAGCTTAAATCTTATTGTATATCCAAAAGATCACTAAACATTTCTCAAACATTTATGTAAAAAAAAAAGTACACACGATAAACATTGACTCCCCAAAAAATATTGTCCCAGCTTCCATGTATTGAACAATAAGCCACTAATTATAGTAATTACCATGACAGAACTACATCTACACATTCTTGTCTAGATACTTTTACTTCTCATCTAACTAATTAACACATTTTGTTGATGGCTATTAAAAAAAACAAAAAACTAAACTAAACAAAACAATAATAGCACTCTCTGTTTAGAAGAAACAGCGAGCTCTTGGGCCACAGAAACATAGATAAGTGCATATTTCAGTGGTCACCTGTTCTGATTAGTAACACTAATTTGTTTGTTTCTGCAGCAACGGTCTGTTCTGTCGACAAAAAACATGAAATGAAAACTTTGGTCCATGACAACAGCAGGCTGGGTTCTGTTCAGTTTGACTAAATGACGATTCACGCCAAAAAAAACTGCTTTAACAATACCGTCTGTTCATGTGAAACTGAGAATGTGTTACCAGACAAAAAAAAATCTGACTAAAATATTAAATCTTTTACTTTTATTCTGCATTAAGAGAATTTAGACATAGTAAAAGAGCTACACAATAACAGCTTCTACCAGAAAAGCACAATTACACCTATATAAACTTGATTTTTTTAGCTTTAAAGTGGGACTAAACAGCAAAACTCCGCCCACAACCACAGTTCAAATAGAGGAGCTAAACTGGGCAGTACCTGGAGGACTAAAGAGAGTGAGGGGGAGGAGTTGGACGTGTACCTGGTTGTGCAGTGTTGTATAGTGGAGGACTCAGGACACATCCTTGGGGGAGCCCGATGTTCAGAGTCCTGCTGTTGGACATATGTGCTCCTATCTTCACCACCTGGGGCCTGTTGGTAAAAAAAATCCTGAATCCAAGAGCAGTGGGTGGAGTTCAGTTCTAGCTGTTTTGGATGTAATTTGCAGTTTATGCTCGACATTTCTGTAGATCTTGTTTTATGTGGAAGAATATGTCACCTACACTTTATCTGTGGAACTGTAAAACAAAAATATACAAAGAAAAACTGAGATAGAGACAACTATATGACTCCAATGCAGTTTTACTTATGCTTGATCCTATCAGCCAGCCCGAACTCATGGAAATTACTATTTTGACGCCTCGTTACAACTGACATATAATAGGTTATAACACATAAATCAACACGACATAAACTGCTAGCTTTATGTTAACTGGAAAAGATAGCCCTAGTATAGATAGATAGGATCTGTACTATGACGTCTTCATGTTTGAAAATGCTTAGAATGTTTTGGTAATTGTCAATATTCCTTAGAGAGAAATGTCTGTAGATATGTTCATAATAACCAGTCCATTTGTAACATGTACCAAGCGATTTACTACCAGTGGACATGAGCATAAGAGTTAAAGACTGTATGTAACAGAGAACAAGAATACTACAGCAAATTTGACTGTATTTTCCTGGTAACAGTGAGCAGTATGGACAGTCCTAATGACAGTGTTATAGCAACAGTGTCTACAGAGACTGATGTGATCGCTCGATGTGCCACGTGGATAATATTTTATCCAACACAATAATGAATCTAGGTAAGACAAGGCAGGTTTAGTGCTTTACAGAATAAGAAAGACATTAAAACCACAGAAAGACATTCAAATCACATGTAGTACTAATATTTTTATTCATTTTATTTATTTATTTGATTGGGACAATACATGTTAATGAATAGACAAGATACAACATGAATGTAAACATACCAGATTACAACCAAAGGCTAATTTCCATTCGTAGTCCCAAGGGTTGTAGTCACAAAAGGGGCAAAAATAAAAATTGCACATTCCACTCATTGCACAATTCCCATTATTGCACCATCTAAAATATTGCAAATTACATTCATTGCACAGTCCCTATTATTTCAGTCAGTTTGGCCCATTCAAGACTCTTACGTTTTATACCCACGCCCTTATTTTGTCCATACATGCAAATATGTCTATAGATGAGTGCATGTTTTTCATTTTACTTCTCTAAAACATTTCAAAACCAAGCCCCTGTCACCTTGGGCCCCAACCACAATCTAAAGAACGTTTGATAGCGACATCAACAACGACTTATAGCGTGACAGGCAGGCGTTCTCAGTTTGCTGTGTTATCTGTTTTGACGTCATTGCGATCGTGGCACTGGTATTGTAACACTGATCTGTTCTTAATTACAAAGCAAAGGGCATGATACGCAAGTTGTTTATATAATAGTTTGGTGTTTCGGTTCATGAGACGATTATCCAGTCAGAAAGCAGAATAGGCCTCACGTGAATCTCTCGTTTGGATTGCCAGTTGGGTTCTAATGTTGAAATCCAGTTGGTTTAAACCTAAAAGGAGTCTCTCTGATCTGAATCTTCATAACGTAAACCCTAGCACATGCAGCCAATCAATAATCAGTGTTAGTGCAGGAGGTTCGGAGCTTTACTTGAGGTTTGACCTGTCCATTTACTGAGAATGAGAAAAACTTGTACTGTATGTGTCCTCTATCTGCAGGTTAAAACACTCGCAACCCAGGTTCAGCTGAAATTATGATACAAGAGAAATGATCTAGGGCAAGGGTTCTTAAGATTTTGACCGTGCGGCTCCACTTTTCTCTGTAAAAAGTAACGCGGGGGCCCAATCTCATATTAAATGCATCATATTCTTCTGATTCCACGACCCTATGGTTAGAAATCACTGATCTCAGGTGCAAGAAATCCCCCCAAACATCAACAAAACAAACCTGGATTGATTGTTAGCAAAAACATTCATCTTCAAAAGACTATGAATCAATCAAAGTGTTTTGGAATTTCCCTGTTTTGTCTGGTAGGTGCAAGATGATCTCCTAATTTACAAATCTACTCCAAAATCACTCAACTCATTGATTCAGAACGATAGCGCGCCTTTCTCCGTGATTGTTAGCATAATTTCTCATTCAGATCATGTAACCAGCTTGTGAAATGCAAATTAAGAGCGTTTCAGCGAGTCTACTGGTGATTTAGAAGTTTTGACAAAGTGTCGTGGAACAAAATTGCTTAAAACCAAACAACAGACTAATTTATTGATAGACGACCAAACGTTTTAATATCAGCTTGTCATTTTAATTAAAAACATCACCATAATTTTTCCATTATCATCATAGTTGTAGATGAAGAGGTACCTGGAGGACAATAGCAGTGATTGATTTTTATGTTTTCTTTTCTTTTTTTCTATTTTTGCTAAGATTTTGGTATTGTAAATTGTAAGTAAAAAGTTAGAAGCAAAGTAGTTCCCAAATAAAAATAAAAATTAGCAAACGAGAAACTGATTTGATTTGAAACAAGTATGGATTTGTAGTACTTTGTCAGTTGATATTTTGGTACCCAGCTGCATGGAGATCACCCTTCTTTTTGAGATTTAAAGGGCGTTTTATTTCTTCAAATCCAGGTGAATGTCTTTTACGCAATCCACCAACCCAGCTTATTCATTTCTGATACCACTACTAGTGATCGAATCTGTATTGGGCAATTCTGAGTCATTATTTGACCCATTAAATGTTCCAGTCTCTCAGAAACCGACACACAAACTGATGCTGGTATTATTAGTATTGGAAAATCCCTGTATTAGAAAAAAAGAGGCAGATATCAGCTATGCATTTTAAAGGTGGACTATAACTTTTCTGTTGGAGGATCTGCCACCTGTTTGTTCCCTTAAATATGTTATTGCTTTGCCTGAATGTTCCATAGTATGACATTAAACATATCTACATGGCATTTATTCCGTTTAAAAGGTAAAAACACCTCGAAAACCATTATTTTTTACTGTGAGCGGGGTCGCATTTCCACAGATTTGACATGTAAACTGACTCAGTGGCGTCAACCTGCTGGTCGCCATGGAGATAGACACATTTAATGTCATTTAATGGCGACAGTAGCTCAGTTGGTAGAGTGTTTGTCCACTGATCCGAAGGTTGGTGGTTCAAATCCCGCTCTCGATATAAACATCATTGGTTGAGTGGTCAGATCCACAGGTTGGCGGTGCGATTCCAGCCCTCACAGATGAATGCTGTCATTGTGTCCTTGGGCAAGACACTTAACCCAGTGTCTGTGTCCATGCGAAGGTGATGCATAGGTTTTAGCCAATCTCAGGAGCAGCTGGAGTCTTTTCGTATAAAGGGAATCAAATCATTCTATACTAAATGAAAGCACTTTAATGGTTACTGCCAGCATGTCATCAACTTTTCAAAAGTAACTACCACTTTCTTTCCTGACTTCGCTATAGCTGGTTTTGCGCACCCTCCAAATGGACAGCTTGGGTTTTTCATAATACATATATGAGCAGGAGAAATGTACAGGGGAACATCCATCTGGCGTCTAAATGGCGTCTCTGGACTCAAATATACCGGCGATCCTCCTACATACATATATACCAGTGGTCAACCTTTCCTCTAAGCAATCAGAATTTAAGGGCAAAAGGAGCACGCAACCTCTTCATCCCACCCACGACACGCCGGACAAAAATAAACTGCTGTCGGGTCTCTGCTCAGATGCTAGCCAAAGGAGTTAGAACATGCACTTTGACAGCTCGCATTTTCGCTGACAGTTATTTCAGAGATATTTCATTGCAATATTTATTAAGACGGGGTATTATGCAAAATTGACTTTTTTGTAGCTTTCTACTATGTTATAACAATGTTTCCTCATGAAACATGCCTATAGAGGTTTTTATATGTGATCCATGCATGTTTGAGTAATCTAGTGATCTCTTCCAGGCCCTGTTCAAACCCTCCTTATGGTTAACAGTACAATCCTGTCCAAGACTCAGCCAACAAGCCTACGTCACCCACGCACCCGCAAGTCAATTTTACATAAATATACAAACGCAGGACACAAAACAATACACTACAACTTCACAAACCTGATTCGATGTGTAGTAGGTACATCAGCGGGATGGATACAGATTGTATTGTGATTTCACTCTGAAGGGGGAGTGACTTAGCAAGAGTGTGAAAAGCAAAACTGAAACTTATTAAACACTTGGAAATAAATTCCTTTCAAGAGCGCTAACAAATGACACTGTAGCTGCTATCAAGGCTCATTCACCACATCTTAAGTACAAAGAGCCATATCAGTCAATCAAGTGAAAAATGGTGGTTCAGTTTTCTAATTCATAACATTCATGACACATTTCTCGTGTGGGGATGTGAAAACATATGGTTCCTGTGTGATTTTTGCATCTGACAAGTCTCAAACATGTGGACGGAGGCCGGTTGGTTATGATTCAATTACCATCGATTTATCAATGTCAGACGAGTGAGAGAATGTTTTCACACGTTTAAATGGCTGTCACTTTTGAGCACTGAGCAGGCATTTCAATAGAGCCCAGCTGAGATGTTGTCATGTATTAAGGGGAGTTGACAAAATGAGGGATATGAGAGATTTTGTGGTGCTTCACTGTCACTTTGATTTCTCTTTAGCTTTTGAACCATTGAACTTTAAATGCGAGTGATAATATCACTAAGGCTTTATAGATGGTTGTGTATTTGAATGTGTGTGTGTAAAATGTGCTGGAGTGGCCATTACTAGAGTAAGAACCACTGTATACTATATACTGATTATTTCACATGCGTTTAAAGGTGCTCTAGGTCAGATCTGTGGAGAGGTGACCTCGCTCACAGTAAGAATGCATATTTTTCGTGCTATTTTTCTATAAAAAGAAAAGTACTTCACCTGTTGCCAGGTCTATTGTTGATATGAATTGCATAGTGAAGGCATTTGAGCACCAAAGAGATCTAAATGAATCTGGTAAAAGGAGATGAACTTTATGAACTGTATGTAGCCTGTGTTTTATTTAAAAGGGGTATTACAATCACAAATAAATAAAATGGGAGTTACGGTGTCCAAGCATTGGATGAGATGTGTCTTTTGTTGTAGTTTTCTTCATAAAGAATAGGATTTTCTTTCAGAAAATAAAGAAATGAACTTGAGAAATATACACAGTTTACACACTTTTTCGTGGTCACAATGGTGATTTGTGAAATGTGAGCTGAAACTATGGGTGTCTAAGCCTAAATCCCCTTAAACAATGAAATATGGACAGTTATAGGCAACCAGTTCCATGATGACAATTGAAATTTCATTGAAATTTCCAAGGACAAAAAGTAACTCAAGTAAAAAATTTCTGGACAGTCAGATTAGTAGTATAAATAGTTTAGAATAAACCTTTTTAGAACCATAACGAAAGGATACTGTAGTTCAATTTCAGACAAGAGCATAGGCCTAAATGTCTTTCCCAAATACCCAAAATAGTGTCATACTGTGGCTCAAACTGTGAAATTACAGGGAGGTGGGTAAGCACCTATAATAATGTAAAACTAAAATAGTTACGTCCGTGGGGAGTTATTAGAGTTGCAGAATGACATATTTGCACCCACAAATGTAAAAGGTGTTACGTTTGTGGGAAATATGGTTATTACATTTGTGGTGGAGAACTGTTGTTACGTTTGTGGGACTATCACATTTGTGTGTCTAAAAAAGCGTACTCACATGTGCAAAAGAAACAACTCCTCAAATTGAAACGTGCAATCCCAAAACAAGAATAGTCTTAAATATTCAGAGCCAGAAAAATCGGACAACTTTGTCTCCTCTAATCCCCACGCTCCTCTGTCTACCGCTTTTGGAAAACTATTTGAAGTAGGAAATCTAAAATAAAATGTAATGCCCTATTCAAAGCAGAGATGTTTTCATGAGGGAGCACGACCAACAGAAAAAAAGTCTGGGGATTTACGCAGAACTGTAAACGTAAATTTTAAACGTCTATGAGCGGGTCCTACTTTTTTGCTTGCGTAGGTGTAACCAACATTTCAGAGCTTTGTGAGAGCGCTAATGTCGTTTCATGTGCAACGACAGAACCCTTTCCAAAAATGGTACAGTCTCTACAACAGCTCGATCCTTCTCATCTGAGCTGCAGAAACAGAGAAACCGGCGGGAGTGAGCTGTCACGGGGGACGTGGTTTGCTCTTGTGCAATAGACAGACCTACAGTACAGTGGTGCTGTGTCGATATAAAAAACATGGGGCGGGTGTGAGTAGTAATCTAGCATCAGGAGAGAGCAGAAAATCACTGCCTTTCCACGCGAGGAAACATAATGGCCTTTACCTTTGTGTTGCTCTGAACTTCTTTCAGTTAAATAGATGCATAGTTGACTTATTTTCATGTATTACAGTTATTTGCTGTGTCTGATGCCAGTGTGCGTTCATCCCCAGATCAGAAGGTTTCCGGTTTGTTCCAGGCTTCACAAAATATGACTAACAGCTACTCTTTACCTTTTGTTTAGCAGAGATTGGCAATTCCAGGGCTTAAATTATCCAAATGATTCTAGTGAAGGTGTATGGAGTTTAAAACACAGTGGAGCACTTCCTGTATTACCACATGACATCACAAGGTGGAACAGAGTGTTTTCTGTTTGAGAGAAGAACTCTTATTATCCTAAATTTGATCAGTTTAAACAGTCAAAGTTTGAATGTCATTGATTTTGGTCAGAGAGTCTATTGGTGCAAATTGGAAGCACATTTTTGTCAGTCAGCGCTTCAGCAGTAGAACGAGCCACTAAACCTTAAATCAAGCTGAGAACTTCAATTACACACTAAAATGTTTGATATTGGGCTCATAAAGGTAGATTTTTTTAAATTGCACAAAAGATTACTGCTTTTGCTAATTTGGGCCAATTCTGTAGGAAGCCTGAGGGCCAAGCAAAATTGGTCTAAGGGCCACATTTAGCCGCCAGGCCATAATTTGGACATCCGCGCTTTAAGGCATTGTGAAATATAATTTTCCTATTGCACATTTTTGCTTTTTCTATTTTAGAAAGTTTAAATAATTTGTCACCTTAAAATCTGCAAACATTTAGACACACTTTAGAAAAAATCTATTCTCTGGGGTTGTTGGGGGTCAGTATAACGCAGTGAAATTATGACTGTGTGTGATCTCACAAACCTTCATAATATCAGATCTGATGATGTGACCCGGCAACGAATGAACTGGAACTGGCCCCATTTGTATTTCTGTCACAACACATCATCTCCTGTCACCCTCCTGAACTCTGCTCCCTTTACTCAGTCCGCTGATATGAGGATATGATCCTGCACTATAACTTTCCATTTTCTGAATTGGTGTCTCTCAACTCTACTGGTCAGGGCTGTCACCCGAGTGTGAGGGGCTGTCTGCTGTAAAAAGACTTGGCCTCAGTTGCTAAGACCATCTGCTCAGTCTGGACAAAGACAAAAGTATGTGTTAGACCATACGTTTTTAAAGTGGCTGTACCTGATTTTTTCCATGTATTTGAGCAAAATGTTGTTACTAATAACTACAGCAAAACTAACCTACGTCATTTATCCATTTCAAATGCTACGGTGTTGGCACCTGTAGCCAGCTCCTTCAGCAAACTTTTCCCTTAGAGTGCCTAACTTGCTTCCATGGTAGACTGCCACTGTGGATGGCAGAGGTCCACTCAGATTATATGGCTTTAGAAATGGAGGGAGAAAGAGACTGAGATGTTTTTCACACTATGGACTGACCTCCCTCAGTGCACACTAGATTTAGTTCTGTTTACTTCAGCTTGGGATTGGTCTTGTTCATCATTCACCCCAAACACTGCACCATGAGTCACGTGAGCGACCATCAACTGATCACCGAACTTATGTCCATGAAAACGCACTTGAAGCCAACAAAGCCCAAATATGTGGTGTCGTATGTGATGGTCTTTACCAGATTAATGTGTCAAACCACAGCTCTGCAGCGCCCATTCATACAAATTTGTGATCCGAGCACTTTTTATTTAAACTGTGGACTTTGCAGATCAGCCCGAGGTCAGATGCGTTCATAGCTTCATAGTTTTTTGTTGTTTTTTTTTTTTGGAGAGCTCAGTTCAGACCTCATTGTGTTGTGGTTCAGGCTGTAAGCTCACCATCAGAAACCGTATTTTAACCATTTCACATGCTCCGTTTATGGTGTGTCACCACCAGTAGTCAACTTCTTTGGCAAACTTTTCCCTTAGCGTGCCTAACTTGCTTCCACTGTAGACTGACACTGCTACATCGTTCATCTTTCTGCTTGATCACAGCCAAATGCGCATTCCTGAAGGTGAATGAGGTTGGATGAGGCTGGATCTTTATCTTGAGGCAATGCCGATTCCTTACCTTCATTCTGGTCTTCACTGAAATCAGAAATAGCTCGTTCCTGGCTTAGTGTCCAAGGATGACGTGGTGGACTGTCTAGCGAGGAATCTGGATTATCACTGTTTTAGAGGAAGGGACATGGGAGAAGGAGGTCTCAGTGAGTCTGCAGTTGGCCCATCCTAGGAAATTCTTTGAGACACCCATTTTCCCAGGTGTCCAAGAAATCATCCAGTCTTGTCACATGCTGGAACGTCCCTGGACAAACATCAAACATCATAGTACTTCAAAAACAGAATCCTATCAGAATCATTTATATCCCATTATCTTTTTCAACAGCAAAGTTCCATGACACTTCGGCACATTATCAGACAGTTAGCAGAGATAGCGTGAGATCTAGTGGTGATATGTGCGGATGCAACATGGCTAAGTAGGCCAGTCTTACTTATGCATGGTAGGTTTAAGGTTTACAAAAATATACTGTTCAGAAAGGCTAAAAGAACAACCCTTTGACTCTCCATGTGGTTCTCCAGTTGAACAAAAATAAGGAAACACTTGTTTTTTCGTTCTTTATTTGTTCAGTGCTTGTATTATCATGTGCATATGGAATAGTTCACTCCTCTTGTTACCAGTAGAGGGCATAGACACTAAAAACAAGCATCTTCTCTTTACGGGAAGCCTCAATCTACTCAATCTACAGTCAAATCTAATACTAAAATTTTTGGCAGACTCTCTAGAATGAGTCAACCCTCAACAGTCGCTCTTTCACACTGATGTCACCCGCGTTACTATAAAAGCATTTGCAAATTCGGACAAAACCTAGATATTTCATGGGCTGTGTGAGGGCAAATAGAGCATACCTACTGCTATCTACTGAAAGCCTGTCTCTCGACCATTTCCTTGGACTGCAATGTGCTTGCTCTGCATCTTTCCTGATTTAGGCCCAGCTTATCTTAAGCTTATAGAGATGTCAGCAAAAGGGCGTTTTAATAGCACACGGCTTTTAATTCATTACTAAATGTAAACTTCGCTGCAGAGTGGACAGCCCAGCGCTCATTTAAACAGTGTGTTCTACTCAACTAATGGCTCTGTAAATTTAGCCCCCTTGGGACAAAGGAAGAAACACATACTCGCGTTCTGTTCATAATTATCAAAGCTCTCTCCCCAAAGGCTTTCATTTCCATTATTCAAATGCCAATTAAAAACACCATTTAACTCTCTGACCTGACAAGAGAATAAGGAAGTGGAGCTTAATATGATGTTTGCTTACGGTGAGTCACAGTCAATAGCAGATCTTCTGAAATGTCAACATTCAAGGAACATAATACCGTATGAGGCGCATGTACTAAATGTAATCCTTTCTCAAGTGTAGTGAAATGCACATCCACTGTCCGGCCAATCCCATATTTGCAAAGGTAATGTTGGGACGGCATCTACGGCTACACGCCAAATTAGCTGCTGCAGAGTATAGTCGCCAGCCTGAAGGTTGTTTGGTTGGTTGAATATACATTTTCAGGGTGAAGCATTAGTCTCCCTCTGCTGTCTCTGGGCAGAAAACCAGCCTTGCAAAATGCCGTTCAATGACACAAAGAGAATTCTTGACCTGACTCTTTTATAAAAATATTTGGCGATGTTATGTGTTTATATGTGATTATACTGCCTCATGTCTGTGTAATCCTTTGGTTGTCCAGGTATGATCCACAGCAAAAGAAATTCTTTTTGGTCAACGGGACAAAATTTTTAGAGTGGTCATGTTTTGTCATTCATCCAAGCGGCTTCTTTAGCTCTTTACTGCCTTAATTCATTAAAATAGACTGCCTGGCCAAGAAAAAAGTTGCTAACTGGATGGGGGCAGTGCTATGATCTGGGGTTGCTGCAGTTGGTCAGGTCTAGGCTCAGTAACAGTCTGTGCTCAAAGAATGAGGTCAGCTGACACCTGAATATACTGAATGACCAGGTTATTCCATCAGTGGATTTTTCTTCCCTGATGGAACAGGCATATTCCAAGATGACAATGCCAGGATTCATCGGGCTCAAATTGTGACAGAGTGGTTCAGGAGCATGAGACATCATTTTCACACATGGATTGTCCACCACAGAGTCCAGACCTTAACCCCATTGAGAATCTTTGGGATGTGCTGGAGAAGCTTTGTGCAGCGTCAGACTCGACCATCATCTATGCAACATCTGAGTGAAAAACTAATGCAACACTGGATGGAAATAAATCTTGTGACATTGCAAAACAATGCCACGGCGAATGCGTGTCGTAATCAAAGCTAAAGGCGGTTCAACGAAATATTAGAGTGTGTGACCTTTACTTTTGGTGGCGACTTTATTTTTGGCCAGGCAGTGTATAACAAAGACACAAAAACGTCACTTGGTTCTATTCTCTGATTTATATTATTCTCTGAAATGTGTCAAAATGAAGAATGTGCACTTTCATAGTTCATGTCTCTTGTTCTTTGAGTCCTCATTACCTGCGTGTCTTGTCTTTGCTAAATAGATTAGAGCTGCTCATTGACTGCAGAAATATGCAATGTTTTTTCATTTTTTCAGTCTCCTGTGATTTTTTTTCCTTTTTTTTTTCCACATAGGCAGCTTTATTTGTTTTTATGCAGACAGTGTACCTGATTGGATAATTCACCTGTCAATCATACCCATCTGAACAGAGAGAGACAGAATTGTGACCAGACAAACATTTCGTAAAGTATCCCAGGCTAAGTAATTGTAAGTATAAAATTTGTCATCAGTGAAAGTTGAATTCTCGTAATCATCAGATTTTTCTCATGAGCGAACAAATAAAATGCACTGAGAGGCTATTGTTACTAGAGCTGTCACGGTAACCACCATATTACAATACCTCAACATGATCAATCACATCGCACAAGGGCTCAAGTGACCGTGCTAACTGTTTTGAATTTTAACGAGGATCCATGCACATGCTCGGTGTCATTTTACTATTCAACTATGAACCAATTCATGTTCACGCGAGTCTAAACTGTGCAGACACTGGTCGTAGCATCAGAGAACAGCGGTAAGAAAGCAAATAGTGTTTCTGCCCCTTTAAGAGAAGAAAAGCTGTGTCGGTGCTGAAGCTAAACGTTAGCGTGTTGCTTCAGTCAGAGGGTTAAAGTCTTGAGGAGACGGGGGTTTACCGGGGGTGTACGGGCTTTACACATTACTTACTGAAGGAGCTGCGGACTTGAATGCTAATCCGCTCATTGGGCAGCGTTAAAACCACATGAAGTTTGGCTCAGCACTCGATAACCTTCGATCTGCTCACAAGTGTCCACAAATGCGCCATCCCTCATGATCCCTCATCTCTAAAACTGCATTTAGTGAACAGAAGTGGCTTTTTCTGATGCCTGGATGTTGTTTTATTCAGCTATTTTGCAAGTACAACCCCAATTTACATGTATTATTATGAACTAGTAAAGCGACAGACGTAATTGTTACCTGGATTGCCTCTATCTAGCAAAAAGCTCAGAATAGCTCATTCAGTGCAACATTTTTTTCTTTCTTTTTAAAGTGTCACCTCAGAATGCCTCACCACAATGACAGAAACGTGCACAAAAGCCGTAGTGTCGTTAGCGCATGGCACCCGCCCAAGGTACGGCCATCCAAACCCGCTGACAGATTTATTGCTAACGAATCACCGTCTGGAGGCATCCGGCAGCAGGCTGACATGAGTGCGCTGATTAGAGCCTTTGATGTGCCGCTGTTGCCCGGAACAACGGAGAAACTGAGAGGCAAAAAAGAAAAAACGGGGGAAAAAGTGGTCATTTAACGGTGACATGGGCAAGAGAATAAGTTGCCCTGTCTGTCACCTCCCATCCAGCCTCTGTATGTGCAGTTAAGACAGGGCCAGTCAGGGCAGCCTGCTTCAGCCTGTGACCTCGACAGATCCCTGGTGACACCATGGTTCTATGAAGACAGACATTCTGCACACTGGCTTTGGTGTGTGTGTGGATAGTTATGCCACAGACGGGACAAAGACATAACTACCCAGGACTAAAATCTTTATAGGCTACAGAAAGAGTATTTGTATATCTCAAATATATTTACAATATATTTTCTTATTTTTCGTTGATCAAAATAAGCGTCACACTCGCGGAACAATGTTAAAAATAAACCCCACTCACGCCTCACAGACACAGCTCACAGTCCTGTGTAAAGACACAGCCCTGATTTTCAGACGCTGTGCACATAGGAGTCAGGAGCAGGAGGATGTAACTGTCGCCCGTACCTCATGACGCACTAATAAGCTTGTCTGTAGATGAATAATGAAAATACTGAGAGGAAATCGCCACAGAAATCTATTTGATGTTGTGACAAGTTTATTATATCTGTGATAGATCTGCTCTTGTCTCCGCGATGACGTTTCACGTATAACACATCAGACACGTCGCTCAAAAGTAGAGCCACAAGTGAGTGAAAATGAGCCAAAAACAAAAGTCTTTGGAGAGCTTTTAACAAAGGAGAAAAGGACAACTGAGGAGCCAGAAGAGCAGACTACGACCTGCAAGAAAAAGGAAGCTAAATTTAAGAGACAACACCAGGAGTCCTACTTAAATATGGGTTTGTTGCTACAGGTGAGTCTCACGTGCAGAGTCCGCTCTGCGTAATATGCGGGAAAAGCAAATGAGGCAATGAAACCTTCAAAACTGCTTTGGCACATGGAGACTAAGCACCTGGGATTAAAAGATAAGCCTTGAGTGTTTTTTGAAAGAAACTGCAGAGCAGACTAGACATAATCACACTGCGGGTGTCATTGTCTTTCGTCACTCCTGGATGGGTCCATCACATCGCAACGAAACAAGTGCAGGGCTCCCTCTGATGCAGCGGTGTGGTGAGTTGTATTTTTTATGCACTTAACTTATTTTTGCCATATTTATCATCAGCCATTATTCCGTTACATTATTATTATAATTATATACAATGTTATCTTCATTTTAGATGCCAAAAAGTATTTGCAGCTCCCAGTGTTTTATTTTCCGTGGAAACTGGGTCCAAATGGCTCTTTGCGTGTTAAAGGTTGCCGACCCCTGTAGTGTGATGGAAATTAGGTGATGGGTGTGTTAAAATGTTAAAAATAATAAATAGCATAAATACAATACGTTCATTACTGAAATACATAAGGTTAAAAATTTAAACAATTTCAGTGTGGTAGAATTTAAAAAAGTCATGTCTTTGTAAAAAGGTATATATGTAATTTGTTGTGAGTTTATACATTGTATTGGTTTTATTCTTTGAACACAGTGATGTTAATGCACGATTCATTTTGTGCACCAGTAAAACATACATGTGTCTTGAATTTGAAAAAAAAAAAATTATATATTTTTCAATAAAGAAGGGTTCGGTGAATGTGAATATGAAACCGGTGGGGTTCAGTACCTCCAATAATGTTAAGAACCACTGTACTAGATGTTTGTACAATACGTTTACTTACACCAAACTGTTACTTTTACTTATCGCGTCTTTTACTGTTACTCGTACTTTACTGTTACTCGTACTTATTGCGTCAGATGGTATCGTCGCTGATAGACTCACGGTTGCAGACTTTCCATTACCGTAACCCTGCAACCAGTTGTGTGATCATGTAAATTCAAACGACATCTCAAAGCGGAGGCATGGGGCTCTTTAAATATGTTACTGTCATTACGGTAATCTGTCTCTGTTGTCCCTCGAAGATGACCAATCAGAGCGCAGGTGCCGCGGGGATTTTCCCAGTCACTTATTCAATTCATCAAATAAAAAACACGGATGGATGTGTAAAATAGAGGTAGTTGTGTGAAGAAATGCAGTAAATTCCTTTAACATGGCGAGCTATACTGGTCTATAGGAAAATTGTGTACTTTTTAGTACTTTTGTTATAACCTGGCACCATGCATCTTTCCTGTTTGGTTTTTTTTTAAGGTCAATGTATTGTTGTGCACTGTTCCTGTTGGCTAAACAACAGTTCCATAACACATTTGGATTGATTTTGTCATGTGTTATTTATGTTTTTTAGGGAAAGAAAGCATATTTTCAGGGTCTGCTCTCTTATCGGTTTATATAAAGTATCTATTTAAAGGACACAGATTATGCAAAATTTACTTAGCGCTTTTTTTTTAACCTTCTAGGCACTCACTTTAGCGCTTTACATCAAGGAAACATTCACCCATTAACACACAGATTCATATGCAGACACCGGGGGTAAAGTGGGTTATGTTAAGTGTCTTGCTCAAGGACACAACGGCAGTATTAATCTGTGAGAACTGGAATTGCACCACCAACCTGACCGCTCAACCAATAAAAGTGTTTATGTTGAGAGCGAGATTCGAACCGCCAACCTTCAGATCCAAGGATGAGCACTCTACCAATTATTATTCTTTGCACTCGGTCCGTTCCCTCTGAGATCTCACATAACACTTTACATTTGCATTTTCCCAAGATTGTTACGTCATAGGTTGGAGGTCTGCCGCACAAGTCCATAAATCATAATTAATGAGGACCTGCTTCTCTTATGGGAACAAAAAAATATATATATCAGGTCCCCATAAATCTTTCATTATTAGATCAACAACATGATTTAAAGTTGAGACGCGGGTTAAAATAGCTCATGATTAAGGTTTAGGTTAAAGGATCACTCTCCAGGAAATGATTGTGAGTCAGAGTAATGCCTGGCCGCGGGAAAGTAATTTTGGAAGCGAGAGATTTTTTTATTTTTTCAACGAATGCAGATAAGATTTTGTGTTTAAACTGTCCGCATTGGCCGCCCAGACTGAGGACAGCGTCAGCAGCGCTCTGGCTCGGTGCACACACACGCCGACACACACGCACGACTCAAACAGGCGCCAGAGTAACAGAATAATCAAAGTCGCTCTCTGCATGTGAAATGAATGTGTCCATACTTTTGGTGATCGTCAGCAAAGCCTATGGTAAAGAACATGTCATTGTTTAACTGCATGACGTTTTGGCAGCATCACGTAGCCTGTTTGTCTTTATTAATCTGACTGCATCGTCCTCGTGCGTCACTACTGATCATGTCTGTAACCTTCCTGAACCTGACGCATCCATGTCCACCAACACGATCTGCTCTACAACATCTCGACAAGCAGCACCTGACATCTGCGACCTGGCCATAAAAGTGAGCAACGCACTGTAGCTTCATCAGTTGCTGTCAACGGTATAATGCAGTTGCTGTGCAGTTGCCGTGTAAACATTTAGTTCTGATGCATTAGTTTTAACCAAACACGAGCGGTAAAAATCAAATCCACTCTGTAACTCCAGCAATGTCCAGACTTTCAGGGATCCGACTTTGTTTCTTCATCTTAATCCAGTTCAAGGTTGTCCTTATCCATGTTCTTTTGGCAAAAGTCAGTCACAAAACAAAATCGCGTTAAACTGCTGTCACTGTGTCACTGCTCAGGTTAGCACGCCGCATGTGAGCGTCACATTCAGGTTTAATTTACCCACAGCTTAATCTGCAGGCAAACTGTTTATTGCACAAACGAGTCACGATTGAAGTAAAAATATAAATGTATTTAAATATGAAATGTGTACTTTTGCGATATGTTTATTTTGATCTAATCTCTGTTAAAAATAGATCTAGTTTTGCTCAGGGCAGATCCACCAACCCTGGGGTCTTCTTGTTGCTGGGTCTGCAATTGCAGTTTCCTGAATTCACCCCTAGTTTCTGAGTTTATGATGTAATGACCTTAAAACACATGGTAACCCCACATTAGTGCGTGTGTTTTTTATAGTTAACAGTTGACCAGTGGTGGAATGTAACTAATTAGTAAAGTACTGTACTTAAGAACACAGTTTAGCCTCTCTGTATGTTATTTAAGTGCATTTTAAAGTGGCTATTTTTTCTTTTACTTACACTTGAGAGCAGGTATCTGTACTTTCTACTCCACGTCATTTTTGAACAGGACTGAGAAGCAAAAGTTGTTGTTTTTTTATTAAGGTTTGAGAGCTGCTGAAAAGGCTCATTCATTATTTGAGCAAACAAAAATATACAAATAAAAACAGCAAGGAAAAAATTCTGTTGTTTCTACTGAACGAAATGCAGAACAAATCTCTGTCCAACTTTATAAGACCTCAAAATGTACTTTTAAAATTATTTTAAAAGTACATTTTTAAACAGGTATTTTAGTACTTTTACTTTTTCATGTGATACTTTTACTTAGCATTTTTTTTGCCCTGGTATCTGTACTTTTACTTAAGTAACAATATCGAGTACTCCTTTCATTTCTACAGTTGACCAAAGTGCTGTACACATTATCATAAAAGACAGTGGTGTACAGGTTAAATTTTACCTTTATTGTCTCAGTAGAGAAACTTGTCTTCATGACATTTGACCCATCCTTCAATGCAATGTCATTTGGTGCAGTGGGTTCAGCGGGTGCTGCAGTGCTGTGGAACCCATCTCTAGACCTTGAGCTGGGCTTGGTCAGGACCACCTTAGCAGGAGGAATGCAGTTTAGACATTTTTACAGGGTGGTATAAGCTTGAGGTTAGAACACCCGCCACAACAGATGCTTAATAATGTGGTGCCATATGGCTGGTTGTTTGGGATAAACACAACCAAAGCTAACGTTAGCAGAGGGTGTTGAAAGTAATTGGATGAAAATGGGCAGTTAATTTAGACATTTTTACAAAGTTGGCCTTAGATCCTTCGGCTGAAATCATTTTGTCATTGTGACTGAATAATTGGGTAATTTCTTTATAATGTAGAAGTAGCAATAAAAGTTTAAATGGTACTGCTTCTCACCACAGTCGATGAATTTATCTGGTCTGACTAGTTCACCATATTTTATACTTTCAGAAACAATTGTACATCATTGGGGCTAATGTCTGAACTCTGGTTTAACAGCCCTGCACCAGATTTCTTGTCCATGTATTTGAGCAAAATGTGTCTTGCCCCAGTGCAGATATAGGGCCTCGTTTATGAAGTGTTTACTCTTGTGCAAAACACCTAACCACGATAAATGTGGAGCAAAAACCCAAGTTTCTCTGAGACGCTAAAGAAGACGCAGTGTAGTTTTGTTCCTATGTGCATATGATTTTTTTGTTTGCTGTTGTTTAGTGGGTGCTGCCAGATTTATTACAACTATGAGAGCTAAAACTGCGTGATAATTTGGTACACTGGAGAGACAGGTGCAAACTTTTCACACAGAATAGCTGCTACAATGTTTGCACCAATAGGGCATTTGATAGTGATTGTGCACTAAGTCACTGACAGTTGAACGCTTTTGTTTCTAAATATATTTCTTTTGTTTTTTCAGAGCATTTAGAACGACCCTTCCAACATTAATATGAGCAAATGTAGCACCAAGGAACGAACCCTCATTGTGCAGTGGTACTTTGAGTCACATGGGTCAAATTCACAATTTTAATACCAGAGATGCCCCGAGCGTAAGTGCCATTAAAGGAATAATAAGTCGTTTTCAAAGACGGGGCAGAATGTGATCTCCACAGACCTGACAAGTCCCGATTTCTTCCTGTGGGGTGATCTTAAAGAAAAGGTGTTTGTGAATAAACAACTTAAAACGTAATATCGAGGATCAAATAAGAGCCATAAGCCTGGAAATGCTTTTAAATGTTATGCAAAGTGTGTTGATTCGCTATTCAGGGCGAAACCGGAAATGGTGGACACTTAAAAAACATTATTTTTATCTTTTTTACTTCCCCTAATTTAAGTAGTGATAAGTTCAAGTGTAAGTGAACAATTATAACCGTATATATTGCCAAAAATCTCAGAAGGTTCAGTTGAATTACTGTTAAAATTTGGTGAGTAAAACTTAAGAATCATAGGAGCTATTGAAGATTTAAAAGTGTCAGTGACTTTTGGGCCACCATCAAGGACAGATAAGATAATAACACGTTCTTTTCAAAGTAGAGTGACACTTACAAGTCTTCCACTGACCCGGAGCTTTCTACAACAGCTGTCCATCAAACTGGGCTTTCACTCGTCCCATGTTCTAAACCGGAGACTGTGGGGTCCAGTCTCCATATACAGGGATCCTGGATGAGGCTTGATGTGAGTTTGTGCACGTATTGCCACCATCCATCATCACCCGTTTAAGTCAAAAGCGAAACAGGGGTTAACCTGCTGTTATAAGTGTTCGCGGGTCCCCATCAGATACTCCTTGACCCAAATGATATATACTTAAGTAGGGGCAAACTCGCTGAATTCTCTTTTACATATCAGTTTTGCAGCAGAAATAACACACACTTCATAATGGTAAGTCAAAGGTCAAAGGTCCGCTGTCTGCATCTAATTATAAAGCATTTTGTTGTTCTATAACCGAGAAGTGCACTGTTAGCATGCTAGTTGTTAGTATTACAGCAAAAAAAAAGTGCTTATGAACTCATTAGGATGCTCAAAATGTATAAGGAAAGTGAGAAATAACTTTGGATCACTACACGCCGTTTAAAATGAACCAGTTCTGTTTTTCACATTTTTAAGACTTTAAGAATGAGTCCAATTAGTCCATTTAAAAGTCAGGGATTTTACATTTTATAAAGGAAATCAAAGCATCATTTTATAGGTTGGGTGCACAAGGTCTCAAAAACATAGCATATGTAGTTTAAAATTGAGCTCGATTTCAGGTAAGAAGTCGTGATTTAGCTTGAACTTAACTATCGAATTACATATTTTTTTTACCTGTTTTTTGGTGAATTGTTTGCAAATATTTGGTCTATCCACATGATACAAAGTTTGTGGTATTTGATGGAGTAGTGGTTTAAACGTAGACTGTATGTATAAATAGATATGGCTAACCAGCTAGCCACTGTGTTTCAAATAGAAAGTGAGCATGGCGCACTTCCGGCTCCATCGACTCTGGCTGCAATTCACTTTCCACTGAAAAACTGTGGCCACTCGTTCTGTAACTGCTGCTGTCAGACTTGCCATTTTGGTCTTAAAATGTTCATATTAACCCGCTCTACATGATTCTAGTATTTTATTTTGCTGTTGTGCCCGTCAATGAAGATATGAACATTAATAAAGAGACAAATCACCAGCCTTCTGTTCCCGAGGTCACTCCGACTAGCGTTAGCAACAGGTTTGATTGACAGCGTTGCTAAGTGCCCACCTCCAGCCATACCAGCAGTCTGGGTGGAAATGGGCAATACCTTATTTCAGGGGTCTCAAACTCAAATTAGCGAGGGACTGCAGGACTTTTGTTAAAACCTTTGTTAAAATCTTCTCAAAAGTCATCGCTGTTTTCAACATACATGAGGAAATATGCCAATTCTTGTGGGTTTTGTGGCTATACATTGTTATTTGTTAAATCTTTTGTGATGGGAGTACACACGTGTTTGGGGTTATCGATTTGGCGGAACCTTGTACACGCAACACGGTAATGCCACACTAACTTTAAACTTTCATATTGTACTGCAGGCCACAAAATATCGTTTGAGACCCCTGCCTTAAATAAATGCACTCCAGATTAGCTCTTTGGTTGCTATGATACTCGTTGCTATAACTGTTAGCCTCGATGCGCTTCGTTTGAGTGGAGCCGAACTCTACGGGTGACGTCACACTCCCTTAGTCCACTTCTTTATACAGTCTGTGCGTTTAAGCCGTGTGGATAAGGCCATTTGCCAAATATCTCTACACCCTCTCTCCCCATTTTACACTTCAGATGTCCAGTCCAATAAAGCTTTTGGGACAGAAAATAAAGTATTAAGTTAAAAATAACATTGGATATGTTGTTGCTGAATTCATTTAGGCAGTTGCTCTTAAGATTCTGGTAAACAAAGCAACAGAAACAATTCTCCACAAACTGAAAATGCCACTGTCAATTATAGCTGGGGAAGAAAATGACTATTTAAACAGAGACAATACACTAGTGTTGTTTTTCGGCCTGTCATCTAGGAGCTGCTTACTCATTTTTGACATTCTTTGAGGTAAGAAACGTCTAATCAGTGATGTATTTTTGTCTGAATGTTATTTTCAAATCAAAAATAGTACAGGATTAAGTTACGCAATGCTATTTTAAAGGTCCTCTGTTACGCAAAATTGACTCTTGTGAACTTTTAGCCATGTCATAATGCTGTTACCTCCTCAAAAACATTCACACATGTTTGAGTAACCTTCACTTTTTAGTCTGTCTTCATCTCCAAAGCTCAAAATGCTCTGTTCCACCTTGTGATGTCATGGAGTGGTAGTTTTCAAGTTAACAGCTACATTTTACCTTTTGTTTAGTAGAGATTGGCGTTTCCAGGGCTGAAATTAACCAAATGATTGTAGTGAAGGCGTATGGAGTTTAAAAACACAGTGGAAGTGACATCACAAGGTGGAACAGAGTGTTTTCAGTTTGCGAGAAGAACTAAAGAAGAACTAAATGTGTGAATGAAACAAAACACAACTCCAGGTCTGTTTTCAATGAGGAAACAACATTATACCATTGTGCAACTTTAATTCAGAGATAAATTCCTGGAAATAAGAGTTACATAACACATTGATCAGTTGTGTAATCTATTCAGAGGTGGATAGTACTCAGAAACTTAAGTAACTTTTGAAGAAACTGTATTTTTCATATTCCAGCATTGTACTTTTGCTCATACTTCTGTAATAGTTTTATTGAAATAACAGTACTCTTAATTTGAGTAAACGTTACTCTTCCCTCTTTGAATAGGCTTCGTTTACAAGTGCTTTACGTTGATCAGAACATTTGTGGTTTTTCCAGCACTCCCTCAGATAGTTTTTGTGGTCTGTCTTTGAAAATACCAGATTTAGTGCGTTATTTCATATTTTTTCTTCCAAGTACATTCACTTTAAATTATAAATCAGATGTTATGTCCTGACAGACTTTTTTCACTCTTACATAAGTAATTATTGGACAACTACTTTGCACTTGTACTTGAGTAATCTTATTTAGTAAGTAATGTTCTCTTAACTGAGTACAATTTTGGGCTTCTCTCTGTATTTTAGAAAAGAAATGAAAAGAAATCTCTGTGAATGTGAAGTCAGAAACACCTTCGAGACAGGGACTTCGACTTAGAGTATTGAGGTGGAGTGCAGGTCAGAATTACCCAGTAGACAAGGCAAGGCAAGTTTATCTGTATAGCACAATTCAGACACAAAGTAATTCAAAGTGCTTCATAGAATAAGAAAGACATTAAAATCTCAATACAACAAATCAAAACATAAATAATCACAAATAATTATCATAAAATTTACATTAAAACAGAAGAGTGCAGAATAAAAGCATTTCAGTCATATGCACAGCTAAACAGAACCTTTTTGAGCCTGGATTTAAACATTGTCAAAGTAGAGGCCTGTCTCACATCTTCAGGAAGACTGTTCCAGGTTTGAGCTGCATAAAACTGAAACTCTGATTCCCCATGTTTAGTCCTGACTCTGGGCACCAGCAGGAGGCCGGTCCCTGAAGTCCTCAGAGTGTGAGATGGTTCACGTGGCACTACCATGTCAGAGATGTACTTTGGTGCTGGTCCATGGAGAGACTTGTTCACAAACAGAGCTGCTTTAAAGTCTATTCTTTGAGCCACAGGAGCCAGTGCAGAGACCTGAGCACAGGACGCATGTGTGAAGTACTTCCTGGTTCTATTCAGGACCCGAGCAGCAGTGTTCTGGATGTACTGCACCTGTCTTAATGCTCGTTTGGAGAGGCCAGTGAGCAGGCCGTTACAGTAGTCTAACCTACTGGAGACAAATGCATGGATAAGTCTCTCTAAGTCTGGTTTTAACACTATACCTTTGATTTTTGCAGTGTTTTTTAGATGGCAAAAATCAAAGGTATAGTGTTAAAACTATCAGCAATCCTCGTTTGTCAGCACAAAGGCAATTTTTATCACCTTCAAAAATGCTACCAGTTTTATTCATTTCATGCATGACTAGTCCAATTGCCATGTAACTGCCTGTGTAAATGTCGTCAACTTCCTCTCCAACCCATTTCTCGGTTACCTCTTTATAATTTAATTCACTCCCGGAGCTTGCACTTTGCATGAGAGTGGACTGAGGCTCTCTGATATGAGGCCGCGCCGTGATTGTGAAAGGCGACAGAGGCGCAGGGTCGCGGGGGTCAATGCTGGACTAGCGAGCGGTCAGAGATGTGTTGAGAGCTGCAGAGCGAGTAGGAGTGTAAGGACAGAGACACATTGTGCGCAGCTGCGTGTGAATGCAAGAGTCACAGGAGTTTAGAGCAGCAGATACGCGATGTTAGAGCAGAAAACCGACACACAACTTTTTAAAAGCAGAACTAAGTAACTTTTTGACCTTATTAAATGCTTGTATAAGTCCTTTGATGATTGAATATAGATTTCAGGTGTTTGAAGCATCCATCATTTGCCTCTGCTGTCTCTGTGCAGAAAACCAGCCTTGCAGAATGGCCGATCTGACCCGAAGAGCTCTTTTTAAAAATATTTGGCAACATAATCTGTTTTTGTATGTGATTATACTGCCTTATTGCAAGAAAAAGAATAAGAAAGTGCTTTTGGGTCTCTTCCCTGACAGCGTATTCTCATTAGGGAGCCCTTTAGCTGCTTTAACACATGTCCTGTCCACAGCATAAACTTTAATTTTATTCCCTCTCACCTTGCATATGCAGCTATTTTAGTAGAATGAGATACTGACGATGAATTTACAATGCAAGAACGAACTAGTACCCTACCTACTAGCGCTGTAAGCCTTTAGTAATTTAGTCGGATAATCGGTCGCTGCTCCTTTAAGCCTTTTCTCCACTGGCACAGTTTGCTTGGAGCCGCCTTGGAGCAGGTCTGTTTGGTGCAGCTCCCTCCAACCGATTTGCAGTTCCATGCTCCGGGCACGGCTCCGAGTCCAGGTCTGCTCCCTGAGAAACTGACTTTTCCCAAACATAACTGATGTTTTATTAAAACTTACACAAACTTACTCTTGTGAGCTATAAACCATGTTACACTCTTGTTGTTAGAAGGTTAAAGGTCCTATATTATGCAAAATTGACCTTTGTGAGTTTTAAGCCATGTTATAATATTGTCATCTCCTCAAAATCATACCTGGAGTCGTATGTTGCTGCATTCACACATCTGCGAAACTCTTATTAGTTTCTACATATCCAAAGCTTAAAATGCTCTGTTCCACCTTGTGATGTCATGCAGTGGTAGTTTTCACGTAAAAGCTACTTTTTACCTTTAGTTTGATAAAGATTAGCAATTCCAGGGCTGAAATTATCCAAATGATTCTAGAGAAGGTGTATGGAGCACTTCCTGTATTAACACATGACATCACAAGGTGGAACAGAGTGTTTTCTGAGAGAAGAGACAAGAACTCAGCCTAAATATTCAGGATGTTGTGTGTTAAATTTGTGTGTTTGTGTGAATGAAACAAAACACAACTCCAGGTCTGTTTGTGATGAGGAAACATTATAATATAGATCAGAAAATAGCGGAATATGGGCCCTTTAATAAATAAAATCTAAATAATCCTCATATTTGTCTCAGCGATTCATAAAAAGACATTTAGTAATTCCAAGTTTGTGGCGCTGTGAGGCGTGACTAAACAAATTAGTCTGTTTAGCTAATAAGGATTTACATAGAACAACAGCAGAAAGGAAGTAACAGGTGAGTTAGCTGAAGATTTGGAAGTGAATCTTGAGTTTACCAGTTTTTTTTTTTTACATATAAATACACTGTTTCCTATTGCTAATCTGCATGAATATTTGTTTCTGCATGATCTCCCGTGCAGGTGTAGTCTTATGAGTGCGGTTTGGGTCAAATGCATAGAGATTCATAATAGTTTTGCGAGTTTTTGCCACACCTCTTTTTAGTCAACCAACCAATTGACATTTTCAGATATCTTTAGTCGACTACAGCCATAGTACCCGCCTTATACATCTGCAAGTGTCTGTTCCTCTGGCTCCGTGGGAGTTGTGGCAGAGCTGACATGTCGACGGCGGGCCACGCGATAAAAGGCTCTGCTGCCCTCCCTGCTGGATCACATCTCCTGACCACGCGATAAGGCTCCGCGGTGGAGTGCGTGTTTCATGTACCTCTGTGTGTGTCAGCGCTCAAGTCCAAAACTTAAAAGCACCAGATGAAAAGATGGAGCAGTTCTTTGAAAGTAAGGAAAGTAATCCATCGAGAGTCACACACAGACCAGTTAAAACGTTGTGACCACATGGTGAAGAAAAGTTAATTCGTTGAGTGTGTTGTAAACGAGCAAGATTTACGAAGATGAATGTAAGCAGCAGAAGCATTAAGGGCTTAAGAAAATTGCCAAATGACATGGGTATTACGCAAAATCGACTGGCTCTTTCTACCATGTTATAATGTTGTTCCCGCACCAACAGCACACACATGACACAAAACAATACACTACAACTTCACAAACCTGATGCGATGTGCAAGATTTATGAAGATTCACAAAGATTAATATAAGCAGCAGAAGCACCGGGGGCTTAAGAAAATTGCCAAATGACATGGGTATTGTGCAAAATCGACTTTTTGGAGTTTTCTACCATGTTATAACGTTGTTCCCGCACCAACAGCATGCCTAAAGAGGTTTTATATGTCATTCATGGATGTTTGAGTAATCTAGCGATCTTTCCCGGGCACTATTCAAACCCTCCTTATGGTTAGCAATACAATCCTGTCCGATGCTCATCCCACAAACCCACGTCACCCACGTCGCTGCACTGCAATTTTCAGTAAATATACAAAAACATCACACAAAACAATGCACTACAACTTCACAAACCTGATACGATGTGTAGACGTTTCATTAGCAAAGACTCCCAAGTGTAATATCCTGTACAACTATACAACATCTTTATCCTCACGCCGGGATTGCTGGGATATCTAGCACTCACGTCTCACAAGAAGAAGGTTCTGGGTTCGAATCCCATGCGGCAGAGTTTGGACGTTTACCCCCACGCACAACAGGTAAAATCCCCCAAGCGAAGGTAGATCCCATTGCTCCAGCGAGATTGAAAGATGGGTCAAATTAAAATCTACCTAAACTTTTACCTCTCCAAGTCTGAGCAATATATTACGGCGCTTACGCATCTGAGATTAATCCCTCAACTCCTCAATCCCGCTTTAATATCACGCATCAACACGTTCTCAGTAAAAGACTAGAATTCGGAATACATTGATCAAAGCGTGAAAAAAGTAACTTACCCCGAACAGAAAGTGATACATTTCTGTGTGCGCCGAATCCAGTCTTTCTCAGAAGTGGAGTATAAATATGGTGAGTTACAGCCTCCCCCACCGCGCTGGCGTTCTGTTGCTCTGGCTGAAGCCTCTCATTCATGTTTATGATTGGCCGACAGAATCTGGCATCCCACATAAACAAGGTGTTATATGAGCCTGCTTATGTGAGCTGTGAGCTGGGGACCTCCAAGCTGCTGATGCCTGCTCAAAAACTCAACAACTTCAGCACAGTTTAGTCGCGAGATTTGTGTCCATGTTCAAAAAGTTTGACATGGAAAAAAGGAACGAGAGTGAAAAGGAACACTGAGCAAAACCTTAATCATTTCTTCTTTTTTTTTTTTTTTTTTTTTTTGGCATTTTTATTATTATTTTTTTGCTTTTTTCCATGTTTGTGTTTAGGCTGTCAAAAATCAGTACCCAAATATTAATTAACTAAAACTGCTATCAAAACTGTAAAGCTGTACAGAACTGTGCGAGTTAAGAAGAGGACAGATCATAGACTGTATATATAAATGGACATAGCTAATCTGCTAGCCGCCCCATGCCGAACAGGAAGTGCGCTTCCCGCTCCATCGACTCTGGCTCCAATTCACTTCACATTAGAAAACTGTCGCCCCTTTCTCTGTAAATGCTGTTGTCAGGCTCGTCATTTTGGTCTTAAAATGTTCATATAAACCCGCTCTACATGATCCTGGTATTTTTATTTTGCTATTGCGTCCGTAACTCAAGATATGAACGTTAATAACAGACAAATCAGCTGCCTTCTTTTCCCTGAGGTCACTCCCGTTAATGTTAGCAACAGGTTTGATTGACAGCATTGCCAAACCAACAGTTCGGGCAGGAAGTGGAGTTACCTTCAACAACTTCGCTCAAGATTGGCTTTGGTTACTACGATACTTGCAGTCGGAATTCCTAATATGAAACTCAGCTCCAAATTTGCTTCTATAACTGTTAGCCTCGACGAGCTTCATTTGACTGGAGCCCGTCACACTCACTCAGTCCACTTCTTTATACAGTCTAAGGGACAGATACTTACCAAAGCTCATATGTGGAATATATTTCAAGGACATGCACATTTTGATACTTTGGTGCCACAAAACACAATTTAATAATCTACTAAGGAACATTTACACTCACACCTGCACCTGTTTTTAATGTTTTAATGCTTAATGTTTTGTTTCTGTTTGTATTTTTTCTGTATTTTGAACAGGGCGCCCATGAAAAGGAGAGTCTAAGTCAGGGGGGCTCAGACTTTTTCAGTATGTGAGCTAATTTTAAAATGATCGTGTCTGAAAGATCTACCACCTAATACAAAAATGGTAAACATATATTTATTTGTAATGTATTATGAATTCTTGCATGTACAGTGCATTTTGATGTACCTTGCACAGCGTCATGAGATAATACTGCACAACACAACTGAACTTCTTACATGTTCATAATTACTTGAATGATGATTACTGCTCTGACTTGCACTGAATAGAATCAGTGAGGGATGCATAGTTCGGGCAGTAGCTTCTGACAGCCAGGAGTAAAATTGCATTTTTCGTTTGAAAGCGATAACAGAGCTAATCATGTTGATTATGGTTTTGTCTTTTTTTATAGCCATAAAAATCATGTTAAACGAAGTATCAGAATTTACTGCATTTTTTCACACAACTACTTCTATTTTACACATCCATTTGTATTTTTTCTTTTACGCATCGAATAAATGACTGGGAAAATCCCCGCAGCACCGCGTTCTCATTCGTCACCTTCGAGGGACAACAGAGGCAGATTACCGTAATGATGGTAAAATATTTAGGTAGCCCCATGTCTCCGCTTTGAGACGCCGTTTGCATTTGAATGAGAGCATGACTGGGCGCGGAGTTACGCTGCTGGAAAGTCCGCAACCGCGCTCTATCGGCGACGATAGGATCCGACGCTATAGGGTTAAACTAACTCGTGCTTGTTTATGCATGTGCAGCGACCATGATGTGACCTCGGGTCAGGTGTAATCTGACTGTTGTCCTGTGTATTAGTCATGAGACTGGATGGATGACGGGACGTGATCTACACAAAATGCCTTTGCATCGCGATCGACGTAATGAACACCCCTGGTCTAAGTACTCTCATTGGGTCTTTCTGTACAAATAAAGATAAAGAAATTAAATAAAAATAAGCAGCACTCACACTTTAGCGGCTAATTGGTATAATTCAGTGTAACATGACATTTTGAAATAAGATTGCTAACTGAAGTGTAACATGAGAGCCTGTATATATCCTGAATGACCCTTGTGCACAAAGATAACCTTCACCACCTGGACACCACACTAAAGACAGTGCCAGGTCAGTAGATTTTCACACAAAATGTAATTTGGATAAGGCAAAAGCAGCTTACCGTCGCTATTAACATGAAGGACATGCAGCGTCACCCAGGATATTCCAAAGACAGAGTTTAATTACTATATCGACTTATCGTTCATTACGTGATAGATGGAACAATTATTTTTGAGGGTCAATATTTATCGTGGGTACTTTTTCTTTGTAATAGTGAGGAACTTTTTGTTATTTTTCTGCACTGCGATAAGATTTAAGCTGTACAGAGTCATGTAAATAACTTCTACGACTCATTATAGATACAAATTAAGTACTAAAGTGTTTCATTCTGCTATGTATTTATTGCAGGTCATGTATTTTAACAATATGGTTCACACTGAAATGTTTTACTGGGGTATAAGGAGAGTTCGAACAGGGTCTGAGAGAGATCATAAGATTACTCAAATGTGCATGAATGAGAAAAATAGGGCTAAACAGGATGGTAATAGGTGTGAAATCACTCATTAGGGGCTTGAATGACTACGCTACGCAGGACTCGGGCACAGTGCACACTTAGGGTTGCATAAAAGACGTAGCCTACAAACAGAAACTTTATACAATAGGTGTTTTGAGTTTCAGATCCTTCCTTCAGACAGATATAAGGCAGTGTCCACCAATAATCTGATCAGAACTGAAAAAGGGGCTTGGACGAGCAGCAAAGCGTCTTCACTCCTACAACCTTTTGTCCAGCTGACAGATTTTATTTTTCTTTTGCAAAGGATCAGCCCTGGACAACTGAGGGATTACACAGATATGAATGACATCTAAAACTTACAACTTAAGATCAGTAAATTGTTGATTTGTTTTTGGGTTTTTTTTTTGTTTTTTTGGATAAGAAAAGCCAAACAAATAAAACCACCAAATCCTTTAATTTAATCTGTTTTTGAGCTGAAAGAACACACTGAAACTGTGATGCCCTTATAATGAATAATGCTGGACTTTAAATTGCATCGCTTCTGCTGAAGAAAGACATCCTCCTTGTTGTTATGCTTACACCACTTGACCCGAACAACCTTACCTCGTTCCCTGTACTCTTCTGTCTGCTCACATCGTGAACTCGTAACGCGCCGTGCATTTTCTGAATCCTTAAAAGATAATTACCTGTCACACTCTGAGTGGCAGCAAATTAGTTACAATGAGCTATGTGCAATCTCCAGTGAGTCGTGAGCCACAATTTAACTGCGGAGCCGGAATGAGAAAAGCGAAGGAAGTTTGGACAAGTTTGTGATTTGGCGTATGTAGCAATAAGAACCTTGCACTTTTGACGAGACTACAGCTGTCTAATTCTGACAATTCATATCAATGGAATAAAAGTACTGTACGTGTCTCGGAAAACTAATTGGTTTTCAGAGTTCCCCATTCACTGTGGAAGTTCCGTACATCAGCTGTAAATGGAGAAGAAATGATAAGAGTAAGAGTTATATAGTGCTTTTCCAGACGCTTTACAGTTTCGTGCGGTGTTCATTGTTCGAAAGCTACTATTGCAACCACAGCTGCCCTGGGACAGACTAACGGAAGCGATACTAGGTAGTGTCTGCGTGAAGTGTCTTGCCTAAAGACACAGACGTAGGTTTACCGCTGCTTCCCCCATTGTGGCGTTTGATATTCCCAGCGGTCTTCCATCCAAGTGCTAACCAGGCCTGGCCGTGCTTAGCTTCTGAGATCCGACGAGATCAGGCTTTTGACACGGGCCGCATCTCAATTCTCTTTCCTTGCCTTCCTCAATTTTTAAGCTGTCAGTCAAATGTGCCGTATAAAGTGGTATCCCAAAGCTCAGAGGAGACAAGGGAAGGAAACAACGGAGGAAACATGGGGAGGAGGCAGACATCAGATGCTATAATAGAACTTTATTTGTCTAACAGGGAGGAGTTTGTTTTGCTGTAACAGAACAAGTACAGAGACAGCAGTAAAAGATGTTTGACTTGTTGCATAATCATGAATTTGACATTAAAACTAATACAAATATATGTTCAAACACGTTTATCTGAAAGCAAAGACTTTGATCTGACTTTGATTTAAAAGTCTTGGATTAATAATATATATTCTAGTCCTCATTACAGGGTCACCAGCACCAGAGGAAAAGCTGCCCCAGTGACCATCAGCTCATGTCTCCTCCTGCCTCTCTCCTCTGCTCCTCTCTGCGTCTCCTCTCTCGTCTCTTTGTTTCCTCTCTCCTTGCTGTGTCTCTTCGCTCTTCTGCTCCTCTCCTCCTCTCCTCCTCTCTTCTTACTGTGTCTCCTCTGCGTCTCCTCTCTCCTCTGTGTCTCCTCTGCTCCTCTGTGTCTCCTCTGCTCCTCTGTGTCTCCTCTCTCCTCGCTGTGTCTCTTCGCTCTTCTGCTCCTCTCCTCTGCTCCTCTCTTCTCACTGTGTCTCCTCTCTGGTCTCTGTGTCTCCTCTGCTCCTCGCTGTCTCTTCTCTCCTCTGCTCTGTCTCCTCTGCTCCTCTCTCCTCGTTGTATCTCTTCTCTTCTCATTGTCTCTCATCTCTCCTTGCTGTATCTCCTCTCTCCTCTACTCCTCACTGTGTCTCCTCTCCTCGCTGTGTCTCCTCTCTTCTGCTCCTTTCTCCTCACTTCTGCTCCTTTCTCCTCACTTCTGCTCCTTTCTCCTCACTGTATCTCCTCTGCGCCTCACTGTATCTCCTCTGCGCCTCGCTGTGTCTCCTCTGCTCCTCGCTGTGTCTCCTTTCTCCTCTCTATGTCTCTGTGGCCATGACTTCCTCCTCTATTTCCTGCAGAATCAAGGAGAAGACGAAAGAGAATTGAGCGGCAGCCAAGGAGGATTGGCCACAAGGTTTAGGAGGTTTACCTCGCAGCTAAGACAATCCCTCATCAGACCTTACCCATGTCTACCCTGAAGTTACCCTGTTGACCTAGAAATTCAGCTGCATTTATACAGTTTATTCACATAGTTTTGACTTTTATTTAACCATTTAACCTTTAGGAACCTGCCACTAGCCAAAGTGGTCAAGTAATGTTGCTGTTACGTGTCCAGTCAGCTGATTTAAAGCAGTGCCAAGACCCAAAATATGCAAAACACAACAGAAAACAACAAGTCTGGAAAAAGTTAAATCAAAGCCAGAAAAACAAAACAGAACATAAGAGTGTAGCCATGGTAACGGTACAGTAAAACCGTATAGAAAACTCAGAACCGGAGCACAAATGTTACATCATAAACTAAATACCACGAATGTCTTGCAGTAAAACTTACATCGAGGAAACAGGAAGAGCTTTCAGTACACAAAAAAAAGAACAGAGTACAGAATGTGAAAAGAAAACAGCGAAGGCATGCACACGAGCGACAAAACACAAAGCAGAAGTGGAGAGAGAACCACATTATGGACTGGGATGGAGCAAAACATCGGGACAGAGGACAAAAAACATCGCCGCTGGATTAAGGAGGCAGCTGAAATATGGAAACGTGCCGACAGGACTTTAAACCGGGACGAGGGGGCCTATTTACTCGCACACACCTGGGAAACTGTCCTGAAGAAGCTGGACTGCAGATGGCGCTGTCGTCCTGCTTCCACCGATAGGAAGACAGCGCCAAGAGTTGTTTAAATCAGCTGACCGGACACGACACGGTGACATCATGTGACCACTCTAAGGCGCTAGTGAGCAGTCCAAACTGTCAGGTAAGAAAACTAAACATTGGTCTTTTTTTTCGCAGTTTTAATACAGTAAAAATAAGATGCAGCACCTTAAAAATCAATAAACTTCTGTATTATTTGTTTCACATTTTCTACAAAAGGAAATATGTTTGATAGAATAATTGCCGCAGGGTTTCTGTCTTACAGCCGCATTCCTGTAAGACAATTTGTTCTCTTTACAGGGATTATGAAAGTCTACAACTCAAGCGATGCAGGATACATTGTGCATTAGTTAGGACATCTGTGAATTAAACGGAGCAATCCACCGAGCGGGGAAAGTGAAATCAATAGATAGAGGAAACGGTGCTGTGCTGTAGGCCTACTTGTAAACGATTTGTTCACGGATTAACAACTTCGTCAATGGCAATTTTACAGCTCCAGTAGACCATAGAGGCTGTTATGGTGCATTTGTACTTTTTCAAACCATATGGGATACTATCAAATATTTAATAGTCCTTTTGTAATAGTACAGCAGGGCATGGCAGGTCACTATCTTTTAAAGATGTAAAATATAATGTACCCCATTTGTGACTTTTATAAGCGACACAGACTGTTTAAAGAGGCAGTGTTACACTTCTATGCTAACACATAACATATTTAGATCACCATGTTACCTTACAGAAAAAACGTATTAAACTAGGGCCGCAACTATGCTTCAACTTTATGTTTAACTATGTAAATATGTTGTAGCATGTAGAGTGTGTCGCTTATTTTTTTAAATGCATTTAATTATGGCGGCATGGAGTTAGACCGATGGGGATGACCGTAGAAAAAGATGATTAACATTGTCATCAGTGTGAGGATATCTCCAGCAGTGGCCAAATAATGCAATTATATGTCTGTGGTGCCAGTGTGAAATGGTATACCACAGTAGTACTCGCCAGAGCAGTTACCACCACCATGCAGCCCTGGCAGTGTGAGTATAATGTTTCTTTCATTCTTACCTGCATTAATTCGCATTGAATCAGTGTCATTATGCAAAAGACATCTGCGTAAAGTCAAGATTGCTTGTATAGCACAATTCGTACAAAAAAAAAATTCAAGGTGCAATTCAAATTACAATACAAACAAGTCAAAATGTAAATAATGATCATAAAATTATCATTAAAAGAGAAGACTGCAGAATAAACCTTTTCAGTCATATCCACAGCTAAACAGAACTGTTTTGAGCCTGGATTTAAACATTGTCAAAGTAGAGGCCTGTCTCACATCTTCAGGAAGACTGTTCCAGGTTTTAGCTGCATAAAACTGAAACACTGATTCCCCATGTTTAGTCCTGACTTTCTTCAAAACGCGAGAGAACTACTGAAGAATGACTCTTTTCCACCAAAGCTACAATTTTATTACTTTGTGAAACAATTTTCACATTACTGTTTGTCTGTTTCTTTGTTCACTCACCTGTACAATTATAGATAGTACATTCAGAACCACAAACTATTTAAAATAAAAATTAAATAGTGTCTCTGCTGCAGGACATGGCAAAGCAACATGCCGGAGTTTATCCAGAAGAGGTATGAGACTGAATGTAAAGGCTGCTGAGCTCACAGACTGTGTCCTGGGATGGATGGTTCTGGACATGAGGCCTGTCTGTGTGGTAGAGACTGAAGGGTTTAGAAAGATGAGAACAAGTTACACCCTGGATACACAAAGACTCACTTTATCAAGATGAGGGAAAAAACACTCAAAAAATGTGAAGAAGATACAGGAAACATTGAAAAATGTGAAAGGTACATTGATTCTTACCATAGATGCTTAGACCAGCATAGTTACTGAAGTTTACCTAAAAGTCACTAATCACTTTATAAATGAGAGGGAGTTTACCTCTGTTCACTTAACTCACACTCAGGTGTCACAGTTCTGTCTGTTTGCATGTTTATCCCCAGTCCGGCTCTGTTTTCCTGCCTGTTCCGGCCCTTCTTTCATTACCTCCCTGTTTTCTCTGCAGCTGTCTCTCATTTAGTCAATCAGCCCAGGGTCATCTATATATACTCCCTCTGTTCAGTCAGTCCTTGGTAGATTGTTGACCAGTTCAGAGCAACACTTAAGCTCACCCAAAATACTCTGTTGTTTGCATTTCTGGATCTGCATAAACTCCTGTTTTAGTTACCTGTTCCTGAGTTTGTTTGCCCAGCCTGTTTTCCTTATTGAATCCCAAGTGTGGAAGAGATTTTCGTAGATATTAAATAAAACATTATTCCTCAGTTGTTTAGTCCCTGTTTTTGCCATATTCTGAATTACCTGTTTAAAGGACACTTTCTGTTATATTTATTAAGACATTTGGCCACACTCTTTGTGTTGCATTTGAGTCCAGTTCACCTGTGTGATACTCAGGTGTACAGGCCATACTCTTCAGGTAGTGCTCAGTCACACTCAACAAATCAATAGAACCCTTAGTGCAGCAAGAAGGACCTTAATGGAACATTTCGAAAAGTGAGCTGGCCAGTACCAAACATAAGGTGAAGCAAGAGTAAATGGGTGATCCTGAAGCCTCATGCAGGGTGTTTCTGTTCAGAGGAACAGTTCCATTCATGTGATAAGTCGTCTGCTGGAACAGAGGTGGCCAATAACTACAATTCACTCAGATCCAGAGGTCGCCCAGTGAGGAAGTGCAAGTGAACTAGAGCAAGTGCTGAAGCCCTTTGAGAGTGCCACAGTTTACTTTTGTGGAGAGACACATGTGACTCTTTCTGCTGTACCACTGGTGAAAGGAATCCTGAAGTCTTCACCAGCCTCATTTGAGAATCCTTCTGTTAAATCTTTTCAGTCCACTGCAGCAAATAAAATTAGATCCAGGTGGGAGGGAGACGTCACTTCTAAAGTTAAGAGACCATTTGCATTTTTGCAGCAGGTTATTCTTGAGGAGAAAAGAAAGGAGAAAGACACTCAACAGGAGGTTGAGTGTCTTGAGAGACACTCAACCTCAACGGGAGGTTGAGTGTCCGGTCGGTGGCAGGTGCCTGTGTCTTTTGCTGGACATTCTACTTGGCTCTGATTCTGATGAACTCAGCAACAATGAGGAAAACAATGAAAATGAGGCTGTGAACAATGAACTAGTTAGTAATGAGTTGCTGGAATACTTTGGAGAACGCCCCCCCCATATCAAAGGATGAAAGCCCATTGAAATGGTGGCAAGATAATCAGGCTTTGACACCAACTCAGGCGATGTTGTTCAGATCTTACCTCTGTGTTCCAGCCACATGGACTCCTTCTGAGACTCTTTTTCCAGCTGCTGTGAATATTGTGAGTAAGAAAAGAGCGAGTCCCTGAGCATTAGCCACACTGACCTTTCTTCATTATAGCTGTGTGTGACTGGAATCGCCTTCAATTATTTTGTAATGAATGTCTATTTTGTACATTTTATAAAAGGCATATTTATGTTATTTAAGTTATTTACAGTGAGCAATGCAGTTGTTTAATGTTTTTTTACACTTTATGAGCACGTTTGAATTAATCAAATCCAGGTCAATTTGTCAAAGAGACCTAATAAGCCCTTCTATCTTTATCATTTTTAATGCCTTTTATTTTTCTTGTGTAAAGTAAACTACACATACATTTCCTTTTTCTATTAACCTTTAGTATTGTTGAATTTGTTGTTGTCACGCGTGAAATGATTCATTCAAATGCACTTTCTGAGGCTGTATTTTGCTTGTCTTTCATATTTTACATGACTTAATGTAAAAGAAAAAAGAGAACGGTACTTTAAACATAAAATATATAAAGTTTTGGAAAAATAATGAGAAAGTATGTCATAGATATAATCTATGGATTAATCAAAAAATGTGTCGATTAATCAAAATTAAATCGTGTAGTTAGTTTCAGTTTCATTTTGGACGCTGCTGAGTCTCCTGTCCCAGCGCTAAGTTATTGTTTTGAGCCTTGAACAGGATTGTACTGCTCACCATAAGGAGGTACGAATAGTACCCTGGAGAGATCGCTAGATTACTCAAACATGCATGGATGACATAAAACCTCTTCAGGCGTGTTTTTATGATGAAGCAACATTATAACAAGGTAGAAAGCTTCAAACATGACTGGTCTTATAAACACAAACTACAATCTTTCCCATTTGTGACCCACTATTTTATAAGCTAAACAAACAGGTTAACGTCGTCAGTTTGTAGGGGGAGTTTTTGCATGAGTGGCAGGTACTAAACTCAATGCTCAAAACAAACTTCACATTTTACTGAAATATACAAATGATGAGCAATCTGTCAGTGTTAAAAATAAATAGGCTACTAGCTCCTCTACAAAAAAATGCTTTAAATTCCTACCATCTGTCAGGTTTCGAATAAGTAACATTGAATTGTCTTTTGCGTCCTTTCCTCCTGTTCTCCAAACAGCCTATTTTTATGTGAATGTTTTCTTCTTGAAAGCTGATGAATTCATGTCTGAAATCTCTTCTAAGCCATGCATTGCACAAAGATTGTTCAGAAGACGGGATCCAACCGAATACAAGAAACGCATTGCTATTAAAGTCGCTGTATCAGGTTTTTTTGAAAAGTCTTAAAAACATGAAAAACAGAAGTTGATCATTTTTGCAGTGGTCCAAAGTTATTCTTTACTTACCTTATGCAGTCTGAGCATCCTAATACATGATTTAGTTTAAGTGCTTTTCACATCTTGCAGAGACGAGGACAGCAGTAATGCTAACATCTACCATGCTAAGTGCACTTTTATTATCTGACATTATAGTTATTTGTAATTAGATGTAGACACACACAGAGCAGACTTACTTTGACCTGAAGAGCTGCTACGATGTATCTGTACAGAACATGACACATTTCGCTCAAAAACATGGGGGAAAAAATCGGTTACGGGCAGAATGGAATGTTATGTCTTTATATTTTCTGAGTTAAAGATACACTGTGAAATGTTTGATCAAAGGCCAGCAACCTGCTTGTCTCCATACAGTCATTTGCTTTGCTTGGACTGTTCTAAAACATCGCCTTAAACCAGGGGTGTCCAAACTTTTCTCATTAAGGACCACATATAAAAACACAGACAAAGCTGAGGGCCGATTGAGGGCCCTAGACTCGAGGCCAATACGGTGAATACTTCAAATCTGTGTTTTTTATTACAAGTTAAACTGAACCACTAGACCAGGCATGCCCAAAATGCGGCCCTCAGACCATATTTTCTTGGCCCTCAAGCTTCCAGGCTTCTAGTGATTCAGTCTAACTTATAATAACAACACAGATTTTCACTGTATTGGCGATCAGTCTATGGCCCTCAATTGGCCCTCAGCTTTGTCTGTTTTTATATGTGGCCCTTAATGAGAAAAGTTTGGACACCGCTGCACTAGACCTTTATTCATGCTTACACCCTCAGTAGGACACATTAAATATTTGATATGAGCAGTAAGTAGATTTTCAGAATTTTACAGTAAAAAGTACTGTTTAAAGCCAATTCACCTGGAAGCTTGAGGGCCAACAAAAATGTGTTTGAGGGCTGCATTTGGCCCCTGGGCTGCAGTTTGGATATGCCTGCCTTACACCTTTCTCCACTGAGATAAACAGCAGACCAAAATAGAGGTCAGATCTGTGGAGAGTTGAACCCGCTAACAGTATCGTGAGCTTTTCGAGGAGTTTATAGCATGAAAACACTTGTAATTTTAATTTGATTAAACGCTAAATAAGTTTTGTTTAACGGCTCCAGGTAAATCCGTACCATCTCCACGGACACAAACAGGCGGTGTACCCCCAATAGAAAGGTTTGATTCTACACCTTTTAAATCTTCACCTTATGTTTTCCAATATCCTGAACTAGCTTGAATCATCCTCCCTTTCCTTTGGCTCTCCCTTCCTTCGCATCCCCACTTGCCGCTAATGCACAGATGGCCGCATTAAAATTGAATTAGCGTGCCTTCAGACGGGTTCACGCTAAAAAACAACAGCTTCCACGCGCCGCACTAAACCTCATTATACTGAGCACTGCGAGGCGAGATACTGTAAACTGTTTTTTCCGAGGGCCTTTGGAAATTCCATATCGTTTATGTAATTCTTGTTTCCATTTTGCATGCGATCATATGCAATTTACGGAAAGCAGGGGCAAAGCAATTGGGCGATGTCCTCAAAGGGATCCTCAGCGTGACTCCAGGCCCGGCGCCGGAGAGGGGGGTGGATTGGCGCCTTTGAAATGTCCTTTGCCGTTCGTTTCTGCAGAAAGATATGATGATGCCGTTTGCACAAAAGCCGGGGTAGAAGCGGTTACAGATAGTCGCAGCACTTATGTTGACACCAAACTATTTATTCCTGTGAAGAAGTGAGTGGTATTTAAATTTCCAACGCTGCGATCGGTTTCCGTGAGCTGCGTGCTAATGTCGATTTAGAGATGGAGGGGAAGGATATAAGAAGGGATGAAAGGGAAGGACGGATTTATTATGCGATAAATAATTAATAAATAGTAAAATTGGTTTTGATAAAGTGCACGTTCAAAAAAATCAAGTTAAGACAGTTATATGAGATGAGGTAGTAGGGCTTGTCTCCATGGAGATGTTTACGTTTTGCTTGGCATGTTCCACACTATGAAGCTCAACACCCTGCTTCTGGAAGTAAACTTTTCTTTCAGTTTTCACCTCGACTTATAGAAATCTTGATCAGGGATAATCAGCTACATGGTAACTAATGACCGCAAGATGTGTAACTTTATTGAAAATCTGTTTCTGAAACGTTATAAACCAATAAGTTATTAAAGCATTTGCCGAATCTTGTTTTAAACGTGCTTTTTGGACTGAAAACAATTGCGTTATGGATAGTAGTCGACACGTAGCTGGTTAACCTCTGTGATGCCTTTGAATTTTTGGAAATGTCTGTTGGAAAAATGAATGGAAAATTGACTTGTGTTCCATAGAGTTGTTAAATTGATGATGTCTCTTAGGAGTTCAACCTGAAACAGCCGATTTCTAGCTTTGTTTCTGTTTCTTATCCATTAAACAAGAGACAGTTACCTTTCAAAAGTGTATGTTTAATCACAAACTATATCAAATAAGTAATTTAGCAATAATCTGCCATAATATAGCATTACCAGTGTGTATATCTCACTAACTGCTGGTCACTACTAATGCTCGTTTAGCAGCCTTAGCCTAGCTTCTTACCTCAACATCCCTCATACACTTTCCTGCCCTAAGCCTAAAATCTGGCGATGAGTTCCCAGGCGTGGCACTACGGCGTCGACTCCTGATCCAATGGCATTGAAGGATGGATCAAATGCAGAAGACAAATTTCTGTACAAGGACAGTTAAAAAAAATGACCCTTGTGAGATTTAATCCATGTTATAATGTTGTTATCTCCTCAAAAACAGACCAGGAGTTGTGTTTTGTTTAATTCACACGCTTGAGTAACACGTTATCATTTGTCTGTCTGCATATTCAAAGCTCAAAAATCTCTGTTCTACCTTGTGATGTCATGAAGTGGTAGTTTGGAAGTAAACAGCTACATTTTACCTTTAGTACAGTTAGACAGATGGGCAATTCTGTGTCTGAAATGATTCTAGTGAACGTGTATGAACTTGGAAAATGCAGTATGGAGTGAAAACATAGTGCACTTCCTGTATTACCATATGACATCACAAGGTGGAATAGAGTATTTTCTGTTTGAGAGAAGAACTCAACCTAAACGTGCAGATTTTGTGTTAAACATGTGAATGAAACAAAACACAACTCCAGATATGTTTGTGATGCAAAAATAGCATTATACCATAGATCAGAGAATAGTGTAACATGGGCCCTTTAAGTATACCTTAACCGTAGTGTAGTGTACTTTAAGTGTACCTCTGCCAAAAAAACTACATAGTGCACATCAGCACCTTTTAAATGCAAGATAGTATAAAATGATGAACACCCCATTATATAACCAAAATTAATCTATGTAATCCACGTATGCAGTCAATCATTTAGTAAACTAAGTCCCCAAGTTTACCTGGAGGTAAGGGGCATGTAAGGTCCTTCCTCAGCTCTGTGGGCCCTCTGAGCTGCTCTGTGAACATCATCCTTTATTAGCGAGTATGTGTTTGTGTTAATGACAAAGTACAGCCTCGGGCTAATCTGCCGTTACACACCACAGATCTGCTGACTCAGACTTTCTCAGACCCAGACCGCCGTATGTCTTCGCCTTTCCTGCAAGCCTTAGTTTGAAATGGACCTATTGGGTTTAGCTTCATTTTTGCATAAGTTTAAACAAACTGACAAAAAGTTGTGATATTTTTTTGTAATTAGCGAAGGTACATGAGGAAACATGCAAACAGAATGTCCTGGATTTGAGTGGCGTGAGGAATAAACTGGCAGAAGCTTGGTTGGCATGTTTAGCTCTCGTGATTCTACACAATCTGCTCTGTGGCTTAAAGCGACGGGGAAAAGCGGCGCTTTTTTGAGAGGATGATGCTAAAACTGGAATCGAAACTAGATACTCATTTGAGCAGGTTTCGATACTAAAAAAGTCACATTCACAGGACAGAAATGAATGTTTCCTGAGGAGCTTTAGTATGATCTTGAGCTGTATGTATCAGCATGGAACCTACTTAGACGACGGCAACTGAAGGATTACATACAGAAGATATAAGGTTGCATGGTTATATAAAAGAACGTTGAAAATGGCATTATATTGTCTAATCAATATTGAGTATCAAGTCTATTCCTTAGTACAGAAATTGTATTATCGTGACAGCACCTTCTGACAAATATTTCCATCTGTTTGGGCAAAACGTCAGAACAGCAAAGCAAGCTGAGAAATCAAACTTTTGCCGAATCCTGTTCAGAGAAAAGCTTAGACATCTTTCCCACCCACAAAGCTTTTTTCTCTGCATGTTTTTCACAAACAAAATAGGCTGTATTTCAGTGTCGCCATGTTTGTTTGTGGTTTGGCACTTCGATTTTGGTTTGTGCCCAAGTCAGCCAAGTGGAGGACTGGCTGGTTAGACAAAAGTTAGCCCACTACAAGTACTAGTACTTTAAAACCAGTGTCGATACTAAGGAATAGACTTGATTCTGATACCATGATGATAATAAAACACTCTTTATTTAAACAATAGAATACATTAAATCATAGTACTTTCTCTTATGTTGCCTTATAGCTGTGTAGATAGGTTCCATAGTGATCCATGGGCGTATACTCGTCTTATACTTGTTCTGATACAGCTAAAGATCATTCTAAAGCCATTCAGGAAAGAGGAAAGATTCATTTTTGTCCTGTGAATGTGACTTTTTTAGTAAAGTAAGTTTTAGTATCAATTAGCATCCGATTTCCGATACTTTTTGACAACCCTACTACAAACCCCACAATAAATCTTAGTTCTTTTGTCATTTTCAAAGCAGTGATAATAAGTTTTGATAGTAACAATAATAACTTCTGTTCAGGCAGCTGCTCCAAACAAGAGCGCACAGCTGAACCTGATTCAGTGTTTGTTCCCAGTACAAACACTCCGTATGAACAGTGCCGCTCACAGATGGAGTTTATGGAGCAAACTGTTACAGACATTTCAGCTGTTGACCCAGATCTGGTACTGCACAAGAGCCAACTGGAGGCAAGTCTTTCTGAGGAATAATGATAACGGGGTGGGTTTTTTTTTGGAGAGAACATTGTTTATTTGGTTTGATCTGGCTTTATGTCAGAGGTGGGTAGAGTAGCCACGAATTGTACTCAAGTAAAAGTAGCAAAGTACAAAGAAAATACTCAAGAAAAAGTGTTTGGGAAAAGTGTTGCTCAAGTAAGAGTAACCGTCTGTTTATGTGTTTATTTATGATTAGAAGTGAGTGTAATTTGAAGGACAAAACGTTAAATATTGCACAAAGTCTGGTATTTTCAAAAGCTTGACGCAAAAATGAGACAAACTAAATCATATCTGAAGGAGCGGTGCAGGAAACAAATGTTCAAATCATTTCATATTTTCGATGTAAATCTTTTGTCGCTTGTAGATTTACACACAGTGGGAAGAGTAACCAAAACTTTTACTGTTACTTCAATAAAAATATTACTAGGGGTAAGTAGGGGTAAAAGTAAGCTAGAAAAGTACTCTTAAAAGCTATCCAAGTAAATGCAGTTGAGTACTACCCACCTCTGCTTTTTGTACTGTTGAGTATTTTTCAAAATTTAAATGGTGGATGTAATGAAATATCCACTGTGTTTTTACCTTTTGAATGCACTGATGCCCCCTGCTGACAACACCAGTGAATTAAGCATTTTGAAAAGACAAACTAGCAGCATGGCTATTGTTAGCATGAAAGTGGTATTTGGGGACAGAAGAACATAAGTTGATGCATACAATGATACAGTTTTCTCTCAGTACGTAGTTTGTTATATCTATTCTTTTTCGATAATGATTCCACATATTATTTGTATGCTAATTATCAATAAACTTAACATTTAAATTAATTATGCTGCAACTAGCATAGTTTAAACAAATGTCACAGTGTTTAAAAGTTCATGCGTTAATCTTTGTTATTCCTGGAGTTATTAAAACTGGCTAAACATCTTATTTCCCATTTTAATATAACATCTACAGTTGAAGGAAGAAGTTTACATACACTATATAAAAAGACACATATGCTTTTTTTTCACTCACTGTCTGACAGGAATTCAGACTAAACTTTTCCTGTGTTAGGTCAATTAGGATTACCAACATTTTTTTATTTGCCAAATGCCAGAATAATAAAGGATTTTTTTAGACAATTTTCTTTCCGTTCTTCAAAGTCGGAAGTTTACATACCATATTCATCTGCTCAAACAATTATATGCAGGTATAAACTCCATGAGTATGTCCAGCTATCAAACCACGCAGAAAGGAGACGGGTTCTGTGTCCCAGAGATGAACGTGCTTTAGTCCGAAATGTGCTTATCAATGGTAAGAACAAAAGCAAAAGAACTTGTGGAGAAGCTGGTTGAAGCTTGTAAGAGTGTGTCATTATCCACAGTGAAACGAGGACTGCACCGACATGGCCTGAAAGGACACTCTGCAGAAAGAAGCCATTACTCCAAAAGAAACATAAAAAAGCCAGATTACAGTTTGCAAATGCACACAGGGACAAAGACCTTAATTTTTGGAGACATGCCCTGTGGTCTAACAAACTCAGATTGAACTGTTTGGCCACTGTATTTGCCTGGATAGCAACCTTAGCGGTTCTTAGAGCTCTATGTTTACTTTATTTTATTTTAACAGTGAACACTAATTAGGTTACCCAAAAAGCTAAAATATAAGACACCCCTCCTTGTTAGCACCCAGTGGTCTGCCCCGGAACCTCCTTAAGGTGCTTTGGGGACTCATTTGGCCAAAACATCTAAGGCAGACAACATGAGTAAGTTAAGATTTCACAATTACAGTACAATCAATGAAGTGATACAACATTTATCAATAAAACATTTTAAACTTTTGTGTATATTGTCATTTCTTACTGCTAGCCTCAAAGATAGGCCCATGTAATGGACTAGCTGTATTACAGCCACATTGAGCATTATTACATTTGGAAGAAAAAGGGGAGAGCTTGCACGCCTGAGAACATCATGCCAACTGTGAAATACGGGGGTGGCAGCATCATGTTGTGGGGTTGTTTTGCTGCAGAAGGGACGGCTGCACTTCACAAAATAGATGGCATCATGAGGAAAGAACATTATCTGGAAATACTAAAGGAACATCTCAAAGTCAGCCAGGAATTTAAAGCTTGGATGTAAATGGGTCTTCCAAATGGACAATGACCCGACGCATACTGCCAAACTGGTTACAAAGAGGCTTAAGGATAACAAAGTCAATGTTTTGGAGTGACCATCACAAAGCCCTGATGTCAATTCTATTGAAACTTTATGGGCAGACCTGAAAAGTCATGTGCGAGCAAGGCGGCCGACAAACTTGGCTCAGTTACGTCATACAGTTTAAAGGCAGTTGTACCAAATAATGAAATAGACTTTAAAGTAATGAAAAATTGTCTATAAAATCCTTCTCTCATTATTCTGGCCTTTAGGAAATAGAAATAATTTTGGTAATCTTAAATTGCCTTGCCTTTTCTCTATGTTTGGAACCGATTCCGGCCTGCCCCTTTACGGTATGGCGCCATAAATGTTATTACAACAGTGAGTGCCTCTCTGCTGGACTACGCTGTTGGCCTCCTATGGATATCTACACATCATGCCAGAGAGCAGCTGATTTCTGCCAAAATGGCTACGCAAGGCTGTCAAATCCTATGTCTATCACCAATTAAGAAAATAAAATTGGAGAAAGGATTAAGTACGGAGCAGTGGGTGTGTACTGTTGGCGGTGAAAATGGGAGTAGAGCAGAATACAAGGGACTAGAAGTAACTCAAACATACACGGCTCACTCTAAATACAACTTTGACTGTGTAAAAGAAAAGGGGAAAAGAATTAGCACATGGTTAAAAGCTCTGAAAAGTCAAATTTGCACAATATGACTAAATTACCCTACGCATGTCTGCCAAAGTGTTATAATCAATTTAAATGTATTTTAATAAACCACAGACCAACTACCAAACCAGGACCATTCACCCTTACTGCAGCGTTTTAATGTTTTACAGGAGCCATGGGTCAAAGCTGTTATGGTCCCAGAGATTATAGAACACGTTGTAAACAGGCACGTTAAAAAGCTTTAAATGTGGAAAAATAGCTATGTAGTTTAAGAGGCAATAAAACCAGACTCAAGTCACAAATATAAGTCACCTCTGTGCATTAATTATACTGTTAAATGTGCCACACGTTAAAGGGACTGTATTACATTATTTTTCATGTATTAAAGTTTTTGTTTTTGTTTTTGCCATAGCACATACATATATTACATATATTTTAAAAGCAGCTCTTAGGGTCAAAATGAGACCTAAACTCCACCCACAACCATCTTTCAAATAGGCGCAGTAAATGGAAGAGTAAAGAAAAAAGTGTTGGAGGACAAGGGGCGAGGTCTGGACATATGAGGAACAGTGTGATTGGTCTAACAGGTGTCCACACTTCAAACTCCGCCCCTGGAATCAGAAACACCTGGCTGTAATCAGTACTCATGTGTGATGTCACCAACTACTGGAAACTGCAGAGGCCACTGACGGCAGCACAAACATAGATTTAGCTGTTTTTGACCATAAAGCTTCATGTTTATGTAGTTTCAGAGTGTCCAAAAATGACCTGGAACGATAGATGTAGTATCGCTCCCATATACACAGTTTAGTAGAAACCACTTTAAATTTCTTGATAATTGGAGCATTTCAAAAAATCTCTAAAGCAGGAAGTTTGTGGACAGACAAACGGCAGATTTGTTGCCCTCTATTACCTTGTGACAAAGCGGCTTGTGTAAAAATGAGCCATTTTAGAGAAAAGCCAAACTTTGATTTGCAATAACAGCATGTCTGACACTAACACAAAGCAAAACACAGTAAGTGCTTTTATTGCACAGCGTTTCTGTTCTCCACTGAAGAAGCAAAATGCATCCACTGCTATTTTACATAAATGATAGCACTTTTACTGTTAGAACCGTTGTGGTAATTTGACAGTTGTTGAGTTGTATTTATTTTTACAGAACAATGTCAGTGGTAGTACTTGTAATAGTAGTATTTGTATCGATTGGCTCCTGAGTCCTATCTGTTGATTGTCCTAGAGCCTGGCCACTCCTGAGACTTTACCTGCAGTTGCCACACCTTTAAAAAAGATCCGCCCCCTGTCACTTCTGGATTATTGTAATTTATATACTTTAATTTTTCTTAGCTTTATTACTTTTAGTTCTACGTTTACCCACTCTGTTAAACCTTCTTTTGTTAGTTTTTACTTTAAGATTCCTTTTAATTCAGATATAACTTTAGTTTTGTTTATCTGTGTATTCCCTCAGTCGTCCAGCTCTGATCCATAGCAAAAGTTTAAATCTGAGTGAAAACATTTTGCTGAAGACGTTTTGCTGCCCATCCTCAGACCCAAAGCAAACAAAAAGAACAATAGGAGGGCCTCTAACGGTTGAATAGGGACGTTAAGGCTGAAACTGGAGACAATAGATTTTAGTTTCAGTGTAGTTAGCTCCTCCCTTCAGATAGATATAAGGCAGTGTCCACCAGAAATCAGCTTGGATGAGCAGTGAAATGTCTTCACTCCTACGATTTGTCCAGTTGACAGATTTAAACTTCGTCTTTTGCTTTAGTTTTGTTTGTTACACCTATAGAGACTGTAGCAAGGATGAGTATTGGATTGACAATGTTTGTATGGATACAGAAGAGGAGAGTGACATTGATGATACCCATGAATCAGAAAGTGAGATCCATATGGACACACACATAGAGACAGTCATGGCCAACCTCTAGTACACGTCAGGGCATTTACAGATGTATTGTTACGGAACTAAAACCTGACATGGCACCAGTAAACGACTACAGTGGTCCGTCGTGTATCGTGGGGGTTAGGTTCTAAAAATAACATGCAATAGGCGAAATCTGCGAAGTAGTCAGCTTTATTTTTTGGCTGTAAAACCCCTCACCACACACTTTATACACTTTTCTCACACAGACATTAACATTTTCTCACATTTCTCTCTTGTTTAAACTCTCTCAAAGTTCAAATCTTCGTAGGCGCCTTTGTCGGTGCAGAACGTTTCATCGACATTATGGGTTTTGTTGGGGAGAAAAATTGGAAACATACAGCACTTCAGAGTCACACTGCATCGAACATTTATGTAAATTTGTCTGAACACATTCTGTACTGTACAGGAGACACGGCACGGAGGAGACTGATGGACAATGGTCTGCAGTCCCTCAGCCAATCAGGACGCAGAACACAATGCACGTTCATACACGCTTAAAAAAAAGTATGTAGAATTGTACAAAAAAAAGCGAGTACTGTACACCAAATCATTAAATCCAAACATAAGTTATTAGATCATGTTAAGTTTGTGTCAAATATAAAACCACCAAATGTTACTACGAAGTTTACAGCAAGGCAGCAGAGGAGAACGTCAACTTTGCAAAGGTTAGAGAAGAAGAGTGTGAAGTGTGTTTAAAACGACACATACGTATACAATCTGAACACCAAACCTGCTGCCGCTGGAAGATTCATAAAACAAAAGCAGAGAGTAAGACAACATTACGCAAAAACGACCTCCACAAAGTGATCACCCTTCGCTGTATGCCTGGAGCGTGGCGGAGTCTACACCAGAAGAGTTTGTGCTTTTCATAAACCATTTGCCACAGTTGGGGAAAAATGTCTGTTGTTTGGCAAGAAGGAATGGCAGGGACAAAAGCAAAGAGCGCCGCGTAAGCCAATTGCACCACTCAAAATAAAAATTGGTCCCAGATGACAGCTATGGCCGGTACTTTAACTGCACTTGGAGATATTACCTTAAAATACTTTGAGGTAGGTGGTGTAGACCCTTTCATGGTGTCGGCAGAGAAATGAAGAAACCGCCTGATGGAGCGAGCTTTGATTTTGAAGAATTGAATTTGAAACTGCTGTGGAGCTGCTAACAGGAAAAATTTTATCACGGAAAGCGAACCATTCCGTCACCACGCTAAACTAAACCGGCAGAGATGGCGTCGTTCAGTCTAGGAGGGGTTTCTGGGAGATGAATTTTAAACGTTCCCATGATGACAACATCTTCTCTGCTCATGAAATACTCACTAATCCTAGGGCTGTAAATAAAGGACTGGAGTAGAGGAAGGAGGACATTCTCTTGAAGCTGTGTCCATTAAAGTGGCTGTTTCAATGTCTGAGAATCAAAGAGTGTGCAGTTAGCATGCTACTTGTTTGTATGAGGATTACCGTGATGGCAAACTCTGTGGTTCTAAACTCGCAGTGGAAAATTGGGATGCTCGACATAGACTATAGTGTCAAACTCAATTTCACCAAAATGGTTCGTCTCAAATTTGCAAAGATATAAAAAATATGTCTGTAACTGCGTAACTCTTGATAAACTGGCATTTTAAGACAGTCATACATTTAAATTTATCTTGTCACGGGCCACATAAAATGACATGGCGGGCCGTATTTGGCCCCGGGGCCTTGCATTTGACACACGCTATAGAGAAAAGATTGATATGTTTAAGGCTGCACTGTGAAAATTTGCAGTACAATAAAACCTACAGTAACATCTACACGCAAACAGATGGCAAACCCTCTACCACAGGGGTGTCCAAACTATGGCCCGGGAGCCAAATGTGGCCCTTAGACTCATTTTTATAGGCCCTCAAGTTCTGCTAAACTGGCCCAAATAATTATAAGCAGTACGTTTTATGGCAAATTTAAGTAGTTGTACCATTGTCACCTCAGTAAAATCACATGGCATTATGATACAGACCTAAAATTAATGTTTCTAGTCTTATTAACGGTACGGCGGCTCTGTCAAAGCAACTCATCTGAATCGTCCACTGTATTGTATTGACCACCAGTCTGTGGATCTCAGTTTCAAATATGTTTCAAAGTTTGGACACCCCTGCTCTACCAGAAAAGTTACATACTGCTCCTTTTAAGTAATGATACAACGACAAAACGGGTCAGAGCTGCGGTCCTTTTAAGCTTCTGATGGACAAGTTTAGAAAGGTTTGTAAAAATCCACATTATTTTTCTAAATCAAATCCACAGCTTTGGCCCTCGTTGGTATGTCAGGCTGTGATGTGGAATTGATTCAACCAAAACATTCTCATAAAAGAAAATCAGATTTGTTTTGAAAAGAACGTCTAAAATATCGGACAAGCGCTTCTTTTGCCTCTTACTCAAGATGTCGGACACTCGAGTCTCGCTGCTTTTCCAAGCCTGTTGATTTTCTGCAAAAAAAAGTTTTAAAAGGTGCGAATCGATTTTTCCATTTGTAGCCCGCCTCAAATGGTGTCAGAGATGCAGGGAATAGCGCTGCCGAGTTTTGACAGGTTTTTAGAAGAGGTTCAAATCGGGAAAAAAAAAAAAAATGAAATCATCCAAATGTCAAGAATTACGCACCACAGCACAGGTACTTTAGATAACATTTCCTGTTTGGTCACATCACTCGAGTTGCGTTGTGGTTTGCTCGGAAAATGTCAAACCGCAACGTGACATTTTAACACCATGCCGAATCCAAGTGCCCTTAAATAAACACAATTCTGCACTTGCTATGTGAGTGGAGAATTATTTTTTTTAATTGTATTTTTTTCCAGACATCCATTTCTTCTTGACGATTTTGGACATATTTCTTGGAACTTCCGTCTGATCTTGGTAGAAATGTAGGATTAAATGGTTCTTCAGACATCGTTTAGACTAAGGAAGCCTATTGACCTTATCCGGTCCCGCCCACTTTTGCCGTGAATCCGACTGAACGTCATTTCAATGGAGAATTTAGGAAAAGTTTTGCCACTAAAATATGATATAAAGTCGGTTCATTTGTCTAAAATGTTCAACGTTCATGCGCACCAAAAAGTCAACGCTGCACCGATTCTCTATGAGGTTTTAAAACAGCTTAGTCCGTATAGAACTTATTTCCTGTCAAGATCGGCAGCCCCATGCGAAATAATCCAACCCGAATGACAATGGCAGCGCCTACGGCAACATCCGGAATAAGATGAATAAGCTCAATTTGTATCTCTGCTTTCAACATGAAGTTAGTATACAAATTAGATGCGTTCGATGGAGCGTTCAATGGACCTCTCGAAGAAAACTCAGCTGGAGGATTGATCAATAGTATGGTAATATATGCAGCTAAATATTTCAAATGAGTGGGTACAGAGCTGTGGGCAGGGGATTGTCATACAGGAGGTGCAAACGGAACATTTCGGATGCCTTAAATGTTACTCGGATGCTTTAAAAGTTGCTCGAATATACATAAATTATCGGCTATAGTTTGGATGGATGTTTTGGATGTTAGATTGCAGATTAGTTGACCTTGTTTATCTCTGTAATTACTGAGATAAACCACATCAAATAAAAAGTGGCACAAAGTTCAATGTCCTGTCAGTTTAAATACACCAAAATGAAACTACAGCGTTCCCTCGTTTATCGTGGGGGTTACGTTCTAAAAATAACACACAATAGGCGACATTTGCAAAGTAGTCATCTTTATTTTTTACAATTATTATATATGTTTAAAGGCTGTAAAACCCTCACCACACACTTTATACACTTTTCTCACACAGGCATTAACATTTTCTCATATTTCTCTCTTGTTTAAACATTCTCAAAGTTCAAACCATCATAGATTCAAAATAAAAAGTACAGTATTATAGAATGAAACAAAAGATCAAGACTTGTTTTCAGGCCCAAACATTTTCCTATACTGTATATAGAAATTATAGCGATTGAACATTTATGTAAATTTGTCTGAACACATTCTGTACTGTACAGGAGACACGGCACAGAGGAGACTGATGGACAATGGTCTACAGTCCCTCAGCCAATCAGGACGCAGAACACAATGCACGGTCATACACTGTAAAAAAAAATGCAAAATTGCACTAAAAAATCTGCAAAACAGCAAGGCCGCGGAAGGTGAACCGCATTATAGAGAGGGACAACTGTATACATTATATTTAACTCTAAAGATGTGACTATTGCCAGTTCAAATGTCCCATGTTATAGCCCCCTTGTCCTCTGTCAGAGCTTATGTCATAATCCAGTTATATAACAACACAATCAATACAATTTATCAAGTACGATTTGGTTACCTGGCCAGCCAAAATCACACACTTTGACAAAACTTAACAAATACTTTGAGATGGATGTGACAGACAAGCGGATTAACTGATCGGAGAGATGCCTGATCCGTTTGTGTCAAAACAAACATGGCGGTTTATGAGTAAAAAAGGGGAAAAAACAACAGAGGACTGAGAAATAGCGAAGATTTCTGCAGAATTAACTAAGCACCAAACCCTTATTTGTCACAGATAAAAGAAGTTACATGTTTTAATCTGAATAATAGGGGAATTTTCCAAGAGAACATGTCTTTCGCATTTGAAAGACACATGCTACAACTTAATGGCTGTGGTTGGACCGTCCCGAGTTAGGACAATCACATTATATGGTCTGATTCTGGGTTTGAGCAGAATGTAGAAGGTTCTGGCTGGTCAGGTAAACAACTTGGGAGTCCCGCTGCATTTTAACCATATTCATTTTAGCCGCCCCCCATTTGCATTAAATATTGACCTATACAATATTGTGATGTCAGATAAATTGTTTTGGCTATGTCCCTATTGTGTAGTCAGATCTATCAGTTTCCATAATATCTTAGTAATTCGCCAGTATTTTCCTTCTGATACATCTGTATATTTGAGATTAGCTCTCTCCATGTGTACTTATAGAATCTTCCCTCACTGCTACTATTCGTATTAGCAGCAGGATGCAAGTTCCGATAGTCGCTGACCGAGCAGGATGTTGACTTTACACTATGATGTGCCTGCTACTTGTAAATAAGTGATGTATTTGGGGTGATCTGAGGCACTATTAGGAGCAGGAGTGTAGCTGATAACACCTCCTCTGGGTCTGAACACGCGGCGCATGTAGAGCAGCAGACAGCGAGGAAAGCGTGATCCAGTGATAGGAACCGGGGACTTGTGAGGACGCAGCTGCTTTAAAAGGCGCTGTACTAGAGTTTCGCTGTTTTGAAAATGTGGAAAACAGACATAGTTAATTTGCTGACAACAACTAGCATGCTAAGAATACAATACTTACTTCTCGGAGGGAAAATATTCTTTACAATTAGATGCATTCAGCACACATCAGTATCACTTTGACTCTGAAGCCTGACACGCTCTACAGGATAATTTGCCCAATTTAGGCCACTATCTGCTTCTTCCTGACTTTGGGGAGGCGTGACCCGACTTTAGATCCTCATGAATGATTTTGTCAGTGCGACTTTGAGCTGCTCTGTCATATCATAAAACATCACAGCTGCAACAACACCCAATAAATCAGAGCGCACGGCTTCAGAGTGAGCCTAAGATTTTGCCCTGTGTGACTAACAATGTTCCTTGGATGCATCATCATCACATCCCTTCTCATTTCTCCTCTCGCCTTCTTAGAAATGCGGATTAAATACTAGAAAACACGCTTAAATTATTGTTTTGATTGACACTTAAACAAAAAGAGTGTGAATTCACGCGCTCTCACCTGACCTCTGACCTGAGCGCTAAAGTCAGACGGAGCTGAGGCTGATGTGCTCAGGTCATGCTCTGGTGCACACAGTTAAATGCAGAGCTCATAAGTTTGGCTTTTTTCACCTATTACTGAATGAGACACAGTTTTATACCTTTAAAAAGAAGCATCAAGTTTGCAGATTATCCACGCTGTGTTTAGTTACTTAAATGAAGCTGCCGTTGCACTGGGTGAAAAAGAAAATACATCTAAAAAGGTGTCAGAGATCACCTACCGAAATTCAAAATAAGAAGGCTCACTCTGCACTTGCTATAATGAACGGTAAGGGTCCTTAAAAGATATTAAACCTAAATAGTTTAATAAGTTTACAGAGTTCAATAAGTGTGTAGTGTAGAGTTTAATAAGTGTGTAATAAATGTAAAACTGCAACACATTTTATGAGCTACATTTTAGAAAATCTTAACAGCCTTGACTTGCATCTAGAAGTGCAATCCTCAGATAGTTTTAAAAAGTTTGTCATCTCAAAGTGAGTAGCTTTACTATTGACAGAAAACAGCTGACGTCAGGTGCAAGAGCTTTGTTACCTCACAACTTATAGTGAGTAGTCTCTCCTCTGCAGTCTTTGTGCTCGGAGGATTGTAAAATCCTAACGCCCCTAATGCCGTCTGTAAAAATCTAAAATATTGAACTGTGTGGCAGGGTTTAGAGCTGCTTTTACAATATATCTGTACAGGGCAATGTAATACAAGATGAAACAGTAAAGAGATTTGTCCAACTAATCTGATAGCTGCTAACAGTAAAGGGGGTGATATATTGTCATTTGTTAAGGGAAAATGCAGAAATCTGTGCTTGAAAATGACCTTAAGGCAAAAAAGAAGCTAGTTGCACTGACAGAAGTCCCTCAGTTTATACAAACTGACCCACAAGTGAGTCGAGAATGGACAATCTTATGCACTCTCTTCACACTTTTATGCATACCAGCCATCCTAACCCAGGTGTGTCACAGTTTTTAAAATATGAAAATCTGGTCACCCTAAATCAGATGTGTCAAACTCAAGGCCTGAGGGCCAAATGAAGCCCGCCACGTTTTATGTGGCCCGCGAGAAGGTAAATTAACAGGTATGACTGTCATTTTCAAAGTCTATGCTGCTTTAATGTGTGCGCTGACCATCAACTAATGAGATTTTCCCATCAAATAGAATTAACAAAATATTTACAAATGATCCCAAAATGTCCAGGAATTGATTAAGATGGAAGACAGTTTCAAGAAAGGTGGTTGGGGCGAATACATTTTTGTGCTTCAGGAGAAAAAACTGTGTCTTTTGTTACGAGGCGATGTCGGCTGTCAAAGAGGACAATCTACATCGCCATTTTGACACCAAACACTGATAAGTATGCAAAAGTTAGGCTTCAAGAAAAACAACAAATTGTCCAAGAATTAAAAGGAAAACTGTGATCACAAAAAATGCTCACAAATGACACAACCAAAAAACATGTGTCAGTGAAACTAGCTCTACTGTGGCTGAGTCTTTTTCAGAGGGTGTGTTTTTGAAGGAGCGCTGAAGGTTTGTGAGCAGGTGAGCCCCGAACAATATTTTTTTACCTCTCTGCAAATGCGTATGTAATATTTGTAACTTAAATAAGTAATAAAAACACAACAGTTACATCTGGCCCTTTTAAGGCAACCATTTTGCTGATGTGGCCCTCGGTGAAAATGAGTTTAACACCCCTGCAAGATAATGCCAAACTATGGAACCTTGTAAAGAAAACAACAAAGTAGCAAACCGTGACATGTTCACCGTCCCGTCCATCTCAAATGTCCTCAGATGTCCCCAGCAGTGGTGGATGTGTGCTGGCCAATGGGAAGCCGAGGGGGACAGTGGGAGTGGAGGATGATAATGAGACGAAAACAAACAGTGTTGAGTGGCGTGCCGGGCGCACAGCGTGGACAGGGCCGGGCACGGGGTTAACACAGCAGAGCCTCAGAGTGTGCGGCGCGGGCACACTCCACAGCAGCAGCAGAGCGTGAGACATGTGCCGATGAGTCAATACTCTCCAGAGGAAACTCCACACGGGAAGATATCACGAGAATTCTTGCCATTTAGAGGAATATGTTCAAACTTTTCGGAGATTTAACCACGGCGTTGTAGTAGTTGTTTCCCCTTCTCATTTACCCACTCAAAGGAGAAGTATTTTGATATTTTATGCTCCGATAGAAAAGCAAAGAGGAGGTAAAGGACAAAAAGGAGGAGCGCAGAGAGGAGGACGACAAGGAGAGGAAGAACGACGATGAGGATGACGAAGAGGAGCAGGAGGACAAATACAAGGACAAAGAGAAGAGAATGGACAGAGTGAGGGGAATGAGGAGAAGGGGGAAGAACGCTCTGCTTGGAGAGAAAGAAACTGTGCCATTACGAAGTTGCCAAACATTCTGGCCTCATCTGTTCTCATTCAATGCATTATGAGTCAACCAGAGGCACTTCACTCAGGCTGATGTGGAGGAGTTTGATGGTGTCTCAGGTCAACGTGAAACATTGCACACCTCCACCTAAAGTCTGGAGGTGGCATAAACTGTACACATTTATCAGAAACGTGGCTTTGGAGAGTTTGTGAAAGTCATGTTTGGTGGAAGTTTGAAACTGTTCATTTTGACTTTATTTTGCCAGAAAAGACACAGAATTGAACCGAACTGTGAGCATATATCACAAGCTTATGTACATTGTAATTTTACAAAGTGTTGCGATCATTAGAGGGGAATAAAGATGTGCTCTCTGGTGCACGTGGATGAGCGTGCACCAGAGCGCGCTTTCACTAGCTGACGCTGAAGTGTGATGATCCCTGTGTTCTTTTGAAATGATCACTGGACACACGTCTGACCATCTCCTACAGTTGATCCCCAGAGGAAGCCGCAGTCACACGCACAGCATCACTAACCCACTCCCTCCTCGTACCATAACGTGGCTCTGTTTCCTCTTTCAAACCACACGACCTCTACATGTATGCGGCTACAGCGTGACCAAAACTAAACACATCCACGTTTTCCCCATGTCCCTTTTACACAGCTCTCACACAGACACGTCCATCACACACCAAAACCTGTGCATGCATGAGAGTGCATCAAGTGAATAAGAATTAAACAGCCTCTTCTGCGTGTGTTTCATGCTCTTATAGGTTCTCCAAAACAGTCATTTCAATAAAACACTTATTTCTAAATGATTAAATGACAGGATAAGTTACTGTGTTAAAATGTTGTCTTAGAGAAGCAGAATTCACCAGTTTTGTCCTGATTTCTATTAGAATCAGTTGCATTATAATGTTCCAGTTAAGACATGCATTTATTATGGAAGTCAATGGGAATATGTATGATTTTTCTTACATAAATCTCTCCTATTTAAAGCACTGTGATCTGTATATTTTATGGCAATTTAAAGGTGACATACCTTTTTAGTTCTATCCTTTGAACTGAAAATCATGGTGGCATTTCAAAATTAGTCTTGATCCATGATACTTTGGGAAATTTCACGAAATTAACCTCAACACAGCCAGAAATATTGATGGATCGAGGGTCCCCAGGTGATCTGAAGGTTATGCCCTTGCTTGCCTCCTCTGAGATCTTATTGCTTTACCACAGTATGGCTCTCAGACTGCACCTGGTCTAGCTGCGAGTGCTGATTTCATGATTTTAGTATTGTCCAAACAGTGTTTATTGAAGTAACCTTGCATTACCCCTCAATAATAAACCACAATAATAGGTAATAACTAATGTTTGTGCCCAGTCAAGGCGGAAAAGGGGCATCGGTTGGGATTTAGGTAAATTTTTCCCTGGACATTGGTCTCTGTCAGTGTGAAAATAAACCTTTTTAAATGCACTGGTGCGGATGAGTAAGGGCTGAGCCAAAGGTCCCACACAGGCAGTCTGTCAGTGCCCAGCCGGGGGACGCTTTCTGGGCACTCTCCAGCTTGGCCCATTCCGAAATCTAAAAACTACCAGCCATGTGTGGAAATGCTCTCCCAATTTAGAGCACCTGACCCACATGACTCACAAATCAAATGGAAAACCCAAGAATAGCCCCCCATAGCAGTCATGACCAATTTAACTTTGAGCGAACCACACAAAATGTAGAACGAAAGTCAACAGGCTACATTTGAGTAATACGATGTACTTGTACGTCAAATATATGATTCATATTATTGAAACTATTCGAGTTGAAGCCTGAATTCATGCCAACTATGAGGAACCATGAACTGCAGTTGAATTATGCACGTCTCAGATTTCAACTTGACCTGTATGTCTGAACTATCTATTCATAGTTTTGAGGTTTCTGTTAAATGCAGCATTCTGAGAGCTTTTTTTTCCATTCAATAAACATATTTTATTTGAAAGTGTTGCAGCGACAGACCTAATTTTTATCATTCTGAACCCCAGGGATATTTGAAAACTGTGTCTTATATTTAGCCACCAAATTCTGCAATCAACAACGAATGGAAACAGTTATACTTCTCAAACTGTTAGACTCAAAAACTGGGCTGAAAGAGTGTTCAGCGCCAGCCAAACGATACCAATTCAGGCTAGTAGTAATGGAGCTCAACAGTGAGTCTGCTCTGGTTTCAGAAGTTAATTTTCCATTTATTTTTCACATAGATTTTTTGAAAACTTTAAATGCTGTGGTCCCTGTTTTATCACAGGGGTAACGTTCTAAAAATAACACGCAATAGGCAAAATCCGCAAACTAAACCTTTATTTTTTTACAATTTTGCAGCTGTAAAACCCCTCACCACACACTTTATACACTTTTCTCACATAGGCATTAAATTTTTCTCACATTACTCTCTTGTTTAAACACTGTCAAAGTTCAAACCTTTGTATATTATATCCCGCTTCCTCGATGATCACTTTAAATAAGTGATTTTATTAAGCTTTGACAACTTGATCAGGTTCTCTGATATTCGCCTGGTACATAAAATCTTGCATGACGCTGCCCCACCCCCATTAAAGACCTATGTACAGCCTCGCTCTCAACTAACAAGTAGAGTGTTAAGGTCTGTGTCTAGGGGTGATTGCAGTGTTCCTACAAGAAAGTCCGCTTTCTCTCAATCTGCCTTCTCTTTTAAAGCCATCAAGGAATGGAACGGGCCTCCAGAAAATCTTAAGAACATAGCAGATTATCACAGCTTTTCAGGGGCTGTCAAAGTCCATCAGTCCTGCCCACACTAACTATACCAGACGGGTATTCGGCCATCAGATGTTACCCTCGTGGGTACCATCTGATGGCCACTAGATTACCAAATCATGAGTGTTATTGTACTGTCTTAGTGTCATATTACTGTCTTGTTTACATTTATAATACCAATAAGGTACAGAGCTACCAGATGCTACCCTCGTGGGTATCATCTGATAGCGACTACACCGTATTTATTCTGATATCTGTTGCATATGTCTCGCACTTTAATAACTTGTAGTTTGCACTATGTATTGAAAATTTTGCACACTTGTACATTGTCTTTTGTATTGCACTTTTTATATGTGATTTTTTTTTTTTTTTTATGTTTGTGACACCCAAGGACTACAGATGGAAATTAGCATTTTGCTAAATCTGGTGCAGCCATCTTTTTAATGTATCTGCACATTGTCCTTCAAATAAAAAAATAAAAAAAATGAATGTGTAGTTCACGTGCCTCTGCTCCAGCAGTATCCACAGTCCAAAGTGTTTCTGAAATTTGTCGGAGAATGTTTCATTGACATTGTGAGTTTTGTCGGGGAGAAAACGTGCAAACATACAGCACTTTAGAGTCACACTGCGATTGAACATTTATGTAAATTTGGCTGAAAGGTGAACTGCGAGATAGCGAGGGACCATTGTATAAAGACAAAGACATTGTGGAGATTAACCAGCTATGTCATAACTAATATCCATAACACAGTAGTTTTAGGTCCAAAAAGCACATTTGAAACAGGCAAAAAGTTTGACTAACTTTGTGGTTTGAGAAACATTTGAAGTAAAATCATAGGTCTTGTGGTCAATAGTTACCACAGTAGGTTTTTTGTTTTTGTTTTTTTTTACGGAAAGGGGGATTAAAAAGAAATTTACTTCCAGAACCAGGGTGTGGGCAGTGCTTTTGAGCTCCATAGTGGCTAATTTGGCACCAAGACCCTTATTCAGAAGTGTGCAACCAAAGACCCAGTCAGGAGTGAGGTAATTGTAGCTACACCACCACACTTGTGTTTCATTGTTTACTTTGTGCTTTTAAAAGTCAAAGTAAACCTGAGTTTGAGCTTGCAATGAATAGATCTATTGGTTCAACATATTTTTCCAATACAGTTTATGGAAATATTGTCTATAGTCAACATTAGTGTCAGCATTATCAAGCCATAAACAATTGAAAGTGTGTGAGTGCATAGAACAGTCGTATTACTTTTTGTCAAAATGGGAGAAATGAATGTGATCTGAAGTTTCTGAGAATTGATGAACTTTGTGCTTCCCTTGTGTATTGTCAGCACATTTCACAGCTGCGTGGTGTGATCAAGCGACTTCAGCAGTTAGGAACAATGGCTCATTCTTAGTGTGAAGTGGGGGCACCTCCAGTCATTTTACCAGAGTGACATTAGCATAATACACATGGACTCGACGCTGCAAGAAATAAATGACTTCTGTTGGTATTCACAATAGGTCAAAGGGACTATTACCATCTGACAGGGAAATCACTACAATGCACACAACTATTAGAATTCAAGCTCTTGGGCGTCGGGTTTTGATATGATGTCATTTATGTGCACGTATGTTTATGGAAATACAACTAAAGGAAAAACTGTGGCATTTTGGTTTTGAATTTCATAAACATGACCCAGCTGTGTCCCCAGATACAAGCTAAACATGTTCAAATCAAATATACTGTAGCTTTTACTGATGACAACGGTAACTGCTGCTGATTTACAGTTGTTCCTCACTATAACGTGGTTCACCTTGCATGTTTTGTTTTTTTTACAGCGTATGAACGTGCATTGTGTTCTGCGTCCTGATTGGCTAAGGGACTGTAGACCATTGTCCATCAATTTCCTCCGTGTCGTGTCTCCTGTACAGTACAGAATGTGTTCAGCCAAATTTATATAAATGTTCAATCGCAGTGTGACTCTGAAGTGCTGTATCTTTGCAAGTTTTCTCCCCGACAAAACCCACAATGTCGATGAAACAACGAAGGTTTGAACTTTGAGAGTGTTTAAACAAGAGAGAAATGTGAGAAAATGTTAATGCCTGTGTGATAAAAGTGTATAAAGTGTGTGGTGAGGGGTTTTACAACAAAAACAAATATACATTGCCTGGCCAAAAAAAAAGCTCACACACTAATATTTCATTGTTCCGCCTTTAGCTTTGACTACGTCACACATTCGCTGTGGCATTGTTTCGATTTTGCAATGTCACAAGATTTATTTCCATCCAGAGTTGCATACATTTTTCAACACCAAGATGTTGCATTGATGATGGTCGAGTCTGACGCTGCACAAAGCTTCTCCAGCACATCCCAAAGATTCTCAATGGGGTTAAGGTCTGGACTCTGTGGTGGACAATCCATGTGTGAAAATGATGTCTCATGCTCCTGATCCACTCTGTCACAATTTGAGCCTGATGAATCCTGGCATTGTCATCTTGGAATATGCCCGTGTGATCAGGGAAGAAAAATCCATTGGTGGAATAACCTGGTCATTCAGTATATTCAGGTGTCAGCTGACCTCATTCTTTGAGCACAGACTGTTGCTGAACCTTGACCTGACTAACTGCAGCAACTCGTACCAATTTGCTAAGTTAAATCCAGGTGGCAACTTTTTGTTTTTTGTTTTTTTGGCCAGGCAGTGTAATAATTGTAAAAAATAAAGCTGATACTTTGCAGATTTCGCATATTGCGGGTTATTTTTAGAACATAACCCCTACGATAAGGATAAGGAACTCTCAACCCCGGTTCAGCTGTGATTGTACTACACTAGGAAGAACAGCAACAGCTATGAAGCATCATGGGAAATAGACACGTGATTCTCTGTCATGGTGCGTTATCAAAAGTGACAAAATAGCTTCAAGTAGGCGGCGATTGGAGAACTATTCATGGATTTCAGCTCACAGTTATAGAGTATGGTGCCATTTTGAGGACTGTTTACCATTCAAAAGATATCATATTTGTTTTGAAGTGTTCATCGCTATGGCTACAGTCCTAACTTTTCATCATGCTAAAATCTAAGGAAACAACTGCGTGACTATGGGTGATTCCCTCTTGCCAGGATCCTCAGCTTCTTCCGAATCCTCGTTATCAGAGCTCTGCCAAGTAGTAGTAACGTTCCAATTCCCCCAAAGCCCTCACGTTCTCCACGCTCAACTCCTCCGTTTGGCTCATTTACCAAGATGCACCTGTAGATCCTTGGCCACATCGGAGCGCTGCAAATTACCCACAATGCACTGCAGCGTTCATTTTTACAAACTTTATTTAAGCAGTAAAATGTATGTTAATAAAATAATTTCACAATAAAAAATAACTCAATATTTGTGTTGTTTTAGCCAACGGCGCTGCAGACAACACTATGAGTGACATTAAACAGACTGAATTCAAATCAGGACAAATGCAGCAAAATGTTTTTAAGAGGGTGACTGAGGATTTAAAAAAAATGTATCCATAGGACTTTTAGGTTGTGCATTTACCGTGTTTTCCGGACTATAAGTTGTACTTTTTTCACAGTTCAGCCGGGGGTGCGACTTATATGTGAAATTATTAAAATATATAATTTCACATCTTTAGTGTCACACAGAAAACTGCGCGAGGGCACTGTGGGCTTGTGTACCAGTACGACAGCCACTCGGAAGCAGCATTTCATCTATTTACAGAGTTGAAACAGTTGTTCAGAAGCGACAAAGAGGACAAAGAATTCAATGGATTTAGTGATTTGGAGTGAGGTCCAGAGTAAACTTGTTAGCTTGTTTTTTATGCTTTAGTTAATTGAACATCTTACGTTAACAAATCAAATCAAATCAAACTTTATTTATATAGCACTTTTCATACAAAAAAAAAAAAGTACCACAAAGTGCTTTACAAAGCATTAAAATCAGTCCCACCCACCAAACCCACCCAGCCACCCGACAGCCCAACAACCCAACCCCAACACATCAATAATCATAACCAAACAACCCCCCACCCCAACACACACTCCCCCCACCTCAACACATGTTAAAATACCTCAGTTTCATTTAAAATATGTTTAAGTGGAACAGGCTGGATAAAGATGAACCAGATGAGAGAGCGCCACCAGAGGAACCATCTGCACCAGGAACAGGGTCACCCACAGCCACAGGACACCAGCCCAGGGCCCAGAGAAGAGATGAGGTCAAGACCAAACCTCCAGGGCCCACGAGCCAGGGCCCAGCAGCCACAGCCAACCACAGCTCCCGGTGCAGAGGGCTCCTCAGAGGAAACACTGGCAAATCTAAAATGATTAAAAATAATAAAATAAGTCAAAACTAATAAATAAGTCAATAAATAATAAAATAAATAACCAATAAATAATAAAATAATCAATAAATAATAAAATAAGTCAAAACTAAACAAGTAAATAAAACATAAGTAAAACATAAACACACTAGCCAGCCTAAATAAGACTAAATAAATAGAGAAGTAAACTAAAATGATAAATACTAATCAAAAGCTATGCTAAAAAGATGGGTCTTGAGCCTGCTTTTAAAAACCTGAATGTTCTCTGCGGCCCTGAGGTCCTCCGGCAGACTGTTCCATAGACGGGGGCCATAAAACTGGAAAGAGGCCTCTCCATGCGTGTGTGTCCTGACTTTGGGGATGACTAGGAGCCTGCTGCCGGAGGAGCGCAGGGGCCGCGAGGGTTCATAGGATAAAAGCAGTTCTGTAAGATAAGAAGGCCCAAGACCATTAAGACATTTAAAAACCAGTAAAAGAACTTTAAAATCGATCCTGAAACACACAGGGAGCCAATGCAGGGATTCTAAAACTGGTGTAATGTGGTCCCGCCCCCTGGTCTTAGTCAGGACACGTGCTGCTGAATTTTGTAATAATTGTAGACCTGAAATCGCCTTTTTGGGAAGACCAGAGAGCAGGGCATTACAGTAGTCTATACGACTGGTGATAAAAGCATGCATCAGCGTCTCTGTGTTGGCCCGAGAGAGAATGGGACGGACTCTGGCTATGTTTTTCAAATGGTAAAAACCAATTTTTGTGATGTTTTTAATGTGTGGAATAAAAGTCAGCTCAGAGTCAAAAATAACGCCCAGGTTTCTTACTTGTGATGATGGATTAAAAGACTGTGACTGTAATTTGGGTAAAAGTTTCTCTCTCTGGGCCTCAGGACCGATGATTAAAACCTCAGTTTTGTCCTGGTTAAGCTGGAGGAAGTTTTCTGCCATCCAGGATTTGATGTCTAAAATACAGTTAAAAAGAGCATCCACTGGGCTGGTGTCATCAGGAGACATGGAGATGTAAAGCTGTGTATCATCTGCATAGCTGTGGAAGCTGATTCCATGTCTCCTGATGACATCACCAAGAGGGAGCATGTACAGGTTAAAAAGTATAGGACCTAAAATGGAACCCTGGGGCACACCACATGTGATTTTATGAACCTGAGAGGAGTAGGTGTCTAAGCTTACCATAAATGTTCTGTCTGTGAGGTAGGAAGTAAACCATTTGCGTACAGTACCAGAGAGGCCGACCAGGTGTTTGAGTCTGTTTAAAAGAATAGTGTGGTCTACTGTGTCAAAGGCAGCGCTTAGATCCAGTAGAACCAACACTGTCACCTGTTTAGAATCATAATTTAGTCTAAAATCATTTAAAATCTTTGTCAAGGCTGTCTCTGTACTGTGGTTTACTCTAAAACCAGACTGACATTCTTCAAGAATGTTCTGTGTGTTTAAAAAATAATTAAGCTGGGTAAAAACAAGTTTTTCTAAAATTTTGCTTAAAAATGGTAAGTTAGACACTGGTCTGTAATTGTTAAAATCATTAAAATCTAAATTGCTCTTCTTCAGCAGGGGCCTCACCACTGCAGCTTTAAAGGCAGTGGGAAAGACCCCTGTCTGAAGAGAGTAGTTCATCATGTTTAAAAGCTCGTCTCTAAAAGATTCATAAAATGACTTGAAGAACCGTGTTGGAATGGGGTCAACAAGACATGTGGTGGGTCTCACTGAGGAGAAAACTTCATCAAGCCTCTCAGCATTAACCAGGACAAAGCTGTCCAGTGTTTCCTCTGGTAAAGACAAACAATCAGATGTGTTAAAAACAGTGGTTTGGTTAGATAAAATGTCACATCTGATTTTGTTTATCTTTCCCATGAAGTGGTCTGCAAACTGCTCACAAAGGGAGTCAGTGGGAGGGAGTTTGGAGTTGTTAAGAACAGGGTTAGTGAGATGGTCGATAGTGGAGAAAAGAATTTTGGGGTTGTTTTTATTGTTTGTGATTAGTTTGGAGAAATATGAGTTTCTATTGTTTCTGATGGCGTTATTATATGTTTTTAGATGTTGGGTGTACATTTGAAAGTTAATTGTGATTTTGTTTTTCCAGACCAGACACTTATTCAGTTCTGTCTATGTTTCATGTAGCTGAATACATAAATGTGTTACATTCAGCCTGTTCTTCTCCATTTTATTATTATTATATTTGCCTTTAAAGATAAAATGTCTGTTCTTGGTCTCAGATTTTGGAAAATAAATTTCCCCCAAAAATGCGACTTATAGTCCAGTGCAACTTTCTTGATTATTATGCTTTTTTTTGCTGGTGCGACTTATACTCCAAAGCGACTTACAGTCCATAAAATACAGTATTTAATGATCTACCTAAAGTGGTGGATAACAGATTATTAACTTCATCTTAATTATACATGTGTTTTGATGAATGTTGTCAGGAAAGACTGTGCTATTCATTTGTAGTAGCATTGATTTGATGGTGCAGATGATCCAGCAGCAGGAAGGGGAGGCTCCACCCAGGTGAGCAGACACAGGAGAGGGTGGGTGGAGGAAGTTAGACAGTAACATTATTGTATTTGATCTGGTCACATGACACAGCACAGTCGCTCTCTCTCTCCGGAGCCCGTTCCACATGTCCTCCAGGCAGCGCGAGCAGAACACTTGGCTCTGCTTCAGATGAGCCGATTTCAGAAAAGTGCTACAGAATGGTCTTAGAAGGAAGAAGCCTGGGAATTGAGAAACACCCAGTATCCCAGACAGTTGTTTCTGTGTCAGGATGCAGTATCACAGTGGCAGAAAAGACTAAGTGGGTGGGGCTAACAGTTCAAACTAAAATATGTTCCTGAATCTTGCTAAAAGATCAGATACAGGACCTTTAATTACATGTTAATACTGTGTTTTAACAGATAGTACAACCTAATGTTATTTATATATATGAAGGAACACATGATCCTGAATACACCACAGGGCTAGACGGTGAATATTTAAACACACTGAATACATTTGTGAAGCCTTAGTTCTACTCCCACTGCTGCTCTGATTCATTGCTTCATAGTTGATGGCCAAATCCGATAAAGGTTTTCAGGAGTCTGTTTTGTGCTTGTATGAGGTGACAGAGGTGCATTGATCGCCCCGCGGGGGTCGTAATGTGCAGCACAAAGGAAAGAAGCAATCTTTTTATCAATGAGAAAACAGTTACTTTATCTCCAAGTGGAGTTAGTTAATACAATGTAGGAAGCAGTTGCATTAATCCAACAGAAAAACAGTTGTGAGAAGTAAGTGAGTGTAAAAAGCAGTAGTAGTAGTTATGTATCTTTTTTTTTTATATAAATTGTACTTTTCTTGCAGGTTTTACTCCAACTTGAGTAATATTTTTTTTTTTGTTGAAGTAATAGTACTCTTACTTGAGTAAAACCTTTGGTTCCTCTTCCCACTGCGAGTAAGTTTACAAGTAACAAAAACTTTATCGACAATGTGAAATGATTTAAACATTTGTGTTTTTTGCACTGCTCCTTCAGATATGATTTAGTTTGTCTCATTTTTGTGTCTAGCCTTTGAAAATACCAGATTGTGTGCATTTCCTTCAAATTACTTTCACTTTACATTATAAATCAAATGTTACCTCTCGATGACAGTAACTAACGACAGCTGGCATGCTAACAGTGCACTTCCTGATTATCGGATTGATTCAGAAACCATTATACATGTGTCTAATGTCTATTATCAAATGTGTTATGACTAATATTCATTTTTATTGCTGTTTATTATATTGTTTTTCATTGTCTAATGTGCCAAGCTGCTCTGTGCGTCATAATTATGTCATGTATTATATTGAATTTTTTTTTTTTGAATTTCTCTATTATTAGAGTTTAGTGGTTTGCTCATCGATTTAGCAGAAATCTGCAATGCTTTTCAGTCCGATGACCTATTTTTTCTCGATTTTTTTCCAATACAAACAGACCATGCGTGTCCCTGATTGGCAAATCCACCTGTCAACCCCTTTTGATTCACCGGTGACAAGTGCTGGTATTCAGATTAACAGTCTATTAGAGCGTAAATAGATTTGATTTGGAGTTCCTTTGATACACTTTGAAATAAGGTCATTTTCACTCGTGACCCTGTGGACTGACTCTAGATTTTCGTCTGTTTACTTTTGGGTCGGCCTTGTTCACACTTACTGCACATCATTCACCCCAAAACACGCACCATGAGCCACATGAGAGTCCATCAGCTGATCAAAGAACTTAATTCTATGACAACGCACTTCAAGCGGACAGAGCCCTGTAAATACGAGCACACATGCGCTTCCCCTATATGCGCTGGACTTTTCTTTCACCTGTGGCTAAACATACAGTGAGGACTGTATGGAGAAAACGACACAGACAGACCCAGACTCACCTGCGCAGACAGAGACAGGAGACGTGTTACTGAGTAAGTTGATCCAAACTGCCCCCTCAGGTGAACGTGTGAAACAGCATCTCTGTAGCGCCCAATCATACAAATATAAGTGATCGCTTTTTACCCAATTCCAAGCACTTCTACTCGCACCGTGGACCGCATACATCGGCCTGATTTCAGCCATGTTCACACCACACTCGCCCCGCCCCAGAGAGCAGGTGGAGCTCCGAGACCTCCTGTTTGAAGCGCTCTGGGACCGGACGTTTACTGCGGTCCAAAATCCAACTCTTGTTTTCACCGTTACGGGTATACAATCACTGCTCTGTACTAACTTTGTTCTCCAGTTTTATTTTCTTAATCAGTGATATGCGTAGGTTTTGGCAGCGCTCGCTCTACTCACTAGTGTGATCTGCGCGGCGACCTCAGATCCTATTGGGAATCGCAGTTTTCTAACACGGATATGAGCAGACTTGGTTCTTTTATCACGTTGTTTTAGATGAATATTGCAATCCAAAAAGTCCAAATTATAACATAATAATCCGGAGGGTCATAGATTATCACTATAGAGCAGACACCAGTACAGTAGGTCTTCTTTAAAGGCACTATGTAACATTCTGTTGAGTCCACCACCTACTTGATCTATGGAGAGGCAAGCCAGCTCACAGTAAGAATCAAATTTTTTCAAGCAAATCTTTAGGATGAAAAACACTAATACATTTAATTCCATACAGTGCAAAATTCCAGACAAAGCAATACAATCTCCATAGGAACAAGCAGCAGCAGATCCTCTACCAATAAAGTTACACAGTGCACCTTTAAAACAACCTTCTGCATCTTTACTCATCCAGAAATATAACAGTTTATCCTGGTTGATGTTTGGAGAGCGGAGGAGGGAGCAGACCTTCCGTGTTTCCCCAGAGTCTGAGGAGGCTTCAGACTGGTGGTAGAACATCCTGTCTGAGCATGTACCTGAGGAGAGCTTTAGTCTGTGGGCTGCACATCTGAAACGAGCCTGTGTGAGTCAGTATCTGCAGAGGAACAAGAGGAACATCCCAAAACTGCAACATCTCACAACTTAACTTTAGATTATAGCCGATAATAGGTGCTGAAGGTGAGCGGAAAAATCATTTGTTAATAACCCTTCATAACCTGCCGTGGAGTTTGTCTAAGCGTTATTTCACTTTTTTACATGCTGTAGTGCCATTTTTGGAGTATTAAAGGGCCCATTTTACGCTTTTTTTCTAATCTATGTTTCGTCATCACAAATATACCTAGTCGTGTGTCGTTTTTTGTTTCATTCACACATGTTTAACACACAAATCCTGCATATTTACACTGAGTTCTCCTCTTGCATCCAAAACACAGTGGAGCACTTCCTGAACAAAAGGCAAAATGTACGCGTTTACTTGAAAACTACCACTTCATGACATCACAAGGTGGAACGGAGCATTTTGAGCTTTGGAGATGTAGACAGACGAATAAAGGATTACTCAAACATGTGTGAATGAAACAAAAACACAACTCCAGGTCTGTTTTTGAGGAGGTAACAACATTATAGCATGGCGTAAAGCTCGCAAGAGTCTGTTTTGTGTAAAATTGGACCTTTTAAAGCCGAATTTTAGCTCTAGGTGTTTGATCAGTTAACCTTCTCTGTTATATAAAGTGAAAAACGATGGCAAATGTAATGTTAAAACACAAGAAATACTTCACTGTCGCTTTCAAAAGGCTGGGTTAGGTAGAAAAGTGTAAATATGGTGGTTTGGAATTGCCTTTTTGTTTTCAAGTTTTCTTTCTCATCCAAGTAAATTATCTGTCTGTGCAATAACAAAAATTGCATTGAAATACGAAAGGTAATCAAATTCTTCCAGACACATAGAAAAATGAAAGTAGAAAAGCTTAAAGTTCAGGCTTCGGTCACTGGTTGTATTTTGGCCTGTCAAGATAATAACTATATTTGCTTATCGTTCAGAAATGATAAATGGAACAATTATTTCTGGGGGTCAATATTTACTAATAGTACTTTTTTAGTTTGTGCAAATGTTTTTCTCCAATATTCAGTTCAGTTCAAGCTTATTTATATAGCACATTTAAAAGCAATTTCAGTTGAACAAAATGCGTCTGTCGTAACGGGTGTGTGTAGCGGACCAAGGGATGCAGACTCGGGGCAGATTTCCAGTATTTATTGTAGGAATAGGACAAAGTATGAACAGAGGGTGATCCGGAGGTGAGCAGGTGAGCAGGTGGCAGGAACACAGGAACGCAGGAACAAACAGGAATGAAGGGACGACAGGAATCCAGTGAACACGACAATGATCTCGCGCTGAGTCTCTTCTCCCAGCTCCTTTTATGCACAGCAGGTGTGGTGATTGCGCTGATGGGCTGCAGGTGCACGTGGGAGGAGCCAGGAGCCCAGCCCAGATCTGGCAGGTGAGGGAGGGAAAGAGCAGGACAGGAGGAAAACTAGGAGCGGACAGTGCGGATCATGACAGCGTCACAAAACAGTCAACAAAAACAAATACACATATCCTGTCTAGCTAGTATGAAAAGTCTTTATAATGTTGTTTCTTAATCAAAAACAGACCTGGAGTCGCGTTTTGTTTCATTCACACATATTTGAGTAACTTTTTATCGTTAGTCTGTTTACATCTCCAAAGCTCAAAATGCTCTGTTCCACCTTGTGATGTCATGAAGTGGTAGTTTTCAGGTTAATGGCTGCCTTTTACTTTTAGTTCAGTAGAGATTGGTAATTCCAGGTCTGAAATCATCCAACTGGTTCTACTGAAGGTGTGTGGAGTTTGAAAACACAGTGGAGCACTTCCTGTATATTACCACATGATGACATCACAAGGTAGAACGAAGTGTTTTCTGTTTGAGAGAATGCAGGGTTTGTGTGTTAAACGTGTGTGAATAAAACAAAACACAACTCCAGGTATGTTTAGGATGAGGAAACGACATTATAGCAGATGAGAAAATAGAGGAATATGGGCCCTTTAAATGCCAGGGAGAAGAGGTGGGTTTTCAGTCTAGTCTTAAACTGCATTGAAGACTGAGAGGATCTGACAGGCAGAGGGCGCTGTTCCTTAGTTTGGGCGCTCCCACAGAAAAACTCTGTCACTTTTTAATATGATATAGGCTGTAGAATGTTGAATTATGAACTACTTTTAATAATATTGTGGATTTAGAATACTTTTTGGGGATAATTCTGTTTTATGGTTTGGCTTCAATATTATCATTTATCGTCTATATTTACTTCAGCAATATATCGCACTTCAAACTTTGTTATCGTGACAGGTTTAGTTGTATTGTTTGAGCACATTTAGTTTAATTTTCAATGTTGGTGAAATGATTCCTTTGACTGTCCAAATGACGATTATGGCAGTCCATCAGCAATCATATAAAGCTTCTTATGTTCAAGAAAATTCACCTCAAAACTGCAGAAATATCACTACCTTATCCGTGTTTTGAGGATTAATTTACCTTTTCTCCAAAACAAAAACTGCAACATTATCTTTTGTTCTTCCATATATATGTTAAATGGTCACTTTTTATATTGTGCTTTTCCACCTTCGAGTCACTCAAAGCGCTTTACATCAAGGAAACACATTTATACACCAGTGCACGCAGACACTGGGGGCGTGGTGCATTAAGTGTCTTGCCCAAGGACACAACAACAACATTCATCTGTGGGAGCTGGAATCGCACCGCCAAGCTTTTTACACCTGTTTGCCTCCATGTTCCGCAATAACCGTATCTATCAGACAAACACTGTTTTTTTTGTTTTTTTCTTTTTTGAGGCATAAAGAAAATGTAATTATATGTATACATTTAATGCCATACTGTGGGACATTCCAGGCAAAGGCAATGCCATCTCTCACTTGGAGCAAAGCAGCTGTGTCCCAGATTTGAAGTAAAGATGCTCAAATCAAATACCGCTTTGACTGACACCAATTGTAATGCTGATTTATAATTTGATGTTTTGGTTTTCAACACAATTATCCAATCAGAAAGCAGAATGAGCCCCACATCAGTCTCTCTTTTGGGGTTGCCACTTTCAATACTGAAATCCAGCTGGTTTAAACCTAAAAGAACTCTCTATGATTTAACTCTTCATTACCTAAACCCCAGCATCTGCAGCCAATCATGAATCGGCGCTAGTGCAGCCTCTGTAGCTCAGTGCGAATGAGAAAAACATGTTTGTGTGTCATTGTTGTCTATCTGCAGGTTAAAACGCTGGCAACCTGGGGTCAGTTGTGATTGCAGAACTTTTTTTTTTTTATTTAAGTGCAGGCTAGGTACAGTTCAAAGAAAGCTATGTAGTTAGGAGCTTGCCAATGTCGAATATAAAGAAGTAACCTTGCCTATACCTGCAATACAAGCCACATGATGAGCTCTATTGTCAGGATCGTTTCCTTTATCCTTCCACCAGGACAGTTCTATACAAGCATCATGTCCCTGCGTCACTCACAATGCACCAATTACCTCAAATATAGCTCCCTTATTAGCGGCGCCCTTAGTCCACTGCTCCTGTCTCCGAGCAGAGCCTGGGAGCGTGCTGTGTACAAAGTAATGCAGTCACAGTACGTATCATTAAATAAGACTCAAGACAGCACTAACCTTTTCATTGTCTGCTTTCCTGTTTGGTCTTGAAGATTCCCACAGCTTAAAGAAGATATATTATGCTTGCTTTGGGAGGTATTTAGTTATAAGTTATTAATAAAGGCTACTAGAGATACTGTTGCCATGGTAACCTATATTAACCAATGTCCAGTTCTAGCAGCCATGTTGTGAGAGTAGTTATATAATCGTTTAAAATGATTTTTACTGTTTTAAAAAAATGTTTTAAAACTATGTCAAAGGTTTTCATTGGACCAAAAGTTATCTTATGCACTCCAAATATCCTAATTATTCACCATGATGAGTTTATAAGCGATTTTCCCAGCACTCGGAGACCAGTGCGAAGTTTTGCAGCGACAGTAAAACTAACAACTAGCATGCTAACTTTTTTTCATGCACTTTTTTGACTGTCGGACAATAAAATGCTTTCAAATTAGATGCAGACAGCGCACATTTGACATATTTTGACCTCAAGAGCTGCTTATACAATATGTCTCTACTGGGGCAAGACACATTTTGCTCAAATACGTGGAGAAAAAAATGCAATACAAGGACTTTAATTATAATATCATCTTTAGTACTTTGATGATTTGACTTTTTGTAATTTGTATTTGTCTAATGCCCCTGTTTTACCATACTAATGTGAACACAAAAAGAGAAAATTAACCGTGCTTATAGTTTATATACACACAGATGCATTGGTTTGTGCCTGACAAAATAGTGTTCCCCAATAAGACCCCTCACGATATTAAAAATGGGTGATATAACGCTTCAGGAAATGACAATTAACAATAACCTTAAACCAGGACAAAGTAAACTCTTACAAATTTAAACCAGGGCTGCAACAAATCAAAAGAAAATAGAAAAATCTTCCACCGCTCAAATCTTTTTGAACTATAACGACGATTACAAAAGACCAGAGTGGCTTGCTAGTGGTTCTAAAGCTTTCCACACCAGGTAATACCAAAGACAAAATTTAGCTTTCCGAGTACTACCAGATATAAACCAAATACATAACAGGACTACTCTAGGTCCGATCTAGGGCTAAACCAGGTCTATAAGTGGACTACATCATTTCAACTGTAGTTTTACATAAGAAATTATCCAAAGAAGCACAAAAACATTCTGATCAAGTCTAGATTAAGATGTGGATTTGGGTCTACACTAAACAATGGGTCAAATGCAGAGGATACATTTCCCTAACAATAAACAATAAAGTGTACCTTACCTGATCTTACCAAAAAAATCCCCACTAGCTCAAAGAAATGGTATAAACGCTAAATATTAAGCCCCTGCTAAACAATTTGTGTTAACCAATATAGTACATTTCAGGACAGACCTACTGCTAATCCGTACACCCATAGACTGTATATATAAATGGACATAGCTAACCTGCTAGCCGCTACATTCCAAATAGGAAGTGAGCGTCGGCGCGCTTCAGGCTCTATCGACTCTGACTCTGATAGATTTAGTATCGAAAAACTGTCGCTCTTCTCTTCATAACTGCTGTTGTCAGACTCGTCATTTTGGTCTTAAAATGTTCATATTAACCCGCTCTACATGATCCTGGTGTTTTTATTTTGCTATTGTGTCCGTAACTTAAGATATGAACATTAATAAAAGACACATCAGGCGCTTTCTTTCCCCGAGGATGCTCCCACTAGCGTTAGCAACAGGTTTGATTGACAGCGTTGCTAAGCACCTGCTCCCTGCCAAACCAGTGGTGCAGGCGGGAAGGGGCGTTACCTTAAACAAATTTGCTCCAGATTGCCTCTTTGGTCGCTATGATACTCGCGGTCAGAATTACAAATATCGAACGAGCTTCATTTTACTGGAGCCTAACGCTATAGTCGCCACATTTACACAGAATTGGTTTGCTACAGATACACAGGTTGTAGCTGGGATCCACTCTACCACCAAAACTTGTTTAAAATTAGCCCACCTCCTGATCTAAAGTTAAGCCGCACCGGACTGGCCTCTGTTTGCTATTCTCCCTGGTCTCCTCCGTTCCATTTGCATACACACAAACTCACCAAATCAATGACACCGGGTTGATCCGAGGAGCAGTGAAAAATGAGGTGATTTGGGAGCCTCGCACTTGTGTTACAAATGAGCTGTGCACCAACGCCTCGAGTAGTGAACTTTAGCAGGCGGTTGCTTTTGTACAAATGCGTTTGAGACACAAAAACACGGGTATCAAAAGAAAAGCATTTTAAGCAGGTCAAACGAACTGCTGGTTTCATCCCAAAGCAGCCACAGTTTGATGGCTAGTACAAGAGGTCTTTTCATGCTTTTGTGTAAATGAATTATTTGTTTTGCTTCATGAAAGTGAAAGGTTACCTGCGTCCTGAGATTATTTATCTGTGAATTCTAGTTCTGTGAATTTGTATGCGTCTTTGCACTGATTAACGCTGAACCAACACAAGAATCAGCTCAGAAGCAGTGAGAGCTTTGTGCACAAAAACACATATTTGACATCATAATAACGGTTAGTTTTTATTATTCTGGTGCAATGTTTTATTTAAATTACGCATAATTTGGAAGAGCAAACACTCACGCTCTCAGTTGGAACCATTTTAAACACATTTGAGCCTTGGTTATTCATCTCTGTGATTAGTTTCTAGATAAAATGAGTTCTCACATTGGCTTCTGTCATAAAAATAAACAGTAAAAGAGCCAGTCTATTGAACGTCTCTTGAAATTAATGCATCCAAAAGATTCAGATGCCATAAAAGAGCCGTAAGTCCCATCTCTAGGTGTGTTAGTTTCAGTGTAGATAGTGTCCACCAGTAATCTGACCAGAACTAAAGAAGCAGCTTGGATCAGCAGCAAAACGTCTTCACTCCCACAACTTTTTGTCCAGAAATTTTCTTTTACTATAGTCCCATCACTAGTCAACTCCACGTTTCACTCCACCGTGACAAAAAGTGTGGAAAAATATACACTTGTTCTGCTTCCTGCCCTGTATTTGTCATTGTCAACATCACTTTTTGTTGGCCTGCATGTACACATCACCTTGTCTCAACTGAAAACTACCAAAAATGCTTCAAAACTAATGTCTTCCCAACTCTGGCCATGAAAATGCAGAAAACCAAAAGCCACATAACCAGCCCTCTTGCCCAGAATCCAGAATACACCCTTCTTCAATATTTTACGAAGATTTAAGACTGGTCACATGGTTTATCTTATTACAAATACGATTGCTTACCAGGAAAAAAGACAAGAAAAATATCACAAGGGACTGAAAAACAGCTGATTTCTGCAAAATCAACGAGGAACACACTGAATTCTGTTAATCTGAGGTGAGAGAAATGTCATTTTGTCTGTAAATAATAGGTGACCAATGAGCTCCTTCGTTTCACATATCACTGAAATAAAAAAAATCTCACTGGACAATTGTTCGGTTGAGGCTGTTTGGAGGGAGTAGTGACCAGACTGATATCTTTTGTATAAAAACTACAGAAAGATATCATTATGCATCTGCCTATCTTACATTATAATTATATGATATTTATTTGTCACAGTGTCAACATTTTCTAAACAATACAGTTAAAGCTAGAATTGTGTATTTTTCAGAACCGAGGTGGGCGCTAAATGAAAATTGATAATACAGAGGTGCAAAATTTTAATTATGATATAATTGTTTGTTAAAGGCATTTAATATTTCATTATTTAAGCATTTTCATGATACTTTTAATGATATTTCTACACTAGTGCACTGTACATTGGATTTCAAAAACATAGTTATCACCAGAATAAAAGATCAAATCCTGAGATCCTGAGCACTTTTTTTTCCTTTTTTTTCCCGAATAATGCCGAAGTCTAAGTCAACACAGGTGAACAGTTATTTTGTCAGATTATTGTCCATTTATTCTATTCAAATACATTCATACAGCACATTTAAAACAACTTCAGCTGAACAAAGTGCTTCAAATAAAAGTCAACAAAAAACAAGACATAACACAATACATGGAAAAAGAACAACAAAACACCAAGATATCCCATCTAGCTATTATTAAATGCCAAGGAGAAGAGGTGGGTTTTCAGTCTAGTCTTAAACTGTGTTAAAGGCATATTCTGGATATTCAGAACGTTTAAAGCTAAATGACCATCTTGGTAAATGGTCACATTTTTATACAGTGGTCCCTCGTTTATCGCGGGGGTTACGTTCTAAAAATAACCCGCAACAGGCGAAATCCGCGAAGTATCAGCTTTATTTTTTACAATTATTCTAGCTGTAAAACCCCTCACCACACACTTAATACACTTTTCTCCAGTGGATGTGACCGCCCAACCAACGATGTTTATGTCCAGAGCGGGATTCGAACCCCCAACCTTCAGATCAGTGGTCAAACGCTCTTACCAACTCAGCTCCTGTCGCCCCATCTCACGTAGTAAAGCGCACACAGCTGTCTTAAAACCGTTAACTACATCATCTTATTAAAAGTGAAACTAATTACTGTCATTTCATTACAATGACAATACACCCCAAACAATCAGTATCTTGTTGACAAATTCTTCTGTGAAAATTTGAATAAAAGCAGAGGAGGGATATAATGATCATAATTACTCCTTTCTTCATAGTAAAACATCTTCCGGCACGACAACGATTTTGCCATTACCATCTCCCATTTTCTCCCAGGGTCTTTTAATTTCAAACCCAGACCTCAACAATCCGAGCTGCATTGTTTAGCTGGCAATTTTCTCATCAAGATTTTTAAATTATACGTGTCTTATGTTGATCCCATCGGCAGAGCAAAACATGCACTCAACTTGAAGAAAAAAAAAATGTCATCAAACTGTGCTAAGTGGACTTTTCGCACTTTTGTGGTGAGAAATGAGCGAGCAATTTAACAGATTAACTTGAGGTGAAAAGTAGCCGTCAACAACACTTTTGTCCCTTTAAGACCGCACGGGGTGAAAGTGGAAGGACTTTAGCGAAATACTTTACGGCGATCTGAGCATAACAAATCAAATCACATCAACTGGGATTTGATTGGGATGAATACAGCTGAAATCATATAATGACATTGTTCTGAGTAATCTGTGCTTGTGTCTGTTAGATGGTAAAGGGTAAATAGTCGTACAGTGGTCCCTCGTTTATCACGCGGGTTATGCTCTAAAAATAACTCGCAATAGGGCAAACCCGAGAAGTATCAGCTTTATTTTTTATGGCTGTAAAACCCCTCACCACACACTTTATACACTTTCCTCACACAGGCATTAACATTTTCTCACATTTCTCTCTTGTTTAAACACTCTCAAAGTTCAAACCTTCGTCGGTGCCTTTGTCGGTGCAGAACGTTTCATCGACATTGTGGGTTTTGTCGGGGAGAACGTACAGCACTTCAGAGTCACACTTAGAACATTTATGTAAATTTGGCTGAACACATTCTGTACTGAACAGGAGACACGGCACGGAGGAGACTGATGGACAATGGTCTACAGCAGGGGTGCTCAGACGTTTTCAGTATGTGAGCTAATTTTAAAATGATCGTGTCTGAAAGATCTACCACCTAATACAAAAATGGTAAACATATATTTATTTGTAAATGTATTATGAATTCTTATATGTACAGTGCGTTTTGATGGACCTTGCACAGCGTCATGAGATAATACTGCACAACACAATTGAACTTCTTACATGTTCATAATTACTTGAATGATGATTACTGCTCTGACTTGCACTGAATGGAATCAGTGAGGGATGCAGAGTTCGGGCAGTAGCTTCTGACAGCCAGGAGTAAAATTGCATTTTTCGTTTGAAAGCGATAACAGAGCTAATCATGTTGATTATGGTTTTGTCTTTTTTTTATAGCCATAAAAATCATGTTAAACGAAGTATCAGAATTTACTGCATTTTTTCACACAAATACTTCTATTTTACACATCCATCCGTATTTTTTCTTTTACACATCGAATAAATGACTGGGAAAATCCCCGCAGCCCCGCGCTCTCATTCGTCACCTTCGAGGGACAACAGAGGCAGATTACCGTAACTGACGGAAAAATATTTAGATAGCCCCGTGCCTCCAATTTGACACGCCGTTTGAATTTACATGAGAGCACGACTGGTTGCGCTTCTGGAAAGTCCGCAACCGCGCTCTATCGGCGACGATAGGATCCGACGCTATAGGGTTAAACTAACTCGTGCTTGTTTATGCGTGTGCAGCGACCATGATGTGACCTCAGGTCAGGTGTAATCTGACTGTTGTCCTGTGTATTAGTCATGTGACTGGATGGATGATGGGATGTGATCTACACAAAATGCCTTCGCGATCGACGTAATGAACACCCCTGGTCTACAGTCTCTTAGTCAATCAGGACGCAGAACACAATGCACGTTTATATGCTGTAAAAAAGTATGCAAAATTGCACAAAAAATCCACGAAACAGCAAAGCCGCAAAAGGTGAACTGCGATGTACAGTAGTGAGGGACAACTGTATTTTTATAAAGTGCTTTTCCAAGGTGGGTTAAGTGTCTTGCCCAAGGACACAATTACGGCATTCATCTGTGGGAGCTGCAATCACACCAGCAACCTGTGAGCCTGTGTGTATCTGACAATACAATTTATTTTTGTAAAGCCCAAAATCACAACAGCAGTCGCCTCTTACGGCTGAACATGAGAATTGATTTAACCAACAGAAAGTTAGAAAATCAACAATGAAAGAGAAACAGACAAGCAAGAGAAAACAAGCAAATGAGTAACTGTCCCAGAAAATCCTTTGTCCTTAGACCCTCCTTATTGGCAAGGAAAAACTCAAAAAAAAAAAAAAAAAATACAGCAGGAAAAAGAGACACTTCAAGGAGAACTACAGTGAAGTAGAGATATACTCCTATGGACGGGTAGACTGCAGATGTGTTATAATTTGTACATTTAAAATCACAATATTCATCTAAAAGAAACCAGTCTCCGGGCTTACATGTTGCCTAGTGGCAGGTGATGTTGCCGTAAATACCATCATGATAAAGAGCCGAGAAGTTGTCGGTCTCTCTGATGGATAGCTGCACATCACGCTAGCATCCCGGCAATTTTTTGCTTTGTTTTGTTTTTTCATCTGAACTAAAATGACTATGTGACGCAGAAGAATCACCAACTGAGAAAGTAAAATTAGAGAAGTGAGTACAAAGCAGTTCGTGCGTACCAACAGCAATATTGTGTCTTGAAAATAAGCGATTAGATTGCTCAAACATGCACAAATCACTTCAAATACAACTTCGGGTGAGTAAATGGTGAGGGGAAAATATAACATGGATAAAATCAAAGTTTATTTTGCAAAGTATTTCTGCTTTGAGGTGGTTTATGTAACTATTTGTGGCTTGAGAATACCTGATCTCGTCTGATCTCAGAGGCAAAGTGGAGATGGGCTTAATTCGTACTGCAATGGGAGATTGTTGGGAATACCATAAGCAGGAGTGAGACGGCAATGGTGCTAGTTTAACCTGTTGTCGACTCCTTGGGCAAGGCACTTCACCCACCTAAGCAGCAATGTTTGTTTCTCTGATCGGTTAACCCACCTGTCAATCACATCCATCGATAATCGGACAAGATATAGTGGCATTTTCATGGAGAAAAGCAGGAGACAGACCCTCCACCAGAGAAGTTACATAGTGCAATTTTAATTATGTGTATGTAACAACAACATGGTTTGGTTTTCTGTTTTATAAATGTCTCAAATCACCACAGTCGGACATAAGCTCCTGACCTTTCTGCCCTCAAACTGTCTGCAGATGGACCGGGTCTTAGGACGCGCCCACACTAGCCCCATCAAACTGTGCCCAGTACAGGCGCGGCACGGTTGGAGAGAGGGGGCCAAAACCACTGCAAGGTGTGTGCTTGTGTGCACGCGAACGCACAACTTGTGTGTTTTCCGAGCTCCGTCAGATGCGCTGATGTTGGGGAGTGTGTATCTAAGCGGGACTCATATCTGACTCACTGGATCAGAGATATTTCATGCAGCTGGGGTTATTTTCTCCTCTAAAGCATTAACACTTCAGCGTGACATGTAAACAAACACCGCTGTGGGGTGACGTCAATGGAACGGGGCTCGGTTCAGTTGTGCAGGTGTGAGTATGGACCACACAACACTCCATAATCAAGCCTGACAACAGCACGGATCAAAAACCTGAGTCCACCCATTTTCCTGACATACATTTTACTTTTCACAATAACTAATCTCGTCTCTGCTCAGCTCATGGCCTTGCAGTAACTTTCCAATCTCCCAAGTATGACATTTTCAAAAGTGGCCTTGATTTTGCACTTAGCTTGAATGAGCTGTGATATTAAGGCATCTGGTGCACAGGTTTAAAAAGCCCCTTCAAGAGAATAACAAATGAAGCACACACAGCTGGTTATTTCTCCAGGGAGGTTGTCCTGATCATAAACCTATCTCAAGATCTGAAGAAAGGACCCAGCACATGAACAGCAGGATTGATCGAATGCTATGGTCAAATTTCTCTGGATAATAAAGTTGGCATTGACTGTTTCAGATATTCTTTAAGCTAAGTCTTAAGCTAAGGCATTCGATATGTCATCATTTCAAGTAGAGCGGGGTGTCCAAACCTTTTTCACCGAGGGCCGCATACTGAAACATATTTGAAGCGGAGGACCATAGACCAGTGTCGATACAGGGAGTCAAACGGTGCATTTAACACAGGTTTGACAGAGACATTGTACGTTTAATGAGACTTGGAAGATTATTTTTAGGTCTGTGTCACAATTCAAGGTGATGTCATTCAGGTTATAGAGGTAGAATCTTTTCAGTTTGGGGTAAAAAATAATTCCTGATCAATTGGGTCAGTTTAGGAGGAGGCGTGACGGCCAACAAAAATTGGTCTGAGGGCCGCATTTGGCCCCTGGACTGTAGTTTGGACATCCATGAAGTAGAGGATATTAGGTGCAACAAAATATGGTTCTGAGTCAAAATTTTCTATATAAAAAACAGCAAAAGATTAAATTTAAATCTGTGAACTGAACAAATCATTGTAGGAGTGAAGACGTTTTGCTGCTTCTTCAGTTCTAGAAGACTGTCCAGCTCTAGAACTGACGAAGCGGCTTGGATGAACAGCGGAACGTCTTCACTCCGACAACAATTTGTCCAGTTCACATATTTAAATTTAATCTTTTGCTCTGGATCAGACCTGGATGACTGAGGGATTACACAGATATATAAAAATGACTTGTTTTGTAATCATTTGTGGTCTTGGATAGGGTTGTCAAAAGTATCAAAAATCTGACACTAATCGATACCAAAACTAGTATTGAAACTAGATACTCATTTGAGCAAATATAGATGCTAAAAAGGTCACATTCGCAGGACATAAATTAACCTTTCCTGAATAACTTTAGAATGATTTTGCACTGTATCAGAACAAGTATAAGACACATAGACTAGAAATGACTGAAAGATTACGCAGATATAAGGCCACATGGGAATATAAAAGAAAGTTGAAAATGACATTCTGAGTCTTGTATTATCATTGTAGTATCAGAATCGGTATGGAGTATCAAGGCTATTCTTTGGCATCGAAATTGAGTTTGAAATTTTAGTATCTTGACAAAACTAGTCTACGATCTGGTCCAGCGGTTTGCCAATCCTATAATGGAGCAAAAATTTAACTTTGACAGAAGAGAAATCATGTGCCATTTTAATTTCATGGCTCCTAATCTTGGCCCTCATCAAACTACAACCACGTGATAGAAGCATGTTGTCCAAGTACATCAGAGCTTCATTAAAAGTTGGACCCAAATCTTACATCTCATCTTGCTTTCTATATCTAAATTAGTTATTTCTATGTTTTAAGGTTCACCCACCTGACGGCAACTTGGGGACGTTTTCAGTCTCAAACGCTCTCGGACATGGGTCTTTTTGCTGCAGGAAGCGTCTGGGGAGGCGGAAGTGTTGCCATCTCTGCATGTACTGCTGCCTGGTTATCTTTGTCATTTTTGGACCTTGCCAGTTTCTGTTGTTAAGGGACAACCAAGGTATTTTTTGGCATGGAACAATGAACTGGAAGATTGTAGACACATTTAAATGAATAATGCACAAAACACAATGATTCTAATGGGAGACTTGAACTATAGAACGTTGACTTGACTTACAAAATGACCTTTATATTGGTTAAAGTAGACATATTATGCTTTTTTTTACATTTAGGATAAAACTACAACATATATAGATCATTATTTCCCATTTTGTTCATCGTAAAATGCAATATTGATCTAAAACAACTCAACAGAAACAGACCCTGTACAAAACTGCAGAACTAATAGACTTTGCATTTCACTAAAGCAAGCAACGGATTTGTATTTACTTGTTTTTGGAGTGGGAAATGGCTGTTTGCATTGAACACACCTCTGAGCTGAGATCGCCCCCACGGTGGCAATGGCTCTGGTTGGAGCACTCATCCATCAATCAGAAGCTCCACGGTTTGAAACAAGCTCATGGTGCTCTAAATATGTTACGTGTTAGCAGTTAAAACCACATAGAAGTGTAATACAGTTGTCCCTCACTATATCGCTGTTCACCTTTCACGGCCTCGCTGTTTCATTGATTTTTTTGTGCAATTTTCATACTTTTTTACAGCGTATGAAAGCGCATTGTGTTCTGCGTCCTGATTGGCTAAGGGACTGTAGACCATTGTCCATCAGTCTCCTCTGTGCCGTGTCTCCTGTACAGTACAGAATGTGTTCAGCCAAATTTACATAAAAGTTTGATCGCAGTGTGACTCTGAAGTGCTGTATGTTTGCAAGTTTTTTCCTCGACAAAACCCACAATGTTGATGAAACGTTCTGCACCGACAAAGGCGCCTACGAAGGTTTAAACTTCTGAGTGTTGAAACAAGAAAGAAATATTGAAAATGTTAATGCCTGTCTGAAAAAAGTGTATACAGTGTGTGGTGAGGGGTTTTACAGCTGCAAAACATATAGAATATTGTAAAAAATAAATCTATCTACTTCGCGGATTTCGCCTATTGCGGGTTATTTTTAGAACGTAATGTAACGTCAGTGTACAGATCCATACCGGCTTCTCAGTGTATATCAAATCTGAAACAAGAATACTGCCATTGTGTCCATGGGCAAAACCCTTACAACCTCACTGCGCACACCGGTGTATGAATGTGTGTGTGAATGGGCGAGTGGTTCCTTGACATAAAGGGCTGCTAGGTTGAAAAATGTGACCATGTACCATAATATTTCTATTCAATTGCATCAGATGTCACTTTGATGCATGTTGACATAAAGACTGGCATAAAGCGGTCCACTGCACAAACGCGCCATGTTTGCTAGCTGTAATAATAACATCACAAGCTCTTTTCACAAGGCTGTATCGATGCCGGGCGTATGGGAACCTCTATTCAGGAAATACAGCGTAACATGAAAGATAGACATATATCATTTTCTATATATACTTTTAATTTTGGTTCTAATTAAAGGGCGTATATTATCCAAAATTGACTCTTGTGAGCTTTTAGCCATGTTGTAATAGTTTTCCCTCATCAAAAACATGCTTGAAGAGGTTTTAGATCTCATCCATGCATGTTTCAGCCATTTAGTGATCTCTCCTGGCCCCAATTCGAACCACATCTTTCCATAAATTTACAAAAAAACATGATGCAATACGCAAACCTGAAGCGATGTGCAGTAGTTTTATTAGCGGGATGCAAGCTGACTGTGTTGTGATAACGCTCTGAAGGGGGAGTGACTTAGCGCAGAGAGCAAAGGGAAAGGGGACTGTGTCAGAAACGAAATTGAAACTAACTCATTTGTAATACATTGTTTTGGGTGAATATAGCATTTTCAAAACAATAAAAGGTAACATGGTGATCTAAATATGATAATTGTTAGCAGGTAATACCCTGTCTATATTAAACAAAGTTGACTCTTTTGAGCGCTAAGCCTGTTATAATGCTGTTACCTCCTCAAAAACATACCTGGAGTTGTGTTTTGTTTCAGTCACACATGTTTGAATAACCCGTCTGTCTGTCAAAATGCTCTGTTCCACCTTGTGATGTCACGTAGTGGTAGTTTTTAGCATCTAAGTTAGCATCTACCTTTAGTTCTGTAGAGATGGGCAATTCCAGGGCTGAAATTCAAATGTTTCAAGTGAAGAGTTTTAAAACACACTGGATCACTTCTTGTAGTACCACATGATGTCATAAGATGGAACAAATAGTTTTTTTTGTTTGTGAGAAGAACTAAATATGCAGGATTTGCATGTTAAACTTGTGAATAAAACAAAACACAACTTTGGGTATGTGTTTGATGAGAAAACACTCTTTGCAGCAGCTAATACCAAAGCTACTTACAGGATCACTTCTTTTCACTCAATCAGACACATTGTTACTAAGCATCATGGGAAATCAACCGTCTGACACTGCCCCAGATACTTGATTCTCTGTCATGGTACATAATCAGAAGCATTACTATTGATTTAGAGTAGGCAGAGTTTGAAAAACTATATGCAAATAACCACGTGACACTATCAGACAGTAGTTTCTCTGCGATGGCGTAATATCACAGCAACAGAAAGGACTAAGTGGGCGGGGCTAAAAGTTCAAACTAAAGCATGTTCCTGGTTCATGGTTTCAGGCCCTTGAAGTGTAGCATGTTACTTGTACTTACACTTTGTGAAATCAGCGAAAACTAGTAGATTTTTTTTTTCTTTTATCCAAATATTTAAAAGTATTATCCCTGATCCTTAGTTCATTTTATAGCTCTGATAAAATTCTGAGAAATAGTTTTACAAATTTGCTTTCTCAGGATTAAATTGTATATTTTTTAAACAACATGTTGAGGGTTTTTTTTCTTCTTAGACACTATAGCAATGAATAAACAGAGTACTTCAGTCTACATTAGTCACCCTCAGCCCTTTAGCCGTACTAACAACACTAAACATTGTGAATGGAAGTTAAAGCTGGTGTACCTGATCTTCTAACTGTGAAATGAAAGGAATTTAAGAGTTTAAACATCTCTTGTCTCTAGCTTTCACAAACCCTCACGCACATCGCTAGTATTCACATGCATTTTTTGGAGACACTAGCACAGCTTTAGAACTGCTTTTTCAGTGTCATATCCATCTTATTTCGGAAGTTGCAACCATCATCATTCGGGTTGTATCATTTTGCATGGCGCTGCCGATCTCGAAAATCTTGCAAATAAGTTCTCTAGACTACAAAACTGTTTTAAAGCATCCCAGAGAATCGGTGCATTGTTGGCTTGTTGGTTTCATGAACACTTTACGCAAATCAGCCTACCTTAAAACATATTTTAGTCGCTATCGGCGTAATCCCTCAGTTGTACAGGGAGGTTCCATCGCAAAATAAACTGGACATAAGTTTTAAAGTGAAGACGTTGCGCCGCTTCTTCAGTTCTGGGCATAATCATTCAAGCCCCTAAAGAGCCGTCCAGTGGGCCACTTTTGGTAAGCAGAACTGGCGCTGCAGGATGAACCGAGCTCCTCCCTTCAGACAGATATAAGGCAGTGTCCACCAGAGCTCGGTCAGAAATGAAGAACCCGCTTTTTGTCCAGTCGGCAGAAGTAAATTTATTTTTGCTATGGTATTTTAACCGCAAAACTTTTCTCAAATTCTTGATTGAAATGAATGGACTCCCAACTTAAACCGAAGTGCTACCACAAAGGAAGCGAGGGTTTGTAGCATTTCGAGGCAAAAGTGAGCGGGGAGGAATAAGGTCAATACTGATTTGCATTGGCTCTTTCTTACCAGTTTGCAATAAATTAAATGTTTTTAGATTTAATAAAAAGTGTGTAGTAGTCTGATTGTGTTACATGGTTCTGCTTTAATACACTTTATGGGGGTAAAGAATTCGCTAATTTATGAGAGAAAAATGTCGGATAGCTACTTCAGCGTTAAGCACCAAAATGATCCGAGTCATATTGCTCTAAAAGCTATGGAAATCTATGTAAAGCCGAGAAGGAAGGGAATGAATGATTAAAAAAAAAAAAACTCCGCAACTCAAGTAATACATCCCAGCCTGCCTGTAGCTCGAGTCAAAATGAGTCTGAAAAAGCAGGCAGTGCGCAGTTAGCATGCTAGTTCAGATACGTTTAATTGCATGCTGTGTAACATTCCAGGCTTTTGTTGTATTTGACTAAACATTGTATGCCTTACCACTTTTGCTCTTAATGTGATGATAGAAAGTTTATTTGTACAGCACAATTCGTACACAAAGTAATCCAAAGTGCTTTACAGAACAAGATGGACATTACGATTACAATTCAACAAATCAAAACATAAATAATCATCAGAAAATTAACACTCAAAGAGAAAAGTGCAGAATAAAAACCTTTCAATCATATGCACAGCCAAACAGAACCATTTTGAGCCTGGATTTAAGGAGTCAGTGCAGAGACCTGAGCGCAGGACTTGCTTGTACTTCCTGGTTTTAGTCAGGACCCGAGCAGCAGTGTTCTGGATGTACTACAGCTGTGTTAACCCTCGTTTGAAGAAGCCAGTGAGCAGGCCGTTACAGTAATCTAACCTACTGGAGACAAACGCATGGATAAGTCTCTCCACACCTGGTTGTGACACTATACCTTTGATATTTGCAATGTTTCTTAGATAGTAAAACAACCTAAAACATGTCAGGTGAAGTCTCCTGACAGTTATTAATACATTGCTCAGACTCTTATATTGCGTTACTTTATTCTTAGACACCAGAGGACTGCTCCAAAAGCCAATAATATGAACTGTCTGCCCGGCCCCTATAGAAGTCCACACTGTGAAAGCACTCACTGCAGCACTGTAAGGACTGACAGAGATAGTAAACAAGATTAGATTAAACTCTTTTCACACTGCGACGTGCAATAAGGCTGGATGAAGGATAGTCAGGCAGGGCAACACCAGGCTACAGGCCATATGTACGGATTTCACAAGCATTGCAGAAGTTTATGTTATAACTTCAGAGGGAGAAAACGCAGCGAATTGCATCAGGTTTGTGTATTGTATCATGTTTTTGTATATTTATGGAAGCATGTGCGCGGGTGAAATGAGCTTGTTGGCTGAGTCTTGGACAGGATCATACTGCGAACTGTAAGAAGAGTTCAAAAAGTGGCGGGAGAGATTGCTAAATTGCTGAAACATACATGGATGACAATATAAAACCTCTTTAAGCATGTTTTTGATGAGGGAACAACGTTATAACATGGTAGAAAGCTCCAATACTTCATCCGTTACAGAGAAATTTCATCCGTTACGAGGAAAATAGAAAGGAAAACAACCATCGTAGGGGACAGAAAAACATAAAATAACATAAGTTTGATTTTGTTCTAAATGACAGATCCTCCATTTCCCATGTGTCACTGAAATAAACAAACCTGATTGGATGATTCTGTGAGGAGGAGGAGGAGGAGGAGGAGGAGGAGGAGGAGGAGGAAGTAGTGACCAGACAGAGAGATCTTGACTATACAGACAGAACCAGTCTGGATCTCAAGCTACTATTTTATCAGAGTATATTTTAATCATTTTGAAAGCATTATTACAAACTCTAGGAGAAGTGGAGGTTATTTCTATGATGGAACCCAGTGAAGCGTCTGACTCTTGGAGAACATGAGCTGTCGAAAAACGCAGCAGACGTCCATCAATCTCTTTCCTGGTTCAGACGGACATGAACACCTTATTTGAACCTGTTACATTAGGGCTGGTGCATAGAGATGGTCTTCTTTTTTTTCAAGCTTTCTTTTAAACTTTTTTCATTGTAAAAACATATTTCCGATAAGATAAGATTACTCTATTAAGAAACCAAAACTGCATGTTGTTAATATAAACTATTCATAATAATAGTAATAATGCATTAGTCTTACATAGTTTTTCCAGGTGTTCAAAGTCGCTTTACGGTTCTGTGCATTATTAATTTACTCCTCTCTCGGTAGTGGTAATCTTTTATTGTAGCCACAGCTGCCCTGGCTGTCAGAAGTGAAGCTGCCAATCTGCGCCACCAACACTCACACACCAGTCATATTAGGCATGACATGTGGGTGTAGACTCTTACCTAAGCACAACGGCGACAGTTTCTGTCATTGGCTCCCCACTGTGGGACCTGATATTCCTAGCGGTCTCCCATCCAAGTACTGTATTTTCTGGCCTATAAGTCGCACTTTTTTCATAGTTTGGCTGGGGTTGCAACTTATACTCAGATGCGACTTATATGTGAAATTATTGAAATATATAATATACAATGGCTGTAAACAGCCATTGTCTTCAGTTTCAGCCTGAACAACCTTACTCAACCTTTAATGGCCCTTCTATTGTTCTCTTTTTTTCTTTTTGTTTTCTTTGGGTCTGAGGATGGAAACAGATCTGTGAGAGAATATGATTGTCTTTCCTAACAAAAATTGCTTCTTTAACTCCACTCTCAAACCATTTCTTTTCTGTGACTAAGATCTGAACTTCACTATCTTCAGAGGCGTGGTTAGTGGCTTTGAGATGGAGATGTACAGCAGACTGGGGTCCTGAGGAGCTCTCACATCAGTGTTGGTAAGAGAACACTCTTATGGAGTGGCTGGTTAGTTTCTTCAATGTATGCATTTCAAGGTAAACCACAGCCTTGGTATATGCTTCACTACACCTCCAATAACATATGTGTAGACTGGAAATACTATGCTTAAAAACATGTACTCGGAGTAGATCTGAACGGTTACCCGGCTTGGTTATTTTCATGGAGATGTCTACGTTTAATATTATACAGTGAAACATTCTAGGCAAATCAATAATATCTCCATGGAAACTTCAAATATAATATCACAAAATGAAGATATAATTCGACATGCAGTGCGTTTAATACACTCTCGCACTGTTCGTATAAGAACATATTCTATTATTTTCAATATCTCCTTTTTGTGGGTCCCACCTGATCCAAGTCATCCATTCTCCTCACCACACCTGTCAGTCCTCTTATTTCCCACATCCTCTGAACGCATCACTAGACTGACAATGTCCTTGGTGTGGTATTTGACTTCCATATCCACAGAGCCTTACCAAATTCCGAAGCACTTTTCATAACATCTCTATTCCGACAACAGCCTCAGTCAGTTGGAATTCCGCTGACGTGAAGGCCGCCGTGAAATGGCCCGTAGGATAAAGGCGGTGCGGCGTGTTTGCTATAGCTTTATGTTTAATAATGACACCCTGAGCTTTTGCACAAGGCTGTATTGACGCGTTGCTGCCGGGCCTTAAGTGGACTCAGTGGTAATTATGCTGCTCTCGCCCCCAGACACGGCTGTCAATAGGAGCTTTTACACAATGGTTGTTTTCTGTTGCAGACAAAAACATTATTGCATTAGTCACGGTGATTACAAATGGGTTATTGAGGTCAACTGTTTGGGCAGAAATCAAAGAAGGAATGTTGAGAGGTTTGGAGGGCCGAAACTACTCATTCATTTTGTTTAAATTAACTTATTTAAATGTGCCTGAATTGTGTTTGTGGTGCGTGACAGGGTGATAATATCTGATGAAATGAATATGTCAATCCTTTAGACCAAGGTCCAAACTTTTCTCATTAAGGGCCACATATAGAAACACAGACAAAGCTGAGGGCCGATTGAGGGCCATAGACTGGATGCCAATGCAGTGAATACTTGTGTGTACTCTGTGTGTTTATTACAAGTTAGACTGAACCATTAGACCTTTATTCGTGCTTACATCCTCAGTGGGACACATAAAATATTTGATATGGGCAGTAAATAGATTTTCAGAAATGTACAGCAAAAAGTACTGTTTATGGTAATATGGGCCGGTTCACCTGGAAGCTTGTGGGAAAAATTGGTCTGAGGGCCACATTTAGCCCCCGAGCCACAGTTTGGACATGCCTGCTTTAGACAAACTCATGAGTAAAAATGGCAAAACAAGACAAGGTAAGTTTATTTGTATAGCACAATTTGTACACAAAGTTATTCAAACTGGTTTATAGAATAAGAAAGACATTACAATAGCAATATAACAAATCAAAACATAAATGATCATTAAAAATCATTATAAAATTAATATTAAAAGAGAAGAGTACAGAATAAAAACCTATAAATATGCTGTGACCATATTAAAGGTGCACTATGTAACCTTTTTTGGTGGAAAGCTCCTCTCTGCTGATGTTCATCAAGATATTGGAATACTCCAGACTGTATCTCCATGGAGACAAGCAGGTGACACCATTATGCCAAGTTACACGTCAAGACATATTGTGCTTGTGTCTGCTATATTGATATAATCTATGACACACATGGATCATTAAGTTATAATTTGCACATAGTAACTGACAAATCCGGTGCCTTCTCCAGATTTGTCCCTGTAACAGCTGCCCTCGATGAGCTTCACTTGACTGGAGCTGAACGCTATGGGTGACAGTCTACACCAGCATTTTTATAGGTCTTTATTTCTGCCTGTTCCAATAAACTTTTTTATGTTTTATGGGTTGTTTTTTTTTTTCTGTAATCAAGAGCTATTTCGAGTGACTCATGTTGTTCTACCTTTCAGACACAAGTGTTTCGAAAATATATGTTTGCACCATCTCAACAATATCTCAACAATGCCGTGTCGCTATTTGCAACTGAAATGCTGCTATAAAGATGTCGGCAACGTGGTCCAGGGTGTGTGTGTGTGTGTGTGTGGGTGTGTGTGAGTGGAGGGGGTGTGATGACATTCAGAGCAACATGGCGTATATTAACATAAATAAAATGAGAATTTGTTCCCACAGATTTGAAATCACAGTTTTGGACTCTTAAGCCCTATACCATGTTTTTACTCTTAAAATTCAATTTGTCCTGTTTATTGGCCGCAATAAGTTTATAAGAGCTTTTCACAACCTCAAAGACCAAAGCGGAGTTTTGCTGTGACGGTAAAGCTAACAACCCCTAGCATGCTAACGTGCACTTCCTAATTATTGGACAATAAAGCGCTTTATAATTAGATGCAGGTGGTACACAGGGACTTATTTTGGCCCCACAGTTGTTTTCGATTGAATATTGATTGTAAATAATAATAACAATAATAATAATAATCATAATTACAAATAAATAAAACAAATTAAAAAAGAATACATCAACAAATAAATTAAATTAAAAATAATGTGCATTCCAGATAAATCACATTGCAGCTTTCTTAAAAATAAATGGGAATTGTACTGTTGATCTCAGGATACGGTGGCTCCACTAGTGCAATCGTCATGAGGCTGCAGATCTATATTTTCAGTTCGCCCCATGAGTTTTTGTTTTTCTTTGATGCTATTTTGTGGTTCTTCATTTGGTCAATGTCATGTGATCACAAGGTCCCAGTGCTCTCAGAACACATCAAACTACACTGGCACAGGTACAGACGGCTCCAGAGCAAAGGTCAGGACATGTGACCTCACCTACGTCTCACAGGCACTTTCTATATGGGCATAATGTAGGGTATTTATAATGCATTCTTTTATGTGTTGTTTTTTTTAAGATACAAGCTCTTACAATGCAATACTGTTTCTGTTATGGCCTGCTTGTGTCATCTTAAGAGAGCGAAAAACTCAACAATTTCCATTTACCGTAAATTTCGGATTATAAGCCGCTACTTTTTTTCCACGCTTTGAACCCTGCGGCTTTTACAGCAGTGCGGCTTATATATGGAATTTTACTGGATAACGGCCCCTGGGGGGCGCTCTCTAGCTGTAAACGTAAAAGTGAGACAGACGTGGGGAAAGATTCTGCTCTGAAGAATTCACTAGTTTTGATTTTGAACGATCATTTTGCGCATCATGAAATGGATATGATGCAGTTTTTAAGATAAAGAAACAGAAAGGAAACAGAGCAGGGGTCGGCCTTTAACACGCAAAGAGCCATTTGGACCCACTTTCCACATAAAATAAAACACTGGGAGCCGCAAATACTTTTTGACATCTAAAATGAAGATAACACTGTATAATAACAATAATGTAACGGAATAATGTAGGTTTTACTTTCACGGACAAGCCTTCTACACGTGGCAGATAAATATGGCAAAAACAACTTAAGTGCATTAAAAAAATACAACTCACCAAACCGCTGCATCATGCATCGCGCTGATTATGTGATTATGTCTACTCTACTCCGCAGTTTCTTTAAAAAAAACAACAACAAAAAAACTCGTAGCGTATCGTTTAATCCCAGGTGCTTATTCTCCATGTGCCAAAGCAGTTTTGAAGGTTTCATTGCCTTATTTGCTTTTCCCGTATGTTACGTAGAGCGGACTGTGCGCGTGAGTCACCTGTAGCGACAAATCCAGATTTTAAGTAGGCATTGTCTGTTAAATTTATCTTTCTTTTTCTTGGAGGTCGTAGTCTCTTCTTCTGGCTCCTCAGTTGTCCTTTTCCCCTTTGTTAAAAAGATCTCCAAAGACTTTTGTTTTGGCTCATTTTCACTCGCTTGTGGCTCTAGTTTTGTGCGTCGTGTCTGATGTGTTATACGTGATACGTCACCGCGGATACAAGAGCAGATAATATACTTGCTACTACATCAAATAGATTTCTGTGGCGATTTCCAGCAGGATTTTCATGATACATCTACGGACGAGCTTATTAGTGTGTCATTAGGGACGGGCCAAAGTTGCTCCTGACCCTTGTGCGCACAGCGTCTGAAAATCAGGGCTCTTTACGCAGGACTGAGCTGTGTCTGTGTCAGTTCCCAAGCCACGCAGAGCCGCAGTATGAGGCGGAAAGAGGCGCATACGGCTCCGGAGCCGCGAGTTGCCGACCCCTGAAATAGAGCCACTGCACGTAAGCTCGACATCAATGAATCCAACTTGGTCAATGTAAAAAGACGACAAAAGTTTTCAGAGGAAATAAAAGCAGATTTTCCGTGTTGGTGCAGCTTTATTTTCTAAACCTGCAGATGTGTTCATCCCGTGTTGTTGTCGTGTTGGTGCCAATTTTCAGGCACAGTTTAAAAAAAGCGTGTCGGTGCAGCGTCTTTCTGTTTAAATGTCTCATGTTACAATATGAAAACCTGCGGCTTTTATTCAGGTGCGGCTTATATATGTACAAAATTGATTTTCTCTTCAAATTTAGCTGGTGCGGCTTATATCAAGGTGCGCTCTGTAGTCCGAAATTTACGGTAAACACATTTTTGGCATCCAATTTACAATCTTAAGAGGCACTTTTGCAGTCATTATGATGCTAACAACAACTATTATGTTAACACGGTCCTTCATGGTTTTGCGGATGATTAAACTTGATTAAGTGTTATTCCAGCTGTCTTACTTTGAACCTAAGAACTGCTTTTACAAAATATATCTGTACTAATTTTATTTTATTAAGTGAAAAATAGGGTACAGACACTTTTAAGGCCTGGCTGATTTTTACTGTCTTACTCTGAAAACATGGAAAGCAGAACTAGCTCATTTTAAACGCAGTGGTCCAAAGTTATTCCTCCTTATGCATTCAGAGCAAACGTTTTACCTTCAGAGACCAGCGCTGTCACGGTAAAGCTAATACCACTTAGAATGCTAACACACACTTCATGATTATTGGACAAATAAATAAAATGCTTTATAATCATATGCAGAGTACACAGTGGAGATCCCAAGAGCTGCTTACACAATATATCTGTACTGGAGCAAGATGCATTTTCTCAAATACACGGGGAAGCATCTGATTTATAATTTAATGTCAATGTAAGTGGAAAAACGAAATATTAAATAATGCAAAGAATCTGATATTTGCAAAGGATAGACACAAAAATGAGACAATTTACAGTAGCCTGTGAGATTATTATTCCATGTAACATGGTGAATCATACTTTGTACTCCTGTTTACGTGTGCTCCAACGTGGCATGAGATTGTATATGTACCCTGAACCTCCACATATGATGATACTTTGAAAGATCAGCTAAAAATACTTGTTTTTGTACACCTTGTCTTCATTGAACCCAGGTAACATTCTGTGTGCTGTACATTTCTAGCCAATTATTAAGGAAATTATGACGTGTGTTAACTAGTATATAAGGAGCCACGGTAGAGATGTAAAAACAGGAGACAGTTGGCGTTTCATTCGATTGATGCCTGCATCTGCTGAATAAAGAGACTGAATTGTGAAACTGCCCGGCCTTCTCGACTCCTGCTTCCGGTTCGCCTTCCAGGAGAAACTGACAGTTTTGTGATCACAAAGCCCCTCGTTTATCGCAGGGGTTACATTCTGTAGGCGAAATCCACATAGTAGTAAGGTTTATTTTTTACAATTATTATATATGTTTTGCAGCTGTAAAACCCCTCACCACACACTTTATACTCTTTTTTCAGACAAACATTAACATTTTCTCACATTTCTCTCTTTCTTAAACACTTTTAAAGTTCAAACTTTTGTAGATTAAAAAAAATAAGTACAGTATTATAGAATGAAACCAAATATCAAGACCTGTTTTCAGGCCCATACATTTGTTTGAGAAATAAAAATATAAATATAATATAGGGTAAATAAACATGATAGCTTTTAGAAATACTGTAACAAATTTAATTGTCATGATCAACCTACGAGGTTGGACACATAAATTGTTAATAATGACTCACACGTATTTCACAGTTCCTCTGACCGTGCTTCCTTGTCCTGGCGCCACGCCGCTGTAGTGTCTTTTTCCAAGTGCAAACATACAGCACTTCAGAGTCACACTGTGATCAAACATTTATGTAAATTTGGCTGAACACATTCTGTACTGTACAGGAGACACGGCACGGAGGAGACTGATGGACAATGGTCTACAGTCCTTTAGCCAGTCAGGACGCAGAACACAATGCACGTTCATACGCTGTAAAAAAAAATATATCATGCAAAACTGCTCTAAAAAAATCTGTGAAACAGCAAGGCCACAAAAGGTGAACAGCGATATAGCGAGGGACAACTGTAAATCATATCTGAAGGAGCGGTGCAAGAAACAAAAATATTGAAATCATTTCATATTGTCAACATAAAGCTTTTGTCATTTTTAGACTTACTCACAGTGGGAAGAGTAACCACAACCTTTACTCAAGAGTACTGTTACTTCAACTCTTCACCCTTTATTACTATGGGCACTATACCTGATTTTTACTCTTAAAATTCAGTTTATAAGTTTATAAGCACTTTTCACAACTCTGAGAGACCAAAGCTGAGTTTTGCTATGATGTAAAGCTAGCATGCTAAGGTGCATTTCCTGATTATCGGACAATAAAGCGCTTTCTAATTAGAGGGCCTCATTTTGACCTCAAGAGCCGCTTATACAATAGATCTGTACTGGGGCAAGACCACATTTTGCTCAAATATAAGTAAGAGCACTGTTACTTCAATAAAAACATTACTCAAGTAGGCGTAAAAACATGCTGCTGGAAAAGTACTCAAGTGAATGTGATTGAGTAAGTTTAACTGAGTTGTAGCGACCTCTGCCCTGGGCCACAGTGCAGCGATACGTCCTTGAGTCCAGCGCTCCCGGCTGGCACCGCCGAGGGCCGAAAGAAGCCATTTGGCACGATGTCTGGATCATTCAAACGGACTGCGACCAGACCGCCGTGGAGAGATGTAATGAAATGGAGCTCCTGACTTACTCCGGGCTATTTCCAACGTGCCCTTGAGCAATCACATTCAGGATTATGACATCATGCAGCTGGAGAAATGTAAAGGGACTTGACATCACACCGCTGCGAACACTTTGTACAAGGGTAGTGCTGGAGTTTGTTCTGTGTGCAAGTTTTAGGGCGTTCTAAGAATAGAGGCGATGTGGGCCAGATGGTTTGGCCCACACATGCCCTTTAATTTATATGAAAGATCGCACAGATGGTATTGTGTTACAGCAGAACAAATTAACTAGGAGAATATTTCAAGGTATCCAGGCAGTAGGCAAGGTTTATGCTTCTTTCTGCCTTGATAAGTAGTAGTAGCAGTAGTTGTAGTTGTCACAGCACTAGAATTTCTATAGACAATATAATGTGATTTGATTTTCAGCATTAAATTATTTCTTTTATCTTACCATGTGGCCTTATATCTGTGTAATCCCTCAGTCATCTGGGTAGGTTCCATAGTGGTCCATGGACGTATACTAGTCTATGTGTCTTATACTTGTTCCGATACAGCTAAAGATCATTTTAAAGCTACTCAAAAGAGAGGAGAAGTTCATTTCTGTCCTGTAAATGTGACTATTTTAGTATCAATAATTGCTCAAACGAGTATCTAGTTTTGATACTAGTTTTTGCATTGATTAGTATCAGATTTTTGATACTTTTGTAGCCCTAGTAAGAAGTAATCCTGATTAAAGGACATGTCACAAGCATTATGTGACTTTTCTGGTGAGGAGTGTACTTGCTCGTTGTCATGGAGATGCTATTATGATTTGTTTGGAATACTCCATCGTATAGAATCATGTACTCAGTTACAGATGTTTTTATTGCTAAAAACAAAAAACATATCTTGGAAGGAAAAGCATTCTTACTGTGCGCAGGATTGCTTCTCCATAGATCTGACCTGTAACTTGGCTTTGTGGCATCACCTGCTTTTGACCATGGAGATACAGTAGATATGTTTAAAGCAGACCTGTTGTGCTTGTGTCTGCTATATAGTTATAATTCATGACACATGTGAATCATTTTGGTATCATTTGCAGATTTTATACACAATATTAATCTTAAACAACCTAATAAAAGAAACAAACCCGTTGACTTCCGCATTAGTAAACCTAAACCTGCCTGACATTTCTCTGCATGTGGCTATATTTGATCTTCCAGAAGATTTCCCTCGATATTTAACTTTACAGCTACAGGTTTTGGCGTTTACCATTTACATTGGAAATCAACAAATTCCCCATCCAGCGCTCAATGGATTAATGAAGTTATGTCCTTTTTGAAAGTAGAGAAGATTAGATATTCCAAGAGGGAAGTGGCAACCATTTATTGACTTTTTTGAAACCGTTTAAGCCACCCCCTCATATTTTGCATTATCTATTGTGTGATGCTCTTCATATTCGTCCATTCCCTCAGATTTGGGTGATTTCTTTATTAAGTTTTCATTTTTGCTGCATAAAAATGAAAAGGTGTGTATACATTTGTAGTCTGAATGACAGTATATGACTATATTTGTTCACACATCAATAAAAATATATGAAACAGAAAACTGCGGTGCCCAATCGGAGCTGACGTCGCCATAAACATCATCGCGACAAAGAGCCATGGATGGATAGCTGCAGATCACACTAGCGAATAGCAGATTTTTTTTTTTCATTTGTATCAATATGACGTAACACTGCTCAATCCTATGTGTATTACCAATTAAGAAAATATGGCGTCTTGAAAATAAGGGATTAGATTGCTCAAACATGAAGGAATCACTTTAAATAGAACTTCAAGAGGGTAAATGAGAAGGGAAAGGGTTAAAACCTCTAAAAAAGTCAATTCTGCATTACAGGTTTGCTTCAATGCTACTGAGGAACATTCCAAAGCAACAACATCTCCAAGAATGTAGATATTGGATCGTGCCCTGTTGTTCTTTTAAACAGAGCTTAACAAACTGTAGCAGAAGTTAAAAGTCATGATCTTGATCTCGCGAAACCCACATCCGGCACCATTTCTTTAAAAAATAATTGTGCTTCTTGTGCAAACTTAACTCTAGCTAAATAGAACTTTGTTTGCTGCCAAAACATTAAAGAGGGAGTATTATGCCAAATCGATTTTTTAAGCTTCTACCATATTCCCTCATATACCCTCATCAAAAACACGCCTGAAGAGGTTTTAAAAGTCATCCATCTATGCTCCCACACAACAATACTCCATAAATATACAAAAATCTGATTCAAAACAGCTTAACAAACCTGCACGTTGGTTGTGTTGTGATAACGCTCTGAAGGGGAATGACTTAGCACTGAGAGCAAAGGGCGAGGGAGTGTAAAAAAAAAAAAAATTGAAACATATATAGCATGTTAATACGTTGCATACATCAGCAAATATAGCACTGATGATCTAAGTATTTTACGTGTTGGGAGTTAATATCCCATAAAAGTAAAATATTCCCCCGCTTTAATTAAACTCAGAGATAGAAATAAATAATACTGTGTTGACTTTCAGTAGCGAGTAAAAATAAAGTTATATTACAAACAGAAGCAGTCTCAAACGTGCGTTATTTTCTTCCCTGTGAGATTCTGCACTGATTTATTGAGCCGACTAAGTCAAGAACACTGACGACAACGCGCTTTGGGACAGAGCTTCAGCCGATAAATCACACAATACTTTATACCCTGAAACACATGCAGGGGCCATACCACCTTGAGAATGCCTCGTCTCAGAAGCTAAGCTGGTTTGAGGCTGGTCAGTACTGGATGGGAGAGCACTGGAATAAACACGTGTTGTAGTTGTGTAGTACTGGCTCGGTGGTTAAACTTCAAACTGCTCTTGCGCCGCTTTGTGAGACATTTCATCCATTTTCTCGCCTCCAGTGTTGAAGGACATTGGTGTACAAATGAGTGTGAGTTTGTGAAAGTAAATGTGGGACAATGGATAGACTTGAGCGTGTTTAAGCATGTATATAAACAAGTTCTTACTGTTTTAAAAAAGGTACTGCAGTCACAACTCTGATTGAGCCTTAACTAAATATATAGACATGTGAAAAAGCAGAACCTCCAGAATTCACTCACCGAGCTGCAGACGCTGCACTAGCACTGATTCATGACTAGCTTCAAGTGCTGAGGTTTAGGTAGTGAGGACTCAGATCAGAGAGAGTCCTTTTAGGTTTAAAGCAACTGGATTTCAACATTGAAACTGGCAACACAAATGAGAGGCAACGAAAACACTGAAAAATAACATAAACTACTGCCATGTTTTTGTAATTATGCATGAACTAACATTACAATTGTCAGTAAAAGCTATACAGTGGTCCCTCGTTTATCACGGGGGTTACGTTCTAAAATATAACCCGCAATAGGCCGAATCCGCAAAGTAGTCTTTAGCTTTATTTTTTTACAATTATTCTATATGTTTTGCAGCTGTAAAACCCTCACCACAAACTTTATACACTTTTCTCACACAGATATTAACATTTTCTCACATTTCTCTCTTGTTTAAACACTCTCAAATTTCAAACCTTCGTAGGTGCCTTTGTCGGTGCAGAACGTTTCATCGAAATTGTGGGTTTTGTCGGGGAGAAAACGTGCAAACATACAGCACTTCAGAGTCATACTGCGATTGAACGTTGATGTAAATTTGTTCTGTACTGTACAGGAGACACGGCACGGAGGAGACTGATGGACAATGGACTACAGTCCCTCAGCCAATCAGGACGCAGAACACAATGCACGTTCATACTCTGTAAAGAAAAAGCATGCAAAATTGTACCAAAAAATCCAAATAAACAAATAAGACAAACCATTTCACTCTAGTTGAGTCACTGACATGCGTGAAAATGACCTCAGATACTGTATAGACTGTAACGTTTTAGCTCTTTGCTGAAGTGTTCATTTACAAGTTACAATAAATATGAGCAAATTGTGCTTAAAAGCGTTTTGGTGATCGCCTGACGGAGGTGGAGTTGAGTCAGAGGAGCTGCGACAGAGCTTATGAGGCGGATCTCTTTTATACGCAGACGATTCGCTGGGCTCTAGTGCATCCGGGTCACCTCCAAAAACAGACACAATATTAGTTATAAATAAAAACACTGCATAACGGTTGCTGTGACCTCCAGCCTAGGGACTCCTGTCAGGTTACCCAAAGCGATGATATTGAATGTAACTCATAATTTGCCGTTCTTGGGTCGGATTTGTTGCTCAAACCACCGAAAGTTATTTGAGGATCGTATCTAACAAACATCCTGGCATCACTCTCCGACAGCTCATACCAAACTGTGTGACATTTTACTTTCCTCCCAAGTCGCTTTGAATAAACTTGCGCTGTCATCCGTCGTGTTTCAGATTTGCACTGCGGTATCTTGTCTCTCAGAGCTGGGAGACTTTTGCAGCACTTTCCGTCTGTTGTTTAATGTTGCTCGCTGCTTGATCTGTCTTCTATTGCTTTCTATTGAATCCCCACTCTCCTTCATCAGTCCTTGTACATGTCTTTATAGATGTGCACTTCCTCAGGCGTCTGCTGCTCTTCTCAACTTACAAACTCCTAAACCCTCTCCACGTCTTTGCGCGGCTGCTTT